>NC_138355.1:10342075-11733742 GCF_046562875.1 Panthera onca | reverse complement strand
CGCAATATAGGAAGGCAGCAGCAATGGGAGCCCCACACTGGCTCTCAGAGAGTGCTAAGAAGAGAAGTCTTTGGCATTTGTTTTCTACATGCTTCCATTTTTCTTAATTTCTAAGAATGTTGCTCTGAAATATAAGAACTATTACTGTCACTGTGAATCTTATTTTAATCCAGTTCTCTGGGCATTCATCCATAAATTATATTACAGATTGTATTCTCTAGCCACTTACATTGCTAAAGAAATGAAACAGAGCTGTTTAATTTGTCTTTCTTTGTAAATATACCAATGGTTCCTAAAAGGTTTGATTGCTTTGCTAAGGCTCATGAGTTTCGGCAATTTGTAATTCCGTATGTTGCCAAGATATTTTATCTCCTCAGATTTTCTTTCTCTCTCTTAAAAATTACAGCTGATCATCATTTGCTGATTCTGTACCTGAAAATTTTCCTACTTTTGCTAAAATTTATTTGTTGCTCCTCAGTCAGTACTTGTGATGTGTTCACGGTCATTCACAGCCATTCAGAGCAGCAAAACTTGAGTTTCCTGATGTACACATTCTCGGTGGAGGTGGAAGAAGGCAATGCTCTGCCTTCCTTTTCCAGCTCATTCTGCACACAAGTGCCCTTTTGGTGGTATTTTTAGTGCCACCTGTTTTGCATTTTTGTGCTTTTTCTTGGTGATTTTGCTACCTAAAATGACCCCCAAGAACAGTGGTGCCGTGATGTCTAGTGTTCCTAAATGCGAGAAGACTGCTATGTCCTTTTTGAAGAAGATATATATGTTGGATAAACTTCATTCATGCATGAGTTAGGATGCTGTTGGTTTTAAGGTCAATGGCAATTATGTGTATACATATATATGTGTGTGTGTGTGTGTGTGTGTGTGTGTGTGTGTGTGTGTATATATTTAACATATATATGTTAATTATATAATTGTATGATTATATATAACATTATATATATAATGTACATATTATACATATTATTATATATATTATATATAATATATTATATTATATATTATATAATTATATATTATAATGATATAATTATTGTACCTGAGGCTTGCAGGAAGTGAACCCTGTATTTCCACAAGGAACAACAGCTCAGTATCTACTAATACAGTATTTGTGGCAACTTTATAGGACATGACTACCTCAAATAATAAGAATCAACTGCATGTGTTTGTACCTTATTCCCTCTGTTGGAGAGCAGTGAGTTAAACAGAGCTTTTCTATGATAACAAAGATACCTTCAAAACTTTCAGAAGCTCTTTCAGAAGTTACTCGTAGTAGTACCTGACTTCTCATTCTTTTTTCTGTGGCATTATTATCTCTGGTGCTTATAGCATTTAATAGTTTTTTAAACCAATAATGTATTTTTTAATGTAGCATAAGAAACACCATAGTTTAACTTTTATCATGATATTTCAGAACCACTGTTGTGATAAAAATATTAAATTTCAAGTAACTTTCCCATAATACTAGGTCAGGAGCGCTTAATTTCTCTTTCTCTTATTTAAATTTATCAAATGAAGCAATAGGTTCTGAAAATCGGTGCCTTTTCCAAGAGTACATCAATAAAACATCCAGTAGGAATAGGAAACCTAACAGATAATGTCAAAGAGCTGTGTAACTTTCTAATGAATGAGTGATCTACATTCACTGAACTGGGATCAAAATAGTCATGGGAGTACCTGGGTGGCTCAGTCAGTTAAGTGTCCAACTGAACTGACTTCGGTTCAGTCATGATCTCACCATTCATGAGCCCTACATCACTATCTGCACTGATAACATGAAGCCCACTTGGGATTCTCCCTCTGTCCTCTCTCTCTGCCCCTCTCCCGCTCACAATCTCTCAAAATAAATAAACCTTAAAAAAAAAGTCATAAATAGTATTTTTGGATATCTGAACTTGGATCCTCCCCACTCCTTTTCCTTGGTTTCTTAGATAAAAGGAAAAAGACACAGGCAGTATGTTATAAAATAATATTATAATCTATAAAAGGATGAGATTGACATCAGAAATTACTGATAACTCGGGACATGAGACTCATGCTATGCCTATTGTCTAATCCCCGATCATCAATTTAGGAAGACACAATCACAGACATCCTAGGAGAGGCCATGGGGTGTAGTAAGTGGAAGGAGCAATGGTCCATGAGTTTTCAGATCTGGAGTCTGCCCACCCTCATTAACTGTGATTTTGGAAAAGTCACTTAACCTTCATGAGACTCCGGTTGCTCACCTGTGTAATGAGGATAAAAATACTTGGTGCATCTATTCCACAAGATTGAGGTTAGGATTATAGGACATGATATACTGAAGAGGGCTGTGTTAACTCCAAAGGGAAAGTAATGTATGGAATTATTAGCTACACTGTTTTTCGGGTTCACTGGACAAGTTTCTTCTTATAGGAAATTACAGAGTACTTTTACAAGTGAACTATCCTTTTAAAAGCCTTGTTGGCTATGGATTTCTACATAAAGCTTTTTTTTTTTTTTCCAAATGGGACACTGCAGAGAGGGCCCTTGAGATTTTTTAGTATCTCACTTGTGAACTGTCTCTTCCTTGCAGAACTATCATGAATTAGCACCGCTAAGAATTTTAAATAATAAACTTAAGTACATATGTGTTGTTACATCTGAAGTACACTGTCCAACAATCTTGAAATATTTTCCAAACTTTATGTTAAAACATACTTCAATTTTAAACATATGACCAGTTTTGTTCATAACAGGCAACCATTAAATTATATTTTTAATTTCATTATTCACTCTATTTTCTCATTCTTTTCACCCTTATTATCGCTCATCATCTGAATACTGAAACTCTATATAAAACTAAGTAACTGATCAATGTTTTATGTTAATAGCTGCACCAGATTTTTGGGCCATCAGGAGAGAAAAATGATAGAAAACGATTTTTAAAAATTCATTTATTTATTTAATTCAACAAACATTTACTAGATGCCTGCTATGCGCCAGATGGTGGGAGTACAACTGTGAATAAAACAAAAAGACAAGGGTCCTATTCTCAATGAGCTTACATTCCAGAGAAATTCAAAGTGAAGAGGGCCCCGAGAGGGCAAAAAAGACAGAACTTCCAACTGCCCAAGTACATATAGGGTGATGGGGGTCAGAAGCCTGGAGCTGGGTTCACTGTAATACTGTCTTCTACCCGCAGGGGGCCACATCATACCAATTACTCTTTCAGCCTTGGCTGGTAAAAATGGAAAAGTGTCGGTTTTATAAAGATTTTAAGAATCTTAGGATGAGAGGGGTCTATGTGAAGTAATTACATGAGTCTCCAAAGTATCTTTAGTTCCTGGAGAAGAACTGAATATCTGCCTTTATGAGGGGGGAAAAAAAAAACAGAAGAAGAAGAAAAAGTACAAGAGATGTGATGGCTATTGGATGCATTCCTTCATTCAGCAAATATTCATTGAATGCCTACAGAGTACAAGTGTTCTTCTAAGCCCTGGGGATAAAGTGATGAGGTCAGTGGTCCATCACTGCTCTTAGCTTATAGGGAACTGGTCTAGAGTGATGGGCAACGTATAGTACTATGAATAATGTGAAAGCAATGTCCAATATTTATTGAATACTTTCCATGTGCCAGGAACTATTCAAACATCTCACATACTTATCTTGTCCAAGTGGTGTAGCCACACCAAGCAGGTGCTATTAGTTTTCCCATTTTTCAGATGAGGTAATGCAAGTAGGAGGAGATTAAGTAATTCTTAGTTGAGGCAAGAGTCAAAGTCAAACATTAGACATCAAGGAACACTGGTTAATCACCAAACCATGATAGATACTGGGGTGAAGCCCCCACTTGCACTAGCTCTGTGTCTTTCAAAATAAATAAATAAACTTTGTAGAAAATTAGTCAAGCTCATATGAGGTATATGGATAGTAAATGGGAGAGAACAGATAACATAATTTTTAATAATAACAATGCAATAGAAAAATAACACAACATAGTTGCTATGTTAATGTGGTTGAAATATATTATTTTTTGTTAGAAAATAGCACACCTGTTTTCTGTTATTTATCTAAATGGAGAGAATCTAATATAGAGAGAATCTAAATAGAATCTAAATCTAAATAGAGAGAATCTGATATGACTCACATAGTGATTTTGAAACTTGAACACAGAAAATCTCTAAATGACAGTGAATCTCAAAATGGCCCTGGGTCAGTTTTATGGCAACCTCTCCCAATGTATACTGGAGGTTGATGGTGGCTCAGAAAAGCAGCCAATAGGGTAGGAAAAGCTGATTTTTAAAAGTAACTTGGCTAACCTATATGCAACTTCCCTCTCAAAGTTCCCTTCCATCTCTTATTTCTTCACTCCTATTTGCCAAAACAAAAACTGGTTGAGAACCTTGGCTTCCCCGCCCCCTCTGCACTCCAACCACCCCCCACCCCTGTCAGCACTACATAAAGTAGCCTCAATAAAATGAAACCATCTGCTTCCTTATGGACAGAACCACAATGACCTTTGAGGTCGTTTCTCTTCTTTTTAGGAGAAGATAATGCTTATACTAATAAAAGCTTGAAAATAATAAGGGATATAAAAAGAGTAGTGATGAAAATACTAATAATAATAGTAATAGCTAACACTTATCTAGCTCTTGCTATGTGCCAGCCACCATTTTAATGCTTTATAAATTAGACAATTAATCCTTCAAGCAACCCCATCAGGTGGATGTATTACTGTTATCTCTGTTTCACAGATGAGAAAATTGGGCACAGAGAGTTAACTTGTTCAAGTATATAGCTATTAAGGAGCTGAACTGAAATTTGAACCCAGTTGTCTGGAAAGAACTATTCTTATTTGGAGAAATATTCAGTACAGACTCTGAGTCAAGGGTGTATCCTAAAACGCAAAGTAACCTGGAGAACAGTTTCATGGCTCTCCAGGCTGAAATAAGAGGCCTAGGATGTTCAGGACAGTACAAAGTAAGAAGAGTAAAGTAGCCTGATCAAGGCAGGAGAGGATTAGGGTGACATAACTTTGCTAAACATCTAAGGACCTGTTTCCTGAACTCTTGTGTTTATGTTTTGCTCTTTGACTTTACGTGTTCATTATATTTCTTTCTTGTTCTTTGGAAATTCTGATAGGTTCCCTCCATGGACCTTCCCCAGAGGTGTCCTGATTAAAGGATATTAGCAAAAGCATCTGTGACCAGAGCAGCACTACAGGTCTGCAAATGGTAAGTTATTCTAATTAAGGTTGTAAAGAAATTAAATAAACCAGATTGTTTCACAAACCCAAGAAAAACACAGAACAGGTAAAAGTTAGGGCTTTGACAAATGAACAGATGAGACATAATTTCAAAAGTCAACAAGTGATACCTGTTCCTAGGTGGGTGACAAAGTTTTCTGTCCTTTCTGAGTCTGATTCCTGACAAATGGGAATTTTAATACATTTTTTTCTGACTTCATATGATGGCTGTGAAAATTGAAGGAAATGATCAATGTAAAGACCTTTTGAAAATGTATAAGGTATTATGCAAATGTAAGATTAAATGTATCTGCAACAGAACTGATTATCAGCTTTTTAGCCAAGTCTGATGAAAACTCTAAGTACACTTCAGATTGAAAGGAACATATAATTTTTAGAAATAAGTTAGAATTTGACTTCATGACCTTGGCAATAATTCCATTTTAAATATTCAACAGTATATTTATAGTCTAGATCTCTCTGTAATGCATACATTTCTTTAAGCTATGATTAGCCAACTATATTAAGAAACAAAAAAAGATACATTTTTTTTTCAAATTTACGATGTAACTTTATATAAACTGAGATGTATTCATTTGTTCATTAATTCATTCAGTGTGCCAAGTAAGGTTCTAGGCACTTAGATACACTGAAAATTCAGTCAATATTCCTAGCTGCCTCAATCCTTACGTTAAACTGGGAGGAGACGAACACATAGGTAAACAATAATTATTTTTAGTATTCACTATACATCTCATAAATAAATGAATAACCACCATTACTTTCCAAGCCAATTTAGTGTACAAGTCACTTCCATGTATCTCCTCTCCACCTTCTCTGCGCCTGACAGAAATGATGTGAGCTACAAACATATACCCCACCTAGAGAGGGAGAGGTGCTACATTCTGGACTGAGATAGGAATACTCTGCTCATTCCTACTCTCTTCTGGACAAGAAGCTAACCACCTGTGACAGACATATTGCCCACCCTACTCTAATGCCTCTCTGTTCACTGAAGCTTCCCCTCATTTTCCAAATAAATCCCACTTTCTTCCATAATGAACACCATACCATCCAGTATGACCCTGCAACACCATTTCCATCCAGTGAGCAGGCTCACTCTTTGCCTTTAAATGTTTAAAAAAGACATTTGTTTTTTTTAAACAAGAAGTTATATGGTCCCTTCAATCTGAAGTATACTTAGAATTTTCATCAGACTTGGCTAAAAAGCTGATAATCAGTTTCATTGCAGATACATTTAATCTTACATTTGCAGATACATTTAATCTTATATATACATATGCAATATAGTTGGAAATATAAGGCTGAAGATGGAAGAGTTTGCCTAAATTTCTCCGAGGTAGTAAATAGAAGAGGAAGGGCTCAGCTCAAGGCTTTAGGACAAAAAGTTCCTAGAGTATCCCAGAGACTCCATGAGAATAGGAGTATCTTATCAGGTGCTGACTCTGGCAGTGGTAGTTTGTGGTAAAATCCCTCACACTGCTTCCTTATTTCGTGTTCATATAAGTTAATTAAATCAGAGTATGGGGGTGCCTGGGTGGCTCAGTCAGTTAAGTGTCCACCTCTTGATTTCAGCTCTGGTCACGATCTCACGGCTCGTGAGTTCAAGCCCTGCACCAGGCTCTGTACTGCCGGTGCAGAGCTTGCTTAGGACTCTCTCTCTCCCCTCTCACTTGGCCCCTATCCTGCTTGCTCTTTTTCTCAAAATAAATAAACTTTTAAAAATTAAAAAAAAATCAGAGTATGTATAATGTATCCTATAATTAGTTTCTCTCATACACTTGCTTGTATTCTTTTTTGAGGTTCATAACAATTGTATGTCCATTTAGAATATGAAATTAAAACCAACTATTCTACATTGCTTTCATCAATTTACAACTTTTGATGGACTTGACATCTTACAATTTTGTCCCTTAAAAATCTCTCTTGATTTCTAGGACAAGGGATGTTTTATGACTGCTTAACTGTAATTTCAAGCCCCATAGGACAAGTATAGAGGTCCTTGTTGAAATTCAAAGATGGTCATCTCAAATATTGCTGTTCACAATCCCTACGTTGTTTTCTTCCTACAAATTTGAGCATAGATAGTTGGCGTCTTTAAAGCTAAGTATAATTCATTGGACCACAAAATAAACCCTAGGAATCACTCAAAAATGTTTATTGAACACCTATTGAAACTTCGGCTATTGTCCTAGGCACAGGGGATACAAAGTGAAATAAGAACTAGTCCACAAACATTCAAGTGACTCACAATCCAGGGAAAAAAGATAGCTGCCTGCCCCTCTCATCTGGGCAGAGAGGATGGGGGCAAGAAAGGCTTCCCTAAGCTGACGGTATGTTTGCTTAGTCCTAAAGATCCAACTGTGTTAATCTAGCCATGACATTTTTACATGACTCAATTTTCCTTTGATTTTCTTCTCCTTTCCACGATGGGGATAAATCTATTGTGATAAAAAGTTACACATAAAGACATCCTTAAGAAATAAAAAAAAATCTTCTTCTAGATAAGCAGCAGGAACTTAGTAGGACTCACTTTTCTTTTTCCCTTATTTATATAGTTTATGCTAAAATCATACATATTTCTCCCATAATGGAGCTTGAAATCAAATATTTAACCATGCTTTTCTGGGTGTTATTTTTGAATATGTCTTAGAACCCTTTTGTCTGGAATTTGTCATGCCCAACCTTGCTCCAAGGATGCCCTCTATGAAAGCATGGACTCACCTCAGGGAAAAAAAAAAAAGCATTTTTAATTTGACTGCAAAAATTTTGACATAATTTATTATTAACTTGCTTATTTTTAATTTTTTAGAGAGAGAACACAAGCAGGAGAGAGGGTCAGAGAGAGAGAGAGAGAGAGAGAGAGAGAGAGAGAGAGAGAGAGAGAGAATCCTAAGCAGGTTCCATGCTCAGTGTGAAGCCTGAGGTGGGGTTCAATCCCACGGCCTTGGGATCATGACCTGGGCTGAAATCAAGAGTCAGAGGCTCAACCAACTGAGCCTCCCAGGCACCCCTGACATAAATTTAAATATTAATAAATCATATAATTCTAAAATGTAAATACCCACATTTAAAAAAATATGGGCTCCAAACAGCAAAGAAAATACATGGACAACCTCTTCTGTGGGAGGAATTTGTATTATTCTTTCTTCTTGAACTCATACATTAATTACACTATCTCTATAGAACTGATCACTTGTTAGTCTGCTTTACAACAGAACTATATTTAGAAATTAGTTGACATTTGAAAATTTCCTATGATTATAAGGCTTCTATGAAAATTTTTTCTGATTTCAGTCATCTTTACAATTGTTATTAATCTATAGTTTATGAAAAAACATAAATATATTGCAACATTTTCTAAAGAATAATTTTTAAAAAGTGAAACCTTATTGAAAAATTTTCACTTAATATAAAAGCTTTTTCTTAATAGGAAAATTTCATAACTGTTAGAAAGTCCACTGTAAAAAAAAAAAATGAGGAAACATAGTTGTTTAAATCTATGGTTCCCTGGAAACCTTGACAAGTCTGTGAATACCTCCAGAGGAAAATGTAGCCCAGTCCTAACTATTCTGAAATTTCCAATGTGATTTTCTTCCCTGAGAATACCATTTTGAAGAGTGATTTTAAACTGTCAAACATAGGAGATATATGAGATTTTCAGAACTGATATATTATTATTGTCTGCCTTTTTAATTCTACTTTGATTTAAACTCTAAAATTAATTAGTTTTTAAAAAGCAGTGTTTGTTTTGGCATTTGTCAACTTTTTATCACTGTTTCTTGCATCTCATTCTTTCCTTTTCAGCATAATTTCCAAGATACAAATAGAAGTCATTCCCTCTTTTTGGAAGAGGGGAGTCAGGGTGGAGAAGAGACTGGAATCCACTGCACTTTTTTTAGCAAAATAATACATTAACTAAAAATAAACAATGCATAACCTTCTCCCAGAAAAGATAGAGACTGTTAATGATATACAGCTTTGACGTTACTTAAAGCATGTTTTGCTATGCTTTTTGTGTGGTCCACATACGCAGACATACATGCACGGTGTGAGTATAACATAAATTTACTTTCTTCTGTAGTTTTGGAGTAAGTCTAATAATTTAGAGTGACTTGAGTATTCTTATTGAATATATGCCAGTCACCTGTAGTTTTACAAAAGGATAACATTTTCTCTCTGTCTTCCTTTTTCTCTCTCTGTAAATTTGTCATTCTCAACTTGCTCAGAAAGATTAAGCAGTAGAAATCTAAAGTTTAGAAAATCTGCTTCAAAAGAGAATACTTCTTTACTATTATAGAGTAAATTGTTATTCCCTAGGGGTTGGGGAGAGAAGGTTTGTAAAGGTTTATATGCATTGCCTAACACAGAATATTGATTAGTCAACCATGCTGGATAATGTGTGATATTAGCCTTAGACTGCAGAAAAATAATGCAAGCAGATGGACATAAACCTATTAAAAAAACAAATAAAACACAGTTCATATTCTTTCCAATTTCAGTGAATAATTCATATTATTTATAATGTTTCATACATTGTTAAATATACAAATATCATAAATGATACTAAAACATTGCAGTGCACCTACTATTAAAGGTTACCAGTAGCTAATACTTTTTTCCAGCTCAGAGGGCAGAAGATTTAAATGCCATGAGGAGCTAAAATGATCCATATCGCTATGGTTATGAGCCTTGAAACTTAGAGTGTGCACCTTAAAATCAATTTCAAAGTTTCCAAGGAAACCAATGAAGACATTTCAAGACAAGATTAATGTGATTTGCAAATCAAAATCCACTTAAGACTGTTGTCACAGCATTATGAGTTAATTGGTGCTTGCCACATTTTTTTAGAAAGCCAGAAAAAGATCTTATATTCATAAACCCAGCAATAACTGAGACAGCAGCCCTCAGTTTCTTCTCTGCTTCGTTAACATAATATATTTTGAATACAATGAAAAATACATAAAAGAGTCCTTTGTTATGAACTCAGATTCTGTAAAACCTTAAAAAAAGAGAATAAGAGCATCAAAAAGCCCACAAATCTGTGGGGATGTGCAAAAGAGTAAGAGAGAAAACTACTGATTGAGTAAACATTTATGACTGATGCTCTGCTAGGTGTAAAACGCGATTTGATTTTGAGATCCCATTATATTGATGAGGAAACTGAAATTCAAAAAGTTAAGTCACTGACACAAGGCCACAGCTAGTAAATGCTGAGTGAGGATATGAAGCAGTGTTTCTGGTTCCCAAACTCATGGTCTTCCCAGTGCATCATGCAGAAACAATGGTAAGTGAAGTGCAACGTGTTCAGGGTCCTCGCGGAAGTTCTAAGGTGTGGAGTTCAAGTCCAGAGCTGATGTATGTCTGAGACAAAGAGCTAGAGGTGAGAGAAAGGTCATACTGGAGGTATGCTGAAGGGTAAGGTTCATTTGTGGAGCCTGCCTGTTACCTCTCCTTGACTGCTGGCGGATGTGGATTAGGGACCGTCTCTCACTTACCGTTGTTCCTGCCACTGCATGAGCACAAGGCCTTGCACACCCCTAAATGCTCAGTATTTGTTGAATTGCATTGACAGAATTGGTTGTGTCAGGTGTGAAATAAAACTAATTTGTGAAAATGTCACCTGGGGCTTTGAATCTTCAACTTCTAATTTCCCAGTGTCCATCTAACCTGCCATCTGGCATGGTCCTGCTACTTATATTGTGACACAGACTTCAGGTGGGAAGTCCTCTGTGTCTGTGTTCACTACAGTGGCCTGAGGCATACAGATGCTACATGGGACCAGGATCTCTAAGCAAATGTTTATAAAGTTTACCCCAAGTTTGTGCTGGTTGTGGAACTATTCACTTTGATATCTCCTTGTGTTTCTGTGTGACTGTGCTTTGGAAAGACTGCCAGTGTCTCATTAAATGTCTTCTCAAGGTACTGCACGAGCCGTTGTGCAGGATTGAACCTCCAAAGTGCACTCAGCAATTGCTAAGTAGTGTCCTAGTGATTCCATTCCCAGAATTCACTCCTGACACATTTTATCTTAAGGGTCTTTTCATCGGGTGGTTTGAACAGAGAATTGCAATAGTCAGCTAGGCAGTGGAATTCGGGTTCTCTCTATAAACTAAGCAGAGTTACTCAGCTGGCAACATATGTCTAAAACAGAAATATGTTTCAGAAGGGTTTGCAACAACAACAACAGCAAAAAGAAGAGTTTGCAAGCCTTGTCCTCTGCTTCCCTGCCACCCCAAGGAAAAAGCCTGAGGTATAGCCTGAAACTTGACAAATACCACAGTGATCTGGGAGTACAATGTGTTATCACTTTTATTATAACAGTTGGGAGCCAGCCAAGGCTTTATAAAGAAACCATAAAGCAACAGCAGGAGTTTGGGCAGCCTTAGAAAAATATTTCTTGGCTTAAAGAGAAACTTCTTAACAAGAATCTGACACCTCACACTTAGCATGAAAGCACAGACCAGGTCAATCACAGAAAATTCAGCTTGCCAGAATTTGTTCCATAGCAATAATAGAAACACAATGGCAGAGCACATTTAGTATATACTTGGTAGCCTGAGAACAGTTGCAACCATTTAAGACTAAGTTATTGAAATTTTTTATTGGATGCTCTGCTAAATAGGGCTTCAGCTATCTTCCTACTTATCTCACTTTATAGTGTGTTCTAAATTTGGACAATAATGAGGGGTATGACCTTGGCCTGGTAAGTCCTGCCACTCTCTGGAGCTCAGTTGCCTCATCGTTAGCTGAGACCATTGAATTGAATCATTTCTCAGGCTCCCTCCAGCTCTGACATTCCACGGCTGGAGGAGGTCATGGTCTAACACTGACAGTAGCATTCTGGGGTAGGGAAGAGTTTTAGTGCATACAGCCCCTACACCCACAGAAAATTCAGATCCTGGCCAGGGTCCTCAGGTTTTCTCTCTTGTTTCACTTTCCAGGGTTCTCATGACAGCCTTTGCCTAATGCGATTTAAAACAACATAGAGGTGCCTGGGTGGCTCAGTCGGTTAAGCGTCTGACTTTGGCTCAGGTCATGATCTTGCAGTCTGTGAGTTCGAGCCCTGCATCGGGATCTGTCCTGACAGCTCAGAGCCTGAAGCCTGCTTCAGATTCTGTGTCTCCCTCTGCCTCTGCCCCTTCCCCCACTTGTGCTCTGTCTCTCTCTCTTTAAAACATAAAAAGACATTAAAAATTTTTTAAAAAATCTAAATCTCCCTTCTGTTAAGAAAATGTAGAAGCAAAATACTAAAAGTCCCCCCACCCCTTCTTTGCTCAAGAGGAATGTAAAAACAGATATGCAAATCCCCCTTTAAGTAGGTACTTAAAATTTTTTTAAAGTTTATTTTGAAAGAGAGAAAGAAATTGTGCACCTGAGCATGGGAGGGACAGAGGAATAGAGGGAGAGAAAGAATCCCAAGCAGGCTCCATGCTGTGCTGTCAATGCAGAGCCTAATACTGGGCTTGATCTCACAAACCATGATATCGTGACCTGAGCCCAAACCACAGGATTTGGAAGCTTAACCAACTGAGCCACCCAGGTGCCCCTAAGCAGGTTTTAATTAAGGGATTTTTTTTTTTTTTGGCAAATCACATGGACTTAGAAGTACTGTTATGTTTGTTGTTTCAGCTCATGTTACAAAAAACCTCTGTTATCCAACCAGAGAATCACACAGTGTAGACTATTTACCACTCAGGCATAAAAGTTCTGCCTCTAATTTCCCAGGTTAACATTTCAAAGTAAGACTGAAAACTAAGTGAGCTATAATAGTCTGTTTTCCACCCCTGCCACTCAATACTCAAACAATGAAAAAAATAATACCTCTCCTGCTGATATGCTTATTAACCAAAACTGTCTTTTCAGCTTTAATTGCTAGACCTGAGAAAATTGAGTCTTCATGAAATAGTACTTCTAATTCATACAATCCAGGAATATTAATATTTATTTAAATTATAAATGATCTTGCCTATAGTCTTCTGTATTTTTTTTAACTTTCGTTTTCATTCTTTGATCTTCAAAAAGTCTGCATGGGGAGTCCAGATCATTTTTGTTTTCATCACTGCCATGGTGACTAGCTATTTTTTGCTTACTAAGACTTTAAATGAAATAAATGTACTTCCTGATGTTATTATGCCTAAATATAATGGGATGTTTTGCTTGTACCCTGACACCATCAAAGCTCCCTACCTTCTTCCCATTCCACCTCCACCTAGGGGTGCCTGGGTGGCTCAGTCTGTTAAGCATCCGACTTTGGCTCAGGTCATGATCTTGTGGTTCATGGGTTCGAGCCCTGCATCTGGCTCTGTGCTGACAGCCTGGAGCCTACTTCAGATTCTGTGTTTCCCTCTCTCTCTGCCCCTCCCCTGCTCATGTTCTGTCTATCCCTCTCAAAAATAAATAAACATTAAAAAAAAAAGAGGTCCACTTCAACCAGAATGTTTCCATCCTGATTCAGGTCCCAAAACATAATAACCACAATTACAATTTCCTAAGTGCTTCCATTGTGTCACTTGAAGAAAGGCACCTGATTGTGTGAGTCAAGTGATTCACAAGGAAGCTAGAAGGTGTCCTCAGTGAACTGGTATTAGGAGAGCTTGTTAATTCAAACAAACCCCTACAGCTGTGTTTGTCAATGCAAGGCCTGCAGTGCACTGCTCCAGAGATCCTGAGGGCTGTAAAGGACGCAGTGATGCAAGTATTCCTTCAGTTTGCATCAGGAAATATCAGGCAAAAAAGGTTACGTTAAAATCTGGAATGCAGAGGGGCGCCTGGGTGGCGCAGTCGGTTAAGTGTCCGACTTCAGCCAGGTCACAATCTCGCGGTCCGTGAGTTCAAGCCCCGCGTCAGGCTCTGGGCTGATGGCTCGGAGCCTGGAGCCTGTTTCCGATTCTGTGTCTCCCTCTCTCTCTGCCCCTCCCCCATTCATGCTCTGTCTCTCTCTGTCCCAAAAATAAATAAAAAACGTTGAAAAAAAATTTAAAAAAAATCTGGAATGCAGAAACTGAAATCAGCTGGTGAATAGAACTTACTGAGGCTTCTAATGCAGACTTTGCTGAGAAGTCTGTCACATGATACTTGGCCAGAACGTTGCAAAGCTTTGAACACACATATCCATGGATAATTGAGATTCCAATCATTTTCCAGGAGAATATTTTATCATAACTGAAGCCCCAGTGTTGTTTTCAGTTGGGCATGATTTTCAGTGACTGATGTCCATGGCTTTATTTTTTATTTTTTTATTTTTTGAGATGGATCTGTTATTTAATTAGGTTCTTTGTAAGAAATTTAGAACACCAATTTGTGAGGGTAAACTCCCTTCGTGAGAGCAAACACAGCGGAGGTAGCCCTGAAGCTGAGGAACGGCTTTGATTTTTGGCAGAATTTGCGAGTCCACAGCTTTCTGATCAACCTTGCGCTGCTCTGTAATCTCGTATTTCTCTTTCTCCGTGTCGAAGATCTCACCTTCCTGGTGTCTGGGCTTACGCAGCTGCTTCTTCTTAAAGTAAGCATCAGTGAGGTGTTTGGGGATTTTCACATTGCTGATATCAATTTTGGTGGAGGTGGCAATGACAAATTTCTGGTGTGTTCTACGCAGAGGAACTCGATTAAGGGACAGAGGTCCAGTCACAAGTAGCAAGCCACTGCTCAGTTGCTTCAGGAAACCCACTCTCTTGCCTCTGTGGCGCCCAGTGAGGATGATCAAAATGGTCCCAGGAGTGATGCTAGCTCGCAGTTTCCTCACATGCTGACTAAAAGGTTTTTTGCCGTGGCTCAACAGCTTCCGAGGCACATCTTCGGTAGGATAATACGTAGGCATTTTGCGAAGTTTAACCACTCGGGTACCACCATTCTTGTCACCACCAACTGGTTTTGTGACAGTAGCAAGAACCTTCTCCTTCTTTTTCTTTTCAATCCTGGATTTAGCTGCTGAATACTTCCTCTTGTACATGGCCTTTCTCGAATACATAGCCGATCGGGAGTATCTGCCAATTCCTCTGACTAGCACAGGGTTTCGGCTGCAGTGGGGCTTCCCCTTCTTTGGCGTTTTAGCCTTGAGGTTATCCTTCTTAACCTTGCCACCAGCATCAGCCTTCTTGGCTTCAGGTTTCTTCTCCTTAGCATCTGGCTTCTCAGCTTTTTCGCCTGCCATCTTGCAAGATGGGAAAGCTCCATGGCTTTAAATAATTCAACATTAATGCTTATCTTACGTCATCATCATCCACTTAGATTGTTCCGAACTGTTTAGTTAATCCCATGATGCATATTTGTATCAGTGGCATTCCTAGACAATAAGCTTCCAATAATTTCACAGGTAAATAGCACACATACATTACAGTTCATATATGAGGTATCCATACTCCTTTTTTCTGAAATAGATACACCTATTTTGTAATTTATCCTATACAGTGCCACCTTATGGTCATTTTTTTCCTACCTAAAACGTACGTGGGTAAGATAATGGAGACATTATCTTTTACCCACCTAAATGTGCCATAATAGAGTGGTTGAAATTCAGCTGTAAATTATAGCATAGATAGATGAGAAAATGATTTCCTAAACAGCATTGCCCATTAAGGATCAGTATTCTAGAGAGGGAGAGGTGCTAGATTCTGGACTGAGAAAGGAATACTCTGCTCATTCCTATTGTCTTTTGGACAAGAAGCTAACCACCTGTGACAGATGTATTGCTCACCCTACTGTAATGCCTCTCTGTTCACTGAAGCTTCCCCTTATTTTCCAAATAAATCCCACTTTCATAGTGAAGGCCATGCCACTGACCCTGCAACACCATTTCCATCCAGTGAGTAGGCTCACTCTTTACCTCTTTTCTCTCTTCCCTTATTTATCCATTCATCTCTGTTCCTTTTTCCCACTCCATTGCCAAGTAGTTGAGAAAGCAGTCCCAGCTGCCCAGTTTCCTCACTGCCCATTCCCTCGTTGGAATCTGATCTCCACATCCTTTTCTCATTCCCTTTTGCTGGCTCCTCTTCTGGCAATTTCTCCCTACATGTTGATATTCTCGAAATTCTGACCTGGTCCTTCTCTTTGTTTCACTCTGCATGTCCTTCCTGAATGATCTTGTCCACAACCATGCCTTGAATTGCATTGTAGACACCGAGGACTCAAAAATCTTCCCATCTGATGCTGACTTCTCTCCTTTACTCCTTTACTCCAGAATTACATTGGCAGCTGCATACTGACCATGTGTGGCTAAACATCCAGCTAGTTGTAAATCTTGTAAACACCACCATGGTATGCAAATCTGAGAAACTCTCATGCTCAGTGGACCATGAAAGTAAGGCAAGTGTGGTAGAGCTTTATGGGAAAAGCATAAAACTCAGAAGTCCTGGCTCCAATCCTGGCTGTGTCGTTTTTAGCACATAGGGAAGACTCTTTATCTCTCTGGCTCTTTTTTTTTTTTTTCCATCTGTTGACTATGGCTAATGACATTTTGAAGATTTTTTTGTGAGGGATTAAATCAGATAATGTACGTAAAGATGCGATATAAGCTATGAACTCTTATTCAAATGTCTGATATACTATTATTTGAAATGCTGTTGGATAAACAGGGATATCCATTTAAAGTGAAACAAAATGTTGGGGCGCCTGGGTGGCTCAGTCGGTTAAGTGGCCGACTTTGGCTCAGGTCACGATCTCGCGGTCCATGAGTTCGAGCCCCGCGTCGGGCTCTGTGCTGACAGCTCGGAGCCTGGAGCCTGTTTCAGATTCTGTGTCTCCCTCTCTCTGACCCTCCCCCGTTCATGCTCTGTCTCTCTCTGTCTCAAAAATAAATAAACGTTAAAAAAAATTAAAAAAAAAAATAAAGTGAAACAAAATGTAAAACCACCAGGAATGCAAATATCAAACTAATCTGACTTGGCAGGGGCGCTTGGGTGGCTCAGTCGGTTAAGTCCAACTTTGGCCTAGGTCATGATCTCGCCGGTCCCGAGTTTGAGTCCCCCCATTAGGCTCCGTGCTGACAGCTCAGAGCCTGGAGCCTGCTTCAGATTCTGTGTTGCTCTCTCTCTCTCTGCTCCTCCCGCACGCACACACACACACACACACTCTCTCTCTCTCTCTCTCAAAAATAAACATTAAAAATAATTAATCTGACTTGGTAAGCTAAGTAAATATTGACTGCATGGCTTCCAAATATTAGTGTACATCTGGAAGTGCTTATTGATGCCAATTCTTGGGTTGGCATCTTAGATTTCATTGGTTGGGAAAGAGGCCAGGTTTCTGCATTTTAAAATTATCCCAGTTGATACTGATAAGTTAGGGCCATACATTGAGAAAGAGTGAAATATTAGGCACTTGAGAGACTACAGGTCCCCAAAACTCCATTCTAGTGACTTGCAAAGGCATCCAGACTAATCCCCTATTAGGAAGCATTTTGATTATTTCATATTATAATGGATTTCAAGGCTTCCAAATTTGGGCTTTGTACACAGAGCAATCATCCATCACCCACCCCCAACACATATACACAAACATACACATGTATATTTACATATGTGTATCATAGACTGATTAATGGAAAAATTTTTCCTCGTAATATGTGAATAAATAATAATGTAAAGACACAAAATCATGCAGACATTAATTAGGCAGTTAGAAGTTGAATATGCATTGCTATAAAATATCAAATGTGTTTCTCTTTTTCTTGTCATACTGTTGATTGTGGGTGGCATAAAGACAAGAGTACAAGCCAGCAGAGGCCAGGGAATTGCTAAGGAAGGGCCAAACCAGAAACCAGTAGATAATGCAAGTCATTAGGCATGAGTCTTCTCAACAGATACGCTTCACTATTTGGACAAACAAGCATCAAGAGATTTCCAAGCTGGTGGCTCAGTTAATATGTGAAGTTCTTTTCAGTACAACAGGGAGCATTTCTAGAGTTGAGATTAGAACTAGAGATGCATTTCAAAAATACTAATAGAGTCTTAATTTTATTTTGTAGATACCATGTTTAGGGATGTTTAAATTTTCCATTTGGATAGCTATATGTGTATTGTATGTAGGCATGATACACGTATACATATAATACACTCAAACGTGTGTGTGATATTCACACACATATGTAAATGTATATATGCACATGTCAATATAAGTTAAGAGAGTAAATCAGGTGTCTTAATTTTTGCCAGTCAGGTAAAAGTCAACTGTTTAGTGGCTTACTTTTTTTTTTATCAGTAAGTTTCGTGTCTTGAAATGACGAAGTGTGGGACATTTTATAAAGGAGGAGAATGATTTGTGCCAATATATATATTCTAAAGATGTCGTAAATTCTTTACTTCTTTTTAACTAAAAGTCTTGGATGATGAGTTAATTCTCACATTATACTGGGTAAATGTGTTTTGTTTTTAGGACATGGTTTGTTGTTTTTTGTTTTGGCTAAACTAGTTCATGGTGAATATTTAATTTACAAAATGGATTATAATACCAATACTACCCTTTATAACTATAGTCATAAAAATACAGTATAGCTTTTCTTTTTTGTTAACAGAGATGCATGGGTGTTCATCAATTCTACAAATTAGAAGATTGCTGCAATTTAGCTGAATCAGTGGAGATTTTTATTTTTTTAATTTTGTGTTTTAAAATTTTAATTATCCCAGAGCCTCTGTAATTTTGAATGATGATGTGACATTCTTAGTGGGGTGTGATGTTTTATCTTTCTTTCCAGATGCATCTCTGAACTTGTGCCAGGGCACATTAATTTGCAAGTGACCACTGATCATGATAGCTTTGGGGAAAACATGTCAGAACATTAACATGTTAATTCTGTTCATTACAGGTTTATGGTGGAATGGATATAAAGTTTAAAAACATGCAAGGATTATTACAATTCAGTTTAGATGCACTCTTTGTTTGTCTACCCTTTTATCAAGGTCTGCCAACTTTGTGTGCCAGGTTCCTCTCTTTTTCCATTCTAGGCCACTTCCAAAGCTACAGGGAAATCAAGAGGAAAATAACAGCCTCAAATTTTCCATGACTCTGATGGTTGGACTTCAGACACTCTCCAAAGGCCAGGGGAAAGGGAGAACACATGGAAAAGATACAACCAACTTTGTTTCCCACTTCTCTCAGATGTTGATTGAGAGATGATCCCATGATGAAATATTGAAGATAAAATGAAATAAAAGCAGAAACACAATAGACAAAAACAATTTGCTTAGTAGTGATTTGTTCTTCCTTTCCCCTATAAAAATCTGCTCTCTGGTTTCTGGCCCAGCTGTAAACAGCTTGGAAATCGTTATTCCCATCTATCCTCACAAAACTTTAAAAAGCTGAATAAAGTAAAAACCAACTGTTTCTTCCTAGATCCATCAGAGAATGGAGACCAGAGGGCAAATCACTGTCTCTAAACTAGAGAGGCAGACAGGCATATACAGAAAATCAGGAATCACTGGAGCAGAAGCCCAAAAGCAGAAATCTCCATCTGGGGTAGGAAAATTAAAACTGTTAACTGACTTATTGCTGGAAGCTCAGTATGAACAAGCTAGAACATTAAAAACTCCAGGGGACTGGGGACATCACCCATTTGTGAATTTTACCTCCAGGAGCCCTACCAGCTTCTCGCAGTGAAGATCTGAGAAAAATTCCCTCATGCTTCCAACAAGAAAAGGGAAATAGCAACCATTTTGAAATACACCCAGAACATTCTGTTCTTTTTAACAAAGCTTTTCTCAGGCGAAACTATATTACAGTGCCTAATAAACTGGGGTTATATCTGAGTCTAAACTACCTGGGGGGAAGGGAAATACCAATTCCAGCCCAGTCTTGTCTGCTTCCTGGGGATAAACAAATAACCAATTTAAGCCCCTTATACTGTTCCTATGTCACTTAAGGGGGGAGGGAGGGGGCCGGGGAGATCATCTCAAACAACCAAGGAGCATCTGTGAAGGTCGCAGCTCAGGGGCACAATAAAAGACTGAGATCTAATCATTGGACTATATATTGCTTCCCTTCCCACACTTACACACAACTCCCTCCGCATTGATAAAAGGTTCCTGTATAAAAGAAGCAGCAAATGTAAAAAACAAAACAAAACAAAACTCATGTCTCAGACCTTATGTTAGAAGAAATATCTAAGGAAACCCAAATACAATAGGGGAGCCAAAAACAAATACACCAGAGGAAAATAGAGCCTCCAAAACTTATAGCTACAGAAACAGGGGACGCAGCCTAAGGCCTCGTTAAACATAAAACCTCACATTAAAGGCCATCTTAGTTTCTTTTATGCAGTACGTTATGTTCAACTTTCAACAAAAAATTACAAGGTATGTCAAAAAAACAGTTTGAAGAGGCAGAGCAAGCATGAGAAGCTGATTCGGATGTAGAAGGGATACAGGAAGTATCAGACGTGGAATTAAAGACAACTGTGACTAAGATACTCAGGGCTCTAATGGAAAAGGTAGACAACATGCAAGAACAGGCGAGAAATGTAAGCGGAGAGATGGATACGCTAAGAAAACAATCAAAAGGAAACACAAATCAAAACACGGTACTAGAAATGAGGAATTCCTTTGATGGGCTTATTAATATTAATATTATATTAATATTAATTGCATTACATTAATATCATATTAAATATTATATTAATATTAATTATATTACATTAATATCATATTAAATATTATATTAATATTAACATTACACAGCTAAGGAAAGAAATCAGTGGGCTTGAAGATGTCAATAGAAACTTGCAAAACTGAGGGGCGCCTGGGTGGCTCAGTCGGTTAAGCATCCAACTTCGGCTCAGGTCACGATCTCACACTCCGTGAGTTCGAGCCCTGAGTCGGGCTCTGTGCTGACAGCTCAGAGCCTGGAGCCTGCTTCAGATTCTGTGTCTCCCTCTCTCTCTGCCCCTCCCCTGTTCATGCTCTGTCTCCCTCTGTCCCAAAAATAAATAAACGTTAAAAAAAATTTTTTTTAAATAAAAAAAAAAAAAGAAACTTGCAAAACTGAGATACAATGAGAGTACCAGAAAAGAAAAAAGAAAGAACAGAAAAAATATTTGAAGCAACAATGACTGAGAATTGTCCCAAATTAGTAATAGTCAGTACTATGGATTGAACTGTTTCCCCTTAAAATTCATATGTTGAAGCCCTAACTCCCAGTAAGTTCAGAATAGGACTGCATTTGGAAATGGACCTTTAGAGAGATAATTAAGGTTAAATGAGATCATAAGACTGAGACCCTAATCCAACATGACAGATGTCTTATAAGAAGAAGAAGAGACACCAGGGATATGCATGCATCGAGAAAAGACCATGTGAAAACACAGTGAAAAGGTGGCCATCACTAGCCAAGGAGCGAGGTCTCAGGAGAAAACTATCCTAACAGCATTTTGATCATGGACTTCTAGCTTCCAGAACAATGAGGGGGGAAAAAAAAAAACCTTCTGTTGTTTATGCTACCTAGTCTGTGGTATTTTGTTATGGGAGCCCTAGCAAACAAATATAGGCATCAAACCACAGATCCAGGGTGCTCATAGAACATCAGATATGATTAATACCAAAACATCTTCCCTCTTTCCCTCTCTGTCTCTGTCTATCTATATTTATATATCTATCTATATCTATATCTATCTGTATCTATATCTATATCTATCTATCTATCTATCTATCTATCTATCTATCTATCTATCAATCATCTATCTCTATTGTATTCTGAAGGTGAAAAACCAAAGACCAAGAGAAAACGTTGAAAAAAATTGGGAGGAAGATGGGGGGGAACACATTTAGAGGACAAAGGATAAGAATTACATGAAATTTCTCATCAGAAACCATACAAGCAAAAAAAGAGTGGAATGAGATATTTAATATGTTGAAAGAAAAGACTGAAAACCTAGAATTCTTTATCCTGCAAAATTATCCTCCAAAAGTGAAGAAGAAATAGACACTTTCTCAGACAAATGAAAATTGTGGATATCTGTTGTCAGTAGGCCTGTCTTATAAGAAATGCTAACAGAAGTTCTTCAAAGAAAAGTAAAGTTATATAGCTTGAAACTCAGAGCCACATAAAGAAGGAAGACTTCTAGAGGAGGAGTCAATGAAGGCAAAACAAAGTATTTTATTTTTAGTATTCTTAATTGATCTAAAGGATAATCATTTGTTCAAAATAGTAACAGCAACAATATATTCAGTGATTATAGCTTATAATTAAGTGAAGGGAATGACAGCAGTGTTGTAAGGTTGGGAGGAAGAAAGTGGGGATATTCTCTTATGAGGTCCTTATACTACTCATAAACTTTATAGTGTTATCCGAAAGTGATCTTAGATTGGTTGTAAATGCATATTTAAAACTCTAGGGGAATCTTTAAACAATTAAAAGCATATGAAATGCTCAGTTAAAAGAAGAGAAGGCAGAGAAAAGATGGGAGGAAGAAAGAAAGAAAGAAAGAAGGAAAGAAAGAAAGAAAGAAAGAGAAAGAAAGAAAAGAAAAACAAAGAAAAAGGGAAATAAATAGAAAATAGCTACAAATAGGATAGATATTAATCCAACTATATTAATAATCACTTTAAATGTAATGGTCTAAATATGCCAATTAAAAGACAAAGACTCTCAGAGTGGACAAAAGATAGGACCTAATTATACGCTGTCTACAAAAAACCCACTTTAAAAATAAAGACACAGATAGATTACAAATAAAGGGGAGGACAAAAATTTGCCATGCTAACACTAATAAAAAGAAAGCTAGAAGATTAGCTAAATTAATTTCAAAGCAGACTTCAGAAAAAAATAACTATTAAGAAGAAACAGAGACATTATTATGATGAAGGGGTTAATTCTTAATGAAGACATAAAAATCCATGTTTATTCTCCTAATAACAGAGCATCAAAACGCTTGAGACAAAAACTGAGAGACTTCAAAGAGAAATGGCAAATATATATTATGATTAAAGACTTCAGCACACATCTATCTGTAGTTGAGAGATCCCGTGGTGGAAAAATTGGTAAAGACAAGCTGAACAGAAGAGCATCCTCAATCAATCAGATCAAATTGACATTTATATCCATCAATAGCAGAATGTATAATCTTCTCAGGCTCCAATGGGACATTCACCAAAACAGGCCCTGTCCTAGACCATAAAGTACACTCTAACAAATTTTGAAAATAGAAATCTTACAGAGTGTGCTTTCAGACAGCAATGAAATTAAACCAGAAATTAGTAACAGAAAGATCACTAGAAAGCCCTCAAATGTTTGCAAATAAACAACACACTTGAAAATAACGTTTGCAAAAACTCTCAAGACAAAAAAAAAACAACACTTTCACTAAAGGACACTAAAAATACAAGTTATCAAATTCTGTAATGCAGTGAAGGCTGTGCTTAGAGGGAAATGTATAGCATTGAATACATACATTTTTTAAAAAAGATCTAAAACCAATAAACTACAATTCCAAAATAGGAAGTGAAGACAAGGAAGAGAGCAAATTAAATCCAAAGGAAGAAGAAAAGAAATACTAATAATTTACAGCAGAAATCAATGAACTTGAAACAGAAAACCAGTAAAGAAATTTAATAAAATCAAAAGTTGGTTATTTGAAGAGATCAATATTAATAAACCTCTAGGCAAGCTAACCAAGAAAACAAAGACAAAAATTACTAATATAATAAATTTTAAAAAGGGCTATTACTACTGATACCATAGACTTTAAAAAGATAGTAAAGGAATATTTTTTAATTGTTTTTAACGTTTATTTATTATTGAGAGACAGACAGAGACAGAGCAGGAGCATGGGAGGAGCAAAGAGAGGAGGAGACACAGAATCTGAAACAGGTTCCAGGCTCTGAGCTGTCAGCGCAGGGCTGGAACTCACAAACTGCGAGATCATGACCCAAGCTGAAGTAGGTCGCTCAATCGACTGAGCCACCCAGGCGCCCGAGTAAAGGAATATTTTTGATTAATTAACTAACTAATTAATTAAGAGAGAATCCCAAGCAAGCTCCATGCTGTCAGCACAGCACCTGATGCAGACCTTGAGCCCACGAATCATAGGATCCATGACCTGAGCCAAAACCAAGAGTCAGATGCTCAACTGACTGAGTCCCCCAGGCACCCCACAAAAAAAGATAGTAGAGGAATATTAAAAACAACTCTAGCCTACAAATATGGTAACCTATATAAAATACACCCATTTTTTGAAAGATACAATCTAAGAAAAGCCACACAAGGATAAAAACATAATCTGAATAGACCTATAACTGTTAAATAAGTTGAATCAATAACTGAGAATCTACCAAAACAGGAAGCACCAAGATGTTTTCAATGGCGAATTCTACCAAACATTTAAAGAAGAAATGATACCAACTCTCCATATTCTCTTCCAGAAAAGAGGCAAAATAAAAAGGAGTCATTTATAACAGTCTATGAGTACAGTATTATCCTAAGAGTAAAATCATAAAAATACATTACAAAAATGGTAAAGTATATATCAATATTCCCATGAACATAAATATCTCCAATAAAATATTAGCAATCCACATCCAACAATGTAAAAAGAAGAATCATACACCATAACTAAATGAGATTTATTCTTGGTATGCAAGCCTGGCTGACCATTTGAAAGCCAATTAATGAAACCCATCACATCAAGAGACTAAAAAATAAAAACCATATGATCATATCAATAAATGCAGAGAAAGAATTTTTTTTGAATTTTGTTTAATGTTTATTTATTTTGGGGAGAGACAGAGTGTGAGCGGGGGAGGGGCAGAGAGAGAGGGAGAGACACAGAATCTGAAGTAGACTCCAGGCTCCAAGCTGTCAGCATAGAGCCCGATGCGGGGCTGGAACTCACGAACTGCGAGATCATGACCTGAGGTGAAGTCAGGCACTCAACCGACTGAGCCACCCAGGCGCCCCATTGCAGAGAAAGAATTTGACAAAATCTAGCACCTGTTCATTAAAACAAAACAAAACAACTCTCAACAAACTAGGAATAGAGGGAAACTTCCTCAACTTAGTAGAGAACATCTACAAAAACCCTATGGCTAACAGCATATAAATGGTTAGAAACTAGATGCTTTCTTGTTAAGGTGAGGAACAAAGCAAAGGTGTCCCTTTGCACACTCCTATTCAGTATCTTCTGGTAAGTTCTAGCTAATTCAGTAATACAAGAAAAATAAATTAAATGTATACAATTTGGACAGGAAGAAAGAAAACTGTCTTTGTTCACAAATGACATGTTTATCTATGCAGAAAATCTAAAAAGGGACCAGAAAACACTTAGAACTACTAAGTGATTATGACAAGTTTGAATGATAAAAATTTGCTTTTTTTGTAATCCAATAATGAACAATTGGAATTAGAAATGAAATATGCAGTACCATTAACATTAGCATACAAATGTAAATAGTGTGCTAAAAAAATAGTTTCAAGAAATTTAATGAAATGAGTACCAGATTTTTAAAAAATAATATATTTCATTTGACTAATGATTCAAAATATTATTTTGACATTTAAAAATAAACATTATTTTTGACATTTATTGTTTAATGGGAGATTTTTAATTAAAGTATAGTGACACACAATATTACATTAGTTTCAAGTATACAAAACAGTGATTCAACAAGTTTATACATTATGCTGTATTCAACACAAGCCATTCTATTAGAATGGCTAAACTTCAAAATACTAAACACTGGTGAGGATGTCGAGCAGTAGGAGCTCTCATTCATTGCTGCTCAAGATGCAAAATGGTACAGCCACTCTAGAAAATTATTTGGCCATGTCTTACAAAGCTAAGCATAACCTTACCATATAATCAAGTAATTGTTCTCCCAAGGAGTTGTCCAAATGAATGGAAAACCAATGCCCCACAAACCCTGCATACTAATGTTTACAGCAGCTTTATTCAGTTACCAAATGTGGAAGCAGCCAAGACGTTCTTCAGTTGGTGAATGGATAAACAAACTGTGGTATATTCATAAAATGGAATGTTATTCTGCTATAAAAAGGCAGTGAGCTATCCCATCATGCAAAGACATGGAAGAACTTAAACACATGTTATTAAGTAAAAAAAAAAAAAAAAAATCTGAAAAGGCTCCCTACTGTATTATTCGAATTATATGACATTCTGGAAAAGGAAAAACTATGGAGACAGGAAAAAGAGCAGTGGTTGCCAGGGGTTCAGGAGGGAAAAGGGAAGGATGAATAACTAGAGCACAGGGAATTTTTAGGGTAATAAAACTATTCTGTAGGACACAGTAATGGTGGATACATGTCATTATACCTTTGTCAAAACCCACAGAATATACAATACAAAGATTAAACTCTAATGTAAACTAGGGGACTTTAGTGAATTATAATGTATCAATATTGGTTCATCAATAGCAACAAATGTACCACTCTAATGTAAGGTATTAATAATAGGGAAGAGTATGAGTAGGATTGAGGTGGTTTTATGGGATTATACATTCTGTTCAGTTTTTTTTTTTTTTTTGGTATACCTATAAAACTACTCCAAAAACTAGAAATTAAAAAAAAAAAAAACTGGCTTCAAAAATAGACATAGGAGTATAGTTACATCAAAAGTGAATGGTAAAGAATTTGGGAGTTGTATGGAGGACTGTGAAATAGAGCTGTAGACGCTCTTAAGTTAAAGCCCTTATGAAATAAACAACATCTAAATTAAGTGCCAAAATGAATGAAGCTGGAGCAACCCCCTTTCCCCTCTGCAGTTTTGTTAACGGGATGGACTCATGTTTTAGGGCAGGAAATAAACAATGCCTACTTTTAGAAAAGTGAAGTTCTTTCGTGGCTTCTGTTTCAATGTACAACTCTGTTACTGTGTCTACTTGTCAGCACAGTACTCTTGAGCTTCCTCGTGCCTTGTCCTCCAGCCCTCACTGCAAGCACTTTGTGCTAGATCAGTCTTGATGCACATACACCTGGAGAAGTCCATTCCTGACCCCATTTTAATTGGCTTGGAGTGGAATGATTCTTGCTCTTGGATGGAAACTATCAGAAATCTCACTTAAGTTGATTGTCAAAGAGTGGTGTTCATAGATGTGTAGCCCTGCAGCCCATACTGGCTTGTCTTAAGCACTAAACATAATCAACATATTCTGCTTTTCTACAACACCGAGGTGAATACAGAAAAGTGTTTCTCCACATAAACTGACCTGTAAAGGTTTATTTTTTGCAGAACCTACTTGGTAAATTCAAACTGGTGGTGGAAACAGAGGTTGGGATGCCAATATATAGTGAAAGAAAACATTCCTCAAACCTGCTTAAGCACTAAACTCCTGTCTGCCCCAAGTTATCTTAGAAAAGACAGACTAAGTAACCACTGTGCTTTGGGCTTTGTGGCCCAACCACATCACATCATCAATATCCTCTTTATAAATTTTTTTTAATGTTTATTTATTTTGAGACAGAGAGAGACACAGCATGAATGGGGGAGGGTCAGAGAGAGAGGGAGACACAGAACCTGAAGCAGGCTCCAGGCTTTGAGCTGTCAGCACAGAGCCCGACGCGGGGCTCGAACTCACGGACCGTGAGATCATGACCTGAGCCAAAGTCGGAAGCTCAACTGACTGAGCCACCCATCAATACCCTCTTTATAAACAGGAGCTCACATTTCATAACAGTATTTTTTAAGCACATGCTGGCAGGAAATTCAAAGTTGGATAATTTGTATTGCTGCTATGATTTATTTGTGCCTAAAAAGAAAAATCATAGAAGATGCAGCATCATCGCCTGTGGAGGTGATGCACTGTCTAAGATCATGATTATTTACTTCCTCTCTTTTTTTTATAACATCTTATCGAATAACTATTTTTCCTTCACTTGTATATAATCCAAGCAAGCTAGACACAAACAGCTATATGTTTATTCAGGAGGGAAAATAAAATATGATAATTAAAAGCTACGTCTATGGTTAGTTAACAAATTGCAGGTATTCCAGCTTTGGGTAGAAAATAGAAGGCGACCCTCTCTAAAATGGACACAGTAGGAGTTAATGTGAAACGGAATTACATGAATCATTTTGAGATGACTGACTCTGAGGGATGTTCTGTAAATGATGTGCTGTGTAGGCCATGCCATTTCCTCAGGCTTTCCATTGGAACATCAATCTGCTGTGAAATGAAACATGAGCCGTTATTGTGAACACTAACATATTTGTGAAGAACACAAGAGATGTGTCTAGAGAGAACACTGAGAGTAAGGATTTGCTTTTCTGCAAGGAACAGAGGCGATGCATCTGCCAGGCAATAATGATGATGAGCAAAAAACAATATTGATTTACTGAATATGAGAGGAGCAATGCCAGTTTCCTTAGGCATATTAATTTTGATTATTCCAATAACTTTAGAAAGTCAGTATTACTATTTCTGCTTGAAAAGTGAGCAGACTGGGACTCAGAAATATTACATGCCTCACCCAAAGTCACAGAGTTGGGTCTGTCTGCCTCCGGCTCATGGGGCTTTGTCCGTGAGCTCTTTCTCAGCTGTTCAAGTGTTTCAACCACTAGAATTTCATCCTTTGTAGTGAGACAACTACCAGGCAATATCCCAGGTTAGAAAAGATCTCCACAAAACTCTCTAGATCAGACCCACAAAGAAGCAGCTGTTTTTTTTTTTTTTAAATAACTTCTTTCTCTAAGTGCCTCAGTTTTGAAGAATGTGTGCCCTGAATGAATAAATCAGTGCTGTCACTACAGGAAATGATCATCTATTCTATTAATTTATAACTTTGCCGGTTTTTAGATGGTTTCCCATGTTAGTTTGAATCTTTGATTGGCATCTTGGATGAAGTACTAAATTCAAGTTTCTGAAATGACAGAAGTGAAGGATAGCTCCATTGGATTTTTCTACAGCCTTCTTATAAAGATGTCTCTCTAAGAGCAATGCCAAAGAAGGCCAGATGCTGTAAAGCTTCTCACTGCCTTTGCATATGCTGGTCCTTTGCTTCAAATGTGTTCTCTGCACTGTCTCCTGACAAATTTCCCCTCCTCCTTCAAAATTCAACTCAAATGGCTCTCAGTTCTGTGAAATCACTCTGCAATTTCCTGAGTAAATTCAATCTCTTGTTTATTTTAAACTTGTACATAATTTTGCACACACTGCTGCTATATTCACTCAGCACTCTATAGGAACTCCTGTATAATTCTTTCTTCTCATCTAACCTATGAGTTACCCAACGTTTTAGATGAAGTCAGAGTCACCTTGTTACCCTAGCACCTAAGAAAGTATTTGGTGTAAGAAAAAAATCCTCAATAAATATTTGTAGAAATGACACTTTAAAACCATGCAGTCTTATCTTGGAAAACTGTAGTCTTCAGGAAGATGTGAAAAGATGTGCACTTGTTGGGGGTCTATGTTCTTGAAGAGCTTACCTAAAATCATGGTTGTTGAACCAAGTTCATTCTAAGTTCACTAAACTTGATTTATTACAATTAAACTTCTGTTATAGCTTTCTTTTGCTTGCCCTCACCATATTTAATATACCTTCTGCTTACAGAATCATAGGATGCCTGAAATAATAGTGAGAAAAATGGAGCCCCAGAAAGTCAAGGGACTTACCACAAATCACATAGCTAAGTGGGAGAGTAAGGTGGAACTCTGGGTCTCTGAGCCCCTTTGTTATTCTTTCTAGTGGACCAAGGTCCTATGGAAAAATAACAATAACTTTTTAAAGCTTGTTTATAGCTTTTTAACTTATTCACAAGAAATGGGTTTTAATAGTTGTGTGGGGCATTATACCATGGAAAAAGTTGCCACCAGGTTTGTGCCTTTCCAAACAAAGCCATTCACAAATTTGATGTTGGCAATATTGGTCCCATAGTGGTATTGTGGTTTTCTTTTCTCAATCACAAAGCAATAAAATGCGAGCACGTGTTCATCCATACATATTGGCTGTCAATAATAAAACGAGGAGATATTGTACTGACCGTAGTCCGTGTTTTCTGGCTCCCAACAATTTGATGGCCAAAAATAGGGTGTCTGTGGAACAAAAAGAAGTGGAACCCAGGTTAAACAGACACAAAATGAGTAGAGTTCTTGGTTTATGAGCTGTGTTCATCTTTGGCAATTATCCAGAATAGTTTGCTAATGATGTATGTTTTGTAATACAGGGAAAGTACCCAAACAGGCATTGTAAGACTTTCCTTCTACAATTACTTGCTGAGCAATTGTTCAGTCCAAATATGTGCAGCACCAGCCGGTTCTTTAAATGTCATACATTTGCTGCAATTTTACGTCAACTGACATAATGGTAAAAGGTGTGATTGCATCATTCAAAAAAAAAGTTTTAATCCACAAAGACTGAAAGCAGAGTATTAAATTCAGCACGACTCAAGATAAAATATATTTAAATATAACGAATCATTTTTTTGATTCATGTATCTCATTATTGTCATCAGTAGACCCAAAAGCTCAACTATGAAAATTCACCCTAAGATCTGGCTCTGTTAATTATATGATGTAGCTCTCAACATTATCCAACTAGATTAAAATTTTTCTGTCTCACTTTAAAAAAATATTTCTTCATAGGGGCACCTGGGTGGCTCAGTCAGTTAAGTGTCCGACTTGATTTCAGCTCAGGTCATGATCTTGTGGTCTATGGGTTCCAGCCCCACATCAGGCTCCATGCTGACAGTTCAGAGCCTGCTTGGGATTCTCTCTCTCTCCTCTCTCTGCCCTTCCCCTGCTCATGCTCTCTCTCTCTCTCTCTCTCAAAATAAATAAATAAATTCTAAAAAATATATTTCTTCATAAAAACACTTACTGTTTTAAAATTTTAAACTGCACAGCCAGAAGTGATTTTTTAAAAACTAATTTTACTTAATTGATTTAATTTTAACCTATTTTAATCGATTGGTGTGATTAACAATTGACAAATCTCAGTCTGTGAAATTCTAGAACCTGACTGACAAAACCACAAAGACACTGACCAGGAAAACCCTGTTATCATCAACATTTTGTATTTTCTAATAGTGCTTTTCTAGCCCCACTAGTTGGACATGCATGGCTCCAGACCATGGGGAAACTGAATGACTACTGTGTACTCTCACAAGCTTTGATGATTACTCCAGGACTCGACAGAACAAATGACTGCAGACATCAAACTTGTGGGTTTGATTATATTTATTAGTCAATTACACTAGCTATCCATGTGTAATGAGCATATTTGACGTAATCTCTGATGAACCATTTGATAATTCCCCCTCTAGAAGATGGATTCTCAAGAAGGGGGAAAGGATAATTGGGGAGAATTGTTTGAATCTCTGAGGGAGAGCCTTTTCAAATTGCTTGAGACTTTCAGGGGATTTTGATTTAGCCTCTACTCCTTCTGGGAATTGCTAATATAATAAAGAAGTCTACTGATGTTAGTTGTGTACACATGTGAACAAAATGACAACAAGAATTCGAGGTGGGGCGAGTTGAAACGCTAGAAAAAGCAAGACATCAAGAATTTTTATAACCCCATCCTCACCTGAATCCCACTTGACTCCTTGGGAGATAGAGCTTTGAGGGTAAAATTGGGTCAGGATTTAGGGGAACCATAGGGGGACAAGTAGTTAAAAATCTTGCTTTCATGAGGGCCATTGGTTTTTGAGATACTTCTCAAAAGTGTTATTTCCTGAGGGTTGCTTCTTTATTTTGTGAGGGGCGTGTGTGTGTGTGTGTGTGTGTGTACATGTACCTTACTTTTAAAACACCTATTCTAGTCAGACTGGTCAAACACGTACTTTTTTTCTCAAAGCCACAAAGAATGTTCTTAACTTCATTCTCACCATTTTTCTTTATTCTTCCATCATTTACTTTAGTGACAATTCCCTGACTAAAAGTAACAGAATGAAGCTATTTTATGTTCTGATATTATGTGGAAATGCCATCAAACCAACATTCTTCACTCATATTGCAAGATTTTTTTCTAGGAAAAGTATTTTAATTTATAGTAAAAGAGAATTTAAAGAATAACAAATGCTTATAATTCACCAAAATTTAAAAATTTACTTTTAAAGTTCAACTAGATTTCAGGACATTTTAATATATGAGTTTCTCTTTGCTTTTCAGAGTTGGCTTCTTTCAACTATGATAAAATTGAGCTAGCTATTGCTCAATAACCTTTAGCACATATACTAATGTGATGAAAGTCATGAAACTGACCTAGAGAATCATGTCAGATCTCAATTCCAGCTAGCTAATAGAGGATAATTAGACAATTGCAAGTTTACAATAAATATAGAAATCACATGCTTTAAATTGTGCTGAAAAATGGAGACAAATTTACATACTGCAGCATATCAATGAAATTAAATGAAGAGTTCTATTTGTCTCAAGTTCATGCCCAGAAGCTTCTTCAGATTCCTAATGATAGTTAAAATCTCAGTCATTCACTGGTAGAGTAGTAAATATGATATGGCAAAGTTTCCTATTTTAATTCATGATTTTTGAAATCCTCCCAGGGAGTTGAATTGCAGCTCAGTGTAATAAAGAACTTTCTGCTGCTTGGAACCAACACAAAAATGGAGGTGGACACCTTGAACAAGAATGTGTTTTCTCTTACTAGAGCTGTTCAAATAAAAATCGATTAATGCCTTCACAGTCATTACAGCAGGAATTCAATTACCCCTGACTTTTCTGGAGCTTCTTTTGTTTGCTTTTTAAATCTCAGTTTTAAGATCCTATGACTATTAGATATACAAATATGTCATATTTAGATCCTATTTCAAATGTTAATAAGTCTTTAAAACATTTAACATTTAATATTTAACATTAATTAATGTAATTTAAAAGACTATCTATCATCTGTCATCTATGTAGGCACATTGAAAAATTGCTAGCCTTCTGCCAATACCTAGCAGTGATGTAATACACCTATCACTTGCACCCGTTCCCTTGCTTTGTTCTAAAGCTCTTTAAAAACAGTCTCTCCTCTCTCCAGAATGTAGGGTGACCCATTCCCAGCTCTGCTCATCTTTGATCCATGGCCATGACTAAGACATATAAACCTTGCCTGCCTACTAATTTCAATACAGGGAGGACAAGAGCAGAGTCAAACATTGTCAATCATGTTAACTCACAACATCATTACCAACTTTGGGCCATGTCTGAGCTAGTTTGCTTTAAGAAAAAAAATTTAAACTAGGTAATTCTCCAGAAATAAATAGACTGTATACAATGCTTCCCTTACAGATATGTTATTTTGCACAGAGACAGTTTTACTTGTAATATGATTGTGAGGATAGATAAAAGTTGTTATTTTTGTAAAAACAAAAATCACAATTTTTGAGATTTTTATTAGGCCTAAAGTTTACTTATAGTCTGTATATGAAAAAACATTTTTAATTTTTTTAATGTTTACTTTATTTTTTAGATAGAGACAACAATAGATATTGGGGGAGGGGCAGACACACACACACACACACACACACACACACACACACACACAGAATCTGAAGCAGGGGCCAGGCTCTGAGCTGTCAGCACAGAGCCTGACATGGGGCTCGAACCCACAAACAGTGAGATCATGACCTGAGCTGAAGTTGAATGCCCAACCAACTGAGCTATTCAAGTGTCCCTATATGAAAAAATTTTTAAAGAAAGATTATATGGAAAATGCAATCTTCCAGTAGAAAAGTAACTCCCTTAAAAAAATCAAAAAGTGTTCCTAGTATGCAAATAATTTATTTGCTAATAAACTAATAATTTCTATTTATCAAAATGTTACCTTTTAAGACGACAAGGTACTTTAACTTCTCAATAAGCTATTTTAAGCTACCACCACATTAACTATAAAAAAGGATAATATTCCTCTATTTTAAAGCCTTTTAAAATTATGTAATTTGACTAACATATGTTGCTTGAATATTTAGGTCAGTATCATGATTTCAGGAGACTGCTTTATCTCCTAGGTATTCAGTACATAAAATCCTACGACTATTTATTTGCCTTGTATAAAAGGGTCCTAAGGAAGTGACAGTGAGGGTGTTCCAGGAAGACAAAGATCTTTAAATGTTTTTAAAACATATTACCTCTTTGTTCTCTGTTTGCCCAAGCAAGTTCTTTGGTACCCAGGTTATTGTTTTGTCATTTATTTATAGAACATCTAATGATATTCAGAACAAATGAGAGAGAATGCTCCAGTGTCTACAAGTTTGACAATGGGGAGAATCCTCCAAAAATACCTAGAGCAAGAGTCTCAACTCTGGCATTATATGTGCCCTAATTTTATGGGCTGGAATCCACCAGTCAGTTATTAAGAAATCATTATATCTAATGAAATATGAACTCAAGTGTCAAGTGCATGCTCAATGACCAAAATTAGAGTCCACAATCTTTTTTGAAAGAATCTGCATTTTTGAAAGAATGAGCATCTATTTCATTTGAAAAGGACTTAGAAAAACTCGTATCAGTTTACAGGTTATCTAAGGTATACTTCTGTCTCAGATGAGTGCACACACACAAAGCATCATGCACGTCAGTCTTCGCAGTCTTCTTGTAGGAAGGCCTCAGATACCAACATGCAGAAGGCCTTATAAGTAGCTAAATTCTGTATTGGAGCTTTCCCATGAGAATTTGCTTTGACCGAAGGCAGTCTTATATCATGGACAGGGTCCAGAGTATAATCAATTCAGTTACACCTCTCAACTTCCTTCCCAGTGGCTAATGCAGCTTACACATGAATAACTCTCCCACCTCCTGAATTCCAGTAAGCCACTCTCTGAATTTTTCTTAACATTTTATATAAAACATATCTTCAATCATTATACATTTTAACTTTCACAAGTCATCTTAGCCAAGCACATTCCATCTTTCTCTGCTTACTGTTTCTTCAGTTTTAAATTTAATATTAATTCGTTTCTAACTAGCTAAGTCAAATAAAATAAGTTCTATTTTCAAAATTTGTTTGTAAAAACAATCAACAAACAAAATGCAGATTTCTATTTTACAGTTAAGGAATATTTTCATCAAACTCACCTGAAACCGGTAAAAGGTACCATCATCTTTGAGTGTGAGGACGTGATCCGATATTGGAAAGAAGTAGCCATGGGCAGCCATTAATGTTCCCAAATGTAGCGCCTCCACTATTTCATGAAAACAGACAAATAAAAATGTATGTAAAATCTTTTTTTTTAATGCTGATTTACAGGAGTAAAGGATTTTATTCTCTTTAGAGTATATTGTTACATTCAAATTCTTGGCATCCTAAACAACTTGGCTTTGTACTTTTTCTTTTTTTCCAGTTCTTTCACACAGGGTACTGAGATGGCTCTGCTTCCTGGTAGTGACTGTGCAATGGCCAGCCATATTGCATGACGAATGGTGGACAAAAACACAGCACTATGGAACATTGAGACTGGAAAGTTATTCTGAAATCATAGAATCTGAGTCCTTCATTTTACAGGTGAGACGTATTTTGCTGTATGTTAATGTCTTCCAAAAACAATTCTATTTGGCATTTATATAGCACTTTAAACTTTTAAAAGTATTCTCACTTGTATCACCCCCCGGCCTATATTATGGATATCCAATACTATCAACAATTCTTCTGACATGGATCACTATTACATGATGTCATCGGGGAACATTAAGGCATCTAGAACCGTTTATGCTGTGTTAAGTGAGCGCTAAACAACCATTCATGCTGCTACTACAGTCCTGAGATCATCTGGACTGCTCTAGCTTCTACAGCTCTATATTCAATGTTCTAGATATGGACTATGAAGATGTTTATTTGACAATGAAAATATTACAGTTTCCCAGAAGGCTGAGAAATGTTTGGAACATAATACTTTGATACTCATTCTCCTTTTATAGCAGCCAACAATTTCTTCCAATAAAATGGTTAATAAAATTTGGTCAACAGAATTATTATTGCATTTGTACAGGGACAACATGAAGTTTGGCTAACTTAAATTCTAGAAAATATGAAACTCTATAAAATAATTTTTTAGTCCATCAACAAGTTAGATTTATTGATCTGTTTTGTATCTTTCTATACAATTTTGTTATGGATTTATTTCTGCTTTTTAGACAAGTAAATGGTTCTTTAATTCTAGAATTCTTGCAGTAGTTCCAGGACTGTATAGATCTATCTTTATTTCTAGCCATCAATCCTGGGAGCTTTGATTCTCCAGCCAATACTGAGTCACTAAGCTGCTGGCTGTGGTGCAGATAAGCATAGGAATCCTGTCCCTCCCCTCCACCCTCCCATGCTTATAAAAGCTAATATAAAAATAATTATATTTTCATAATATAAAAATAATATAATATAATTATATTATAAAATATATAAAAACATATATTTTATATATAATATAAACATAATTGTTAAATTTTATCTGTGACAGTGCCCCTTTTAGTTGTCATCTATCATCTTGTAAACACTTCAATTGGTAACTTACTTCTGGCCTGTCTCTGTTTTGTTCTTGTCGATAATAAAGAACAACTGCCAATCATCCTCTTTGCCATATTCTTGGACGACTGTTATTAAGTGTCCCAGGCATCTTATCCACACTACGAATTAAGTCCTTCCCTGCACAGAATTTGTTTTTCTACAAAGGAGCATTTTTTCATCAATTATATGTGTGTGTGTGTGTGTGTGTGTGTGTGTGTGTGTGTGTATAATGTCTATATCCTTTTAGCTCAAAGCCAAGACCTTTTCAAAGCCTGTGCTGCTTACAGCTATATACCCACATATTCTTTGACTCTTGCTGAAACTCAGGAGCTAGTGTGGTGTTGTAAGAAGAACAAAACCTTTGGAGGCACTCACGAGTTTTTGTTACTTAAACAATGTGTGCCCCTCCCACCTTACAGAGTTGTTATAAGAATCAAACAAGAATATGTGTAAAGAAGTTGGAATAGTGTCCTGTGTATAGGAGACATTCAGTATATGGTAGCTGTTGTGCCTTCAATATTTACACATGAATTCATGTTACCTTAATCCAAATCACTGCTAGGAAATCCACTTGCATAAATTTGTGTTCAAGTAGGCTGAGTGAGAGAAACTGGCAGTCCTAAATAGCATCCTAAGTAGCCACTTACATATTATTTTGTGTATGTGTGGATTACTTATAAAATTGAAATAGTAAGAGAATCTATAAGGATTGCTGGCTCATAATAATGTGCAGGTGCTTATAGACTTGTTCATATTCTGAGTCCCTGGACTCTCCTGTCAGGTAGCACAGGTCAGAGCAACCCATTACATCTGTTTTCATATTTCAAAGTCAGATGGTGCACCTATAATGTTATAACCATCTTTATTTGTTATTTTCCCAGCAGTCTATGGCTGAGGAAAACATGATTAGCACTACTTTCCAGAAAGAGAAATGAATTATGGCACATGAGAAGGTTTGCAGGGAGTAGATTCAGGAAAGGAAAACTGAGATGCCCAGAAAGATAAATAGAAAAAGCCTTCTGAACTCTAATCATAGGACTGAGTGTGACTTAAGAAACAACAAAACCAGTGGGGTGCTAAAGTACTCATCAGGATTAAAAAAAATATGGTGAAAGTAACATAGCGAAGCTGCAGGAAGAAAATCAGAAGCAAACAAACGTAAGCACATTCTGACCTTCCTGCACCCACCGGATACTGATTCCGAGAGATCATCCATTTCTGGAGGGGTAGGTACATGTCTGGAGGTTTTCCTCACGTAGCACTACCATGCATAGTCAGATTGTAACAAGTCATGTGCTTTGTCACAGGACCACCAGAGAACGTAGCTCCAGGACCCGAAAAATACTCAGAGGAAAAATCAGGGAGTTGGGGTGGATTGTCTGTTTTCTTTCAAACTTTTAAACTTGGCACTTAGCATATCAAGAGTGATTAAGAGCTATTGAGCCAATATTTGCTGAATGAGTAAATAAGCAAACTTATGAATCACGACATATCAAAAATATGAACAACGTAGTGCTGCGTGAAAAAAGACAACACTAGCTATTTTGTGTTGTGATGATGAGCACCTTGTTCAGCTCTTCCAAGATAATGCAGATGTTCATAATCTCATTTCACGATACTTTTGTAAGCTTTTGAGGTGAGGCTGTGGTAGGTATTTCAACTACGGGAAAAGGTAATCATGAGCTTAACGGCATAAATGCCACTAAGAGATCTGAGAGTGGGCATGGTGTCGCGTCGTCAAGGTTGAACTGTTTCTTGCTAGTGATTGAGATGGAGCTGTACTTCCCCATGGTCCTTCTGCTTCTGAATCTCAGCACAGCCTTAACCTAATAAGAATCCAGAGGACGGCTGACAGTCTTGGAACAAAGTGTTGAAAGAGTTTAATGAGTAATCCATCAAGATGGCCCTCCAATAATGACACACCAGATGGCTCCACAACATTATGCTTCTCGGCAAAATAATCACTAATTAATCTTGTACGTGTGTTATTTGCGTCACCCACACAGCTAAATCAAGTTCAACAACAAACCTACCATAAAATTCCAGTTTACTTTTCTTTCGGATAGTCAAGCCATGAACAAACTGAGAGATAAAAATCCATCTCCAAACCACAGTTACGATGGGAACAGCCTAGTGTAGCTTTGTTAAGCCTGATCTATTCGTTGCATTACTACACTCCAAACCCTGACTCAACAGGATTATCAAAATTCTTTAAAAGCAAAGAGAATTCTGCATAACATAATTTACTTTTGAATCACAAGTACTTGAGAAAGTTAATAGGATGAAAAGCATATTATAAAATAGGCTTGTGTTGTTCAGTGCTAGATTTCTGTACATAGAAATATACATAGATTTCTATACTTCTCAAAACATATTTTCAAAACTCAGTAATATTTTCCTTATCCAGAGGCCCAACCCCTGGAAGTCCCAGCTCCTCCCAAATGTAGTCCATAATTGTGAAGTGATAGAAAAATGTCTCTGAATCAAGAAAATAATAATAAAATAATCTTGCTAAATCATGTTTTTATTTCTATCATATATTATTCATTTTTATTTTCTGTGTAATACTTAAGAATGGTATTGTTTCATCAGCAGCACACAGCGTACTTGAGGTAGTAAATGTGATTAGTATGTGGGGAGAAATATTTTTGAAGGAAATCCACTCAAAATAGAAAAAAATGACAGCTGATGATATGATATTAGGGAGAAAAAAAGCTAAAAAGCAGACAGAGGTTAGTTGCTAAATTATCAAATAACAGGCATTCATCAAGCTGATTCTGAGTCATAAAGATTTTGTTGAACTTCTTACTGTGTAAGGAGACAGGGGAGTGGTCATTTTAGAAACGCTTCAAAATATTATAATTTTTTTAGAGTTGGCATTTCAAAAGGTGAAGTTAGCCATGTGGAAAAATCAAATAGGTAGCACATTGTATCCTCTCACAAGGTCAAATAAAAGTGAACTATTACTATATTTAGGAATTTGTGAGGTAAGTCCACATTCTCAATAGTTCTATGGTTACTGAAAGAAGTAGGTATTTGAGATTTCATTGATTTTTTTTTAAAGCATCATTTCCACATAGAAAAATCTTGTGCGGCTTGCTTTTTAACAATCATAATCAGGAAGTAGAAGTGGATAATATGGTGATACAGAATAGATAAGATAAAATAGATTCTGTTTGGAAGAAATAAAAACAGAGGCACAGTTTAGATCAACCGTGAGGAATGCACTAGGTAATTAAGTACAAAATATTCCCAAATAAAGGAGCAGAGTAGAGGCGAAGCAGCCAGGGCATGCAAACCTGCTGCCTGGGTTCAAATCCTGACTCCCTCACTTGCTGGCTGCGTGACTTGGCAACAGACTGGCATTTTCTGGGCTTCAGTGCACTCATTGCAAAATGAGGATAGTAAAATATTTACATCAAAGTTTTGTTGTGAGGATAAACAGAGATAATATGTGCAATGTGCTTAAAATAAGGTCCGCCATGTAAAAAGCATTCTAAAACTTGAGTTATTATCAGTTAGTTGATACTTAAGAAAGGATACATCGAGTAGCACTTAGTCTAGTGCTAAAACAATGAGGAAACTGGTAGCTGGTGTTGATCTAAGCCTCCAGGTCATGTTAAACACTTATAATTCAACATCTTTAAAGTCCTCCAGGTGATCAAACTGGAGTCTTTTGTGTGTAGACGATGACTCTGCTCTAGAATATACCTCTACTTTCTCCTAGACAGCAAAGAACACTACCAGGATCCCAAAGATTTGGTGTCATAGTTATAAAGAAAGATTTCCAGAGGTAATATACCCTGCACACTGGGTTTACAATCCAACACCTGACAACGCCAGGGATCATCGAGAAAGCCCCTGGCTTAGGAGAGAGGTGGGCAGGACTGACTGACCAGGACATGCTGAGCTGACACTGCTGAGAAATATTGGTGACAGGGGAATCACAGTGACAGCAGCCAGAACACAGATGAATTCTTAGGAAACCATAATATTTGCTCAGGATTCCAAAACAACCCATTAAGAAAAAAACAATTGGCATTGAGAGTAACATAATCATAAATCAGTGGCCCTTATCAGAGACAGAGTAGAACAGTCAAGTTGCCTAATATCAGCAGGTATTAAGAAATTATTTAAATATTAAGAGCGATGCTAATTTATTTTATTTTATTTTAAGTTTACTTATTTATTTAGAGAGAGAGGGAGAAAAAGAGAGAACATAAGTGGGGAAGGGGCAGAGAGAGGATCCCAGTGCAAAGCCTGCCTTGGAACTTGAACTCACAAACTGCAAGATCATGACCTGAGCTGAAGTCAAAAGTCAGATGGTTAATCGACTGAGCCACCCAAGGTGCCCCGGCTGAAATTTTTTTTTAAGAGGGACCTATGTAATACTGGTGTGGAGAACTGGTTTAAGGTCTATGTTATATAATAACTACATGATATCAAGATGTTTATTTCCCAAATACAGTATATCCCTCTGTATAACTGGTAGTTCCATCATTGTACAAAATGGACTACATTTCAACAAGACTTTATTATATTTATATGTATTATAGGTGCATAGAATGGTAATTCATATAAGAGAAAATCACTTTGAGTTTATCCAAGAACCGTGTAAGGAAACTGTAATAGTCACAAAAGCCAAGGCAATAATAAGTTATTCTGGAAAGCAACATTCCCTCTAAAATTCAGCATACTGGAATGCCTGGGTGGCTCAGTGGGTTGAGCATCAACTCCTGATATCAGCTCAGGTCATGATCCCAGGGTTGTGGGATCGAGCTCCATGTTGCTTCTGTGCTGAGCATGGAGCCTGCTCAATATTCTCTCTCTCTCTCTCTCTCTCTCTCTCTCTCTCTCTCTCTCTCCCTCTCCCTCTCCCTCTCCCCCCCTTTCCCCATGTGTGCTCTCTCTAAAAAATAAAAATAAAACAAATAAATAAAATAAAATAAATAAAATAAAATAAAATAAAATTCAGCATACATTCTGTAAAATTTCCACCAGTAAGCCTGGCTGAATGAGCTGAAAGGAGGGGGGGGGGGGGGATGCAGTGAGTTAATTTATTAGACAGGGGGTTTCCCCAGCATGTGTTGGTTCACATCAGCAACAGTACATGCTACTGAACAAGCACACATGCGTATCAAGGAGAAACATGCTCAACTGCAGGTCGTGGGGTTGAATTTGAATCCCAGTTTAGTTCTGTGACTGCATATCCTGAGTAAGTCATCTTGTTTCTCTGGACCTTAGAGTCAGCATCCATAAGTGCAGGGCTGGATTGCCACATTCTTTCCAACTTGGATTCTCTGGCATTCAACCAAGCTTCAACTGGAAGTTGTGGCAAAAATGCTGCCACCCTTATTTTGCCTCTTTGTGTCAAAGGGAAATTGATTTTTCTTCTTCTGCAAATAATCCTTCCACGTCTATGGCCAATTCTCCAAAAAAAAAAAAAAAGTACAGTATAAAGTATACTACCTGAATTGAATTTCAGTTGCTTAAAACTCAGTCCTCATGATGACCTAGGGCTGCTACAGTAAAGAATTTTGTGTCCAGAGCAAATATCACACTTATTTCAAACAAATAGGAACTGGATTGATGAGTATTTTATATTTATATATTTTTTCTGAAGCTAGTTGTAAAAATACAGGCATGATATGGGAATAACCAGTAATTCACCCCATGTAACAAAATGACCTGGATGCATTTGGTTTGAAAATCAAATGTCACTCCTAAAGAATAAGCAACATATTCTTCTGATAATACCTAATAGTATCTCTTTTTTTTTTTAAAAAAAAAATCACTATTCATTGATGTATTTAAATCATGATGAAGTATAAGACTTAGCATCCAAGATCCATAGCCTTGGTCATAGAAAAAAGCACAGTTACTATGAAATTTCTAAACAAAGCCAGATGTAATTTCCTTTAATACTATTTTGCAGAAACCGGTGCTTCTACTGGAGGAGCAGTTTGGGGCATCAGAACTAATGTCTGAAACTCTCTAGATTACCTTTACCACCTGCTGTTCTCTTTTTAAAATAAAAATCCCAGTTGGCATAAACACATGTAACTTATCAGTTTCATTTTCTCATGTTTGTGTCTTTATGCTGGGTTTTGTGTGTGTTGGAAATAAGCAATGTCTGGGAATTCCTGATTTTTAATACACAATACATGGCATGGTTCTACTCAATAGAGATGGTCCCTTGCAAGGAACAAAGTTTGGAAATGAGAAGGTGTAAGTTTGTTAAATGAGATGCAATCATTAAAATAACTGCTCTTTTTTCCATTTAAAAACAGCACAACCATCCATCAATAATCTGACTTTAATTTTAAATATCAAAAAGTTATGACATTTCACAGAAGTGAGAATGAGGCAGACTCACAAACCAGAATGAAGAAATACAGATTAAAGGATCCTAATTAAAGGATTAACACCCCCTAAAAAATTACTTTTGTACAATAAGCCAAAATTTAAACACCAGATGTTTTTAAATTAAAATCCAATCTAAAAATATGGTTTCATAAGATGTGTAGACAACTCTACTGCCAAAATTCAAATCAAGATACTCTAGATGCTATATAGATGAGAACAATAAGACATGACTGATCCTCAGTGGGTTTGTAATATTTGTGGACCACCCTTCTACATTTGCACCTGCTGCAGAGTGCACAGCACTTTATGAGGCAGTAGTTAGAGCACAGACTTTGAGCAACATTGTCTGGCTGTGCTGCATATTAGAAATCCTCTGGTTTTGGATTTGAATTTTTAAAACTTTCACTGTCATGAACAATCTTGTGATAAACATTCTGGTGACATACCTCCTGCTTGACTTCTCCCCTGAATAACTATATTGTATCCAAGAGCCTGTGTGACATCTCCACTTGAATATTGTATAGGCCCCTTGCATTTATCATTGCAAAACCAAACTACTGACTTTCATCTCACACCTGCTCTTTTTCAGTCTTTCCCATATCAGCAAATGTCAGTGATATTCATTTAACTTCTCAAGCCAAAACACTTGAATTGTTTTCGATGTCTGTCTTTCTTTCACTTATCACATCCAGTCCAGGAGCATATTCTGATGATTGTTCCTTGTGAACCCAGAATCTACCCACCTCCACCACCCCCAGCCCAAGCTTGTATCATCTCTTGATGAGATCTCATTCAGAGAGGAGATGACATTCAGATTAGTTTCCCTTCATGCCCTGCTCTTTGCCACAGTGATCATTTTAAAATGTAAACCCAGCAATTCCATTTATAGGTATTTATCTGAAGAAAACAAAAACACTATTTCAAATAGACACATGCACCCCTATGTTCATAGTAGCAGTATTTACAATAGCCAAGATATGGAAGCAACCCAACTGTCTATCAATAGATAAATGGATAAAGAAGATGTGATCACACACACACACTCACACACACACACACACACACACACACACACACACACACACACAGGAATATTAATCGGACACAAAAAAAGAATGAGATCCTGCCACTTGTGATAACACAGGTGGGCCTAGAGGATATTATACTAAGTGAAATAATTCAGATTGAGGAAGATAAATACTGGATAATTTCACTTATGTGTGTAATCTAAAAAACATGAACAAACAAATCAAAACACAGACTCATATATACAGAGAACAAATTGGATGATTACTAGAGAGGAGGGGGTTGGGGGCTAAACAGACTTGGTGAAGGGAATTAAGAAGTACAGTCTTCCATCAGAATTACAAAAGTATGGCCAACTAATCTTTGACAAAGCAGGAAAGAATATCCAGTGGAAAAAAGACAGTCTCTTTAACAAATGGTGCTGGGAGAACTGGATAGCAACATGCAGAAGAATGAAACTAGACCACTTTCTTACACCATTCACAAAAATAAACTCAGAATGGATAAAGGACCTGAATGTGAGACAGGAAACCATCAAAACCCTAGAGGAGAAAGCAGGAAAAAACTTCTCTGACCTCAGCCACAGCAATTTCTTACTTGACACATCTCCAAAGGCAAGGGAATTAAAAGCAAAAATGAAGTATTGGGACCTCATGAAGATAAAAAACTTCTGCACTGCAAAGAAAACAATAAAAAAAACTAAAAGGCAACCAACAGAATGGAAAAAGATATTTGCAAATGACATTTCAGACAAAGGGCTAGTATCCAAAATCTGTAAAGAACTCACCAAAGTCCACATCCAAAAAACAAATAAATTCCAGTGAAGAAATGGGCAGAAAACATGAATAGACAGTTCTCTAAAGAAGACAGAAGGCACATGAAAAGATGCTCAACATCACTCCTTATCAGGGAAATACAAATCAAAACCACACTGAGATATCACCTCATGCCAGTCAGAGTGTTTAAAATGAACAAATCAGGAGACTATAGATGCTGGAGAGGATGTGGAGAAATGGGAACCCTCTTGCACTGTTGGTGGGAATGCAAACTGATGCAGTAACTCTGGAAAACACTGTGGAGGTTCCTCAAAAAATTAAAAATAGATCTACCCTATGATGCAGCAATAGCACTGCTAGGAATTTACCCAAGGGATACAGGAGTGCTGATGCATAGGGGCACTTGTACCCAATGTTTATGGCAGCACTCTCAACAATAGCCAAATTATGGAAAGAGCCTAAATGTCCATCAACTGACGAATGGATAAAGAAGATGAAGTTTATATATACAATGGAATACTACTTGGCAATGAGAAAGAATGAAATCTGGCCATTTGTAGCAACGTGGATGGAACTAGAGAGTGTTATGCAAAGTGAAATAAGTCAGGAAGAGAAAGACAGATACCATATGTCTTCACTCTTATGTGGATCCTGAGAAACTTAATAGAAGACCATGGGGGAGGGGAAGGAACAAAAGTTAGAGAGGGAGAGAGCCAAACCATAAGAGACTCTGAAAAACTGAGAATAAACTGAGGGTTGATGGGGGGTGGGGGGGGGAGGGTTGGTGATGGGCATTGAGGAGGGCACCTGTTGGGATGAGCACTGGGTGTTGTATGGAAACCAATTTGACAATAAATTTCACATTAAAAAAAGAAGTACAATCTTCTAGTTATAAAATGAATAATGACACAGGGATATAGTGTACAGCATAGGAAATATAGTCAGTAATATTGTAACAACTTTGTGTGGTGACAGATGGTAACCTGACTGACTGTTGAGAACTGTCTAATGTATATAAATATTGAATCACTGTGTGATACACCTGAAACTAATACAATATTGTAGGTCCATTATTCTTCAATAATAAAATATAAATAAGATCATTACATTCTTAGTACAATCTTCCAACAAGTTCTCATATTTCTCAGAACAGAGCTCAAATTCCTCGACTTGGCCTTAGAAAATCCTACCTGATCTGGCCACCAGTTACTTATCTGTCTTCTATTATTCACTCCTTCACAGATCCTGCCCTAGAGCACAGACCTCCTTGCTGTACCTCAGACATACCAGGCATGTGCCTGCCATGAGGCTTTGCACTCTCCGCCTGGAATGCCAGCACTCTTTGTCCAAAGAGTTGGACATCCCACTTCATTCCTTCAGTTGATCTCTGGCCAAGGCCACGACATCAGTGATTACATACCTGACTGCACAGTATAAATACAGGATTCACTCTCTACACATTTTTTTTACTTTGTCTTCTCTTCATAGCACTCACCACCACTTACCACATTACACATGTATCTATTTATTATTAATCTTCCAATGAACATGCAAGCTCCATGTGAATGGGAACTCTTTTTTTCTTTTTGGTTGTTTTTAATTTGTTTGTTTACTTTTTTGGTTTGCTATCTTAGCACCTAAATTGTCTGTAATATTACAAGCAACTAAAAAAAAATCTATCAGCAAAAATGGACACAAGAATCCTATATTATTTCATAGAATGAATTCTTAGAAATAATACAGTCAAAAGTTACAGACATTTTTAAAGCACTGTTGAATATTGCAAACTTAATTTCTAAAAGTGTATATAATTTAAATTCTCACCAGGAGGTTATAACTGTATTGGTATCCCTGTAAACTTATGAACCATTTTGCATTAGGATTCATTTCCTCATTCCTCATTTGCTGGAATAAATGTCCTGCTTTAATTTGAATTAATTTGTGTTGTGATACATTATACTGAATTTTAGCTAAAAAAAAAAAAAAAAAAAAAAAGAAAACGCCCCAGTCTTAATATATCTAGCATGAGTGAAAGAAAAATACATACAAAGTTTTCAGTGAAGGCTTTGAGAAAGGCTGGTTAGACCAGGCATGGAAGGGTATTAGACCCATGGGAAGAGTAAAGTCTTCAATTTCTCTCCAATCCTCCTAAAAATGCTTTCCTTTCTAATTCTTCATTTTTGATTTCTTTCCCTAGGATTTATCTTACTTATCTACTTAATTACATTATAAAACCTTTTATACTTCCTTTAATTTTTTCTCCATTATTGATTCATACCAGGCTTTAGCAATTTACTCCATGAGTCTTCATTTCTTCATCTATCCATTCATCTACCCAACCATCCATCCATCCATCCTTCCACTCATTCATCCATCTTGCTATTCATCTAACATATAATTATTCACTTTATGCTTGGTTTCATTCCATGGATACAAAAGTGAATATAACATGCTCTCTGTTTATATCTTCAAAACACACAATGCAGTAGAATATGCTTTAAGAAAGCAGGTAATGACTCTGGCTTCAAATGAGACATGATAAAGAGCTTAGAAGTTGTCACTCCCATCCTTACAATAAGGAAAAGCTGAATGAGCTGAAAATCAACTTTTCCTGGAGCAATCAGACAACTGAGGTTGTAGGAAAACCTCTACCTGAAAATCTGCAGGGACAGGCTCATTCAGAGACATAGCCCAGATTTACTTACTTGGAGAATCAATTCATCCTTTCTTTCCATTAGTGATAAACCTAACAAAATATATACAGGATCAGTGTATAAAAAACAGGAAAACACTGACAGAAGAAATAAAATACAGTATATTTCATGGATTGGAACACTAAGGTGCCATTTTGTTTCAATTTGATCTACAGATTCATTGCAATACCAATCAAAATCCCAGCAAGCTATTTTGTAGACACTGATAGAATCATTCTAGAGTTCAGATGGAAAGGCAAAAGACCCAGAATAAGCACCATAATACTGGAGAATAAAAACAAAGTTGGAAGAGTCACACTATATGACTTCAAGATTTACCTTAAAGCTATAGTAATAAAGAAAGTATGGTATTGGTTAAAGAATAGAAAAATAGATGACCAGGGGTGCCTGGGTGGTTCAGTTGGTTAAACGTCCGACTTCAGCTCAGGTCATGATTTCATGGTTGGTGAGTTTAAGCCCCACGTCGGGCTCTGTGCTGACAGCTCAGAGCCTGGAGCCTGCTTCAGATTCTGTGTCTCCCTCTCTCTACTCCTCCTCAGCTTGCACTCTGTCTCTCTGTCTTTCTCAAAAATAAGTAAACATTTAAAAAAAGAAAAGAAAAATAGATGACCAGAACAGAATACAAAGCCCAGAAATAGACCCATACAAATATAGTCAATTGATCTTAGACAAAGATGTAAGGGTTATTAAAAAAAAAAAAAAAAAAAAAAGGGTAGTCTTTTCCAGGAATTATTTGTGGTTTTACACAACCAATTGTTATGTAAAAAAAAAAAAAAAGCCCCAATGAACTTAGATACAGACACTTACATTATCACAGATGATGTAAGGTTCACTGTAAAGTGATGCCCCACTGGCCCGCCCTTCATACTTTTCTTTGGAAAGAAGTTATGAAATGTAGCCCAAACTTAAGGAGTGAGGAGTTACCCTCCATCTCATTAAGGGTAAAATGTATACATAAATTATTTGTAAATTTTTGGCAATGGACCTTTGTTTTTATCCTTTATTTATTATTTGTTTATTCATTCATTCATTCATTCATTCATTCATTCATTCATTCTCTATCAGTATGAACCTATGGATGCATTTTTAAAAAAATATTTTACAATATAATCCAGTGGTACTTTATTTTGTTGCAAAAATTGTTCCATCTCTGGTCACTGGGAACTCTTTCAGTTGGCTCCCATGTCCCCTTGGCATACCTCCATCATTATGTGTACCCTTAAATACATATTACTAACTGAAAGAAGCCAGCTTAAAAAGATTATAGACTGTACGACTCCATTTATATGACATTATAGAAAAGGCAAAGCAAGAGAGGTGGTAAACAGATCAATGGTTGCCTGATGTGATGAAAATGACATTTTATATCTGGTTTTCCTGCCCCAAACCTATAATCCCAGTTTAATAATGCAAAAAAAAAAAAAAATCAAACATATTCCAATCCAGGGACAGTTTATAAAATACCTGACTATTACTCAAGACTGTCAAGGTCATAAAAAACAGGAGAGTCTGAGAAACTCTCACAGTTTAGAGATGGTTACCAAGACATGACAATTAAATGTAATGTTGTAACTTAGATGGGATCCCAGGACAGAAGAAGGACATTAGGTAAAAAGAAAGACAATCTGAATAAATTATGGACTTTAGTTAATAATGTATCAATATCGGTTTCTTCATTGTGACAAATGTATCATACTAACGTAAGACATCAATAACAAAGGAACTGGGGTGGGAGAAATTGCGAAGAGCAATCAATGAAATTGTATTCAATAGCATGGAAGAGTTGAAGTTGTTTTCAAGAACTCAGAATAAAGATAAATGAAAGATGCATTGGTCACATCCCCAAAGGGCTTCCTGCCTGGCTGTCTTCTGATCTATGTTCCACAATGTTGTCCTTTGATCTTCTAAAGAACAAACTCTAACTTTGTATTTGTTCTAAGGATCAAATATAATGCAACTAAAGTTATTTAACATCGTCTCTGGAACAGAGTAGAAACAAACAAATGTGGCTATCATTTTGTTGCTTTCCAACTTTATTCAAAGTTACCAACACCTCCCCATCACCCAACTCAGTCCTTAATGATGTCCTTGGGGGCAAGTTTCATCCCTGCTCTACAAAGAAGTTGTTTCTGATAACTTATCCTGCCCAAGCCCTGCCTTTGCATTATATTCACTCATTCTTTCAGTCAAACTAGATGGTCTGGAGCAGGCTGGTTTTCTCTTCTGTGCCTTTACTCTAGTATTTATTATATCCAGAGAAGCCCCCTGGCTTATCTTCACCGGGTGAAATTCTATGCAATCCCCAGGGTCCACTCAAATACAGCCTTCCCTCATGAAGTCTTTTCTAAACCCGCCAGGAGTGCACCCTCCCTCCAATGAGCTCCCAATGCTTGATATCTTTTATTGTAACTAATTGTGTTCTGGTATTAGTCTTTCATATTATTTCACAAAGATCCTGAAGGATACGTTATCTGCTTAAACTCTTTTTATTTCCCTGGCCAAGCACTCTACACCTGTTACATGTGGAATTTATCAATTGTGTTGAAAATAAAGAAAGGAAAAATGACTTTAACTTTAAAAAATATTTACTTTTGAGTATTTCTTTGATACCTATAATAAATTCCCACTTTGATAATAGATACAATTAAAGCTTGCAATTCAGGGGCTGATATATTACTTTTAAAAGACAAAGTTGGACGAGCCTATGTGGCTCAGTTGGTTAAGTGTCCAACTCCCGATTTTGGCTCAGGTCATGATCTAACAGTTTGTGAGACTGGGCTCCACATCAGGCTCTGCGCTGAGGGCATCAAGCTTGCTTGGGATTCTGTCTCCCTTCTCAATGCCCCTACTCCACTTGTTCTCTCTCTCTCTCTCTCTCCGTCTCAAAATAATAAATTAATAAACATTTAAAAGACCAAATTAAGAGTTAATGTCTTGATTGAAGCCTCACATCTAATAGTTGCTCTAAGAATAACAAGAAGAAAATATGTAATTTGTATGAAAGGATTATTAAATTTATTATTTTGTACCTATAAATTGCAGTGTTTACTATAATAAAACTTGAGAATTTATTAAATTTTGAAAATAACAGAGGATAGAAAAACTTCAAATGTCATCATCTCAATTTTTAATTAACACATGGTGCAAACACAAAAATTATTTCAACTCAATCAATCCACATTTTATATCCAAGTACATGCTTACATACATTTGGATAGAAAACAGCTAAAACCCAATTTACTTTTCTTCCAGAAATCTTTGAGCCCAACTTTGTTTTAAAGTAGGCTTCACCCTCAGCACTGAGCCCAACATGGAGCTTGAACTCACAATCCTGACATCAGGACCTGAGCTGAGATCAATAGCTGAATATTCAACTGACTGAGCCACCCAGGCAACCCTAAACCCAACTTAAAAAACAAAACAAAACAAAAACAAACAGTAAAATGCTCAGACTAAAGGCATTTGAGGTGAGACTCCTGGAACTTGGGACCTTACCCATTCCTCCACTGATGACATAAATGGGCCTAAGTCTAGTCCCTTAATTTTGCCCGTGGTAAGAAATGTTGTATTGCCTAAACCACAGTTTTAGAGTAACTAGCTGAAACAAATTCTGAATGTAAAAACTTCACAAAAGCAACACAGCTTGAGACTTAACTATGTTTAAAAAAAAAGAAAGAAAATATATTTTATTCACATGAAAAAAACTGTTAATAAGAACTTTAGTCTAATTACAAAAATGTCTAATGGGAATGGTCTATGAAGTGTGGTTATGAATAAAGATATGGTAAAATCCATTTTAATCATATTAATTATTTAGCATGTTCAGAATTTGAATTTGAGTAACAAAATAAATTTTGAAATTGGAAGAAAAAAGACAAAAGCTTTATGTAAATAATTGCTTCCAGAATTTTTATTTATTTTTTCAGAATTTTTTATTTACATCATTAATAATAGAACTAATTACTTGAATTGTTTAGTTTTTATTGATTAAAATGGTGGAAGTAGGGGCACCTGGGTGGCTCAGTCGGTTGAGTGTCTGACTTCGGCTCAGGTCGTGAGCTCATGGTTCATGAGTTTGAGCCCCGCGTCGAGCTCTGTGCTGACAGCTCAGGGCCTGGAGCCTGCTTCAGATTCTGTGTCTCCCTCTCTCTGCTCCTCCCCTGCTCACACTCTGTCTCTCTCTCAAAAATAAATAAAGGTTAAAAAAAAAACTACAGAAAATGGTGGAAGTGGTAAAAATAATTTGTAAAGTAAGGCATGTAAATGTACCACTTGAATATGAAGAGAGCAAAGTTGTTAAAAAAAAAAAAAACTAGTATCAATGATAATAAAATACCACCCTTTTTAAAGTTAGCAAGTATGCAATGATAGGGAAACATACTGTATCAGAGAAATAAAAGCTTCATAGTAGTATTTATTTCCGCTTTCAATCTTCTTTGCCACCTCCTCCTTTGTTTCAGTTAATACAACAGTGATATCAATATGTAGGTACCAGGTTGATGTATGAACACCAACATTTTATCTGCCTTATATCAAAACAATCTATTATAAACTGGGAGCTCATTTTAGTTTTAATTAGCATCTTCAGAAATTGACTGTAATTAATAGATAACAGATCACACCTGTCAGAATGGCTACAATCAAAAACACAAGAAACAAGTGTTGATGAGGATGTGGAAAAAAAGGAACCTTCATGCACTGTTGGTAGGAATACAGATTGGTGCAGCCACTATGGAAAATAGTATGAAGTTTCTTCAAAAAGTTCAAAATATAACTACCCTACAATCCAACAATTGCACTATTGGGTATCTATCCCAAAAATACAAATACACAAATTCAAAGGGATAGTGCACCCCTATGTTTATAGCAGCAGTATTTACAATAGCCAAATTATGAAAGCAGCCCAAATGTCCATCAATAGATGAATGGATAAAGAAGATGTAGTATGTATACATATTACTCAGCCATAAAAGAAGGATACAATCTAAAAAAAATAAAATCTTGCCATTTGCAGTAACATGGATGGGGCTAGAGAGTATAATGGTAAGTGAAATCAATCAGAGAAAGACAAATATCATATGATCTCATTCATATATGGAATTTAAGAAACGAAACAAATGAGCACAAGAAAAAGAGAGAGAAACCAAGAAACAGGCTCTTAACTACAGAGAACAAAATGGGTGATGGGGATGGGGATTAAGAGCACACTTGCCACGATGAGCACTGAGTAATGTATAGAATTGCTGAATCACTATATTGTACACCACAAATGAATATAACACTGTATGTTAACAATACTGGAATTAAAATTAAATACTTAATAAAAAAGATTCAATATAGGTGTAGCTTAGTAAGCAGTCACAGGAGTGCCATCTCTTCTATGTAGAAATCACAACTCCAATTTATAGGATGCAAAAATATTTTACTATTATGCTCATGCTTATTTTTACTTACTTCAAATGAAAACTTCTGTGCAACCAACTGAGGTGTCCAAACATAGCAGGCATAGACCAGGAATTTGATGAGTTGTATGCTATCTATTGGCATGCTCTATATGACTTTAAATTTGAAGTGTTCCTTGTGATTACAGTATGTAATGAAGTTGTTAGCTCCCTGCACTCTGTCTTCTGAACCTGAAGCTTTACTAAATCTGCTCTCTCAGAAAGGTCACCGATGACTACCTAGTACAAAGGAGAGCTTCCCCTTGCTCTCTCAGTGCTCTCTCCTTAACAAGCCACTGATGAATCTCTTTGTGGAACCTCTGTTTGATGCCCTCCAAACTCTATCTATTTTGCTGTATTTCCCACTGGCTCCCAGACTCTTCTCTGTTGTTGTCCTCCCAAATGCTATAGTGAGGAACTCTCTTGAAATTTATCTTTGCAATGGATCCCATTTGCCTTTACTTTTTCTATATGCTTTCTTCTTTGGCAAGCTCATCGAATTTCAAAGCTTTGATTTCCAAATGTATAGCTCATTCATTCACTTAGTCAGTACAGGGGGAAACAAGGTGCCAGTCCTATTCTTAGGAAGTGTGTAGTGTATTTTAATAGGCAAAACAGGCAAATAAATGGGCCAACCACACCATGTAATAAGAATTTCAAGGAAGCAAGTGCAGTGTTCTGGAAACACATTAAAAAGACATCCAATTCAATCTTGAGAGGTCAGGACACTGTTCTGAAAGAGTTGATATATAATTCAAACCCTAAATAAAAGGCAGGAGCTATGAAGCAAAGAGGAGGTTCCAAGTAAAGAAAACAGCACATGGAAATGCTTGTGATCAAGAGGATAATCCCATTTAACAAACAGCCAGCAATCTGGTGGCTGTGAGGCACAGGGTGGGGCAAGAAATTGTGATCTGAGTGGACACAATGGTAAATATGGCTATTGCAAAAAGGGTTACATATTCAAGCTAAAAAGTTTAGGCTGTATCCTATAGGCAATGCGGGATCAACTGGAGTTATGAAACCTCAGAAGAGACATGCTTAGATGGAGTTTTGGAAAGGTCATTGTAGATGCAGTAAAATGAATATATGGGTGTGGGACAAGGAAGAAGGGACATGAGTTAGAAGACTGTGGTCATTCCCCATAAGATGTGACTATGGTTAGAATTAGGCAATGCAGAGATATTTTTTTCCACTGAGGTATTTTATTTGTACGTATATATTATACCCCCAGGAAAAGAATTCCAGGACTTTCCCTTCTATGTGTTTTCATCTTGCTTCTTCATGGTCCATGATGTCAGCTGAGGGTGTTAGTACAATGAAATCAAACTAGTGGGATCAGAGAAGATTATTCTGCCATTTTTCTAGATCTTTGTGCTGTACATCAAATCTGGGGCTGATCACTCCACACTTGTTTAACATGTCCATGACGTTCACAACAACTTTCCTAGGTTTGTGATCATCAATGACTTCAAATTCACCAATGTAACTAACCATGCTTCTTCATCACAGTTAGAAACTGGACAGTGACTTCTGAACATGGCCTGAATGGACAGGGAGCTTAGCATCTGCTTGTATTTTCAGCATTGTTAATGCTCTAGAGAGCATCTGCTAGAACAGTCATGAGCACCATTATGGCAGCACAGAAAGAAGGTGGAAAGAGCAGTGGAAAGATATTTAAGAGAAGTCTACACAGATTTGAGGATAAAATGATGAGGTCAGTTTTTATTTGTTGAATAAATGAAATGCCTGCTAAAAATCCAAGTGAAAATCTCTGTAAGATAGTTAGATCTATAGACCAGGAAGTCATAAGGAATTCTACATGCGTGTACACACTAGCAGTGAATTAAATAAAGAAGTACATGGCCTGTAGAGAGCCAATAAAGGAGAAAGACCATGTTTGTGTCTGAAAAACCCTGAAGTTAAGAGGCAAATAGAGAAATCTGTGAAGAATACTAAATCAGAGAGTGAGAAAGTTTTAGTGCAAACCAGATAATGGAGTAATGTAAGACAAGAGGGAGTCAAAAATGTTACAGTGAGGTCAAATTAAGGGCTGAGAAATGATAATTGAATTTAGCAACAAGAAGAATATTACTGGCCAGACTAAGTAAAGTTTCAGATTATAAGCAGAAGATACAAGCAAGATTCCAGTGAATTAAGAGATGAGTTATAGACAGAGGAATTAGAGACAGGACAGCTGAGTTTATAAAACTAAGAGACAGGAAAGTAGCCAGGATGGACCATCTATCAACATAGAACTGTCTTGTAATGGGGAAAACCGGTGGTGAATAAACTGATAAATATATGGCAGTTCAGGATAGACAAGAGAAATAGGAAGGATGCAATAAGAACCCTGAGGTGGTGCAAAAGGTCAGGATAACAAGCACAGGAAGCCTAACCCAGATGGGCAAGGAGACAAGAATGGTTGTAGACACTGTCATGTTTTTTGTGAAGCATAGTGAGTCAGAAAGTTGACAAATTTCCTCTTTGATTTATATTTTCACTAAAAGTTACAGTCTGCTGTTGAGAATGGCAGAGAATGAGTCTATTGGGAGACTTCAGGAAAATGAAGGCTTTGAATAATCACTCCCATTGAGTAGGAGCTATGACTACAAAACATGATTGCCAAGAGACCCTGAAGGCCTGATTGGGTTTGGAAACTGTGACACCTTGGGGACAATAATCTATAGCACTGAGTGCCTTTTCCATAGCATGTGCACAATTTTAGATAGAGACAGGCCCTTAGCGAGACTGACCCAGGATTATACACTCTGTTGGTGGATCACTGGAAGGACAGGCCAAGAGAAAATTGAAAGCATTTGTTAATTAAAGTGGCGGACTGTTTTGCTCCTGGTACAATGATTCCTCTAATGTCTGTCTTGCCTGTGAGAGGGGCAGTATGGGCATATTGACACCACTGCACCTCAAATACAAGAACAAGCACATTTTGTGTGTGCATAATTGTTAAATGCATGAATGGTCCTATCTTCAAACCTGGGTCTCCAGTTACTGTTCAATCACACCATCACATCACAGGGAGAAGCCTGGGCTTCTACCATCCTCATTACTCAAAGAATATAACATTCCACAGGGGTGTTGTTTAAGATGATGGGAGAATTTTGCATCATTTGTATGATATAATCTAAGTAATAGCTTACACTTCTGCCCCATTCTTTATTTTTAAACTGTCTGCATCTCTGTCAACTTACTTGAAACTTTGTCTGTGACATGGTGTGCCTAAAATCAATGGTTTGCTCAAATGCCTCGGTTAACAGAGGTCTTCCCAACCACATAGCTTTATTTAACTTTTAGTGGCAGCTCCTGCAAGCCATGCCCCCAGGATTTGCTTAAGTGAGCGAATATGCAATGTGATGGAACATTTGACAGAATCTGCAGAAGTGCAGGTGGACAATGAGCATAGGCATGAGAAGGAACTGCATGAGCTCCTCCTTTCCAGCAATGCCGGCGGGGATGGTGGGGCGGAGGGCGGGGGAGCTCCCAGGTGCCAGGTACTCATGCTCGACTCTTTGCTCTTATTTCTCTTATAAAGGGCTAGGTGGAACAGTAGGGGTGTAGGTAAAGGCAAGTTAAGGCACCAAATTAAAATTTCCTTTATACTTTGAATAATTTCTTCCTGTTTATGATACTGCATCAGTGACCAAGAACTTATTAGGCTACCATTGTACATATGTTAGTATATTAAGCATTTTATCAAATTTGGGGGCCCAGTTGAGAGCTGGAAAACATTAATAAAATATAGGGGTTCATGATTATACAAAGGCAAGGAAATGGGGAAATACCTATTTCTAGAGGGACAAGATGTTCTCCTTCCTTGATGGCTGATCATTGCTTACCAGATGGAGCAGAAATGTCTCAGGAGAGCAATTCTAGGCTTTGCATGCCCAGCCACCCAACACCTTCATCTTATCTCCTGTGTCATTCCAAAAAAACTGACCTACTTTCTCTCCCTAAACCATAGGAAAAGAAATGTCGACAATTGCTACTTTTCTAAGCTAGAAGCAAGTGGTCTGACCTTGAATCATGTTAGAAAAGATAGGATATCTGAAGGGGTCAGGATACTTTCCAATGGCTTTACATTTGTTGAAAAATTCTCAGAAAAAAAAAAAAAAACAAAGCATAACCTAAAGCAGTTATTTCACTTGCTATAATATCATTTCTGGCCTAGAGATAAATTTCCAAATGATAAATTTGGGTTTTTTTATGATTTTTATGAGACTTTATTATGTCCTTGCTATGCCTTTGCTTGGGTTTTCCAGTGTACTCTAATATTTCAACCAATAAATCATGATTGCTTCTAATAGGATCTACTATTTGCTCATAAAACTCATTTTTCCATGGAATAAAAGCAACCTCCTTTAGGCTGTTTCAGAACATTAGAGTAATTTCTTGTGGTTGGATAACATATATATCCTTGACTTTACTTAGAGGAAAATAGATTATTTGAAATCTATGGATGGATAAACCTGGAAAGTTTCACTTTCTGTTCTATAACTAGACACTTTGTATGGCACGGAGGGTCATGGGAACCTATTGTTTCACACTTCGAGGTAAACTTCCATCTAGAGTGTGAACCAAGAATATTGAAATATGAAAGATAAAAAATAATAACAGCCTATTTATATGTTAATATTTTCTTTGTTAAAATATTCAATAATATTTAAATGCCCAATATGTGCCAGGCACACTAAAGATGCCAGGGGCAGAGCAAATACAAAACGAAGACTCTGCTCACAAAATGCACATTCTTTTTTTTAAATGTTTACTTATTTATTTTTTAAGTTTTTTTAACGTGTATTTATTATTTAGAGACAGAGAGAGACAGAGCATGAGCATGGGAGGGACAGAGAGAGGAGGAGACACAGAATCTGAAGCAGCCTCCAGGCTCTGAGCTGTCAGCACAGAGCCCGACACGGAGCTCGATCTCACAAACTGCGAGATCATGACCTGAGCCAAAATCGGACGCTTAACCAACTGAGCCAACCAGGAGCCCCCAGTGTTTATTTATTTTTGAGACAGAGACAGAGTATGAGTAGGGGAGGGGCAGGGAAAGAGAGGGAGGCACAGAATCTGAAGCAGGCTCTAGACTCTGAGCTGTCAGCACGGAGCCCGACGCGGCGCTCGAACTCAGGAACAGCGAGATCATGACCTGAGCCGAAGTTGGACGCTTAATCAACTGAGCCACCCAGGCTCCCCTCAAAACGCACATTCTAATGAATATGTGCCTCAGATTTTTTTAAATGACCTGAAGTCAGACCATCATGTGACAGTGGAGGGACAGCCCATGCCCCTTTCAACAAGGGTGGTATTATGTCAACATGCCTTTGGAAGAGGTCAATCCTCAAACATACCCTAAAAAGAGGTCAGTCCTAAGATGTCCTAGGAAGAGGTGAATCCTGGAGTCAGATATGAGAATTCAGAAACTGTGGCCAACAGTAGGATGAATACCTGTATCCTTTTCTTATTGACAAGAAATCAGTTAAGCCCTGACTCTGGGCCTGAATATGCCTGGAAGATTTTCAGGGTTTGGGATGTTGACCACTGTGCCTAGATGTGAGGAAGGCAACAGGGAATCAGTTTCTAAAGGACTTACCATCAGATCTGGACTGTGAAGGGGTAACAGTTACTTTCCATGATGTATTTTCTTTTTACTATCTGTGACGCTCAAAAACATCTTGTGAAAACTTAGAGTCTGGGAGATGAAAGTGGGAGTCTGTGAGGATGTACAGTCTTCAAAGAACCCAAGTAGGAGTGGTGCCCTTGGTCAAGGTCCAAGTGATGGTAGCAGATGGTCACTGTGCTGGAACACAGCAATCTCAAAAGGGCAATGGTGGCTCTGGTAAGGATGTGGACATCACAAATAGGTGGAGCGAAGGGACACGAGATACTGGTTCATGAGTGGCCCAGGAAAAATATAAGATATGGGGAAGGGAAGACATGAGTGGGACTAGCTCCAATAACAAAGCCAGTGAGAGCTCACATCTTCAAAGGAGACTGGACAGATATGCTAGAATTTTAGCTGTCACTACCTGAGTGCTTTTTATGAATGCTTTTATTCTCTTCTTTATACTTGCCAGATTAGCTATCGTGGGTTTATAATGGTGTTTTATAATTCAAAATGTTTTAACAACATTAATGTGTGCTCTATATGGTACTATATGTGACCGTCTGATATCCATCCCCAAGAAAAGTCTGTTGACTGACCTACCAAGCAGCTACTAGGGGGCCCTTGAGGAAATAACCAAGGAAAACCTGGCAGATCACTTAGTGAAGGTTAAGGTCTCAGCACTAAAGCCCCCAGAAGGATAATAAACAAGTGTGTGTCCATATTATTGCTTACAAAGAGGCCCACAACTACCCAGACCACAGATATTTCCATGGATGAACCCCAGCAGAGGAAAAATCAAACGTCAGGTTTGCTGAAATAGCCAAGTAACCCTTGACAGTCTGAAAAATCTGACATCCTCTCTTTTTGTGGCTAGGATCAAAGTCGTAATGACGTCTGGCAGATCGCCTTCCAAAAAAACTGGATTAAATAAAAGGAGCAGTTATTTATAGAAAATGACAAAGTCACAGTCCAAACCTGTGCCTTACATGAAATGGAGTTAATCAGAATTCTATGTAGTGTACATGATGTACCCTAGTGGGCTTCAATGTCCAGGTATTTGTGAATGCAGCAAAAAGGAACAATTCTGAATAATCTAGAGATACCAATCATTTAAATTATAATGTAATTGCAAAATTAAAAAGGTATTATTATTATTAGACATAAGGACTTCTTTGCTTACAGGGGAATTTTCAAAGTATGAAAATCCTATTATATGTTTCACTGAGTTTCTTAGAGTCATTATTTTAAAAAAAGGTCTTCTTTTTATGTAAAAGCAGGAATCTTTATGTGTGGTTTGCAGCCAAAGGATAGTGAAGAGACTGGTGCATTCATGCCATGGTAGGATCACATTCTGGTCACAAATCTTCTGTGAGCACTGATATCACATGTTCTGTGCTGCTGTTGCAAGCATTTCTTGCCATTCTTAGATATAACAATTGGAAAAACTTTATGAATAGGACAAGTAGCCTTGTTCTCAGCTCAAATAAAGAGGGGAAAATCCCAATTCATTCTTCGGTTGGGAAATGAAAAATCTGCTATCTTAGTGAAAGATAAAGGAGCCTGACTTTTCAGACAGCTCTTAGACAACAGTCTACGGCTCTCTCTGGATAACATATATAAGTACTTACATTTCCCTGTCCTTTTTGAGTGGCTGATCCTGATGAACTAGTCTATTTTCAACAATGTCCTATGCTCTAGGCCTTATTATCTTTACCAATTCCTTTATAATTTCCTTTCCTTCTTTACAATTTTCATTCCTCCCTTTTTTCCTTCTTTTCTCCCATCCAAACCTCCTACCTTCTTTTTTTAAAAAAAAGTGTACACTCGGGGCACCTGGTGGCTCAGTTGGTTGAGCATTCGACTCATGATTTCTGCTGAGGTCAGGATCTCACGGTTCATGATGTAGAGCTCTGAGTTGGGCTCTTCACTGACATTGTGAAGCCTGCTTGAGATTCTCTCTTTCCCTCACTCTTTGCCTCTGTCCCACTCATGCTGTCTCTCTCTCTCTCTCAAAATAGATAAATAAACTGAAAAAATGTGTATATTTCTTTCTCTCCCCCCAAAATCAAGTTGGCTTATAAAAGAAAGATGTGTACACAAAAAAGTTAATAAAATAGACAGTGAAGACCTAAAAAGAAGAAAGCAACAGAGAGGTCAACCAGCTGTTAGAAGAATTAGACAATGCCACGGGGCAATTGTGTTTTTCCATTAGGTCTTTATTTTTGTTTTTTGTTTTTATTTTCTAGTGAATAGGATAGAAATATCAACCTCTGCTGATTTATGGAATGTTCCTAAGTGAGTTAAACAACTATTTAAAAGTACACTGAATTCTAGCATCATTATGCTTGCTCAAATTTTACAAGCAAAAGGACAGCAATTCGAATTAGATTCCCAGCTGTTTTTAGTATTTTCCTTAACTGTTGGCAACTCTAATAAGTAATCTATAAAAAAAAAAATCTGCCAATCAAGTAAAAATGGGAAAGATCATAAAACCCTGGGACTGGCATTTACAGGTGCGTGTGCTGGCCAGTACAAACCAAAATAGGAAAATGGCATAACCAGATGGCATCTGCTGAATCTCTAACAAATGTGCAGTGTGGATATCATGTCTTATATCCATCAGGTATGAATCCTAGCTCCCCATCTCAGCTCTTCTCCAAGCCTTAGAGACCTCATCTATAAAATAAACTTGATACTCCTTCTCTGGATCTGAAAATGTTAATGTTTTGATATCAAATGTATCTGGTTTGAGTATTGGTTCTATCTTTTAGTAGCTTCATGATCTGAGACTTAGATTTCTGATATACCATGTACTTCATGAAGTTTCTTTCTCTTTTTTAAGGCTGAATAACACATATCAAGTTCTCAACATGGTGTTTGCACATTGTTGGTGTTCAGTACACCTGAGTTCTCTTGTCTCTTCCCTATTTCCAAGAACTAAATAGGAAGGAAACATCCAGCATGGTACCTGAAGGCACCCAATTAATTAATGTTAATGTAGTATAATTATTTTCCATTGTTATTGCAATATAGTGATGGAGGGGGATATGAAGGCAGCCAGAAGCCCAAACCAGAAAAGGCTTCTATCAACAGGAAAAAAAAAGCCCTCTTGGTGGCAGAAACCATAGCAGATATACTGGGAATAATGACTTCTATTTTGGTAATGAAAACTTCTATTCATCGACTTTATGAAGACCTTTCAGTATATTTTGGATTTTAAGTTTTAATTACGTAGGGCAACTGCAGAGATACATTCGTCAAATGACAATAGCAATCACTTGTTCCATTATAAAGTGCATTTTTAAATGCAAATGCAGAACATGCATACATACATACATGGAAAAAGTGATATTGTTAAGTAATAAGTTAAATGAGACAGTTGGCCTCAACAGGCTGGATGTGATTGGGCTTTACTTGTTGGTACTGATTACTTTGAATGGGAGACATCATGCAGCAAACATCTGCAGACTTTTTCACTTTCTGCATTTGTAGAGTATTCCCAAGGGGCAATGGGCACCAAGAGAGACTTTCCTGATGATATGAAATGTACAGGATACCATACTTTTTTAAAGGTGGGGTGGTAATAGAATATACGCAAAAAGGAATTACTGTTTTCTTCCGAGGAAAAGCTAGTAACACACTGAAAAGAATACATGAAGAAAACCATGGCTCCTGCTCATCTCATGTGAAAATAATTAGAACGACAAATAGTTTCCCTTGTGTAGTTAACTCTGAAGGTTTGGCTGTAGTAGCAGACACATGGGTTGGGAGCAAGTGCCCAAAGATATGAGGCATTTATTCACGTCTCTTTAGGCGTTATTTAAAACAGAAAGTGCATATTTGAAATATGTATACTTGGGTTATGTCTACTACCTTGAACTAAGTCAAACTAATCAATCTTGTTAGAGGTGTATGAGATGGCTCTGATTTATGATTTCTTGCATGTTATCACCAGAAGGTTAAATGATGCCTTAAAAACTCAGAATGTTTTCCTAAAATGGTTCACTAGTATTGGAACAATAAATAATAAGGGAGTCACTTTATTTCTTTCATATTGACATGATAGCTTACAGAATGGACAATAAAATATGTATTTTATAAGGTTTTTTTTTTTTTTTACAAGAGGGTCTTGATATAATTTGAAAGAGTGTTTTAAATGTCTCTATTCTCCTGCCACCCAAGTAAGATTGTTGTTTGAAGCAATATGAAGAGCACACAGAAAAGATTTCTTTTTGATTTGGGGTGCCTGGGTGGCTTAGTCGGTTAAGCATCTGACTTGGCTCAGGTCATTATCTCACAGTTCATGAGTTCAAGCCCTACATCAGGCTCTGTGCAGGCAGTTCGGAGCCTGGATCCTGCTTCAGATTCTGTGTCTCCTTCTCTCTCTCTCTCCCCCTTCACTCACATCTGTCTCTCTCACAAAAATAAACATTTAAAAATTAAAAAAAAAAAGAAAAGATTTCTCTTTATTTTGAATGTAAGATATATGCATTGGAATATGTAGAAAATAGCTTTAACAAAGGGTATACCCAGGATGCATTAGCTAAATATAACACCAAATCTAAGAAAATCAATTACTGTATCCCAAAAGACACTATGTAAGGGACCATCTGATCAGCTGGATTCATGCACCTCTCATGGTTGCTAACCATGTAAGGAAAAGCAGAATCTAAGCCTGAAATAATTGTGCCAAAAGGAGAAGACACACAGGGTAGAGATTTGGAGATCAAAGTTCTGTTTCTTTGAACAGGTTTTTGTGTGATTTCGGACATTCATGTTTTTCTCAGTTGACTTTCCAATTGTAAAATGAATATGTCTTATGTCTGCATGGCTACTTCATACTATTGTTGTAGTATTCAAGCAAAACGATCTGTTTTAAATTATTTAGAATAGCATGAAATGCTTTGCAAGTACAAAATATTATCAAGGATAACAGAGACATTCTATACGTTCTCAATTCTGATATACCCTCATGTTCCTTGAGCTGATTTCTCTGGAAGGCCAACCAAATCCACAGGATATGAAGGCTACTTGTAACACAGTTTTATTATATTCATTAACAGAATTTGGATCATTTTGTCTAGAGGACTTGTAGAGAATTGGGAGGTAGATGACGGACTCTAATGGTGAGCATAATGGGTTGATTTAATTAATTCAGTGAACAAGATATTTGATCCAGTTGAATGATGTGTAAGCAAAATATCTGGTTGACTTATCTGAATCTCAATTTTCCAGATATTTTTACAATAGATAATACCTTTAGAAGAAGAAATTTTACAACTATTCAACATTCAGTTTTTATCCTGGATAAATCTCTATTTGTTCTTAATCTCACTCTTCTATCTGCATTTTAAACCACTTCTTTCAAATTGGGTTTGGTTTAGATAAAGAAAAATTCATTTGAAATTTCTTTCTCTTCACTTTTCCTCATCTATTTAGGGGAACACAAACTGAATCATTGGTTATCAAAAACTTAATGTCACTTCAGTGGATTCCCATTAGTAAAAATCAAGCGATTATTGATAACTGATCTTGACACTTCAGTCGATGACTGGAGAGGATGTATGTCTTCTGTCATTAAGATTTTTTTTAGATTCGACTAAAGCAATAAGGCTAACATGTAAAATAAAAAATAAAAGATAAAATTAATCAATAAATTGAGTAGCAGCAAGTGTAAATAATTCATGGTAAAGAAATTCAATTGGGAGCTGAATTAGAGTCTTCATAGAATGAATAGGTTGTGTTTGAAGGCTAGTATAAAAATTGCATGCATTTTAAAGAATCCAAGTTAGCTAAATATGCCTGCAAATGTTCAGAGTTTTAAAGGAATCTGGCCTATTTAAAAATAAAATCAAGATTTGGGCACACTAGAATGTTGACTCATTTAAGCTTCACAAAACACCGTATTAAAAGCATTTTGCTGAAGAAGAATAAAAAGAGAGAGAGATTAACTACCTTGCCCATGCTTACAGCCAGTAAGTACTTGAATCAAGACTTGAGCTCAAGTATGTCTTCAGAGCCTATGACTCATTTTGTATGAGTCAGGTATGAGTATGTCAGGTAGTGTCTCAAGGAATACTGAGATCTGAAGAAGCATGGGTGGATGGAGAGAAAGAGAAAAGTGGGGCAAGCAGGGTACCATTAAGGGAATACAGAGAATGTACTTAATATTCTTTAATATCTAGTAGTCATAGTGAGGCTCATTTCAGATTTTGGCTACTCATTGGACTGAGGATCTTAAAGTACTCCTCACCTTGGTCAGCATCACTTCAAGAGCTTGGCAAGGGTGATTCTTCCAGTGAGAGGCAGCAAAGATTACAAATGAGCAGAGTGATGTCAAGAAGTTATTAATATCTGCCAGTCATTTTGTGAAGGATGTAAACTTCATTGAAGCTTTGTCTTTTGATAAATTTTCTCAAAATATCATCCATAATTAATGACATGATTGATACTAGACACAAAGCATATTTACTAACAAATGATGAATAGGTTCTGGAGGATAAATTTTGCAAACAGAAGCCAAAATATAATAATACATATCACAGAAAGGCATATCTGAAAAGCAGAAGAAATACAGATGTGGAAGACTTTTGCAGTAATGGCCCAAATTTGTTCACATACTTCTGTATCTATGCTGTTGGATAGTCCTTCCCTACACTGGTTCTGGACTTGGCCATGGTACTTGCCTTGGCAGATGAAACTATAGAAAATGTGACTTAAGTACAAGCCACTATAGTAAGACACCAGTGCCAGCCGGCCAAAGGATGAGAGAATGAGATTCACCTAGCTGACAACCTACCCAGTATCGAATACACCAAAAAATCCTAGATTATCCACCCAACCACCTGGCTACAATCCAGAAGAAGAAAGCCCACCAGAAATCAGCCAAACAAATCCCCAGAAAATGTGACCAGCCAATCCACAGAATTATAAACTAAATAAAATGGTTGTTTATTTTAAGCCATTGAGTTTACACAGCAAAATCTATTTGATATGATAGAATACTGTTTCAAGCAATGAGAAAAACAAGCAAAAGGTATTACATACTTGTTTCCCAAATAGAGACCTAGTAATCCAGAAGGATCATACTGCAAGGACTGTGTGTATGTCCAGGCATAAAGGGTTTGGACATCCTTAAAGAATCCCATACCTCAGAATGATAGGAGAGAAGCAGAATATTGTTGTACAACCAAAAGTAAAATAGAAAAGTACCATAGGGTCTTGGGAAGCACAGCGTACTTTCCCAGTGTGAAGCAACATCACTTGGTGTGCCCCCAATCTAAGCTTGGTAGAAGCAAAGATTATAGACAGCCAGGAAGAGGTCCTGTCAATGTGAACATGAAATCACATAGAAGCAATGGAGTGGACCACCAACTGAAGACACTGGTGGTGGACATTATGCCTCCCAGTAGGTGCCGATATAGACAGAGATCCACCAAGGGCTAAATTCCTCCTCTCACTCTCCTGCCCCCATCCAACAGTTGATGTGCATCAATTTCCTCTCTATGAAACCAAAGTACCACTTTATTTTATCAGCTAGACTCTAACTCTGAGACTAATGCAACTTATTCTGGGCTTTGTGTTTTCATACATATTCTATGTTCTCAGCAATAGAGTTGAAAGGTATTAATAAAATTATTAACTCTTCACACCACAAAAACATAAGCTAACTTTATAACTATTAACTCATCAACAACAACAAATCACACAAACAGAAACCTGCATCCAGTATTAAAAATTAGGGAAGGGTGCCAAAACACATGACTCCAAAGTCTAATATACTATTAGACTAATCTATTGGATTAGATTGCAACAGCCTCCTAAGACGGTGCAACTCTCGCCCCTTGTCCCCAGATGGGCATCAGAACCTGCTCCTTTCCCCAGGAACTGGTGTCTTCTTCCAACTTGCCACAAAATCCTTTCAAAAATGATTGACATCTAGAACTTCCAACAATCCTAGAGGTCTTCAAACAACCACTTCACAACGAGATAGAAGCCTGACAGAAGTTCCTGTCTTCTTTTGAAATGCTCAGAAAATTTGTACGGTTAAAATTAGACCTTTTATTATAACAATTATTTAGTCTCTCTTTATGAGCAATTCCAAAATACTACGATTAATTTCATATCTGCATCCATCAGAGTGAGTTTCATGATGTCGGTTATGTTCTTGACCATATTTAATCAGAATCATGCTGCCAGATTGATTCATTTCTGTGTGCACATCTGTTATATCTTCAGAGCAGTCATCAATGCTTCTCACTCTTCTTAAAATCTAGCCTTTTACTCTGCAGAGGTTAAACTAGTTCATTCAAACCAATCAACCAATCAAAAACTGTTTTTTTGGCCAGTCATAAATATGACTAAAGAACATATATGTTCCTTCCTGGATATGATTGAATTTATCTTTCCCATGTACCTTCTAATGAAGCTTTACAATTTCCTTCAACTGTTGAGCAGCCAAATAAAATCAGTTTTCAGACACATTATAGCTAAAATTATATCTCATGTGTAAATTATAAACAATGATTGTTTCCTACTGGCTTATCATATCTGTACCTGTTTCCTGCTTCTTAGACTATTACCAAAGTGCACTTTTGGTCTTAGCTTACAAGAAATATTCTTGAATCCACTTCACCCTTTGAGCAATAATGTTTCTCGTAAATCAGTAGTTTCTTGGTTTTCAGTGACTGTGTCCAATGGGGCTTTGGTCTGGTGCTACAGTTTGTAAAGTCAGACTGACATGAGGCTAAAATGTAAATTTGATAAGACTGTGGCTCCCTATGCCAGTAACTATCTCCTCTTTTCACTTAGTAACAATATGATGCTGGCCATAGGTGCTTCAACTTTAATTGTTTTAATCCTTTTTAACCTACTAGGATAGGTATTCTAAAAGCTCACGTGCCAGATGAGCAGGGGGTGTGCACAGGCATTTATGTATGAAATTACACCTACAGTTTCTGATAACATGGCTTTATAAAGTTAGCTCAAAAGAAGGAAAAATACAAACTTTGCCTTTCAATGTACTGTTATTTCTAAACCATTCTAAGGTGGTAACCAACCGAGGCAGCAGCAAAAGACGTGCTGAACTCTTTTCTAATGGATGTGACAGTTTATTGTGTGGTTGGTGTATTGCCCTCTTTCCCTACCAAGTCATTCTCAGTCACTGTAATACCAATTTCTGTGAGTTTTTTGTTTGTTTGATTTCTCAGCATCCTCTCTAAACAAAATACATCTTATTTTTCACTTTAGGGATGTAAACTGTTTACTGCATATGAAAGCTCTTACATGACATTTTAAAAAAGCCATTAAATGCCTTCCATATGAAGAATTTGTTCTAGGCAATGCACAATGTGAGCTGGTAGAAACTGTTCCCAAACTGTGGAAATAAGCTCAGTGCTCCAGAACAGACATAATGTCCACCACAGTAAATGGCTCCATGACTTAAATAAGAGCACTAAAAAATCATGTAGGCATGATCAAAGAATCAAAATTACAAATAACATTGTCTTCAACCTCATGCAAAAATGAAGTTAAGGAAAGATTATAAGTTAATGAAATTTACCCTTATGTGTTTTATGAAGGGCAATTTCATTACTTCATAGTCATATATAATATAATCACATATATTATATCTACAATCAATTATGAACATGTATACAGATTACCCATTCTGCAATTGCCAATCATCTGAATCAAATTTTATGAAATGGAACATTAAATATGTGAAAAATTGTTAAAATACACTAAATAAATTTTAGTTAAATATATGTTGATTGCCATAAAATTTGTATAAATGCTAAAAGCATAGTTTAGATGTAATTATAATTTTTCAGATTGGCTTGCTTGTCATATTAGCCCTGAGAAAAACATATTTTTTAAAACCACAAAGCAAATAATTCTATCAATGGGAAAATGATTTATTTACCTGGATCTTCTATAGTTAGGTTCTTTATTAACCATTGAACAATGTCTGACCCTAGAAAAAGGAAAACACAAATATTTGTGAACATTTGTTTATATATGTTAACTCTAAGAACTTGCAACTTTTGTCACTCACGTTAGTAAGAATGTTTATTTTTTTAGTTTATGTTATATATATATATATATATATATATATATATATATATATATATATTTATTAAAGTATAGTTGACACACAATGTTACATTAGTTTCGGGAGTACAACATAGCGACTCAACAAGTCCACACATCATGGTGTGCTCACGGCAAGCATAGCTATCATCTGTCAGCCTATAACACTATTACAATACCATTGACTCTATTCCCAATGCAATACTTTTCATCCCCATGACTTATTTACTGTGTAACTGGAAGTCTTTACCTCCTACTACCCTTCACCCATTTTGCCCATACCGCCTCCCCTCTCTCCTCTGGCAACCACTAATTTGTTCTCTGTATGTATTTCTCTGAGTCTGTTTCTGCTTTGTGTTAAAATTCCACATATAACATGAAATCATATGGCATTTGTATTCCTCTGTTTGACTTATTTCACTTAGTGTAATACCCCCATAGAAGTCCATCCACACTCAAATGGCAAGACTGAGTGTTTCTAATTGTTACAATAACATTAAAGATCAACCACATATGGAGTACTGAAAACAGAATGTGAATACATAGTTTGTTTTCAATGAGCCCAGGTGAATACTAGTAAATTAGTTAATATTAAATATTTAGGCACAAAGGTTTAATATGCCTGTACTGGATAAAAGGATTCATTCATCTGTTCATTGAATAAATGCTTATTAAATGCCCACTATGTTTATTTTTTCCTTTTTTTTCAAATTTTTATTCAAATTCTAGTTAGTTAACATATAGTGCAATACTGGTTTCAGGAGTAGAGTTCAGTGATTCATCACTTACATACAACACCCAGTGCTCATCACAAGTGCCCTCCTTATTACCTATCACCCATCTAGCCCATCCCCACACACCTCCCTCCATCGGCCCTCAGTTTGTTCTCTATTGTTAAGAATCTCATATAGTTTGTTTCCTTCTCTCTTTGTTCCTTCTTCCCTCCATATATTCATCTGTTTCTTTAATTCCACATATGTGTGAAATCATATGGTATTTGTCTTTCTCTGACTTATTTTGCTTAGCATAATACACTCCAGCTCCATCTATGTTGTTGCAAATAAATGCCCACTATGTGTGAAGCACAATTCTGAGCATGGCATAACCAATATTTTATAAGATGGTCCCTTATATCTACTCTCAAGCTAAACCAAATTTGTTGTTAGCTTTTAAACACTCCTGTATGTTTCAAGTCTCCGTGTCTTTATAGTACTATTCCCTTTGACTGAAATGTCTTACCACTATTTTCAAGACACTCAAGACTCATTTACAATAGAACTTTCCTTAACCCTCACTTTTGTCCACTGACTTTACAACAACCTCCATTGGAATTCACTGGTACCTGTGTAGAATTGTATTGTAGAATAGATCACACAATGTTACAGCTGTTTATTTGAATAATGCCCTCAAGGAAGTACCTTGAAGTGGGGTACCATATTCATGTTTCTATATTCAGAACATAGCAAGTGGTTAATAATGTAGGATGAATAAAAAAAATTATTAAATATGTGTTTTTACTTCCTAAAGAAGGAATGTGGGATGGTCTGCAGAAAATGTAATGTTTGAGCTAGATTTTGATATATGATAGACAAAACTCAGTTGCTGGAGGCCTATGTCAAAGTTAAAAAGGGAAAAATAGCCAGCAAAAACTATTTGGTGTATTCTTTCTATATACTCCATGCTGGGAATAACAGGAACTTGACACAATAAAAGTATGTGTATTCTTTTAAATACAATAATAAAAGTATTCACAGTGTATTCAGCAGATCTTGAACTCCAGGCTAAAGAATTTGGATTTTTTTCCCCATAAATCAGGCAGAGAAAGGGAGACACGGTATGTTTGTTGTGTTTTGTTTTGAGCAGAAGAATAACCTTATCAAAACAAGTTTAAGGAATTTGATTGGCAATACATAGGAAGTGCCTTGGGCCAGTCAAAAAGAAAGCAGGGCAGCCAACATTTCTACTGGTTGAGATCCAGGATTGAAAGAAAAAGTACTGAACTAGTTCAGTGTACAAGTGGGTTAAAGCAAAATTAGAGGCTTGCTTCTGGACTTTGTGACTAATTTGGTATGCAGGTGGCCAGTGGAAGAACGGAGAGAACTCAAGGTTTCCAGTACAGGAGCATTGTGGATGAAAAGGATGGTGAAAATATGAGCAGAAATGGGAGATTCAGGAAGAAGACTTGATCTACCTGAAATATTAATTTCTATTTAAATTTGGCTTTCAGCATCATTCATTTATACATAAAACAGCAAAAAATATGTATGAAAATAGTTTTGTCTACATAGTAAGCTGCATCAGGACTACATGAATGAACTTCCATGTGAGCTGAGATTCTACTTCTACTGCTCTCGGGGACTGGCCTCAGTTGCGTCTCAGATGTGTATATGTACACATGACTGACATTAACAATGGCTAAATAATTATTACTGCTTGATGCAAAATAGCTCAAAGCTATCTTCAAAGTAAACTTGGGGGAGCCTAGCCAGCTCAGTCAGTAGAGCATGCAACTCTTGATCTTGGGGCTATGAGTTCAAGCCTCATATTGGGTGCAGAGATTACTTCAAAAAACTCTAAAAATAAAATAAATACACTCGATTATCAAATTTGAGAACAATATCCTAAAAGTTATGAAAACACTCATACTCAACATTGATTTCCATATGCATGCATTTTTAAAAAGACTTCACATGTTGAATCTAACGTATAGTCTTCTATATCTGTTTTGTTTACAACTGCCATTGATTTCAATACATGTGAGAACATGGTTTCACCTAGATCCTAAAGCAGCTCTGAGGTAAGGGAGGAGGGGAAACCACTCACGAGAACACAGGTATTTCAGAGGGCTATGTTCAGCCTCACAACCTAAGGTTGAGGCATGGTCACCCCTTTAAAAAAGAGGAGGACTCAGTTTTTCAAATATGTATGTATTAATACTTGCCAAATGTAGAATTCCAGGTATTCAAATCTTATGTGCTATCTCCAGGTAACTTGCTCATTTTCCACATTTGAGCATCTACTTGGGGAACATATGTGAGCAGCCACTGGACTTTTTCCATCTTTTCGAAGAGAGCCAAACATTGGTTCCAAGACTATAATTTTCTCTTAGTGTAAAAAATGATTTAAAAATGCTTTTAGAAGGAGTTTTTTTAAGTTTTCTTCTTTTTTGTCTGAGCAGAAAGAAATACAAAAAAGCCTAATTTGAAACTACATTTAATTCAGGAAACAGGAAACTTTCTTTCCTAGCCTAGATTTGAGTACTTCTATTATGGTCATATTCTCTGCTCAGCTCTGAAAGGGATGATTGCACCACTTGTCAATATCACTTAGCAGATGCTATAGTGGTTTTATTGTTGTGTGGTCACCTCAATATATTTATGGCTTTAAGTGGAACGTTATGAATTACTTTATTGTTAAATGTATACCCAAACTCACCATATTCACCTATTCTGCATCTATGACAGCAAGATCTTAACTCCAAGAGAAAGGTAGGACACAGAGAGGAAAAAAAAAATCCAGCATCATGATGGAAAAAGAAAACTGAAAGAGAAATGTGGTATCACAGTCATATTGAGACCTACAATTCAAACTTAAAAGGGTGCATTACAGCCAGGAGGGGTGTAGGAAAGAATGGCACATTTCTAGCAATGTGTCTCAGCCTTATGTTTAATGAATAAATGAACAGATATGTATAATGTACATATCCAGAGTATTTTAGCATGCATGCATCTTTATTCACAGTGCCTTACAGTAACATGAAGAATTGTTTTCTCGTTGTTTTTCTTTTCTTTAAAAGATGGCAAAGAGCTATTGAATAGCTATAATGTGAAACTAGCTAAGAGACGCAACAATATCTTAAACCCCAAGAAATAAAAAAAAATACCTCTATGACTATAACTACCAGAAACTTTAGCCCTGAGCAGTACCTATTATTGCTTTGAATTCTTAGAGGTTACTCTTGTAACCTTTAGAGTTACAAAATTGTGTGTTCCCTGTACTTAGCAGAAATAGTACAGGTTTTATTATTGTGTAATCCCAGTAATCTATGACTCGAAATGAAAACAAGTTAAGACCGTTCCTCATACACTGCTCATAGTTGCTCACATGCTGTACTGTTTCTTACTTCCATGACTTTGATGGTGCTATTCCATTTCCATCTCTTTTTCCTTTGGCCAATTTCAACTCAGCCCATTAAAGTTCAGGTCACACGTTAACGATTCCAGGAAACCTACTCTACCCACTCCTCCTGCAGGGGGGGTGTATTCGTCTTTGGATCCCAAACACCCAAACCAGTGCCTCACATGTAAAAGATGATCAGTAAATGTTGAAAGAATGGATGAAATAACCGCAAGGTTCCCCCTCCAGATCATTCTCTAAGAAAGTTTACAAAAAGATGGCATCCATCATACAAAGAATATTAGATTGGCATATAGTGTTCAGCCACCATAATCACCTTTCACAGTGATACTTGTCCCATTTGAAGGCTATCTCTTTACCACTCCACCCACAATTAAAGCAAAACAAAGTAAGACATTTAGACATCAGTATTATTTCCTCACCCAGGCTATGGAACTGAGTGGAAGGGGCTTCCCCAATTCTGGCTCTGCTGCAGAGTGACAAGACCTGAGCCAAGTCCTGCCCTACACCTGCATTACTTCCATTACACCCATGTTCCCTCTACTGATTAGAGCACACTCTCTCAGCTATAAGTGTCAGCTACAGCTATCTGCTACTGAACCTGATGGGAGGCTCACAAAGAGAAAAATATTGTGAAACTTTTGCACGTATATATGAGGACTTTGTAAAGCAACCAAAATGTTACACTTTTGATTTGTATCCTTTACGAAAATACTCATTTTGTAATTTCTGCTAAAGCCATTAATGAAAATTTTAGCTCTTAATCAGTGGAAGAAGCCCAAATACTCCTTTTCAATATTTCTCTTTCAGGAAAGTAAATAGGCTCTTTGCCTGGGGTAGAGTTCCTGGATTGGTTTTCAAGCCGATGTTTAATCAAGATCATGACAGTTTATCTGCACTTTTTAAACTTTGTTATGTAAGTTCCATAAACCATAAAAAGAGTTCTTCAGACACAAAACAAGGACTTTGTGACTCTTCAAAGCCTAAGAAGCTGTAAAGTTAGAAAGTAAAAACAGCAAAGCAGCAAAGATGGCAATAATCAAAGGATATGAGAATATCAAGATGACCCTAAGGACAGTTTCCCACCCTCTCCCAGAACTCAAAATGATTACTGACCAACCAGAGAAGCTTTTTTTTTTTTCCCAAATTGTCTGCTCAGCAACACCACTTGTCTCTTGTATAAGATGGCAAGAATACATGAAATGTTGTGGAATTAGGCAAGTGAAGGGGAAAATGGTTCCTTGCTTTAGTCTTTGTTGTGATACACAACACTGTGAAAAATCAAGAGAAGGATGAGTTTGCCATAATGTTGCCTCACGATAGGGAGAGAGGATCCCTTTGAAGAACCATTTTTACAATTTTATTTTATTTTATTTTTGTTTTTACGGTTCTTCAGACCCACAAGAAATGAAATAATTAATAAAAGTAGAAGATGTGCAAATAAAATATGAGTTAATGTGCAAATAAAATAACTATGAGTTAGCTAATCATTGGAATTTACCAATTCTATATGCTAGCCACTAGACATAAAGAAAAGATTGTAGACCATTCCTGTCCTCAACACTTAATCTGTTTAAAACTAAACACAGGCTATGTCTCATTGTCTCTGTGAGGAACTATGAGATGAAGAAAATATGTATTTATTGATAAATAAAAATTTCCTCCAGTGCAGTCTACAGCTGCAATAGGAAGTTAGAGCAAACTAACATTTACTGAGTTTTGGGTGCATAATATGGTAGGTATTTCACATAAGTTTCCATTAAAATCTCTACTTCAGCTTTTAATAGTAAATTCTCAGAAATATACCAAATGAAAATACCCAGAACCAAAATAAGAATGAACCATCCCAAATGTATATCTAAATATGCCTCTCTCCTAATGAAAAGTTTGCAATGATCTTTTCATTGGCATCTGGAATCTGAAGACTTGAATGGCATACAAGGTCCTCCATGGCATGCCTCCTCTCTACCTCTCAGCCTCAGATCCCACACTTCCATCTTCTGGATATTACAACTTAACAGCATCAATTTGAACTTCTTTGACCATAAATAGCATGATACTTTACACTCTATGCTTTTACAGACACTGTATATTCTGGTTGGAATAACTTCCTCCATTTAAGACACAGCCCAAGTATCACTTTCTCTTGGAAGTTGTCTTGGTTATTATCTCCTTCACCTCCTGTTGCACCTGTTCCTGCCCTGGGATCTCATAGCACCGTGTCCATTCTTCCATTACAACATACCACGTTGAACATATAGCATCTAAACATGTATCGCTAGAGTAGAATCCTCCAGTACTTGAGCACGGCACCTGGGAGAGCCTCAAAAACTACTAGTCAAGATTTGAAACTAATTTCCCAAAGACCAAACTCAGAATATAGTATTCCTATATTCTATGGAATCTTCCTGTATTTTGAGGTAGTTATTGGAATTCTTTAGCTGTTATTGCTAACCAAACAAGCGTATATTTTCAATGCTATGAAATTAAGAGGTATTTGATTTCTTTGGATTAACAATATCTTGTAAATAATCAGAATTTTAATAACAATTGTTAAATAGAGTAAAAAGGTAGTAATTTTGAACAGTACCTTTTAAACTGGAAACTCTTCATTTTGATAAATAATAATGGTACTATTGAGATAAATACATGTATCCTGTTGATGATATTTATATTTAAACACTTCTACTTTGCCTCATTTGGTCAATAAAGTTAATATATTCAGAGTTGAAAAGTAATTATACGTGGTCCACAACTACATTTTGGTAATTTTATTTTTTAATTAAACTTTTTAAAAATAGACTTTATTTTCTAGTTCACATAAACTTAAGCAGAAGGTACAGAGATTTCCTGTATACCTCCTGTCCTCATACATGCATAACCTTTCCCAGTACCAAACCCTACCAGAGTCCTACATTTGTTACAGTTGACGAAGGTGCATTAACACATCATTATCACCCAGAGTCCCTAGTTTATATTAGAGTTCACTTAGTGTTCTACATTCTATGGGTTTAGACAAATTTATAACGACATGTATCCACCATATTGTATCATGCAAAGTAGTTTCATTGCCTTGAAAATCCTCTATATTCCACTATTCATCTCACTCTCTCTAACCTCCATCAACTAATGATCTCTTTATGGTGTCCATAGTTTTGCTGGTTCTAAAATGTTGCATAATTTGAATCATACAGTATGTAAGCTTTTCAGTTTGACTTCTACAGTTAGTAATATGCATTTGAATTTCTTTCATGTCTTTTCATGGTTTGATAACTCATTTCTTAGCACTTTGCATTGTTTGAGGGTGCCTAGAAGATGCAATGGGGAAGGATAGTCAACTCAGTGAATGTTGCTTGGGGAACTAGATAGTCGCATTCAAAAGAATGAAATTAGACCCCTATATTACACCATACACAAAAATAAACTCAAAATGGATTAGAGATTTGAATTTAAGAACTGAAACCATAAAAATAAAACATAAAGAAGATCCTTGACATTGGCCTTGGCAACAATTTTCTAGGTATGTTATCAAAAGCTCAGGTAACAAAAACAAAAATAAAATAATAAGTAGAAATATATCAAACTAAAAAGCATCTGAATAGCAGGGTAAGTAATGAACAAAATGAACACAGAACCTATGAATTGGGAGAAAATATTTACAAACTATCTTATAAGGGGTTAATATCCAAGATATATAAGAAATTCCTACAACTCAATAGAGAAAAAATATGGGCAAAGGGCCAGATAGATGGATAAACAATAGGTGTGATAGTATTCAGCCTTAAAAAAGAAGGAAACCCTGCTATTTGCAATGACACAGATGGAGAACATTATGTGAAATAAGCCAGATACAAAAAAAGACAAATATTGCATGACCTCACTTATATGTGGGATCTTGAGTTCATAAAAGCAGAGAATGGAATTGTAGTGGCTAGGGACTAGAGGGTAGAGGGTGGAGGTGGAATGGAAACATGTTGGCCAAAAGGTACAAAGTGTCAGTTATACACTATGAATAAATTCTGTAGAGCTAGTGTATAACCTGGTGACTATAATTACTGGTATTGTACGGTATACCTGGAATTGGCTACAAGAGTATAACTTTAAGTGTTCTCACAACAAATAACGGTAACTATGTGAAGGGATAGATACGTCAATTAGATTGATTGTAATATTCATTTTCACAATGTATACACATATCAAAAGATCAAACCGTATACCTTAAATATATGCAATTTTTATTTGTCAATTATACCTCAGTAAAGGTCCCTAAACCTCTCTCTGCCACTTGAAGATACAAAAAGTACGCAGTCCGTGGGCTGGATGAGGGCTCTTAGCCAACCATGCTGGCATCCTGATCTTGGACTTCCAGTCTCCAGAACGGTGGAAAATAAATTTCTGTTGTTTACAAGCTATCCGGTCTATAGTGACTAAGCCCAAGCTGACTAAGGTGAAGGACAAGTTCCAAGGTTTGACAACTATGAATGAAGCTGATCTGTGTGCAAGCTTTGTGTTTACAATTCCTTTGAATATATACTGAGGAGTGCAATTGTAGGGTTCAGAGCATGTTTGTTTGGTTTTATAAGACATCACCAACCTGTCTTCCAAAGTGGCTGTACCGTTTTGCATTTCCACAAGCAGTGAATGAGATTTTCTGTTGCTCTTCATCCTCAACGGCATTTCGTATTGTCACTGTTCTGGATTTGGGCAGTTCTAACAGGTGTATGGTGGTAAAATGTTTAAATTTGCATTTTTTGATGACATATGATGTAGAACATCTTTTCATGTGCTTATTTGCCATCTGTATATCTTCCTTTGGGGGGGGGGGAATCTGGTTTTAATAAACATTGGATTTAATAAACCTTTTAATAAACCTTTAAACCTTGGCTCAGGTTTTAATCAAGTTGTTTTCTTATTGTTGAGTTTCAAGAATTATTTGTATATTTTGGCTAACAGTCCTTTATCAGATGCTCCTTCTGCAAATATTTCCTTCTAGGCTATAGCTTATCTTTTCATTCTCTTGACATTGTCTTTCACAGAATATAAGTCTTTAATTTTAATAATGCCCAGGTTATCAACGATATCTTTAATGAATTGTGGTTTTGGTGTTGTTATCTAAAAAGTTCTTGCCATACCAAAAGTCAACTTTTGGACCAAAAGTTTTCTCCTATGTTATCTTCTGGAATTTTTATAATTTTGAATTTTGCTTTTAAGGTCTATGATCCATTTTGAGTTAATTTTTGTGAATAGTATAAGGTCTGTGTCTAGATTTATTGTTATTATTTTTTTGCAGGTGGATATCCAGTTGCTCTACCACTATTTTTTTTTTTTTCAACATTTATTTATTTTTGGGACAGAGAGAGACAGAGCATGAACGGGGGAGGGGCAGAGAGAGAGGGAGACACAGAATTGGAAACAGGCTCCAGGCTCCGAGCCATCAGCCCAGAGCCTGACGCGGGGCTCGAACTCACGGACTGCGAGATCGTGACCTGGCTGAAGTCGGACGCCCAACCGACTGCGCCACCCAGGCGCCCCTCTACCACTATTTTTTTGTTTAAAGGACTATCTTGGGGCGCCTGGGTGGCTCAGTCAGTCCAGTGTCCAACTTCGGCTCAGGTCATGATCTCGGTTTGTGAGTTTGAGCCCCACATCAGGCTCTGTGCTGACAGCCCGGAGCCTGGAGCCTGCTTCAGATTCTGTGTCTCCTTCTCTCTCTGCCCCTCCCCAACTTGTGCTCTGTTTCTCTATGTCTCTCAAAAAGTAAACAGATCTAAAAAAAAATTTTTTTTAAAGTACTATCTTTGTTCCATTGCCTTGCCTTTGCTTCTTTGTCAAAGATCAGTCGACTACATTTTAGTGGATCTATTTCTGGCATCCTTGTTCTGTTCCATTGATCTATTTGTCTATTCTTTCACCAATACCACACTGCCTTGATCACTGTGCCTTTATAGTAAGGTGTCAGACCTTCAACTCTGTTCTCCTCTTTCAAAATACTGTGTTGGCCTTCTGGATCTTTCACCTCTCCATATAAGTTTAAAAATCAATTTACTGATAACAATGATATAACTTGCTGGTATTTTGATTGGGATTCACTGAATCTACAGATCCAGTGGGGAAGAACTGACATCTCAACAATATTAAATCTTCCTGTTCATGAATGTGGAATTCCTCTTCATTTATCTAGTTCTTTTTTTATTTCTTCCATCAGAGTTTTTTAGCTTTCCCCATACAGATCTTCTACGTATATTTTCTTAGATTTATACCTAATTTTCCTTAATTAAACTTTTAATTTCAAAAAGAAGTATAGATTCACATGCAGTTGTAAGAAGTAATACAGAGGAATACCATGTACCCTTTATGCAACTTCCACCAAAAGTTAACATTTTGCAGAACTGTGGTGCAATATCACAACCAGGATACTGGCATTAATACAATGAAGTTACATTCTCATCACTGCATCACTGCATCCTCATCACTACAAGTGTCCCTCATAATGGTCTTTTATAGTCACTCAATTGTTCTTAACCCCTGGCAACCACTAATCTATTCTTCCATTCTACATTTTATCACTTGAAGAATATTTTAAGAATATTATGTAACTAGGGTCATACCATACACAAACTTTTAACATTGGCTTTGTTTTTCACTTGCTCAGCACAAATCACCGGAGATTCACTCAAGTTGTTGCACATGTCAATAGTTCATTCCTCCTTCTTGCTGAGTATTACACTGCTATGAGCATATCAGACTATTTAATCATTCACCCGTCGAAGAACATATTTGTCAGTTTGGGCTATTATGGATAAAGATGCAGTGCTATAAACATTTCTGGGCAAATTTTTGTATGAATATGCATATATTTTTATTTCTCTAGGATAAATGTCTGCAACCACAACTGCTGGGTCTTTTGGTGTTTCTTTTTTTGTTAATATGAAATTTATTGTCAAATTGGTTTCCATACAACACCCAGGGTCGCATTTAAAAAAAAATGTTTTTGAATGTTTATTTTTTTTGGGGGGAGGGGCAGAGAAAGAGGGAGACACAGAATCTGAAGCAGGCTCCAGGCTCTGGGCTGTCAGCACAGAGCCTGATACGGGGCTCGAACCCACAAACCATGAGATCATGACCTGGGCTGAAGTCAGACACTTAGCTGACTGAGCCACCCAGCGCCCGCCCCCTCCCCCCCCCCCCAACTTTTCTTTTAAAGCAATGGCCAAACTATTTTGCATTGTGGCTATTTTCCATAGCCACAAATTCACTGTCATTTTAATTTGCATCTTCCTGATGGCTAATGATGTTAGCATGTTTTCATATGCTTATTTGATGTATCTATTTTGATTTTTCTAAGTGTTTTTCAGGGTATTGCTTTGTATAGCCTTTCACAGTTAATGTTAAAATTACATTACATACACAGACCTTATCACAGCCTCTTAGTGTGTCATCATTTTACCAGTTTGAATGACAATAAAAATCTTGTGTTCTTTCATGTCCCTTTAATCTCCATTTTATAGTCTTTCCTAAGCAATTATTCTATATATATTTATAACCACATCGTGCTTTGTTATATTTTTTTCTTCAACAATCAAACAATTTAGAAAACTGAAGATATGGTAAACCTACTGTATTTGCCTATATACTCACTTTCTATGTTTTTCTTCTTTTCTTATCTTTTAAGCTTCCTTCTTTTAGTGTTTCCTTTCAATTTAGAAAACTTGCTTTGGCCATTCTATTCAAGTAGGTTAGCTAGTGAACAAATTCTCTCAGTTGTCCTTCATCTGAGAATGTTTTTATTTCCCCTTTACTTCCCAAGGAAATAATACTGGACACAGTATTCTGGGTTGACAACTATTTTCTTTCAGCATTTAAAAATTTCATGTCATTTCCTTCTGTCTTCCACGGCTTCTGATGAGAAACCTGTGGCTATTTGAATTGTTTTTCCCTTCCAGTTAGAGTCGTTTTTCTCTGACAGCTTTCAATTTTCTTGTTATTGTTGTCTGTAGTTTCCAGAAGTTTAGTTATGATGTATATTGGCGTTGATTTCATTTGGTTAATGCATCCTGTTCTCTCAGCTCCTTGATCTGCATGCTATGTTTGGGGAGTTTTCAGCCATTATTTCTTTGAGTACTTTTTTGCCCTAACCTTGTTTTTCATCTCCTTCAGGACTCCAATGACAGAAATGTTAGGTTTTGTGCTGCTGGTTCTAATTTTGCTATGAGGTTTCTCAAAATGAAAGCAAAGTATGGAAGTTTAAGGTAACTAAAGTGTATAGTCCTACTTTTACTGAGGTATAATTCATACACACTGATTTTTGGTATAAAATCTGGTGAATTCTGATAAATATACATACCACTTCAATTAACATACAGAAGAAAACATTTGCATTATTGTGGTATCTTAAATGCCCTTATGATTGCTTCTAGTCAAGATGACCTCATATGCTGACAAAGAAAACTAGGATTGTCATTTCTGGCACCATGTTTTAGTTTTGCCTGTCCCAGAACTTTATGAAACAAAATCTCATAGTATGTACTTGCTTGTATCTGGCTTCTTTCCTCAACAACTGTTTTTGACAGTCATTCATTTATTGCATGATCAGTTCTCCTTCTAGGTGCTGAGTTGTTTCCACTGTATGAATATACTACAGTTTGTTTATAGAGCTTTGGGTTGTTTCTGGTTTATGGTCATTGTAAAAAAAAAAAACTGCTGTGAACATTAATGTGGATATCTTATTGTAGACATATGTTTTCATTTTATTTTATTTGTTTTATTTCTGTGAATACCTTCCACCTGCTTTTGACAAAGATAGAATATAATATTTCTTAACCTTAAAAGTTAGAAGGTGGAGTGCAAACAAATGCCGGTGGTTTCAGTGGGTCAATAAATCTCAATCTGATACTGAATTGGTCTGAAGTATAGCTCTCATTGCTTTCACTTCAATTAAAAAATGAAGTTTAGCAAGTATTAACTCCATCAACTTACCATCCCTGCATGTACAAATTTGTCTCTATTTATTTATTTTTAATGTTTATTTATTTATGAAAAACAGAGAGAGAGGGACAGAGAGGGAAGGGAGGGAGAGAGAAGAAGAGAGAGAGAGGGAGAGAGAGAGAGAGAGGGAGAGAGAGAGAGAGAGGGAGGGAGGGAGGGAGGGAGGGAGGGAGGGAGGGAGGGAGAGAGAGAAGCAGAGAGAGGTAGAGAAAGAGAAGCCCAAGCAAGCCCTGCACTAATAGCACAGAGCCTGATGCAGGGCTTGATCTCATGAACCACGAGATCATGACCTGAGCCAAAATCAATAGTCAGGCACTCAACTGAATGAACCACCCAGGTGCCCTTAAATTTGTCTGTCTTTAAATCTCTCCTCTCCTCTTTTCTCCCATTTTCTGAGGAAGACGGTTCTACCTTCCTACCCAAGGTGAATCCCTCCTTATCTTATTTTCTTCCATCTCCTCAAGAGCTTCACTATACTTTGCCCTGAAGTCTTTTTCAAACTTGAAAAAAAAATGAAGCTTTACAGACAACAGCATGGCACTCAGACTCTAGCAAGTGAGAAAATATTGCACAAACAATCCTACAATTAAATAGGTAACTAAAGTGACAAATGTGAATGCAAAGTAAAGGGAACAAGGAAAGATGAAAACAAAGGATCCTGGTTTAGCTTGCAAGCTTGGGAGGCTTCTCTGAGCAATTGGATAGAAAATGTTGAACTATGCATGAGGGAGAATTATAGCTAAGGAAGGTCCCAGAGCAGATAGACCAGAATTAGAATCAAACTACAAGGGATGTGATTTAGGCAGGAAGTGAAGCAAAACCCTTTTTATGAGATGGAAAGAAACAGTGTGACTAGAAAGTGAAAGTATTTTAAAAGTGTGGAAATTGTTATGTTTACATCTCAATTTTTCCTGTGAACTGGGAAGCATAACAATTTTTTGAGGCAGCTATGGGTGACATTTGGAATTTGAAGAAAGATGTGAGGAATTGGTAGTGCCTCTAAGAAAAGTGGGCGAGGCTGCTGATGCAGGATCAGTTTGCTACTGGGTGAGTTTGGGAAGCTTAGGATCTGGAGTGTGAGCACCCTCCCCCCACCACACACACACTCTCCTCCATCACCCCCATCCCCCAAATCTCCATCATCCCCTTCCCTCCTTCATCCCTATCACCCTCCCCTCCCAACACCTCCATCACCCCCCTCTGCACTCCCCTCCATTACCCCCTTCCCTCAAACCCCCATCACCCCATCACTCCTCCCCTCACACTCTCCATCACCCCCCTCCCTGCATCAAGTACTTCCCCCTCCTTTCTGCACACTTCCCCCAGCCCCCACCATGACACAGCTCTCAGCTATGCAGACACAACCACAGCACAAAGGCAGCAGGAGGTTTTCATGGTGTGTATGGCACAAAGACAAGCCCTGGAAGTCTTTCACTGGTTGAGGGGGTTGAGAGAAACTGTTGAAAGAATTAGAGGAGATTCAAAAGTCTTGAAGTGATAATAAAGGTAGGGAAATTCTGTCATTCCTCTTAGCCCACAGCAAATGCACAAATATGTGATGTATGGGCAAATGGTCAATCTCTGCTGTATACAGTGGCAAAGGATGCAGTGTCCCTCAGGGAAAGGCCAAGTTTCTGTTAAGGCCAGGAATCTGCAAGGCAGTTTGTATATATAAGCAAGATTCAGTGACTTACATAAAACTCTAGTCTGTCTCCTCTTGAATGATAGAAAGTTACCTAGACCAGCACTAGCCAGTACCCCAGGGTAGAATGACATATGACAGTAGACCCAGAAATGGGAAGTGGGCACCTCTGTCATCTTTACAAATGAGTAGGTATGTTGGAAGGCACATTGTAAATGGCTGGAAGCAGAGTCAGTGATGGGGGACAGACTGGAAGGCAGAAGGATTAGGTCTAAGTACAGTGCAAAACTGAAGAGTTCAGCAAATGTTACAGGCTGAAATGATGTCCCTCCCGAATTCCTATGTTGGAGTCCTAACCCCCAATACCTCAGAATGTGACCAGAGGTATTCGGAGAGGTAGTTAAGGTTCAGTCAGGTCATAAGAGTGAGCCCTAATCCAATATAATTGGTGTCCTTATGTCAAGTGGAAATGAGGACACAGACATACACAGAGGGAAAACCCTGTGGAGACAGGGAGAAAGTGGCTGATGAGAGAGCATAAGGCAAGCTGAGGGCCAAGTACAGGCTAACAGCACCACACCCCTCCAGGTGGGATATGTGTGATATTTCTTGGACACTCCTGGCTGCCCAAGAACAAAGGAAAGGAAAGAAAACAAATGGTTGACTGATAGAAATCAATCATGCAGGGCACGAGTCTCCTTCAGTCTACAGATATCTTAGTAAACTGCAAGAAAAAGGCAATCTTATCCATAGCCTAATCTCAAGAAACCTATAGACTTCATTGCCTGGAGCCCTAATAACACCCTCATCAAGATGTTAAGGGGGTTGCCATCATAATGTGGGAAACAAAGGCAAAGGAAAAATTAAATTCCCTTACTGTCTACAGCCCATTGACAAGTCCTTGAAACAGGCAGAGTGACCTTTCTCTAGAGACTCAGCTGCCTCAATAATGACACTTTGCTAGGGGAAAAAGGGAATCTTGGCTTAACATTATCCTAAGCCCCCAGAATCCTGTGAGTCTCCTTAAATACATAAAAATTCCTTTGCAAACCTCCTTTACCTATAACTCCCAAGTATATGTTGGCAATTATACTCCAAGCATATGGCCCCTGATATACATCTGAAGGGTCTCATGACTGAGGTTTTACTAACCAGCAATAAATAGTGTTTTCCTAGCAACAGCTAGCCCCTCAAGGTCCTGGAAACCTTGCTTCCAAAATTCCTTAGAGACTTATGCTTTCTTTAACCCCTTCCCAACCTGAAGGTATATAATCAGTCACTCTTCACAACCCCAGTGCAGCTCTTTCTGCCCATGGGTCCTGTCCCTGTGCTTTAATAAAATCACTTTTTTTGCAACAAAGACGTCTTCAAGAATTCTTTCTTGGCCATTGGTTCCAAACCCCACCATCATTCCAAAACTCGATCAGTGGCCATATATAAACCAAAGAGAAGCCTCACGTGAAACCAAGCCTGCTGATGCTTTGATGTCAGACATCCAACCTCCAGAACTGTGAGACAATAAATCTCTATCATTGAAGGCAGCTAGTCTGTGGTACCTTGTTATGGTAGCCCAAGCAACCAACAGAGTAGATAAGAAGGCCTTTGGGTAGGCCCTAGAATAAAGGTATAGGAGGCATGGTGTGACTTTATGGGCTGGGGGATCTAAAGGGGACATGGCACTGAAGTGGTTGCCCATTGGTGCTATGATGAATCTCTGATGACGTACTTATTGGATAGTCAAAGCATTGGGGTCCTCTGTGGAGTCATGCTGACAGCAAAATACAAACATTTACCTGGATATAAATGTTTAAGATGAAAAAAAAAAAAATCAGCAACTTACGCTTTTGTGTTTCTAACCCAAACACACCAGGGGAAGTCCCAAATAGATGAGGAACCCTGCTTTGTAATGATCTTTCTCTGGCAAGTTCAACACCCAGAAAAGAACAATTGCTGATCATCTGTAATATGTCAAGAATGTAACTGCATTTTAGAATATTTTATTCTGTCCTCCTTCCTAGAAGAAAAGACCAAGAGACAGAAATTAAATTGAAACCCATAGATCAAAAGTTTAGCTTGTCTTCCAGAAATGCATCCATATATTGGTTAACATTTATAAGAGTGGTCCCTTGGTGGTTGTATGACTTTTAAGTTAATATCTTTCTTCAACCAATGCTCCAATCTCCTGCTGATCCTATCAGTGGATCTCATCTGGGAATCTCAGTATCTAGGATGCCATAAGAGGGAAATGTGCTGACTGCCTCCCAAGGAAGAGTGATGAGTTCCACCAAAGTCTTGATCCTCTTATCAGAAATATCACCACCACCTCTCTTGCCACATGAGTTTCCCCTCTCTTGATGTGGCCCCTAGGCCTGGAAAATCTGTATAATGAGACAGTTTTCATAAATTATGTATAAGCACCACATAAATTGTTTTGGCCTCTAACCAGAACTGTATGTGTTTAATTTTATTATTTTTTTTTTATTTTTTAATATATGAAATTTACTGTCAAATTGGTTTCCATACAACACCCAGTGCTCATCCCAAAAGGTGCCCTCCTCAATACCCATCACCCACCCTGCCCTCCCTCCCACCCCCCATCAACCCTCAGTTTGTTCTCAGTTTTTAACAGTCTCTTATGCTTTGGCTCTCTCCCACTCTAACCTCTTTTTTTTTTTTTTTTTTTTTTTTCCTTCCCCTCCCCCATGGGTTTCTGTTATGTTTCTCAGGATCCACATAAGAGTGAAACCATTTGGTATCTGTCTTTCTCTGTATGGCTTATTTCACTTAGCATCACACTCTCCAGTTCCATCCATGTTGCTACAAAAGGCCATATTTCATTTTTTCTCATTGCCACGTAGTATTCCATTGTGTATATAAACCACAATTTCTTTATCCATTCATCAGTTGATGGACATTTAGGCTCTTTCCATAATTTGGCTATTGTTGAGAGTGCCGCTATAAACATTGGGGTACAGGTGCCCCTATGCATCAGTACTCCTGTATCCCTTGGATAAATTCCTAGCAGTGCTATTGCTGGGTCATAGGGTAGGTCTATTTTTAATTTTCTGAGGAACCTCCACACTGCTTTCCAGAGCGGCTGCACCAATTTGCATTCCCACCAACAGTGCAAGAGGGTTCCTGTTTCTCCACATCCTCTCCAGCATCTATAGTCTCCTGATTTCTTCATTTTGGCCACTCTGACTGGCGTGAGGTGGTATCTGAGTGTGGTTTTGATTTGTATTTCCCTGATAAGGAGCGACGTTGAACATCTTTTCATGTGCCTGTTGGCCATCCGGATGTCTTCTTTAGAGAAGTGTCTATTCATGTTTTCTGCCCATTTCTTCACTGGGTTATTTGTTTTTCGGGTGTGGAGTTTGATGAGCTCTTTATAGATTTTGGATACTAGCCCTTTGTCCGATGTGTCATTTGCAAATATCTTTTCCCATTCCGTTGGTTGCCTTTTAGTTTTGTTGGTTGTTTCCTTTGCTGTGCAGAAGCTTTTTATCTTCATAAGGTCCCAGTAATTCACTTTTGCTTTTAATTCCCTTGCCTTTGGGGATGTGCCGAGTAAGAGATTGCTATGGCTGAGGTCAGAGAGGTCTTTTCCTGCTTTCTCCTCTAAGGTTTTGATGGTTTCCTGTCTCACATTCAGGTCCTTTATCCATTTTGAGTTTATTTTTGTGAATGGTGTGAGAAAGTGGTCTAGTTTCAACCTTCTGCATGTTGCTGTCCAGTTCTCCCAGCACCATTTGTTAAAGAGACTGTCTTTTTTCCATTGGATGTTCTTTCCTGCTTTGTCAAAGATGAGTTGGCCATACATTTGTGGGTCTAGTTCTGGGGTTTCTATTCTATTCCATTGGTCTATGTGTCTGTTTTTATGCCAATACCATGCTGTCTTGATGATGACAGCTTTGTAGTAGAGGCTAAAGTCTGGGATTGTGATGCCTCCTGCTTTGGTCTTCTTCTTCAAAATTACTTTGGCTATTCGGGGCCTTTTGTGGTTCCATATGAATTTTAGGATTGCTTGTTCTAGTTTCGAGAAGAATGCTGGTGCAATTTTGATTGGGATTGCATTGAATGTGTAGATAGCTTTGGGTAGTATTGACATTTTAACAACATTTATTCTTCCAATCCATGAGCAGGGAATGTCTTTCCATTTCTTTATATCTTCTTCAATTACCTGCATAAGCTTTCTATAGTTTTCAGCATACAGATCTTTTACATCTTTGGTTAGATTTATTCCTAGGTATTTTATGCTACTTGGTGCAATTGTGAATGGGATCAGTTTCTTCATTTGTCTTTCTGTTGCTTCATTGTTAGTGTATAAGAATGCAACTGATTTCTGCACATTGATTTTGTATCCTGCAACTTTGCTGAATTCATGTATCAGTTCTAGCAGACTTTTGGTGGAGTCTATCGGATTTTCCATGTATAATATCATGTCATCTGCAAAAAGCGAAAGCTTGACTTCATCTTTGCCAATTTTGATGCCTTTGATTTCCTTTTGTTGTCTGATTGCTGATGCTAGAACTTCCAGCACTATGTTAAACAACAGCGGTGACAGTGGGCATCCCTGTCGTGTTCCTGATCTCAGGGAAAAAGCTCTCAGTTTTTCCCCGTTGAGGATGATGTTAGCTGTGGGCTTTTCATAAATGGCCTTTATGATCTTTAAGTATGTTCCTTCTATCCCGACTTTCTCAAGGGTTTTTATTAAGAAAGGGTGCTGGATTTTGTCAAAGGCCTTTTCTGCATCGATTGACAGGATCATATGGTTCTTCTCTTTTTTTTTGTTAACGTGATGTATCACGTTGATCGATTTGCGAATGTTGAACTAGCCCTGCATCCCAGGAATGAATCCCACTTGATCATGGTGAATAATTCTTTTTATATGCTGTTGAATTCGATTTGCTAGTATCTTATTAAGAATTTTTGCATCCATATTCATCAGGGATATTGGCCTGTAGTTCTCTTTTTTTACTGGGTCTCTGTCTGGTTTAGGAATCAAAGTAATACTGGCTTCATAGAATGAGTCTGGAAGTTTTCCTTCCCTTTCTATTTCTTGGAATAGCTTGAGAAGGATAGGTATTATCTCTGCTTTAAATATCTGGTAGAACTCCCCTGGGAAGCCATCTAGTCCTGGACTCTTATTTGTTGGGAGATTTTTGATAACCGATTCAATTTCTTCGCTGGTTATGGGTCTGTTCAAGCTTTCTATTTCCTCCTGATTGAGTTTTGGAAGAGTGTGGGTGTTTAGAAATTTGTCCATTTCTTCCAGGTTGTCCAATTTGCTGGCATATAATTTTTCATAGTATTCCCTGATAATTGTTTGTATCTCTGAGGGATTGGTTGTAATCATTCCATTTTCATTCATGATTTTATCTATTTGGGTCATCTCCCTTTTCTTTTTGAGAAGCCTGGCTAGAGGTTTGTCAATTTTGTTTATTTTTTCAAAAAACCAACTCTTGGTTTCGTTGATCTGCTCTACAGTTTTTTTAGATTCTATATTGTTTATTTCTGCTCTGATCTTTATTATTTCTCTTCTTCTGCTGGGTTTAGGCTGCCTTTGCTGTTCTGCTTCTATTTCCTTTAGGTGTGCTGTTAGATTTTGTATTTGGGATTTTTCTTGTTTCTTGAGATAGGCCTGGATTGCAATGTATTTTCCTCTCAGGACTGCCTTCGCTGCATCCCAAAGCGTTTGGATTGTTGTATTTTCATTTTCGTTTGTTTCCATATATATTTTAATTTCTTCTCTAATTGCCTGGTTGACCCACTCATTCGTTAGTAGGGTGTTCTTTAACCTCCATGCTTTTGGAGGTTTTCCAGACTTTTTCCTGTGGTTGATTTCAAGCTTCATAGCATTGTGGTCTGAAAGTATGCATGGTATAATTTCAACTCTTGTAAACTTATGAAGGGCTGTTTTGTGACCCAGTATATGATCTATCTTGGAGAATGTTCCATGTGCACTCGAGAAGAAAGTATATTCTGTTGCTTTGGGATGCAGAGTTCTAAATATATCTGTCAAGTCCATCTGATCCAATGTATCATTCAGGGCCCTTGTTTCTTTATTGACTGTGTGTCTAGATGATCTATCCATTTCTGTAAGTGGGGTGTTAAAGTCCCCTGCAATGACCACATTCTTATCAATAAGGTTGCTTATGTTTATGAGTAATTGTTTTATATATCTGGGGGCTCGGGTATTTGGCGCATAGACATTTATAATAGTTAGCTCTTCCTGGTGGATAGACCCTGTGATTATTATATAATGCCCTTCTTCATCTCTTGTTACAGCCTTTAATTTAAAGTCTAGTTTGTCTGATATAAGTATGGCTACTCCAGCTTTCTTTTGGCTTCCAGGAGCATGATAAATAGTTCTCCATCCCCTCACTCTCAATCTAAAGGTGTCCTCAGATCTAAAATGAGTCTCTTGTAGACAGCAAATAGATGGGTCTTGTTTTTTTATCCATTCTGATACCCTATGTCTTTTAGTTGGCGCATTTAATCCATTTACATTCAGTGTTATTATAGAAAGATATGGGTTTAGAGTCATTGTGATGTCTGTATGTTTTATGCTTGTAGTGATGTCTCTGGTACTTTGTCTCACAGGATCCCCCTTAGGATCTCTTGTAGGGCTGGTTTCGTGGTGACAAATTCCTTCAGTTTTTGTTTGTTTGGGAAGACCTTTATCTCTCCTTCTATTCTAAATGACAGACTTGCTGGATAAAGGATTCTCGGCTGCATATTTTTTCTGTTTAGCACACTGTAGATATCGTGCCAAGCCTTTCTGGCCTGCCAAGTTTCAAAGGAGAGATCAGTCACGAGTCTTATAGGTCTCCCTTTATATGTGAGGGCACGTTTATCCCTTGCTGCTTTCAGAATTTTCTCTTTATCCTTGTATTTTGCCAGTTTCACTATGATATGTCGTGCAGAAGATCGATTCAAGTTACGTCTGAAGGGAGTTCTCTGTGCCTCTTGGATTTCAATGCCTTTTTCCTTCCCCAGTTCAGGGAAGTTCTCAGCTATAATTTGTTCAAGTACCCCTTCAGCACCTTTCCCTCTCTCTTCCTCCTCTGGGATACCAATTATGCGTATATTATTTTTTTTTAGTGTATCACTTAGTTCTCTAATTTTCCCCTCATACTCCTGGATTTTTTTATCTCTCTTTCTTTCAGCTTCCTCTTTCTCCATAACTTTATCTTCTAGTTCACCTATTCTCTCCTCTGCCTCTTCAAGCCGAGCCATCGTGGTTTCCATTTTGTTTTGCATTTCGTTTAAAGCGTTTTTCAGCTCCTCGTGACTGTTCCTTAGTCCCTCGATCTTTGTGGCAAGAGATTCTCTGCTGTCCTGTATACTGTTTTCAAGCCCAGCGATTAATTTTATGACTATTATTCTAAATTCACTTTCTGTTATATTATTTAAATCCTTTTTGATCAGTTCATTAGCTGTTGTTATTTCCTGGAGATTCTTCTGAGGGGAATTCTTCCGTTTGGTCATTTTGGAGAGTCCCTGGCGTGGTGAGGACCTGCAGTGCACTTCCCCTCTGCTGTGGTGTATAACTGGAGTTAGTGGGCGGGGCCGCAGTCCGACCCGATGTCTGCCCCCAGCCCACTGCTGGGGCCACGGTCAGACTGGTGTGTGCCTTCTCTTCCCCTCTCCTAGGGGCCGGATTCACTGTGGGGTGGCGTGTCCCGTCTGGGCTACTTGCACACTGCCAGGCTTGTGTTGCTGGGGATCTGGCGTATTAGCTGGGGTGGGTAGGCAAGGTGCACGGGGGCTGGAGGGGCAGGCTTAGCTCGCTTCTCCTTAGGTGATCCACTTCAGGAGGAGCCCTGTGGCAGCGGGAGGGAGTCAGATCCGCTGCCGGAGGTTTGGCTCCGCAGAAGCACCGAGTTGGGTGTTTGCGCGGAGCGAGCAAGTTCCCTGGCAGGAATTGGTTCCCTTTGGGATTTTGGCTGGGGGATGGGCGGGGGAGATGGCGCTGGCGCCTTTGTTCCCCGCCAAGCTGAGCTCTGCCGTCCGGGGGCTCAGCAGCTCTCCCTCCCTTTGTCCTCCAGCCTTCCCGCTTTCCGAGCAGAGCTGTTCACTTATGACCTCCCAGACGCTAAGTCGCGCTTGCTGTCGGAACACAGTCTGTCCGGCCCCTCCGCTTTTGCCAGCCAGACTCGGGGGCTCTGCTTGGCCGGCGAGCCGCCCCTCTGCCCCGGCTCCCTCCCGCCAGTCCGTGGAGCGCGCACCGCCTCGCCGCCCTTCCTACCCTCTTCCGTGGGCCTCTAGTCTGCGCTTGACTCCGGAGACTCCCTTCTGCTAATCCTCTGGCGGTTTTCTGGGTTCTTTAGGCAGGTGTAGGTGGAATCTAAGTGATCGGCAGGACGCGCTGTGAGCCCCGCGTCCTCCTACGCCGCCATCTTCCGGAACCCCCCCTGTATGTGTTTAATTTTAATTAAAACTGAATACATAACTCTAGTGATATAAAAGTAAGGTTTATTTTGTCTCAAGCAGAGAAAATCCTGTAAAAGAGGATGCTCCTGGGAGAGCTAATCCTTTTGGGTTAGTCTCAGAAACATAAAAGGATTTTTTTCCGAGTTCTTGGATTGCAACAGTTAGGAGAAAGTACTGGTTGACTGCCATAAAAGGACAGAACCCATAATTCCTGAATAGCCATAAATGTTTGTGGGTCCAAAGGCAGAATGCTGCATGTGCTACTTCTTAGCGCCAGGGCAGGGGCTGGCCTTGTGGAATGGGAATGACGGCAAAGGGGAACGGCCTCAGTAGAGAAACAATAGCATCTGGACTATTTGCTCAAGGAGGACCTGGGGGAGATGGAAGAGATCCAGCAAATTTTTGAGGCTTTTGGGTGCTAGGCATGGAAGCCAGATGATAATTAAAAAATATGTGGCTTACTGGGGTTGTTGCCAGCATGGAATAGGGTAACTATAGATGAGGGTGGCCAGTTACAGACAACACAATGGTGGTGGGGTGGTGGTGGTGGTGGTTAGAGGGGTGCCTTACATTGATCATGTCCCGAGAATAGACCACGGGCTGCACCAATGCTGGGAAGTGTGGGTGCAGCCAGGCCAGAAGGCAAGACCCAAAGACACAAGACACCTCAATGAAGGCCAGTTAGAGCCTGAGGGGCAAGGACAAGGACAAGATGCTTGTGAGAAATTTGAGGCCCTTCCTGCAAAGCCATGTCATGTAACCTAACTATGCAGTGGAATACTAAGGAACTGGATGTCGGTAATGTCTCTCTTGTTCCATTTTACAGTAACAGCTTCTTAAATCTATGATCAAGTGCCGTTTCCATTTGTTCTGCATGAGTGGGAAGAGGCTCATTTATTGGGCTGGATCAGAATGTCATCTAAGAAAAGAGGGAGAAAAGGAAGGGACTTGGGAAGAAACTTTACCCAAACGACAGTAAATCTCCAGGGAAGTGACAGTATAAATAGGAAGTGATTCAGTTTTATATAATAGGTAAGATTAAGCCATATTCCCAGTCTCTCACTATCCCCCTTCCTGATGATCCTTCATCTATGAATAGAAATTAGGTTCATGAAGAAGTTCAGGTCAGTTTTACAGAAATAAAAAGATGTATATTTTGTTCAACCTCGTGTTATGGTAGTTAATTTTAAAAAGCTGCAATAGCAATCTGAAAGGGAAATTTCTTTCCATTTCATAACTCAGAAGGCTTGACTATTGCCTCCTCCCTGCTGGTGAGAAAATCCAGCTCAGTAAATGAGCCTCTTCCCACTCATGCAGGGTCCAAGGAAATGACCCTTGTCAATGAATTTAAGACACTGTTACCATAAAATGGAACAACAGAGATGTTACCTACATCCAGGTCCTTAGTGTTACACTGCATAATTAAAATGTCTCTATCATATCATATTAGTAAAAGACATAATGGCAGGAGGGGACAAAGTGAGGAAATGTCACTTCTGAGAGTCAGAATATTAATGGGACCTTTCTGGCTGATAATGTTACTAACCTTGTTAAATCCTATTCGCAGTAAAATACTAAGGAGTGAGAGCCACTAAGAAGATGTCCCTCTTGAATAACTTCAGTGGCATCAGGGAATTAACCTGAGAAATGGTGGTGATGGTCTGCTCTAGATAATAGACTTTAAAACGCTGTTTCCAAAAAGATCTCAGCTGTCAAATATCACATTCAAATCACCAACCCTACGTTTTCACCTTCTTGTCTTCATGAAATAATTTCTCTTTTTTCTTCATAGACTTTCATGGTCTACATTTATTTTATTTGAAGTCTTAAGATACAAAGTCCAGACAGTGCTACAGTACCTAACATGGAAAATGAAAATGATTTTCTTCTGTGCATGCTCTATGTTTGCATCCACCCCTCCATGTATAAAACTTGAGTCTGTCCAATAGTCAGCTAGCATTGTATAGATAGTATCTATATGTAATTATGATATTAGCCTTTCATGCAATGCTATCTAATGATCAAATTTTAAATATTAACAGGTCACACAGCACTTGATCAATTTTAAATCCACTGGACAAATGCATTCTACATTACCTATCTATATGAATTTACAGAATTAAACTTTTGCAAGCTCCTTCCAGTCATTTTGGCTGTGACCCAAATCATGTCAAGATGAAGACAGAAGAAATTCCTAGGCCAACAAGTGGGTAATGGTACAGCCATTTCCTACACAGGAAAACTGCTCAACTCATTCATATATTCATTAATATTCTTTGAATATGTATTATGTTCCAGGAAGCACCATGATAGTAGAATGCCTACAGTCATATAAAGGAAGTAAAACATTCCCATAAAATACAGTATGAACACTTCCATATGAGTAGTAGAAATAACTATGAAAATCTTGGGAAAAAGAAATATTTCCTGCTTCTGGTGACGACAAAAGGCATTTCAGCTGGCTGTGAAGACTGAGTAGGTTTTCACCAGACTGACATAAGACCAGCACATGGGGTAAAGCAGGTTTCACAGGTTGCACTAAAGGCAAAAATTTTAATGGAAGTGCCACATAGTTCAATTCAGATGGGATATAGTATGCAATAAAACTTTAAAAAGTTGCCAGATTTCAGAAGACCTCTTCATTCTCCTGTATATATATAAAGATTTTATTTTTAAGTAATGTCTATACCCAATGTGGGGCTCAAACTTACAATCCTGAGATCAGGAATCATTTGCTCTATCCACTGAGTCAGCCAGGCATCCCTCTCCTATATGTTTCTAAGCATTGAATCATGAGTTGAAAAATTCTCTCATGTTCTTAATTCACGATTAAAATACCTATATACAAATATCCATGATTTCAAAAGATTTGCATTTTTTATCTCCAAGTTCTTGCAGAAAGTGCAAGCCATCTCTTGGAAGCTGACAGAAAGCCATGACTTTCAATGATACATTTTCATTTTACCTGAAATTTTAAGTTTCATATGTTCATCTGTTCCATACTTTCTAGGCTCACTGTTCTGATACAACTTAGAAGACAAAATTAAATGCAAGAATCATTCGATAGAAGTTCCCATTCTGAGTTAAGATTTTCACCACTTTTTCTTGGTTGCTAAAGAGGTAAGCTGTATTCAATTTGCCTTGGCTTGAACAATTAAAAAAACAGTCTAATAATAAGACGTTAACCCATTGATATTTATAGCCTGATTTCATAGAGATACTAAGAGCCAAAGCATGTGCTCTGAGGTAAATTTGCTTCCCAGAAGGTTATAGTCTTGTAAACTATGGATTAAATGATTGATCTTATACTGATTGACAGCACTGAACAAATGTCAACCTCCATTATTTTCATGTCAGTTTCCTCAAAATTTTGGTCTATCATTATCAACTGAATTTATTTAAATTAATTTAATTAAAGAAATTAATTATTTGGGATAATTTCACTAAGATTTTTAGCCTTTTAAGAACAAGTATTTTCTTTCTTTCCAATGATTAACATTAGGATAATATCTGTTATAAAGAATCAAGTCAGATCAGAATAAGACATTGGCTTGCTCTGATTCTCCATTTTAGTTGTCTCTTCAAGTTGGAAAATTAACCAAGTTCTGTCTTGTACTATAGTTAGAAAACTCCCATATAGATCAAAATCACAGAATTTTAAGACCATTATGTAATGGAGTCAAGCTGTTTGCTCAATCCATAAGTGGATCTGAATTTATTACTTAATTTATAAGGTTACAAGAAAGTGCTCAGCTAAAAATAATTAATCAGGAAATAGGCAGAACTACCTCATAAGACTATGGAAGAAGTCACATGTAGGGTATGAGGCAGGGTGGGATTATGTGGCATATGGGGAATGATGATGAGTTGGCCCCTATATCATACCAAACCAAGCTTAAATTCCTTAGCAAAAATGTTATATGAGGGGAGCCTGGTGGCTTAGTAGGTTAAGCCTCTGAATATTGATTTTGGCTCAGGTCATGATCTCAGGGTTTGTGGGTTTGAACCCCGCATCAGTCTCTGCATTGATGGTATGAAGCCTACTTGGGATTCTCTCTCTCTCCCTCTCTCTGCCCCTCCCCTGCTTGTGCACTCTCTCTCTATCCCCAAAATAAATAAACATTAAATGAATATAAATAAATAAATAAATAAATAAATAAATAGTATGTATGTATGTTACATGTTCTCTTTCCTGCTATGCAGCATCTTCCTGAGTCTTTGTGTTCTCACCGGGTTTTTATAGACAACGCATTATGGAATCTAATTGTTTAAATCCACTTTGACCATCTCTGTCTTTACCTGGCAGTTTTATACTATTCACATTTAAAGTCATTATTTCTATCTTTGGATTAAAATCTGCCATCTTTGTACATGTTTTCTACTCATTGCACTTGTTCTCTCTCTTTCCCCTCTCTTGCTGTCTTTTCTTTTAATTGAGCATTTTATATGATTCTATTTTATCTCCTCTCTTGGTGTATATAATTTATGCTTATTTTTAATTTTTAATGGTTGCCCTATGATAGACAATATACAATTTTAAATCATCTAAATCCACTTTTTTGAAAGAACAAACTAAGTTGTACTTGCATCTTCCTGTATAATCGAATCACAATCATGGGAAACAAATTTTGAGGATGATGAAGAAAGATAACACTCAAGACCTTGGTGATGAGGTAACATGGTGCAGTAGTGAAGAGCACGGACTCTGGAACAGTCTCCTAGGCTCAAATTCACACTGCATGTCTTTCTGTGCTGCAGACTCCTTCTCTGTTAAAATGGTACTGTAGGGGCGCCTGGGTGGCTCAGTTGGTTGGGCGGCCGACTTCGGCTCAGGTCATGATCTCGCGGTTGGTGAGTTCAAGCCCCGCGTCGGGCTCTGTGCTGATGGCTCGGAGCCTGGAGCCTGTTTCAGATTCTGTGTTTCCCTCTCTCTGACCCTCCCCCGTTCATGCTCGGTCTCTCTCTGTCTCAAAAATAAATAAACGTTAAAAAAAATAAATAAAATAAAAAATAAAAAATAAAATGGTACTGTAATAGTACCTACTTCTTTGAGTTGCAATGAGTAATGAATACATTTTTGTAAAGCTCTTACAACAGTGCCTGGCACAGTGTAAACACTGTTCCTAGTTACGTGACTTCTAATAACACAAACTTTGTTAGCATTTGGGCACATTTCTTGCAGGCCCTTATGGGTTGTTTTTTTTTTTAATTTTAATACTTTCATTGAGGTATAATTCACATGCCAGAAAATTCACCACTATAAAGTTTACCCTGGAGTAGTTTTAGTATAGTCCCAGAACTGTGCAACCATTCCCACAATTTTAGAACATTTCAATCACACCAAATAGAAACCCCATTCCCATTATCAGTCGGTATAAATCTATACCTGACCCTCAACCTCAGCCCTAGATAACCACTAACTGCCTCTCTGTCTCTAAAGATTTGCTTATTTCAGAGTATTCATATAAATGAAATCCTCTCGATCCATTTTCGGTAACATTACACCACTTCATTATAAGTGCAGGTACCTTCTAACAGAGAATTTCTAATTCCTCCTGTCCTTTGTGACATTGCTGTCATTTAATTCACTTACCCATATGCTATAATCACCCAATGATTGTGCCTATAATTGATCTTAAAAAGCCATATTTTAGGGGCGCCTGGTTGGCTCAGTCGGTTGAGTGTCCGGCTTCGGCTGAGGTCATGATCGGTTCATGGGTTCGAACCCTGCATCAGGCTCTGTGCGGACAGCTCAGAGCCTGGAGTCTACTTCGGATTCTGTGTCTCCCTCTCTCTCTGCCCCTCCCCCACTTGCACTCTGTCTCCCTCTGTCTCAAAAATAAATAAACATTAAAAAAAATTTAAAGCCATATTTTAGACAAATTAAGAAAAATAACTTATTTTATTTTAATTTTCATTAATTTCTTTCCTGATGCTCCTGCTTTCTTTGTGCACGTGCAAGTTTCTGACCTAAGTCATTTTACTTCTGCCTGAAGAACCACTTTTAACATTTCTTGCAAGGCAAGGCTGAAGGCAGTGACTTTCTTCGATTTTTACTTGTGTGAGAGAATCTTTATCTCTATCACATTGAAGCATAAGCTAGCTAGACACAGAATTCTAGGATTGGTAGATTTTTCTTTCAGTACTTCAAAGATTCCACTCCATTCTCTTCTTGACTGTATAGTTTCTAGTGAGAAGACTGCTGTCATTCTCATGCATTTCCTATTGATACATTGGTTTTTATCCCCCTCTTCCTTCTTCCAAGATTTTCTCTTTGTCTTTGGTTTACTGAAGTTAGAATATGATATACCTAGATTTTGGTTTTATTATTATTGTTATTATTTTAAAAAATCTTACTCCTCTTTCTTTTAGGCCTATTTTTTTCTACTATAGCTCTTAACATATTAGTCATAGTTATGTTAAAGTCCTCATCTGATAATCCCAGTATGTTTTCTATACTTAGTTTGGTTCTGATGATTGTTTCTTTTTTTTTTTTTAACGTTTTTTTTTTTAATTTATTTTTGAGACAGAGAGAGACAGAGCATGAACGGGGGGGAGGGGCAGAGAAAGAGGGAGACACAGAATCGGCAGCAGGCTCCAGGCTCTGAGCCATCAGCCCAGAGCCCGACGCGGGGCTCAAACGCACGGACCGCGAGATCATGACCTGAGCTGAAGTCGGCCGCTTGACCGACTGAGCCACCCAGGCACCCCTAATTTGTTTCTTTAGACAGTGTTTTTCTGGGGTTCCTGGGTGGCTCAGTCGGTTGAGTGTCTGACTTCAGCTCAGGTCATGATCTTGTAGTCCGTGAGTTCGAGCCCCGCATCGGGCTCTGGGCTGACAGCTCAGAGCCTGGAGCCTGCTTCTGATTCTGTGTCTCCCTCTCTCTCTGCCCCTCCCCCACTCATGATCTGTCTCTCTCACTCTCAAAAATGAATAAATGCTTAAAGAAATTTAGACTGTGTTTTTCTCCCATTTTTGCATCTCTTGTAATTTTTTTGTTGAAAGCCATACAAGATGTATAAGGTAATCAGGATTGAAGTAAATGAGGCTTTAGTGTGACTATTTCTATTAAGATGGGAGCGTTCTATAATCTTCTGATTGTCAGCTAGTTAGTGGGACTGTTTAGTGGGGCTATGGGCTTCACATGTGTTTCTGTCCCACTCTCCTTGGGGGGTTCCTGTTCCCTTCCCTAGCTAGTGTTTCCAATATATTTCCTTGAAGTCCTGCCCCCTGGTGACTATGTTTTGTTTTGTTTTTTCTTTTTTCCCTCAGGTTAGGTAGTGCAGAAATGGGGTGGAATCCTTCCCCTAGCTAGAATAAGGTTCCAGAATCACACTCTGAAAATTGCTTCCCCCTGGAGACAAGAACTTTTTTGGGCGAAAGAGATTGGGACAGTTTCCTTTCCCTGCCCACTGTCGAGGCCATGTAGAAATCTTTCTTAGAGCCTAACCGGGAGAACCTGGTCTGATTCCTGAAGGGAAATCCCAGAATGTGTACAGAATGTGTGAGGGCCTTACTATGAACCCACGAGTTTCTCATTCTTAGGCTAGTCTCCCTAAGCCTCCAGTAATTCATCACAGTTACTATTTAAGTGTTCCTGTCAGCTTGTGGTGTTTAGCATCTTCTGCTCCTGGTACACAAGCCTGTGTCCCTATCCCCACCCCTATGCAGCTTTTCCCCGGATGAAACTCTATCTGCAGGTTTTGGGGTGGCAGGTTGACCTATGACCCTAGTGCTCTGATAAATCTAAGAAAAATCATTGGTTTTAAGTTTGTTCCAGTTTTTCCTGTTGTAAGGACAAGAGTGATGAATTCCAAACTCTTAATATGTTGGAGAAAAAAGTAGAAATCATGTATCCTCTTATCTGTGAGAATCTTAGCAAGTTTCTAAATCTCTTTTTGCATCACTTTTTTTTCCATCTGAAAACATGGGTGCAGAGTGATTTACCTCATGAAGTTGCTTTGAAGGGATAAGCTCTAGAAAACATTGGCTACAAAGCATGGCATGAAGTAGGGGCTCAATTAATGCTATCCCCATACTCCATAATGCCAAGTAACTAGTTTGGCTGCATGAAAAGGAATGAATTATTGATTTGCTCCCCTGACTTCTATAAACATAACATATTTTTATAGGTAAGTGGATTTTTATGATAGTGGATCAAATGGCTGTTTCGTAAGCTGTATCTAAACAAAAGAGAATAATCCAATGAATTGCTCATTCCAGTGATATGGTCTGTCTAATCAATAAAATATGAATGTGTACTCTCCTAGGGCGATCACAGAAATTGCCACAAACATGTGGGCCTTCAACAAATAGGAATTTATTCTCTCATAGTTCTGGAGGCCAGCAGTCCAAAATCAAGGTGTCGACAGGGCCATGCTCCCTCTGAAAGCTCTCAGGGAAAATCTTTCCCTGCTTCTTCCAGTTTCTGGTTGTTCCAGGCATTCCTGTGGCTGCTTAATTCCAATCTTTGTCTCCATCTTCACCTGGCCTTCTCTGTGTCTTCTTCTTTCGTGTCTCCCATAAGGGCACACTTGTCATTAAATTTATGGCCCATCCACTTAATCCAGGATGATCTTATCTCAAGATTCCTAACTTCATTACATCTACAAAGACCATTTTTCCAAGTAAGTTCACACTAACAGGTTCTGGGGTTCAGGATGTGGACATATTTGGGGGAAACAACCATTTGACCGACTAAAATACATTAGCTAGCTATGGCACTGGGCAAGCCTATCGGTTTGGTTAAACAATTAAAGTTCTGTGTAAAGTTATAGATTGCCCCAGAAGAACAGAGAAGGGTGTTTTTATTCCTTGTCCAATATAATGGATTCTGTGATGCAATCACTGGGGCTAGATCCTCAAAGAAACATGATCAATTGTATCAACTTACTGTTTTGTCCCAGAATGGGTCACAATATTTTGTCTTCAGAGGCAATTTTGGATGATTCCTTTGAATAGAGAGGAAGCAAATAATATGGCTCTTATATTATAAATGGAAAATTAAGACAGAAGGGTAAGCCAGTTACTGTTTACAGTTTAATTAGAAATGCTGACAGAAAGACTTGCAGTGTTGGTAGAGCTCCCTATTAGTGCTGTCAACATAGCTGCACTGCCTCATCTTCTTATTTTCTTTCTCAAATTTCAATCTGGGCTCCAGAACCAAAGAAGTTCTATTTTGCATGCATCAGTAACAATGAGCAATTTACACTTAGCTATCTTCGTCTGTAAAACCACAGCAGCTGCTTGGGAGTCCTCATTCTACTGTGATAAGCAGGTTTGCTGTTTTCTTCCTCACTGGCTCAGCACTCATGCCAGGGCTGGGGTGGAGGGCTGGGTAAACAGGAGAGCAAGGAGACAATAGCATTCCATTTCTAAACAAAAAAAAGTTGTTTCAAAATCCAGTTTACTGTCTTAATTTCCAAGGTGTGTGATTCATTTTCAAAATGTTTAGATATTCTCTTGGATGTAATGCTTTGGCTTCAATCCTGAGAATATACATAGCATTTGGACAGCAGCACACCTCTGATTGGTGCAGAGCAATGCCAAATTGTACAGCTTACTAGAAGGATGGATGCACAAGAACATTTATCCAATTTCAGAGTAAGAACAAGGTATTAGCTGACTCAGTGGAATGTAGACACTTTTAGATTCTGTATTCATAACTTTTAAACCTATATAGGAAAATAAAAGTAAGTGGAGGGTAGACTATTAACTAGGATTTAATGTTTTTTTCTTTACTATTAAAAATCTCAGAGGAAACATTCTAATGGATATGATAATATCCCAGTTTTATACCTTATGAAAATCTATTTAATTTGTTTCCATTAATCATTAATCACTAGGTGCCCCACCACTATAGCTGTACTTTACTTTTCAATACACAAGTATGTGCTCTGTTCAACTTGAGAAAAACAGTGGGAAAGGATGGCCTGAGGTGTGGGGGTGAGAACAGTGACAGGAAGGTGGCCTTGTGGATTCTCTCAGACAACTGGATGTTCTGCTGTACTGTTTAAGAAAGCCATTTTAGGTGCAGTGCAGGGACCTAGGATAACGATATTAGTTGCCCTTTCTTGATAACCAATTATACACAAGGCTTTTCATATTCAAAACCTCATTATTCTTCACAATAGCCCTATCATAAATGCTTTCAATTTCATGTTGTATATGATAAAAATAAGGCTTAAAAGGTCAAGTAACTTGCCAATGACCTCACTAGGCAAGAATTTATGGGCAGATCTGTTTGATTCCAAACTCCATACTCTAAACCACAGATCCTATCCCTATCATGAATAATTAGTAATACTTTTTTTTAGCACCCGTGACATTGTTTTTAATACTTTACATGGTTTTATCCGTTTAATTATAAGAACTATAGGATGTAGGTACAGACCAAGATAGGATATTTTCCTCAGCTTGACTAAAGCTTAGACAGGCTTCTTCCTGAGTTTTAGCCCCAACCTCCCTTTTCTTAGAGCATTTACTTTTGAAAACCTGTAATTGTAAACCCTTTCCCTGACCTTTGGGGATGTAAATCTTTTAACACATCTAGCCTGTTTTACAACTTAGGACTGTCTGTCTCAAAGAGCTGGGAGCCAACCCCATGAAATGTAATCATCAAGAAGACAGCACCCCTAAGTCCCAATCTCTGTGAGAGGATAGGAACCTAATCTTAGCGGGGTCTTGACCCAAGTTGTACAACTATTTCCTCTCAGAAAAATACAAGAAAGATGACTTTTTCTTTAAGTAAGGCCAATTGACAAACACAGATGACCTGTGATCTTCCTCACCCAATTCTTAAAAACTCTCCCACCTCGACTTGAGTGGAGTTGAGTTCAGACTGCTTTCTGTTTTCTCTCCCTTTTGTGATCGTCCAAGTAAAGTTTTCCTTACTTGTTTAAATTTGTCCAGTGCAATTTTTGCTTTGATAGCGCTTTTTAACACCATTTTAAAAATAAGAGCTCTGAAGCCCAAAGATGAACTATTTCTCCCAAGATCACATGATTGGTAGAGCCAGGGCTAGAACTCAGGCAGTCTAGTTTTAGAGTCCTGCATGAATCATTATACTCAAAGAGAAATACTATATTCACAGTGTTATGGGGAAACATGTGCCTTCACATAATAGGTGCTTGAAAGCTGAAAGCCATGCTTATGGAGAACAAGAAGGGAAATATGACTCAAGTCAAGCAGGATCTGCTTCAGATCCAGGAGGTTCTTCTCAGTAACCTTCCAGCCTTGGGTGATCACAGTAACAGTTCCTGAGGTTTGTGCTTGTCTGTTCTTGTGGCTGAGTGGAAGTACAAGGGCCCTCATTTCCTCCACTGGCTTTACTACTCTCTTAACCTTCCAACAAGAAGGTCACAAACACTACTGAGGGATAAGGAGCTAGTGTGTGACATTTCTGGGTGACATCTCACTACATTACTTATTAAGGTCAAGAAAGAAATGTGAACTGGCCCATTTTAAAGATAATCACATCTAATGTAAATGTCATTTGATAAGTTTAAGGATGCCAAACGGAAGACTAAATTATGGAGTGCAAAGTCAAGTTTAGTCAAGAAACTAATATATATACACAGAGAACAAAGGAAATTGTGGAGAGACATGTTTCTTTATGCTCAAAAAGGCCTTGTAGCTCATTGATTTGAAATGCTTATGTATTAATTTTAACTGAAGACAATTTAGGCCAGCTTTGTATTGTGCCCATATTAGAAAAGCAAATGTGATAGTCTCATCCCTTTATCAAGAACTAGAATAAGTCAAAGCAACCCCTGCTTGCAAATTAAAATGCTAATTTCCACCCATTTTAATTTTTGATAAATTCCTACTGAGAGCTACTGATTTTAGAAACTTTCAAACTCCTCAGTAGCTTCCGTTCTATTTTGTCCCCAGGAGTTTGCCTCAAGGGTCAATTGGTTTCAAGCTCTATTATGAGGAAGTCTAAAATGCTCTCAGGAAGAGTGAATGCCATCTTGGTAGAGAAAACACATTGAAATTTATGAAAGGCAAAGTATTTTAGGCCATTTAATGTGCTCTCAAATGCACAAAAGAGTTGAGGAGACCAGCTTTTAGGGAAAGTAAAATACACAGTCCTTAAGGATGATAGGCCAGTGGTTAGTAGGTGGTAGCAGTAACTGGAATGTGCAATCTAAGCTTTATTGAATGCTTACTAAGTGCCTATGAATGGCTGAAAGGCCTGACACGTGTTAGGCATTTTAATCCTTACAAAAAAATACTTTAGATGCTATTATTATTCCCCATTTATAGCCCAGAATAGTAAAACAGAGAAATTCAGTCATTGCCCAAAGCCATACAGCTGGGTAGCTGAGATTTGAACCTACAGGCTGACACCAGGTTCGTGCTCTTTTAGCCACTAATGCTTAGAGGGGTAGTGTGATTGTGGGAGGGAGCATTTCATACTATGTATTGTTGAAAATCACTAAGACCAAATTTGTAGGAGGGAGGACTGTTCTTTTCTTTAATCTGCACCTGGAAAGCTAGAGAGGATGAAGCATGGGAAATTGTAAAAGCTTTTCCTTGAGTGGAGGATATGACAGTTCATATAAGGACGTAACTGTAACAGGTTATGTTATAACAACTATAACTATAACTATAACTATAACTATAACTATAACTATAACTATAACTATAACAATGAATTCAGTTACCTGATGGAGCTACTGGAAGGGAATACAGAACCCAAATGCCAAGAGGTCTACTAGATAATGAACAAAGTCAATACTATAAATATAACTGACAGTGCACTAACTTCCTGGAAGTGAGGGCGGACTGGTGTTGAAACTGAATCACAATAGGATGACATATCTCAGATGAAACAGAGTCTAAATTCTTCAGGCTGTTTTATTCACTACATAGAATGGACAGTCTATGGTGATGTAGGCATACATTCTAAATATGACAATACTAGGTGGATATTGGTAAGTTATCTCTTTATAGAACTTCTTCTTAGCACTCAACAATCCATAAATAATTAACTGAACAGCTATTTGTTTAGTGTCTACTGCCACTATTTGAACATTAAGCTCTGAATGGGCAGTAACCATGTTTCTAACAGTGAACCAGACATGCAAAGTCAGGCTCTGATGGCACTTACATTACAGTGAGAGAGACAGATAATTGTAATGTTGCATAAATGAAAATATTTCAGATATTAAATGCTGTGAAGAAAATCAAAAGCATACTATGAGAGGAATCACGAGGTGACGGGTTATGTTAATAATATTCCATTTGACTGAGAAATCACTTTACTGAATTGAAAATGTCTACATTAAGATGTCTGCTAGGAAAAAGTTTGGAATTCATACTCAATTTACAGAAACAAGTACAATTACAGTGTATGCATAGCCAAAACTTGAATGTTGCAATATTATACTTGTTATACAGCTAGAGATGATGTATAGTTAGAGAATGGAAAAAGAGGGAATAATACACAGCCCTGTGCCACTGAATTCATCTCAATATTAGATTTTGACCCAGGAATGGAGATTGAGGGTGACACGTAGGAGAGCCAGGAGAGCATGGCATTGCAAAAGACAACCAAAAAAAAAAAAAGTGTCTCAGTCAAGAAAGTTATGAGTCAGCAAAGAAGGTGGAGACCAGTGAGAACCTAGACAGGCACAGTGAGTTTTGGTCAGGGTACAGATACCTTTTGGATAGGTAGAAAAGCAAAGGACAGGTAACGAGACACCAAACAGACAAGAGTCAACAACAATGTTTTTTGTCTTTGAAAGTCTAACAATCTGAGAAGCAAGACAGGATGGATTCATAACAAGATACATCTTTAAAACCAACATGGCAGTTGTAGTCAAGTGTCATCAATGATCCAGAAGAGCCACAGAGAAGGATGAGCTGTGGCAGACAGGAGAGCTTCCAAGGATATAAGACTTGATCCTTATCTTCAAGAAGTTAGGAATTAGATGAGAGAAGAGAAGGAGAAAGGATGTTCTAGACAAGGTGTTTGACCAATGTGGGCAAGTGGGAGAAATCATTTGATTGCTGGGTTGCAACAGAGATTTTTTCCTCAGGATAATGGAGGATATAATTGAAGAGGCTGAGGTCAACAGGACACCTATCTTGAGGTGGTTCAGTAGGGTTCCAGGGTGAGGTTTTTGAAGTGAAAAAGAAAGCAACTGTTTTCTCACTAACACAACACTTACAGTGAGAAAAAAAAAAAAGGTAGCAATCTAGTAAAATGGATTGCATCCAATTCCTTTCAACTTCAGGTACAGATACCAGTACTTATTTTAAGTGATCTTTTAGGAAATTAAAAATAAAACAGGTAACATTCACTCATTTTAAAAACAACCCTTCCCCCCTGAAAATCTAGCTTTTTAATTAAAAAAAAAAAAAAAGGTTGACACGGGGTTTGGAATTGTGGTTTATGACAATTTGGGTGGTAGGCTAAACATCTTAGAAATGAGTTTCCACACATTTGCTATAGAACCTGTTGTTGCCATTTGATCAGAATATTCTGTTCAGTGGCATGTGAAAAATAAGAGATTTAATATTTCAAGCCTTCAAGATGAATGTTACAACATCTGAGCGAGAATAAATGCCATGATTATCCAATTACCTTGCATCCCTGGGTCTCATTTACCATCAGTTTTCTCAGCATGCTGATCTATTTATAGGTAAACTGAATAATTCTCCCTAAAGGGGATAATATACTCTTACTGACATCTTGCCCCCAAACTCCCTGATTCCGCAGCATCGATACATAAATATACTATGCAGGAAACAGTTGCTTATGTGCATAAGGTCTGACATAAGCCACAGCTGCCAAAAAGACTGAATTAGCTTAATCTTATTTCACTTCTTTTTGGTGGTGTTCACCTTTTAAATAAAATTGGTTGTGACAATATGTGAAATGGAGAGACACAAACCACAGACACATTATACTGATGACAGTTCTGCAGCTTTCTGCTGAAGGCATTCCCAAATGATGTACGACACAATACTACAGCATCCATGTTTGTCCAAGAGCATTTGATTAAACTATTATGCTGAGTGTAAAGATTACTCTTCTTAGCTTGCCACTTTCTCTCTGATGTTTGGCAATTTATTTAAAGGAATAAGCTACGTGTAGTGTTTTACCTCCTGTTATCAAGACAATACTGGATTGACTGTAAGGTTTAGAGGTGGTGTCTTTTTTTCTTTTACACCAACATGGTCTGTCAAGACAACAGGTGCATCCAATACTGATTGACAGATGTGGATTTCTACTGTAATTCATTTAAGTTGGTCTGATTTTGTCACAACTTATGTAACTTTTAAAAATGTACACCCCCCCCCCCCCCACACACACACTCCTCAGTAGATGGCTCTGGCTCCTATCCAGCTGTACAAATCCTAACCTAGATCCTCCCTGTTCTGTCTCTTTTCCTCACTGTTCCCATCATCAAGTTCCATTGGCTCTGTCAGTACAAGAATCTCAACACCTGATTCATTCTCACTTTCTCTGTCTCCACACTAGTCTAAGCTACCATCATCTCTCCATGGGCCTCTTAATGGGTCTCTTGGCTTCCACTCTTCCTTGTAAAGCCATTCTCCACATAAAAGCCAGGGGCGCCTGGGTGGCGCAGTCGGTTAAGCGTCCGACTTCAGCCAGGTCACGATCTCGCGGTCTGTGAGTTCGAGCCCCGCGTCAGGCTCTGGGCTGATGGCTCGGAGCCTGGAGCCTGTTTCAGATTCTGTGTCTCCCTCTCTCTCTGCCCCTCCCCCGTTCATGCTCTGTCTCTCTCTGTCCCAAAAATAAATAAAAAACGTTGAAAAAAAAAAAAATTAAAAAAAAAAAAAAAAGCCAAAGTAACCTTTTAAAAATGTTCCTACAAAAAATCCTCTCCACATATTACCAAAGATGGAAGCTGATAGTCCAAGATTGTGATCAGGGGACAGTAATCTCAATTGGGCCAGCCCAAGTCATATCCCACCCCTCTGACCAACAGACACAGTGAGCCCTCCTCACAATATCCCAAGCTAACCATGCTGAATGAATTCTCCTTATAAAAGAGTAGGGGTTCTGATATCAGAAGAAAGGGAAAGCAATGATCCATACTAAAAAACAATGGATGTGTATTATACGCTCATGATGAAATTCTCAGATTGGTTCACAATAAAATGAGAAAAATAAATATGACATGTTGAAATTTTTATAAAGCTAAATATATTCAATTTAAAATTTTTCTATATTTTTATTGTCCTTTCTAGTTTTTTGGTGATAAAATGCCCTCCCTTCTAATAAATTACAGCAATAGCAGATTCCAGCTTTTCCTGTGTTGTCTTTACTTGGCAAAATAAGGTTAGCAACACTATGACAGTCCCCAAATATATTATTTAATTTTACTTGTTCATAATACCCAAACCTTTGGGAATCCTTAATTTAGAGCACGCATTTCTGAAGTATATTCTAAACTGCAGTTGAGGTTGCCTGCCACAAAAGGATAGAAGAAGTTTATTGGTTTATTTTCAAATATGCTCAGAAGTGCTGGGTTAAAAAATATTTAAAAAGAGAAAAAAGGTATCCTTCTACAGAACTTTTCATAACCTTAAAAATGCTACCATACACTGTGAATCCCTCCCCCCAAAAGATTCAGCATATAGCATATCCCACAATTATTTGGCCAAGGAATTTTCTCATGAAGAATCAACCTAGGAGACTTATCCCGGGAATTGCTAATCTAGAAACACATGAAACACTTCAAACATTTGGTGTTTGCTGGTGAATATAAATGCATCATTATACTTTTTATAAAAAGAGAAAATGAAGAAACACAAACAAAATTAAGATGTAAATTCTTAGTGTCATATTACCCTTGATTACAACCTTAGTATTTTTGAAATATTCTTTTCTTAGCTTGGTCTGCACATTTGTAAAAAAAGTAATTCTCATCACATGCTTATATATTCCCAAATGACTAAGATAACAAGCCTTTGTAAGAGTTTGAAACAATATCTTTAGACCATTTCTGAAGTTGTATTACTGTTGCCAGAGTAACTATGAAGTATCACCAGGCAGGGGAAGGCACAAAAATATCTCTCTCTCCAGGTATCAAGCATTGAATAAAGCAAGAGGCTTGGAAACTTGTGATGGAACAGGATGTTACAAAGCTATCATTCCTGTACCTGTAGGTTAGAGCTAACAAGGTCAATTTAATGACAAAGAGTCATGAGACAGTTACACTCAGCTCCCCTGCAAAAGGAAACCATAAAAACTCAAAAATACCAAGTAACATGCTTCTTGCTGTAAAGTTATGCTGGTTACATAACAGGACACAAGTAGTTTTATAATCAGCATTTGTTTATAGAGGTCTTATGCTGTGTCATCCATGGAGTAGCAATAGGGGTTCTGATTTATTCATTTGGATAGAATTTATTGAGGCCATGTGGAGAAGTGAGAGAGCCAATACCCTAATGTTAAGTAGATTGGACAAGGGGAAAAGAATAATAACCAGAATAATGACAGATGTTAATAGACATCTGTATCACTGATAGAAAATGAGAGTATGAAGTAATACTCATTTAAGAAGATAGAGACATCCATCCTATTTCGTTCTTCTAACCCTCCAGTTCTTTTCATACTTAATATTAATAGATACTCAGGGTAGAATGGCCACTATTTTAAGAAAGAAAGTACTAACAGGGAGGGACTATTGGGAGGGGGGAGACAGCTTTGCTGTGGACTCAGGATCCAAGCATGGCTGTAGGTCTCAGGATACAAGGGAAGACATCATCTCTTGTTGGGGTAGTGTTTGGTGGCAGGGAAATAGGAGAGCAAGGCTAGGTCACAGCATGCAGGCATCAGGTAGTGTGCAGTCCAGCACCTGCTCTGAAGTTAAGTGACGTGATGTAAAGGGAATGTCTAAGTTTATCCCTAGAGTTCCCAGGCCAGAGATCATTAAAACATGGAAAAAGGCAGGGATGCAGACTTTCTCCAGGTACACACACACAGTGTGTTTACCTTTAACTCTAAAACACAGGGATCAAATAGAGGGATGTTAAAACAACAACACTCCAAGATCATCATTTCAAAGAAGGATCCGAAGTAATTCAGAGAAGAGAACATCGTCTCAGGGATGATTAGGAAAAAATTCAGAACTGGGGCACAGTGCAAAAGACACTCAGAATAATTATGTAGTGTGCTTTCTCAGTGACATCTCTCAGCGACTGACAGTTCTAAGGATGTACTAAATTTTCTCCTGAAAGTTATGGCCAAACCAACTCATACAATCACAAACACTACCATCACCACCGTCATTACCATCACCATCATCATCCTGGTCGCCATGATAGCTAACAGAGATGGAATACTTACCGCATATTTATCATTATTCTTAATGCTTTACATGAATTAACTCTTTAAGTGTAAACTTACTTCAACATTCAGCTGAAAATTTCCCTCCCTTCATTGAGATTTTCTCTTCCTCTACAAACTCAACTATTTAATGGAAAAGAACATAATTCCACATTGTAATACAGATATGTTACTTATTTACTTTCTTAAAGGACATATTGTGCCTGGTTCCACTTTATGCCTCTCAGTGTACCCAGCTACTAATAATTGCACAATAAACTTTTTTTGGTAAATAAACAAAATAAAAATAAAATGATCTGATATTTTGAAGACTCACTGTCATTTGGAATACAAACATGCCTTTGGATATATCATTCAAAGAGGTCAATTAATTACCTTCATTTACTTATGTCAAACTGTGTATCTTCAAAATTACCAGAAAATAAAAGACAAATTACAAATGAATCTTACATTAGTTGTGATAGCAAACTATCAGTTGATCATTAGCATAGTAAGGGTGCAAGTACATATCACATTGAAAAAAACAGAATAATTATGCTATTGGCTACTTATGCATTACATTCTTGATTTGCAACAGATTTTCATTCATTAGTCATGCCACTGAAGGCCTAAAGGGCAAAGAAGTGTCATCCAGAAACAGCTTTGCTGTAGTCGCTGGGTGCTTGCGGTGGTTGGTGGTGGTTGTCTTTAGCAATATGTATCACATAAAAAATCTAATTCTAAAGCACATACAAAGTTAGTATACTTTTCATTCCAAAGGTGTCTTTGCCCACTTCAATGAGCAATCAACATAGTTTCCTGAAGAAGCCTGTGAAGTTACTTGATAAGTTATTTGCTGCTCCACTGTACAAATATGGATAATTGGGAGCAGGGATCCAATGATTTGCATGAGTGTTCTGTAGTAGAGACCAACTAACCAAGTCTTCCTGGACACAGAGACACATGCGCCCAGCTTCCCTTGCAGTTGTGGTCATGTGACTGAGAACTAGCCAATGTAAGCTGAGCAGAAATTTCCAGGCTGGCTCATAAAAACTTCCCGCATATGAACCTTCAGGCATTTTTCTGTTTGAATCCATGGACAAACATGGTGACCACGTGAGCCACAAAGTTAAGCTGAAGAAAAGCACAAGGTAGAAGAAGCCTGAGTGGCTGAGTCACAACCTGGAAGAAAGCTGACTAGGGACAACTGTTTTGGACTTTATACAGATAAGAAAAAAATTTCTATTATAATGAATCAACTAATGAACTAAGATTTGAGAGTTTATCTTTTAGAGCAGCCAAGCTACATTACTAACACAGAAATTGGCATCTGGAAGTGAGATGTTGCTATAATGAAAGCTTTAAGTTGGCTTAATAGTCACAGAGTACCTGGCTAGGAAATATCTATCTGAGGTTGGAAAGATGGAGATCTGTGTTATTGAGGATAACGTAAGTCCATCATGCGCAATGATGTGTAGACCAACTAAGTGCTCTGGGAAGTGAACAGGGAAAGTTAGATTCATAGCTGTATTTATTACAATTGCCTCTTGCTGGCACATCTTCTTTTTCTTTGGCATGCATCCAGAGTAGATTTCTCATGATCCTTTGCAATTCACTGTGGTGTATGACCAAATTCCAACCGTGTGGAATGAGTGGAGTGATCTGTGCTACTTTCTAGACCTGGCCACCAAAATCTCCTGTACATGATACTCTATGATCTTTCCTCTTATAGGTTGAGGCACACAAGCCAGAGACCTTGAAAGTCACCTGGTGCCAATGGCAGAGCCACAAGATGGAAGAATGCTGGATCCATGAATCACTACTTCGAGGAGAGATGATGGCTGATCAGGGACACTTGCTTTGGATTGTGTGTGCAACAAATAAACTTCTATTGTATTTAGACACTAAGACTTAGGGTCTTTGCTTTTAACTGACAGCATTACTCTAACAGTAGATTCATACCTGTGTTAAAGACAATTGAACATAAAATGATTTCAAGGGTCCAAATGCTGCTTCTCCTAATATCCTACCCTAATCTCACTATGATGATGCACTAGGAAGGACAGAAACCAATCAGATATACTTATTCTTTAAGACAATTTTTACCTGTAGAACAACTATGAAGAATAACCCAAGATGGACATATCTTCCCTTGGCCACTCTTGGCCTTTTAGTGTTTGCTGTAAACTGAGTCTATTCTTTAGAAAACTAAGCTTTGATGGGCTAGAGCCATCAGAAAAGTAGAGGCATCATTTATGCTGAAGCCACTAGACTAAGGTTCTTTTCCAAAGAGTTTTATTGATTTTGGCAAATGTGCTTCCAAATGTATTTGACATGCATAGGCATGGGTGTTTAATGAACAGCTTTTTCTACTGAATGTCCTTTTCCCCAAGGTTTTCTTGCAAGCAGCTTGACATGTGTAGATAATTATGGAAAAATATGTAGACTCACATTTTTACCTTTTTAAAAACCTTTTCCTGTTCTCAGAAATCTCGCTCTGGTTATTATAAATCTTGGTTCTAAATAACTAACAGCACATATTAACCTCTGTAGAAACATGTCTCTGCAACTCTCCTTTATGTAAAGTTGTTGTATTTATCCAACAGGTGTGTGTGTGCGCGCATGATTAAATTATATATGCAGCTCAGAGGCAAATGTAGATTAGAAGGCTATGCTAGAATTCATAGATTCAATGTTGAACTGTGAGACTCTCTGAAAATATAACATGCTTTTAGAGGCATATTTTTATTCTGATTATTACCTTTTGAAAGTGAACTGAAAGAAGAAAATACTTAGCAAATTATAGACACTTCTGAAAAACTGACAAGGGGCTTATTACTTCTGTTTCAATTTTTTAGTTTTATGAATTCCTCTGGCACTACTGGGAACTGAGTTTTACTACAATGATATTTCACTAACGTCAAATTAATTCCAATCACTTCAAAATCCAAAGTTTGGTATTGCACACTCGGCTTTCTCATCATCTCACTTCTTATTTTATTAACTGGAGAGGCTGAGGCCTAGAGAAACTACCTGTAGAAGTTTACGTGACTTTATATCCCTCTGTGATGTGCAGTCAATCTCTCTTATGAACACTGAACATAGCAATAACCCCTAAAAATATAGCTCTACCCCAATCTTGAGGTTAAGCCCCAAATGCTGATACTTTCTACAGAGTTATCCCTGCAAAGATGTCCCTTCTGTTTGTCCAGTGGCAAAGGTGCCCCATTATATTTGATCTCAAAACTTCCACTTTTCCCAATACCCTCATGCTGATGTCATCCACAGAAATGAAGCCACCAGACATCAGGCCCCAAACCAGCCTGATGTCACAGCTACAAACTCTCAGTTACAAGCAGGGCAAAGGGGGACTGGAGGTTCACATCACTTACTACACTTAGGATTCTAGAGGCTCTGAGCACTCAGACTCAGTTTCAAAAACTCAGGATCCTGGCTGTGAACTAACTTAGTACCACTGTTGATAAAGGAGAGATGATATCTTTTGAGAACAAACTGTCCTGCTAGACTTTGAACTTCTGGAGGATTGGAAGCATGTCTTGTTTGTTGTATCCTCAGAATCTATCAAGTACTAGGGCATGATGGGCTGTCTGAAAATGTCTGTGGGTTGGCGTAGTAAGGAAGAAGTCAAGACATCCTTGACCAACCACATTGACTAAGATACTGCAATGGAACACCTGCTATTCCTAAATTAACTAAGGTGATATGAATCCCCCATATAAGACAGAGAAAGAAAATAGTTAGTGATGACTGCAGTTTCTTCCAAATGAATCCTGTCATGTGTGTGGGAGCCTGTAAGTATATACCCTCTGGTAACTACAATCTATGCATTTAGTTTGTTTAGCAACATATATAATACTTGCTATAGAACATTCAGGTAACACAAGAAGGGATTACCAAGAAGTAAAAATCTCCTAAAAGTCTATCACAGGAAAAAACTCCCACCATTTGTGTAAACATCTTTCCAGTAAGGTTTTTTAGGTATATCTATGGCTATGCTTCCTATAATTTATTTTTATTTCTGTTTTTTGCTATATGAGTTGTACTTTTCTTCCTCTTGAAAAATGAAGGTGGTATGTATATGTGTCTTGTTTATTTTATTCGTGGTCACTTCTATAACTTTAAATAATACATTTTTAGCTTTATTTTAATTCCAGTAAATTAACATACAGTGTTATATTACTTTCAGGAGTACAATATAGTGATTCAACACTTCCATACAATACCCTGTGCTCACCATGACAAGTGCACCCCTTAATTCCCAGAACCTACTTCACCCATTCCCAACCCACCTCCTCTCTGGTGACCCGCAGTGTGTTCTCTAGATTTAAATCTGTTTCTTGGTTTGTTTCTCTCTCTCTCCCTTTGTTTTATTTGTTTGTTTGTTTTATTTCTTAAATAGTACATTTCAACAAAATTTTAATTTATTAAGTTCAAATATAAGACAATACTTAATGAAAAATATATAAAAGACTAACAGCAATTTACTTATATTTCCTCTCATCTCCATTTCCTTGTAGCATGCTCCAGGATTTATACGCCCTCTTATCCTAGAGAAATTGTCATTGATTATTGTATGTAGTATAACATTTCCTTTCTTTTGTGTAGAATTTCCAATAGACATTGTGAAAGATTACATGTTCAAATGATTTTGAATGCTCATTATTAGTCCATTCATTCTACATATGAGTTTTAAAAAAATTATTATCCACTTTCGGTTCAGTAAACTATACCTTCTAGTACATTTCCTGTCTTTGAAATGCTCTGAATCTTTTTTTTTTTACATTTATTTATTTGGGGGGAGGAGGGATAGGAAGAGAGAGAAGGAGAGAGAGAATCCCAGGTAGGCTTTGCACTGTCAGCATGTAGCCCAATGCAAGGGCTACATGAGATCATGTAGATCATGACCTGAGCCAAAATCAAGATTCAGATGCTTAAGTAACCGAGACACCCCGGTGCCCCGAAATGCTCTGAATCTTTGAATTTGTGTACAGTGCTTCTGTTTTCTTTTTATGTGGACAATAGCATAGTTGACTAAAATATAACTTAATTACACAGTTTTGCCTCAAATTTTGTACATCTTGTTGCAATCCCTTTTGCAATACAATGTTGCAGAGGAAAAAGTCTGAATCCAAGGTAGTTTTTTCCTTTATAATTTATTTTATGTGTATACTTGTAGTAATATTTATAGATCCTTGCAACTACCACAGTTGTCTTTTTCCCTTTTCCAGTTTTACTGACAAATTTAATTTAATTGACAAATAAAATTGTATATATGGGCAATGTGATTATTTCATATATGCTTTCATTGTGAAATGATTACCACAATCAATTTAACATTTCCATACCTCATATAGATATAGTGTGTGTGTGTGTGTGTGTGTGTGTGTGTGTGTGAGAGAGAGAGAGAGAGAGAGAACCTGTAGGATCTCCTCTCTTAGCATATGTCAAATATACAATATGGTATTATTAACTATAGTCATCATCCTGTACGTTGGCTCCCCAGACCTCATTCACCTTAAAACTGAAATTTGTACCCTTTGATCAACAGCTTCCTATTTCTTCCATCCCAGCTCTTGGCAACCACCATTCTACTCTCTATTTCTATGAGAGTTCACAGTTTTTTTCTTAGATTCCACATGTAAGTGAGATCATACAGTGTTTCTCTTTTTTCCTCTGGATTCTTTCACTTATCATGATGTCCTCCAAGTTATGGAGGACAAAATAATGCAGTGTGTGTGTGTGTGTGTGTGTGTGTGTGTGTGTGTGTGTATACACATCCATTCCATTCCATTTTCTTTATCCAGTGATGGACACTTAGGTTTCCACATCTTGGCTATTGTGAATAATTCTCCAAACAACACAGAAGTGCAAATACCTTTCCAAGATCCTGATTTCATTTCTTTCGGATATATACCCAGAAGTGGGATTGCCAGATAAGATGGTAGTTCTGTTTTTAATTTTTGAGGATCCTTCGTATTGTTTCCCATTACAGCTGGACCAATTTACAACCACCAACCGTGCACAAGGATTCCTTTTTTGCCACATCCTCACCAAAACTTATCTCTTATCATTTTGATACTAGTCATTCTAACAGATGGTTAATGATGTTGAGCATCTTTTCATATACTTGTTGCTAACCTGTATATCTTCTTTGGAAAAATGTTTTTACAGGTCTCATGCCTGTTTTTTTTTTTTAATTTTTAATCAGGTTGTTTGATTGCTATGGAACTGTATGCGTTCCTTAATATATTTTGGATATTAACCACTTATCAGATACAGAGTTTGCAAATACTTTCTCCCAATCTGCAGGTTGTCTTTTCATTTTGGTGATTGTTTACTCTGCTTTACAGAAGGTTTTTTGGTTTTATATAATCCTTCTTGTTTACTTTTGCTTTTGCTACTCGTGTGTTTGGTGTGATGTCCAAAAAAATCATTGCCAAAGCAAACCTCAAAAAGCTTTTCCTGTGTTTTTTTTTCTAGAAGTTCTAAAGTTTCAAGTTTTAACATTTAACTGTTTAATCCATGGGGCACCTGAGTGGCTCTGTTGGTTAGGCATCCGACTTCAGCTCAGATAATGATCTCACAGTTGGTGAGTTGGGACCCCGCATTGGGTTTTGTGCTGTGGGCTCAGAGCCTGGGGCCTGCTTCAGATTCTAGGTTTCCCTCTCTCTCTGCCCCTCCCCCACTTGCACTCTCTCTCAGTCTCTCAAAAATAAATAAAAATGTTAAAAAAATGTTAACTCTTTAATCCATTTCAAGTAGTTAATTTTTTGTGTATGGTGTAAGACAGGGATCTGATTTCATTCTTTTGCATTCATATATCCCATTTCCCTAGTACCATTTATTGAAAAACTATCCTTTCCTTATTTTGTGTTACTGGCACCCTTGTCAAAGAATAGGTAACGGTATAGATGTTGATTTATTTCTGGGCTCTCTATTCTCTTCCATTGGTCTATATGTCTGCTTTCATGCCAGCCACATACTATTTTTATTGTTATAGCTGTGTAATAGAGTTTGAAATCAAGATTGTTTTGGCTATTTGGAATCTTGTGGTTTAATACAAATTTTAGGATTTTTTCTATTTCTATGAAAAATGCCATTGGAATTTGTATAGAGATGGCATTGAATCTGTTTATTACTTTGGGTATAATGCATGTTTTAACAACATTAGTTCTTCTAGTCCATGAACATGGAATATCTTTCCATATATTTGTGTCTTCTTCAATTTTTTTTTTTCATCAACATCTTTTAGTTTTCAAAGTACAGTTCTTTCCTCTTCCTGGTTAAATTTTTTCCTAAGTATTTTATTATCTTTGCTGCTATTGTAAATAGGAATATTTTCTTAATTTCTCTTTGAAATAGTTTAATGTTAGTATATAGAAATGCAACTTATTTCTTTAGGTTGATTTTGTGTACTGCAACTTTACTGAATTACTTTATTGGTTCTAACAGGTTTTTGGTGGTCTTTTTGGTTTTCTATATGTAAAATATTGTCATCTGCAAATGGAAAATTTTATTTCTTCCTTCTTCATTTGGATGCCTTTTATTTATTTTTTTTCTTGCCTAATTGCTCTGGCTACAACTTCCAGTACTATGTGGAACAGAAGCAATAACAGTGGGCATTCTTGTCTTGTTCCTAATCTTCACAGAAGGGCTTTCAGTTTTTCATCACTGAGTATGTTAGCTGTGGGCTTGTCATATTATGTTGAGGTATATTCTTTCTACATCTGATTTGTTGAGAAATTTTATCATGAAAACATGTTGAATTTAGTAAAATTCTTTTTCTGCATTTATGAAGATGATCATATGATTTTTATCCTTCATTCTGTTAATGTAGTATATCACATTTATTGATTTTTGTGTGGTGAACCATCCTTGCAACACAAGGATCTCACTCGAAGCTGCTGTCTAATCCTTTCACTGAGTTGATGTATGTGGTTTGCTGTTTTTTTAATAAGAATTTACACATCTATGTTCATCAGGGGTATTGGTCTGTAATTTTCTTTTCCTGTGGTATCCTTGTCTGACTTTTGTCATCAGGGTAATGCTGGCCTCATAAAATAAGTTTGGAAGTATTATCTCGTCTTCAGTTTTTTGGAAGAGTTTGAGAAGGACTGGTATTCCTTCTTTATATGCTTGGTAGGAAGTCATCAATGAAACCACATGGTCCTGGGCTTTTGTTTTATGGGAGTATTTTTATTTATAGATTCAATTTCCTTACTTGTTATTGTCGGGTTCTGGTGCTTTGTAATAAACATGTTGCTTTGTAATAAATATGCCTGAAACACCTTGGCTCATTTTAATCTATAGACGAGTCTGGATCTATCTTAAAAATCATTCTTGTTGTTCTGATGGTATAACCATTATCTATAGGCTTAATATTCATTTCTTGCTCCCATATCTATAATCTTTTCTCTAATTAAATAAGTCAACACAATAATTTAGAGTAGTTTTTAAACAGAGTAAGTGCTCAGAATATTAATCACCAATATCATTAGTTGCTTTAACCTCTCCTTATTTCTTATATTTAGGCTGACTTCTTGGTCTTGCTCCTCCTATTACTGACTCAACTCTGTAGTGTTGATTCTTCACTTTGAGTTTCTAATGAATTTTTAATTTCTGCAATGGCAATTACTTTCTCTTCAGTTTCTTTCTTTATTATGGCTAGCTCCCTTTACATCTAATTCCCTTGTATTATCATCTTTGATCTCTTCATTCAAAACATTAGATGGTATGCTTTAAATTTTACTAAATTCCTTCATGTTGTAAAACATTTGTCCAAAAATTTCTTCTAACTCCTTGTGTGTGCCTTCCCAAAATGTGTTCTTAAACAATCTTTTTCATGTTCTTTTACTTTTGGGCTACATTTTGCATACTTAACAGGCAAGTTATGTTATGTCTAGGTATATTTGAATAGTGAGAACTATTCCGTGGAAGCCTGTCTTTTGTCCCAAACTAGAATGGATAGTTTCTCCTTGAAACTCATCGTTGTTTATTTGAATATTGTTTGGAAAAATCTCTTTAGAACATGAGCAGGAGGGCTAGAATTTACTCTTTTTAATTATTTTTTAATGTTTATTTTTGAGAGTGAGAGAGACAGAGCATGAGTCAGGGAGGGGCAGAGAGAGAAGTAGTCACAGAATTTGAAGCAGGTTCCAGGACCTGAGCTGTCAGCACAGAGCCCCACATGGGGCTCGAACTCATGAACCGTGAGATCATGACCTGAGCTAAATTTGGACACTTAACCGACTGAGCCACTCAGGTGCCCCAAATTTATATACTCTTTTTAAAAAGTCTTTCAAGAAGGAGTTTGTAAGAGAAGGGAAAAGGGCCCTGAGTAGTTATAGTCAGGTGATTCTGTTTTCTCTCTCCTACATTAATTACTCTGAATCCCCAGCACCAAGGGCTAGCTAGCTTTATAAAACTAAAAGTGTGCCCTGATCTGTAAATAGTCCCTTTGGGACTCTGACTTATTTATCTACTTTTGGGGTGGAATGGCCAAACGTTTTGTGGTACATTTGTAGTTTATGACTAAAGAATTTTTCATAGTCTCCCAACTATTTCATTTTCTGCTGACATTGTGGGTAGAGACATTCAATCCCTAAAAAATTGTCTCTTAACTTGCCAAAGGGGAAGTGGTTAATATTTTGGTGCCATTCAAGTAAAGGCCTTGACAAAACATTTGTCTTTAGTGGGGAGGACAAATTTTGAATTATTCTGCATCTTCTTTGAACTGCCCATACCCTGAAAACTTCAGTGTCTCAAAATTAGAGAATACCAGTGACACTGTATTCAGAATTCTTTCCTGAGACTCCCCTCATGCTTCAGTGATCCCTCCAAATGGGAATGATTTCCCAAATCCTCATGTATTTCTTTTGGTTTGTACAAATGATTCTGTAGTGACACTGAAAGTGTTTAACATGTTACTGAGAACTTTCTTTAGGATGAAGGTACATTTTTACAAAACACTGTGAACTTAAGTATAAAATTACCTTTTTTTCCCCTGAGATTTCTTAATACTCAGAAAATTTTATAAATCAGAGGGAGACAATTGGGTAGATCAGATGAGGAAAAATTTCATTGAAACCTGGAGTTTTTAAGAGGAGAGGCTCTAGAGTTGTTGAAAAAGCTGAACTGCTCCTAGAAGATTCTGTCCCAACCCCCAATGCATGTTGGACTTATTGCCTGCCTTTCCTGTCTGGAAGTGTTTCATCTGACCTCAAATGTCCCCACTAATAGGACTTTTTTTTATAAACCAGTGTCATTTATACTAATCAGGAGCCTAAAATCCATAGTATTTTTTCTGGAAAATTTCTTCCTGATCCTAACTCTACTGTGCCCCTGACAAACACCTAAATCAACAGCCATCCAGTTACCACTGGAGGACTTTGGAACAATTACTGATCAGGATTATTAGTGCTACATTTAGTTGTCTTATGCCATTTTGTGGGCTGGCCTAAAAAGATGAAATTCTATCAATGAGACATGATGGGAAAATTCATTTTATCCAACAGATGACAAAATAACTTATGAATTAAAATCTATTAATAATTGGGCACCTGTCTGTATTATGCTGTCATTTTGTGTGCATTCCTTTATCTCTTACAAGTTGTAGGCCTTTTAAAGGGAAAAAATGCCTTACTTACCTTTTTTAAAATTATCTACATACTTTGCAGGAAAATTACTTCTCTAAAGCTGGGGCTACTTTTTAAAGGGCTTCATTTTTAATAATAGTTTCTTACTTATCATGTTATTGCCTCAATTTGTTCATTTAACAATAATTCTACCATTACAGGAAAGCGAGGTCATGTGAGAGCCATGTAGTGGTTTCCTGTCTCCAACAAGGACTTTGAACACATTTCAGTGAATATTTCAAATTCTCTGCAAGAAGATGCTTAAGAAGCTCTGGGCATTAAGAGAGAAAGATGTACAAATATTTTCCAAAAATAGTAATTATCAAGTAAAAACATAGTAATAAAAAGTAAAATACGGAGTTAAAAAATAAAACATTGAAGAAAACTTAGCTGAAAAGTCACTTCTTCCAAGAAACTTCCCCTGACCCCTCAGACTAAACCAACTCCTTTGGGCATCCATAGCATCCTCTGCATAATTCTGTCTTTGCACTCCCCACAATACTTGCAATCATATGCTTACACATGTCTTTCTCACTAAACTGTAACTGTCACTTGTGGTAGCACAAGACTCTATTGGTCTTTGTCTTCTCAGTGCCCAGGTGCTCTACATAAAGATTAATTCTCCCTTGGAGTGTAACTAGAATGATCTATACCTCAAATCTGTAGACAGAAGGTTCTTATGCTACTCTTTAGCCACCAGGCTTTTTTCTTCCTCTTCATTATCCTTCTCAAACTGGCAATTCCTTATAAAAGGGATGTGCAATTCACACAGTTTAAATTTTACTACCCCTAAATGCCCAAATGAACTCAGAAGAAACAGGATGAAGATAAACGCTAGTGTTCCTCCAATGGCTTATTCTTCCAACAGCAGCAAATTTTCCGAATAGCCAACAGGCCCCAAGTCTCAGGTGTGCCTAGAGGCAGAGGGCTGCTGGGATTTAAAGCCTATATTTATGGTCTTGATTACCTTTTACTCAGAGCAAAAGGAGAGGTTATAGAGAGAACCAGTCATTCTGAGGTTTGCACTGAGGCCACATCTCTTCCAGGTTACTACAAATAATGATTGAGTATAATGGGGTTACTAAAACAGGCCATTCCTGGGAGGCACAGCACATTCTGACTATGAATTTAGCTTGAGAACTTCCAAATGGCCTTGTTGAACTTTTCATAGAACTGCACTGGAATCGGAGACACTTTCATCCAACATTCCTTCCTTCCATCCCTCTCTCCTTTTCCTCTTTCTTCCATCATCCCTCCTTCCTTCCTTCCTACTTTCTTTCCCTCCTTCCTTCTTTCTCTTCCTCTTTTACATGGGGTCAGATTTGTACTATGGTCTGACATATGTGCTTTTATAGCAATACAGTTCAAATTTTCATATTATATCCTTTATTATACTCTCTAATGTACTTCAGACAGGGAACTCTGCATTCAATTGTCACTAATACTACTTACCACTTAATAGAAGAAGAGAATCACTTTAATATGAAAAAATTAATCACACAAATATCTAAGCCATTAAACACTAGGTACTATTCAAATCTTCTCGGTCAAATAATTGTTTACAATTCCCAATGGCCTGTGAATGGCCTTCAGAAACCATCATGGTACGTGTGTGTGTGTGTGTGTGTGTGTGTGTGTGTGTGTGTGTGTGTGGTGGGGGTGGGGTGCCGCAGGTCACTATAAAGTCTTAAGTCTAGAGAGTATTCCCCTGACTCAGGACAAAGTGTTCAAATGATGTTCCCATGTCCCTGCTTCAGGTCCATCTATATTCATAACCCCAAGACAGGGTCAATGATCTGGAAACCAGACTCAAATTTCTTCACATGTGAGCCTAATGAAGGACATAAACAAAATATAAAAGTAAGTTTGATATCACCTCTTACAATCTCATTAGAATTACTAAGGAATAAAAAAAAACTTTAGAGAATTTTCTTAAGGAGTAAATGAATGTTCTATCCTCATAATTTCCCTCTCCCAACCTCCACTCGAGGTCTACATAAATCTGATGAGAGAAGCCCACCACGAGGGCATGGCCTCCCAGCCTCTCACCCACAGGTCATGGCGTCACTGCAATGGGACTATTATTAAAAATAGTACATGGTGCCCCCTTTCTAATTAAACTCTCTGGAAGATGTTATATAAGTCTGCTGCAAATTTGTTTCTAAATTTGCTAAATAATGCCAAATCATTTATAACATCTTGGATGCAGCTAGAAAGTTTGCTACTAAATTTATGCCCCATTTCATTGGGGAAAAAAAAATCACATCCATATCAAATAACATTTAGCAAATCTCTGCACCTGCATAACTCCATACTTGTCATCAGGGCTATTAAATAACATCCATTGAGTGAAGATGCAACCCGCTCAAGTGGAAAAGGTGTATAACAGTTGTGGGTCAGGACACCTGAATTCCAGTATTCTGTCTGATACACCATGAGCTCATCACCTGGGGTGAGTCACGTACTTTCTGGGGCAACCAATCAGTCAAGAATTTTTCTAGGGAATATACTGCTCCTGTCCCTCTGAGGTAACATTCTATGCCTCTAAGAAACAGGCACACACAAGAGCTTGTGATTCTTTGGTCTTTTCATCCCACTGTTCAGCACTGTATCAGCTTTCTAGGGCTGCCACAACAAAATGTCACAATCCAGTTGGTTTAAAACAAGCAAAATTCATTGTCTATGGTTATGGATGTTAGAAGTTCTAAAATAGACATGCCAGCAGGGCCATGCTTCCTCCGAAACTATAGGACAATCCTTCCTTGCTTCTTTCTAGCTTCTGGTGTTTTGCTGACGATACTTGGCATCCCTTGGTTTACAGCTATAACACTTCAACCACTGGTCTTTGTCATCATGGTGTCTCCATTTCTGTTTCTGTGCCTGAGTCTCTTCTCTTCATATAAGGACATCATGCATATTGGATTATGGCCCACACCAGTGAGCTCATCTTAACTTGATTACATCAGCTTCCTGATATATTCCAAATAAGGCCACATCCGCAAATAGTGGGGGGTTAGATCTTTAACGTATCTTTTTGGGGGAACATGATGCAACCCACAACATTCACTAAGATTGGAAAACTGGATCATTGAGTTAAATATATTTCGATGTGTTCTTTAAAATCTGATTTCTATGCCTCTTACAATGAACTGGGAATTACTGATGGTGTCCCATATCCATGTTTTCAGAGTTCTGAGCTATCTTTATAACTTCTCATTTACAACGCAGATGCATCAGAAGCAAAGAAATCTTTATTCCTTTGGATATTTCCTTACCTTTGTAAAACATCTGAAAATAAAGACTCCAGTCAGCTCAAATATCAAGAGACATCTTATTCCTCATGCTTCTGTTGAAGTGTCTCAATATCTTATTCTAATAGGTGATCAGTAAAAAGGGCTTTTCCCCCTTTAATCACAATTTACTGTGCACAACGTTTGTAATGAGTTGCGTCCCAATGTTTCAGAAGACTTAGCTTGACCGTAAGTGGGAGGATGACCCATCTGGTGCATCTGGCAAGCTTTTGGCATACCGCCAGGAGCCAGGGGATCTTCTTGCAAGAAATTTTTTTGGGGAAAGATGAAGCTTGGCCCAGTGAACTTAGAAAGAAAGCTCTGGCCATACAAAGGCTGGGGAGTTGTTGAATATCTCAGTAAGTTCTATGCCTCTGTTTGTCTCCAGGCCCTTGGGACTGAAGTCTGGGATCCATGTTAGTAGGGGTGGTTCACTTAGGATTGATCAAAAAAAGTTATTTTATAAACACTAAGAGATTCTCCATAAGACAGTGAGGCACAGAACGTATGTGTTACTTGGGTGTATCCAGCACTTCCCTCAGACCTGGGCAAGAGAGGTCTGGCATCTGGTTGCATCAGGCTGCAGCCCCCCTCCTTGGACCTCCATCAGGTGAAGGTTCCACACAGCTAAGGGGATGGGTCCACCTACTGTCTATGCTCTTAATTCTAGGCCATGCTCTTGGTACTCAGAAACTCTGTACCCAAATAGACCTGATTCCTCTTCCATGGCCTTCCCAGGTCCACTCCCCCAATTTATCATCCTGATGGCAGATTGCTCATTCAGTATGCATACAGCAGGCTTGAAGGGTGGCCAAGGGGTTGCTATTCATAGAGTTGCTATGGATAGTGCTTGGATATGCAGAATGGAGCATCCATACATTTTTCCATGAGGCTGATTGGCATGTAAGAGAAAAACAGAGGTAGAAAAAGAAGCAGAAGTAGGCAGTAGGCCGGGAATGGCATTCCAACCATCATGGAAATCTGAGGAGTGCAAGAATCTGGCCTTCCTGGTCATTATCAAGGTAGACTTATCAAGATGGGAAGGTAGAACATATATTACTGAACATTTTCTTAGCTTAATTCATAATTCAAATACGTAAGCCTAGATTATGAGGGTCCCCATTTGTGCTCCTGCCCTGAAAATGTTAAGAGTGGGTCTAGGTGCCCCTCTGCCACAATGCACCCCCAAAGAACAAGTGGGAGTAATTGTAGGTCCAAGGAAGAACAGAGAATAGCAGGGAAGCAGCTGGGATGACAAAACAGAAGTTCAATGAAGTTAGGTCACTGGTCCCACATCACGAACCTAAACAAGGGTAGAGATAGGATCCATATGCAGGTCTATTCCACTGCATTACAGTTTCTTTATATTATGAAATCTGGAATTACTTAGGGTTCTTTCTCTTCACTGTGTTTCATGGTGTCTCTCATTCTCATGGTGCTAGTAGTCCAGCACATTGATAACAATCGTGTTCACATATCTATCCAACACCCCTCTTGCAGCAAGTATTATTAAGTTACTTTGGAAGAATGATTTTAATTTCCTTTTATCTTAACCAGATTCTCATAATTCACACAAACCAATCAAACCACCATGGAGGTCTAGCTACTTCTCTTTTAACTGATGCTGCTCTGACTTTTTTGGGAAGACCTGTCAGGACCATTCTGAGACAGGGGCTCTACCAGGGGCTGCGTACAAGGACTTCCGCAGATGTCCCTGCCCCAGAGCACACAGCCTCTCACACTCCCCTCAGAACTGCTTTCACTGAAGCCTTGGCTTTAAATTTGAAGTGATGGGGATCGTGAGGAAAACATGCTTTTTTGTTGTTGTTGTTTAGGAAAACATGCATTTTAAGAAAGGCAAAATTTGGGGGCACCTGGGTGACTCAGTCAGTTAAACATCTAACTCTTGGGTTTGGCTCAGGTCATGATCTCGCAGTTCATGCGTTCAAGCCCTGCATCACTGAAAGTGTGGAACCGGCTTGGGATTCTCTCTTTCCCTCTCTGTCTGCCCCTCCCCCACTTGCACTCTCTCTGTCTCTCAAAATAAATAAATAAACGTTAAAAAAAAAAAAAGAAGGTCAAGACTGGGCTTTATTATTTATCTTATCAGTTTATTTTCACTGAAACCTTTTATATAGTTTTCCCCTATTTTCCATTTTGCTAACAAATGGATTGAATTTTTTTGTAATGGTAACACATTAAGATTAAAAAAAAAACTAAATGTTATTAAAAAGATCCAAATTCATCTTGACTAGAACGATCCCCTTGAATGATGAGTTGATTTAAATATCCGCAGCCAACATTCACTAACATTTGGACAAAGTCGGCATTGATAGGAAGTATAGGAATTAAGGAAAATTTAGAAAATTATTTTAAATTCAGAGTCTAGTATTCACTATTTGACATTGCAACACTGGGGAAAATACAGTAGGCACAAGAAATATGCTATCTTCATATATTGAATCTTCTTTTCCCTCTATTATGAGAAACTTGGGAATGTTTTACAAAAGTTTTGGAATTAATCTTGCTAATCCATGTTCAAATAAAGCCACTGGCCCTCAACAACCAGAGAATGAAATGACCATTATTCATGAGGAAATGTGGCCCATCCACTGAAAGGTGGGCCCTGACTCATGGGCCACACCACAGCGGGAGGGAACTGGAAAATGTATGCACCCCGTGCCTGGTGATTTACATAGTGTTTAAACCTTGCAGTGAGTTACACGTTGTTGCCTTCATAACTGAGGAAACTGGGATTCAGAAAGATTAACCTTCTACTTGAGTTTAAAAAAGTAGACAGTGACAGTCTCTTCAGACCCAGATCTGATGGTAAAGCTTTGTCTCTAACACATGGAGCTGCCTCAGAGTGTGGGCAACCCACTACCACAGACAAACTCAGGACTTACAGCAACTCAAGTTTATTCCCTCACAGGCCTGCAGAGCAGAGATCTGAAGCGGGGCTTACAGGGCTAAAAACATTGTTGACAGGGCTGCTCTCCCTCTGCAGGTGCAGAGAACTTGTATCCTTGTCTTTTCCAGCTTTTTGTGGCTACCTTGGCTCCTTGAGCACTCTGACCTCTGCTTCTCTCTTCACATCCAGCCTCTCCAGCTGCTTTGCCCAGGGCCTTCTCCCTGCCTCCCTCTTGTAAGGACCCCTGTGATTTCACTGGGTTCCCCTGGACACTGCAGGCCACATCTCAGGGACAGCTGATTAGCTGCCTTAATCCCCCTGCTGGGTAACCCCATTTACCAAGGGAATAGACAAATTCAGGAGCCCTGATTCTTTTTTTTTTTTTTTTACGATTTTATTTTTTTTAAAGTAATCTCTACACCCAGTGTGGGGCTCGAACTCACAACCCCGAGATCAAGAGTCACATGCTCCACTGACTGAGCCAGCCAGGTGCCCTGCAGCCCTGATTGTGCCTACCGCAGGCCGCACCCACCCACACATCTTCAGGTATGTCACCAGGTGGCAGGGGATGAATCACACTCTGTGGTTACAGTGACAGGAGCCCTCAGAGCAAGAAAGATGGAAGGAGTTGAGCAAATAACAGTGAAACAAGAACTCCACAACCAAGCTCTTGTCCACTGCTTCTTTTCTTGGTGAAATAAAATGTCAGTCTCACTACGGCTTGCTCTCTCTCTCTCTCATCTTTCTCCCCCTTCCTTTTCTACCCCCTCTCCCCTTTCCCCACACACTTAATTAGACAACCAACCTAAACCATTTAAATAGCTTCTGTGGGGGGGGTGCCTGGGTGGCCCAGTCAGTTAAGTGTCTGACTTCGGCTCAGGTCATGATCTCACAGTTTGTGAGTTCGAGCCCCACATCGGGTTCTGTGCTGACAGCTCAGAGCCTGGAGCCTGCTTCGGATTCTGTGTCTCCTTCTCTCTCTGCCTATCTTATTCACTCTTTACAGTTTCTGTATTCAGGAGAGACTGCCATTACTCCTGGCTCGTTTCACAGATGAGGACATTTGGAGCAGTTAAATAACTAGATTGCAATCACACAATTAAGTATTAAGTGGCAAAGTCAGTCCTCAAGCCATGCTCTAGACTCCCACACTGAGACCCTCATGGCCACATAACAGGCCCACAGTGCACGGTTTCACTCTGATCTTACCTGCAAATCCTCACTGAGCTTCCCCAGGGATATGTCCATCCTCCACAAACATACCATACACAACATTCATGACCAGCTGGTTCAAATCAGTTCAACATTTCCCAAGAGCCTAACATGTATCAGGGCCTGAATTAGATGCCGGGCATACAAATATGAATAAACAAATGTCCATGCTTTTCAAAATCTTATGGTTTATATGGGAAAATGGGAGTACCATGAAATGTTAATTCGGCATGTTAGGGGCTAGGATAGAGGTATGCATAGTATGTTACAGAAGCCCAACGGAGAGGCCCTCCACCAGCGCTGCTGAGGAAAAGGAATGGGGTGGGGTGGGGGGATTAAAGTTTCCAGGTAAAGAAACACTTGAGATGGATCTTAATTGCTGAATACAAGGTGAAGAAGGTAAGGATAGAGTTTCTAGTCAGGGATAGAGGAACCATCGAGGCCTAGGGACATGGGAAGCATGCCCCATTCGCAGAGCTATACGTGAACCTTTTGCCATCCACACTCTGGAAAGCCACGTATCTCAGCTTCACCTTTTCTATTTGGATAAATGATGAAGTCACTCCTCCCTCCTGTCAAGGTTGGAAACTATCTATTTGATTTCAAAATTGCCTGAGATGATTTAACCTGAGGGATCCCACAATAAACCTAACCTAATTCTTAGCAATTCCCAAGCAAAAGTATCAAATTGATGGCTCTCCCCTGAGACAAAGCAATTCTCTCAGGAGATATGGTCTTAAAAACTTGAATTTTACTGCATAGTGTGGGTGCTTTTTTTTTTTTTTTTTTTGACAGAACACTGATTTCTGAAAATGAGTAGAAGCAAGCTGTGCAGCTGAACTTAAACAGCCTAATCATGTCATCTGTCTGCCAGAATAAGACAATTTTTTACCCTAATTCACACCATCCTCCGCTTGATTTGAAAGACACCTACATATATTTGACTAAATTCTAGGTGTTTCAAAAATGTATACTGTTTCTTCCTAAAGGCATATGAATCTGAGAGAGAAATCCATTATCATAAAAGCAATAGCACTGAAAATACCTCTTGACATATATTTAGACTTTCAGGAATAAAATGAAGATTGATGTCATACAGTGAAGTAATTCACCAGAACTCAGTGAAAATTGAGGCCAAATAAACTTTCTAACCAAAATAGTATCCCTTCCTTCTTGTTCTTAGACCTCCCTCCTGATTTCTTGGCCACACAACACAAAATCTCAACTGTTATCGTGAATATCTACAGCAAGGTTATTTGGGAAAGACACCCGCCCACCATATAGGACAAACAGATCCCTGCTCAGTTACCTGCTGGATATTCTCAGTTGCCACCTTGTAGATCTCTACTTAGTTTGCTTTAGTGAATACTGCCCACACTGACCCTAGAGGATGGAGCATTTTCCTAGCGTTTCCCCTGGGGCATAGGAAATTAATAAAGTTAGTTTTGACAATTTTGAAATGAAGTTCCCATCCATATTTGTCAAAGAATATAGAAAATACCAGTTATAATACAATGTACCTTTTGGCGACCTATTATTTCTAGATTGACTACAGATATATTTAAATAATTCTACCTTTGGTGATCCTACCTAGTAATAAGGTTATTACTGCTCACTATTGTCATAATGAGTTTTTTGATGCATAAAATATATATTAAGCATCTACTCCTCTGTGTTCAGAAATGTTCTATGACCTATGCCTGTCCTGCTTAACAGGTATCTATTGATTTAATGGGTATGACAGAAACAAAAGAAGTAGAAGAGAGTCCTTGATCTCATTAGACTTATGATAAAGTTAGGAAGAGAATATATATGAATGGGGATTCATAAATCATCCCAGAACAATAGAAATACAACTAAGGGCTAAACTGTGATTTGGTTACGATAGCTCAGCAAAGGGTGACACCAGGTGTAGCAGAAGAGTCAGAGGGAAGTTTATTAAGAGATAACTGTGTAAAAGGCAAAACCTCTAGTGCCCAAGGTGGCCAACCTCCTGGCCAGCCTCTTCCTTCCATCAGACTCTCTAAATGCTGACGATGTCCGGCCTTAAATCTTCATCATTCTCACATCTATCTGCATTGTCTCCTTTAGGGGAAAACATTCAGGTTACATGGAGCACATACCAATGATTCCCAGTCGATGTCTCCTATGCCAACCTCCCCTTTGAATACCTGATTTGAAGATCCAACCACCTACTTGACAGCCTCATATTCCACATCCAGTAGGCTGTTCAATGCATAACATGTCCAAAACAGAACTTTTAAACTCTCCCAAATATCCCCAATATCCTACAATACTTCCCAAGTATCCCACATATCCATTAAAGATGTCAAAGTCCAGCCAGTTGCTTGGACCAAAACCTAGGAGTCACCTTTGACTCTTTTTTTTTTTTTTTTTTTTTGCACATATATAATTCACCAGCAGATTCATCAGCACTCATATCAGATTAACCCAATCACTTCTCACCCTCTCCACTGCCCCCACCTTTGTGCAAGCCACAATTCTTTCTCTCTGCTCCACTTCTGCATGTCTGCTATCCAACAAGCAAAGTTACCTTTTCAACAGCCCAAGTCAGCACCCTTAACTTAACACATTCCAACTGGTTTTCCATTACTAACAGAATCCAAACTCTCTTACTATGCTTTACAAGACCCCACCCTATTAATAAATTATGAACCATTAATCATATCAGTTTGGCTCATTATGACCCACGTTAAAAATACTAGTGCAGACTAAAAAATACCTTGTTATACCATATACAGTAGGAGTAACTATTTTTTGTTTGTTTTTTAGTTTTATGTATGTAGGCTATGTGTGTATTTGTTTGCAATGCAAAATGTATTTATTGAGTAGCATCTAACAAAACATGTTTGCATAGGGGAACCTGGGTGGCTCAGTCGGTGATCTCACACTTCATGAGTTCAAGCCCCACACTGGGCTCTCCAGGCTCTCTGCTGTCAGCCTGATTTGGATCTTCTGTCTCCCTCTCTCTCTGCCCCTCCCCGACTCTTACATGCTCTATCTCTCAAAATAAATAAACATTTAAAAAAATGTTTGCAAGTCCCTGACCTACATGATCTGGCTCATACCCACCTCTCCAATCTTTTCTCACACCACACTCCATCTTTTTCACTGCAGCCCCACTGACCTTCATTTTAGTCCTCAATCAAGAAAATCATCCCTGCCTCAGGACCTTTGCACATACTACTCTCCCTGCGAATGATTTATCTTCAGATTTTTACATGTTTGGTTCTTTCTTATTATGGATCGCTATTCAAGTATCAACTCCTAATAGGTGTCCTATCAAAAGTGATACCTTCCTTTCTGCACTGTGTCCTGTGACTATCACACCACCCTATTTAAGCTTCCTCTTGACACTGTAGTCACCTCATCTTATCCATTCACTTATTTGCTTGCATCTATTTTCTTCATCTCTGTATTAGATCGTAAACCTCCATGAGTTCAGGGTTACATCTGTCTGATTTACTACTCTGTCTTGGTATAAAGAATAGTGTTTATCATACAATAAGTGCTTCATAAGTATTTGTTGATGAATAAAGGAAACTGAAGACCAATTCTCTCCTATGGGGGCATAGCTAGGGAGATCTCTAGTCTCTCTTGGGCTTCTCAGGCTTCCACTTAGAGATGATAAAGCAGAGGGATTAGTATCCAAAACTCCTCATTTTGGCTTTGTATTCAGTCTAAGAGGCCATTCATTTCAGCACGTTATGCTGTTAATTATGGGTCCACCTTCTTCTATTATGTAGAAAGGATAAATAGTTATTATTAAATAGTCATGTAATAGGTAATGATTTCTTTCAGGGAAATCATTATTAAAACTGCACAAACACATCAATAAAGCTACTTATTTGACATTAGGACATACTGACTAAATAGATTCCATTTCTCTTTCATTCACATCATGTGTACTACCTGCTTAGAATAAGGAGTCATTTTTTTGCTCTTCCTCCCAATTGATTTCTTAGTTCATGCCAACATGCACATCATTGCTATGATCAAAGTAATTTTTTATAATAGTTATTTACTTCCAAGACAGTGATGTTATTCTGGCATTACTGACTTAGTTAACATTATTTTAGACACTAATTAGTTTCTTAATTCATTGTAGAGAATAGTCAAATTGATAATTTTATATAATATACATTTCATAAGCATTGTTTTCCCTGAATTTTTTTGGAAGTAGATGGAACGTGATTCATTGAACAATGGACATCCTGGGTGTCAGTTAAGTGTCCAGCTTTGGCTCAGGTCATGATCTCATGGTTTGTGAGTTAGAGCCCCATGTCAGGCTGTGCTCAAACAGCTTAGAGCCTGGAGCCTGCCTTGGATTCTGTGTCTCCCTCTCTCTCTCTCTCTGTCCCTCCCTGCTTGCTCTCTCTCAAAAAGCAAATAAATAAGCATTAAAAGTACAAAAAAAAAAAAAAAGAAAATTAATAGGAGAAGGAGATGAGAAGTCAGCTATTTAGTGTCCTGGTTCTAGCTCTAATCTTTACTAGCAGAAAGAAATGGGTAAGTCACCTAAATTCTTGGAGCCTCACTTTTCTCATGAGTACAAAAAAAGACACCAGTTTAGGTTAACAAAAATCCTACTCTTTATTGGGAGTCCTTGTACTCCAAGAGCTATTTTAAATTAATCCTCAGCTCATCCTCACCAAACCTTCTGGAGTAGGTTATATTAATTCGCCCATTTTCCATATGAGGGAAAGGAGGCAGAGAGAGAATAAGTAACACAGACAATTAAGTGGTAGAGATGCTTTGAACCTAGGTGGTATGATTCCAGAACCCATATTCTTATTCACCTATGTTTCTTTAGGATCTACAGTCTTGTCTAACTGTTAAGAGTTAAATTTACATGTTTTGTATACTTGCATCTTATGTTAGCATATTGTATACTTATCTCATTCATCTGGCAGATTGTAAACTACTTAAATGTAGAGACTATGCCCATGTTTGAATAATCAGGGGCAATTAGCCTAGTGCCTCGCATGCAGTAGGATTCAATACTTACTTTAAAAATTGTCAGTGTGGAGATGAATTCAGGCCACAATTTTGAGATAAACTGAAATGAATCTAAGGTTGTTTCTGAGAGTCTGTGATTCAGGGGTTGAATTCTCTTCTTGAAGGGAGTGCTGTGTCTGCATGACCTCACCTGTGACTTAATCTACTTTCAATCTACTTCAATCTACTGCAATATGGTTTTCACTCCATTCATGCCACTGAAATTGCTCTTGCCAAAGTCAACAACAAACTGCAAAAGAGTTTCTTATCTCTGTGTATGGTCTCTTCTGAGATCATTTGATATTGTTGCCTACCCCGTTTTTCTTTTTTCTTTTTTTTTTTTTTTTTAACGCTTATTTATTTTTGAGACAGAGAGAGACAGAGCATGAACAGGGGAGGGGCAGAGAGAGAGGGAGACACAGAACTGGAAGCAGGCTCCAGGCTCTGAGCCATCAGCCCAGAGCCCGACGCGGGGCTCGAACTCACGGTCCGTGAGATAGTGACCTGAGCTGAAGTCGGACGCTCAACCGACTGAGCCACCCAGGCGCCCCTACCCCGTTTTTCTTAAAGCACTCATCTCTCTTGTACTGGGTGATACACCACCCCCCTGGCTTCTCTCCCACCTCTCAGGGTGCTGTGCTTGGTCTCCATTTCAGGATCCACTTTCTTTACCTTATACCTACAATACTGGCATCTCCCAAGACTCTGTCATAGGCCCTTCATGCGCTATCCTCCCAACACTGTATTTGCTCCTTTGGCTTTGCTCTATCATCTAAACACTAATGATAAATCTATTTTAGTAGACGTAATAGGTTTTAATAGATAATCATTCCAATTTTAAATCTATACCTCCAGCACAGATCTCTCTCATGAGCTTCACACCTGGTATAATGGTAAAAACTGATAACTTACTCTTAACAATACTTCATTATAGATGGTGCAATACATGTGTGGAGTGGGTTAGCATCCGAAGTGTCCAAATAAAGAATCCATAATCCAGGGATGGATAACTAGCATTTGGAGTTAATCAAGGATCCATATTCTAGAGGTGGTTTCATAACTGCTTCGTATTATAATAGTGTATCCCAGAAGGCTTAACTAGATGCCAAAGTTAGAAATAAAATTTTGCTTATGAAATGAGAGATGTACAAACTGTGTTTTTGGCTGTAAAGATCCAGCAAGCCCAGCAGTCCATCCCTCTGAAGCATCACTCAAGGGCTAGCCTTGATAGACCTGTGTCTCCTCACTTCACAAAGAATGCTGTCATTTGACCTGACCCTATAAATGACTGGTCCTACCAGACACAAAGTTTAAGAAGTCTCATGTATCTTGAACACCTACTGCATAGTGCTTTGTATCTTAAGTTCAACATGTCCAAAACTGAACTGATCAACTTTGCATGAACTTGTTCCTCCCTGTAATGTCTTTTACATACTCAGTGAATGCATCTGCATTCACTCATGGTCTGAGCCAGAAATCTGGACATTACTTTTAACTTCTCCCATTCTTCCATTCTCCAAATTCAACCAATTACCAAGCTCCATCAACTTTATCACCTAAATAATTCTCTAATCTACCCATTTCTCTCCATATTCACAGGCATTTCTCAAATCTATGCCACCAACTCTTCTCTCTCCTGGGTTACTACAATGACCTTCTGTTTTTTTGTTTTTTGTTTTTTTTTTTCTGTCACCAGTCTGCCCTTTCTATTTTATTCTCTATACACCAGTGACTAATAAAATGAAAATCTGTATTCTAATTATCCTGTATTTACTCATCATAAAATATGGGTGGTATTCAAAATACCTAACTGTTAATTGTATAGACACCAACTAGTCAGAACAAATGCCAAAGAATTTACAATGAGAAACTGTTGTAAACACCACTTTGAACAAGCCAGGTTATTTGTGCAATTGTATCTCCTACTAGCCTGTAAACTGTGATGTTGTAAATTAGGTAGGTCAGAGTCAACCTTTGTATCCTTACCACATAGCTTGACATATAATAGGCTACTGTTAAACCAACAAAACAATGTGAATGAGAAAAGAATTCAATCAGCAAGCTCATATTTTAAACCTGGCATCTAGAATCAATCTCAATCTAAATTGGGGTTAAGGAGTAGTGTGGATTTAAGGAATAGTGACCTAACACTTCTAGGCTCAGTATGAAATCACACCTGATGCTTTTGCAGCCCCAATACTGAACTCCACATTCACATTCTTACTGTCTCATTCTCATTTCTCTTTAGGAAGTGATTTCATTTCTTCTACTCTCATCTCCCCTTCACTTCCCAGTTTCCTTCTTAAGAACTGGAGATGTTTCTCAGGATCCACATATGAGTGAAAACATATGGTATCTGTCTTTCTCTGTATGTCTTATTTCACTTAGCATAACACTCTTCTGAGAAACTTAAAAGAAGACCATGGGGGAGGGGGAGGGAAAAAAAAGTTAGAGAGGGAGGGAGCCAAACCATAAGAGACTCTTAAAAACTGTGAATAAACTGAGGGTTGATGGGGGGTGGGAAGGAGGGGAAAGTGGGTCATGGGCATTGAGGAGAGCACCTGTTGGGATGAGCACTGGGTGTTGTATGGAAACCAATTTGACAATAAATTTCATATAAAAAAAGAGAAAAGTTTATTGGTTAAACCTAAAAAAAAAAAAAAAAAAAAAAAGAACTGGAGATGCCCCAAACCTCAAGACTCAGTTCACTAAAGCCTATTGATTGACTTAGTGCAACCGAATTCTTAATTGCCTACCAAGGTTTAGTTGAGTCCAGTTGAACAAATATTTTTTGACAAATTCTTGGAATATAATGATGAACAAGTCATGCTCTCTTTCCCTTTAAGGGAACACTGTGCATTGGTGGAAATAAATATGTAAGTGAGTCATTGAGTAAATGGCTAAAAAATGTTTAAAAAATGTTATCCAACAAGAAGACTAAACTCATATTTAGGATATCAGCATAGTGGAGCACTAAGGACAGTAAGAAAACAATTAGGAGAGTTTGATATAGTTGTTATAAAAAGGAAGCAAAACAAGGAGCAATAAACAAATTCAGAGCTTTGAAGACTTCCTTAACCTTCCTCCCTTAACCTGCCTTAAGGTTACACAGTAAGTAAGATTACACAACAGTCTCATCCTCCCAATACAAAGGACCTCTAAGAGTCTTAATCCATCTCTAATAAGTGCTAGAATAAAGACATAAATAGGATGGTATGGGAACACACAAAAAAACAATGAATCCAGTTAAAGCAGGGGAGGGGAGGTTAGAGAAGAGAAAGCATTTTAGAGGAAATGATGTTTGAGCTAAGTGTTACAGGACAAGTGAAACAGGTGAAGGCTTGGGGAGCTGGGAGAGACAGGCAACCCTTTGGTGAGAGCCTTTCATCACACTTAATTAGATCTTCAATACTTCTGCTAGCCTAGAGCATCATCTCTTATCTCTCTATTATCTATCCAATTTGCCACATTGAACCCTTTCTCTGTGTCCACTGTACCACTTCTGAGGTTTATCGAGCTTACAAGCCCTATGCTTGGCTGGATCCCAACACCCATCCCAACGAGGCTGGTTTGTTCACAGTTTTTATTTTGCTTTTCTGTCAGGGTCACCTGAACTTCTCTTTGCCATTAGCAAATGTCAGCTTGCATCACCACTATCTTTCAAAACCTTATTCAAAATTATTTTTCTTAAGCAGTCTTTCACAGTGGATAGAAGCATACAGTTGAAGAACTCCTTCCTTCTAAGTTTTTTTAAGTTTTTTTAATTTATTTAGGTAATCTCTATACCAAACATGGAGCTCGAACTCATGGCCCCAAGATCAAGAGTCACATGTTCTTCTGACTGAGCCGACCAGGCACCTCAGGCCTTCTTCCTTCTAATGAAAAGTGATCAATGCATTCTATTTAGAATTGTGTATTCATAAATATATATTCAAAGAAAATACATATCTGTATGGCCAGTGATAACTAATGTTATTCAGCCAAGACTGTGAACTTCTCAGCTGAAGGTATCCAATTTTTCATTGCTTCACATCGTCCTGTCATCATCTCAAATGCCTGGTAGAGCAACACCCACACAGTATGGCCACAAAGGCTCATTGAATTTTCACTTAGTTTTCTCATAATTTCTCACAAATGTCAGATTACTGGCAAAAATTTTATCAGAGGGAGCAAAGTAGGAAATTACTTAAATCTCTTGATGGAACTTAATCGTTTTTGAAGAATTAGGGCATTTCATATGGGAGCAATATCGAAATAGATGACCTGAAACAAAACTTGTTTCCCCGAGAATCTGCAACTCCTGAATTGTCTCTGGAGGCTGCTAATATTTTTTTCAGTTCTTGTTGAAAAGGAAAATAAACAAATGCAATCTACTTCTGCAATCACTCTTTGCTTCTCTGTGAATACAAAGGCAATATTTTATAAAGGATATTCCTTAGACCACTGATCTTGTGAGGTGCTCTAGAAAAAAGGCTTCTTTGGGAAATAACTGGGAAACACTGCATTGGATAGCCCTGGTTTGGAGATGCACAGTAAACACTAGCATCTTAAACACCATGGTATCTCAGTAAATAGCCTAGTTTTACTTTGTTAAACCCTTCATTTCACAAGTGTAAATGAAAACAGATTTAACAGATTTTTCTCCCTCAACAATATCCTTAGCAACCCTACTGCGTGGAATGTCAGATTGGGAAATGCTATATTGTTCCCTCCACTGAATTCATATGCTGACAGATAAGTGCTGTGTAGTCTGAAGCATTTATTTTGACTTTATATAGAAGCTTAAAGTAGCAAGTATCTTTTTGATGTTTGTTGTATTTAACCACAGTAAACAAGCACAGAGTAAACAGTTCTTCGATGCTAAGTGTTTACTTGTGTAATCTAGTGGATTTTATTCCAACTTTTATAATTGTAGTAGTTACTGCTTGAATGAAAAAAACCTGAAAATAAAAATAGAAATTCTAAGAAATGAGAACACTAGCACTGAACCATAGTGCTGCGGTCTAAGCAGACATTCCATCATTGGGTTGATGGTGAATACAAAATGGATGTTTGATCACCATATACTCACTTGATATTCTCCTCTATAAGAAGTCTTGTTTCTGGCTTGGACTAGGGCCCAGCCAACGTCAGGAGAACCGCAGGCTCCCACATACAGATTCAGAGCAGAATTACAGGTTCGCAACATGGGATCCCCAGGGGGCATGTGATTTACTCATTAGGCCCCAAAGTAGGTATTTTAAACATGGACCTGGTCTCTCTAAAGACACAGGATTTATTTATTTATTTGATAGCCATTTAGAACAGACTGTTTTCATCTGCCTTCATTTCCTTTTGGTGCCACTCTCTATTTCCAGAAGCTTCTTAAAAGTAACAACTATCGGGGCACCTGGGTGGCTCAGTCGGTTAAGCATCCAACTTTGGCTCAGTTCGTGATCTCATGGTTCGTGGGTTTGGGCCCTGCATTGGAATTTGTGCTGACAGTGCAGAGCCTGGAGCCTGTATTAGATTCTGTGTCTCCCTCTCTCTCTGCCCCTCCCATGCCCATGCTCTGTCTCTCTCTCTCTCTCTCTCAAAAATAAATAAACATTAAAAAAAGGTAACATACAGAGAATTGATAGGATTTCAACATTAGTGCTTTACTGAGTTTCAGTAAAGTGGGCTATTAATCTCTCGATAAACTATTGCAAATATTCAAAATGGAAAAACAACCACTAGCAAGAAATCATGGGTATAAAAACTCAGATGTTGATCCCTGACACTCTTCAGTTTTCATGCCTTAGCACCCCAATTCAATCTAATATTCTATTTAACTGAATCCATGCACTGTGTCCCTTCCTATTTTCCAACATAGAGCAATTTCTTGCAATTATACCATTTATTCATCCATTCACTTGGCAAGTATTATTGACAGCCACTCACTGCTCTGGTTTTACATTACATTTGCAAAATGAAGTCATCATTTGCTTTTCCAATTTAAGAAAAATTTACCTAGACTGAAGAATCTAAGACATCTTATCAAAAGGCAACTCATATCTGAAGGAAATCAGATAAGGGGCAGGCTATACATTTTGTAGGTCAATATTTTTCAAAGACATCTGTTTCAGAATCGCCTGAAGTGTGTTTGAAATGCAGACTAAAAGGCCCAAATGAGACTATCTGGGGTCATGGTCCAGGAATCTGCATTTCTAATCCGTACTCCTGGTGTTCTCTGTGCACCTAAAATTCCATGGGGAATCCTCCTCTAAAGGGTTGGTGGATGGAAGTCTGCACACAAACCCTTCAACAGGAGCACCTCCACTCTTAAGTCTTCACTTTATTGAAGTTCCTGTATGAAGTCTTCAAAATCAATGGATTTCAGTGCTAGAGCTTCTTTGAAAACCACTTAAAGTGTGAGATCACCAGAAAGCTTTCTCTATGGGGCTCTAGTTTGACCCATCATATTTTAAGCGTGGAACAGTGGAGCAAGCATGGATTTTGGAATCAGAAAGATACCCCTCAACTAGTTACTAGTTGGGTATGTTTAACAAGCTAATTAATTTCTCTGGGTCTTTTCTCCTCTATAAAACTGGGTCAATAGCAGGGAATAACAACAAGGTGGTTGTTCAGATTAGAAGATTGACAGTTAAATACTTAACCAAAGAGTTGGTTTATACTGGGTATTCTCCAAATTTTAAGCCTCACCCCTGCCTAATTTCTTTTTTTTTTTTTTAACATTTATTTATTTTTGAGACAGAGAGAGACAGAGCATGAACGGGGCAGGGGCAGAGAGAGAGGGAGACACAGAATCGGAAGCAGGCTCCAGGCTCTGAGCCATCAGCCCAGAGCCCGACGCGGGGCTCGAACTCACAGACCGCGAGATGGTGACCTGAGCTGAAGTCGGAGGCTTAACCAACTGAGCCACCCAGGCGCTCCTCACCCCTCCCTAATTTTGTCAGCTTCTAGAGAGTAGCTGTATAAAAGTTCTTTTTAAATATTTTCTAAAATGCTGTTCTTGAAGACACTGGCCTTTATGTTGCATGAAATAACAAATGTTAAATTTCTTACAGAATGAGGTACTAGGATCAAGTTCATTATTTTCATTAAAACATTACATATTTCTGTATAACATCAATGGGAATTATTTAAACCACCACGCATTCTTTTACCTCTACCACAAAGTTTGGATACAACATTAATACTCAGTAACAGGAAACACTTCTTACTGTCTCTAGACTGCTTATGTTTATTTTTTAATATCATTTATTCAATAAAATTTTTAAGCCATTCGACAGATTTATTGAGAGGGTATACTGTCACGTGGAAAAGCTAGACTCTGATTACTTGAATATAAATAAACCTCATTTTTTAGCTCTAAGATGTTGGACGAACTATTTCTTAGCCTCAAACTCCTGAAATACTAAATTAGGCTAATAATAGTACCTTTCTCATAGAATTGTTATGGAAATTAAATAAAACAAACCATAAGTAGCACTTAGAACACTATCTGGCATTTGCTATGCACTCTGACCATGCTATTTAGTATTATTTACCACATGGAGAGTAGTTAGTGAAGATATATGGTTAAAAGGGCATGTAAACTACCTCAAATCTTCCATGAAAGTAATGTAATATAAAGCATATAAGTGAATAATGTAGTAAATGATAGGCTCCTTTATCTCATGCAAAAAAAAAAAAAAAAAAAACAACTTGACTACCATCATTATGTAATATTGATCTTGACATCAATGCTAGCTCTAACCCATTGCTCAAGAAGACATTCCTCATTTACTTTCCTTGAGACTGTCTATATGAATCAATGGATGAGCAATCAGAAATGTATATGCATTCATGCACACTCCATTGATTTGTGTTATGAAGACCAGTAGACCTATGAAGCATCTAGTCCATTCTAGGATGGTCCCCACTCAAACAGAGACACCTTCAGCACTGGTTTGTTCTGTCTCCCTAGCATAAGGTTTGCAAAGGAAGGAACTACACTCATAGGACCTTTGTGGTTAAGTGGTTAGCTAAATAGCTCACTTCTATTTCCTTCTCCCTACCCACACTCTAGGTTCATTACTATTAAAAATCAAACAATGTGAGGTCTTGATTTAGTATTTTCATTTAGCAACACTGTTCCCTCAACACATAGTTCTTACAGCCTTCTTTCTTTTTTCCTAAGGACCCTCACCTCTTTAGACAAACCCAATTGTCTAAACTTCATTTGCTCCTTAAATAATAATCACCATCACATCTAAAACGTAAACACTCTCACTGAAGCTTTTATATTAAGGTATTTGATTGACTCAGGAACAAGAACACCAAAACTGGGATCTGTTTTATTGTGTGCAACATTATTTCAAGACTTCCCTGGAAGTTAAGGTGAAGCTAAACTGTTTATCCCTTGCTTTGCTTGTTGGGGGAGAAAATAAGATAGAATCTTTAGACAAAGGTGGCTGTTAAGGAGGGCTCAGTGAAATAATCAACTGATTTGTGATGGAAAGAGGATAAATGTTTCCCTCCTGGGCTGAAGTACAGTATGTTCAACCCTGCATAGCTTAGCATCAGGGGCTTAGATTTTCCAAAGGGTGTAACTGCTAACTCCCAGGTGAAGTTGCTGGTTGAGCGTTGTTAAGCCTTAATGTTCCCTTTTCTGATGAAATGCCACAACAGTTAAATGAAGCTAAATGAATGATTTCTGTTATGTGTCTGGGCTTGACTTAGTTGGTTCTTCCTTTCTATTTCTATTCTGTACTATAAAGATCATTGTGTATCCCTCTGTCCCCATTAGCCAAAAACTCTTTAACTATAAGGACTGAACCTGATTTAACTCTATTGCATGATCCTATCTTGACACTTAGTAGACCCTCAATCAATGTTTGTTAAATAATCAGAGACTACATGAGAACCACTAAAACTGTCTTTCCAGGGCTTTGAACAACCTACATACCCACTTAGTGAACATACATGAAAAAATTAAGAAATGAGAATTTTTTTCTAAGAACAAGATTTGCAAATAGGTTAATAATTACAGAGATCATTATAATAAGAACAAGAAAATTGTGTTTTATGTAACTAGTTTCTGGCCTATAGGTTAGTTAGATGCATAGGTAACTGCTCCCATCTAAATGATCTAGACAGAGTAGAATGAATGTTCTGAGTTCAAGAAGATGGAATCATAAAAGTAAAGCCTTATACTGAGGATATTTTAAAAGTAACAGCATAGGGGCATCTGGGTGTCTCAATCTATTGAGGTACCGACTCTACTCTTGATTTTGGCTCAGGCCATGATCTCAAGGTTGTGAGATCAAGCCCTATGTCGGGCTCAGCACTGACCATGAAGTCTGCTTAGGATTCTCCTTCTCTCTCTGCCCCTCTCCTGCTCATTTTCTCTCTCTCTCTCTACCCCCCCCCCCAAATAAATAAATAAACTTAAAATTTTTTAAAAATATATAAAAAACAACAGTATAGAATGAGGCAGACTTGACAGGAACTCACGAGGTTTGTTGCCCTCCAGCAGCCAATAGTGGGATGAAGTTAACAAAGAAGCTAACACAGTATTCACAGAACTAATTCAGTGCAAAATTCAGTCAGAATTTTGAGTAGTGTAAAGTTTACTTTGAGCTTTTTGGGTTCTAGGCATATATTATATATATTAATTGAACACTATTTGTCAATACTATTTATTTGTCAATGCTATTTGCCAGTCTCTAAGGACCCATATGATAACCAAAGCCAAAGAATTATGAACAGCATAGACTTCCTTTGGCTTTTCTTCCTTATTCTGCTCTATGATAACCAATAACTGTAGCTGAAGTCTGAGGATTTACCAATCATCCAGATGATACAGTAATATATATTACACATATTCTTACAATTACTCCCACTCCCTTTTTGTAGATGAGGAGGCAGAACAATGGCATTGGATAGTCTGTTCAAGGTCATATAGCTGATGAATGGAAGAGCTGGGTTTTAAGCAGGGAGGGCTTGATGTGCACTCCTTTTTTTTAAAAAAAATTAGTGTTTATTTATTTTTGAGAGAGAGACAGAGCATTAGTGGGGGAGGGGGGGCAGAGAAAGAGAGGGAGACACAGAATCTGAAATAGGCTCTAGGCTCTGAATTGTCAGCACAGAGCCCGACATGGGGCTCAAACTCGGGAATGGTGAGATCATGACCTGAGCTGAAGTCAGGCGCTTAACCAACAGAGCCACCCAGCACCCTGAGTTTGCACTCCTAATCATTACCTCATAGCTCCTCTTCTCTGATAGGATTTGGAAATGGAAAACAGAAGAAAGCAATATAGTCTTAGCAAGAAGGTAAAAGATGTTTAAAAGACAAGAAGAACATTAGGAGTATTTTTTTTCAATTTTGGTCAATATCATGTTCTTTATATTATCAGAGATATATATTTTGACACTAGTACTGTATTTTTGTATAGGTAATGCATTGGTATCTCTCATAACCCTCATGTTCCATTTCTCCATGGATGCAGTGCAGCCCTATGAATAATTTAAAAGCATTACCACCTAGCAGTGGGTGCCTTAAAATATTGCCAGATACTCCAGAGATACTCCAATACCTCAGAGCAATAAAGAGGAACAGGGGAAAATTTGTCAATACAGATTACCAGCGGAACCATTTACATCTTGGTAAGTCTTCCCTATACAAATCAGTAAGAGAGAAAAGAAAGCATTACATGAATGGCAACCCTACTGAGGAAAATAAATTATACAATGACATTGGATCTCTTTGGGGAAGAGGGAAGAATATCACATCATTCCGACTTATTCAAATTTTCATATGTGGTTTTTTATATGACTGAAATGGTAAAGCATACATGAGGACATGGGTGAAAACGACATTGAGGGCTGTATGAAAATACAGGAGAAACATACTTTGGTTTCTTGCTGACTTATTTCTGAGACATGAAATTGTGCTAACCAAGAGTGCCCTTGATGTGGGGAATCTACTGGAGTTGTCAACACACTGAAATACCTTCTTCCCCTGTCATTTACTTGGCCACTGCCATGTACAGGTAGGTGAACAGCTGCCACCCCAGGGAGTCTTTTCCATCTACCACACATGTCACTTTCCAGTCTAGCAGCTGAACCTCAGAGAGGGCCAGCTTCTGGTTTGACTGTTAGATGCCTGTGCAATACCAATTATTGGATATGTTGAGTACTGCCCCACTGATGTAAATAATAAACATGTTTCCTCAAGGGCAAATAACTTCTTTAATTAAAAAAAACATATAAAAATCAGGGCACCTGGGTGGCCCAGTTAAGTGTCTAACTTCAGCTCAGGTCATGGTCTCATGGTCTGAAGTTTGAGCCCCACATCAGGCTCTGTGCTGACAGCTCAGAGCTTGAAGCCTGCTTCACATTCTGTGTTTCCCTCTCTCTCTGCCCCCCACTACCCCGCCCATGCTTTCTCTCTCTCTCAAAAATAAAATAAACATTAAAAAAAATTAAAAAAAAACATATGGAAATCAATTAAAATGTAATCAGTGATTTAAGGGACTGATTTGGCAGAAATTAAAAGTGATTCAGATGTAAAGGTATAGGTTTAGGTATAGGTAAAGGTATAGGTTAGTTCATGGTTCCTAGGTAGACTCGGGGAAATAAGTCGAATCCAGAAATGTGCAAAATGCTGTAAAAAGTCAGTTACACAGTTAACTCAAAAATAAAACTGAAAAAAAAAGTGTGCTTGATAGGAACAGGATATTGGAAAATTACACTGCAAGAAAAGTAACTGACAAAAAATCAAATAGAATTTGTATTAGGAACAATTCACATGCTATGAGTACCTTATGTTTTTTGTTTTGTTTTGTTTTTTAACGTTTTATTTATTTTTGAGACAGAAAGAGACAGAGCATGAACGGGGGAGGGGCAGAGAGAGAGGGAGACACAGAATCGGAAGCAGGTTCCAGGCTCTGAGCCATCAGCCCAGAGCCCGACTCGGGGCTCGAAATCACGGACCGCGAGATCGTGACCTGAGCTGAAGTGGGATGCTTAACCGACTGAGCCACCCAGGTGCCCCTGAGTACCTTATGTTTATTAAATATGTATATTTGTATTCATATTGCTACTTACATATTAATGTGTAATATCTATACATTATATATACACACATGTATATGGTCATTTAATGCTTATAATAACTTTATGAGAAAGGTATTGTCACCTTCATTTTACTCATGAGATAATTGGGTCTCAGATATACCGTGTACTTTGCCCAGTGGCACACACAAGTTAGGCAGGTTTCAATGAGGCTCAGATGGCACAACCATCCAAACACAGGGCCACCCCAAGAAGGGTGGAGTTCTCAGTGCTCACAGGGAGATTACCAGCCCACCTGCACCCTGATCTCCAGGTAAGGGAGCAGGTGGGGAGAACTGGAGAGGCCACTGAAGAGGGCTAGATTTTTAAGTTCACCCCCACCTATAGATAGTCTCGCAAAATGCTTTACCAAGCAGAGGAAGGTTTGTTTTTTTTTTTAATTTTTTAAAAATTTATTTTGGAGAGAGAGAGAGAAAGAGAGAGAGAGAGCACACAAGCGGGGAGGGGCAGAGAGAGAGAGACAAGGACACAGAATCTGAAGCAGGCTCCAGGCTCTGAGCTATCAGCATAGACACCAGCGCAGGGCTCAAACTCACAAACCATGAGATCATGATCTGAGCCAAAATCAGACACCTAACCCACTGAGACACCCAGGCACCCCACTGAGGAAAGTTGTTTTACACACAGCTGTGAGTGTCTTTCCGGGCCTTGGTCAGGGCCAAGTTGAGCCTGCAAAGGAGGGCAACCAACTATGGGCTTAAGCAACCCCAGAGGACAAGCAAGGTGAGCTGGGAAAGGGGGATAATTATATTAGGTGTGGAATGTGCCATGTCACTGTGGGGAAATATTATGAGAACAGCCCAATGGAAGGCCACACTTGAGTGCCTAGCCATTGAGGACAATGTGGGATGCTCCCTGTTTAGAGGAGAAAAACGGGAGAGAATCTTTCATACCCACATAACTCAGAGGGGTAAGTGATGGGAGTAAAAAATTCCCATTGTTTTTCAAAGAATTTGACAATAGCTTTGGGTTTCCATTCTGTGCACTTTCTGTGAAAACTGAGTAAAAAGAGCTTGATTGTCTTCCTTTTACTGATATTTACTAAATATGTATTCTCTAGCTATCTCGGTGGTTAGTGGCATTTCTGTGAAAACCTGGCACTCATGACTACTTTCAATCTTTTCCTGTCTCCATAGGAACTTAGTTTGTAGCTGAAAGAACATACTTTGCAATTTGAGTTTCTTATTTCCTTTTCTAGGTGGGAGGTTTGGGACTAATTACATCTTAGGTAACAGGTATTCCTCAGAACCAGCATGCCTTGCCAGATATTTTGAAAATTATCACAAATCTAAAAAGATATCCATTTATCTCTCATAGCATAATTTAGTAGATATTCTATGGTTTATGTTAGGAGCTCGTCCTGAAGAGAAGGCTGGTTTGGTCCAAGAGAAATATAGAATGGGGTTTAATTAATGAATTCCCCAGTTGCTGTTCTTATATTAGTTTGCTAGACATGTCATAACAAAATACTACAGACCAGATGACTTCAACAATAGAACTGTACTACTCTATGATCCAGCAATAACACTGATAGGAATGTAGCCAAGGGATACAGGAATGCTGATGCATAGGGGCACATGGACCCCAATATTTATAGCATCACTTTCAACAATAGGCAAACTATGGAAAGAGCCTAAATATCCATCAACTGATGAATGGATAAAGAAGATGTGGTTTATATATACAATGGAATACTACTTGGCAATGAGAAAGAATGAAATCTGGCCATTTGCAGCAATGTGGATGGAACTGGAGGGTATTATGCTGAGTGAAATAAGTCAGTCAGAGAAAGACAGATACCATATGTTTTCACTCATATTTGGATCTTGAGAAACTTAACAGAAGACCATGAGGGGACGGGAAGGGGTAAAAAAGTTACAAACATAGAGGGAAGGAGGCAAACCATAAGACACTCTTAAACATAGAGAACAAAGAGAGGGCTGATGGGGGTGGGGGAGAGGAGAAAGTGGGTGATGGGTATTGAGGAGGGCACTTGTTGGGATGAGCACTGGGTGTTGTATGGAAAAAAATTTGACAATAAATTATATTTAAAAAATAAAAAGAAAAAAAGAAATGTATTTTCTCCTAAAGCCTCTCCCCTTGAATTGGAGATGGCCTCCTTACTGTGTCCTTACATGGACTTTTCTCTGCATGCACCCCTGGTGTTTCTGCATGTGCCCTAATACCCTCACACCAATCAGATTGGATGGGGGCGGGCACACTAAGGGACCCACTTAAGTTAATCACTGCCTTGCAAGGCCCTATCCCCAAATGCAGTCATATCCTGAAGTACTGGAGATTAGGACTTCAACCTGTGAATTTGGAGGGGATGCAATCATGCAAAACAGTGCCTTAGAGAACATGTATGAGATTAAAGATAATTATAACTAAGTAAAAATATGTCAGGCTTTTGTTCATGTCTTATTTCCATATTCACTCGCAGTGTCCTTTTGGTCAAGACAGTTTTGCCCTCTAGTTTTCACTTACTTTGCTATAAAATGGCAACAAAAAAAATTATCTGTACTTCACTTACTAATCTTCAGGTGCTAAATTAATTTTAAAACATAATTTCAAGGTATATATTTTAAGTAGGATGAAAATATCCTTTGCTACTTAAATTTGTATACATTCTTTAATTCTTATCTGATTAAATGCACCAAATTAAAAAAAAACAGTTAATAATCAAAGGTCCAATAACGAAATATGGGGTGGATGTTCAAGTGTGCATCCTGACTCTCACTCTCCAAAGTCAGTTAAATCCCATTGTGAAGTAGCCCCATCCTTGGATAAGCATGGGACTACACCACCTACCCTACTAAAGGCAAAAATAAAGGAAAGGGGAAGGATGGAATGAAGGTAGAAAGGGAGAAGGAAGGTAGAAAGGGAGAAGGAAGGAAGGAAGGAAGGAAGGAAGGAAGGAAGGAAGGAAGGAAGGAGGATCTTCATGTTGAAAATGAAGTTCTATGTAATACTAATTCTTAATTAGCATTTTATAGTTTTTGAAGAATTTATTATCACTTTCAGATTACACAAAAAGAGTGAAGTTGAAATTGTTAGTTTAAGAAATGGGTAGAACTAGATAACATTTATGACATTTTGGAAGGCATCAGACAAAACCCAGCACATCTGATAAGTTGAATAGATGTATTTCCTTAAAATATCACAGTGTTGAGGGGCGCCTGGGTGGCTCAGTGGGTTAAGCATCTGACTTCAGCTCAGGTCATGATCTCACAGTCTGTGAGTTTGAGCCCTGCATCAGGCTCTGTGCTGACAGCTCAGCTCGGAGCCTGGAATCTGCTTAGGATTCTGTGTCTCCCTCTCTCTGCTCCTTCCCTTTCTTTGTCTCTCTCTCTCTCTCTCTCTCTCTCTCTCTCTCTCTCTCTCAAAATAAACATTAGAAAACTTTATTTTAAATATCACAGTGTTGAAAACCCAGGCCTTGAGAAGTGACAAGCACACGGACAGCTCTGCTAGAGTGCCCTGTGACCTGATGTGTGCCCACACAGCCCCTGCAGGCAAGGCTCATTCAACTGCAGTCTCAACCTTGTCTGGCAGTATGTTCTCTGAGATTCTTCCTGGAACATGGCAAGATGCTGGGCCATGAGGAGCTGCCACACAGCCTAAACTGCAGCAGGCTCTCCATCCCACAAGAGGCTGTCCATCCCTCAGGAAGCTGTCCATCCCACAGGAGGTTGTCCATCCCTCAGGAGGCTGTCCAACCCACAGGAGGCTGTCCATCCCACAGGAGGCTGTCCATCCCACAGGAGACTGTCTATACCACAAGAGGCTGTCCATGCCACGGGAGACTGTCCATCCCACAGGAGGCTGTCCATTCCACAGAAGACTGTCCATCCCTCAGGAGACTGTCCATCCCACAGGAGGCTGTCCACTGTCAGGAGGCTGTCTATCCCACAAGAGGATGTCCATCCCTCAAGAGGCTGTCCATCCCTCAGGAGGTTGTCCATCCCTCAGGAGGCTGTCCATCCCACAGGAGACTGTCCATCCCACAAGAGGCTCTCCATCCCTCAGGAGGTTGTCCATCCCTCAGGAGACTGTCTATCCCACAAGAGGCTGTCCATCCCACAGGAGACTGTCCATCCCTCAGGAAGCTGTCCACCCTCAGGAGGCTGTCCATCCCACAGCAGGCTGTCCATTTCTCAGGAGGCTGTCCATCCCACAGTGGCCTGCCCATCTCTCAGGAGGCTGTCCATCCCTCAGGATACTGTCCGTCCTATAGGAGACTGTCCATCCCTCAGGAGACTGTCCATCCTACAGAAGACCATCCAGCCCTCAGGAGATTGTCCATCTTACAGGAGACTGTCCATCCCTCAGGAGACTGTCCATTCCATAGTAGACTGTCCATGCCATAGAAGACTGCCCATCTCACAGGAGGCTGTCCATCCTGCAGGAGACTGTCCATCTTGCAGAAGACTATCTATCCCTCAGGAGGCTGGAAAGGGTTGCTTTCCATCCACCTCCCTGGTTCCAGTGGGCATGAAATTTTGCACTTTCGCCTTCTTTGGGCAGAACCAGACTATAAAACCACTTAGCTGCAGTGTAGAACTGACACACCACTTACTCTGTATGTCATCTGGGCCCCTGGGTTTGGTGACATCCTGCAGGAACAGGGATGTCACGGGCTGACACCATCCTAACCTTGCTTTTGCTCTCTGTATAAATAAAAACTTTCTGAATGCATTTAGCCTCCTTACCAACCAAATGTATGGACACGGGGCAAGCCAAGTGTTTAAAAATATATTCATGCTTTTTTTTATGAAGATAATTTATTGTCAAATTGGCTTACACTCAACTCCCAGTGCTCATCCCAACAAGTGCCCTCTTCAGTGCCCATCACCCATTTTCCCCTCTCCCCCACACCCCCATCCACCCTCAATTTGTTCTCTGCATTTAAGAGTCTCTTGTGGTTTGCCTCCCTCCCTCTCTGTTTGTTACTATTTTTTTCCCCTTCCCTTCCCCCATGGTCATCTGTTAAGTTTCTCAAGATAACACATGAGTAAAAACATTGTTTTAATCAGGTATGGTAAGATATGCAGACACAGAAATGATGGTCATGAAGGAAGACATTTTTGCTTACAGTTCCCTGATGCAGGAGGGACCTATGTGCCGTGTGGGGCCACAGAGGGAAGTACTAGGGTCAGTCAGGAGGCAGAGAGGTCGAGGGGAAATCATGGGCAAGATCCTCATTACCATTTTCATGAGGAAGGCAAAGTAAGATAAAGACAGCAGAAACAGGATTGCCTGGTTTGAATAATTTCAGGGGGCTCTGAGGAATAGGGGCTGTCCTGAGTTGTCTGATACCTGGTCATGGTGGGTAGTGGCCCAGGAGTGCAAGAGCTCTGTGACAGCCAGACAGAGGAGGAAGTTTGGGGTACGGGCTTTGGACTGGTTGGTTTGCATATGAAAGGTCCCTGTAGGCCAGACCTTCACTATCTCTAAAAATTGGCAAGCCCTGGGGGTGGCAGTGTTTCCAGGGTAATAAGGCCCCAAGATGTCAAAGCAGCAGAAAATATGGGAAATAAAAAATATGGTTGACATACCACATTAGTAGCTGACACTGTGCTATTGCTTAAGAATCGCTTGACTGCTCAACAATAGATATATAAAAAATGTAACAAGCATTTAGGGGTGCCTGGGTGGCTCAGCTGGTTAAGTGTCTGACTTCGGCTCAGGTCATGATCTCACGGTTCTTGGGTTCGAGCCTCACGTCAGGCTCTATGCTGACAGCTTGGAGCCTGGAGCCTGCTTCAGATTCTGTGTCTCCCTCTCTCCTCTGCCCCTCCCTGGTAGTGCTCTGTCTCTTTCTGTCTCTCAAAAATTAAAATTAAAATTAAAATTAAAATTAAAATTAAAATTAAAAAATTAACAAGCATTTATTTAGCGTCTGTGTGTGGGGGGGAGGGAGGGATATAGAAGTGGGTGAGATCTAGCCCTAATCTCAAGGAATTTACAAACCAAAATTAAGGAAATAGAAATGAACACCAGACCAAAAAAAAAAAAAAAAAAAAGTCAGAAGGGGATGATCATAAATGTAAGAAGCTGATAGTGATTTTTAAAAACTTTAAGAAAAATATAATATATAAAAAATGTTTCAGAGGCATACCTTTCTCCAGGCATGTGTATGTGTGCCCCTGTCTTCCTGCGTAATGTTATTTCTTTACACTCCCAAATAAATGTAGGACTGAAAAAACTACTAGTACAGGAAGGCCATTGCTCTGGGGCCAGTGACTTTCTTCAGAGGGGTGTCCCCTAAGATCCCAGCTAGGTAGTGTGCACATGATTGTCAGCACTCTGGAGACAGGCTGGGGAAAGGAGGTAAATGTCCCTGGGTTCAGTAATACAGATTTGCATTTATTTGCCTTTTCCATCCAAGCTCTCCCTACTGTACCTGATATTCTCATATCAGGAGATTCCCAAGATTTCCAGAAAATAAGCTGTGAGTTTGTTGGGGTACAAAAGTGACCTGGGTCCAGTTGCTCTAGATCCCCATTCTTTCAATAAATCCATCTCTTTTCAGCCCTGCTCCTCAGCTAAGTCTTTCATCGTACAGAGTTCTATGGGGGTAAATTAGCTCATTTCTCACTGGTGTCCTCTGTTGCAAGTTGGGTGATAGTTCTGTCTACTCTGCTAAGAGTGGACACTTACTTCTCTTCCATAGCTTCCCTTATTCCAAACCAAATATATATATATATATATATATATATATATATATATATATATATACACACATATATATGTATGTACATATATATACATATGTATGTACATATATATGTACATATACATATATGTACATATATATGTATATATATTTGCATATCTCACCCATTGTTTTATTCTCTTCCGCCTGTTCTCCTTGTCCTTGTGGATTAACACTTTTCAAATATTCTTTTATCAACACTTCTGTGGGTTTGAGGAAGAACAGAAGATAAATTGTCCTGGTCAGTGTTCCACCATGTGTAATGAGAAACTCCCAGCGCAGTTAGGTGGAGTATGCCTTCTGGTTTCTGTGACATCCACACATTTCACAGTGTCTGATTGTACAAGGTGCTCAACAAGAAACTATCACTAAAGAGGCAGCTGCATAGGACAAATGTACACTTTGCAAAGTTAGACTAGTTTGGTTCCACAAATATTTTCTGAGCACATATCCCATGCCAGGACCATGGACACTGGACATGAGGGTAAACAAAACGTGACTCTTAGCCCCTGATCCATATTGTGATGAAATCCTCTTGGAAAAGGGCTAGTCTGAAAAATCACAGTGGAAACCAGAGTATGCATCACCCAGGCTTGTTCCTAGTGTTGGTTTCTAGCATCTGGGAGGAAGAGAAAGCTGCAGAAACCTGATTACATTCAGATAATTTAAAAGTTAATGGGCAATACCCTGGGGGATTGATTCACCCTTTATAAATGCCATCTTCTTCTTTGGATCCCTGCAATGGGCAAATCAAGTGTGGGCTATAGACCTCAGTGACAGAAGCAGTGACAAAGCAAAGCTGTCTTTGTAGCTTAGCTTATTTTAATTTTAAGAGAGAAAAAAAATGATGCTTTATTTTGGTGTTTCAGCCTAAAAGCCACTTAAAAAAGAAATTTTCACCCAAAGGAAAAAAAATTGATATAACCAAGTCAGGTGCCAGACACAAAGAACCTCTGGGATACAGATGGACTGAGGATAATTAAGAGGAATGTATTATTCTGGGCTCATTACCAGAAGCCCAGGTTAAGCTACCTTAAGTAAAGTTGGAATTCACAGGCTCAGTAGCTGAAAGTTTTAGGAACCACTGGATCCAGGTGCTTAAAAGTTGTTGCCAGGAGCAAATGGCTCCGCTCTCTTCTGCGCTGGCTTCACTTTCAGACATTTTCCCACTTTCAGATTTATACCTACCAGCTTAACAACATTCAGGAATAGAAAGTCTTTTCCACAAATGTACCAGCTATGAGTCTCTGATTTTCAAGCCTAAGTCACGTTTGCTCCCTCGCCATTGATCTGGAGATTAGGTTGTTCCACTCAAACCACATAGATGGAGAGTGTGGTGAGGTGGTTACCCAAAGGAAATCAAGTAAATGGTGCTAAGAAGAGGAGGGATGGCTTTTAAGCCATCAAATATGGTAGCTACTAATTGGTGTAAGATAACACTGGCCTTGGGAGTTTTGGCTGCATCACTATTTTCAAAAACTCCCTAAGTTCTTAAACAAGCCAGACTGCTTAGCACGGAGGGGTGGTTCTGAGTGTAGCTATTTTTGGATTATTTACTGATCTTCCACTGCATTTGCCCCCATCAACCGTTAACATCCCTCTCTTGCTAAAAGGCCACCTGACCAGAAAGGTTAAGAAAAATATTCAGTAACCTCCAGAGAAAGGGTAGAATACTTATTTTTAGCTTTCTGGTATTTGATCATAAATGCTTTCAGCCTGGAATGACTTCAATGAGATTTGTACATCTGAAGGCTGCCAAAAAGAGAAGGGGAAAAAGTCAAATATTAAAGGAAACCTTGCTCTCATCCAAAAGAGGAAGATTCCTTAAATTTTTAAAGAAAATGTTAGTTCTATTTTTAACTCTGTTTTTAGGTTCTTTAAGGCTTCGGCTAAGAGGAGAAGTAGGTCTGATGGCAAAAAGCTTTAAAACCCAAAGGTTTTATACCCAGTACATGTTAACCCTGTATTAACAAGTCCTTGATAAAGGGGAGAAAGCAGGTGTTCCATGTACAATCCAGTTGTCTATAGTCTCAGTATTGTCCCCAGATGGGTCCTGGAAGATTTCTAAAAGGGACTTGTTCTGAGAGAGAAAGGTCACTAAAAAAAACATGATCTCATAAAAATAGATCCACAGGCCATGACAATTGTCCTTTTAAATTAGTTTGTCACCTTAAGAAACCTATCTGTGGAATGAGTGATCAAGAGGCCAATGATTCTTTGCATCAAGTTTTTGTCAAGGTTTGCTTTTCAAACCTTTTAAATCATTGGTGCAACTCTTTTGAATGCATCTTCTAAGTTGACTCTTGGAATGGTACATCCATCACCAAACTCTGCTCCAAATTCACTTGAAGTTGGCAGTTTTAGGTTTCAAATTGTGACTTAACACCCAACCCATCCTAAGATTATACTGAGCATAGGGCAGCCCACCTGGAGGACCCCACAGAGGAGTATCCAGAGCTGCCATGATATGTGGAACAGATAGTTCCATTTGATTCAGGTGTGATGTTTCTCAGGCTGATTCTCTTCTAAGATGCTCTTCATTTGCTTCCATACCTCTCTCCTCTTCCTTGATAAGTCTTTCACTGATATCAACCCCCCTTTATTTTTTATTTTTTTTTATTTTAGAGAGCGAGAGGGGGGCAGAGAAAGAGGGAGAAAGAGAATCCCAAGCAGACTCCATGCTCAGTGTGGACCCCACATGGGGCCCAATCCCACAATCCTGGGATCACGACCTGAGCCAAAATCAAGAGTTGGATGATCAACCCACTGAGCCACCCAGGCGCCCCCATCACAGACCTTCTTGATGGCTCCTCTCCACTCTGAACCCCACAGTATGAACAATTCAGCATTTAACAATATACCATTTTACATTCCTACCTAATGATTTCAAATGTGAAATTTTGTTCTCACAAGAATTTTAGCATGGCTGTGATAAATACCTTCTGGTTTGATACTTCACTGCACAATCTCTGAGCAGACGATCTGAAGCTCCACACACAGGTACTCCCACTACATATTTAGGTTGGAATGATTATTGAAGTTTAAAATCCCAGTACTATTATGAGGTAGAAAATTTATTGCTTATGCCAACAATAATTAGACTGAAAATCACATCAAAGAGATCTTTGGACTTCGTTTAGTATCTATTTAGTTTGAGGCTGGGTGTATAGTTTCTGTTTAAAGAAAGAATATTGTCCTTCATCTGTGCTGCACTTAATGGCCAATTGACTTTTATTTACATCCTGGTAATTCTTTGAACATTGGGTTCTCTAACATGAGAATTCAGCACTCTGCAATAAATATGGGGGGAAATTTTGCTCAGTGAGGAACTCCAATACCACAAAAGAAAGGGTGTAGTTTTCGAAACTCATTTTTGTTTGCACGGCAAAATTTGACCTGGTGAAAATGATTCTCCAAACCTCCAGCTAGAGAGGTCATGGTCTAAGTCCATCCCACAGCACAGACTAGAGACAAAATTGAAAGTCCAAGCCCTTAACTTTCCTCTTCTGACTCTCCATGGTCTAAACAAACACTCTTAAATCAACTGTTTTCCTTTCTCAATACAGCCCTGTGTACAGGGGAAAAATGGGATTGGCACAGAAAACTAATTTAGTACGTAATTTTTGAAGAAGAAATTTAAAAATAAACAACTACCCAAAATATTTCATTGTAACAAAATGTGACAAAGGGGAGTTAGGACAAAATCTCATATTTACACAAAAAGCACAACTGTTTCCCTGGAAACAGGCTGAGCAGTTATGCAAATGATATGAGCTGGTGGAAATCTGACCCAAAGAATAAATGAAAAAGACAAAAGTGGCTAACAAGGATACAAATATGTCCTGTGGTGATCAATGATAAGAACAAGTCTGAAAACCGTGTAATGTGATAATCGTGGTGTTTAGAGAGAAGTAAGAGACATACTGCTGTGGAATTTGGATGGGCCAAGATTTGGCCCAGGTTCTGGGAACATTCGGTACTTTGTTCCTGTGTCTGCTGCTCAGTCAGAGGAGGGCAAAGAAGGAGGGAAGGCAAAAGGGAGAGGGTCCAGTGTTTCTGGTTCAGGGATAGGTCTCCAGGGAGTTTACACAAACACAGTTCCTTCTTTAGGCTGGCCACTGTCCTGTTTGTTTTGTTCTGTTTTGTTGTGTTTCTTTGCACCACATCATACTTGTTCAGCACAGGTTAGCATGCTGTTTTTCTTCTCCTTCTCCTAAATAAACATGGCACTTTCTCACCAAATAAGGCACCAATGTCCTAATGTGAACAAACTGATACTTGTAATCAAGTCTTAAAACCCAACAAAAAAGCCAGTTGATTACTACTCATGCCACCTTCTCTTGAGAAGTCTCTTACTGGACTGGTTTCTCTGTGAAGAAAGAGACATTTTCTAGCTGAATACATAATGAAACAAAGAAGGAAAATTAATTCAAATTATTTTAGGGAATCAGATTATGATATATATTATACTTCATATAACATGTAGCTATGTTACATAATATGACAATATAATTATATAATTATACCATCATAATATGTACAACTATATACACATTATTAGATTTACCTAGATTCAAATGTTAACTCTACTGCTTACTAACGGTATTACCTGGGGAAAGTTATTTAACTGCTCTTTTACTTATCTTTGTAAGAACACTAATATAAAAATAATACATCTAAAAGGTTAATATTTACTGAGTGCCAAGTACATTGTAAGCACTCATTAAATGTAAGCAGTTGCTATGATAGCTCCTTTGACCTAAATGTTTTCATATTCATATACGCATCAGAGACAGAACTGTCATTTTAACATATAATGTTCTTCTCTGCAACTTGGGAAATGGGACTAAAATCCACGTCTCTTTCCACCATTCAAGACGGGCTTTGAAGAATATTTACATTTGAATATGGGGATGTCCAATGTTCTAAAAATTCCCTTTAAGCCAAATAATAAAATTTAAATTGAGAGTGTTTTCGGCCTCTGGAGAAATTTGAAGATTGTGTTCAATTTCCTGATTCTCCATCCTGAAACCCATCTCAGCCAGTAACAGACAGCAGAACAGAACTGCCATCATTCTCGTGCTCCCCCCTGAGATAAAGGCCTCATGCAGTGCTGGATGCCAACAGAGCAAATAATTAGACTGAGTGCTCTTTCCACTGCCAACGAATCGAGAAGTGAAATTTGTTGTGAATGTACCTGAATGCCCAGGACATCAGCTGTCCTAGGAGAAGTCATTAACATTTGCTGAGTGTCTTCTACTGAGCACTACGGAGGATACGAATTGAAATGAAAGATTATTCTCATTGCCCAGATGCTTACAGCCTCTAGTAAGAATCACATCATGTGCCCATTGAGGATAAAATGTCAGGTAAAAGAAATTCCGTGAAGAAGAATGCAGTGCTAGGAAAACCCACAGGTACAAATGATTATGGCAGGCTGGCCTAGGAATGGGGCTGGGATGGGAGGGAGTAAAGGATGAAAAAGCTCTCTATCCTAGAGTTCTGGGAGGTGAGAATTTACAAGCCATTCTACATATGTTCTCAGAGAGGAATGAAGGGAAAACCAGATGGTGTCATCAGGATAAAAAGACAGCACAAAACATAGATGATAGACACACTTTGAACATGTGTGAATAATAATTCATTATTTCACAAAACACCTCCACGCTCACAATTCAGTCATCAAGATTTATTCATACTTGGGGATAATGAAGACTTTAGTGTCATCCTAACTAAATGTCTAACTCTACGGTTAATTTGGATTTCCTCTCAAAAGAAAGCAATGTTAATGGATTAATTCAAAGAAATAAGCTCTTCTTTAATAGGCTTTTCTTTCGCAACCTATCATTTCTAGGTTTTTAGAAAATAACTAACCAAGGAACAAAATTAAGCGTTTCAGGTCTGTTGACTTAAAGACAAGTTGACATTTGTGAGAAATAATTTCCAGAGTTGATTACTACAAAATGAAAATGTCTGCATCAGTGAAATCTCCCAAGATAAATTTGCAAGATTGCTTGTGACTTTCACTCTTTTGTTCTTTCAGTAAATGTCCAGATGACACAACCGCCTGAGTACGGACATTATAATAACACAGAAATTAGTTAAGAAAGTAAAAATGTGGGGCACCTGAGTGGCTCAATTGGTTAAGCACCAGACTTCAGCTCAGGTCATGATCTCACAGTTCATGGGTTTGAGTCCCATGTTGGGCTCCACGCTGACAGCTCAGAGCCTGGAGCCTGCTTCACATTCTGTGTCTCCCTCTCTCTCTGCCCCTCCCCTGCTGTCACTCTCTCTCTCTCTCTCTCTCTCTCTCTCTCAAAAATAAATAAACAGTAAATTGTTTAAAAAAAAAGAAAGTAAAAATATGATTTATTTAAGGAAGAAAACCAATATCAATATGTAATGATCTTTAAGTTCAAATGGTAAGATGTGAAAAGGGCAATCAACAAATCTTTATGTCCCTAAAAGATTTCACTTTGATATGTACAGCTATTTTGTTGTGAGGAATAAAAGATAGGACACATTAAAGAGTATTTAAGGCTATAAGGCACTTTGACAATGTGAAGAATGATTATTATTTAATTAAAGTGACAGGACTTAAGTTAATACCTTTTAAGTACCTACTAAGCAGACCTTGTACCAGATGTTACAGAGCATCCAACATAGATAATTCCTTGGTCTTGCAACATATTAGTTGCCTAGTAGGGAAGAGAATTCCAAATCCAGGCCAAAACCAAGCCTCTGGAAGGGGTAGTAAAAATCATCATCATAATATAAAGCATAACTATAATAATGTTTCTAATTATTGCTCATTTTCTACGTGTCACACACAGAAATAGTGACTTTCCCAGTAACATCAACATCAAAAACAAAACAAAACAAGACAAAGCCTAAATATCCCCTTTTTTCCTTGTTATCTCTTGTGCATGTATTATTGTCTACTTATCTCTTTTCAAACTGTATTTTTAACACAGGACCAGTAACAAGTTCTACCTTTTAATTACTTAGTCTATAAATTCTTCATATCTCTTTAATGTAAAAGCTACCTTTTTAAGGGATACCCTTTTACTGATCTGTCCAAACTCTGTTAAGTCAACCCTGAGGTTTGATTCTTAAAAAATGGCATGAAATGGTCTCAATTCTGAGGAGCTCATATTCATTTGGTTTTAAATATGGGTAGGATGGTTTTCTATTTCTCTCCAATTTCCTTCCGTGTCATCTTCAATGCCTTACTCAAAACCTCATGTGGTCTTGTTCATCAGAGGAACACATTGGAGCAGTGACTTCAGGAGACTGGACTATTGGTGGCCCTCTGATTCATTTCATAGGTCTCAACTGTAGTGTTGAACCTATCATCCTAAAGCTTGATTTTGTTTTATATCTTAAAAATAATTAACTTTCTATGTGGCTCAATCTTATCTGTATTGATAACTTTCAGGACTTTCACATATTCTGGTGTCCTCATCTTTGAATTTTTTTCTTTTTTGGCTTGAATTGTCACTTTTTAGTACAATCTGGCATCCTCTGTAAATCTGAAGAGTCCAGATGCCTATAAAGATAGTTCTTAAATGCTAAGATAAAATTCAGCACCAGCTGGGATTCCCCAGACTTCCAGAACATTGTTTGTTTATGACTGCAGTATGTTTTCTTCCTTTTCTATTGTCCCTTAACCATGCCAAAATAGTCCCAACTTTGCCACGTAGAAATTCTAAATAAATGATATCAATTGCCCCTTTCATAACGTCTCAAAAAGAAGTTACAACATCAGTAAGCTCATTCCTTCATAGAATCTTGGCTATGTGTTTGCCCATTCACTCTGTATTTAACTATGAATCCCATCAGATTCCCAGGGAGGGACAGGAGAACTGTAAGTTCATACACATAGTTCTTTTCTAGTGAGCTCCTTAAGAATAGAAATCCAGTATTCTGTAGGCACGGGCATATCTGTCCAGTAAAGTAGCATTTGGCCCACTGATTTACTCTTGAGGTCTGTATATAATCTTAAATAGAGAAATCTATCTCCAGAGATTTATTTACAGCTGTTGGTCATACAGCAATAAAATGGGTCAGTTGTGTTGGAAAGAGGCTTTCCTCTAGGGAGGACATCAGAGGGAGAAGCCATGGTATTCTGAATAAAAGATAAGGTAACAGAACCATTCCAGACAACCAATGTGGTTGGTAGTCAGAGAGAAGTCTTATTTGTAGACTTTGATAGACATACTTGTGTATTTGGACAGAGTTTTTCCTCCTTGAAATGGAGTAATCTGGAGAACAAAATCAACCGCAATCACAACAATATTCACTTAAAATATAAAATGGCAAAATAAGATGTTTAGAAAGCACTACAGGGAAGCAGAACCACCATGTTCCAGTTACCTGGACAGAGAAACAGTTAATGGTCCTCGTTGATATGTCTATTAAAAAAGCTAAAGTGGGGTGCCTGCATGGCTCGGTCAGTGAAGCGTCCAACTCTTGGTTTCAGCTCAGGTCATGATCTCATGGTTCATGAGATAAAGCCCCATGTCAGGCTCTGCTCTGACAGTACGGAGGCTACTTGGGACTCTCCCTCTCCCTCTCTCTCTGCTCCTTCTCCTCTTTCTCTCTCAAAATAAATAAACTTAAAAAAATAAAAATAACGAAGCTAAAGCTAAAATCAGCATTTAGATATTGCTCAACTTGTAATGTTTCTTCTAACATTCTGGTGAAAATAAGGTAAGTAAAAGCCTGCCATTCATCTTAGTCATAACAAATTGATCCAACCATATTATATAATAAATCAATTCCCTACAAATACAGAAAGCGCCCAATAAATGTGTTACCTCATCATTTCCCCCAATAAATATCTAACCTTATCATTTCCCAATAGCATTGAGCTATTAGAAAAAGAATTATCTAGAACATATGCCAGAATGTCCAAGCAGCTGAGATTAGAATTCTTTGCTGTTTCTAATCACTTACTGGTGCTATTTTACAATAAGGAAAGAGTGACAACGAAGAGGGAGTGAAGAACCTTTCACAGCAAAGATAATTTAAATACCTAGTTGATTATGTGACAGTTCAGCTTCTCCTCTCATTCCCCCATTTGGCTGACTGTGTAGTTACTATGTGCCAGTCACCTTGTCACTTTGTCAGAGAGGGTGTGGCAAGGAGATGACAAAGAAAGGATGGGCTTTTTGCAAATGTTCCTGTCTCTCACAGATCAAGTTAGCATCTTGTTTTCTCCAAGAACTTATTTTTTCAGAACTCAGCTTTAAAAACTGCCAATATTTTTTTAGAGTACTTTTTTTCTTTCTTATTTACCACCCATAAATTTCCCTTTTGCATTCTTGAATTTTCTTTGGGACATCATAAAAACAAAATATTACAAGCATAATTTCTGCCAGCATATTTTATAATTATTTTGAAAATCAATCTCTTTCTGAGTTTCTGTATACCCCATGATATCCATTCCAACAGTAGATAAAACATATATATATTTCACAGTAAGCTGTCAGTTTCAGAAAGGAACATCTTAGACTCTTAGAAGCATCTTATAATTACCCAGATAGTCTTACAGGCTCCACAGAAAAACATTCCAGATTACTCATTCTTATTGTTTTTAAATTGATTCCAAATACAATCAGGGTTAAGTCATACAAGGCATCTTGAAAGTTATTCTCAAAAACAGTTAGATGTAAAATATGTACTTATTAAAACCTGTATGGCTTAGACCATATCATCAACCTGGCTCTTTTTAATTCTTACCTCTACAACTATCCACATGACAAAGTTAAACCTACAGATTGTGCCTCTATGACACTAATAAATATGAATATAACCCTTAGAGGAATAAAGGAGAAGAGGCAGGACATCTTTATATTATTACATTTAAAGGCAACTTGATTTTTAAGCTCATATACACCGCCCAATTTTCATATACATGACTGAAAACAGCAAGGAAACACAGAGAACAGTGTACATTGTTAGACAGTCAAGTTAATAATAAAATATAAGTAATGATTCTGTATCCAGTACTATAAAATATAACAATTCCTATTTCGATGCATTGGAATAACTCAACATGTCACTCCTTTTGACATCAAACATGTTAAGAGAAAAAGTAGGACAGAGAGAGAAAAAAATGGTCAGAATAAATTCTAGAGAATTAAAATGTTTTTCTGAGCCTTAAGACCAGAGACCAACAGAATAATATTCAGTCTTGGAAAAGAAGGACATCCTGACTTCTGTGACAATATGCATGAGCCTGGAGAACATTATGCTAAAGTGAAATAAGCCAGATACCAAAGAACAAATACATGATAGCATATATATGAGGAATCTAAGTTGGTCAAACTCATAGAAGCACAGTGTAGAACAGTGGTTGTCAGCAGCTGGGGAAAGGGAGAAATGGTACAAAGTTTCACTTATACAAGACGGGTAAGTCCTAGAGATCTACAAGATCATAGTGCCTAAAGTTAACAATATTATATTGTATACTTAAAATATTTGCTAAGAGGGTAGCTCTTATGTTAAATGTTCTTATCACCCATAAATAAGTAAGTAAGTAAGTAAATAAATAAATAAATAAATAAATAAAATAAGGTGGGAGGAAACCTTAGGAGGTGATGGATATGTTTATGGCATAAATATTGCTGATGGTTTCACCAGTTTATACTTATCTCCAAAGTCATCAAGTTGTATACATTAAATATGTATAGCTTTCTTATGTTAATAATACCTACATATGTAAAGTAGTCTAAAAAGAAAAAAAAAGACTTGAGACCAGCCAAACCCACACACACAACATACAAACTATTAGACAACTTTTCTGACCATAAATTTTGGTCTTGCCAATTGGTGGTAAGTGCTGTACATGAAATCACATTAAAAGTGACTCATCAGGGACACCTGGGTGGCTCAGTGGGTTAAGTGTCTGACTCTTGGTTTCAGCTCAGGTCATGATCTCATGGTTCGTGGGTTTTAGCCCTGCATCGGGCTCTATGCTAACAGTGCCGAGCCTGCTTCGGATTCTCTCTCTCCCTCTCTCTCTCTCTCCCTCTCTCAAAAATAAATAAATAAACATTTTTTTAAAAAGTGACTAATTCTGATGAGAAATGGAATTAAGTTGCAAAAGAAGGACAGAAATGAGATTCAACTCTTTAATTATCAACATGTTTCTGATGGAGAACCTTCTCAAGCTAATAAAAGACAAAAGATAGAAATGCAGAAACGGCTGACTAGAAGGCCCTCTTAATTTCTACCATTTTCTCCTCTATTTACAGTGCTTGGTGATTTAGAACAGGCACCAGCCTTTTTGGCTCCTGAAAATTTGTTCAGTAAGTTGAACCTTCAAATATGTTAAATAACTGATTTAATAGGGGCATTTTTATTTGATAGTTGCCAACAGGCAGTCCTGCAGACTTTTCTGATCCCAGTGGGCTGCTTAATGAAAACCCACATCATTTACAAAAACAAAAACAAAAACAAAACAAAAAAAAAAACAACAAAAAAAAACTGAGAGGAGAATTCTGGTTTATTCCCTGCTATTGAAATTCATTTACAGGGAGTAGGGAGGTGGTGGATATTTCTAGAACTATTACCTGAGGTTTGGCGAGCATTGGTTTTAAGCTTATCTATCACAAACACAGTGATAGCTTCGCTCCACATTCTTCTATAGTGCACAGACCATGATCCATTTTGAATAAAGCAGATTAATGGGGGGTTTGAACCTCATGTACTAATTGGTTTTCTTTGTTAAGACTCAAAGAGAACCACTGGAGGGTTTTTCCCGTGAGTGCTACATTTCCAGACACAGAACAATGTGATTCTCAGCCACTTACATGAGATCTTTGTGGAAGTGAAGTGAGGCCACAGTTCTGCAGGCCAGGACTTAAAGAGCAGACATATATGAACCACATATTCTGCTCACCCCTAAGTGCTCACACTCAAAGCGCACCTTTGGTCCTCTGATATCCTCCTTCCACACAAAACTCCAAAAGAGATCTACTCAGCTTCTAACCAACAAGTTACCCAGACCAGATCTCGTGTACTTATTGTACTGCTAAATACCTGTGAATTCCAGATATGTATATTCAACAGCTGGACATTTTACCTGGTTGTTCTGCGAGGATGATCTGAAACTCAACATGTTTAAAATTTACCATCCCTTCTCCATCATTTCCATGAAAAGAGAGAGAGACAGAGAGAGAGGGAATTCCTGTGTTTACCAGTTCATCTGTAAAAGGCATCATTGTGCATTCATTTTCAGGTCATAAATATGGGTGTCTTTGTGGGCAGTGCCTTCTTTCTTACTTGATCTAACCTCTCACTTCCCCTACACCCACCCTGCCCTCTTGAATCCTGCCACTGAACTAATGAAGTCCATTCTCAGTCCTTAAAGTTTCTCATACATCTGATTATTTCTTCAATTCCACTGGCCCTAAGGCTCAGGCTGTTATAATCTTTGCTCTAGATTGCAGCCTCAGCTCCCATCCTTGTCTCCCTTGTCTATAAACTGGTATTTACTCCCTACATTTTTCCCAGACAAACTGCCATTTAAAATTTTTGAGGGGCGCCTGGGTGGCTCAGTCAGTTAAGCGTCTGACTTCAGCTCAGGTCATGATCTCACAGCTCGTAGGTTTGAGCCCCTCATCGGTCTCTGTGCTGACAGCTGAGACCCTGGAGCCTGCTTCGGATTCTGCGCATCCCCCTCTCTCTGCCCCTCCCCAACTAGCGCTCCGTCTCTGTCTCTCAAAAAATAAAATAAAAACATTACAATTTTGTTTTGATAATGCCATTTCCCTGCTTAAAATTCATCAATTGCCTCTGACTCTTTATAGGATAAAATTCTGTTTCCTTAAGATTCTAACTACTGCTTTCAGTTCTAACTTCCTCTCTAGACTCTCCATATGTCTCATCCTGTGTCAAGGTCACTACAACTTATGAAGTTCCCTGAGCTTACTAGGCCCTTTCATATCTTGAGTTTTTGAACAACTGCTCCCCTTTTGTCTGCCTAACTCTGATTCATCCTTTACAGTGAATCTTAGATGTCACCTTCTCCAAGAAATGCCTCTGACCCCAAGAGCATGGGTTAGACTTCACACACTCCTCAGTGCTCTGGGTTTACCCCAACATGAAAATTACCTCACCTTATTTGTCCGTCTCCCCACTACAGAGTAGTCTCCTCAAGGACAGAGACCATGTCTTGCTTCTCTGTATCTCCAAGCCTGGCAAAATGTTTACAATACAGGAGGCTCCTATGGCGTATGTAATTTATTAGTAACAAACAGAAATCTATAGAACCTGCTACAACCAGCCCTAGACACCCACCTCAAAACATCATGGAATGAATTTCCAGGTTCTTGTTCATGTGGTTTATATTATAAATAAAGATAATATCATTAGATTCCAGAGAAAAAAATTTTTTTTTACTTAAACACAATTTAAAAGCCACAATCATTGACAAAAGGTTTATAAAAATCCAAATAATTTATGTGTTGATAAAGCCACACAATAGTGTAACTACTTTCATGATTCATATGAATGCAAATATCTCCTCTATAATTACTATTATTAGTTATCCACTTAACAAATATTTAATGAACACCCCTATGTTAGACATTGTTTTTGGTGCAGGGGTTACAAAACTGAGCATATGGAACCTTCTTATAGTTTACCGTATTGTCTGGAAGATAGACATTAATCAAATATTACCACTAATGAGTTTATAACTATGCAATAGAATAAAGTACTCCAAAAGAAAATAGTCTCATTTTATGAGAATAGATAAGAAAGGAAACTGGCCTAGACCCAAGATGGGTAGGTCTAAGTTGAAAAAAAGGGGAAAGGGGAAGAAGCATTCCAAAAAAAACGAGGAAAAAGCCTAGCAGTGGAAATCTTCCATGCAAAAGGGAGCATGGTGACGTGTAGGAGATGAAAAGTAGCCCCTGTGGCTAGAACCAAGGGAGCAAGAGAGAGTCCTCTGAGAGATGGAGTCTGATGGGTAGGTAGGGGCTGAACTATGTTGCTGCTGGGAATCTTGTTCAAGATTTTACCTTAATTCTAAAATGAGAAAAGGATTTAAATGGATCAGATTTGCAACTTGAAAATACCAGTGTGGAGAAAGATAGGATACGGAACGGAGTGGATGTGGAAACCAGTTAGGAATCAATGTGATAATTCAGACGAGTGGAGATGACAGTATGGACCTATAGCAATATAAGAGCAGACGGCAAAAAGCCAACAGATTTGATGGCTGCTTAGAAGAAAAAGGTGACAAGACGTGTTAATGAAATAGGTATGAGAAGAAAGGGCTGTAAAAGAGAGGTCAAGGTGACCCCAAGGTGATTCCAGTACTTCTGGCATATGCCACCTTTCCTGAGTCAGGAAACAGGAAAGGGGCCGTGGAAGAGACGTGAATTTGTGGAAGAGATGTGACACGTTGAGCTTGAGGCTTCTTTGGGACATGCATTGCATAAGGAGTTGAAAATGTTGAGTTTCTGAGAAAAGATCTGCACTAGAGGAATAAATAAAGTTTGTCATTAAAGCTATGGGCATGGAGGCGCTGGTGAGGGAGAAAATATCTTTAAGATTTCCATTGATGCTTCATCAGTCTAGCTATCTCATGAATAGTCTACTCTGTTGTGTTCTCTTCCAGTAATCCTTTTCACACACTTTCCCCCACACTGGGTTCTCTGAATTCTAGAATGTATGTGGAAAGGAACCTTTGACATCATTTCGTGTAACCTCTGTGTTTTAGAAGCAAAGAAAATGCAGCTGTTTTCCCCAGGTCTTGAAGGTCCCCAGAGGTAAAACAGACAAAAGCTCAGGTCTTTTTGCCAATCATTCCAGCTTTTACCTGGAGTGAGGACATGAGGACATGCTGGGAGATAAATGTAAGCGTCCCCAGTACTCAGAATCCTACAGATTCTGATACGTGTTCATTCATCATAATGAAAAAACACAGGCTCCAGCAAAGGACGAAACTTATGGGGGAAACCCACAGCACTGGCAAAACAGAAGTGGGATCTTGAGCTGAACTGATCTTGGTTTGAATATTAGTAAGCAAATATTACTTACTGCAAAACTTGACTAAAAACTTGAACTCTCTAACCCCCTATTTCCTAATTACCTTCAAGTGTTATAAGGAATAAAACTGATATACTAAAAGCTACTAACCAGATAGTAGGCTTTCAAATTACTAACATTTTCCTGGAAAGTAGAAATAAATGTTTTTCATCCATTATATATATGATATACAAAATTAATATAACATATATAAAACATATAATATATAATTATATATTAAACATATATATCATATATATTTTAAAATATATATTAAATTATATATTAAATATATAAAACTATACAATATATAATTAATATAAAGCTAGAAGCTATTGTAATTGTTAATATGATACATAAGCAGTTACTATTTTAATATATAAAACCAAAATAACAAACCCTTATAAAAGAAACCGTTATTATTAAAAAGAAAATCCCAACATATGATTCAAACTCTTAAAACATTAAATATTGAACAAATAATTATTTATCTCATCAGGACTTAAATCCTATTTATTCTTATTAGACTCTTAAACTCTATAAATGTCCATGATTGTGAATGAACAAAAAAATCTACATCCAAATAATATTCAATATTATTAAAATGTAATGTATTTTCCAGAAATAAAGCACTCAAAAAAGCCCCATTTCAACATTTTGTTGTTAAGCAACTAAAAAACTATGTAGTCAGTTTTTCAATTCATTCAAATATGCATGTAGTCAAAGGTAAATGGTACAGTAGTAAAATACTATCAAAGATGGACCAAATGTTGTGGAAAATGTAAAATTAATCATTTCCTCTTATTCACAAAGTTGTGCTCCATCTGGATTTGGATCTATATTCTGCTTCCATTCAGAGTTTAAACACAAAGGATTTGTGGCTGATATCAGTGTCACAGTTTGCTTTACCAAGGATTTTCAGGTGAGAGATGAATAAACATTGTAAGTTACAGGATATGAATTCTAGGGCAATAGTTACATCATAGGAGTAAGTTTTATGAGACTCTCTCAGAGAAAATCCCCAGCAAAATCTGCAAATATTATATTTTTAGCTTCATAGTTATTTTTGTCCAATTTGAAGATGCAATTGTATAAAAACGTAATGAGCACTTTTATGATACTTTTATGCAGTATTATTTGAGCTTCATCTTTCATTTTATATTGTGATGGAGAGTTTGAGTTCAAAGGCAAGATGTAGCCCCACTTGAATGGTGAGGATTCTGGACAAAACAATTCCTAAGTACACGGACACTTCTCAGATACTTCTGGATTTATTCCTTATCTATCTTTAAAACATGACTTGAAGCAATTTATAATATTAATCCCACTAGTCTTTCTGTTTCTCTCTCTCTCTCTCTCTCTCTCACACACACACACACCAGATTAAAACAACAGCAGCAAGAAAAGACAGACAAAAATAAAAACAATTAGAAGAAAAAAGAAGGTGGATATGTCAGTGATGAGTCAGGTGAGAAAGTACCAATGAGATGTTCAATTTAGCAATGAGCTTTCTAGAAACTAGAGAAAACAAGAAAAGGAAAACAGAAGTTACACATTTCTTTTTGTTTTAAAAAAGGAAAAAGTCAAGTTTATCATCAAAGACAAAATTTTCTTAGTATTATTGTAGAAGAAGTGTATGTCATGGACCCTGTCATAAGCAATGTAATGAACATGATGTAAATATCCTCAATTTATATTTTTCAAAAGTTAACAAAGTAGTATGTAAATAATCATTTCTCTACCTAATCCAAAGGCTTCTATATCATCATACCTAACCTCAGAAAGGACGGGGATAGGCTCGATTGAGGCCAGATTGTAGAAAAGAAAAAAATAATAATAATCAGAGCCCTTGAAAGCCTGAGAAAAATCTGCACAAGCAAGTTGATGACTGCACTCAGTGCTCTGGATGAAACACAGGTGTGGCCTAGAACTCATTCCAGTGCCCTGCCTAAGGCATACTTCTTAGGCTTTGGTGTTAAAACTGAGGTTCTGATTTAGTGGGTCTGGGGTGGGCCCACACACTCTGTTTCTAATAAGTTTCCAGGTGATACTGACACAACTGGTCCAGCGACCATGTGTTGTGCACCAAGACTTTAGGGAGCATCAACGGGTGACCTGAAAGAGCTGGACTAACAATACTTGAGACACGTTTCCCTTGTGGAACAGTCCACACAAGACAGACTCCCAACCATCAAGCCACCCTCCTCTCACATGTGACATCACTCATTCATCACAACTGGTTTCTGGTTCTGCTAAGGGTCGTGAAGCTAGTAGATTCCTTGTTTCCTTAGGAGCTCTGCAGTAGAATATGGGGCCCTCCTAGAGAGCAGAGGGAGAGGCAGACAGAGGAAGGAGAGCAAGCAGCAGGTGTCAACCGGGGCCACGAAAGAACACAGGAATTAATCCCAAATCACTGTAAGAAATATCAGGGGAGAAAAATTACCACAAATACCAAAAATGCTAGTCAAGCAGATACCATTATAATTTGGGGATATGAAGAAGAAGAGGTTGGTAAATAGACATAATACTATTCTGCCAATTAAATCTATAGAAAAACATCTCATTAAACCTGTGAGGCAGAGAGCTCCTGAAAAGTTCCCAGAAAACACAGAATGATACTTAGAAACTAATTACATTAATATGAAAATGTCACGGATATTCTCTTTATGTAGTAACTACCATTGTTGTTTTATGTTAATGAACATTCTTCATCTATATGTCCAATCTTACCTTAATTTTTTCTTTTTTCTTTTTTTTTTTTTTTTTTTTTTAGAGAGAGAGAGAGAGTGCAAGCAGGGGAGAGACAGAGGGAGAGAGAGAGAATCCCAAGCAGGCTCCATGCCTAGCACAGAGCCCAATGCAGGACTTGATCCCACGACTGTGAGATCATGGCCTGAGTCAAAATCAAGAGTCAGACGCTTAACCAACTGAGCCACTCAGGTGCCCCTCCAATCTTACTTTTTAATTAAGATCTTAATATTGTCAAGCAAGAGTTCTTCCAACAGGATGCTACATCAGAATAGTATGAATTTTTATGGAATCGTATGAGGTACTGCTCCTCAAAGAAGTCAACCAAAAATTTTAGATTTACTACTAGAGTGGGTAACTCAAACTTGCAGTCCAGCTTAATCTGGTGGGCTAAACTTTTCTTGTTCAGCCATTCTCATTTATGGATATTGTCATTAAGAATTCCTCAACCGCAGTGCCTTTACATAGGCCATGCCCTGTTGACTTGACCACAGTTCCCAGGGCAGATGGGTAGGTAACTTAGAGCATTTACCTGCCTAGAATCTAACTGCATTTTGGGTTGTAACCCTCGTATTAGAGTATTTAAGGAGGCAAATTCTCTCATAGGTCATCAAAATATGAGTAACTTTCATATTTGCATTTAGATGTAAAGTTAACTTTAAGTTCCTGACTGCAAGTTAAATATTTCCTAGAGGATATAGGACACATAAAAAAAAAAACAAAAAAACAAAAAACAAAAAAAAACAAAAAAAACCCCAAAAAACCTTGTAAGACAAAGTAGAGCATAATAACTGCTATTAGAGAAGCAAAAAGACAAGTTTTTGTTTTTGTTGTTGTTTTTTTTTTTTTGAGAGCACAGATAATGAAAGCTCAGGATGGTTTTCTCCAAAGAGCTCTCTGAACTAGCAGTTGAAGAATGGACAAAATTCTGCAGTCAGAAGGACCCAGAAGTGGGGAAGTGAGATGGTGAGAAGGGAAGAGATGGGGTACAGTCCCAGATGTTAGACAATATAGGCTATTGTCAAAGAAGAACAAGGAACTGGAACAAAGTGGGCATGAAAGGAAATAACAAGAAAAAAGGAGCATATTTTGTGAGAGCAAATTTCATTCTATTGCAGCTTTTTAAAAAATATTTATTTTTGAAAGAGAGAGAGAGAGACAGAGCATGGGGGGTGGGGGGCAGAGAGAGAGGGAGACACAGAATCTGAAGCAGGCTCCAGGCTCTGAGCTGTCAGCACAGAGCCCTTCCCAGGCTAGATCTCACAAACTGTGAGATCATGACCTGAGCCAAAGTCAGACACTCAACGACTGAGCCACCCAGGCGCCCCCATTCTATTGCAGCTTTTGTCTGGTCCCTTTTCTCTCTCCCTTTCCATCAGAGAAACTTCAGCCACTAAACACAAACATGTAGGCCTACCTATCTGCATTCTGGTAATTACTACCCTCTTACCAAGGCTGAAAACCATTGCTCTTCTTTCGACACTTGTTCACGATGAAGCACCACAGAACTCTTCTTCAGGAGCCCCATCAACACCCTTCCTCCACATGCTCTGCACCAGCCTCCTCAGCCTACTGACTCACTGTGAAGGCTCTGGCCTGTCTGATTCTGCCTCCTCTCCAAGCTGTGCTTGCCCAGGCCCAGCATGCCCAAGCCCCACAGCTCAGGCACAGCTTCAGTCTCGTGGAGCCAGAGCATAGATTTCTAACTTACTCCTATCCATGTCTCTAGGCTTTTTCCTAGTCCCTTTTAATCAGACCCGTGGGGTCTACCTATTTCTGTTAACGAGTCCTTTGTCTCACAGCCACCCAAGTGAAAAACAAAACCAACACCACTGGGTCATATCCCCTAAAGCTTATATTCCCCGTTATTCAACAGATCCTCATGTTGAATCCTCATGTTGAATGAAGGCATCCTCTCTATGCCTTCACTTCCTGGATATCAGAATGTTGGCACCCAAACTATCCCTACACAGGCCTCAGACCTACCATAGTGACAGCAGCCCCCACTGAACACCAATTCACCCTGAGCGCCTACGTGCTCTGTAAGAGTCTAAAGTGTGTCTCCATATTCTCCATACGTCACGGTTAGATTCATTGGATGGGCTTCCAAGACCCTCATCCTCTGACCCAAGTCTGCCTGCTCCATCTCTACAGCCCCTCGACACATTGTTCCCTCTACACATCCTCACCCTGGTCACCCCAGTTCTGCACACACAGCTGGGGGGGCTTGAGGCTGACAGGACTCCTCACTTTTCAAACTCAGCTCGCCCCTGCTGTCCAGGAAACCCTTCCTGACTCCTCATTGATTTTTTTCATGCTCTCAATCCCTACATATAATCTATACCATCTTGTTTCATATAATCTTTAATATCATCTTCTGTTATTTCACGTTTGTTCATTATGTCTTTGCAACTGACCCAGAGTCAATTAAAGTCATGATTTTTACTTGTTTTCTTTTTTGTCTTTTGGATTTGTTTTACTGTCACTCCAAGGATCCAACGTGATGTTGGCATGAGTATTTTATAAGGAGTTGGTGAATGCATGAGTTTGAGAGTTTCCATTCTCAGTGGCTACAATTGTTTTTAAATAGTCATGTCAAAGGTGCTGGAGAAAAGGGTGCTGTGCCGAATACACACTTACCAGAGAAGACACTAGGTATCTTGGAAAGAAAGCTTTTGACAGTACGAATAGGAATTCCGTTTTTTTCATCTTGCATGCGTGCTATGACGTCTTCCATCTGTAACAAAATAATTAAAACCCTTTAAAAGTTGAACTTTTTAGAAAAATCAGTTCTTATAACAATTACACCAGTTTTCCCCAACTGAGTATAATACCACATTCTTGCCTTTCTACACTTCATCATATTGATATTTTATTTTGGTTAAAAGACGATGGAGAAAACAGTAAGCAAAGTGGCCACTTTAAACTCCATTAAGCTACTAAAAGGAATTCTGTGCTTTGAATAGCACCTCTCTCCTGGTTTCACATTCTTTGGTTATAAAGGTCGACATAAAAGAGTGTTTATTTTTGAAGCTGTCAGAAACCACTGTAATAGCAAAATTCTCCCTTCGTTAATGTTTTCTCTATGGAACTCAGTGCAAAAGAAAAGAGAAACCTTAAAAGTGTCTGTGTGGGGGCGCCTGGGTGGCTCAGTCGGTTAAGCGTCCGACTTCAGCTCAGGTCACAATCTCACCGTCCGTGAGTTCGAGCCCCGCATCAGGTTCTGGGCTGATGGCTCAGAGCCTGGAGCCTGCTTCCGATTCTGTGTCTCCCTCTCTCTCTGCCCCTCCCCAGTTCATGCTCTGTCTCTCTCTGTCCCAAAAATAAATAAAAACGTTAAAAAAAGTTTAAAAAAAAAAGTGTCTGTGTGGATTTCCTCTTCAAGCAAGAGAGTTTCTATGATTTGGTTTATTGTGAACTTTAACCTTCCTAGAAAAGCAGGACCAACTGCCAGCAACTGAGGCTTCTCTTACCCAAGCATTTACTCAAGGGTGATTCCTACCCACATGATCAGATGCACGCAGCACTGTAGCTCTCCGCCCATTTCCACCGTATCTATGTTTCAGTCTGATTAGTACACTATCTCCTGCTTTTGAGAAGTTTTCACGGTTTGAAAGAACTATGCTTTACAAAGCCTGATGTGGAATTTAGTTCTGAATAACATTCATGCAAATCATAACCGCTGTGTGTCTCTAAATCTGTGGCACGCATATACGCACAAACACACAGAAGTGGTGCCATGGAGCTCAACATCCAGTCATTCACGGACTCGTTCCACAAACAGCTGGGATCACCGACTCTAAATCAGACTTACCGATGGGCACTGTGGAAATGAAAATGAATGTAATACAGTTGCTGTCCTCAAGAAAAAGTCACAGTCAGTACTGAAAACAGTGGTAAAATCGGAGTAAGGTTTGTGGTTTGGTTAATAGTGTACCAGGGGGCCTGGGTGGCTCAGTCGGTTGGGCGGCCAACTTCGGCTCAGGTCATGATCTCGTGGTCCGTGAGTTCGAGCCCCGCGTCAGGCTCTGTGCTGACTGCTCAGAGCCTGGAGCCTGTTTCAGATTCTGTGTCTCCCTCTCTCTGACCCTTCCCCGTTCATGCTTTGTCTCTCTCTGTCTCAAAAATAAATAAATGTTAAAAAAAAATTAAAAAAAAATAGTGTACCAATATCAATCTCCTGTTTTTGGTAATTTTACTAGAATTCTATGAGATGTTTATATTAGCGGAAGCTGAGTAAAGCCCATCTGGGAATTCTCAGAACTATTTTTGCATCTTTTCTGTTTAAAATTATTTAGGGGCGCCTAGGTGGCTCAGTAAGTTGAGTGTCCGACTTTAGCTCAGGTCATGATCTCACAGTTCGTGGGTTCAAGCCCCGTGTCGGTCTCTGTGCTCATAGGTCAGAGCCTGGAGCCTGCTTCAGATTCTGTGTCTCCTCTCTCTTCCCCTCCCCCACTCATGCTCTGTCTCTCTCTCAAAAATAAATGAACATTAAAACAATTTATTTTAATTACTTAAACAGAAATGTTTAATGTTTTAATTTTAAAAGCTTGAAATCATTCCAAAATAAAAAGTTAACAAAAATCACAGTCTAAACCCTATACCAGTGAATTGCCAAATTCTCACCAACACAGCTTCAGAATGGTTTTCAAATAAGAAATTTTATTTGCCTGGATGAGTATTTTTCAGACTTATTAACATGAGAAACTGTTCACCAGAAACTGGAGAAGTGGGAAGAATGGGTTTCTGACTCAGCTCTTCTTATGACCATCCATGTTGCTTTGAGCTAAGTAAGCAACCTCTCTAAGGCTGCTTTCTCACCTGTAAGTGGTGATAATAATATTTATAATTACTCCTTTACAGTGTTCATAGGGTGGGGTTGGGGCTGGGCCGGGGTAATGATTTTAAGGTTAAATGATACAACATACGTAAAGCACCATACACAGATAATAAAGCTTGGACTTCAAATATCCACACGTACCCCCAATGCTGAGGGATGTTTATTCTCCACTCCCCATGTTGTGGTTTGTTTCTTGTTTTTCTTCAGAGGGAGCACCACTGCCTCAGTCCCCTACACCTTTCTGCTCCTCACACCTGCCACTCCAGGCCTGGGCTGACTGATCAGGCAGAAGAACTGGGAAATGAGCAATTGGTTGTGGGCCCATCCTCCTTCCATTGGGAAGCCCACATCTAACTCTGCTGTGTGAGAGACCTGCCCGAGTGAGCGAGTACGTCTGATGAGGACTGGGTTTCAGGATTAAAGTTTATGTGTGCATGAACATTCTTCAATAATAGCTGTACCTGCAACGCAGCTGATGCTGTGACTTCTTTCTGCCTTACGCTTTAGTTGTGGTTCTCAACTGGTTCGGAATTTGGAAAATGAAGGTGTTATAATCGGCCCTCCAAAGACCCTAACAACAGCTAGATCGTTTCACATAACGAACACATTTCATCTAACTATAGAAAACTGAAAATAGTTATACTTTTATGACTTTTTGTTTTGTTACTGTTTGCCCTTTGTTCACCTGACAGTGTCCAGGAATGGAAAATAAGCTGTTCTGCGATGTACAGTGGCAGCCTGTAAACCCTTGGATTATCAGTTTAATGGCTTAAAGTAGGTCAGATTAGACAGATGTGGAAACTTCTGACACCCGTTAGTACCTCCAACACCCCAGGATGTGGCAACAATCAGCTCTGGTGGGGGATGAATTAAGGTTCATTGCTATGAGTAGAGGTGTTTTCTCTGCAAAGTCGCACCGCCTCTCAGTTCACTGGATCCCAAAGGAATGAGATTAGGAAACTGGGAATTGAAAGTGAGCTCTGTGGTTTTATTTTGAAAGTTTCAATTTTTTTCTGAGCCATAATTTCCACAATAGAAAAAAAAAAAAATTAAACTCCACGTAAAAAGAGGATGCGTGTTCTAGACTGAAAATGTGATCATCAAAAGGTATTCAGTTGTTTTTATCTTTATTCAGATATTATTTATCCATGAAGCTTATTTACCATGACCTAGAAGGAACAAAGAACAACTCAAACAACAAAACAAAAACAAAAACAAAAACAATCTGGTTTCTAAAAGGTAACATCAGTCCCAGAAGCCACATGTAAAAAGCATATCCATCTTACTTAATAAATTTTCCTTAAGCATTCACTGGGAGTCTACTTATTTTTATATTAAGCGTGGTTTTAACACACTTGATTATCTGCTTTCCCACTATTTGCAGTGGCAACTTCGGTGAAAAACAGAATGTTAAGAGCAGAGAAACTAATAGAAAAAGCTAGGCAGCAAGAGGGACAAGAAAATATATAAAGTAACTCCAATAAATACTAAACCTCTGTGGGACGATTTAAATTTAAGGTCAAAAGACTCAGATAGCTCTCAGATAGCTCCAACATTCCAAAAGAAGATATATACACATACACACATCTATTGATCAATCCGTCTATCATCTGTCATCTTCATCAGTGTGCCATTGAGCTGTGAAGGGTTAGACTATGTTCACTCTCAAGCCCTAGGGTGAGGAAAATTTCAGCATGGGATGACAGAACACTGAGCATGCCTGGTCACTGGGCATGCCTGGTCACTGAGGCTCTCTCTGAGTCTTATTTTCTTCACCCTTCAAACAAGAAGTTAGAGTCATGTGATCTGTAAGATTTCTTCCAGCTACAAAATCACTGAAGTCTAGAAATAATCATCACTTTTCAGAACTGGGTAAGTTTCCTCACTTAAGTTAAAGAGCCAGTTTCTGGGGTGCCTGAGTGGCTCAGGCTCAGTCAGTTAAGCATCTGACTCTTGGTTTCGGCTCAGGTTGAGATCTCAATGGTTAGTGAGTTTGAGCCCCACCATTAGTGCAGAGCTTGCTTGGGATATTCTCTTTCCCCTTCTCTCTGCCCCGCCCCTCCCTGCTTACTCTTTCTCACCCTCTCTCAAAATAAACTTAAAAAAAAAAAAAAAAAAAGAGCCTGTTCCCTGTCAGAGACAAATAGATGAACCCATTAAATTGATCAGGAACTTTTACAAATTGCTTCCAACTGTCAGCACATTTTAATTTCAATGCATATAGCAAAGGGATTAAGAGCATGAACTGAGGCCAAATTTGTTTGAATCCTGGCTGTGCTACCTGCAAATTGTATGAACAAACAGGTTAACTTCCTTTACAACTCTGAGACTCAGTTTTCTCATCTGTAAAATGGAGATAATACTAATAGTATACATCTTATCAGGGGTGAGGATTGATGAATCAATGCTAATTAAATGTGTACCCATAATACTGCTATCCTCCTCCTCCTCCTCCTCCTCATCATCATCATCATCATCCTCATCAACATAAGTTTCTTCTCTCATCATTATACTAGGAAGCCACAGGCCTTCTCTCTTTCTTTGACAATTGGGCTGGCAAAGACAGCTGTGGTCAAATGCCAACTATTTATTAGAGGCAACCAACTACCAATCACGAAGTAGACAGAGGTACCTATGGACAAGCTCTCTCTTGGATTTCTTTTTTTTTTTTTTAAACATTTTTTTTTTTTTTAACTTTTTTTTTTATTTATTTTTGAGACAGGGAGAGACAGAGCATGAACGGGGGAGGGTCAGAGAGAGAGGGAGACACAGAATCGGAAGCAGGCTCCAGGCTCCGAGCTGTCAGCACAGAGCCCGACGCGGGGCTCGAACTCACGGACCGCGAGATCGTGACCTGAGCCGAAGTCGGCCGCTTAACCGACTGAGCCACCCAGGCGCCCCTCTCTCTTGGATTTCTAATAGAAGACTGGGTTCGTGTTGCCCCTCAAAAGACAGGTTTGATTAGAAGAAATGTCAGGAAGAATATTTTTGCATATAAGCAAGGACTATGTAAACTATGAAAAATAATATTTAGAAGAAGGGGGGAATGAATTACATTCTTTTTTGACAAAGTGAAAATGTCCCTGCTCTCATATTTTCTTGATGAATTTGCCTCTTGAAATTTAGAGGGTCAAAAGACTGAATTACAGGGCACCCGGGTTTCTCAGTTGGTTGAGTGTCTGACCCTTGATTTTGGCTCAGGTCATCATCCCAGGGTCATGAGATTGAGCCCCGCGCCAGGCTCAGCGCCTAGCAGGGATCATGCCTGGGATACTCTCTCTCTCTCTCCCTCTGCCCCTCTCCCTTGATTGTGCTCTCTCTCTCTCTTTCTCTCTAAAGTAAAAAATAGAAAAAAAAATTGAATTGAGATTGAGTACTCTTTGCAAAAGTAATCTTTTTTTCTACCCGAACTAATTCTCTATTTGTTAAAGAGTAAAAATTAGGGGCGCCTGGGTGGCTCGGTCGGTTGGGCGTCCGACTTCGGCCTAGGTCATGATCTCACGGTTCGTGGGTTCGAGCCCCGCATCGGGCTCTGTGCTGACAGCTCAGAGCCTGGAGCCTGCTTCGGATTCTGTGTCTCCCTCTCTCTCTGACCCTCCCCCGTTCAGCTCTGTCTCTCTCTGTCTCAAAAATAAATAAACATTAAAAAAAAAAAAAAAATTTAGAAAAAAAAAAAAAAAAAAGAGTAAAAATTATCTCTTGCAAAGTAGTTTTGAGAATATCCATGGTTCAATTTGTTCAAAAAAGTTTTAGACCTCTATTACAGAGTGCTTCACATTTTAATTACTATCTTACATCTCTCTGTTCTCCCTCAGATGTGAACTTCCAAAAAAAGAAATCTCACCTTACTCATTTTTGTATTGTTAATATGTAAAGTATATGGCCCACAAGGTGGGGCAGGGGGAAGCACTGAATTTTTGTTTATAGCACATGTTTGATTTTTCTGAGACCTAAAGCAAAAGTGAAAGTTAAATCATTTTAAGATTTCACTTTGAGATTTTGAAAATGTTTTATTTATTTTTTCCTCTTATCTGACATTTGGTGAAAAACTAGCCTGGGTCAGAAATATTAGAACAGAAGAGCTCAATGTGCAATAAGCTAAAATATTATTTCTGTTCTATTTCATGCAGGGGTTCTTCAGCTTGTTTATTAGAGGAATTCCTTCCTTCAAAACATGAGGGTAAATCAGTGGCTGTTGATGAGGCTGTTTTCCTACTTGTCGGTGTGACACTCAAGTTCACTGTCACGTACGTGTAAGCTCTTGAGATGAAAGGCGCTACTGAACTCCAACACACTGCTCTTTTTCCGGGAATTCGTAATTAGCCTTTCCTTTGGAATAGTTTAGAAGTCACTTCAATGCTTGTGATGTATTTCAAATACTGCTCAGGTTAAACAGTGCCCGCCCTCACACTTGGTGGAATGAAAGAGAAAGCAGATTATGCAGGTACATCTTTGAGGAGCTTTACTAATTATTCAAGAGGGGCCCGTCAGACAGGGGACTCCCACGTACCTATGAAAACCAAATCACTGCCTTGAAACCTTTCTTGTTCCCTAATGTTCTAAACAATGATGGGAGTTTAATTAGATTTACTTGCAGCTATATTTGCCAGAACTTTATCATAATATCAGTACTACTGATTTCATGCAGAGACACCCTGACTGTAGGCGAAACATTTGTATGAAACAAAGCTAAAACATTTTGTTCTCCGTAGTTCTAAAAGAGAAATGAATCAATCAAAATCTCAAAAAGGAAGTTTCCCAACTTCTTATTGTAATTCACCATTAAGCACAGACATTTGGAAATATAAATGAGAGCCTGAAAGGGCATATTGAATGGATTTTTTTCCTACGTGCACATGCTTTCAAATCATTGTGTGTGGCCATCATGTGCTCGCTATGACAGAAACAATTACACAGGTGCTTCTTGGATAGCTTAGAATTTAGTGGTGGCAGGTATTATATAACTTAAATCTGCCTATAATTCTTTTCCCTTCAAGAAGCCTTGCTAAAGAAGAATATGATTTGCACTTCCGAATTCAGTGGTGACAGCGAGAAAGCAGAGTCAGCCTCTAATGAAGGTTAAATAAGAATAATGAGATTAAAATTTGCAACCCAAACTGTTTTCTGCTACAATAATTCAGTTAAAGTTGCTTCTAATTGGTATGATTTTCCTGCATGTTACAGTGATGGCAGTCAGTTTCTCAACCCAGAATTAATTGCTTTTTCACATGAAAAAGCTACCATTTCCATGAATAAATTATGACTAAAATGCACATTTATAAAATCTAGTTACATGTAAACCTGTTCTAGTTCATCTTGAGTGTAGATTTATTTTTTCAAGAGCAATGACTAATTTTAAGAAGGTAGAGATTTTATGTTTCTATGATTTTACAGAAGTAGAGAAAGATTTCTTCCAGTTTATGGATGTTATTCTCATTTGTTTTTAAATAAAGCAATTCTCTCATCTATGTTAAGGAATATAATAAACAAACAAACAAACAAACAACTATGCTCATTAGATTTGTTAGGATTACTTGGGTTACAAGTGATAGAATTCTGACTTAAACTGTCACAAACAAGGAAACGTGTTGTAAGCATTGTGGGATGTTTTATGTAACTCAAAGATCAAAATGTGAGTGGGTCTCAGGCAGAACATTGTCTCTGCCTTTCATCTTGGCCCCTTTCATGTCTGCTTCACTTTTCTCCACCGTTCAGAAGCTTCTCCTCGTTCTCCAATGGATAGAGCAGGCAACATGGTGCCCCTACCTTCTGAGTTTTATAGCTTGTAGTCCAGAAACCCAAGGAGAAATCGCTTCTCCCTCTCATTCCCATACCTGAAATTGGGGCCAAAACTATGCTTTGTTGGGTGGTTGAGTTTGGAAGGGGTGCTGGCAGAAAAAAACAGCAGTGTTCACTATAGCTTTATTCAATAGGAAAAACCTACTGAAAACAGAGGGATAGAGTAGTATGGTAGGAAAAAGAAATGTAAGAGAAGCAGTCTAGGGGAAAGAGAGAGAGACCTGCTGAATAATGATACAGCACCAAAGAAAGACAAAAAGGCAAAAAGAGAAGAACCATAGGGCAGGCAAGCAACTCAACAGAAGTAGTTTTCACAGCCATAAGAGAGAAAGAAGCTTCTTGGCTAATTTACATGTAATATGTGGTCATGGCAGTATTTGCCCATGAGTTAAAAAAACACACACACACACACACACACACAAAAACAAAACAAAACAAAACAAAAAACCCAAGAATATTACATATCTATGACAGAATAACTTACGTTTTCAGATTATTTTGTTGTTGTTGTTCCTCTGAGGGGCCATTTGTTTAACTTTCAAAAGGAGGCTAATGGCTACTTGTTACTGCAGTCAGAGTTCAAGTAGGAGAGTTGCCAGTGTCTCCTGAAATATTGGGAAAGGTTTCATGAAAAAGATAAGACTGAGCTGAGCCTACAGGGTAGCCAGGATAAAGCAATGGAAAGAGAAGGAGGATGCAGAACATGTGAATCCTAAATCAATTGCTCATCCTAGCTTCAAGAGGAGAATGAGCAAGACTCTTGCTTACAATGGTGACCTGTACAAGAATCCTTCTGCCACCTCATCCAGCTCTGTCCACCTCTCTGAAGGCTACAGTGATTCTCAAACCCATGTCCACTGTGTCATCATTTACTTCACGGGTAGCCTGTTTGATATTCTCTCTGTAATAGACTCCTGGTGGCACCTATCTTAGTCCGCTCAACAGACAAATTAACTTGGGAGCAAGTTGAATATGTCACCCTTTATTTCAATTTTTGATTGACCTGACGACCTCATAAACTCTCTGTAAGTTAAATAACAATTCAAATTTATCCACAGTAAGGTCCAAAACAATTATTCCAGCCTTGAAAATTCCCACTCTCCTCACAACACCTCATGCTCTACAAATGCCCAGCTATGGCTCATTGCTTCACATTTTCTCATACCATTCCTTCTGTCAGCTGTGTCTTTCCTTTTTCTACCTTCTCTGGGGGAAATTCTATTATACTTTTAAGATAATTTTGACATTAATTTTCTTACTGAAATCTTCCCTAATCCTTTCCCCTGCCTCCCTCATCCCAGCTGAATACAATCATAGCTCCTTTGGAACTCATAGATAACTTTATTATAACTTTATTTTTTTATTTATGCCCACCTTACTTTAAATGACTTATGTATAAGTTGATTCTTTACCTATTTATCATTTCTTTTATTTTTTAATATTTTAAAATTGTTTAATGTTTATTTATTTTTGAGAGAGAGACAGAGAGATAGAACAGGGGAGGAGCAGAGAGAGAAAGAGAGAGAAAATCTCAAGCAGGCTCAGCACTGCAGAGTCCAGTGTGGGGCTTGAACTCATGAACTGTGAGATCATGACCTAAGCCGGAATCAAGAGTCAGACACTCAACTGACTAAGATGCCCAGGCACCTCCCTAAGTTTTTGTTTTGTTTTTGTTTTTAAGTAGGCTTCATGCCCAGGACAGAGCCCAATGCAGGACTTGAACTCATGACCTTAAGATCAAGACCTGAGCTAAGATCAAGAGTCAGAGATGCTTAACCGACTCAGCCACCCAAGTGCCCCTCATTCCTTTTAGATTATAAATATTTTGATGGTGAGCCCCCATTATGTATTTGGGGACAGAGACCATAAGGAATTGGTGGTGGAGATCCTCTGTTTTTCACTTTACATATTTCTGTGCTATCTGTAGGCTTGTTTGTCTTTTAACCATGCACCTTGTTTATATATTATCTTTATAACTTTTTTCATTAAAAATTTGGACTGAGAATGCTCAAATAATAAGATTAAAATCTTATACTATAAACTATTCAAACATCTATCATCACACATTTTGGGGTCAAATGTCCCCAGTTATGTGCTGTAATATACTGTATGTAAACATTCTGTGCAACGACTAGTGGTCTTCAGCAACTAGACCGGTCTATCTAGAAATTATTTTTTTCTGCCTTTTAAATTCAGTGCTAATGGACTAAACTGTTTACATTCTTTTTAAATTAGTCACACCTCATTATCACCCTGGTAGACAGAATTAATAGTCTTATCATCAGCCCTCACTCAGGAGACAGGAGAAATCCTGATGAGTGAGAAATCTTTCTTGCTAACTTTCTCCTTGATGCAGATACCTGATTCTGAATGAGCTCTTTTCCTATTTTAGTTTCTAGAATTAGCTTGAAATTCCTCAGCCTCCAGGGTTTAGCAAAGACAGACCAGTCATTCTCTTAAAATAACTTCTCAGTGAATATTTAGGAAACAAATGATCTAAAGACAGCCACTGCCTTGGGTGAGAGAAAAAGGAAGAGAATGCAGAATATACCCTGTATTTACTAATCCTCCGACATTAGGAGAAAGAGATGTCAGGAGGCTCTTGACTGAGCTTGCCATTTTAACACAGTCTCACTAATGGAAAGGGCCTCAAAGTACTGTCACAGAGTACAAGAGCTCAATAATAGCTTTGGAATTACGCTAGTGTTTCAGTTCTTTGATCAAACCTTAGCTTCTCTTTACAACCATGTATGTCTCTTCATTGTTCATAAATTCATCCAACACCTTCCGAACCCATTTAAGTTTTGTGGCTCCTTGGGTAATACATCCTGTTACCTGAAGTCATAGGTATTATTTAATTTTTTAACTAATATTGGACTTTCCCAAGTTTAAAAGATGCACCCTCATCTTAAAATTCCAGACTTTAGTGACTAAGACCTTGTCTATCATACTCATGGTACATAAATTATAAATTCTGATCCTGTGTTATTCCCTTCCCCTAATAAGGAGGCCCAACCTTTCGCAAAGTTCTGCATAGAGTACCTCCCTTGGTATTGCCAGCCCTAAATGATAAAGAAATCCTGGTCTATTGCTGGCCATTCAGCACCACAGACCCATTTCCAGGAGCCTGTGAAATAAACTCTATCCCTTCCTCCAAAACCTTCACACTTGGCAGAACAGAAATTTATGCTTACTACCTTATCCATCCTCCATCCAAGATTAAGAACAATCTTATACAATGGACAGACAGCATCTTAGCCATCTACATAAAGTGACTGAGATCAAGAGATCAACCCAGTGGCAGAAAGAAAGCTCTCATCATGGTGTTTTGTGATTCAGAAAATGCCACATTTGCTGAAGGCCTAGAACAGCCCCACTATTCTGTAAACCCCCTACAAAGTTGCAAATTTCATGCATGGGAACTGTTAAAACAAATGATGCTTCTATCAATGACTTTGTCCTTCATCTTTCTCCTCAGACTCATCCCTCAGGAGAAATTCACTCAGCACTGTTTCCTAGGTACCTCTGTTCTCCAGGATCATTATGTTAAAATCTTTTATTATAGTTTAAGAACATTCACACCTACTGCCTAAAGGGGTGAGTATCACCTGTGATACATTCCTGAGCTCTTAGATAAAAAAAATTATGTCAAAATTATCAGAGTCATTGAAGTCTTCACTTGATTACAGAAAATCTGAATGTCTTCAAAAAGGTTTCAACGAATACAAATTCATAAGAATTCATGAGCATAAAAGAGACAGGAATGGCTATGAAGGGAAGATGGAATTTAAATCAGGAGATATCAGATTCATTTTAGCTTTTACATTAAAATATAAATTATTTAACCTGTAATTCAGTTTCAACACAGTTATCTACAAACTATAAAATGCAGTGAAGTCCACCCTTCCACAAATTCAATAAGCATCCAGTATTTGTGAACAAAAATGTCATTAATATGACATAATGAAGTTGAACATTCATGCTTAAATAACAAGAAAGACAACAAAAACCTGACTTTATTTCATCCCCTCCTTTCTTGCTCTCAGCCTCATTAAGGAGTTCTCATATCATCAAGCTTACATAGTATTTTTAGCCAGGGGATGGGGGGGCAGGTAACAGTTAGAAATCAACCAAATAAAAGTAAAGACAGAAATATGGATGCCATGTTTCATCATTCCATTAAAGATATTACCACACATTCATTATTTGTTCTGTAAGAATCTATAGAGATTCTCAGAGAAAGACATGAAAATTCTTCTTTCAAGGTCTCTTGTCATTACACAATTTCCATAATGACACTTGGCATGATGTGGAATGATGTTGGGAACAGTGGGATCAAACACAGGAGGCAAGAAGTGAGGCAAGACTGTACAATTAATTTGAACACGTAAAGCTCCAGAGTTAGCCGAGTGTCTGGAGACAATGGAAGGAGGATGCTATGTAGTCCAGTCCAAATGTGAAATGAGGCTAAGTTAAAGATTCAGCTGGGAGGCATATTAGTTCACTCATCTTGGGGAAGCCTCCCATTTTAAACGTTTGTATCTTTATCCATTAAATGGAGATAATTCTACTAATAATTCTATTAATTCTATTAGAAATTTCTATTAATAATTTAATAGAAATATTATTTCTATTAATAATATTATTATTTCTATTAATATTATTAATAAATTAATAATTTCTAATAATTTCTATTCTAATAGAATTAATTCTATTAATTCTAATAGAAATAATTCTATTTCTCATGTTCAATGAGGAGCAAGTGACATATATGTATAAGATACATAGTTATAAAAACTATCAAGTATTATTATGAATACTATCCTTAAGTCACTGAGCACATGTAACAGGGTCTTCTTAAGTGCAGAAGTCGAACTGAATTCTGATTTCAGAAGACCAAGCATTCAGTGGTAAAGTAAGAAGTAGTAAAAATAACAAGAAGCTTGACCTTTGATCCATCTTATACTCATTGTTTTTTGTCCTTTCTGTACCCTTAGCCTGGTAAGAGCTATAAATATGCGATGAAGTTCTCAGAGTCCAAGCACTGTCAGGGAGACTTCAGATACAGATACTAATCAAGAGGGTCAAGACCAGAAAGGATAGCACACTGAGTGAGGAAATGTAAGAGATACATGTTCTTGCAGCATTGATTATGGTGGGAAAACATGACAAACTTTCTAAGTTGGAGAGACAAGGCATCTGTGTTCACCGTGGAATGTACTATTTCCCAACCTTGAACAGCCAGGCAGCTCTTTGCCCATATGCCTTCTTGGGAATCTAGAATCTGAAACTTCTTGCAAGGGCTCAGAAGCCAAAGGTGTGAGGTCCTTTCTAAGGATAATGAAAGGATGCTTTCCCAGTGGTTTCATTGATGTACAGGTTCACCTGAGTTAGACGCTTCTGTTATAAAAATGCAAACAATAATGCCAAATGAAGTCATGCCCTACACAGCCTTCTTTCTCAGTGAGGGTTCTGTAAGAGAATTAAGCCCTTCAGAATATAAATAATTATTTTCTCAATTCTCTCAAGGTTGGTAGAGGACTAGCAGCATTCCAAATGCATAGGAGAGAGGTTAATTTATCACATACAATGGCTCCCTCAGGCAATTAGGGCTTAATATTCTCAGAAAATCCAGGTTGAGAGTGCTGCTCTGGACAAAACCTGTCAGCGCATGGAGTGCTATTTTTGGAGCCAGAAGCAATAGCTGTGCTCTGCTTCCCCTGAGAGGAAACAAGGGATTTAGATTAAGTGTAGGCATAAGGGCTGAAGACCCGTATTTTCAATGATGTGATACCAAAATATATTACTTAAGTAACTTACTTTATGACAAATTCTTTTGTAAAATGGGGGCTCAGAGATGTCTCTGGGACAATTTTTGTGTAGTTTTGCCAGAAGTGATCAAAAAGATGACCTTCAGTCACCCCCACAACATATAGGTTTCCCCCGTTATGAAAAAGTAACGTTCCCATGAAACCTCTCATAAGCCATAATGGCTTAAGGTGAAGAAGCCATTACCACTAATTTATTTGGAAAGTTTTCTGGACATTCCCAGACCCCCAAAATAAGTCTCCTAGGGTTTTCTGATACCTTAGGTCACATTTTGCCAACAGCTACACAAAATAAGTGGAGATAAAGCACAGATGGTCACGGACAGAATTCAAAGCTCTGGTGGCATGATGCTGAAACACTGAATGTAGTTCCTGGGGAAGGCACTAGCCAGCACCACGCTCACTGACTGGGGTAAGCACTGCCTCTATTAAGGGCTTGCTGCAGAAAGGATGCTTAATATTCCAGTTTGGGCCTTTTTTCGTAGAAATGAAAACCATCTTTGGATGTATTTTGGCCAGTAAAAACAGGTACTAAAATATCTCTTTCATAAAAGCAAAGTGGCATAAAGAGAACTTTCTAAAAGCAGGGACACCTGTACATGATTAGTGCTAGCAGAGGTTCATCCGGGCTGCTTAGTCTAAGAATTAATACCCTGCCTGTGAGTCTCATTCAAAAACATTTTTTAAGGGATTATAACCTGAATGCAAGGCAAAAGCACTTTAGGAGGACAAAAGCATAATCACGGCCATCATGATTGCCATGATCATCTACTCCAGATGCACACGCTAAAAATAAATATATGTGTAGTGATTTGGCCATTGGCCTTAGGTTTCATGCTTTTTAAGGTTTTAAATTGGTTTTTGCTCCTGCTGAGCTTGACCTTTTCCTCTGTGTGACATTCCTTGGTTTACTTATTTCATACATTGATTTTTAAATTTCAATTTTCTAGAATTCTTTTGAGATCGATGAGTAAATTGTAGAAAGGAAAAAGGAAAAACATTTCCCCCTTTAACTGTCCCTTTGCTAAGTGCTGCCAATTCAAGGCACTACAAAGTTAAAATGGACTTTATTTTTCAGAAGCATTTGAACAGGCATATTGATCTTCTGAACCCACTGAACAGTTAGCTCTAAAGAAGAGAAAACTCAATGTAAATTTTCTGGTTCATCTTTTACATGTGCAAGGCTGGGAATGGGGAGCAGGCAAAACAGCCCCCTTGCTGATCCACCTATGAAAGAGAGCTCTCCATACAGGCTTAGTGCAACTGCTCATTCATTCTCTTGTACTCTAGAGAGGGAAATTAGGATGCATTGTGGATTTGTTTACACAAAATCCCTAGGCAAAGTAGGTCTAAGCCTAGACAACTGGATGGATAACTTCTAGCCCAATAACTTTCTTTTATATCCCCCGTGATTTTGTTTTCTCCATACCAAGGGCATCAGACCTCTTGGTTGCCTTCTTCCCGACAAAAGTTCTCAAAGATTTCATGATAAACTGAAAAGAAACAAACAAAGGAATGTGCCTTACTTACTGCGAGACAACCCGTATCTATTATCTTAAACTTTGGACTTCAGAAGGTCACATAGACTCAGCAACTGTGGCTGGCTTGCAGCTGTTCCACAGCACCAGCCAGAAATCCTGATCTGAAAACCTAAGTGTATTTGGCTACTGTCAGAGGCACACGTACCACGCCCAAAATAGTTCAAATACTGCAATGTTACAATAATTATTATTTATATGTGCATGTGTCTAACAAAATTATGGAATGTAATCATTTGCAATACTGGTTTGAAGGACTTGTCCTTATATCAACAATACTTCCCCTCCAGATTCCGTAAGCTGTGTGACGTTTACAACTATTATGTCTCCTGGATCTAACTTGACCTGCCATATGTGCACTTGCATGCAAAAAGAAGCCACATTATGATGGTGTTACATGGGGAAAACTGTCTAACCCTATAATCTGTAAAGTGCTTCCTTGCATGTTATGTGCATGTGTAGCACCACGTAATACTAAAAACTAAGTCATATTTGTAAGGAAATGTAGTAAGATTGATTGGATGTGTATATACAATTTGTAATGATATTATTCCATTTTTCATTCACATCTACCAACTTACTCAGTTCCTAAATGCATTCTGTTTCTTCCAGTGAATGTGGCTGAAGTGTAGCCAGAAAATACTGAGAAAACAGATATAAATGCTAAAAGCATAAATTCACCTAAAAGGCTGGGAAAGATCTCAGTGTCCCTTATGCATGTTTAAACCCTTGCCAGGATGTGTCTTTCATTACAAAGTGCTTTTCTCCTTTAAGCCAACATCCCTTATTACAAAGCACAGTATCATATGCTGTGTAATACATACATCACCAAGGCAACAACAGAGCTATATGTCAAGCAGGGAAAACAGAAATTAACTTCGGACAATTACCTAGCATTACAAAGAAGGAAAGTAAAATATGACATAGTGTAACTAGGTAACACAGGTTGTGTGAATGGAAAAAAGAGTCCAGGTGAAGGGAATCACAGAGGAGATGCTATTAAAGAGATAGCTGGGGCAAACGTAATTTCAGCTACACAGAACAACTTACTCCACATGTTATATATATAGGAATTTGTATGCATCTTTTTGGAGGGTGGGTGAGTGTTAATGGGATGTTCATGTTTTTAAAGCACAGGAGTGAAATAATAGAAAAAATATATATTGATCTCTGCCCTGGGTTCCTGACACAGAGCTCCTAAATCCCTTGGCATTTCTCAGGTGAAAGCGTCTTTTGTTCTAATGAGATGACTCTTGATGGGCTCCTGGGTGGGGGCCAGTCACCAGAAAGACCAAGCCATGATTAAAAGCTTTGAATTTTCAGTCCCATCTCCCATTCTCTGGGCGGGAGGGCCTGGAAATTGAGTTAATGATCCACCATGCCTAGGTGATGAAACCCTCATAAAACCCCCAGAAGTAAGGGGTTCAGAGAACTTCTAGGTTAGTGAACAGATCTACCTGCCAAGAAGATAGCACATCTCAACTCCAAGGGGACAGGGTTTTCTGCTCTTAGGATCCTTCCAAACCTATGTATCTGTTCACATGGTTATTCATCTGTATCCTTTCCCATAGCATATTTTTTATTATATAATAAACCAGTAAATGTATTTATCTGAGCTCTGTAAGCTTTTCTAGCAAATAATTAAATCCAAGGAGGGGAAGGATCAAGGGTCAAAAGTTGTGGGTAACCTTGGGACCTACTACTTGTCAACATCTAAGGTGGGGACAGCCTCATGGGACTGAGCCCTTACTTAACCTGTGGGGTCTGCACTAACTCCAGTGAGTGTCACAGTTGAATTGAATTGTAGGACACCCAGCTGGTATCTTAAATAATTGGTGTGGAAAAAAGCCCACATAACTGGTGTTAGAAGTGTTGTGAGTGCGGTAGCAGTGTGAGGGTAAACAAGAACCACTTGGAAGTAAATGGTTTTCCATATAATACACAAGTCTACATTTCAGTGATGACTTTAAAATGTGCCCTGTGACATGCATACACATACACATGCATGTATATGTACATGCTTTTCTATGTATATAACATTTTCCAACCCACCCATGCTGGAATTTCACTGAAGTCTTTGATTTCTGACAATCCCTCCCTGCCCCCACCTCAACATACACACCTTTTTGCATCTGATCCCTTTTCTCTTGCTACTAATGCCACCATGAACATTACTATCCCACTCATATGCAGCTACAGATTCCTGATTACTCTCCCATTTCCAGCCACCGCTTCCCCTAATCATTTCTTTCTGGATAATCCTGCCAGATCAACGTTTCAGAAGCATAGGTCAAAGCAAGCCAGTGGGTTCGTTATATGTAGCCCTACCACTAACTACACACTTAAAAATCTTTGGCGGGCCTGGGTGGCTCAGATGGTTAAGCATCTGACTTTGGCTCAGGTCATGATCTAGTGGTTTCTGGGTTCAAGCCCCGTGTCGGACTCTGTGCTGACAGCTCAGAGCCTGGAGCCTGCTTTGGATTCTGTGTCTCTCTCTCTGCCCCTCCCCTGCTCTCACTCTCTCTCTCTCTCTCTAAATAATAAACAAATATTTTTAAAAAATTAAAAAAAAACTTTAATGGCTCCACATCACATACTGACTTAAGTCTGACTTAAAATTTCTATTATGTTTCTTACCTCTAAGTGTTTGGGATTTGACATACTGTCTCTAACATGTGGTATTAATTTTTTTGTAATTAATAATTTTATTATTAATATTAATTTTATTAATTAATCAGCATAATTTGAAAATAATTACTAATAAAAATTAGTTTGTAATTAATTTGATTAATTCAGAAAATTAAACAAGGAGGCCATTAGATCTAAGTGGCTCTAATACTTTGGTGGCCTATATAAGCAAACTACAACCTTAGCCTGTAAATATCTCAATGTTAAGAAATTGAAACCTAAGGGGGCACCTGGGTGTCTCAGTCAGTTAAACGTCCGACCTCGGCTCAGGTCATGATCTCACAGCTCATGAGTTCAAGCCCCACATCAGGCTCTACGCTGACAGCTTGAGTCTGGAGGCTGCTTCAGATTCTTTGTCTCCCTCTCTCTCTACCCCTCCCTCACTCATTCTCTGTCTCTCTCTGTCTCTCAAAAATAAATAAACATTAAAAAAAAAATTAAAAAAAGAAATTGAAAGTAAGGCCAACCAATAACAGTCAGCCAACTACACTTTTCCAAATAAGGCAAATACTAAGGACAACCAATCATAAACAGCCAAGTATGCCTGAAGCTATAACCCATCAATTTCCTTTCTTTGATTCTATATCTTCTCTAGATAAGACTTTCCCAGCTCCCATCTCCAGAATGCTGCTAACCAGTTCTGGTTTGGTAATGGCCTATTGGAATCAATTTTTGCTCAGATAAATTCTTAACATTTTTAACATTCCTCACTTTATCTTTTAACAAAATATACTCAGTCTATTTTTGTTTAGTCCTTCATTGTTTCATTGTTTGTCTAATCAAATGTCTATTGAATAAACAGGGAGGACCTTAATGGGAATTATAGCTAAGGGCGCTCCAACAAGAAACATATAAAGTACATTCAAAACCACGGCTTCATGAGCTATAATGCTTACTGGATTAATATTGAGTATCAGGAGGTTCTAGAACATCTAACTCGGCTTGATATGAAAGAAGGGGAAAGTGACATTTATTGTACACCAAATATGAGCCAAGTACCCCACACACATTTAATTACATATTCATAACAATTGTAAATTAGGTATTATTGAATATGATTAAATATACGGTGATAACCCCCCAATAATTATCTATCAGAAAAGATGGGGCATATTTACACATGAAGTTTTACCAAGTTTCTGATAACGTGGAGATAACATGTGCTCCACAAAACATTGTCACTTGGATGCTAGCTCAGTCAGTGACACTTTCAGATACTTATAAAGGTTATGTACTGGGATTAATTTTTAAAAGAGGCAAATTCACTTAACATACATTTAATAATTATGTACAACTTCAAATATCAGATATTGTAAACAAACTCTGAATGAGTGTATTTTTAACAAATACACCAAGCAATAACTTTTTCCAAAGTATAAATATTCACCACAAGTCAGATGAGTGGGTGAGTGGGGGATAGTCTGGCTCAAAATTTGCCATATATGGTTTTGTCTTTACCCTACTGAGGAGAAAAGAGGCTCAGCAGGTTGGGACCTACCCAACAATACACAGCTGTGAATCAATCTGCATGGAAACACTAAACCACAGTGATGTTGAACCACTGACAATGATTTCCCCCTTTGTCAAGTGTAAATCCCACAGGGACCCCAAGATAATCTGAAACAGCCCCACTGAGAATCATCAATTTCTTCAAGTCTCCACCAGTCAAGAAAAGCTTGTGAACTTTACTTTTTGTAGCCAGAATAAAGAAAACAATGCCTTTGGTTTTCATTGTCTTAAAGAAAAAGATAAAAATTAAATAACATTTTAAAACTGTTACCTGCTTCCTTAACATTTTGATACCTTCATGGATATACAACTTTGGGAACTAGAATTAAGAAATATATGACCCTTGTCCAACAGAACCAGGTGGAAGTCTCAGTTCTGTCATTTGTTGAACGATTTTAGGAAAGTACAGTTCACCCTTGGATAACATGTGGGTTATAGACACTGCCCCACACCCCCACTAAACACAGATGAAAATCCACATATAACTTTTGATCCCCCCCAAACTTAACTACTAATAGCCTACTGCAGACCAGAAGCCTTACTGATAACATTGTTTATTAACACATATTTTGTGAGTTATCTATATAATCCTGATTCTTACAATAAAGTGAGCTAGTGAGAAGAAACCATTACTAAGAAAATCATAAGGAACAGAAAAATACACTTATAGTCCTGTATTTACTGAAAAAAAATCTGCATATAGGTGGATACACACAGTTCTAACCCATGTTGTTCAAAGATCAACTGTAATTTATTTTTTTTTTAAAGATCAACTGTAATTTAACGTCTCTGAGCCTTAATCTCCTTCCCCATAAAATGAGAATTCTAATTCCTTGATGAAACACATGCTTTTTCAACTCAACATTTGTTCCGCCTCCCTCTTCCCCCATAAACCCTGACATGACACTATTTCCAAAAGCACCTACTCTGAAGTGAAACTACCCTATTTTCTGAGTGGCTATTGTGACTCTATTCCCTTTTAAAACTGTGCCCTATAGGGTTAATGAGGTTAAAACTAGCAGAACATTTAAAGCTTGTTTTTCAGAGAACTGTTTTTCCCTAATCAGTTATTGTTTCTTTTCAGACCCCATGAACAAATCTACTAGCTCTCTCTGCAGAAGCTTGCACTCAAGGTCAACTGATTCCAGCCTATGAACAAGCAAGTTCTGCATACCTCAGCTGAGATAAAAAGCCTAAGATCCCATCCATTTTATAGACTCTCAGGCCACACCCATAGTCCCTTCCCCTTGTACAGCAGTTACCTCTGCTTCATTATAATGTTAAAGTCCCCACTATAGGGGGAGCACAAGGTTCACTAACATATCATACGATGCACATATAGGCATGTTTTCTAAGTATGCCTGCACAACCTTATGCCCATCTTTACATGCCATGACAAAGTTCCCCTTTCTAAATATTCATCCAAAACCCTAAACAAAAAGAACCTCCTCACCCCTGCTCAGGGAGTCACGGCTTTGGAAATTATTCCCCATGATCTCCTATTTGCTGCAAATAAAGATTAGTTTGTGTGACAACCCTCCTGGTGTATTTTCCCCCTGTAACTCACCAAGGAGCGAGTGCACATTAGTTCAGTTACACTTTTATATCACACTCTGTATTACATTATAGTCATCTGTATACATCTCTTATTTGTTCTGTCCCCTTTTAATGGGGATAAATAGTTGAGGATAAATACTGGTTTAATTACATCTGTATGTGTATCCTGAACAGTACCTTCTGAGAGACTGAATACACAAAGAGAAAATAGCCAGACCACACACGACAATGGAACGCTGCCCCACAACCTCTTCAATCAACCCAGGAAGCCAAAATCACAACATCACAGTGATCCCAGAGTTAGGACCTTGGTAATGACTATTGGCTTCCTCAATTTTTGCTCCTGCTTCTATCTCAGGATCAACCAGAGAAAGCTAAATGTGCTCCCTCAACCAATCATCTAAGATGCTCACCTACAACTTCCCATTTCAAACTCAGCAATGCCTTACTGCTCAGTTAAAAGCTATGGGTATAAAATTAACAGGATTTCTTCCAGGATACATTTACCCTCCTATTAAATAAATATCAGTTCATTTTTTCAAAAATCCACTTACCTACCATTGAGGGTCCTGAATACTAATTCTCAAATGGAGAGGCGAGAACAAGGGCACTGGCAGTGAATTCAGGCCCTAGTGGGGAAAAATGATTGTTTCTCCCCACTGGATTTGTATTGTGTGGCTCAGGCTTACTTCTTTTCTTCTCGCCAGCCCTGGACACTTGTTTTGGATCAGTATCCTTGGGGAGTATGAACATTGTTCTGCCGTTAAAGGGCCATCTTTGTATCTTCGCGGTTGGTGTTAGTATCGACAGACATGGAGGTGATAAATATGTCCTGTCTAGGAAATCTGTGCTCTTAGAAAGTAGAGTCATATGAAACCAAATGTTATGTGACACTTAGACTGCTCTAAAATTCTCATTATATGTGCAATTTTTAAGTTTTTACTGCAGAAAAAATTAAATAGACACAAATAAACAGAATACATTGGACCCTTGTGTACTCATCACTCAGCTGTAGCAATCATCAATTTATTACGCCAACTTATGTTTTAAAAGGAATATAAACTCCCTCTACAAATAGTATTATTTAAGAAAATGTATATTGATTTTTCAGTTAGGGTGACTTTCTCACATAAGAAGTAACCGGGCTCCTGTGTCACAGTTTGGCTGCTGGCCTCCTACCACTATGGATACTTTGGCATCAGATGTGATCTTATTTAATAAGCAAAAGAGAACAGTTCATATACTAATAAAGTAAAATTTATACTCTACTTTTATATACATTCATAGATAACATAATTTTTATTAACTCCTTTGTACAGATGATGGAAATAAGGGTCTGGAAAGTCAAGGGACAGACCCAAGGATAGACTCAAGGTTACACACTGGTAAAAAGTGGACCTTCTCGTGAGGCACACTTGTAGAACAGGACAATACGGAATAATATTTCCAAAAATATACACTGCCAAAAAGAAAAATGAACGTCATTTTTTTCTTCAAATAAAATATAAATGTTTTTGTAATACAGTCCCCTCTCGGGGAAATTTGGGGGAAAAGATTTATACCACCCTGAAAATTTTTCACTTGGTTGCATACAATGACAGCAATCCTTTGCATTTCAACCAAGACCTTGAAATGTTCTCACTTTAAGTTCTGCTTGTCTTCTGACATTCCCTGGAATTGCTGCTAGGATTAATATAATTTTGAAACTACACAATCCACGTCATTCAATCTCTATGACAGTTGTTAAAACAAATGTGTAATGATTCTCTCAAAATGCCTCACTAAGTAGCTGGTATTTATTGGGAATCTATCATGTTGAAAGGTTAAATGCTTATTGTGGTCTGTGGTTTGTGACAGGAAAGGAGGTGAAGAATGACTTTCCCAGAGAAGGGGTTTTTCAACTTATGCTTTTAGCCCTGAGTACAAATCAGAGACAATGAGTGGAGGGACATAGCCAAACCATGGGCGACAAGGCTTTGGATGAACTGGACCAGAACAGAAAGTTTGTCGGGCATTATCTGTAGGATTAAATTGAAGAGTGTTACACAGAAGCTTGAGTGGAAACCTGACAAGGGTGACAGAGAGAAAACCGTAGGAAAAAGAAAAGCTGCAATATAATTCAAATCTGGATAATCTAAGGTCTTGATGGAGAAGCCAACAAAGACAGAAAGGACCTTGGGCAAGAAAACAGGTAATGGCTATGGGAATGATAGCCAGCACTGTAGAGAATCAAAACAGCACAAGGTTGAATCCAAGCCAAGGCTGGGCTAATATGACCATTTCTAAGAGTGATAAAGATTCTCTACTGCAAAGGCTTTCACAATTTTTCAGCAACCCGTCCAGTAAGATAAACATTTTCCATTGTGACTCAGTACAAACATGCATATTCCTACATACATAGATTTAACTGAAACAAAAGGTTCACAAACCAACACTTACCTTACCCTACTCTCTGGTATTTTCCATTCTATTCCATCATATTAAAATAAAAATACTGGTTACTACTTTCTCAGTTGCTTTCACAACCTACTAATGGAACGCAATTCAACAGGCAGTTTGTAAAATGCTACTCCACTGAGTGCATTCCATGAAGAAGTAAATATAAGCATGCAGTTTCCATCCTTAAGATCCAATCACAAAAATTAAACAAATAAAAAAAAACTACCTGCCCTCCTCTGCCACTATCTTATCTCATTTCATTTAAAGCTAAACCTCTTGCCTTCTAGAAAGAGCTAACACAGCAGTCTTTAAACTTTTTGATCACAGGACCCCTTCATATTTTTAAAAATTATTAAGAATCCTAAAGAGTTTGTGATCTATTAATATTTACCATTTTTGAAATTAAAACTGAATAACCTAAAATATGTATGTGTGTGTATATATATATATACATATATATATATATGTATATATATATACTTGTTTCATCAAAATTATAATAAATCCATTACAAGTTAACATGTTTGTCAAAAACATAACTATATTTCCCAAGACATATTTAGCAAAGGGAATGGGATTATTTTACACTTCTGCAAATCTTTTCTAAAATTTTTTTTTTTTAACGTTTATTTATTTTTGAGACAGAGAGAGACAGAGCATGAACGGGGGAGGGGCAGAGAGACAGGGAGACACAGAATCGGAAGCAGGCTCCAGGCTCTGAGCCATCAGCCCAGAGCCCGACGCGGGGCTCAAACTCACCGACCGCGAGATCGTGACTTGAGCTGAAGTCGGACACTTAACCGACTGAGCCACCCAGGCGCCCCTGCAAATCTTTTCAAATTTGGCTGAGGAGAAGATAGCTGGATTTTCATATCTATGCTGCAATCTGTTACAATACATATATATACTTTTCCAGATATTAGTGTTTTTATTTTTTTAATTTTTTATTAAGCTTTTAATTTTAATCCCAGTTGGCTGACATACAGTGTTATATTGATTTCAGGTATACAATACAGTGGTTCAACAATTCCATACATCACCCAGTGCCCATCACAAGTGTGCTCCTTAAACTCCATCACCTATTTCACCCATCCCCCCCATCCTCCTCCCCACTAGTGACCATCAATATATTTTTTGGTTGCATAAAATCTGGCCTCACACAGAAAATACTTTGAAAATGAACAGGTATTTTAATAGCCTTTTTATACAATAGAGGATACTCTGACACTGCACCAAACACTATAGGTAGTAGTTTCTTAATGGTTAGTTGAGCTATAGAATCTGAAGCCTTATCAGTGAACTTTTCATTCTCTATTACATTAAAATCCATTGGTCTATGTTGTACTTTGAATGGATCTTTTACCCAGGAAAATAGTGCCAGTGGTTGTTTGGTTGTTTGGTTCACTGAGTTAGGAAGATCTCTCAAATACGGACACATTTCATGATACAATATCAAAAATGGCACTTGTTAATATCACCTCTGATCCACTGAGAAGCCTTAACTATGGGAAGCTGCCAGATTCACCATGCATGACAATTACACATTTTCCAGAATCCTTTCATGTGAAAGCCTGAACTTTGTCTATGGGCAACTAACATTGTCAGTTGTTTTCCTTGAATTGAATTGAATTGAATTGAATTGAATTGAATTGAATTGAATTTCTGCATTTTGTTCATTAAAAATGGATGAACAAGTCTTCCAAATACTCGTGTCTGAAACAACAGAGTTTGTCCTTTGGCCATTCTTTCCAGTAACAATGCTGTTCCACTCAAAGGACACTAGGTCAGCTTGCCCCTCAAAGAGTGGCACAGTGCTGTTCCCAGAAACAACATCGTACTCAGGTAGGCAGTCATCACCCCTTCAAAGCCATCTTCCACATTGTGGGTAGAGTGATGTGAGTGAATTCAATTATTTTGCTTTTACTGAAAATGTTTTGGTGTTTCTCCCTTGTCTTTAGGCTTAAGCTCAAAGTGCTTGGCACTGTATAAGGTCCTCCCCATACTGAAATTCTCATCTCTTTTCCTTCCCACATTACCGTTTTCAGTCATTTTCCCAAGTGAGCTGTCCTCATGCCTCTGAGCCTTGGGACAGCCTGCCTACCTGGGAAAATTCTGCTTATCCTGCAAGATTTTTCTCGAGGGTCCATAGCTGCAAAACACCTTCTCTCATGCACATTGCTCTCTATATACCTCTATTATAGTCCTTATCACTGGATATTGCATTTGTCATCTATTTGTCTCTCCATTAGACTATGAATTTCTTATGGATCAAAATTGTATCTTGTACAGAAATCTTTTCACCTAGGATACATTATATGTCAGAAATACACTTGTTGAATGAGTGAGTGAATGGGCCAGAGATCCCTTGGATTCCCTTATACTTCCTGTTCATGGGCAGAACTAGTCTCAGACCTAGAAACACATGGGCCTGTAAGCAGAAGTGAATAAGGACAGCAGGCTTAGCAGAAAGGGGCTATTCCAGACACCACGGCAGCAGGTGATGGAGTCTGGTGCCCACATAGAGGATCTGGAGTACAGGTGTACCAGTTCAGCACATTTTAAACAGATTTAGTAAGCCTGCTTCCTACCACTTTGAATTTGGAGGAAGGACTGACTAGAGGCCAAGCTTCTATACACACTGAGATCCCAGGAGAAGGCTGTGATCCCAGGAGAATGTGTCTCCTGACTCTAAAGGATACCCAGAGTGCAGAATACTAGTGATTTGGACAGTTCATAGATGATATCAGGAAGCAGGATTCAGAGCCAAACTGTGGAATGTTGGGTAAAAAAAAAAAAAAAAAAAAAAAAAAGTTCTGAACAGATGTCTCCAATATAAGGCTTCCAGAAGTCTCGCTTTTCCAACTGCAGCAAGATCCCTAAGAGAGGACTGTGGTTTGCAGTGCTTCCAAAACAGTGGGGCTGCAGAACCATGTTTTATAGGAGAATATCAGAAACTAATGCTCAGTCGAAGACACTTGGAATGACCCTGAGGCATGCAAGGGTCTAGGTTTCAGTAATGAAAGAACAACAAAGGAAAAGGAACATAACACAACTCCCCCAGGAAGTGGCAACAAGAAAACTGTCATTTGAAAATTTGTCCAGAAATGAATCCTGGAACTGATGCGGCCATACATCAAATGTAACAAACTATGGTTTGACTTTCCAATGGAAAAATCTGGGGGAAAAACTAATTGTATGAAAGCTTCTAGAAGACCATACTATTCTAAATATCTAGTTAGAATCCACTTGTAACTTTGAGGTTTACAGAAGACAGACAAAGCGGGGGTTCTCCTGTGTTATCACTGCCAACTTGTTTTCTAAAAGTAATGAATTATCAAGCTCTGTCGCAAGATTCCTTTACTACTTTTTAAAAAATCCCTTATAGTGTTGCCTTTAGCAAAGTCTGTGCTATGCAAACACAGTTGGCACCAACAGTGACCTTGGTCAATGGATTCACACTAAAGTAATCCAACGACTTGGCACTTCTTCATCCTGCTGGCAAGAGGCACAGAGTGAAGAATGGAATCAATATGTGATCTTCAGCTAGCACTTGTACCTTCTGCTTAGTATTCTTCCTGTTCTTCACCATTCAAATGCCTAACGCTCATGTGGTGCTCAATAAACAATTGTTAAGTGACTGAACAAATGCTGAAAAGCTCCTGCTTTTGTGTGACCAGCTCGGCATGGTTGCTCTCATGAGTGCACATGAACCCCTGAGGACATGAAAAAATAAATATATAAATAAATAAATAAATAAATAAATAAATAAATAAATAAAGGGTAGCCTCAATCAGGCTCTGAGACTCACCCATGGCCTTCCCTACTGTGACCTCCTGGCCCCGAAGTTCTGTTAACACCCATGGCTCTGAGATCTTAAATCTAATGCAGCCCAGCAGCTCCCTTCTCCTTCCCATGCCCCCATTTTTAATAAATATTTATCTATTTTTAGAGAGAGCGAGAAGGGTGGGGCAGAGAGAGGGAGAGAGAAAGAATCCCAAGCAGGCTCCATGCTCAGCACAGATCCTGATGCAGGGTTCTGTCTCACAACCATGAGATCATGACCTGAGGCAAAATCAAGAGCTGGATTCTTAATTGACTGGGCCACCCAGACACCCCTATTTCTTCATTATTTTAAGCAGCCTCTATATGTGACTGATTCTGTCTCATCAATGGCTCTCCAAACCACCTGCTCCTTTCTGTCAATGGAACAACTTCCCTGGTTCAGACAATTACAGCTGGACTAATCCGAGAGAATGCCCTTCCCTCTACCGATAATCCCCTACTCCCTGGCAAGTGTATTCTCCCTAAAAAAAAAAAAAAAGAAAAAATCCACAACCCATCAAGGCTTAGGGGCCAGATGAGAGAATGTGGCTTTTGGTTTTGACACCAAACATGCTTGATAATATGTTACCCCAGAATGATGCAGATCTATCCCCCAGCTGTGGCCACAGTGGACTGGGCACCCACAGCCTTCCCCTCCACCCTCCCACCCTCCCCAGGAGAAGCAGAGAATCTTGTGCTCCTTGAGGGAAGCTTGATCCCAAGGGAATGAATAAAGGTGGAGCTGGACTTAGAATTCTCTATCATCCTTCCAAAAGTTACTGATCAAATTAATCATGCCAATTTCCCAAGCGAGGAATTAAAACAGGAGTGGGGATAATCAAGGGCTATGCTTGGAGAAATGTTTCTTTACAAGAACCAGAGATAGAGGAAAGAGGCTTTCCACCACCAAGCTTTATCAAAGCATTAGTCAACCAATGGGAAGAGAGTTTTTAAGGACAGCTGGATCTCCCTTCAGATTTTTGTCTCATTCCTACAGAAGGTTGAGGTAAGGGGCGGGGGGGCACTCAAAGAAAAACAAAATAATAAAAAGTTGTTCCATTAAAACTGTAGTGTCAGGGGGAACCAGAAGTATTGCTTTGGAACCACTTGATCCCCATGGAAGGCCCTAGAGAGTTGCTCTGGTCAGGTGGACACACGAGACACACATCAGGGGTCCCTGCAGTGCCTGGAGGCTGGACTGTTGCTGGTTATCACCTCTTTCTGTAGTGTTAGACTGGTGAGGCCTGAAGGAGCTTGGTTACATGAAGATGAGGGGCTGTGTTCAGAGACTGAAGCCTTTGTCCTCTCCCAAGATGTCAGGCAGAAAATGCTTCAATTTGAAAACAATGGATCAATGTTTTTGGCATGGTCTTGCCTTCTTGCTTCATGAACCATAGCCCACACAGCTGGGATTCTGTGCCCTTGAGTTCATGGAGGATTACTTTGACCTTCCAGTGGACAATCTGAGGAAGTCTTAAGCCACCCCGAGATTTCCGCAAATTCCCTTTCTGGCTCAGCTCTGTCTAAACCCAGGGGCATTATTCTGTGCCTGTATTGTACTGAGCTCATATTCGGCCCTCACATGGGTCTCTACAAGAATGCTACTCACTCCAATATTTTGTGAGATCATCTTACCATCCAAGGGAGTAAGACAGAGGCTACATCTCACTGCAGTGTTCGGGTTCTCCTGTGGCCAGACACTTGGAAGCACATGTACACACCCTGACCTGGTACTCCCCTTCCTCTGAGAAAAACCCATCCTCCTCTGCTCTGAGAACAGCTTCACCACACCCAGCTTTCAGTTTCTACCCAAGTGTGCTCAGCAAGGAATTTTCCCAACAAACTCATTCTCTATTTAAGAGGAGTTCTCCTGCCAGCTGTTAAAAGAATAAAACAATTTCTCTGTCTTTCCAAACTAAAGTAATTTCGACACATAGTAGGTTCTCAGAATATGATAGGTACATAAGTTGTTCTGGGTAGAGTCCTTTTCACTGTGACCTGCCATGGAAGCAGCCTGGGGCTGAGGGAGAGTTTTATATTCCCCCATCTAATGTTTAAAGGATTAGGATAGGCATATATCAAATCCCCTGTACTGCATAGATCTTATTCCCTCTTAGGAACCTAAAGTACTTTCAGACACCATCTCACTAACACCCACAGCTCCTAAGGCGAGGAAGAAATGCCCTTGTCTCCAGTTAGAGATGGAGCCCAGAGATGTACATGAGCTAGGGCTTCCAAGCTTGCCCACAAGGAACACAGCACAGAACCTCAGCTGGGACCACCAGTTTGGGGAACCCAACTGTAGGGCTAGAAGACAAGGTTGCCTCGCAAACAGTTGTCAAGGTTTGCTCCTTCTGCTCTCAAAAATGCTAAAAATGGAGCTTTTCCCATTTGTACTTATTGAGGTAGTATAGCATGGGGTTCAAACTACAGTCTCTAGAACAAGTCTGCTGGGGTACAAACCATGGCAAACCACAGGCTCTAGAATGAGTCTGCTGGGGTAAAAACCATGGCTCTGCTACTACTCTCTAGTGTCTGATCCTGGGTAAGTCAGCTGACAGTTAAGTGTCTCAATCTCAGCATCTGAAAAATAGAAATGGTAAATAATAGTATCCACCTCACAGGGTTATTATGAGGATTAAGTGAATTTACACCCTCCTACTCCCAGCCCCCCATACACTCAATATAGAGCTTAGGAAAGTATCTGGTACAGAGAAACACCACAAAAGTGTTAGCTATAATTATTTCTTCTTTTCAAATTGTGCGTTCTTTATTTAGTAACTTGAGTTGATTTTTTTTGCCTGGGTGACAGCATTGTCTAACTATAGAAACTAAACTTGCAGAATCCTGAGCATATGATTAACTCCAATATATTACCATTCTATTGTTCGCTCCCCTGCCTTCCTCCTTCCTTCCCTCCTTCCTTCCTTCCATTTTCTTTTTCATTCTTTCTTTCTTTCTTTCTTTCTTTCTTTCTTTCTTTCTTTCCTGTTCCTTCCTCCCTTCCTTTGTCCCTTTCTCCCTTTCTGTCTCTTTCTGCCCCTCTTTCTCTATCTTTCCTTCTTTCCTCCTTCCCTTCCTTCTAGAAAGATTTCCTAAGTGCCTACTATGTGACAATGGTACAGTATTAGATTAGATACAGTAGTAAAGATAAATTAGAAGGTAATTGTGACTTAGGATCTTATGATCAAATAAATGTACAAATTGAAATTTTTTGTCAAAGAAATATTATAGGAGGAACACAGATAAAGGAGTATCTAATTCTATGTGAAACTGTCAAGAGAAACTTCTCTGAGAAGGAGGTATTAGAGCTGAATCTTGATGGATAAATAGGAGTTTGCCAAGTAAAAACACTTACAATATTTGGGAGATTTTTTTTTCCAGAATACATACATTTTTTGGGAGCCCACATGCAACAATTATAAAAATAACCATATTTTATATGGTCATAAATCATGTTTCAACACATTTAATGGATTGAAACTATATAGAAAACCCAATTCTATTAAGCCATAAATCAGTTACTAACACAATTAACAATGCATATTAGATGGCTGTTTAAAAAATTATAAATTTCCACGCTATTTTATCAATTAAAACAAAAATATGGGTACATATTTAAATAGTATAGACTACAAAATAACACTGCTGTGTATCTATATTTATTGTCATCTATATATTTAAATATAAAAGCATAGTTTTAGAGGTTGTTCTCTACAAATAATTTAACATATTTCATAAATATATAAGGATGTTACTTTCAACCGAGAATAACAAAACAGCTTTTAAAAGTATATGTGAATAGATTTGAAGGGGGAAATATGAAGATACATATTATAAAAAACTTCAAAAAATGTCACAACATCAAAAAATGTGAACTATGGAATACATGTATATATGTAAGCACATAAGAAAGACCTGCATCTCTATGAACTATTTCAAAATTATTTTGTAAAGCAATTTCTCAGGAGCTGATTATGCAAATTCTCTTTGGACATGAGAATAATAAGCAAAGAAAAGCAGCTCTTCTGAGGAGTGAGTACGGAATCTTATGTCAAGAGGTGGTAACTCTTTTAAGGTTTTTCAGCCTTAGATACAGCTCACATTTTTCCTCCCATATGGATCTACCCTCTTGGGACCAGAAAGAAGATAAATTAAATAAATAATTTAAACAAGTTAATAATTAAACAAGTAAATAATTATACTGATGTTCCCACCCAGAAATACTAACAGAAGGATAGCTACTTCCTAGAAATATTAACAGAAGGATAGGGGCAAATATCATTTTGAAGAATTTCTCAAAATTAACCTCTTCTAACATCTTGAAAAAGAATTTTCAAAACAGAAGTGATATGAAAAGAGCTGAGTTTTTACCCTCAGTCTCTACTTAAAATAATAGTCAAACTGACCAGAAGACTTACTTGCAAAATGCCATAAACGACCTTGTATATTCAAATATACCTAGAAGTTACAGGATACTCGAAACAAATGAGCAAATAAATGAAAAAACTAAACCTGAATATCTTCAGGAAGTTTGTTTTTTGTTTTTGTTTTTTTCATTTTTTGTTTTAAAGTTTTTTTAATGTTTATTTATTTTTGAGAGACACAGAGACAAAGCTTGAGTGGGGGAGGGGCAGACAGAGAGGGAGACACAGAATCCAAAGCAGGCTCCAGGCTCTGAGCTGTCAGCACAGAGCCCATGCGGGGCTCAAACCCACGAACCGTGACATCATGACCTGAGCCAAGGTCGGACACCCAACCGACTGAGCCACCCAGGCACCCATTTTTTTTTGTTTGTTTTAAAATCCCACAATATAAGAAATCTTGAGTTAGGGTGACTTGAGATTTCATTAAACCAGGTCCTTTCCATATTTCCATTTTATACTATCAGCATGTGACCTTCATCATCAAAAGATGTCTGTAGCATCCCCAGGCATCATGTTCTCACATATCAAATTCCAAAGACAGAGGAAAAAAAGAAAAAAAAAAAAAAAGAAAGTCTGTCTTTTACTTTTACTTCCTTAAATAGAAAAACGGTTTTCTTAGCAACCACAGAGAAAAAATCCCTTTAGGTTAAGTCACCCAGATTTGGGCTCTGTGTGCTTCCTTAGACCAATCACTGGCAAAGAGAATGGACTACATATAATCAACCTCCCAGAAAAGCAGTGGTTCTCAAACCTGAATGTGCACCAGAGTTACTTGGAGGGTTTACTAAAACACAGATTTCTGAGTTGGTCTAGGCTTGGGTTCCTGAGTTTGCATTTCTAACAGGCTTCCTAGTGGTGCTGGCCTGTCTGTGCATGTCTTACACTGCCAGAAACCATGTGGGAACGTGAAAGCCTACATAAATTCAGGGATATGTTAAGAGAGGGGCAGGGGTAATGACTCGAGTAATCAACCAAAGTTCGTCCTAAATCTGTCACTATTATTTTAAAATTCCTTTTCAAGAATTACTATGTTAAAAGGACATCACAGGTATAACATGAGTATCACTTAGGCCAAGTCACTGTACCTCACCTGACTTCAGTTTCAAACTTCCCAAGAACTGTTTTAACAGATCAGTTGGGAATTTTCTGATAAACAAGAAGAAGATAATCTGTCACTTGGACCCTCTTCAACTCTCCAAAGGAAGATGAGTTAATCTCCATGATAAGACTCTGTCCTTATTCCTCCAAGGGAAAATGACCTTGCCAAGAATAATCCTTTTTATTTTGCTTACAACTTCCTTGCCTGTCTCCTCCCTATAAAAACCTTCCTTTTGTACAACTCCTCAGAGCTCCCCTCTGCTTGCTAGATGGGCAGCTGTCTGATTCATGGATCATTTAATAAAACCAAGTAGATCTTCAAATTTACTCAGTTGGATTTTTTTTTTGAACAACTATTATATCAAATTAATGATATGACCACACTTCTGGGTAAGAACACAGTCAGAAAGTTACTATCACTGCTCAGTAACTGCATTCTTCAGATTCAGTGTCATGTAGATGACAGTACCAAACTTCTAATAAGAATGAATATTGTTGAGGTGCCTGGGTGGCTCAATCAGTTGGGTGATTGAGCATCTGACTCGGTTTTGGCTCAGGTCATGATCATGGGATCAAGCCCTATGTCAGGCTCCATGCTAAGCATAGGATTCTCTCTCTCCCTCTGCCCCTGTCCCCTGCTAGCACTCTCTCTCTCTGTCTCTTTCTCTATAAAGTAAAATTAAAAAAAAAAAAAAAGAATGAATATTGTTTGGCTGACTTTAAAAAAGAATAAAGAAGGTGGAGATTAAAATTTTTCTAGCCCAGCAAGCATCCACTTGGTAACCACTTTTACATAAAACATCCAAAAGAATGGACTTCACCAGATGTTCTTTTAATTTTCCAGGGATTAATTTGAGAGTTAATTATCCATTTTAAGTGATTAACAACAACAAAGGAAAAAAAAAAAAAACACTAAGCTCTGTACTGATGCTTTTAATTGTACTATGAACCACTGTTCATTTGCATTTTTAAGAACTAGAATCATTTTGACATGCAAAAAAATGTCCTGGAATGAATCTGCTATTCTGCTTGGCAACACTAAGCAAGTAATTATTTCTACAAATCCTGAAGGATACTCAGATGTTAATGTTTGTTAATAAGAAAGGAAATTATAAGAAAAACACAAAAATGACTTCAATGATGACTTCATGACCAAAAATAGATATTTCTTAGTAACTCTAAAATCTTCCACTAACAAAAAACAATGGATCGTTGTTGGCTAAATAGCAACTTGGCTAAACCACCAAAGACCCAAATTTTTTCAAGTCACTTAACTTCTCTGAGCATTGGCTTTCTCACCTGACCCACTGAGGGTTTGGATTGGTTTTTTTTGTTTTGTTTTTCAGTGTTCTTTCCACACATAATCTAAAGGTGACAACTCCTTTCTCTGTCCCATCCATTTTGGAGACAGGTGTTATAAGCAGTTAAATGATGGGGCACTTGGATGGCTCAATCGGTTAAGCATCCAACTTCAGCTCAGGCTGTGATCTCACAGTTCACAGTTAATGGGTTCAAGCTCCACATTGGGCTCTGGGCTGACAGCTCAGAGCCTGGCTCCAGAGCTCCAGGCTCCTGGAGGCTCTCTCTCTGCCCCTCCCCTGCTCCCGCCCTGTCTCTCTCTCTCTCTTCCAAAAATAAACATTAAACAAAGTTTTGTAATAAAAAATAAACAAAAAATAAAATAAAATAAAGCAGTTAAATGAGAAATGATAGGAAAAAAGATTTAATTACAAAGTGAAAGAGAACAAGAGGTCAGGATAATTCTGGTCTGAAAGGTGAGTTGGTTGTGACAAAATAGTGATGCCAGTGATTTAGAAAGCAACATAACTGAATTACAGAGTTATTTAATGCCAGCTTGAAGAATGACATCTTTGGAGCACCTGGGTGGTTCAGTCCATTAAGCTTCCAACTTCGGCTCAGGTCTTGATCTCACGGTTCATGTGTTTGAGCCCCACGTCAGGTTCTGTGCTGACAGCGTAGAGTCTGGAGCCTGCTTCAGATTCTATGTCTCCCTCTCTCTCTGCCCCTCCCCTGCTGGCACTCTGTCTCTCTCTCTCTCTCTCTCTCAAAAATAAATAAAAATATGGGGCACCCAGGGAGCTCAGCTGGTTAAGCGTCCGACTTCGGGTCAGGTCATGATCTCACAGTTTGTGGCTTCGAGCCCCACGTCAGGCTCTGTGATGACAGCTCAGAGCCCGGAGCCTGTTTCAGATTCTGTGTCTCCCTCTCTCTCTGCCCCTCCCCCACTCACACTCTGTCTCTCTCCCTCCAAAATAAACATTAAAAAAATTAAAAATAAATAAATAAACATTAAAAAATAAGAATGATGTCGTTGTATCAATGACATGTCTCCCTTTTTTAAAAAACATTGAGAAAAATATGTTTTTCTCCTTTAGATTTCACTCTCTGTACCGTAAAAAACAAAAACACCTTTCCAGAGTCACACATGAGTCATACTGATTGTCAAATTATATTAAACACTCACAGCACACAGAGAAAGAAGCCAAATGGATATTTGGAAATGTAAGGGAATTTGAATCTCATTACATCCCAACCTCACTTTTTGCCAAATGTAAGCAGTAAAAATGTGCAAGCTGCAGCTGGCAAAGGCCCAGCATCCTATGTAACTTAACTAATTTTTTTCTAAGGAAATTAAAAAAAAAAAAACAAAAAACTTTGGCTCCCTTTGCTAGCTGCCCCATAATAAAATGGAGAGGAAACAGTTATTAGCCAAGCAAAGACTGAAAGACATTTTGTTAATCAACTTGAATCACATTACATATCCTGTTAAGAATAGATGATGCTTCAAAATACAGCAAACTAAATGTAGCATCATCACCCATGCTGACTGGAAAATGTGAAGGATCAGATTTAATGAAAGGAAACAAAGGAGGAGTGGTCCGTGATGTACACCTCTCAAAGGACTGTCACCGTTCACAAGCCAGGGATTCTGCTCCCTTTTTCATTAATAAGAAACTCCCATGGACACAGTTGAAGCCTTTGCGGAAGCCTGAAGACGGCAGACATGATTATACTTGCTCTTATGTGTCAAATACAGAAATAATTAAAAAGTAGGAGAATTTAGGGAACTGAATTGTTCCAGAGAAGTGTTCATTCATTAGCCACTCAGTAATCATTACAGAGCACGCCCACTGGGCAAGGTCTGGGTAGGTAGAGACATGCCTGTCCTCATGGAGTTCACAGCCTATCAGTTACTAACAACACCTGGTAAAGAGCAAAGTTCCAATCAATGCTTTTTTTAATCAAAGGAAAAAATGATCATACAACTAAATAATTAAATATAATTGCCAGATGGGCGGGACAGTCTGGAGCTCATGGTACAAATCTGTGAGAAGAGATACTTGAGTTTTTTCAGAGAGGTGTATTATTAGCCCAAAACTTCATAAAATATAAGCAATCTCAAAGTTAAAAATTGGTTTTATTATTAAAGGCATTAATAATTCAACTTAAAATAATGGGTTCTCTGTAGAAAAAGCTCCGAAAAACATAGTGAAACAGTGAAGTTATAATACATCGAACAAGTTACAAAATAATATGAAATAGTGTTTCTTTACATTGGTAAAGATTAGAAAATATAGTTAAGAGGGGCGCCTGGGTGGCTCAGTCGGTTAAGCGGCCGACTTCGGCTCAGGTCATGATCTCGCGGTCAGTGAGTTCAAGCCCCGCGTCGGGCTCTGTGCTGACAGCTCAGAGCCTGGAGCCTGTTTCAGATTCTGTGTCTCCCTCTCTCTGACCCTCCCCCATTCATGCTCTGTCTCTCTCTGTCTCAAAAATAAATAAACGTGGGGCGCCTGGGTGGCGCAGTCGGTTAAGCGTCCGACTTCAGCCAGGTCACGATCTCGCGGTCCGTGAGTTCGAGCCCCGCGTCAGGCTCTGGGCTGATGGCTCGGAGCCTGGAGCCTGTTTCCGATTCTGTGTCTCCCTCTCTCTCTGCCCCTCCCCCGTTCATGCTATGTCTCTCTCTGTCCCAAAAATAAATAAAAAACGTTGAAAAAAAAAAAAAAAAACAAAAATAAATAAACGTTAAAAAAAATAAAAATAATTAAAAAAAATTAAAAAAAAGAAAATATAGTTAAGAGAAAATAATTAAAAAATAAACTTTTGTTTACCTAAAATTGACTATAAACAGAAATAAATGAGATTAGCTATATATCAAGCTGACAACCACAAAGAAGAAAAAATTATTTCAAATAACTTTTCAGTATAGTTGTGCAGTTTTAGTGATATATAAGTCTAAGGACAAAAAAAAAGTGTGAAAACAAGCTCTACATTTTATTAGTGGGTTTGCTGTTTGTAATAATATGTATTCTAATCTTGAGACTTTTGGGTGCACACTGTACAGTAAAGAAACTAAGCAGATGTGTTGATATCAGCAACCATGATGTTTACTCCGAGGGAAAGGAAATACAAATATAGAAGAAAAGAAAGCAAGAACACTCATGATATTATTTTTTAATTGTTTTCTTAAGTTTATTTATTTATTTTGAGAGACACAGAGACAGTGTGAGTGGGGGAGGGGCAGAAAGAGAGGGAGAGAGAGAATCTTAAGCAGGTTCCGCACTGCTAGCATAGAGCCTGATGGAGGGCTCGAACTCACAAAACCATGAGATCATAATCTGAGCCGAAACCAACAGTCAGATGCTTAATCGACTGAGCCACCCAGATGCCCAATTTTCTTTTCCTTTTCACAATTTTAAATTTAAATTGGAAAAAAATAGTGTAAACTAAAAAATATGTACACATTTTCTTCCCACAGTTCTTTCTACTGAAAAGCTTAGACACATCAACACAGTAGCAATGAGAAAATTTAGCTCCTTGGTCCTGGTTTCCAAATACATTTCCCACCAGATAAAGAGCTGGTGGAGTCCAAGTTTAGGTCTGGACAAGGTGAACTTGGGACAGTATGGGGTGCCAAAAACTAATTTAAATCAAACTATATCAAAGGACTCAAAGGAGGCTGAAAGAGCTCCCATGGATTCACAATAAGAGAGAGGGAGGGAAGGAGAGAAAGAGAGAGAAAGCCAGGAAACAAAGAAGTCCATAACATCACCTATGAAGTATTCCTGCCCAAAGTGTTTATCCTGAATCTGACCCAGTGTCTTCTCCGGCACTAATACCATGGCCATTAGCCACTTACAACTATTTAGATTTAAAGTAATTTATGTTAAATAAATTTAAATTTCTGTTCCCTAAGCATCCTAAGATAACTCCCAGGATCTCCACCCCTCCCCCCCTTGACTGTGCTATGGTCACATGACAAAAAGACTTTACAGATGTAATTAAAGGCCAATAATCAGTGACCTCAAGACAGGGAGATTATCCATCTAATCACCTAAGCCTTTTAAAAGCAGAGTTTTTAGGGGCACCTGGGTGGCTCAGTCGGTTGAGCGGCCGACTTCGGCTCAGGTCATGATCTCACGGTCTGTGAGTTCGAGCCCCGCGTCGGGCTCTGTGCTGACAGCTCGGAGCCCGGGGCCCGTTTCGGATTCTGTGTCTCCCTCTCTCTCTGACCCTCCCCTGTTCATGCTCTGTCTCTCTCTGTCTCAAAAATAAATAAACGTTAAAAAAAAAATAAATAAATAAAATAAATTAAAAAATAAATAAATAAAAGCAGAGTTTTCTTCCATTGATTACAGAAAGGAAGCCAGACATTTGAAGGTGAGGGGGTTTAACTGGAGGATCCTAGCGCGGGCTGTGACATTGTGTGAGGGCCTCTGAGAAGGCCCAGGGCCAGGAACTCCGCTCAACACGGAGGGGCAGAAAGACAACACCCCCAAGGGTATCTCCAACCACAAGGACCTGAAGTCAGCCTACAACCAGAATGAGCCTGGAATCAAATTCTTCCCAAAGTCTTCAGATCAGAGTGCGGCCCTGTGACACCTTGACTCGCCTTGAGAGACCTTGGGCGTGAACCCTGCTGAGCCCCCTGGACCTCCGACTTACAGAACCATGAGCTACTAGAGACGTGCTGGTTCAAGCTGCTAAGACCACAGTGAGGCAGCTGTGGAAAACTACGATGTTTGAAGGTTGAACCGAGGTGGCATATGGATACTCACCGCATTATTCCTCCAACTTTTCTGAACGTTGGACATTTTCAACATAAAAGGTTAATGAAATTTGTATTTTTTTCTCTGCGTAAAAATCTGAGAAAATGCAGAGTAAATTAGAGGGCGGGACTTCTGGCTACTTCTGACACTTGACAGTACTGACAGTACTGACAGTACTGACCCTAATTTATGATCAGCTTTACTACAAAAGTCCATTTCCTGGTTCTGGATTCACAGAAAATCTACTTGAGAGCCCCAATCAATATTTCCTTTTTAAGTGGCGGAAGTATGGAGTGTGTGTGTGTGTGTGTGTGTGTGTGTGTGTGTGTGTGTGTAGTGGGGAAGTAGACTTGTGTTAGGAGAAAAACAGGTTATTTCCTAAGGTGAATGGGCCAAAACTGAGGGAAGAAGTGACAGGTGTCTCCACAGATGTTCTGTAAGAAGGGCACATAGATATACTAACAGGGAAGTTTACAAGTTTAAAAGACGTTGGCCTTTCCTTCTTCCCATACTCACTCCATCCCCACACCGACTCCTTAGAAAGAGAAGTCATCTGGGTGCCTCTGTGGCACAGTCGGTTAAGCATCCGACTTCAGCTCAGGTCACAATCTCACTGTTCATGAGTTCCAGCCCCGCATCAGGCTCTGTGCTGACAGCTCAGAGCATGGAGCCTGCTTTGGATTCTGTGTCTCCCTCTCTCTTTCTGCCTCTCCCCCTCTCACTCTCTGTCTCTTTCTCTCTCTCAAAAGTAAATAAGCCATTTAAAAAAAAAAAAGGAGAAGTCATCCTTAGCTCTATAAAGTCTATGAGGGGAAAGCATCCTACATTTTCCCAGAGAGAGGAGCGGCTGGCAGGCAATGAATGGCAGAGATGAAGCAGGTGCCCAGAGAGGAGAAGATTTGCCAGAAATGTAAAGGGAAAGAGATTCACTCTATCCTCACTACTTCTGGGATATCTCTTCCCATTTTTTGCAGCAGTGTTTTGAGAGAATAATGGGACTGTGTTCGCCTAGGGTGGAGGAAACCTATGTTCCAGGACTCCCATGTCTGCACAAGACTCCTAAGAAGAGAGGCTGAGTAATCACGGGGAAGCAGGCACACAGTCCCACTGACAGATTCCCAGGAGCCACCATGGGAGCTGCCTGGAAGCAGACTGACCCCTGAAGTTTAAATGTGGACTCCAGTTGCATAAAGATGTCCAGCACAAGATTATCTCCCTGAGTACTCCATATAAAATGTCCACTCTGGACACCCCATCCCTCTTCAATAGTCTATAAAATTCATACGTTCCTCCCCTGGAGTGAAGTAAGGTCTTAGAAAACCAGTAAGAGGACAGAGGGGAGTCAGCAGTCACCACCCGAAGGTGACCACACAATGGTACACACCTGTACATGTGATGCTGCTTTGACTCTCTTTTTAATAAAATCATGTCCACGCACTGGCTTTCTCATTATAATGATGAAAACTATTTTTTAAAAAGACATGTTTGAAAAATGAGAAAATTTACTGACTGTGGACAACAAAAGATAAACAGTGTTATGAACATAGTATAAATCTTCTTGAAGAGAATAAAATGTGCCAAACAAGATACATCAGGTCTAGCCGATCATTTCTTCACTAGCCAGTCAGTTTCCAATGAGCGAGCATTGACAGTAGAGGATGGATAACAAAGTTTGGTTCAATCACAAAAATATATTGATACTTTGCAACATCAGATATGGTAACGCGCTCTAAAAGGTGTGAGTAACAATTACTTCAGAGACTCAATAGAAATATAGGTTTCAAGGCTCAACTCCCAGAGATTTTGAGTTTGCAAGTTTGAGGTGGGGTCCAGGAATCCTCCTTTTTCAACAGAGATCCCCACTGTCTCCACAAGTGACTGTGATAGAGATTTGCCTGGGATAGCACCTTGTGAAAACCTGCTCTAGTGGTTTGGGAGTTGAGGATGCCACCCCAGGGCACTGCCCAGCCCCACTGAGTCCCGCCCCCTCCCTGCTGAATTTCACGGTGAGCGCCCCCTGTGGTACACTGGACATCCCCGTACTGAGCTCCAGCCACAAAGCCCATTAGGCAACAAAGCTGGGGTGAAGAAGAAACAGAACCATCTGGTTACCTGAAAATGAGTATAATCTCCATTTTTAAGGAACAAAAAAGTTGCTTAATTTTATTCTACCCTGTTTTCGTTTCCAACTGGTTTTGGGACGGCCCCTACTCCCAGCTCAAGTACATTTGTTAACACACTTGTTTAAAAAATTAGAAATGGAATTGTACTATCCTTACTTAATTGTCACAGGGTGTTAGCATCTGACTTTCTCTTCCCATATGTAAAAAATGCATAAGTTTCACATGTGAGGCCTAGAAGGGCCCCAAAGCATCCATGAAGACGAATCTTCTGTGAACCTGTAGGTCACCTGGGTCACCTTAATGTCCATTAAAGCAAATGTAAAATTCTATTACAAACCTAATTCTAATACAATGTCTATTACATTTAACTGCTCTGACCAGGTTAGTCAACAAGGACAGGTTCTAAAGGATGTATGGTCCCTGAGGGCTCCATTCAGACATCATCCTTCAGAAATATTTTCTTTACCCTTACGCTCTCCTCCCTGCACATAGGAGAGATGTTCCTCGATGTTCCACCAGAATATATGGCATTTTATGGCATTTCTTTACATTTTTCTCTCTTTCCTACTGTGAGTTCTCTGAAGGAAGCAGTTATGTTTCTTTGGTCTTCACGTTTCTACTGCTTAAGTCAGAAAATGGCAGAGTCTCTGGTAAATAAATAACTTTAATGAATTACAGCTGAATTAAAAACACTGGGCCTGGGGTGCCTGGGTGGCTCAGTCAGTGACTGGTGATTTCGGCTTAGGTCACGATCTCACGGTTCTTGAGCTCAAGCCCTGTATTGGGATCCGTGCTGCTGTCAGCATGGAGCCTCCCTGGGATTCTCTTTCTCTCCCTTTCTCTTTCCCCCTCCATCTCTCTCTCTCTCTCTCTCTCCCCCTCTCTCCCTCCCTCCCTCTCTCTCTCTCTTTCTCAAAATAAATAAACTTTTAAAAAAACACTGGGCCTATTTAATATATGTAGAATGTTATTGACATGTTTACTTATTGTGTTTCCTTTATTACTGTTTTAGGGAATATGAATATATTACAATGGGTCTTTTATCTGGGCTCCAAAACTGTTTATCTATTCACCAGTTGTGATGGACATTTGGGTTGTTTCCACTTTGGGGCTATTATCAACAATGCAACGCTAATGTACAATTCTTTGGATGGACATATATTTTATTTCTCTTGTGTAGAGAGCAGGAGTGGAATTTGTGGGTCAGACAGTAAGCTTCTGTTGAGCTTTTTCAGAGACTTGCCAAACTGTTTCCCAAAGTGGTTGCACCATTTTCCATTCTCATGAGTAAGTGTGAAGGCTCCCATTTCTCCACATCACGGCCAACGTTTGTTACCGTGTGTCTTTTTGAGGACAGTTATTGTACTGGGTGTGTAGTTGTATCTCATTGTGGTATTTACATTTCTCTAATGACTACTGATGTTCAGCATCTTTTCCTGTGCTTAGGGCACACTTTCGAATAAAGGGACAATTTCAAAATACATTCATTTCACTAATCCTAACTAATCTTTTCTTATATAAGAAAATGTCTTATTATCAATTTCTTATTGTAAATCCCCATCTCAGAAGATACTCTCCTTGTCTTAGGAGTTTTGCCTCATCTAATATTTACAGTCATGATCTTGGTGCCAACCTGATTAGATTCTATACAATACACATCTTGTTTCTGAGGACGCCCCTTTAGGCGAGCGACCCTGCCAAGAGGGACCTGCAGGATGTCCTTGCTGGCCCTCCACATCTGCCCTGCTCTTTCTCCCCCCTACTCTGTGCTCTGCAGGCTGCCTCTATGCCAAGCTCCCTGTGTCTGGCTTCTGACTGGAACATGGGCAAGAGGAGAGCAGAACTGGAGAACATCCTCCCTCTGCTCCCTCCCTGTGGGCTGCAGTTTGGCAGTGACTCCTGTCTGACAGGCAGGCCCTTTCCTGTGGCTAGACGCTCTTGTCATCTCCCACCAAGATGTCCCTACCCTGGTATCTTCAGCTCCAGCAGTGGAAAGGGCTTCATGTGGTGACATTTCCCTTACTGTTCTCTATTCCCTGATGGTCCCTTAAACTTGCCATCCTCTGGGCCATCATTCACTCTCTTCAAATACCTCCTGTCCTAGGTGTATTCTTCTTCCTGGTGGCATACTGACTGATACAGAGGGTGAGCAAAACTCCTCTTTTAAATGCAAGACCAGAACATAGATTCATATAAACAAAAGGTTAATACTACAGTTATCTTAAAGTAGTTGCTTCAGCCATATTTGGCAGTTACGCATTAGCATCCCTCTCTGATCTCACAGCATTTGGGCTTCTCTTGAGGACTTGAACTCCCTGTCTTGTTTTGTAGTCACTCATAATAGAAGAAAATTCCACCACCTCTACCATAAATGGCATAATTATGGGAAAGCCACACTTTGGTTTCCCTACAGTCTACTAAGCAGCTTTCTGTAGTCCACGAGTATAAGCACCTTTAGAGCCTATGGGCCTTTACAAAAGATACTCTTTACCCAGACTGGAATTATGGATGGCTGACCATCAAACTTCTCTACAAGGAGTGAGGGCAAGAGAGGAGCAGAGCCCCAACCAAAGCCTACAGAAGGAGGTCCAGGCAGAGTCTGAAGACAGAAGCTCACACCAATTAGATCTCTATAAAAAAGGAGCATGCTGACCTGAGAGAAGGCATCCCTACCACTTCCAGAAGCATTCAAAAAGGATTTTTGACAAGGGCTTCCACTTCTGGTTCAAGGTTGGGTTAGATAACCTTCAAAGTCCTCTGCTACTTTAAAATTCTGATTGCATGGTCTTATTTCTGGTTTAATTAGCACTTCTAATGGTGAAATTAGAATGAAATTTGCATTTTCCTACCTTGCATACTTCCTGATAATCCTCTCCATTTTGGAGAAGATACAAGTTATAAGATTTTTGTCACTTAAGTTCTCCTTTAAAGGGAAAAACCACAGTTAGAAGAGGATAAAGTTTTTATATCTGTTGGCTAAAGATAAGGAGGTAATCACAGGTCTGCTCTGTGGGGGTGGGAGAGGCAGCTGATGAAGGGAGAAGAGTGTGCTCTGGGCTGAAGCATTTCCCGAAGCGAGTGACCTAGGAGCAGAGTAGTCACACAACTGCTGCCTTACCCTTATTTAGTAAGATGCCAGCATCAGAGGAAATATCTGGAAAACCCTATGGTGTCACAATAGCTGACTTCTGACCATAAATAAACTAAGGACAAGATTCCCAATCTACACTATATGACAAAGCAAAAAAAAAAAAAAAAAAAAAAAAAAAAAAAAAAAAAAAATCAGAAGTTATCTTCTTTCTCCCCAGAGGTCAGTCACTGTCTTTCCCAAGTATATAATGCTTCTTTTTCTTTTTTTCCCCCTTTGCTTTTTTAATAGCTGAGTTTTGCCATTCTGCCTTGGTGTTACCAATCACCACCTCCAGCCTGCCACATGGAACTGATAACACATACATATAGATTCTAATTTCCACCAAAGGCATCTCCAGAAAGAAACTGCTCAAAAAAAAAAAAAAAAAGGAAAAAACAAAGAAAAAGAAATTGCTCTCTGGCTGGTCCAGAGATCATTGCAAAACTCAGGACAGCCAGTGAATAATGCAAAGAAAGTCATGCCCCCATCCTTTTCCTCCACTCATTTGTATCCAATGTGATAATTCCTTATATGCCAGAACTACATAATCTAAATTAATCTCAATCTGCTTTAAGGTGAGACGACCATTATCATTCGCTGTGGTTAGCAAACCATAGCTTAGAAGTAGGATTATTTTCTCAGTATTGGATGAAAATGCTCATTATATGATATATCACTTACCTTTCCCTGTCTTGGTCTTCCACCATCTATAAAACATAATGAATTTTCCCTTCTCCATATATTATGATTAAGGAACAATAGAAAAAGTTTTGATAATGATAGACATAAATGATTTAGACAAAACAGTGCCGATACTGATAAGTAAATAACATAGTCTCAACATGGAATTCCTATGCAAGGTCCCAGAAAAACACATCTTTAAATCATTTGGCGAGTCAGTCCACAAAGCAATAGAATTTTGATATTTTTCCCTTTTTTTGGTAGATTAAATATCCCATCCAGATTAAGTGTATACATGTAAGGAGTCAATACAATACCTAGACAACATGTTATTTTCTTACCCCTCTTTTTACTCATTTGTTCATTTAACAAATATTTATTGAGAGACTACTATTTTTCCAATAAGTGTATTGGGCCTCATAGGCTGTAACTATATTCATGTGCCTGGTGACAAAAAATCTGAATTGGTCAATATGGTTGTTTCAAATTTTCTATTGACTTTGCTTCAATTTAGTCAAATGGTAATGAATAGGTTCTACTGATAATCAGGGTCAGGATAAAACATAAACCTCTTGGTTTCCCTATGTATATCTTAACTTCTCATAGACTATGTCTCATTATTTTATTTCCAGCACTTAGCCTCATGCCTAGCACAAAAGAGACTTAAGGATTAGTTGAACTATAGAAAATAATCATAATGCTAAATGGCAACAGTCCCTCCAATTTCACCTCATGTTTTCCTGACCTGCAAAATGATACAGATAGACAAGGCTGGTGTTTCCCAACCAGTTGGGTCAAGACTGGAGCTATTGTAAAGACCCGAAAATCCATATATATTCTAAGCCTTGTGTAAAGACTGAATACATTATTTGTCACATATGTACACAGACAGACACACACACACACACACACACACACACTAATATAATAACAAAACAGTTTCAATGTATGTAGATTTTTGTGCCTAAGGAAATGAGGGTCATTTAAAAGCATTATTGAATTTATAATACGTTTTGTTTGGTCATTATATATATAATTTTTTAAGACTATTTTTAATCTTTATTTGTGTATTTAAGGTTGTCCTAAATTTATTTTATCTTTTAAGATGATTGTGTGTGTGTGTGTGTGTGTATGTGTGTGTGTGATAAAAATACTTAACATAAGATTTACCCTCTTTGCAAATTTTTGTGTATACAGTGAAGTTTTGTTAACTATAGGCTGTGTGACACCTGGGTGACTCAGTTAGTTAAGCTTCTGGCTCTTGATTTAGGCTCAGGTCATGATCTTACGGTTCATGGGATGGAGCCCCACATCAGGCTCGGTGCTGACAGGATGGACCCCGTTTGGGATTCTCTCTCTCCCTCTCGCTGCCCCCTCAATGGTCACTCTCTCCTTCTCTCTCAAAATAAATAAATAAACTTTAAGAAAATAAAAACAAATCTCTCTAGGACTTATTTATTTTGTATAACTGAAACTTTGTGCCCTTGGACTAGTACCCCCTCCCATTTAAAACAAAATTATTTCAGTCTCAGTTTTACCTGAAGCACTAAGTCCTTCCAGGATTTGAAAAACAGATGGTCAGGGGGAAAAAAATCATGACTGAATACCTCAGTCATATTGAGAGTTCAAACTGGTAGGTTTGGAGATTAAAATAGGGTTTCCTTGGATAAGCTGCAGTATAAGCCCCATCCTGTAGGGTATGTAGGGTATGTAGGGTATGCCCCTCCATCTGAGGGGATTGGAAAACTGATACATATCCCCTGGGGCTTGGACTGACGTCTGTCTGATTCATACCTAAAAATCTACAGGAAGAGAGATAGTAGCTGACAAGCAATGGTGACAGTGCCCTGAAGAGCAGGTGCTGCAGCCTGTGTCCCCAGAGTGTCACAGCAAGGAAGGCTCTGAGGTAGACTCCTTGGACCCTGCCTGTGAAGACAGCCCAGATACGTGAGGAGGCTCCAACAGAAGGAAATTGAAGGGTATTACCCAGTATTCAGGGATTATAGAAGGGATCATAAATAACTACCAGAGGAGAAACACTCAACTATGTCAAGGACACTGGAAATGGGACATATCAAGTGAACAGAGGGGGTGGTGGGCTAAGAGCCCTTTTAGGTATGAACTCCAGATTGCCAACATACTTAGGTTACATCTCATACAATGACTCCATTTCCACTGGTTTGTTACTCTAGTGAGAAGATGCACTATAATATATAACACATTCATTAGACGAACTAGGAAAATATCATATGAAATGCATCTCAAATTTATATTAATGAACTTTGTCTCAGAGGGAGAGATACCTTCTCATGTTGGCATCTACAGGTATTGTGAATGGAATACCAACTTCTAATACTAAATGATTATCTATAAAAACTTTTCCTCTACCTTGGGCTGTAGACTGAGCTACCTTTGCAAACTATGTCTATGGTACATTCATTTCATCAACAAAGCTATTCCAGAACATTCCACGTACTTACTTCTTATTTGCTTTTATAACCTAATGTTTGGCCCTGTAAGTAGCATTCTCATTGATTCCAATGTTTATGTTTAATGGGTGACTTAATGGAAAATGAGGAAGGAATGTGCCAATATTTCTAGTTCACTGAGAGAGTCAAGCAAAGGGGATTTTAGGACAGACCAAAGTCCAGAGGAAAAATGAAAATGAAGAGCTGGATACCAAAGTCATGTATATTTGATACTTTTCCTGATAATTTATATCTAACTCTGGAACAAAAAAATTCCCAGTTTGAAATTATCAAGAAGACATCATTTGACAATATGGATTTTTTAAAAACAGGGAAATATAGGGGTGCCTGGGTGGCTCAGCCAGTTAAGTGTCCAACTTCGGCTCAGGTCATGATCTCATGCTCATGAGTTCGAGCCCCGCATTGGGCTCTGTGCTGACAGCTCAGAGCCTGGAGCCTGCTTCGGATTCTGTGTCTCCTTCCCTCTCTGCTCCTTCCCTGCTTGCGCTCCCTCTCTCTCTCTCTCTCTCAAAAATAAACATAAAAAAAACAAAACAGGGAAATACAGGTCCCTGATAGTGCCTTTTTGCATCACTCTTGAAAATGTTATCATTCATTGAAAATAGAGCAGCAGTACCCTAGTAAAGACTCTTTCAAGTTGTTCAGAAATACTGAGAATGTCACCAATAGCAACTGTTATTTTTTTTGTCATTGAATGCAACTCTTTCATTAAAGTTGTTGAACATTCTAGATTCTTTCAGCCATGCTGTAGTGTGCTTCGATCTTGCCAACTCCGTGTGTCCAGCAACACTGACATAGTCCCTAATGCTCCTCACCAAGTATTTCAGAGTCTCCACTTCAGGGAAATGATAAGAGAGTACAAGGTGGACCCCTGTATTAAATGGAGCCATGTGGCCTAGCTCAGCCAAGGAGCTGTGAGTGGTAAATATGTGCCACTCCTGACAAGCATTCTACATATCTACTGGTGTGAGACCACCCTCTTCTGCCTACCTCAGCAGCCAGCAGTGTTTCAGTGGATGCGGACAGCACAGGGTAGTGCCCTCAGCTGGCTGTGCAGGCATGTAGCAAGAGCGAGGAACAGAACTTTGTTCTAAGTCGCTGAGATTTGGAAGTTATTTGTTTCTGTACCTTAAACTACTCTGATTGAAACAAATGTCTTATTGCCTGTCACTTTACGGATATATGTTGATGGGGTCACTTATTAAGTATGCCTGGACTGCAATAATATCTTTATTTTTATAACTCTGAGTTGTATAATTAGAATTCAGTTTAATAGAGATAATACATTTCTCATTTAAGTGTCACTCAAAATAAAAATCTGCTGATGGGGTAGCCGGGTGGCTCAGTCAGTTGAGCGTCCGACTTCGGCTCAAGTCATCATCTTGTGGTTCGTGATTTGAGCCCCGCGTCAGGCTCTGTGCTGACAGCTCAGAGCCTGGAGCCTGTTTCAGATTCTGTGTCGCCCTCTCTCTCTGCCCTACCACCACTTATGTTCTCTCTCTGTCTCAAAATAAATAAACACTAAAATTTTTTTTTTTAAATAAACATCTGCTGCTAGTGAATAGTCATTGTGGATTTTGTGTAAATCCAGTGCAGAGAATGGTGTCAGAACAGCTGGCAGCTGAAGTGAGGGCAGAGCATTCCTGGGAGACCCACTCACTGTCTGCAAGATGCATGCAATTCAGTTCAATACACTTTAAAATAAAAAATAATCACTAAGGGTTTTCTATGAGCATCGCATTATAACAAGCATGATGAGGTACTGTACAAGTTGCTGAAGAGGAGAGTTATACAAGTTATACATATAAGATCAGATTTGACCCCCAAAAAAGTGATTAGTTTCACAAAGGGCTTACAGGGAAAATGCATTAAGGGAAATATTCTGCTCTGGGGAATTCTTTCAACAGAGGAGGGGCACGGCCCAGGCTACTGCTGCCTGGGGCCCAGCAAGCAATGGCCAGCACATTCACCTGCAGATCCTCATCTCTTATGTGGCCTTATCAGTAATAATTTGATCAGTGGTAATTTGATCTCCTTGCCCTTACTGCTCTTTTCTGTGTCCCCATTTGTCCAGAATCTGGGCAGGGAGGGGGCACTGTTTGTTGGCCCCTCAAATGCAGCAACAGAAATGTGTAATGGAGAAGTCCAGTGTTAGCCTGAGCTTGGAAGCAGGGAAGAAATATGGTTTGGATGTGAGAGAGGTGGGGGGATATTCCAGAGTGCAGGGTGCTGCACAAAATCAAGGATGAATATTCTTAGCTGAATGTATTTTGAATTCTCTAAAGGGCTTTCACCTACATGATAGAAGTGTATGATTTTTCAGATGGTCAGTATAAGGACCTCATGCCCTCTTCTAGGGACACAAGATTAACAGGGAAGGGCACAGACACATACTGCTTTTGTGGGCAACACTGTAATGGAGGAAGATGGACAAAATCAAGTGATAAGCATGTAAAACATTTATAGACACTAATGAGTCCCAGGAATAAAAATAAAGGCAGGCAAGAAGGCAGAGAATAATGGGGGTTGGCTCTTTTGGACAGGTGGTTAGGGAGCTCTGGTCTGTGAAGAGAGTATTTGAACAGAGACAGAAAAAACCTGAGGAGACGTGGGGAGGAGATAATCTCAGACCCAGGGAAGAGCAGCTGTACATACCCTGAGGGAAAACTGGTCTGGTTTCCTGGGAGAGGAAAAGATGGGGGTGGGGGGTTGGAGCCCAGGACACAAGTGATAATAGGCTGGCAGTGGCAGGAGAGGCACCTTAAGAAAGGGTCAGTGAACGCCAGGGCAGAGCCCAGAGAAGTGAAGTGATTAGAACATTCTTGAAAACGAATCTGCTGCTGGGTGTAGGGTATTTCCAGAACCACCAGGAAAACTGGCCAGAGCCCATTAAAATATTTCAGGTGTAAAATGATTAGAACCCAGCCTTAGGCAGTTACTGCAGATGCCAAAATCTGAAAACTCATACAAACTCATATGAAGATAAGTTGGCAGAGCTCTGGAACATATTGGATGACAAGGGCAAAGAGGAGAGAGAAATGACAGACAAGTCAGGGTCACTGACCTGATTTCACTGTCAATGATGGCAGAGATGGGACATAAGGGCACCTAATAAATGATCACTCCAAAGGGAGATATAGTCACCAATGACAGTAATTGACTATATATATATATATATATATATATATATATATATATATATATTCCAAACAGCTATGTTTTTTAAAGAAAAGATACAAATAAGAAAATCAAAAAAAAAAAGGTAATAAAAAAGAAACCTTATCACAAACTCACCAAACTCAAGATAAACTGCCAAAAAATGTCATGCTTAGTAATGAAAACAAAATAAATACCTTTTAACCAGTTAATACTGAAATACAACCATTTTGATTATATACCTTCAAACATGAACAATGGAGATTTGCATACATGAATTTGTTAGAAAAAAATACGGTATCTTTTGTATTTTTCAGGGCCCAGTGAAAAACCAAGAAATTCGAGAACTGTCAGAAAGCCCTGAGTAATACATAGTCCAAAATGTATGCTCATTTGAAGAAAAATAATCCAAATTCCTGTGATGCCTAGTCAACTAAGAAACCAAACACCTTTAAATAAAGTTGTTTAAAATATGCATATTTATAATTTACTTTTTTTAATTTTATTTATTTTTTGAAAGAGGGAGATAGAAAAAGAGAGAAAGAGAGACATAGAGACAGAGAGAGAATGAGTGGGGGAAGGGCAGAGATAGGGAGACAAAGAATCCCAGGCCGGCTCTGCTCCATCAGAGTGAGCACGATGTGGGGCTCGATCCCACAAACCATGAGGTCAAGACCTGAGTCAAAAAAAATCAGCCCAACTGACTAAGCTACCCAGCTGCCCCTAAAATATGTATGTTTAAAGTAAAGTTGTTTCCCAGGCTCAAAATGAGATTTCCAGTAGCCTTCTATTTTTAAAATATGAAAAACAAACACAGATGAAGACAGTTAATCTCACAACTGAACCCTGTGTTTCAGGTAGTATGACTCTTCAAATCCAATATTTAGGTATTGTCTGGTTTTTAGAAAAGGCCAAATGGATCACAGGCTCAGTCAGAAATCCTTCTTTGAGTTCCCTCTTCTTTTCTCTAAGCCTCAATTACTTCTTAGTAATTCCTGTGTGACTAAATCAAATTAAAGTAACCATCACAGAAATTATGATGTGTAGTCAGACATCAATCATCATTAATCCTTCCAGCAAATTATTTCAAGTGCTAACCACTATGTTTGGAGCTATAATATTAGAATTCCTAAATTTTCACACACATGCATGCACATGTGCACATACACACTAGAGGATTAATACACAGACAGACAGATGAATAGATGGAGACACAGATAGACAGATGGATCCCAGCACTGAAGAACTTACAGTCTGGGTCTGAGAGAGCAGACAGTAGACAGCCTTGAGCTGTCAACCACTTCAGGAATTGCCCTAGCTGCAGACAGCTGCCTCACACAAGGTCATATCCCTTCCTGGGTGGCTTACAATCTAATAACGCAATCAAGTGAGGGCATAAAGACCTGCCCATCTTGGCCCAATTTGGGACAACTCTGAAGGTCACTCTAATTCCAGCAATCCCCATGGGGTCTCTGCCACTGGGCCAGCATTGTAGCCTGAATTCTTCCTCTTCTGCCTCTTGTCTCCTTCTCTTCCCCTCCAGGTGTTGGTCCCAAGAATACTTCTTAATCAGTGTTTCATATCCCAAACTCTGACTACAATCTGCTTCTGTACATGCACATGTGTATACATACATACAGATGCATGAGTGTCATATATATTTAACAAGTCTTTACCAAACATAAGCATGCTACCTGCCACTCAAGCTGTTAGAACTCTTACTTCCACAGTGCAACTTGCATAAATATCCCACTGGCAGTTCTTGAAAGAAGAAAAAAAAATGGAAGCTGGAAATAAGTGCCACTCTGCTCCCGGCTGGACATCCCTTTATATTGCTTCCTCCTACCTCTAGGATCCCTGGCTGGCATCAGCTCCTGAAAGTCTGATGCTCTAACATGAGTCAGCGAAGGAGGCGAGGAGTTGAGGCTAGGAAAGCTTTGGAAGTACGCAAAGGGACTTCCCACACTTCCTTCCTTCCACAACCCAGAGTGTGTTCCTTGTGCTCCACATGGTAAACCACCTGCCATAGAAAATGGTTAGTAACTGGTGTGAAAATCATTCCTACTAATACTTAAGTAAAAACTGTTTGCAAGAAAGGGAAGCTTCTCATCCATGAAGCTTCGGAGTAAATCCATCCAGCAGATCCAGATGGCCATTCTAGCAGCAGAGACAATCATCTTTTTCTGGGATCAGCTAATATTGGCCTACGGGCCAAATCTGGCCTGCCACCAGGTTTTGTATGGCTTATGAGCTAAAAATGTTTTCTGGATTTTTTGATGATTTAAAAGAATAAAAAGCATAATATTTCATGATATGTGAAAATTACATGAAACTCAAATTCCAATATCCATAAATAAAATTGTAGTTAGAACACAGCCATGCTCATTCATTTATATATTTTCTATGGCCCCTTTGCCCTACAATAGCAGAGGTGAGAAGTTGTGACAGATGTCATATGGCTCACAAAGTCAAACATGCATACTATCTGGCCCTCTACAGGAAAAGTTTGCTAACTCCTGAGCTATATAACTTAGGGTTCCATGGGCAAAATACCACACATCTGGTTACTGGTGAATGTCCCAATTTGGGTCTTCACATAGCTAGACTGGCTACATATACACAAGTCTGTAAGTGCCTAGCCTCTCACAAAACTCTAAACACCTTCCACAAAAGCACACAATGGTTTATAGACTCCAATTCAAGCTCAAACATAAAGGCTGTCTTTCTTCACATCTTTTTACATCAAAATATCTGCATTGAGTATGGAGCTGGAAAAATAACATTTGTCAAATAAATGGGAGCCACTTTAATGTTGAATAGGTGAATGAATGGCTTCATATTCTAATATTTAAGCAGTAGAGAAATGTGCCAGCAATGATGATGCCTATTGTGGTATAAAGAATATTTTAGATCTGCTTCTCAATGTAAGGTAGAAAATATTTTCCCTGGACTTTTCCCTAACATTTCCAAAAATTTAACTCATCCCTGGGTGTCAATGGCTTTGACACAGCACTTACTCTTCAGATACTAAAAATTATGTAGTCAAAGATATCAGAAGATTAGAAATGAGATGTTCAATCCTAAAAGTTCACATTAAAGGTCAATTAAATATAAAAACGTCTGGGGTTCCTATAAGCGCTGCAAAACATAAATATCAATTTGTTACAAATCTACCCATGAAGTCATCTATCTGTCTCTCCATGAATTTATTTATGCAATATTTCTCAAAAGGGCACTTAGGAATTTAGCTTACTCTTATTTTTCAAGGTATATTGAACTTGAGGGAGTCAAAGTTCACAAAGAAATGATAAATACATTTTTAAAAATATTTTGTGAACACATAACCCATTTTTGTTACACCAATTATTACCTTAGAAATGACAATATTTTCTTTCCCACTTATTTAAGCTTTAAATACCTTCCATAATTTAATCTCACCTGACCTGTCCAACATTACATTCTGTTACCCACCTGATTCCACTCTACCTCATCTACTTGCCTCACTATCTACCAAACCATTAAGTCCTTCCCCTACTCACCATGTTTTCAGTAACTGTATGTCTTTTGTTCTTCTTCCCCAGAATCCCCTTTTCTTTCTTCCCTTATTGACAAACACCTACCAACCTTTCTAGAAGGTTGCCTCTGCCCCAAAGAGAAATAAACATTACTTCCACCCATTTGTTATTCTTTATTTAAAAAAAAAAACATATGGGGCATCTACTATACACTCAAAAATAGACAAGAAAATGAGATATTTCTGCTTAATAAGAGCACTGAGGTATGAGCAAAGTTTTATGGGATCAAAAAAGAACACAGAAGAAAGACACTTAGACCAATAGTACACCAGTGTAGAAAACATCTTTAAGAGGAGGTGATGCTGAGTTAAGTACATGCAGGGATGAAGGATGGGAAAGGGGAGAAGGTATTCTGGGCCAAAGGCATAGCAGGTGAGAAACCAGGAAACTTCTTGAAAAGGTTAAGTGAACATGGTAGAAAGAAAACATTTTCCTAAGTCCATTTTGTCATACTTTTGATAGAGCACTTGGAACTTCATGCTATCATTAAGTAATATGGACCTGATACCCCTATTTTAGCTCCTCTTTCTACGATCTGTCAGTTGTACAGCATCAATCTGGAAGCATTTGGGCTAGGCACTGTCCTGGAATTGATTTTGGAAGAACCATGGTCCATCGTTTTTGCCTTATCATCTTGTGATGCAGAGCATGACTCAGCTCTCGAAATCAACAAAACACCTTTCTCCTGAATAGGCCAAAAAGCTCTGGGTAAGATTCTCGTCCTCTTTATAAAATTCACGTCAGATGTTAAATGGCAGATATTACTTTGTTCTTCCAAATGAGGGAGAGTGAGTGACTCATCACCTGAATAGTCTGTGAAACGGAAGAAATGAGCAGCAATCAAGAATGGGGATGTAGAAGAGTGTTTGAATTTAAAATGGAGTGTTCTCATAACTTTCACGCTCAAAAAATTCTGTGAGTCTTATGTATTGGTTTTTTATATGTATCATCAGTATACCTAATAAAATAAGCTGTTTCCACAAAGGTAATGAATCAATTCAGAATTAAAATGGTGATTAGTCAATTTGATGCGTAAACTGTCTTAGAATTATGGAGGAGTCGCATATCTTATTTCACAGCATCTTATTCAATCTTTCAACTGAAATTTGATTTCCCTTTTCCTGACCCTACAAAACCACCCAGGCCTTACTTTCTATAGCAGAACTTTTCAAAGTGAACTCAATATTGTTTATCACATTTTGTGAGTTTGAAAATACTATGTTAGATGCTGGAATATGGAAGAATTGAGAACAAATATGGAAGACAATGCATTTGGAATTTGGTTAAACGTGAATTAATAACACCCAAACCATCTGCAAAAATGCTTAAGAAATCTTCGTAAAATACAACATCCTCTTTCAGGAGGAGTTCCAAAGCAGAAACGACATAACTCCAAGGTTGTCTGTATATGCAGATGTATCAGGATAATTGAAATATAATTTTTGACAGGCCTTAGTTGTGAAAAAGGACACTATTAATGTAGTCACAAGTCCGCTGAAAGTTCTGCCACTGACACAGCACAGAGCTCACTCCACTGACAGGGCCAAAATCCCTATTCAGATGTGGCCAGTCCACTCTACCTGAATGGTGTTTCAAAAACATGATTAAAAATGTTCACACAAATGGCATGGACCATAACAGTATTAGTAACAATAACTAACATTGAACTTAAATGCTTATTTCAATATATGCCAGGAGATTTGCTCAGCATTGTGTGTATATTATCTCATGGAATCATAACTATTCTATTAAGCATATGTTATTATTATTCCCATTTTACAGATGGAAAACTCAGACTTAAAAGTTAGAAATTTATTTTCCAAGTTTATGCAGCCAGTAAATAGTGGAGCAGTTATTTGAGTTAAGATAATCTGAAGCTGCTTTCTAAACCAGTTTCCAGTTCTGATCATTGCTGCCTTCGTTAAAGCCTGTCCCATGCTTAGAAGGCAGACCTAGAGTCACTATATTGGAAATGACAGTGTTACATTCCAAAACTTATAAAAGATGAGAGTTAGGCTGTCCTGATATTTGCCACTATGAAAACCATATGATCAGAACAGATATGTGCAAAGTCTCTTTAAAGACAGGCTGGCTGCATGGCCAGGAAAGCATAACAACTTGTGACTTAACAGGGGTGACAAATGGGCTTCATCAGAGGAAGCCAGGAAAAGAAGGAACCTGAAGCAAGCCTTGTAGTGACCTTCCAACCCTTTCAGTGGACAAAAGAGTGATTTAGCTCAACCCTTTCAGTCCCAATGCTAAATGTGGCTTTCTGGAGATAACTGGGCAAACTGCTTCTTTTTAAGCACAAGGCCAGCAACCAGTTTTCCATTTGTAATTTGGCTTCTTAATTACTTTGTCTGTAAAGAGTATTTAAATTGACTAGAGAACATAAAATTGGCAGAATTCTTGCCAATTTCCACTGCAAATTAATAAGTTCTGCTCTGCTTTAGGTATGATTTTATAAGCTGGGATGATACATATTTCCATACTAGGGATGGACCGCCTCTGGGTTGTGCCAACCAAATCAGGTCTCCAAGTCCCCAGGGCCAGGCCCACCCTTAGAGCACAGTGAGTTGAACCCACTGAAATCATGCTCAGGGACTGTTTGGCAAAAGGACAAAGGCAGACCCCAGCAACCCCCAAGAGCTCCCCTTGTGCCTCCCATTCAAAATTCCTAAAGCCAAAGCAAATCAAATTGGAACTTTCATTCCAACATACTAGAATAGTCATCTTGAAGGTTAATGATTTGCACCAACTTCTTCCCTATACTTTCTTTAGAGTTTTTTCTGAGGCTCGCCATTCTTCAAATAAAATGTCATTTTGTTCTGGGACAAGTAACATGTGGATTGGCCGGCAGAAAATAAAGAACACTGGCTCTGCTGGAAATTTAAACATGGTGGCCAATTCTCAGCATAACAATCCTTCCCATGTGCTGACCCCAGAGGAAAGGGTAAAAGAATGAAAACACAGCAGGGCTTTTAACAACGTACTCAGTAGGATGTCTTTATCAGATTGACAACCTCCAAGTTCTCAGGGCAGCCAGATACACCAGACCACATTACCTTCTCAAGAAATATTCCATACCAAATGAATTCACACTACTCTGAACATGTTAAGTACAAAATAATGCTTGGTACTCTTCATGTTTCCAGAGTTTGACTTTCAAGAAATATTTGCCATAGTTCTGTGAAATTTTTAGGATGGTCTTTATTTGGTGGTAACAATCTGATAATAATATATATTTAATTATATTTAATAATATATGTTTAATAATATATATTTAATTATTTTCTGCACTTTAGCAGATTAATTCTCATCACTACCATTTAATTTTTTTTAATGTGTATTATTTTTGAGAAAGAAAACGAGCAAGCAGGGGAGAGAGACACACACACACACACACGCACACACACACAGAATCTGAAGCAGGTTCCAGGTTCTAAGCTGAAAGCAGCAAGCTAAATACAGGACTCGAACTCACAAACCGTGAGATCCTGACCTGAGCCGAAGTCAGACACTTAACTGACTGAGCCACCCAGGTGCCCCCTTATCACTATCATTTTATATAAGAGGCAAAAAGTATTTCTTTTTATAGAGAAAAAAAAAACAAAAACAAAAAGCAAAGATAACTTAAGCATGCTTGACCAAGAGAAAACACTGAAGAAAGTAAAAATGCTGAGTAGAACTGCAGAGAAATAGAGACAGAAGCAGAAGCATTGGTGCAGGGGCATAGAGCACACATCGTCAAGAAATGAGACTCATACAAAATCAAATGTTTGGCACTGACAGTCACTTTCAGAACACCTTGAAATGCCTGGACATAGTAATTACACTTACTATCCAGCCTTCATTTTGGTGAAAATCCTTTGTTGGTGGACCCCACTATGTCGTTCAAGATCGTCTCATGTACAAACATCTATCGACTTTCAAGTCTGAGAACCTCTCCTCTCTCAGTGTTGGTCCTGGCGTTGTGTTCTTTTTCCACCAGTAATTAGCACAGATAATCAAGTGCATATTCTTGAGAGGTAAGGGAAAGTCCTTTGGGCAGAGGTCACAAACAGAAAGATGTACGAATGCCATCACAAATCACATATAGACATTTCTCCCAGTGTTCCTAGCCAAATACCACATTAAATAGGACTTTCGTCATAACTGCCCAGGAATTATCCTGCTTCATATGTCCAGGTTAAGAATGGTAATTCTGATGAAAAGTAAAACAAGTCAATGAAGAGTGGCTTGTAGGCGAGAGTTAGCTAAAACTGAAACAGTGTTCACCAAGTACAAAGCCTGTTGGTGGTGGCGGTAGTGCTTTGTTTATTTCATTATTTTTTATTATCATTTGTTTCTGGTGACACTGAAAAAGCAGGACTCTGAAATGAAATACTTTATCATGCGCTTGACAGCATGAAGAAAGTAAAAACCAAAATCGATAGCCTTGTAATCATATCACTACCTTCAGTGGCAAAGATAAGAAGAGTACAAACTAAATGTTTTTAATAAATAGAACAGTTACACACAAAAAGGAAAGAAAGCAAAGGAAAATCTCAGTGGAAATCATGCGCTTTGCTGAGAATCATTCTGCTTTTTTTTTTTTTTTTTTTTTTTTATCTTCCTCACATCAGTGGCAATTCATCTAAGAAAGACAAAAAAGACCTTTGGATCCTTTTGTTTTTTTCTCTCTCTTGATTCTTTGCAATAATTAGCAGTATCTCCTATAATACTTTATGCAAACCTCCATTACAGCGCTTTTACCATTAGATTATTTGCTTCAGCACGGGTCTCTCCCAGCAGACCTAGTGTGCTTGGAGGGCTAGGGCTGTCTTAATCATTCCTTCACATCCATTCTCAGTTCCTGATACACAATACATGTTCATTGATGTTTGTTATACAACCCAACAGGTTGAAAATTTAGTTGTCTACAGGAGGGCCAAGCAAGCAAATGTAAATGAATGAACGTCAGGTATAAGATGAACAGTGGGGTGACTGTCACTCTTAGGAGCCCTTGACCCAACTAAATGGGGCAGCTGCTATTTAGATCTGGCAGACCATTGGAAAGGACTTTTCTAAAGAAACTAGACATCTGAATATGTATGGGAAGATTTCCACATTTACAAATACTTTATAAGCCAAACAAAATGTGTCCATGTGGCAGATTTTGCCCATGACCACCAGTTTGCAAGGAGCATATGCTAATATACTTGGGATCTATAAATTTAATAAGAAGGAAACCTTTTTTTTTTTCCTTAGAGTCTGAATTTAAGGAACTATTCTCAGAGTTGTCAATAAGGTCTAATATAAACTGAACACCACCTAAAAATATCTATCTCAAACGGCCATAGCCATAAACAAAATACTGAGTTAGGCCATTCACATACAATCTCACTGGTCAAATTTCCATTCTATTCAAATCTTCAGCTTCCTCTGTGTAAAGAGCTCACTGATTTGTATGTGAATCTTCATAATTTGATGGACTGACTCTGGTAAAGAGCTAGGAGACCTAGATATTTGTGATAGCAAGAGGTAGGCACTAACTTTATATATAACTTGATTTGGGGGCACGGAAGTCTATATTTTTAAGCAGTTGGCTCATTCTGGGAGTGGAATATGTTGGATGAATAACATACACAAATATGATTTTCTTAACCTACCAATTTATTAACTCACTCAGCAAATATTTAGTGGTTGTACACTGGGTGTCAGACTCCATGCCAAGGGTGAGCACACAATGTTGAAAAAGACAACTCTGATACTAAATTTTCAAAAACTTGTACCTAAAAGCAGTGGTTCTCTGGTTCTCCAAGTTTGGCACTCCTCCCCCCACCCCCAGTCCAGAAGCATTAGCATGAGCTGGGAAATTATTAGGAATGTAAATTCTTAGGGCCCACCTTAGAAACACTGGGGGTGGAGCTCAGCAATCTGTTTTACTAAGACTTTGCGGTGACTCTGATACTTCATGTCCGAGAAGCAACATTCTAGAGGACAATTTAAAAAAATCAAATAAAAAAGAAAGTATTAGTTTTCTAGGGATGTCATAACAAATTATCCCAAACTTGCTGGTTTAAAACAGCAAAAATTAGCCCTCTCACAGTTCCTGAGTCCAGAAGCCTGAAACCAAGGTATTGGGAGGGCCATGTTCCCTCCAAAGGCTCTAAGGGAAAATGTTCCTTTGCTTATTCCAGTTCCTGATGGCCTCTGACATTTCTTGACTTGTGACAACATAACTCACGTCTCCCTCTATCTTCACATGGCCCTCTTCCTGGTATATTTCTCCATGCCCTCTCCTCCTCCTGTGAAGACACCAGCCACCGTATTTGGGGCCCACCCTAAATTCAAGATGATTCCATCTCAAGATCTTTAATTATATCTGAAAAAAAAAAAAAAGATCCTATTTCCAAATAAAGTCCTATTCCGTGGTTCTGGGTGGACATAAATTTGTTGGGACGGAGTGAGCACTACTCAACCCACTACAGAAAGGAAATTTTAAAATCATCCGTTGAGTGAACATCATGAAGGAAACAAGGAGCCAAAATAGAGAATTTAGAGAATAAAAATGGGGAACTTGTTCACTTACAGTGGACAGAAAAGTCTCCCTTAATAGGCTACATCTGAACTTGGGAACTGACGGATGAGATGCAATCAGTTGCTGAAGGACAGGAGAAAGAACAAGACAATGAGTGGGGGGGACACATTTCAAGGAGAAGTAGCATATGGCCATGACCCTGAGCAAGGAAAGAGATGAGCATATCCAAAAGAAGCCCCTGTGGTTGGAACCTAGTAAGCAGGAAGAGATGGAGAGAGTTGAGACCAAATCAACTATTCCAAAGCAGCTCCACGGTATAGCCCCGAGGCTGAGGACAGGGAAAAGCTGAAGCCATTATTTCAGAGGTCTCTAAGAAGTCACTCTGTAGCTGACACAGACTAGGATGGGAAGAGCCTGAGGTTTGGGATTTAAAAATTTCCTAGACAGTGCCTTTGGTTGCAGTTATTTACAGACGAGACTGTCGTGAATAAATAGATGAGAACACTTCTAAGTTTGTGAAAGACTATACTGCCGAATAAACCATACTCCCAGCCTGCAAAAACCTGCCAATGTTCAGAATCCAAGAGAACCCTGGGCTCTAAAACTAACATCAACTGAACAACCCCAAGAAGGGCATGATCTCCAATGTCCTCCCAGGAATGAAGTCATGGGCAGTAATGCACGAAGAACAATCTTTCTGAGGGCTCAGACAGAGGGCACAAAGACACTGAAGAGTGGTGTTCCTCTCAGAGGGCATAACCTGGGCTTGCAGGATAACCTCAGTAAGAAAAAATGCTCTGCTACCAGGGAAGAAAATCTTTTGCTATTCCTGACCAGTCAGATTTGATAATTACAATGAAACAGTGTCTGGCCTGTGTTCCCCATTCTCCTCCTCTATGAATGAGAATTTTTATTAGGGTTTCCTATGCCACTGATCCATTGCAGATGGGTGAGTTGGGGGCCAAATAACTTGTCTTTTAGACAAAGAAAAACACTATTCAGACATGGGAGAACGTGTGAGGATGGCCCAGAATATCTTGGACTTTGGTTCAGATGCAATAACTGGTTAGGACTATGGGCTTTCCTCCTTTGGGGATCAAAGGAGATATGTTATACGTGTGGTGTAAAAACACAAATATTTGGGTGGCCAGGGGCACACTAAAGCAGATTGTTGGATTTCCTCCATTACCTATGCTCCACATTTCAGTGTGATAAAGACATCAGCTTTTAGCTGAGTATATTTCCACCCAGGATAAATACATTGTCTAGCCTTCCTTGAGGTTAGGTGGGATCTTGTGACTAAGTTCTAACCAATACGATATAAATAAAAATGTTGTGTGACATCATCCAGGAGTCATCCATACAAATACAAGTTATAAACTTTGACTCTCCTTTTGTTTTGTTCTTACCATGACCCTGTTATTACCCAAATGTTGCTTGGACAGAGAAAACCAGGGCCTTATCGCAGGGTGGTATGGTAATGGGAGCTAGAAGAAGGGTGGACAGCTAAAAAAAAATATTGGAACAGAGCCTTGGACCACATGCCTCAAGATTTTGTGAGAGAAATAAAATGTATGTGTCAATTTGGGGTTTCTGTTATTTGCAAATAATCTAATAGCAACCAATGTAGACATTCAGCCATTATTAACAGGAGTTTAGATTTTACCCTACTCATGAGATTTCACGCAGCTTATGAGAGAGTTTCAGGCACTTATTACAACAGGACCCACTTTACATTTTATGTCCAACTCTGTGAAGAATGATGGGAAAGAGAAACAGAAGTACAGCCCATGTGGAGTATAGTGGCCTGCATAAAGATAGCAGTGATGGAGGTAGGGTGAAGGGGATACATTTGTGTTATGTTTTAGAGATAAAATACAGTACTTTTTGATGAACTGGATAAGGAGACTAAAGGGAAAAAAATAAAATATTGCCTATAACTCATGTAAAATACAAAAGATACTTATTTCCATTAAATTCACTGAAAACTGAAATTTCTCTGGGGTATATAAGCCCTTATATGTACAAGTCCTCTAGGTTTTCTCCACCAGGACTTGGCTGCACTAGAAGTTGCTTTTCCATTGTTCCCACTGATTACACAATCACTTCTGTGCTGTCAAGATACCTTGCTGGTTTTGTCTTCTGTTTTCTAATTCTTCCAAGTTATTAATTAAAAAAAAAAAGCACAACTTATGTGACAATCTAGAGTCCAAGGTCTCTCCTGACATTGCTGATTATGCTTTTAGATGAATGAACACACTGACTTTAATAAAGAGAATGCAAAATATAAAGACTAAACTCGTAAAATAAAAAGATTTCCTATATTCAGATTTGAAATAATGAATGTACTCTGAAAAAATAATACCTTAAAATCCAATACTTAACAAGAAGAGGAGGGCAAAGAATAAGATATGGTTATTGGAATTTGCACCTTTATATACATAACGTTGCCTCTCCTTGAGCATGAGCTAAACCTGAGAATACGGAAAATGTGATGGGATGTCACTCCCATGACTGTGTTATGCTATATCACAAAGCTTAAGGAATTTTTCAGATGTAGTTAAAGCCCCTATTGAGTTCATCAAAACAGAGATTATCCTATAGGGACTTGACCCTTTAAAAGCATCTAGAGGTCAGAGACTTGAAGAAGCAAATGCTCTCTCTCCATTGCTGGCTTGGAAGAAGCAAACCACCATGAGTTACACAGCTGAGAGGAAGCGAATGGTGCAAATTACCTTAAGGAACTTAGAAACAGATCCCTCCCTAGTTGAGCCTTCAGATAACAATGCAGCATGGCTGACATCCTGATTTAGGTTTTGTGAGCCACTGAGCAGAGGAACTGATTAAGCTTTCCCCAGACTCCTGACTTTTAAACCCACAGAAACTGGGAGATAATAAGTGGGTGTTGTTTTAAGTCACCAGGAAGTTTATAGTAATTTGTTCTGCAGCTATAGAAAACTATAGGGGCGCCTGGGTGGCTCGGTCGGTTAAGCGTCCGACTTCGGCTCAGGTCATGATCTCACAGTTTGTGGGTTCGAGCCCCACATCAGGCCCTGTGCTGACAGCTCAGAGCCTGAACCTGCTTCGGATTCTGTGTCTCCCCCTCTCTCTGCTCCTCCCCTATTCATGATGTCTCTTTCTCTCTCTCTCTCTCAAAGATAAATAAACATAAAAAAATTAAAAAAAAAAGAAAACTATACATATACACACACATGTGTATACTAAATATGTTCATATATAAATATAAAACTATATATACATAAAAAACTGTATACACATATATATGCATATATATGTATATACTCCTTAATTGTATGCTCTTTAAGAAAATCAAGAGTCTTGGGGCACTTGGGTGGCTTTGTTGGTTAAGTGGCTGGCTTTAGCCCAGGTCATGATCTCACGGTTCATGAGTTTGAGCCCCACATTGGGCTCTCTGCCGTCAGCACAGAGCCTGCTCCAGATACTCTGTCTCCCCATTTCTCTGTGCCTCCCCTGCTCATGCTTGCTCTCTCTCAAAAACTAAATAAGCATTAAAAAATTTAAAAACAAGAAAATCAAGAGTCTTTTTCATCCAAATGTGTGTGTGAATGTGACAATGTATGTATATATGTAAATGTGTGCTTCTTTAGGCATTAGCTCAGCTGAGAATAGGTAACTGCAGCAATAAAGAATACATCCAAATCTCAGCTGGTCTCTTAGTGACATCCCTAATGAAATTCTGCAATGACTCTATTGGACAGTTGCCATGTGGCTCCCACTTCAGAGATGCTCATCAGCATGAGGGGAACCACCAAGGCAGCTAACTAATACAAACAATAGCAGCATCCTCACATACAGGTTTTCTGGAATTTCCTTGACAGCTAACCCTTCTCACAAAGTGTGTCAGGGGCACCATTTATACTTCAGTAAATACTTGTGTTTTTCTTAGTATCCAAAGACTGGAAATAATGAATAAACTTGAATAAACTTCATTTTCATTTATATTCCTTTCTCTTTTGCCTACCTCCCTTTTATTAGTCACATGGATAATGTCCTAAAAATGTCATTTTAAAAGTGAAACTTTAGGGGCACCTTGGTGGCTCAGTTGGTTAGGCATGTGAGTTTTGATTTCGGCTCAGGTCACGATCTCATGGTTTGTGAGATCGAGCCCTGTGATCCAGCTCTGTGTTGACAGTGCGGAGTCTGCTTAGGATTCTCTCTCTCCCTCTCTCTCTGCCCCTCCCCTGCTTACTCTTTCTTTCTCTCAAAATAAGTAAACTTAAAACAAAACGTGAAGTAATCCATTTCACTTTTTTATCAAAACCAATTATCTTTTAATATATTTTGATTCTAGACAACTTTGCAGTCAGCCTGAAAAGATGTGTTTATTTACATTTATTTTATTTTAATTTTAAGATATTTATTTATTTATTTATTTATTTATTTATTTATTTATTTATTTATTTTAAGTAGGCTCCATGCCCAACATGGGGCGTAAACTCATGACCCTCAGATCAAGAGTCTCATGCTCCACTGACTGAGCCAGCCAGGCCACCCCTACAAACATTTATTTTAAACTTACTATGTATGTGAAGCACTGCAGTGTGAGGTATGAAGTTTATGATTCCTGCCCCAGTTTACCATGTCATTGAGGAAGAGTCAGGCTGGCAGAGTGATTACACAATGACAAGGGGGGGCCGGTGTTCAACAGGCAGATGAAGATCATAGTGGCTGTGCCTGTGAAGGAGGGAAAGTTTCACTCTACCATTGAAGCACAGATAGAGAACCACTCCAGTTCCAAGAGGGAATTATTTATTTTGCATTTTACGTAAATCAATATTACTCTTAACAGGCTTAGATTCCTATTTTCTCCTGTAAATCTGATCTCACCCAAGCTTACAGAACACTCAAGATTAGAAGCCATAATGTCATCTTTTTTTAGGATGTTGAGAAGTGACAGGTGATAGGAATAACCTAATTAGGTGAGCAAAGCACTCTGGGGCCATTGGATGTAGAAGCCATCAAGTCTACAAATTTTAATAATCAAGAACAAAATTATGGTTTTGTAGCCCACTTTGTAATAATAGCCATGAGTCATTAAAGTGAGGTTAAATTATGTTCATTATGTTCTATTTAATAAAGGAAAGAAACATGTACTATGTTAAATGTTTCCATCAAATTAGTTATTTTTAATGCTACCTAAATAGGTGAATGCCTTGAAATTTCATTCATCAAATATGTCACTTTCTCATAATGCTGGAAAAATCAAATGCTACCATACTAAGTAAAGCATCACATTACATTTGAATAGAGTTATTAATGGTTTCCAAAATTTTTCCTCATTTTTCACCATAATCCCATAAATCAGAGGTAATTCCCCTTGTGCCAATGACTCATTTGAGATGCAACCACTTAATCTTAGTCAAGTCAAGGACTCCGTCCTTTTAACTGCTATTAATGTTCCTTTATTTACCCATCCATTCACTCAGCACAGGCTTATTGAGCATTAATATGACCCACAGTTCCATGAAATAAAATATCAGAAAGTTTAATTATGAATGTAAGTCCACAATTATAATATGACATGATTCAAAAATTCTCTGGAGTTTGGTTTGATAAGTAGGTTCTAGAGTTTTTAAATTACTTTATAATATTTTTCATGGAGCTACATATGGGAATACCTTGGGTATTCTGAGAAATGGATTATTTCTATACTTAATTCACAAGTGACATATGCAAATGAAATAGGAAGGATTCTAGCTTTCTCTGAATGCTCTTCAGATAATTAGTTAATTTAAACAACTTTGTAATGTTTTGTTAATCAGTAGGAGAAAAAAATTCAGTCAAGCTAATGCCTCTGTAGGGGCATCTGGGTGGCTAAGTGGGTTAAGCGTCTGATTCTTGATTTCAGTTCAGGTCATGATCTCACAGTTCATGAGTTTGAGCTCTGCATTGGGCTCTGCGCTGACAATGTGGAGCTTGCTTAGGATTCTCTCTTTCCCTCTCTGTTACTTCAATCTTTCTCCAAAAGAAATAAATAAACATTAAAAAAAAAAAGCTAATGCATCTGTAGACAAATGGATTAACTATATGTTTCTTTTTCAATGGATTTCTTTCGATAATATGTAGATTAGTGTATGTACTCTTCTTGAAATATCCCACTTAGCAACCAAGTTAAGGAGCGCATTTAACAAGTAGAAAATTGTGAAGTAGAAAGCTCAACTGAACTGATTTCATTTGAGCCCTTAGCAAACTAGGATTTCTCCAATAGGACTCAGCTGTACCAGAAGCTGCTTTTCCATTGTTTCCACTGATTATGAAATCACTTCTGTTCTGTCAAGATACTTGTTGGTTTTGTCTTCTGTTTTCTGATTCTGCCAAGTTAGTAATTAAAAAAAAAAGACACAGCTATGTGACAATCTAGAGTCCAAAAGTCTTTCCTAACATCGTTGATTATGCTTTTGTATGAATGAACACATTAACTTTGACAGGAGAAGGTGAAATATAATGATTAAAATGGTAAAATAAAAAGATGTATTATATGCAGATCTGAAATGATGACATTCATTCACAGAAAAAAATAATATATTAAAATCCAATACTTAACAAGAAGAGGAGGGGAAAGAATGGGTACAGTTAATGGAATTTGTGTGTGTGTGTGTGACAGTTAATGGAATTTGTGTGTGTGTGTGTGTGTGTGTGTGTGTGTGTGTGTGTGTGTTTAACTCACTGACCAAAACTAAGGTACTACCCATAGTTTAATGCTATATGGACAACAAATTGGACTCACATTAGAATTAGCCAGCCTTTGAACTGACAATCCAAGGACAAAGCAAATCTGGTTGTCTGAACTCAGCTTTGGTTTCTATGTCAGTTAATTTGCTGTTGACTTTGAAAACTTTAAATTGTTGCCATCCTCAAACCTTGAGAAATGAGTCATCTGTTTCTGTCAAATGGATAAGGACAAAATCAACAGGGAAATTTTATTTTCAAAGTTCAGAGACAACGCAATAAACACTAGAGATTATTTACCAGTAACTGTGCTATTGTTTTTGTTTTTGTTGTTGTTGTGAGTTTTTTTTTTTATTTTCCAGAATTCACAATACTCCTTTAAAGAATACAAAAGGCAAGCAACTTTAAGAATACAAGTAACAGGGTGCTGGGTGGCTCAGTTGGTTAAGTACCTGACTCTTGATTTCGGCTCAGGTCATGATCTCACTGTTTGTAAGTCCCAAAGGCAGGGCTCAAATTTAGGAACCGTGAGTGCAGAGCCTGCTTGGGATTATCTCTCTCTCCCTCTCTCTCAGCCCCTCCTTAGCTTGTATATGCACATGCTCTCTGTATCAAAATAAATAAATAAATTTTAAAAGAAAAAAAAGAATACATGTAACAATCAGGCATTCTTTCTGGCAAATTATTGCAATAAACCAAAGCCAACGAATTTGCTTGGTATAACTATTTGCCCTAGAAAGGGAAGCATAAATAGGCCATTGCCATTTTTTCCCTTAGAGATTATTAGACCATCTTGTATCTTAAATGCAACTTCCAAATTATATTCCTTGTAATAAAGCATACATGATGGCTATAACTATCTTCATTTTTCAGTTTAATAACTGAAGCTCAGAAGTTTTGTTTCTCTTGGCAAAAATCACCATTCCTATGGGGCAGATGTAGGATTTGAACCACAGCGTGGACTACACCCCAGGCCTCTACTATTATTAATAAGCTCATTTCATCAGTGAATTTGGATACTTTCATTACCTGACTCTTCCTTTCCTTTTCTGTACAAAGAAATAACTATGCCTATCTTACTTAGGTTATAGGGTTGTTACGAATGTCAAGTATCATAATGTATAGAAATAAGTTCCTAAAAGGAACTTAACAGCCAGGAGGTTTTACTTCAAAGCATACAGAAAGTATGGTTGATTTATCTGAGAGAAAAGTGTGATTTGGCTTTAGGTTAGTTACTTTTATGGTAATTTGAAATTACACAGTTTTCGTCTCCTACCCACCCCCCAACCCCCACCACTACTCTTCCACCAGCCAAGCTAGAGAAGCCCAGTTTTATAGTCAGACATACTGCTTGAGGGAGTAATAGGCCACAGTGGTCCGCATTCCCATCCTCCCACAGCACATGCAGCCAAAACACCTACTCATATTTATCCTGGAGGAAGGTTGAGTGAGAAAATACTATGCATGTTTCTGAGTCAGTTTTAACCTAACACCCACAGGATACAGAGGTTGACTCTTTTAAGGATGCAAATCATTCCCAAGTGTGTTGACTTCATATGTTCAAGGGGAGTTTCAGCACTTGCTACCTAACTTCAAGTCTGCTGAAGGGAAACCAATGAAAACTATAAACTTTTTTTTCATATTTTTCAATCCTTTTTCAGGACTACATTAGGGACCTTCCCAATATGTGTGGTGATCTTAAGAAACCAGTAAGATAGTATCCAATTTTTAAATAAAATGGTGAGCTTGGGGCATTACCTCAGGCACCATGTTGAGAAAACTGAAAATCTGACATGGAAGCATCTCATCACTTTAGCTATGCTCCACAAAAACTATGCTCCAATCAGAGACAGAAAGCAAGGGCAACTTGAGGAGAGCAAATCTTTGATTTGGCCAAATTTACTTTGCAGATTTGTATAAGTTTATTTTATTCCCAATATCAGGCAAGACACTGATCTGTTCAGATCCACAGAATTAGAGTGAGCCATTAATACTGACGAGAACACAATGTACTGCATGGCACACCCAAGGGACACTTTTATTTTTAAGATCTCAACTCAACCATCCTTTTTGCCAGGCACTGGGCGAAGAGCTCTGTGTGGAGTATTTTTTTTTTCAATGTTTTTTTTTTTTTTTATTTATTTTTGGGACAGAGAGAGACAGAGCATGAACGGGGGAGGGGCAGAGAGAAAGGGAGACACAGAATCGGAAACAGGCTCCAGGCTCCGAGCCATCAGCCCAGAGCCTGACGCGGGGCTCGAACTCACGGACCGTGAGATCGTGACCTGGCTGAAGTCGGACGCTTAACCGACTGCGCCACCCAGGCGCCCCTGTGTGGAGTATTTTAATCAATCCTTACGACATTATTATATGGGGCTATCACGGATTCCTATTTTGTACATCAAGAAAACCACTAGTTGGTGGTGGATCCAAAGCTAGAACACATCACACTCTTGAGCTGTTTTCAAAAGGTAAGCCAAAGGTAGTTACACGAGGGAAACTCCTTCCTTCTCCTCCACACTTTTGTGGTCAACAGGAAGAGGACTTCTATCAGGGGTGGTTCCGTGAACAGTGAATAACAAATTATGGAGTTCTTTTTAGTGTATTTGAAAGGGAAAATCTGGGACACCTGGGTGGCTCAGTTGGTTGTGTGTCAGACTCTTAGTTTTGGCTCAGGTCATGATCTTATGGTTTATGGGATCAAGCCTCAAGTCGAGCTCTGTGCTGACATCTCTGAGCCTGCTTGGGATTCTCTCTCCCTTTCTCTCTGCCCCTCCCCCACTTGAGCTCCTTCTCAAAATAAATAAATAAACATTAAAAAAAAAAAAAAAAGAAAGAGAAAATGTTTCCTATATGTTTCTGGACTCTAATTTACAGACAATATCAGGAGGAAGATGCATGAGAAAAAGAAGGCATTCTTGTCTCCTGTTACACATTAGTAGTTTGTAAGGTTCTCTAGCATCTTTATACCATCACTGCAAGCACAAAGAACAAAGCACAAAGCACAAAGAACAAAGGAGAGGGAAACTAGTTAGGTGCTACAGCAGAGACACTTTGGTCATCCCCAGTTTGGTGGGGATTCATCTAGCTCTCTGAGTGAGCACTGGATTTCTCACTCACTGCTTGTTGGGTAGTCTCCCATACTCCACAGGTGTAGAAGAAGTCCTCCTCAGAGGGAAGGCCAGGCTTTGGTCCAAGGTTAATGAGTTTTCACAGACCTCAAAGTGCCTGCAACCTAAGAAGAAAAGTGGATGGTACAACAACGGCAGAATGCTAGCAGTTTGTGATAGGTACCATAAGAGGGCCATAGAGAAATGTGAGAATTCAGAGAAAGGAGTGTGCCAAGCCATGTGCTGGCAGGAATCCACGACAGAGGAGGCAGAGAGGCATACGCTGTCTGTAAATTTAAACATGGAAAGACCAGATGCCTAAGAAGGTTGACTAATTTAGCGAGGAGGTGATAGTTGGGGAGGACGAAAAAGAGGGCACTCCAGGAGGAAAGAACAGCTATAAACAAACTATTGAAACAGGAATGTATGTGTCCATTTCAGTGACCCATTTGCTAAGAGAAATAGTGGATATATAAGAATAACTAACATTTAAAGAACAGTGATTCTTTACTAGGAATTATCCTAAGTGATTTACATGCAATTATCTTATTTAGTCTGTGCTATAGAGTATGTTCTGTCAATACAAGGCAAGAACCATCACTATTGCCACTTACAATAGGACCTTAGACTCACTGAAGTTAACTGGCCAAGAACCACCAGACAGCCTGGCCCGGCTTCCTTTGTTATTCTGCTGTCCTTTGAAGTAAAGATATGAGAGATAAGGTTGTGAAGAGGTCACAGGCTGAGGTCAGAAGCCCCTGGATATTATCCTAAGATAAGATACATAAGCAACAGAAAGCCTTGAAAATTTTTATCCAGGAGTTGGTATCAGAGATGAGCTCTGGAAAGATTAAAGCTTCCCAGAATACTGTTTTAAAACTTGGATTCTTAGTCTGTTTACTTGTTTACAAGCTTATCTCAAGGATGGAGGAAAAAATTTTTAGTTATTTTTGAGTCAGTATCTTTCAAGTGCTCATTTCACCCTCCCCTACCTCTGAACTAACATTAAGCACCTAGAAGAGTCAGATCAACTTTTCTAATTGGCTGAGGATTATAAACTGAGGAGTAGTAAATGAGGGTCTGAGATTGTGCTCAACCAATGGGGCAGGAAACAGGGCACTGAGGCTTGTATTTTACATAAAGACACAAAGGAGCTGTACTTCAGGTAGTCAAAGCTCGCTCATTGTGCAGTCTCCCCATTATAGGATACAGTGAGTCTTGGATATGACCAACTATACTATCAACTTTATGAGCAAAATAGCTTCTACTCTGAAGCCTTATGACCTGAGAGAAACCCGGGAGAGTGAAGCCCTATGGCAGGCTCCTCTGTAGCCTAATGTGGGGATTCCCTCCTCTGAGTAATACTGAGATTGGGCCTGAAGCAATCTCCAGAAAAAGAAATCTATGCATCTCTGCATTTCAGGTTGTAAGACGGTGATGAGTAAAATTGACATATCACTAACTCACCAAACTGAGAAGGCCTTTGAGGGCACGCACAGAGCTAAGTGGTTTACAAACACTGTTTGACTGACTTGGACAAAACATCAGATGACTATATGGATAAGTGCATAGTCTCAAGGGGTTTCCCTTCTAATGCAGGGAGAAAGACAACTGTAACAGTCAGTAAAGAGAAAAAGAAAGGGGCTCTGAAAGAAAATCATATCATGTCATAAAGTAACCAAGTGGAAGCCTATATCCCAGCACTGGCCATGGCAACACATGAACCAGCAGTGACAAGGAGTCAGCGTGCAAAGGGCCGATGCAGAGGGAAGAGCGATTACAATGGTACTGAGGTGGGAACACCTCCATTTATTCATACCAGATGTTTGGAATCACAGAAATAAACTTTTTATTCATCACCATCTCGACTATAACTTGTGCAAATGCTATAGATCCTACTGTAGGATTGATATGCACCCAAAGGAGCTGTATCTCTTCAGTGCTCACTGGGTAGAATTCTGAAGGTACCTACTCCATTGTAGCTCAGCCTGAAGCTCACATGCTAATTACCTCCCACCATGCTGCTTCAGGGGCCACATGTCTCCTGCCGTAAGATTTAGGAGGGTGGGAACATGCCTGATATGTTCACATAGACAGTCTTAGGATTTAACAAATGTCTACTATTTTTTGTATTCTCAAAAACATTGGTTGATGAGATGATTTATGATCAGTTAATGTTATGAGTCATTGTAGTACCAAATTTGGGCAAGTAAAGGGCTATTATCACTCCCACTTGACATATTGGAACAAGGAGGCCACAACTAAGCACAGTGCCAAAGGCAGGTAACTCCCATTCCAGATACAAAGGCCTTCCATTATTCATAATACTACTGCATATTAAATCTCCACAAACACATGATTCATTACCACACAGATTCAGATGGACAACATGTGATCCACAGTTTCCCTCAACATAGTAATTACCAAAAGAAGGTCTAATGATTTGTAGTCTTCCTAAAAAGCATGTTATTCCAGTTCTCCACCAACTTCCAGAAAAACATGAAAATATGACAGTTTGTTGATTCACAAGAATTTGCCTCGGGTTTCTTTTTATATGGTGTATTGTTAGTACAATTCAGTTTTAGTGATAGGTTAACTGGCAAATATACATTAAATCATACTCATAAGATACACTCTGATAGGTACTATCAGAAAAATAAGATACACATATACATATACATTTCCTGACCTTCAGGGGCCCTAAAATCTAGTCAAGGAGATGCCTTTCATTATATGAAATAGTAAATAATAATCTAACATTACAATAAAAGGGAATTGATAAAATGTTATGAGGACACATACGACTCACAGTCATCCATCCATCAGTGTGGTTCAGATATAAGGTGGATAAGAATCTTTAGTAGAATTTTTGGTAAATACAGAAAGTGAAAAATAAACACAGTAACATAAAGTGTGTATGTGTGTATACATGTGGTTTGTTCTCCCTTAAAATAAAAATTAGTTCCAGAGCATCAACTTTAAGAAACCCAACTCGATACCCGTTCTTGTTGCATGGCAACCACAAAGAAGCACAATGCTGCAAGGAAATCTCTAGAGAATAGCTTGGGCGTGGAACAATGTTTCCAAACAGAGAATAAGGTTTCTGTCTCTATAATCCCTCTTCTATTACAGTAACACCTCATTTGAGAAGCAGCATGCCATTGTAGAAAATCAGGAGTCAAAAGGGCTTGAAGTTGGAGTTTCCTGACTCTGCTACCAACTTGACGTCTGTCCTTTCCACCACCATCCTGGAGGGAGCTGCATGGACACAGGGAGTCAGGAGCTCTCTCCAGCTCTGCAGTCAGACACATCTGCCACTCGCTTTTTGTACAATCCCAGGCAGGTCATTCTGCTTTTACAGATTATATATTTTTTTTCATCTATAAATTGGGAAGAACAGTACCTCTGTAAACTGAAATGCATATTACTAAGTGAAAGAAGGTTACATCTGAAAAGGTTACATACTATGTGATTCCAACTAGGCGACATTCCAGAGAAGACAAAACTCAGGGGACAGTAAAAAGATAAGTGGTTTCCATGGGTCAGAGGGTGAGATGAATAGATACAGTACAGGGGGTGTTTTTAGGGCAGTGAAGCTATTCTATATAATACCATAATTGTAGACAAATGTCATTATGCATTTGTTCAAACACATACAATGTACGAGAGTGAACTCTAATGTAAACTATGGACTTTGGGTATTTATGACAGGACAACGTGCATTCATCGACTGTAAAAAATGCACCACTCTGGTAGAGAATGTTAATAATGTAGGAGGCTATATGTATGTATGGGGACAGGGAGAATATAGGAAATTTCTGTACCTTACTCTAAATTTTGCTGTGACTCTAAGATGGCTCTAAAAACTAAAGTCTATTTAAAACAAAGAATAGCACCTCTACCACACAGTATTGAGAATTAAATGAGATAAAACTTAGCACAGAACCTGCCAGGTAGCCAGTGTTCAATAAATATCAGCTATTACTATGATCTTGTTTCTTAGCCTATAAGTCAAAAGTTGCTGGTTGCAGTGAAAAGTCAGAACTGCTAGAAGAAGACATACTGATGGTGAAAACGTGTTACGGGAGAACACAGAAGAATAATGGGAAGAAGCATAAGAATTCTGAAAGAATGTTGTGTGGATCCTGTACAGTAAGGACACAGTGCCCTGCATCTTAGCTGACCAGCGAGGATTGGCACATCATGGCAATACAATCAATGGCACTGGCAGGTAAGAAAAGCAGGGTTGGAAATTCTCACTCTCCTTCAATCCCATCATTTGGGGACTCTGACTGAATCACTTCATTACCCTGAGCTGGGTCCCTGCCATCAGCACCAGCAACAGGATCGGCTCAGCTCCTGTCTGCTCTATGTCAGCTTACAGGACTAGGACCTTCCTGGCATGGGCCATCCTGTTGCAAAAAGCTAAGTAAGCCCCATAGAAATCCATTTGTCACAGCAATGATTGGTGACCAATTTCTTCAACTATAAAAGAGGAGACAATATGCGTCTCACAAAGCAGTGGAGAGAACTGAATGAAATGATGCATATAAATCATTTAACACACACTCCCAGCATATAATAGATGCTACATCAGTGTTGGTATGGATAGGAATGCTTTCTAAATGACAGCTCACAGTGACTTTCAGGTGTCAGCACAGAGCTACATTTGCTGCTATTCTGACCTTGGTATTGTGTCTCTGCTTTGAAAACTGAGTTTGCATTACATTCCTGGGCCTTAGTTTTCCAGATGTTATGAACAAGCTGCTTTGTAACATAGCACCTGGCACATTTAGGTTCCCAGAAAGGTCTTTTGAAAAAAGGAAGGGATAAGGGTATGCATAACATGCTCTAGTCCCCGTTCACTTACCTTCATTTTAATAACCCTCTGCTAGCATTTGACCCCTGCCATGTCCCTTATCTAGTCCCTTATCTAAAACCTGAAGCCCAGACTCAAAACTGAGTCTGGTGGCCAAGCCCTTCTCTCTGTTAGAGAGCACCCAAAGTCCACATGCCTTACTGCTTGGACATACAAGTAAATCATGTTCCAGCCTCTCAGTCTTTGGACTTGACACATGTGTCTATTACACTATCAGCAACTGCAGTATGATTTGGGTGTGTGCCATCTGTGGTATTTCGTTTGCACTGTCGGCACTTACAAAAGGCTCAGCCCAGCTACCTTCATTCACTCCACCTCAACAAAGAGGACTAGGATCTTTCTGGTCTGGCCCATTCTGTTGCAAATAACTAAATATGTCCTGTGGATGCCCAAAGCACAATAACCATGCTCCATTTGTCACAGCTGTAATGACCCCTGGAATTCAGCAATCTAAGTATGTGTGGAAGACAGGTGAGTCAGGCCTGCAGTCAGTCTATCGACATATGGTATCAAAAAGTCTCCTGGCAGGGAAAATCACTCTCAAGAAAGGAGTCAAGCTGGGTTAAGTACAAAGCCAAACTGTAGAGAAGAGGACTGATTCTATGAGTTCAAATCTGTTCTCCAGTCTAGTCCTCCCATACATTCCTGTCTGAATTTTGTCAGGAAGTGGGAAGGAGAGATCATGTGTAGAAAAACATGGGAAAACACCAGAGAACATATGCAAACCATGTGGAAAAGTGGAGCATTAATGAAAAAGAGCATTCTTTCTACTTCTGTATGGCCTTGGCACATGAAGGACATCAAAGAACCTGACATCCCACAGGCATCTTCAAACCAAAGCACATCTGCGGCTTCATTCAAGAAAGAGACAGAAATAGCTAGAAGTGACAGTGTTGCCTACTTGAAGCAGGTGGACAGAGCACTGGATGATGGGAGTGAAGAGCTACCCACTGGCAGTAACTCACCTCTAAGGATTCTAAGGATGTCAACAGAGAAGGGATAAGCACAGAAATAATGGATGTCATCTAGTACCTGACTGGACAATTTGTGCACTCAAAGATTATAAACAGGGTGGTTAATTAATCAGCAAAAAAATATATTGAGTGAAGTATCCTGCTAAGGATCATGACTCCATAATTATTAAGTGAGGTCAACACCCAAGAAAATATAAATTACCTAGCCACTTTGTTGAAAATAACAGAAAATTATATGAGTTTATTCATCTATTTATCTAAAAGCAATCCCTAAAACACAACCACAGGTCAGGTTGCTATGACAAACAATAGAGAAGCATATGGTTAAATTATTCTCAGAAGTTCATAGCTATATCAAAAATCATAGAATTTCAGATGTCATTATAGAGATGTGATTGAAGAGCTATGGAAGCCCAGATTAATCTACTAGGAAAAAAGTAGTTCATAGAAATTTGGATGAGAAAGCAACCTTTAATTTGGATATTCCCAAATACAATAAAAGAGAAAGAAAATATTGTGCAGGTGCATTTTTATAGGAGACTGGGCTCTAAAGTAAATATGTAAGAAAAAAATCAATACAGTAAAATTTATCCTTGTATATTCCTGAAATCATCCATGAAGTACACATGGATTTGAGTCTACAATCCTGTAGAATTTTTAACTTTAAAGTCTGAGAACCACCAAGTCAATCTAAAGGACAGAATGAAAGAAACCATGTGTACATGGTCTATGCATGAAAATAATTCTGCTTTTAAAGTAACTTCTTAAAGAGGAATCAAGAGATAATTCTATTGTTTCTTTCTCTGTAGAATTTATCCGATCTTAACATGAAGTCTCTATGATCGCTTAAAACAGAGCTTCAAAATTCATGAAGCAAAAAACTAATAAAACTGAAAGAAGAAATTTTAAAATCCAAAATTGTAGATGGAGATTTCAACATTTCTTTCTCTGTAATCAATATAACAAATAGGAAATAAGTAAGAATACAGAAAACTTGATCAATGGTACCAACCAAGCTGACAAAGGTGATAAGCACATTCTTCCTAAGTGTATTTGGGACACTCATCAAATGGACCATATTCTGGGCATAAAACAAACATTAAGAAATCATAAAAATTAGAACCATACAAATTACTTAACCATAGTAAAATTAAACTAGAAACCAGGAATATAAAGATAGCTGGAAAATCCCCCATGTTTTGAAATTAAAAACATGCTTCTAAATAACTATGAACCACCACCAACAAAAAAAAGTCACATGGAAAACTAGAAAATATTTTGAGTTGAATGAAAATGAAAACCCAACATATTAAATATTGTGGGATGTATCTAAGACATTGCTTAGGGGAAAATTCATAGCATTAAGCACATAAATTAAGAAAAAAAATCCAAGTTTCCATCTTAAAAGGTGGGAAAAGAAGAACAAATTAAACCCAAAACAAAGAGAAGTAAGGAAATATAGTTAAGAGGATAAACCAGTAGACTCAAAAGCAGAAAACCAATAGAGAATATCAAAGGTTGGTTCTTCAAAAAAAAAAAATCAATAAAATTGACAAATGTTAGTTTGATCAAGAGAAAAAAGAGAAGAAACAAATCACCAATATCAGGGATAATAAAAGGGACCATCACTATAAAATCCTACAAATATTGAAAGAAAATAAACAGATGTTAATAACTAGATGTTAAATCACTCTTACCTACTCAAAAAACTTTTGTGCTCATCTAAAAACCTGTTCATGAAAGCCTATAGAGAATCTATTCATAATTCAAAAATCTAGAAACAAGCCAAAGACTCATCATCAGGTGAAAAGAGAAACAATGGCATCCACAAAATACAATGTGACTCAGCAATAAAAATGGATAGAAAGAATACTGATATATGCAATACCATGAACGAATTTCAAATGTGTTACACTAAGTGTAAGAAGACACATTCAAAAGGCTTTATGATATATGATTCCATCTATAAGACATTCTAGAAAAGGCAAAAATATAGGGACAGAAAACAGATCAAAGGTTTCCAAGGAATGGGAGAGGTGAGAAGTACTGACAAGAGCAGGATAGTATGAAGGAATCTTGGGGGATGATGGAATAGTTTGCTCTCTCGATTGTGATGGTGGTTATGTCACTGTATTTGACAAAACTCATGGAACTTTAATGCAAAAAAAAAAGTAAATTTTATTGTTTAGGAAAAACGTGAATAAAACACTACCTGTGACCTTACTGCATATCTTGTGATTTGCCTGTTACTTTGAATTAAAACAAAACAGTGGAGTTGCATCTTGGCAAAGATCAAGTTCCAAAGTCAGTGATAAGTTAAATATAGGTGTAAAAATAACCACATGCATTGCAGACAGACTCCCATTAAAAACTGTTAAATTTTTAAAAAGTCATTATATTTTTTAAATTTTCTTTGAAGTGAAATTTAAAATTCACCCCATATAGGTATATAATTCAATTATTTTAGGAACATATATAGTGTGCAAACATCACCAGGATTCAGCTTTAGAGCATTTCCACCATCCCAAATGATTTGCTTGTGCTTATTTGAAATCAATAACCAATCCCCACCCAATCCTAGGCAACTGCTAACGTACTTTCTGTGTCTTTAAATGTTTTTTCTAGTCATTTCATACAAATTATATCATACAATATTTGTTCTGCTGTGTTTGTCTTCATTCAGTTTATATAATTTTTCTTAGTTCACCCATGTTGTTAACATGTATCAGTAGACTGTCTCCCTCTCTCTCTCTCTCTCTCTCTTTTTTTCCACATAGCACTATTGCATGAATATACCTACCACATTTTGTTGGGACAACTGGGTGCCTCAGTCAGTTAAGCGTCCAACTCTTGATTTTGGTCCCAGTCATGATCTCACAGTTGGTGAGATCGAGCCCCACATCAGTCTCCATGCATCAGCACAGAGCCTGCTGGGGATTCTCTCTCACCTTCTCTCTCTGCCCCTCCTCCATGTGCACACATGCACATTCTCTCTCTCTCTCTCTCAAAATAAATAAATAAACTTAAGAAAAATATATACCACATTTTCTAGATCTATTACCAGCTAATGGACACTCAATTTGTTTCCACACTTTGACTCTCATGAATAATGCTGCTATGAATATTCACATGTAAACTTTGTGTAGATTTTTTTCTTCATGTCTCTTTTCTTGAGTAAATAACTAGGAGTAGAATTGCTGTACTATATAGTTAGGTATAGTGAACTTTTTAAAAAAGTGACAAACTGTCTTCCAAAGTGTGTCTACAGCAGCAAAAATGTAAGTTATAGTTTCTCCACATTTCCCGTCAACATTTGCTACTGCAGTTGTTTTGATCACAGCCATTCTAGTGTGTGGACAGTGGTATTTCCTTGTATTTTAACTGCTTCTTCCTAATGACTAGTGATGTTAAACATCCTTTCAGAGAGGTTTATCTGCCATTTGTAGATGTTCTTTGTGGAAATGTCTTTTCAAAGCTTTTGCCCATTTCATTGGGTTGCTTTTCTTTAAGTTGTAAGAATTTTTAATCTATTCTAGATGCAAGTCCTTTGTCAGATATACATGGTTTGCATGTGTTTTCTCCTAATCTACAACTTCTCTTTTATTATCTTAATGGCTTCTTTTGAAATGAAAAAGTTATTAATTTTGATTATGTAAAAGATCACGGGATCCGTCATCTAAGATGTTTTTTCTAGCATTTTTACCTGATTCTTGTGGAACTTCATAAGCTTCTTTTCTCTCAAAAAATCCATTTCTTGAACATGCTCCTTACCTGGCATTAGCATACAACTGTGACAATGAATTCCACACTGAATGAAAAGAAATAGATAATGGATCTTGTGGTCTTTTGTCTTAACTCCATTTGCCAGGTATCATGATTCTCTCGCATTATCCTCATAGTAACTTATGTTCTTTTATATCAAATCCCAATGGCTTCTCCAAAATACTGAAGAAGAATAGACTGCCCAGTTTAGAGATGACAAAACTGTAACAATGTTGTTTTTCAAGTATGCAAAGGTTATAGTACAGAGAAAAGTATTCAGTATAAACCTCTGTCGTTATTATCATTTTTAAAAAGGAAGGGTAGATGTTATAGAGGAGAGAAGAACTAAAAAAAAAAAAAAAAAAACAATAAATAGGGGAAATTTTAGTATTACAAATGAGATCTCAGTTTAGGTTCAACATATACTAAGATCTTACTTACTGGAAATCAGACACAGTATGTCACCTGATTTTATCCTCCTGACAATCCTGTGAGGTAGATAATAGATCTCTATCTATAGACAAAGAGAGCTAAGCTTGGAGTAGATAAATGAATTGTCCATGGCTGGGGCACCTCCATTGGAAGAGCATGCGACTCTTGATCTTGGGGTTCTGGGTTTGAGCCCCATGTTGGGTACAGATATTACTTAAATATATATATATTTTAAAATTTTTATGTATATGTATTTTTAAGAGCAAGAGAGACAGAGTGTGAGCAGGGGAGGGACAGAGAGAGAGAGGGAGACACAGAATCCGAAGCAGTCTCCGGGCTTGAGCTGTCAGCACAGAGCCCGACGTGGGGCTCGAACTCACAGACCACGAGATCATGACCTGAGTCGAAGGTGGATGCTTAACCAACTGAGCCACCCAGGTGCCCCAATATATTTCTTTTTGAATGAGTTTCCAAGGCTTCATTGCTAGTAAGTGAAGTAAGAGTTGAACTCAAAATTAGAGATTGTACACTTTTTCTCAAGTGTTAATTTCAGGAGGAAAAATTATAAAATGCCAGCATACAATTATTTCAGGAAAGAGGCGGTCTTTACAGAAAGCATTTCAATCGTGTGTGATAAATGACAGTTCTTTTCAGGGTCAGTTCTACCTGTGGTGTACACCTCAATAAAGGTGGAATGCCAAAGGTCAAACCTTTCAGGCTCAGGGTGGCTGCCCCACTTCATGCCTTTTTGAAGAAATCAACACTAACCAAGCACATACTGCCATTTACCTTGCCTCATTTCTAAAATAAGAAAACTAAAAGTTACTGTCTAAGACTCTATTCACCTTCAAGTATCTGTTTCCCTTCATCTAACATAAAGATTGTTTAGTGTAATTCCATTATTGAGTTTGATGTTAGATCACAGGGTATAGACTATCAAAGGTCTGCCACATTGACTGCATTACGGCTTTATCTGAGGATAAAAGTAAAGTTAGATTTTTATCATTTCCATTCTAGTCCTTTCATTTCTGAAAACACACACACACACACACACACACACGCACACACAAGAAGACCTTAACTAATTACACGCAATGCTGTTCACAAGTGAATATGGTTAATTATTGATATAATCAATCTAGTTTTTAAAAAGTTTGGTAGTTTTTCAGAAAAAAAGCATTTAATTTTAATAAACATGAAATATGTACAAAAATGAAAAGGTAATATCAATTATAAGGTTACTTTTTAAAGCAAAGTATTATAACACAGTAGTAATAAAAATATGGTTTTCAGCTTTCAATCCATGAAAATTTTATTTAAGTAATTTCATGATCATAGTTTTATTAACCCTCCTCACAAGTTTTACAAAGAAACCATGTTTAAGAGTATAAATCAGTGATAGGAACAGTAAGAATCACCTTAGTGACAGTCTTGGAAAACTGAGAAAAAGCCCTAGGACTGGTATTGACTGATGTCAGAGTTCTGTGACAACATTGCTGTGTGACCTTACATAGTAAATCAACCCCCCTCATAAGTGACTTACTTATTTAGAAAGAGGATAAGAATCCCTTCCTATTGACTATCTCAAAAAATTAGCTTAAAATTGTATGAGGAAACACAAAAGTACTTTGAATGTTTAGAAATTCAGCAGAAATTCAAACTACCAGCCAATACAATGCACCTGCTCTATAGATCTAACCCTTATTATCTCTTAGGTTTTATTCAGGATGAAGAAACAAAATAGAAATATCCTATTATTTTAGTTTTAGATTTCTAACTCATTTGTGACAATGCCCTCTGTTTCAGTTATTTATCCAACTGCCAAAAACATTAACAGAGGTCCACTCCACCTGCTCAGCGCTATGCTAGGAGTCATGGAGAATATGGACAAAAGGCATATAAAAGACATGCTCAAGTGGTCCACAGTGTAGCTGAGGAGGCTGAGATAATGGACACTAAGAACAAGAAATGGTCTGCAATAATGAAGTAGGAATTAGATAAGATCAAGGAACTCGGTCAGCAAGTGGTTGTCTCAGTCAATGTATTCATGGATTTAAGTTCTTCATCTTAACAATTTATTCAATTATTACATTTTAATCAGGATTTTTATTTTAATATAGTAAGGTTCACATGCAGCTGTAAGAAATGATACAGCAAGTCTGGGTGGCTCAGTCGGTTAAGCATCACACTTCGGCTCAGGTCATGATCTCACAGCTCGTGAGTTTGACTCCCAAGTTGGGCTCTGTGCTGACAGCTCAGAGCCTGGAGCCGGCTTCAGATTCTGTGTCCCCATCTCTCTCTCTCTCTCTCCTTCTCTCTCTCTCTCTCTCTCTCTCCTTCTCTCCTTCTCTCTCTCTCTCTCTCTCTCTCTCTCTCTCTCTCTCTCTCCTTCTCTCTCTCTCTCTCTCTTTCTCTTTCTTCCCCTCCCCTGCTCGGCTCTCTCTCTCTCTCTCTCAAAAATAAATAAACATTAAAAAAATGTTTTTAAGAAATGATACAGCAAGATACCATGCACCCTTAACTCAATTTCCCCCAACGGTAGCATTTGCAAAACTATAGTATAATCAGGATATTAACATGATACAGTAAAGCTACAGACCATTTCTATTACCACCAGACCATTACAGCCACACCCACTTCTCCTCTGACCACACGCCCTCCTTAACTCTTAGCAACCACCCATCTACCTTCTCAATCTTTCTACTTTTGGCATTTCAAGAATGCTATGTAAATAAAACCATGTAGTAGGTAACTTTTTTGTTGGCTTTTTTCACTTAGCATAACTCTCTGGAAAATCAGTCATACAGGCTGTTGCCCATATCGATCACTGGTTTCATTCTATTGCTGCGTAGTATTCCATGGTATGGCTGTACCACAATTTGCTTCACCAATCATTTACTGAAGGACATCTGAATTGTTTCCCATTTGGAACTGTTATTAATGAAGGTCCTATAACACCTGTGTATAGGTTTTGGTGTGAACATAAGTTATCATTTCTCTGAAGAAGGCCCAGGAGTACAGTAGGTGTGTGTTTAGTTTTTCAGAAACTGCCAGACTGTTTTCCAAAATGACTAAACCAAAATGACTAATTTACATTACCATGAGCAATATACAGGTGTTTATATGCCTCCTTATTATCACCAGCCACTGGAGTTTTCACTATTTTTTATTTTACCATTCTGATAGGTGTAGAGTGACACGTCATTGTGGTTTTGACTAGTATTCCGCTCGTTGATAATAATGTTGGACATATTCTCATGTGCTTATTTGCTATCTGTACATCTCTAGTAAAATATCTCTTCCTATCTTTGCCCATGTTCTAATTGCACTGTTTGTTTCTTGTACTGCTGAATTTTCTAAGTTCTGTATATATTTTCTAGATACTAGGCCTTTGTCAGATATGGAGTTTGCAATTACGTTCTCCTAGTCTGTAGCTGGTCTTTTTACCCTCTTTTTTAATTTTTTTTTTTAACATTTATTTATTTTTGAGATAGAGAGAGACAGAGCATGAACAGGGGAGGGTCAGAGAGAGGGAGACACAGAATCCGAAACAGGCTCCAGGCTCCGAGCCGTCAGCACAGACCCTTTTGGTATCAAGTCTTATAGCTATTTGCCTTGGCCCAAATACTGAAGATTTTCTCTTCTTTTTTAAAAAGGTTTATACTTTTATATTTTATATTTAAGTCTGTGATCCATTTTTGGTTAATATATTTGAGTTTTATATAGGCTATCAGACTTTGAGACTCCCATTTTTTTTTTTTTTTTGGTCTATGAACATCTAAATGCTCCAGTATTAATTACTAAAAGATCATCTTTTCTCCATTGACTTGTTTCTGACTCTGTCAAATTCAGTTGGTCATATTTGCGTGGATATATTTCCAATTCTCTATTCTGTTCCATTGATCTATGTGTGTATCCCACTGTTAATTCTACAGTTTCGTAATGTAGCAGTATACTAAGTCTTAAAATCAGGTACACTGATTCTTCCCACTTTATTCTTCTTTTTAAATTGTTTTAAGGGGAAGGGAAAAAAAAAAAAAAAGGGGGTTAGAGTGGGAGAGAGCCAAAGCATAAGAGACTGTTAAAAACTGAGAACAAACTGAGGGTTGATGGGGGGTGGGAGGGAGGGGAGGGTGGGTGATGGGTATTGAGGAGGGCACCTTTTGGGATGAGCACTGGGTGTTGTATGGAAACCAATTTGACAATAAATTTCATATATTAAAAAATAAAAATAAATAAATAAAATAAAAAATAAATAAATAAGTAAATAAATAAATAAATTGTTTTAGCTATTCTAGTTTCTTTGAATTCCATATGAGTTTTAGCCTAATAAATACTATAACACATACTATACTATACATATACTATAATGAATATATTATATAATACTATAATACTATAAAAATCACGTTGGAATTTTTCTAGGAAATGTGTTAAATCTGTAGGTCAGTTTGGAAGGATTGGATATAGTAAAGATATCAAATAGTAAAGATATCAAATAGTAAAGTTTTAAGTCTTCCAATCTATGAAAATATAATTAAAAATAAGGTATAATATTATGGATTGAATTGTGTCCCTCAAAAAGACATACTGAAATTTTAACCCTGAAACCTATAAATGTGATTTTTGCAGGAAATAAGGTCTTTGCAGATGTAATCATAAATCCTAATCCAATGACTGGTCTGGCTTCTTCATAAAGCAAAGAAAATTTGGATACAGACACACAGAGATGAGGATACCATGTGACAACACAGAGGCATAGATTGGAGTAATGAGTCTACAGGCCAAAGAATGCCAAGGATTGCCACTAAGAACAAAGCTAGGAAGAAGACGAGGAGTAGATTCTCCCAGAGAACCTCCAGAAAGGAATCAATACTATTGACTCCTTGATTTCAGATTCTAGCCTCCAGAACTATGAGAGAATAAATTTCTGTTGTCTTAAGTAAAAAATGAAAAAAAAGAAGATATTTTTCTCTATTTATTTAGATTTTCTTTGATTTCCTTGATCAGCATTGTGTAGTTTTCAGCATATAAACCCTGCACATTTTGTTACATTTACACCTACTTACTTCTTTAAAATTGTGAAGGACTGTAAATGGCTTTTAATTTCCATATCCATGTGTTTATAGAGAAATACAATAGGTCTTTGTATGTTTATCTTATATCCTGTGTTTACTGAATTCACTAATTGGTTTTAGGAGTTATTTTGTAGATTATTAGGATTTTCTATGTAGACAGTCATTGCATCTGAAAATAGTGGCAGTCCTGTTTCTTCCTTCCTACTCTGCATGACTCTCTTTCATTTTGTTTTTTGTTTTGTTTGGGTTTTTTTTTGGTAGATGTTTTTATCAGATTGAGAAAATTCCCCCCTACTGTAATCTTTATGAGAATTTTTTATCATAAATAATTATCGAATTTTTAAAATGCTTTTTCTGAACCATTTGATATGATCATGGAATTTTTTTCTTCTTTAGCCTCTTAATAGGGTGGAATACACTGACTGACTCTCAAATATTAAAACAGCTTTGCATTTCTGGAATAAATTCCACTTGGTAGTAGAGTTTAACTTTTTATATATTACTGAATTTTACTTGCTAATATTCTATTAAGGATATTTTCATGTATATTCATGCAATATATGGGTCTACAGTTTGTTGTCATTATTGTTTTTGAATCATCTTTGGTTTGGGCATAAAGATAATACTAGCTTCAGAAAATGAATTAGGAAGTATTGTTTCTTACTTTGTTTTTTGGAAGAGATTCTATAGAATTGGTGTTAATTCTTTAAACACCGGGTGGAATTCTCCAATGAAATCAAATGGGCCTATGGGTGCCTGGGTGGCTCAGTGGGTTAAGCATCTGACTTTGGCTCAGGTCATAATCTCAGGATTGGTGAGTTCAATCCACGCCTCTGGCTCTGTGCTGTCAGCACAGAGCCCACCTCAGATCCTTGGTCCCCACCCCTCTCTTTCTCTGCCCCTCCCCTCACTCATGTTCTCTCTCTCTCTCTCTCTCTCTCTCTCTCACACACACACACACAATAAATAAACGTAAAAAAATTATAAATTCAAGTTCTTTAATAGTTATGGTGCTATTCAAACTATTCTTTAATAGTTATGGTGCTATTCAAATTATCTATTTCATATTGAGTTAGTTGCGGTACTTTGTGATGAATTGGACCATTTACGTGTGTAAAAGTTGTTCCTGTGGTGAAAAAGAATGCTTTTCTATCAACCAGAATGGATATATAAATTCAAACACCCCACTTGGACTTCTCTGTCATCAGGCTGCTGATGGTATTTGTTCACCTCATTACAGCCTCAGGAGGTGAAAGTCTCAGGTATCCCCCTGGGCCTCTTCTTACATGAATAGTGGTGGGGCCACATTTTTTTCTGTGGTATTTGGCTGGAGATTATTGTCTAAGAAGTTTCTGTCTTACAAGGCTGCCCCTTTCTTGCTCCTTTAATTAAAGAGAGCAGGCATTTCTTACTGTTTTGGTTTGGCTTGGGTTTTGTTTTGGTTTTGTATTGTCCTCTGTGTCTGTGGACCTTTCTGGGATGCCAGCTCTTCAGCTTTCAAAGCTTATCACGATGCTGTCTCAGGTTCTAAAGACCTTAAAGAGTCTGTTTATTTTCTCCACTTTTCAGAGTCTCCTTATGTATTTTTTGTATACAGTATTCAGACTTTGTAGTTGTACTTAGCAGGATGAATAGGGAAAAGTATGTCTGTTCTACCTCTCAGAAACAGAAGTCATCCAGGGCTTAGTTTTAAATAATTAGTTTGAAATAAATTGACAGAGATGAACTTGTGGTACATTAAACAGCCTGATCAAAACATAAATCTTTACTTATGAAACTAATCCTTTGCCCCTTTAGGGACAGTCTGCTACGTCTCAGGAGAAGAAAGCTCAAGAGAGGAAAGGAGAAAAACAGAAAATAGGAGAAAATGGAAGAGTTTCTGTATGCCACTCCTTACTTTACTCCTGCCTCACCCTCAAGGCAAGTGTAGGACCCCAAAATACCAAAAGGTCAGGCATATTCTAAGGCTGACTCCAATATCAGTCTAGCCAATAGAGATTATCCATCCATCCATCTATCTATCTATCTGACATATATTTTAATCACTCACTTTTTAGGTACTCTCATGCTAAACATAACAGAGAAAATTAAGTTAAAAAATCAAAGTCTCTCTCAGAATACCTTAAAAACCTGCATACAAAAATACTATAATAATAGTAAGGTTCTAGTGAATGGCATAAAATGGGCCACATTGCTAGGAAAGGATTAAGTATGTTTGTATTGGAAACCATAAGTTTTTTCTTTTTCTCTGGTTTCCTTGCTCCTTGTAACCAAATCCAACACCTACAAGATCAGACATCAGTTCTAAAAGCCAATTATGAGAGAGGCTGGAAGTATATCAATTGATAAATAACTCATCCTCTTTAAGCCTGTAATGAGATGGCTAATCCAGGAACACTGGCCTCCTAAACTCCCCTCAGAACTTCCTTCATCCTTTGCTGCACCAGAGGATGGTGCTGGCCAGCCCTGTGCATCTGAATCTCAGACTCACTTTATCACCGTCCTGCGTCAGCACAGGGCTTGGCTCCTGCCATGTTTGGTCAGGTCTCCTACAATATCTCCTGACATCCTGGATCATGAAAATTAGCTAGTGGGATTTCCAACCACTGTTTCCCTCTAGCAGGTATTGTTAATCATTTCATTATAATGAAGCCAGTGACTTCCAGAAAATGGGTAATCTAACAAACAAAGATAAAGTTTTTGTTCTTCAAAAATGAAGCAGATTTCTGCTTCTGGCAATGGAAATCACTTTGTTTCTCACCAAGTGCCTGTTGAAAATAACTATAAAAGCTGAACAAAATATATAAAACTGTATGTTTGAAGTCATCAGAGAGTCATTAAGATAAAGAGAAGCTTCATGGCCAAGAGTCTGAAAGAAGAGAGCCAAGAGAAGTTTACCCCCAAAGCAGCAGCTGAAAGGCTTACAGATTGAATGAAATATTTAAAAGTTGCACAGGAAAAGGCAACAAAAACTTGAGTTCAGAGTCTTCCAGGGATTAATAGCCTTAGGTAAAGACATAGGATGTCATTAGGGACCCCAGGGCACTTCAGCCTACAAGTAAGTGTTAACAGGAAAACAGATCAGCCCTCATAAGAACCTAAGAAAAGCCTTAGGTCAGCTCAACCCCTTAAAGGATTGAGGTGATTGGCATTTGACCAAGCTACTGGTCAGAAGCAAATCTAACTCCTACATGGAAAAAGAACATTCATTTAACCTCAAAATATCTCACGAGTTTTCTTTTACTATATATGACAATACAATATATGAGACTCAATAAAAAATAATCAGCATATTAAAAAAAATCTAACCGAATAACAAGAGGAAAAAAAACAGATAGTGCATAAAGACCCATGAGAAATCCAGTTATTGTATGTTTCTGATAGAAACTTCAAAATAACTGAGATTAAATAGTTAAATAACTTGATAAAATTAAGCAGAGTTAACAATGATGAAAACAAAGACAATGTAAATTCTAGAATTGAAATTAAGAACTTTGTAAATATATATACCAGTATGTCATACAGAACTGAAGGAAAAACATCAGTGAATCAGAAGATGAGTCAAATATGAAGATCAAAAGGAGAAAAAAATGATAGAAAATGAAGAGCATGTCAAATTTATAGGACATGCACAAATGAAAAGATTAATATACATGTAATTTATTTTTTAATGTTTATTTATTTACTTTGAGAGAGAGAGAGAGAGAGAGAGAGAGAACACGAGCTGGGGAGAGATAGAGAGAGAGGGAGAGCGAAAATCCCAAGCAGGTTCCATGCTGTCAGTGCAGAGCCCAACTCAGGGCTCTATCTCACAAACCATGAGATCATGACCTGAGCCAAAATCAGGAGTTGGATGCTCAGCTGACTGAGCTACCCAGGCATCCCAACAGACATGTAATTTAAATCTAAGTAGATAAATAGAAAAATGGGGCAATGGCGATATTTGAAAAGATGATTACAAAGAATTTTCAAAAACTGATCAAATACTGTAAGCTACTAATTTCTTAAAAATTCTGTGAACAGGGGCACCTGGGTGGTTCAGTCAGTTGAGTGTCCAACTTCGGCTCAGGTCATAATCTCACCGTTTGTGAGTTCAAGCCCTGCATTGGGCTCACTGCTATGGGTGCAGAGCCTGCTTTGGATCCTCTGCCCCCCTCCTCTTTCTTCTGCCCCTCCCCAACTTGTGTGTGCTCTCTCTCCCTCTCTCAAAAATAAATAAAAACATTTTTCAAAATGCTATGAACCTTAAGAAGAATCAATAAAAAGAAAACAACCCAGCTAGGTATATTATAGTAAAATTGCTGAAGACCAAACTCAAAGAGAAAACCTTAAAAAAAGATATATGATAAAAAAAAGTATATTAACTGCAAGGAGATGTGGACAATAAGACTGACAGCTGAGAGCTGACTTCTCAACTGAAGTAACAGACATCAGAAGACAGTAGAAAAATACCTTTCAAGGACTGGGGGCTAGCTTGGGGGAAAGGCACTAACCCATAACAAAGGTTGGAAACATACCAGAATGTGAGCAAATGGAATTAAAGTATACTATAGCTCTTGCATTGAGTTGGTAATGGTAAAAAATGGTAATTTACATTAGACTTCAATAATCCAAGGATGCATTTTATAAACTAAGGTAACTAATAGTATAATGGTAAAAGAATGTGTATCTAGCCAGCTCACATGGGGAGAAATGGAAAAATAAATAATACCAAATCCACCTAAAGAAATATAAGAGAAGGAAAATATAGAGCAGAATGGGTAAATAGAAAACAAATGGTTTTAAACTAAATTTATCAATAACATCAAATGTAGATAAACTATTCAATTGAAAACAAAAAAAAAAACAGTTCAGCTGAATTAAAAAAAAATATATATATATATATCACATGCTGCTTACAAGAGACATACCTGAAATAACAGAATATACAAAGGTTGAAAGTAAAAATAGGAAATACATATACCACAAGAATACCCATCATAGTATTTCGATTAGTCTCAAAGTAGACTTTTGCAAGAAGAACCACTTGAGATGAAATGGCTATTCTCAATGATAAAAGAGTTAATCCATAAGGAAGATAAAACATTTTAAAATTTGTGCACAATTAATAAACAGCCTCAAAACATATAAAGAAATTAGTGGGAGATTCAATTCTTTTATCCAGGAATGAATACAGCAGACAAACAAGAACAATCAGTAAGGAGATACAACATAAAAAAAAATGTAATTACAAATTTGATCTAGTTGACCTTTTAGAACATTGCAATCAATAACTATATAATAACATTCTTTCCAAGTACACAATGTATCAAAATTAACATATAATGGTCCATATGCTATTTCAAAGGTTTGAAATTATAGAGCATATTTTTTAACCTTAGTGGAACTAAGCTAGAAATGACTAAAAATCTCACTAGAAAACACCACATGCTTGGAAAATAGGCTGTACATTTGATAACTCATAAGCAAAGAAGAAATCATAAGAGGGATTAGGAAATAGTTTGAACGAAATTATAATGAAAATACTATACCTCAATACTTAGACGTTTTCTACAAAGTTGTGCTTAGAAAATAATTTACATCCTTTATGGGGTGCCTGGTTGAACATCCGACTCTTGATTTTGGCTCAGGTCATGATCTAATGGTTCATGGGATCCAGCCCTACATCAGTCTACACTGCCTAGGATTCTCTCTTCCTCTCTTCTCTCTCCCCCTTCCCCATTCTTTCTCTCCTCCCCTCAAAATAAATAAACTTTAAAATAAAAAGAGAAAAAATTACATTCTTTAAAAATATATTAGAAAAAGGACTGAAAATCAATGATAAAAGAATATCAAGAAATTTTAAAAGAAGAGCATATTTAATGCAAAGAAAGTATTAAAGGAAACAAGAAATAAGTATAAGTTAATATAACTGAAACAAAGGCACAATAGAGAGAGGGATACAAAAAAAAGTGGTTCTCTGAAAAGACTAATATAACTAATAAACACTTGGCAATATTAATCATGAAAAAATAAAAGGCAAAAATAAATATTATCAACAATGAAAGATGAGATTTTACTACAAATCCTGTAGATGTTAAAAAGATAAGAATGGACTATTTTGAGAAGCTGTGTGCCACTAAATTTGAAAATTTAGGCAAAATGGACAAATTACTAGAAAAATACAAGCTAACCAAAATGATCCTTCCAAAACATAAAAATATGAATAATCCTAACACCTATGACTTAAATAGTCTGCCTTTCTTTCTCTCTCACTCTCTGTCTCCCTCCCACCCCCTTCCTTTGCGTCTTTCTATGACTTTGCCTGGTTCTCTTCTACTGCAGATGTATCTCCTATAGGTGGGGGGGGGGGGGGGGGGAAGGTGGAAGAATGGCAATGGCTACAGAGACTACAGGTTTACCTCATCTCAGCTAGTGAGGCTCCCAAATGAGAGAACTTGTCTCTTATGGCATTAGAATATAAAACCCCAGGGAAACAGGTGTGAAAACTACACGTGTCACATTCTACCCCTAGAGTTGGGGTGAGGAGTGAGGTGGGGATATTTGGCAACCTCACGAGAACCAAACAGAAAGACAGATGGCTGGTTCCCCAAAAGAAAACAGGGTACTGCTTCCAGAAAAAAGAGAAAGGAGGCTGAGAATGAAAACAACAGCAGATGTCTACTGTATTTCTCTTAATGATTCCCAGTCCTGAAGTATTAACAATATGCATAGCTATGCTGTTTTTTCCTGACATCAGTAAGAGTCAGAATTACGTTTTGAACCTCAGATGAGGAAAAGCACTGCCATCACACAGAACATGGGTCATGTAGCATTCAGTGTTTTTATCTTCAAAATGTGGGTGCCCCTTTTCTGTGTGAAGACTGAATAAAATTATATGATGTATAAATCTTTAGATATGGGTATTAAATGCTATGCAGATTTTATTGAGATTATTAGTAACAACTCCAAAGCCTTGGTTCCTTCAGTTAAGGGAACCACTGAAATTAATCTCAGGTGTGGATAAATCACACCCCAAATCTAAAATAAACAGCATTAAGAGATTATTTGAAAAAGGTTATGGTTTAAAATTATAAAAACTTTTTTTTTTTTAATTTTTTTTTAACGTTTTATTTATTTTTGAGACAGGGAGAGACAGAGCATGAACAGGGGAGGGTCAGAGAGAGGGAGACACAGAATCTGAAACAGGCTCCTGGCTCCGAGCGGTCAGCACAGAGCCCGACGCGGGGCTCGAACTCACGGACCGCGAGATCATGACCTGAGCCGAAGTCGGCCGCTTAACCGACTGAGCCACCCAGGCGCCCCTAAAAACTTTTTTTAAGTTTATTTATTTATTTTGATATAGAGGGGAGGAGAGGGTCAGAGATAGACGGAGAGAAAGAATCGCAAGCAGGCCCTCAATGTCAGTACAGAGCCTGAAACAGGACTCAAATTCATGAACAGTGAGATCATGACCTGAGATGAAATCAAGAGCCGGATGTTTGACTGAGCCACCCATGCACCCCTAAAATAATAAAAACTTTGTGAGACTCACATCAATGTGTTAGTCAACTATTTCCTTGGCCCTACCATAATATATTCTTTCCATCTCCTTCTTATGATTAAAAAAACCCTTTTAGGGGCACCTGGGTGGCTCAGTCGGTTAAGCGTCCGACTTCGGCTCAAGTCATGATCTCGCAGTCCGTGAGTTCGAGCCCCGTGTTGGGCTCTTTGAGGACGGCTCAGAGGCTGGAGCCTGTTTCAGATTCTGTGTCTCCCTCTCTCTGACCCTCCCCGTTCATGCTTGTCTCTCTCTGTCTCAAAAATAAATAAACGTTAAAAAAAAAATTAAAAAAAAAAAACCTTTTAATGATACATGTGAGCAGAAAAATACATATGCCTTAAATGTAAAACTCACTGGGTTTTCATAAACTACACACATACATGTAACTAACAGCCAGATCAAGTTCTTCCCATAACTTGATCATATGGAAGATCTTTCAGATTGACAAACTCAGGTTGAAGTTAAGCAACTCATATTCTAATCTTAAAAATGCACTGTTTGGGATGCCTGGGTGGCTCAGTTGGTTGAGCATTCAACTCTGGATTTTGGCTCAAGTCATGATCCCACAGTCATGGGTCAAGCCCTGTGTCAGCCTCCATGCTGAGCATGGAGCCTGCTTGGGATATTCTCTCTCTCTCTCTCTCTCTCTCTCTCTCTCTCTCAAATAAAATTAAAAAAAAAAATTTTTTTTAATGTGTTATTTGATTTTAGGGTCTTCCTTATATCCTTTCTGCTACTTTTCCTCATCTAGAAGCTAAGAGCAACATATGCCCCACCTGTGTCACACTTCAGTTCTAGGACTATACTGCAGGTAACCAAGTCCCTCTCCCTAATAAACTTGTCTCTCCTTTGGTGTCCCTCTCAGCCTACACGAGCTTTATCTAGTCACCCTGGCTCACTGCTCAGTTTCCACCCATCCTCTGAATGCCTGCATTGCCCAAGACGGAATCCTGTCCTCAACTTTCCCAACTTCACACATTCGCATTCAATTCTCCTTCTCTGGCCAATTTCATCTGATCAGTTTAGTGCTGTGACTCTCAAGGGTAAATCCAAATCCTGATTGTTCTCCCCAGCTCAGTCCAAGATTTTCAACTGCCAGTTCAAGTCCTGTTGATAAATCAAATATGACCTATCAAAAACAAATTCATCTTTCCTCCCCAAACTTTCTCCTTATTTCCTATTCTTTATTTCAATGATCACTTTGTGACCCAGGTAAGGAATCTTGAAATGATCAACTCTCCCTGGCTCATTTGCCAAGACTTGTCCTTTCTACTACCATAATGTCCTCTGAAATGAAATACCTCTTTCCCTCCATTCCTCCCCCACTCCTCTACCTCAGTTCTTCCTCTCCTGCCAGCACTACTACAAATGTTTCCTGACTGGCCTGCTAGTCATCAGTCTCATTTCTACAACCCATCTCCCATTCTCTAATTGATTTATTTTCCTAATGCATGTCAGATCATGGCAGGCTTCTGCTTCAGCCATTTTGCATTAGAGGCAGAATAAAGACCAAACTCCTTAGCCTGGCAACCTGCCTCATTTCCAGAACTTTCCACTATGAAATAGCTTCATACAATTTGAATTTGATCCTACAGGATCATTGCTCCTACATTTTAATAATACTATGCTTTTGTTTCTAATGTTCTGCCTCTTCTCTACTTACTACAACAGTATGTATCCTTCAAAGTAAGGCAAGTATAATCCTCACAGAATAAATCACTCCATTTCAGAATCCAGAGCTTAAAAAAATACATACATTAAAACTTAAAAAGTACAACAATTTTGTGTATACTTCGTGCCGGCATTCTAATAGACATTTTATATAATTCATTTAATCATCATAGCAATGCTGTATTTTAGAGGTGACAACAAACTTGGGTTCATTAGGATTGAATGATTCACCCCAGATATTACTGTGTCAGACAAATACAGGAACCAGAAACAAAATTCAGAATTATATGACTCCAAATTCAATTTTCTTTATATTCTGTAGAAAAAATTCTATTCAGTGGTTGTCTATTCAACTTGCCCTAAGGAGAATGTATGTTCTCAGATTGCTGAGAATATGAATTATTTAGTTTTGTCCCCTCCCTAAACTTAGCATCTTAGCATACTCACACACACACACACACACACACACACACACCCTAGCTGGGTTTCTTTCATAACAATCTGACTCAGTAAATGTTGAATAAATGAATGGATACTTTGCCAGGATCCATTCACAAACATCTACTCAGTTTTTATGATAGATATTAACAATAAAAGAGCTATATTTATCCCTGTGGAACTCACAAACATAGAGGACAACAAAAGTAAAACAACATCACTTGGTATAGTTATTAGTCTAGAAGTAGCTCACATATGAGACAAACCTACTTTTAATATGTATTCCCCTTCCCTAATAAGAAAACAGGTCTCTCTAATTATCAAACTAATTTGAGCGATAGCACCAAAAATAGAAGGAATCTAGCACAGAGATGGGTCCATTCTGAAATGCTTTGTTCTGAACACTCAGCATGTAATCTTGCTGCTTAGAAGATGTTTTACCTTTTATCCATGTATCTTTATCATTCAAACCCAAGGCCATGGTTCCATTCTGCAATATCTTCCTCTCTCTCTAGAAGCATCTGTATTTTTGGCTGCCATACCTTCCTACTGGGATCTTGGAACCTGCTTCTTTTCAAACTGGGTTCTCCAGTTTTCCTTTGATGATCATTCCTCACATGAGCACTGAGTGCCCTAAATTATAACCTTTCAGCAGATTTATTTCTGCTTACACCAATCAAACTAAGATTCTGTGATTTAAAATCAAGAATCCTGCCTGATACAATCCCAGTCTTCTGATTGACATATACAGGGCAATCACAAAACCAGTGTGCTAATCCCAACAATTCTATTTTTTTTCTGTTAAAATATAGCATATGGATGCCAGAAGAAGAGAAAGTTGGAGAACAAAAAGTCCAGACTGTTGTGTTTGTTTGCCAAGCTCTGGAACATTCTTTTTTTTTTTTTTTTTTCACTTTTTGATTATTTTTCTGGAATATTCTCTTATCCTATAGGCCATAAGAGAGGTTGAGATAGGTGAGATATGATAAGCGAGTTCCTAAAATATATAGCACATATCACAAATTTGCAATGGGTATTGTACAATCTTGTTGGTGAATAAAGGAGAAATTCATCTAGCAAAATTTAAAATTAAAGTAACTATAGCATTCTTTTTCTTAATGTTTGAAAAGCTAATTAATTGTGGTGCCTGCCAATTTAGAATAGACATGTTTAAAGACAAATGAATCTAATTTAGAGAACTCTCTACAAAAGTCGGCTAGATTTATCAACAAAAGAGAAGAGATTGTCTCAAATGTCTTTGTGTTGGTTTTTTTTTCCTATCCTCTACCAAAAAAAAAAAAAAAAAAAAGAATGAGTATATTAAAAGACATGCTAATGGTAGAAGTTTTCACTAATGTTTTAAATTGGCTTTTTATAAAGCAACAATTACATGAACTATAAAATGGATAATATACAGAGGATCATTAATGAATTACCCTGAGAGCTTCAAAATGACTTACAGTAAAAATTCATATTTGAACATCTTGCCATCAGAAATGCTGAGTGTAAAATAATATCCACATTAATAATATAAATATAGGTACACAAAAGAAAAATTATTTAAAATAGATTCGTCTCTTTTTATCTATGATCATGAAATTCAAGAATCAATAATGGATTCATCCCAGTTCCCTAAATTCATTTCAGTCATTATTTTTGAACTTTTTTGCTTAATTAATGAACTAATTAGCTCATTGAGAAAAAGCAAGTAGTATGATAGAATGGCCTATCTTGAATATTTTCCTGACCCTAACTTTGAAGAAATTCCATAAAAAAATCACCATAGGGGCCCACCAGTAATGAGAGGTAAAGAGACTTGATAACTCACAGCCTGGAGGAATGGAACAGTGGATGAGGTATGAAGACAGCCGACATCTCACAGCTGTAAGTTCGGAAAGGGCAGACCTCCGCCGGCCGACTCCATCTTGTTCTGTGTCCTCCACCTTGACCACGCCTCCTCCCCTTGAGTAACCTCCCGCTCACCCCTTCAAACTTCCCGAACAGGACTCCGACCCTTCCCCAGCCAATCGGCCGAGGCCACGACCCTTCCCCAGCCAATCGGCTGAGGCCACAGCCATTACCTCACCAACTGCCCCTAGACCCCTATAAAACCTTTGTGCTTTTGAAACTCGCTCTCTCTCTCCGGCATCTCACCCCTGCGTCGGTACAGGTAAGGGATTGAGCTCGAGCTAGCTTGAATGAAGGCTCTTTGCTTTTGCGTCGGACTCGGCTCCCTGGCGGTCTTTAGGGATCACGAATTCTGGGCATAACATTTGGGGGCTCAGCCTGGGATCCCCAAGGCCCCCAAGGGATCCCCCGACCCGGAGAGCCTGACTGGCCACGGTTAGTGTCTGTTCGTTCCGTCTTTTCTGTGTGAGCTCATTTCTGAAATTCTGGTAGTGCCCGACGCGGTCTAAGTGGCCGCACTGGAGGACCACGGGCCGGGTGTTTTGGAAGACGCTCCAATCCTCCCTTTGGAGGGATGTGGAATCCCCTCATCGGTTTTGGAGGGACGTGGAATCCCCTCAAAGGTCTGAGACGAGGCGGGTCGCTCCCGCTGGTCGGCGTGAGGCCGTCCTCTAGCTTTCGGTTTTGGAGGGATGTGGAATCCACTCAAAGGTCTGAACTAGCTTTCAGTTTTGCTTCCACGGAGTTGGAAGACTGTTTCTAAGGGCCCTCTGTTTGTTTCTGTGTTTCTCTGTTTTGTTCTGTGGACTTACTGGATGGACGTTATGGGACAGACTCAGACTACCCCTCTACCCACCCTCTTGGCTTAAGCCCTTCCTAGCCCCACTCCCTCCGGAGCCAAAGCCCATGCTTGCTTTACAGGGGACAGAGAAGAAGGAAAACAAGAAAAGTCTTACCCAGCCTTCAGCACCCCTCTACCTTGTCCTAAGGGGGGGGGGGGAACTGAAGAAGAATTAATTGTTCCTCCCCCGTATAACCCCCCCTAGGATGTCAGAAGAACACCATCCTCCCCCTCCGGGGGAGGCAGACGCTGTTCAGAGAGCGGGAGGCGGAAACGCTCCAGTGGGAAGCCCGCTCTTCACCAGACAAAGGGCTCAGAGGGAGCAATCGGCCTCTGCCGCCGATTCCACTATTCTGCCCCTGCGAGACACCGGACCCCCAGACGCGGAGGGGAATCAGCCCCATCACTATTGGCCTTTCGCCACTAGTGACCTCTACAATTGGAAAGCTCAGAATCCTAAGTTTTCTGAGAAACCGGCAGGGCTTATTGATTTATTAGACTCTGTTCTTTTTACTCATCGACTCACGTGGGACTACTGCCAGCAGCTTTTGCAGGTCCTGTTCACGACTGAGGAAAGAGAATGAATCCTCAATGGGGCCCGAAAACTAGTTCCGGGTGCAGACGGGAATCCCACCACCAACCAGGCTCAGATAGATGCCTCCTTCCCCTTAACTTGGTCCCAGTGGGATTTCAACACGGCAGAAGGTAAGGAGAGGCTCCGGGTCTACCGCCAGACTCTAATGAGGGGGGGGGCTCCGAATGGCTGCTAGAAAGCCAACCAATTTGGCCAAGGTAGGAAATGTACAACAGGGAAAAGATGAATCTCCGGCTGCCTTTTTAGAATGGATCATGGAGGCAGGCATTCTGTACCTATACCCCCATGGATCCAGAGGCTCTGGAAAGCAAGGCAGCTGTTATCATGGCCTTTGTAAACCAATTGGCCATAGACATTAGGAGAAAATTACAGAAAATAGATAGACAAGGAGAAAAAAGTCTGCAGGACTTACTGGTGGTAGCCGAAAAGGTATATAATAACCGGGAGCCTCCTGAGGACAAGCAGGCTCGTGCCGTGGCGGCTGCCAGCAGTAAGCAGACTCGAGACCTGGCCAGAATACTACTGGCTACCACTGCTGACTTCCCCAAGGAACGAGACCGCTGTCGCCGGCAGACAACGCAAGAAAAGGTAAAGGAACCACCAAGGGGGGGAAGCAAAGGCTGCAGAAAGATCAGTGCGCATACTGCAAGGAGATAGGTCATTGGGACCGAGATTCTCCAAAAAGGGCCGGCGGGAAGGGAAGCAAGTCCTAGAGTTGATGAACTGAGTGATTAGGGGAGTCGGGGTTCGGACCCTCTCCCCGAACCCAGGGTAACTCTTAAAGTGGAGGGGACCCCTGTTGACTTCCTCGTCGACACCGGAGCACAACATTCGGTCCTCTGCACCCCACAAGGAAAACTAGCCAGCAAGAAGTCCTGGGTACAAGGGGCAACTGGTATGAGCCAGTATTCATGGACTACCCGAAGAACGGTAGATTTGGGGACGGGCCGGGTATCCCACTCCTTTATGGTAATACCAGAATGGCCCTACCCACTGTTAGGATGGGACTTATGACCAAGATTGGAGCTCAGATAACTTTCAGACAAGGGGGGGGCCTCAGGTCACCAATGGCAAGGGCCACCCCATCCAGGTCCTGACCATGAAACTGGAGGATGAATACCGCCGCCTCCACCAGGAGGCGACCCCCAGAGAGAGGATAATATAGACAGATGGCTACGAGAATTCCCCTCGGTTTGGGCAGAGATGGGGGGGGGGGAATAGGACTAGCCGCTCACAGGACCCTGGTCCTGGTAGAGCTCAAGCCAGGAGAGAGTCTGGTAAGGATCAAACAATACCCCATGTCTCAGGAGTCCCAGAAGGGGATCCAGCCACACATCCGGAGACTACGAAGCTTAGGGGTACTAGTTCCTTGCCAGTCTGCCTGGAACACCCCCTTACTGCCAGTCAAAAAGCCTCACACAAATGACTACCAACCGGTACAAGACCTCCGGGAAGTAAATAAGAGGGTCGTGGACATACACCCAACTTTTCCCAACCCATATACTCTCTTGAGCATCTTGGTGCCCTCCAGGGTCTGGTATACTGTACTAGATTTAAAGGACGCCTTCTTCAGTCTGCCGCTGGCACCCCAGAGCCAACCCCTGTTCGCCTTCGAGTGGCATGATCCGGAGGAGGGCTACAGTGGGCAACTCACCTGGACACGGCTACCTCAGGGAATCAAAAATTCACCCGCCATCTTCGACGAGGCACTACACGAGGACCTGGGTGAGTACAGAAGGGAGCACCCTGGCCTCACCCTCCTACAGCACGTAGATGACATCCTGATTGCTGCCGACATGGCCAAAGACTGTGAGCGAGGGACCCAGGACCTGCTGGCTACCCTGGGGGCCTTAGGGTACCGGGCATCCTCGAAGAAGGCTCAGATATGCAGGGAGAGGGTAAGTTACCTGGGATATATCCTGGAGGGCAGACAGGGGCAGTTATCAGATGCCAGAAAAAAAAACTGTCCTAAAGCTCCCTACTCCCACCTCCCAAAGAGAAGTAAGGGAATTCCTAGGATCAGCTGGCTACTGCCGCCTCTGAGTTCCAGGTTTTGCTGAGATCGCCAGGCCCCTATATGAAACTACCAAAGAGGGGAAAACATTTAAATGGGCTGAAAAAGAAGAAACTGCCTTTAATCAGTTAAAAAAGGCCCTCCTAAGTGCCCTAGCCCTGGGCCTACCAGACATTACGAAGCCCTTCCCCCTCTTTGTAGACGAACACAAGGGAATAGCAAAAGGGGTTCTAACTCAAGCCTTAGGCCCCTGGAACCGCCCGGTGGCTTACCTGTCCAAGAAACTAGACCCAGTGGCTGCCGGCTGGCCGCCACGCCTAAGAATTATTGCGGCGACAGCACTCCTAGTCAAGGACGCAGACAAACTGGCCCTAGGACAGGAGATCTGGATCACGACCCCACACGCCATTGAAGGGGTCCTGAAACAGCCTCCTGATAGATGGATGAATAACATACGTATGACTCATTACCAGAGCCTCCTACTCAACCCTCCACGGGTGCGGTTCCACCCCAGTGCAGCCCTCAATCCTGCAACCCTGCTGCCCGACTCTGACCTAGGTGCTCCACTACATGACTGTGCGGGAATCCTGGAACAAGTACATAGATTCTGGACAGACCTGACCGACCGGCCCCTCCCCGATGCCGAGGCTACTTGGTTCACTGATGGCAGCAGCTTTGTGCGAGACGGACACAGGAGGAGTTACAGCGGATCAAGAAACTCCCCATGGCCCGGGAGATAAAGGGATGGTGGTATACACCTAACAAGGAGCTCGTGCTGCCAGACCGGCTCGGAGTCTCAATATTAGAGCACATGCATCGGTCTACTCACATGGGGGCCCGAAAATTAAGACTTAATCCGACATGCCAGAATCAAGATTCACCAACAGGACACCAAAATAGAGCAAGTTGTATCTGCCTGCAACACCTGCCAACTCACCAACGTGAGAGCCACATCAAACAAAAAAGGAACCAGGCTCAGAGACACCAGACCAGGAGCCCAATGGGAAGTCGACTTCACTGAAGTCAAACCAGGAAAGTATGGTTATAAATATCTTTTAGTATTTACAGACACCTTCTCTGGCTGGGTGGAGGCATACCCAACCAAGCGTGAAACGGCTCAGACGGTGGCTAAGAAGCTACTAGAAGACATCTTACCCAGGTATGGTTTTCCTGCCATGATAGGATCAGACAATGGACCAGCTTTTATCTCGCAGGTAATGCAGGCAGTAGCCAAGGCAGTGGGGCCCCAGAGCTCAATACAGGTAGAAAGAATGAATAGAACCCTAAAAGAGACCCTTAACAAATTAACCATGGAGACTCGCAGGGACTGGGTGACTCTCCTACCGTATGCCCTTTACCGGGTTAGGAACACTCCTTACACCTTGGGTTTTACTCCCCATGAGATCATGTTTGGCAGGCCACCCCCTATTATTCCCAACCTTCGAGCTGAACTTCTTGCTGAGTTTAAAGATCAAGAACTTTTTCTTTCCTTGAGAGGGCTCCAGAGGGTGCACGAGGACATTTGGCCGCACCTCCATGCCATCTATGAGGCTGGCCCGACCCCAACACCTCATCAGTACAGGCCGGGAGACTGGATCTACGTCAAGAGGCACCACCGAGAGACCCTCGAGCCACGCTGGAAGGGACCCTACATCGTGGTGCTGACAACCCCCACCGCTCTCAAAATAGATGGCATCACGACCTGGGTCCATCACACCCACGTTCGGCCAGCGGACCCCTCCTCGATCCAGAAGGACTTCGTCACGCGATGGGCCATCAATCGGGACCAACACAACCCACTCAAGCTCAAGCTACAGCGCATTCGACCCACCTAATATTGGTAACTCTGTTAACTCTGCTTGTCATTGCTCATGCTACCGGGAGTCCCCACGCCCCCCAAAACATCACCTGGCAGATCATAGACACCAGCTCGGGGACAATTCTTAATCAGACCTCCCAGAGCCACCCCAGGGACACTTGGTTCCCAGAGCTTTGTGTAAACCTCCAAACTCTGTTCCCCTTGTCACCATAAATGCAGCCGGTCCCATGAATGGGTCCGTAAGCTACATGACAAGGGGGGAATGAAAGGGCGGACCTACGTTGGCCAACTCCATCTTGTTCTGTGTCCTCCACCTTGACCACACCTCCTCCCCTTGAGTAACCTCCCGCTCACCCGTTCAAACTTCCCAAACAGGACTCCGACCCTTCCCCAGCCAATCGGCTGAGGCCACAGCCATTACCTCACCAACTGCCCCTAGACCCCAATAAAACCTTTGTGCTTTTGAAACTCGCTCTCTCACCGCTGTGTGGGTGCAGGTAGGGGATTGAGCTCGAGCTAGCTCGAATAAAGGCTCTTTTGCTTTTGCATCAGACTCGGCTCCCTGGTGGTCTTTGGGGATCACAAATTCTGGGCATAACAGCTCAAGCTGAAAATCCTGGCTGTAATTTCTGTATTCATATCCCCATGTCTAACTCATTAGCAAATTCACTTTACTCACCCCCAAAATACACCTGAGAGACATCGATTTCTCTCCATTCTCCCTGGTACCACACACCATTATTAAGGAATGAACTTATACACCAGCTTCTTAACTGGTCTTCTGTTGCCACTGTTACTCACCTGCAATCCATTTTCCACATGACCCAAGAATGAACTTCTAAAAACCTAATCGGATGGTTTCACCTCTCTTCTAAAAACTTCATTGGCTTCCCATACTCTCAGCATAAATTAGAAATTTCTTACTTTGACTTAAAAATCTATGTTACATGAAACTCCCATCTGTGTACTCAATCTTATCCCTTATCACCACCTTTTTCTCCTACCATACTCATCCCACTGGTCTTCAGTTCTTCAACTGCACTGAGCCACTTCCTCCTCAGAACCTGTGGACCGCCTATCATTCTGCTTGGAACTCTCTTATTCATCTCCTTTACCTGTCAATCTTTATTTAAATGTTACTGCCTTGGAGAGGTCATGTGTCCAGCCTATTTAACATAATCTCCAGTCATGTTACATGGCTGAATCGTAACTGTCTCCATAGCACTTAATGCTGTCTGATATTTCTTTCTTTCCCTCTTTCTTTCTTTCTTTCTTTCTTTCTTTTTCTTTCTTTCTTTCTTTTCTTCCTCTTCTCGCTCTTTTTCTTTCTCTTATGGATTAAATATCTGTGTGCCCCTCCCCCAATCCCAACTTCATATGTTGAAGACTTAATGCCCAGTATGATAGTAAGAAAAGGCAACGGGAGAACAGTGAGAAATCAGCCATTTTCAAACTAGGAAGAGGCCTTACTAGGAAACCAACTGGCCAGCACCTTTATCTTAGATAGCCCAGTCTCTGGAAATGTGAGAAATAGTGTTCTGCTGTTAAGCCACCCAGTCTATGGTATTTAATATGGCAGCCCAAAGTGACCCACTCTCTTTTCTTCCTCCTTCTTTCTCTCCTTCCCCCTCTCTTTCCTTTCCACTTTTCTAAAAGTTAAGAAACATGCATGTATTTTTTTTTCCCACCATTGTTCCAGGAACAGAGTGTATACTTAAAAATGTGTGTGTATAGTTTACATGTTGATGTCACAGAGACATATACAAAATTCAATTGTTCACTTAGTGAATATTTATCAAGCACCTATATAACCAGGGATTGGAATATGAGACAGACAAAGTCACTGTCTTTATGCAGCCCACACCTAGCTGGAGGAGACAGAGAACAAGCAAGAAAATTCCAGCCCGTGATAACTGCTGGGAATGAAATTTAAAAAGTAATAGCAAAAAAGTTATGACAGACTCATTCAAAAGGGTTCATTAGCTGAACCCACCAAAATAATCAAGTGAGATGTAAAAGTGTTTTACAATTTTATATCTCATTCTGCTGTATCTCTAACACAAACAGAAGCAGCTAACTGGCCATAAACTACACTCAAGTGGAAGGTTCAGTGAATTGCCACTGGGGGAAAAAGGTAGATTAGAAAGTAGACTGACTCTTCTAAGGTTTTAAGTAGAACCCCTATTATCGTTGCCTTCTGTTTTTTCTCTAAAATAAAAAATGAGGAATAATTCTTGCATTTTTCTGAGGACATAATTGTTCTGATTTAGCCCTTGCCCCATACCATGCATCTCATGCCCATGTCTGAGCCAAACACTGGCCATCAGAATGGGATTGCTGCAACAGGCTTAGTGATGTCATGAACCTGGAGACGTTTGCAAACCACAATGGGATTCTGTTGCTGTAAGATGGACAAAGGGCTCTGATTCTGTCTGCTTTGCTGTGTGTGTGTGTGTGTTTCCTGACAGACTGAATTTTCTCCCAGCACCTGTCTCAGACTTGCCGCCTCAGTGACAGTGAGCATCTCAATGAGCTGGTTTAATTTTAATCCTCACCCTTCCCAGTTGGCCCTGTCCCTATGCAGCTTCCTCTGCCATAACAAAGAGAAACATTGCAGGTGAAAGGTATACCACCATGCCTTCCCTATTCCACCCCTCTGTCCCTCCCCAGCCCCATGTCAAAACCAGAAAAAAGATCCTGAAAATCTTCATAACACTGCAATACTCTTGTTCTTTTCCAATCAGCCTATGTGGTCTGGCAAACAAAGGGAGGAAACCTTGAGAGATTTAAAAACATAATTAGCAGAGAGATCTTCAGGAATGGTAAGGGGACCCTTGATTGTTTTAACATTACCAGACAGTGAAAGAACTTGCTGAGAGGCCTTGGAGCCAGCGTTGGAAACCTGTAAACACTCAGGCAGGACAGAAGCTTCTCTGAAGGCAGAGAGCCTATCTTCACCAACACCATGTCCCGAGTGCGAAACCCATTTCTTACAGCATATAGGCTGAATGATGATAATTCTGTGGCTTTTTACCTATAATGATAATAATACAAATTCTGTGGCTTTTTACCTATCAAGCATCTAGCCCCATAGAAAACTAATTATTAAATCGGTGTCAACCTGGTGGTCCATGGCAGGGCACTGTGTGAGGCACTGTTCAATCTGACACTTTCAGCAGTGACTTGACAACCTGGGGCACACAGATGACACACTTATTATCTGTGAAATAACACACAGCTCAGAGGAACACAGCATGAATTGGGCAGGAGCATCTTGGTCCAGATAAGAGGACATAATGAAATTTTAACAAGATGGTATTTAGTAAACCCCAAAATTATCTTAAAAATGAAACAAAAACTCTACAAGAATGAAAGGGCAGAATGTGATTGAACATCAATATGATTACAACTTAGGAGTTTTAATTGACTATTAATAACAGTAATAATAATCATGACAGTAATAGCAGCTAACATTTATCAAGGGTTTACCATGTACTGGGCACTGTTCTCATCATTTAAAATGTATTATTAACTCATTTAATCTGTACAACACCCTTGAAGTATCAGTATCCTCATTCTACAGGTGAAGAAACTGAGACACAAAGACATAAAGTAACTGAAAATTAATCAATAGCGTAATGTGATTGTCAATCGTATTAGTATTAGTGTTATCTTAGGTATTATTAAAGAATGGTGCCCAGAACAAGAGAATCAATGACATCAGACTGCACTTAAATTGTTGTATTCTGTTCTGGGCTCTGAGAAAAGCAACGACTTTGAAAGAAAAAAGTAAGTGGAAAAGACAGGTGATTTTGTATCCAAAGAACAGAAAGAGGAGAGGAACATCGTAGCTTGTGGGAATCCTCAAACCCAAGCGGCTGCTTTAGACATGGGCTGTGCAGTTTCAGAGGCCAGTCATGAGAATCATGGCAGTATATTCCGTAGACTATTTGCTCTCAGTTTCCCAAATTACAAAGAACAAGGATTAGATGCAAAAGAAAATAAATATGAGCTCCACAAAAAGCTTTCTAGTGGGACTTCATAAGATGGGAATCATACCTCACTGACAATATAAGAGCTGTGGACACCAGATGACAGAACCGAGTGACTACCAGGGATCTTTACTCTGTGATTCTAACACAATCAACTGTAGATACTATTTTGGTAACACATCAGCATAAGTAAATTCCAGGCAAATGGTAAATTATGATAACCAAACTAAAAGTGCTTTAAGAAGACTTCTCTATCTGAACCTCTAACTGTTCTAATTAAATGCAATACTTACTGACTTTTATATGCCCAACTAGCCAGAGGCAGGGATCATGCCTTATTTATAAGCTTACAGCTTTCTTCCCCCTGAATAGAAATAGCTATGTTGAAAGAACTATCACCTATTGTTTTGAAACAAATAGATATTTCAAGAGTGAACTGACCTAAAGCCAAACTGTCACCATCTGAATTTGAATTTGGCCACAGATTACCTTAACTGTATTTGCTTTCAACTACTGCCAAACCCATTTTGCATTTGTTTTAAATTGCCTTTCAGTATAATGCATGTGCCAGGTAAATAAATTAATTGGATTAAAGATTTTACTTTTTATTTTCTCATATAATCTGATTTGACTGAATTTACCTTTCTGAAGTTTAGTTCAGGAATTTTTTGTTTTGGTTTTGGTTTTAGTTTTGGTTTGCTTATTGTTTGTTGTTTGTTGTTAGTTCCCTTACTATTGTCATTTTCCCCTAAATTCTGGCTTTGTCATTTTCCTCCCATTTCTGTGATCTCACTAGATCCCCGTTTTGAACATTGTTCACCCTGGTTCATCCCCATTGTTGGATGTCATCAAGTTGTTGACAAAATCACTCTTAGAACATTTTCCATCAAGTTTTTCACCTCCTTCTAAAAAATAATTATTATCTATTTTTTAGGGAGTATATATAATCTTTTTTAATTGGTACAGATATTTTCTAATATTTTAGTGGCACAGAGAGGTTAAGTCAAGGTCACACAATTAGTAAGTGACAGAGCTAGAATTCAAAGTCCCAACCTTATGTATTAAGTCACTAGGCTATCCTCCTCTATCCACCTCACATTCCACCATGAAATAAAAGGCAGCATAGTATAGTATCAAGCAAATAATAGTTTTAAAATTATTTGGGAACCATGCCATCTCATTCCTGAAATGGCAACTTTACTGTAAAGTTTAGCAGTCTCTGAACTTCACAAAGACCCCATCACTTTACCTCAATAGCAAGAAACACAAAGCAGTGGCGACCAAAGCCATTCACAGGTAGGTCTCTTCTGTACTTGACAAAAGAAGAAATCAGAAGAGACTTTGCAACCAAGGCTACTCCAGCATAGAGTTGGTACTCATGAGAATTTGTTGAATGGAGACTAGGTTCTTAGGCTGCTGTACCAGCACTATTTTATACAAAGCAGTGAAATCAATCTGCCACATGAAATTGCACCTACCCCAGTTTGAACTGTCCAAACGAAAGTGGCATTAAGCCCCACCAAGCTTTAGTTCATGGTGATAATATAATGGGCTATAACAGTGTCATAGAAGGAAATCTGGACCAATAGTGAATAAAAAAAGGGGGGGGGGGAATCATTGTTGTGTCTCAGTGCCTCCGTTTCTTAATCCAAAAAATAACTGTATTGTTCACAGAATTCTAAGAATCTAATATACTTGTGTTAGATAAAAAGTGTTCTGTGTAACAGTAACAAGTTATACAAGAATAAGAAATCAGTATCACTATAAAACTCCTAGAAGGTAACCTAGGAGAAAATCTAGATGACTTCGGGTCCGGCAATGACACAAAAGGAAAAATCTGTGAACAAAAGAATTGATAAGCTGGGCTTCACTAAAATTAAAATTTTCTACTCTGCAAAAATCAATGTCAAGAAAATGAGAAGACAAGCCAAATCCTGAGAGAAAATATTTGCAAAAGAAACATCTGATAAAGGATTATTTTCAAAAATATGCAAAGAACTCGTAAAATTGAACAAAACGAAAACAACCCAGTTTTTTAAAAAAATGGGCCGGGGCGCCTGGGGGGCTCAGTTGGTTGAGGGTCCGACTTCAGCTCAGGTCTGATCTCACCGTTCGTGGGTTTGAGCCCTGAGTCAGGCTCTGTGCTGACAGCTCAGAGCCTGGAGCTTGCTTCAGACTCTGTGTCTCCCTCTCTTTCTGCCCCTCCCCCACTCTCACTCTGTGTGTGTCTCTCTCTCAAAAATAAATAAACATTAAAAAAAAATTTAGGGGCGCCTGGGTGGCTCAGTCAGTTAAGCATCTGACTTTGGCTCAGGTCACGATCTCACAGTCTGTGAGTTCGAGCCCTGCTTCAGGCTCTGTGCTGACAGCTTAGAGCCTGGAGTCTGCTTCCGATTCTGTGTCTCCCTCTCTCTTTGCCCTTCCCCCACTCACACTCTGTCTCTCTCACTCTCAAAAATGAATAAATGTTAAAAAAATTTTTTTAAAAATTTTTATAAATGGGCCAAAGACCCGAACAAACATCTCACCAAAGAGGACATGCAGATGGCAAATAAACACATGAAGAGATGCCTCCGGTATATATGCCATCAGGCAACGCAAGATAAAACAACAGCGAGATACTACTGTGCACCTATCAGAATGACCAGAATCCAGAACACTCATACCAAATGCTGGAGAAGATGTGCGGCAATAGGAGCTCTCTTTCATCGCTGGTAGGAATGCAAATTGATACGGCCACTTCGGAAGATAGTTTGGCTGTTTTTTGCAAAATTACACACTCTCACAATACAATCCAACAGTTGCTCTCCTTGATACTTATCCAAAGGAACTGAAAACTCATCCATACAAAAGCCTGCACACTGACATGTATAGTCAGTGGCATAGCCTTATCCATAATTGCCAAACCTTGGAAGCAACCAACATATCCTTCAGCAAGTGGATGGATACATAAACTACTGTAGATCCAGACAATGGAAAATTATTCAGTGCTGAGAAGAAATGATCTATCAAGTCATGAAAAGACACAAAAGAAACTTAAGTGCATATTACTAAGTGAAAGAAGCCAACGTGAAAAGGCAACATGCTGTATGATGACAATTCCGTGACATTTTGAGAAAGGCAAAACTATGGAGACAGTGAAAAGATCAGTGGCCACCAGGGATTAAGAGGAAAGAAGGAAGAAACGTGTGCAGCACAGAGAGTTTTTAGGGCAGTGAAACTACTCTGTGATGCTATAATGATGGATACATATCATTATAAATTTGTCTAAATCCAAAAAATACACACCACCAAAGGTGAACCCTAATATCAACTGTGGACTTTGGGTGATGATGATGTGTCAGTGTGGGCTCATCAATTGTAACAAATGTACCACTCTGGTGGGGGAGGTTGATGATGGAGATAGCTATGCATGTGTAGGGGTGGGGCTATGTGGTAAATCTCTGTACCTTCCACTTGATTTTGCTGTGTCTAAAGCTGCTCTAAAAATAAGGTATTGGAAAAGCAACATCAGTATTAGTTGTTAACTCAGTCTACGATGATTATGCTCAACCATGATCGTCATTTCCCTAATATGTCAGGTACGAAATTTGTACTATGAGGAGGCAGGTACATATAATTACAGTTTATAAATGTTCCAACATCAAATTTGTAATACTTGTATATTTGTCACTTGGGATATTCTGTATCCCTACTAAGTGTTCACAGCCAAATCCCATAGAGCACAGATGGCTTCCTGGACAGGTGACCCAGGCAGTCACAGGTCTCAATGCTTAGAAGGGTCATATGTTTGATTTAATGCTTTGCTGTCTCTGTCTTGAAATTCTCACTAGTATTTGAATAAGGGGACTTGCATTTTTTTTTTGCACAAGACCTCACAAATTATGTAGCTGGTCCTGCCAGTGGGATAAAAGCTGAATCTGATGCTACCACGGGTGGGCGAGTTTGAGGAAAAGGCAGGCTCAGTGAAGGAAGCTCCTGCATCTGACTATAGCACTGAATCCAAATCACAGGGACCTCAGAAATCATTCAGACCCACCTCTGATTTCAGTTGAAGAAATCGAGGTCTCCCTTCAGAACTTCAGCACTTTGCCCAAGTTCCCCCCGCTCATCAGCGGTATGTTTCCTGCATTCTGTCTAATGAATGACCTGCCCTGGAATAAGCAGATGTGGTTGCAGGACTGGCTTTGTGTCCCAGGTCACAGGTGTCCCTCATAATCTGCCTCCTACTGCTCTGTGGGTCACAGCTCCCATTTCCTTGGTAACTTGTCTTCTCACAAAGTCCCTAAAATCAGTCACTGAGAAAATGGGCTGATCCTTACTGGTTTTTGTTTTCCTATTTATCCTCAAGTATTGACAGCCTGCTGGTGACCTTCAGACACAGGCTTTGGGCTCTGCACTGATGCTGCTTACTGGGAACACATTTACAGTGCTGTGTTATTTATCTATCAAAATGTTTCTGAAGGATGAGGACTCATTGATACATAATGTCTTGTTTGCAAGCATGACCTTGGGCATCAGATGTTAAATTACCAACCATGAATCTCACTTGCGGTGGTTAAGCACTGAAATGCCTTCTGCTCCGATCATTACTTTATGCTCCTCGCATACAAATCTGAGCGAATCCCAAAGTCACATCAAGTTGTCTGATTCAGGCTGTTGCCACTCATGTAAAATTAAACTACATATGACAGAAGGTAAAAGTGAGCCACAGGAATGGAAACAGGAAAATTTAATTGATGTCTGTATAGGAACTAGTCAACATCCACCTCCCTTATGGTCATGCTCAAAATCACTACTGAAAACGTTGGTATTCCTCTTTGTGCCTGTCTTCCAGTGCTGCCATAGTGATTAGGATATGCATTCTTATCGCAGTTTACGCCTGGGATTAATGTTACATCACTTGATATTTAATGTAAGGGCCTGTGGATAGTGTAATTCCATTTACAGACCACTCAATCCTTTTGCTATGGTTTAAAGCACTCTTCCCCATGTTATAAAAACTCCACGATACACTGTTATTAACTTGGGTATGAACATCAGTTGACTTTAAGTAATTTTTATTTTTTTAAATTTCTTTAATGTTTATTTATTTTTGAGAGACAGAGAGAGACAGAGCATGAGTGGGGGAGGAGCAGAGAGAGAGGGAGACACAGAATCCGAAGCAGGTTCCAGGCTGTCAGCTATCAGCACAGAGCCTGATGCAGGGCTCAAACTCAAGAACCGTGAGATCATGACCTGAGCCGAAGTTGGACGCTTAACCTACTGAGCCACCCAGACACCCTGACTTAAAGTAATTTTTAAAAGAAACTAAAATAGTCTTTTATTTATGCACATATCAACAATGCCCTTTGCTTTTCTTTCTTTGCTGTGGGTCCAAGTTTCCATTTGGTATCATTTCCTTTTAGCTTGAAGAACTCAATTTTAGCCTAACTGGTATTGCAGAGGGGAGTTTACATCAGTTTACTGTAGACATGCCAGAAAGAAATTCTCAATTTTATTTATCTGATAATTAGTTTTTCACAAATATGATCTTGTTTATTTCTTTTTTTTTTAATGTTTATTTTTGAGAGAGGGAGACAGAGGATCTGAAGTGGGCTCCTCACTGACAGCAGAGAGCCTGATGTGGGGCTTCAACTCACAATCTGGGAGATCATGACCTGAGCCCAAGTCAGACGCTTAACCGACTAAGCCACCCAGGCATCCCAAATATGGCCTTTTTTAATATATAATTTTAATATATATATTTAATATATATAATTTAATATATAATTTTATAATATATAATTTTATAATTGACAGGCTTTTTCCCCAGCACTTGAAAGGTATCATTCCATTTCAGTGTGGTCTCAACTGTTGACAACAACACATCAGCTATCTTAGAAGATTCTTATCACTTTTATCCAGGAATATGCTTCTTTTTCCTCTGACTTTAAGATTTCCTTTTAACCTTTGGATTTCAGCAGACGTGTCTGGATGTGGTTTTCATTCTGTCACTGACCAAAATTCTTGGACTGGTGGAAAACCAACTGTTTTAGACCAAACTTGCAAAATTTTCTGCCAAAGTTTCCTCACCAATATTTTCTTCTTCATTTTCTCTCTTCTCTCTGTCAAAGACTATAGTTAAAGTGTGTTAGACAGTTGAATACTGTCCTTCAGATCACTGTGAAATTGTTTATTTTTTTTTTAGTTTTTTAAATTTTTTTTTAGCGTTTATTTATTTTTGAGACAGAGAGAGACAAAGCATGAACGGGGGAGGGTCAGAGAGAGGGAAACACAGAATCTGAAACAGGCTCCAGGCTCTGAGCTGTCAGCACAGAGCCCGACGCGGGGCTCGAACTCACGGACCGCGAGATCATGACCTGGGCCAAAGTCGGCCGCTTAACCGACTGAGCCACCCAGGTGCCCCGAAATTGTTTATTTTTAATCTTCTTTTTGTGTCTCATTTTAGGTGATTTCTACTGATTTGTCACCCAATACATTGCTTCTTCTGCTGTGTCTAGTCTGCTGTTAATCTCATCCCATATATATATATATATATATATATATATATATATATATATATATATATTTTGAGCTTTCATATTTTTAAGTTCTTATATTTCTATTTGGTTTGCCTTTTTTTACATTTTTCTTATTTTTTCCTTGAACCCCCCACTTCTTTATGATTATCTCTATCATCTCTGGTAGACTCTTTACATATTTATGATAGTTAATTTAAAGTAGTTGTCTGCTAATTGCAATATCAGTACTATTTGTGGGTCTGTTTCTATAAAATTATTTTCTTCTTGGCTAGGTCTAGTAATTTTTGATTGTTTAGTACATTGTCAATGTTTCAGTGTAACATCTTAGAGTTTGTTGTCTGCCTCGTAAGAGTACTGACTTTTGTACCAGTAGGCAGTTAAACTACTGGTGAATCATCTTGACCAAGGTGAAATTTGATTTCATGTTTCAGGAGTATATACCTATTTTTAATGTCTATAGTCTTAGAGCAAATATCTCAGTCTGGATACATAACATTTATTCCTAAGGGCAGAATTTAGAAGTTTTTAATGGGAAGTTGAAACAAGTTTATCAACATTCTCTAAACTGACAGGACTCAAATTTCAAAGCTGTTAGTAACAGGAAGCAGCTGAAATCCCTGCTAAACTCTTTCAGCTTCCAGCTGGTGCTTTCTCCTTGGGTTCTCTGGAGACTCAACCAGCACATGTGCAGTTCAGGGTCAAGCAAGGACTTGATGGGAGTTTACATCGTATTTTGCAGCTCCTCCTTCTATCTCTCTTTTCTGGCATTTCTTTCTTCAACTTCCAGCTATCCCAGCCATTCCAACCTCTTTTTATGTTTATGGCTCCCCAGGCTGATAGGACTTTAACTTTCTGCCTCAGGTCTAGCCACCCATGAAATGCGGTTTGGAAAGTGCTCCTGAAGGAAAACGTTTACAAATGTTGACTTGACCAATGCCAGTTCCCTTATTTGAAGGGTTGGATGCCCTCAACGCCTGTCTGCTTTTGATTGTTTTCCAGTGATGAGAATTAAAAAAAAAAAAAAAAAAAAATGTTTCCAGGCTTTATAAATGTTATCAGCACAAGGGTTAGTTTTACACAAGCCTTTCTGCAATTATGAAGACCAGCGTGTCTCAGTTGAATTTTTAAACGTGTGTTATGTTGAACAAAATGATTTTTAAATAATTTTTTTAATGTTTATTTATTTTTTGGGAGACAGAGAGACAGAGTGGGGGAGGAGCAGAGAGAGAGGGAGACACAGAATTTGAAGCAGGCTCCCGGCTCTAAGTGTGTCAGCACAGAGCCCAACAAGGGGCTCGAACCCACGAAGTGCTGGATCATGACCTGGGCCAAAGTCAGACGCTCCAACTGACTGAGCCACCCAGGTGCCCCATAATTTTTAAATAAACAGATAAGGCTATGTGCCTCTCTCTACAAATAATAATAACAGTATTTACTCTGTGCCCTATTTCTTTTATAATTTTAACATATATGAACTTCTTTAATTCTCATGACAGGCCCAATGAGGTAGGTTCTATTATTGTAAGTTTACAACTGAGGAAACTAAAGCTCAGAAATTTTAGGTGACTTGTATAGGTTCATAAAGCTAATTACAGAGTTACTTCAGGGCACACGATTTCCACACTAGCCTCCCCCTCTCCCCCACCCCAGAAAACTGAGATGGCTTTGCATTTCAGTTGAGTGGACTGCCTCCCAGACTGGACTATAAACTCTCTCATGGGAATACCTTAACTATGCCTTCTACCCACCAGTGCACATGAGTACAGTCATAACCATTGTTACATCTTCCATTTTATAACCATTATCATATCTTGCACATCAGTAGGCTGATCTCCAATGCCTGAGCCTTTTGTCTCTCATATGAGTGAGGAAGATAATGCACTTTTAAATCCCTAGTAGGAAAAGAAAGCACCCTCCTAAAACTGGCATAATTACAATCCCTCATCTTTCAGCTCATCTACTTGAAAGAATAGACTGCATTATAATTCACAAATGTATAAATTAAGTGAAGCTAATATACAGAAAATAAAATTCATAAGATAACTGAACTTCACTTTTCCAAAGTACTTGAAGGGAAAAGCATCAATGTTCACACATGTTAGAGACATAAGAATGTTGAATAGAACAGTAGAGAATTATACCAATTAAATTAGAATTATACCCACATCATTTGAAGAGTTGAGAACCTCACTGAACTTTAAAAAAAGAAGAAAGAAAAGAAAACATGGCCAGTTTAATTCTATAGACTTAAAGAACACCTGATTAGATGATAACTTACTATAATTAAACCTTCAAATAGTGAATTCATTCTAAGTCCAACTCATTTTCAGAAAAAAAATACAAACCAAATGAGACAGGATCTTGTCACTACCAGCCATATTTGTGAGAAGGGAGATGCGGTTTTCTGGACGAAGGCCCACTCTACCGAGAAAGTGTAGTGGGGATGTTATTTCCACTGACAAGGATGGGTTCTCCTTTCCCCAGTAACATAATATTTCCTCTGTGTAACTTCTCCTTTATTCTCCATCTATGCTATTGGACATGTCTGCCCCAAACCTAGCTCTAGCCACATAACCCAGGTCTGAGAAATTGGCCTCCTGATCAATGTAATTGATTTAGGAATGAGCTTGAGGCCCAAATAAATTGAAAGAGATATAATCCTGGGAATATGAACAAAACAATTGGTAAAGGGAAGCTTTCTTTCACTGATGTTGAGGGTAGAATGTAAACTTAGAACCAGTGGTGGCCATCCTGCCAACTCTTAGGGAGAGTCTGAGAATAAAAACCAATGCTTAGAAATACTATATTTCTAAGAGTCCTAATAACTTCATTTAAACCAGAATCCTGAAGCTCTGGAAGGTATACCTGAACTTTCAGTTATTTTAATCTTCTAATTGTCCTTAAGACATTTTCAGTTGAGTTGGTATTAAAAACTGTATGTTTGTGCTCCCCAAATTCATTGGTGAAGCTGTAACCCCAGTGTGGCTATATTTGGAAATGAAGCCTCTAAGGAAGTAACTAAGGTTAAATGAGGTCATAGGTTGGGACCCTGATCCAGCAGAACTGGTGTCCTACAAGAACAGATCTCAGAAAGCTCTTCTTCCTTCCCATCCATGCCCAGAGAATGCACAAGGAAAGGCCATGTGAAGACACAGTGAGAAGGCCTACAAGCCAGGAAGAGAGCCCTTATCAGACACTGGATTTACTGGGACCTTGATCATAGACTTCTAGCCTCTAGAACTGTGAGAAAACAAATGTTTAAGCTACCAGGTCTCTGGTATTCTGTTATGGCAGCCTGAGTAGACTAATAGAGTTGGACTATTACTTAAAACTATGAGTCTCTATGTAATTCAGGAAGTAAGAGTCCAAAGGCAGATTTGTATTGCAACCTTATCATGCCAGTTCACTCCATTAACAAAACTTCCCTTCAATTAAAACCCAAATGATTTCAAAGACCCCATAGTGGGATCAGCATGAGACCCCATTGAGACTGCAAATCCACTCAGTGCCAACAAAAGCCTCCTAAATGCACTTTAAAAATTCTCCTTTCACATTTCCAAGTGACTTACTTGCAAAACTTAAGGTTCCAATTAAATTTAAAGGGTTTTCCAATCACATGATTGGCACCAATTATTCATTTAATGAACATACATGTTAAGCCTAGGCTAATTACATTCCTCTCAAACCAGAGCCCTTCAGACTCAAGATTATTTCAACTTGACACAAAAAGGTAATACGGAAAATGGTAATCAAGAATTCTCTAATGCAGGATAAGCTCTCAGATGGACTTCAATTGATTTTGCAGGTTCTAAAATTCAAAAGAGCAAAGCTAACTAACCATTTAGCAGGTTACTCCTTTCTATCTTTTGAGGCATTAATAAAAAGAAAGAACCATACGAGAATACTTGGTAAATATATATAAATAGGTAAATGGATAAATGCATTTGTATGTATGTGCCCATGTGTGCCCGTGTGTGCCCGTGTGTGTGTGTGTGTGTATCCTTGAATGACACTCTTCTTCACCCTCAGGTTCTGATAGATTCTAATGAGGAAAGGGCACAAATGTGTTTCCTTCAAGAGTCTCAAGTATCTTTTTTCATACTTCCTCTCTGCTCCTTCTTCAGGTGACAGCTTTTGCTTTAGAGAAAATGGGATTTAATGGGTCAAATTGACTCCCACTGAGTTTTGCCACAAATAGGAACTTTATCTATATTATGACCCATAACATACAGGCCAAAGTACATCCTCAGTAAATGCTAAAACCACTTCTAACCCACTGGGAAGACAAGCGCAGTCCCCTGACACACTTTCACATCTAGTTAATGCACAGTGCCCACCAGAGAAGACCACTGTTATAGGTTCAACGAAACACTCAGACCCAGAGGCCTCAGACTGAGCATCAAGTCCCCCTGGAGCAATTGTTCTCAAACTTGAGCATGCGTCAGAATCACCTGGAAGGATCATTAAAACACATTGCTGCTCCCCAACCCTCCCCTTCCACCTGGGTCTCTAATTCAGTAGTCCTTAGGTAAGACCCAGAATTTGAATTTTTAACCAGTTTCCTGGGGATAATAATGATGCTGGACTGGCAAACCACACTTTGAGAAACACGGACTAGAAGCTTTGGGACAGGAGATACAGCTTGCCAGTATGAAGACATCAAGTGTTCTTCCTGGGGGAGGCCTTATAGCTGGACACCCAGTTATCAGCAGTTACAAGGTTCACATCTGGCAGGTTTGAGAGGTATCTCAGCGTAGAAATCACATGCCTCACATCTTTTTAAAATTACTCTATAAATGTAGCTTCCCGGAACCCCCCAAAAAACATGTTGATTACTTGAGTCATCATCTAGAATCAAAATTATGGCTTCCAGCCAGGCATTTATAGGTCTCCCTGTCCGAGTACATTACTAATCAGGGGTCAATTTTACAATGTTGCCTAGTAACAAAGTTGACCCAAACCATCTTTATATGTTTCCAGGGAAACAACTGGAGGATAAGTGAAGGCCAAATTTTCGGGCAGAAGGGGAACGGACTGTTTTGTTTCCCCTGCCCACTGCACACATACCTCTATTCATATAATACTCCTGTTATAAAAGTTAAAATAAAAATGAAAATACTTATGTCCAACCTTTCCCCAGTTCTTCGATATTGGTGTAGCTGAATGTTAAAGCCACCAGTTGGAATGACCAGGCCAATAAAAGAAGAAGCTGACTTGTTCTGTGCTTCCTCGATGTCATATCACCATACGCATGACAGTGCACATCTTTTACGTGTTGTATATTACATCACAGGAAGCCTTTAAATCCCACGCCAAGGACACTTGCTAATCTCTCACCTGATATGTAAATAAGAAATACGTTTCTACTTCAGAGATTCTGTCATCAATTTTTTTCACCTCACTGCTATATGGACTGCTTCATTTTGTTAGGCTGCTTAGTGAAAAAGACTTTATACATAAAATATTTTAATCCTGACAATGAATGGAATTTTGAAAAGAAGCAACTCTTAGCCTAAAGAATTCTTACTTCCAGTCACATTCACCTAGGGATCTTTTTTTTTTTAAGACCAATTAAATTAAAATGTCTGGATATGACATCCAGACACAGAATGTTCTTAAAACTCACCAGTCATTTCTGATGTGTAATCAGGGTTAAGCTCCTTTGATAGTAGAGTACATTCCCTAGAGAAAATTATTTTTCTTTCCTCTTGCCCTCCCTCCTCTTTTTTTTTTAAGTAGGAAAGGGGGTAAATGCCCCTCAAATTAGAGCCAAAGGAAAGAAAATATTGGAGTAGAGACAGATGTTCTAACTATGTGCCGTGGTTAGCTGTTTAGGAGTCCTACTGATGTATCAGAAAGACCATTCTAAATCTTGGGACAGGTGGACTCTTCCTGTGTTAACAGTGTGATTATCAATATCATTAATATTGTTAATACTCTTTATATTAGGAAGTGAGGTAATAATGAAATAAAATGAAGAAATGAAGCAAAGCTAAAAAAATTATACAAACACAATGTTCCACGTTTCACTGAAAGAAGAAAGAAGAACTCATCCTCTATTGGTGAAAAAATATTTATTTTTTTATTTCTTAAATGCAAAAGCAGCAAAGACTGGCCAGGTAGCTATCCATTTTCTCCCTTCCTGAGCACACACCTCAACCAGATTTTCCTGCCTTCCTATGTTTGGTTGTAGTGCTCTGACTGAGTTCTAGCCAGTGGAGTATGAACAGACATGATAAACACCACATCCAGGCCTGATTAATAAAAACTACTCATGCATGATTATAATGGTTAATTTTATGTGCTGACTTGGCTGGGCCACGATGCCCAGCTATGTGATCAAAAATTATTCTAGGGGCGCCTGGGTGGCTCAGTCGGTTAAGCGTCCGACTTTGGCTCAGGTCATGATCTCACGATCCGTGAGTTCGAGCCCCGTGTCGGGCTCTGTGCTGACAGCTCAGAGCCTGGAGCCCGTTTCAGATTCTGTGTCTCCCTCTCTCTCTGACCCTCCCCCGTTCATGCTCTGTCTCTCTCTCTCTCAAAAATAAATAAACGTTAAAAAAATTAAAAAAAAAAGGATATGTGTATCAAAATGGTAAGACATGATGTCCCAAACTGCATATTTACATAATAAGAACACAATCATCTTAAAAAAAAATTATTCTAGATGTTTCTGGGAGAGTATTTTGGGAAGACATTTACATTTAAATTGGTACACTCTGAGTGAAGCAGATTACCCTCCATAGTATGGATAGGCCTCATCCAATCAGTCCAAGGCCTGAACAGAACAAAAGAGTGGCCTCCTCTGGGCAAGAGAGAATTCTACAGCATCAGCCTTTCTGTGGATCTCAAGCTTGTCATCCCACTCTGAATATTTTAGACTTGACAACTGTCTTAATTGTGTGACCCAACTCCTTAAAATAAATCTCTCTATAAATGTGTGTGTGTGTGTGTGTGTGTGTGTGTGTGTGTATGTGTGTGTGTGTTCTCATGCACGCACCCTATTGGTTCCATTTCTCTGCAGAGCCCTGACTCATACTATGACTTTTTAGAAAGAACACTAAGAATCAAAGGAGAGTGAAAACAAAATGGTATGAGTTTGGTTTCCATGTCAGAAGCCCTCCTGACAACTGGAAACATCCACACTGAACGTGGGTTAGTGAGAAACCCTCATGGTGCTAAGCTACCAAGATCTGTGGGTTTGTTACAGCTGTAAGCATTACTTAATCTGGCTAATACAGCAGATGTTGAAACAGGAAGTATTATATCCTTGATTCTCTAACATTCTACAGCAATGATTCTCAAAGTTAGCTGCATATGAAAAAATGTCAACGTTTTAAAAGATAGTGGTGCTTAGTCTTCATTCCCAGAAATATATACTAATTAGTTTCTTAAATACAGGCTTAGAACTGGAATTTCCTAATGCTCTGCAGGTGATTCTGAAATGCAGCTAAGTTGAAGAACCACTGGTGCTTCAGGAACCAGGATGACAGCGACCAGACTTAAAACCAATATGGAAGAGAAGCCAAGAGAGGGAAAAGCTTAATATAAGTGAACAGTGCGATGTGCTTGGCACACATCAAAGTTCTTGAGCTATATTATCATTGTTGTTGTTATTAATGGTAACAGGAGGAGATACCCATATGTCTCAACAAAACTACTTCATAATTATTATGATTCCCACGTTTTAAATGAGAGAACCAAAGCTTACACTGAAAGGCGAGGTAACTTGTTCAAAGTCACACAGCTAAGGGAAGAGCTACAGTTTAATTAGTGATCTGGCTGATCCCATAGTCCATACTCTGAAGTCTAAGCTGCAAAATCTCCTGTTAACCTGAAGAAAATGTCCTGATGAAGATAACCAAGAATCTCACTGTGCAACACACCGGTCAGCCTAGAACCACAGTTTAAAGATGATAGTAAAATCATATCAGAGAGATCGGACCAAGTTGCTGGGTAATCTGCAAGCAGGTCCTACAAGAAATAGGTAAAAGAATATGTAAGACTTGGGTTTTTTAAAAGGCAAAATTAAATTGATGAGTAAAGAGAAAAAAATATTGGAAAAAGAAAACATGGCAGTGCCTTCAAATACTGGAGAAGTTAGGGGTGACTGGGTGGCTTATAGGTTGAGCATCTGACTTCAGCTCAGGTCATAGGCTCACAATTCGTGGGTTTGAGCCCCACATCAGGCTCTAAGCCTGCTTCAGATCTGTGTCTTCCTCTCTCTGCCCCTTCCGCTCATTCTCTCCACCCCCCTCCTTCTTTCTCTCAAAAATAAATAAACATTAAAAAAAATTTAATACTGGAGAAGTTATAATATGAAAGATGTTATTATGGTTATTACCAGATAAAATAAGCTTATTCTGCTTATCTATAGGGAGTTAAGTCTCCAGGACATAAGTGAGATGTTACAAAAAAGAAAGTTCTAGTTGATATAAAGAACACTTTCCAATAACTAGTGCTATTCTAAAAAGAACAAGCAAGGTTGCTATGAAATTTTAATGAGAAAATATGTTTTGTAAAAGTGTATAAAATTCTGGGTATTTTTGTGTCTATTCTCACTCACGTTGGTGAGGTTCCATCCACTGAAACATTCAAGTAGATACTGAAATTGTGGTTCTGCACTAGAAGGAAACAAGACAGAAGATAATTAAGTCCCATTCCAATCCTGAGAGTCTAGTTTTCCATGGCTTGGACTCCCAAGGAAAGATGTCTTGTGAAATGCCTCATCTAGTGACTGGTGAACAGAATACACACACTACATTTACACGGTCTATGGTTTCCAACACCATTGGTAAGAACATACGGTCTCTTTCTTCCCATCACTTATGTTATAAAGAAGGTTCACAGCAATACTCTGACCAGTTGTAGCTTGATGAAGACCTAACATGAGGCTAACTCTGGACTACTCTGAATCTCAATACCACAGAATTGAGAATTGAGATTACTAACTCTGGACTACTCTGAATCTCAATACCACAGAATTGTGGATAAAATACTTCCAGAGATAGAATGCAAGACCATGCATGTCTCTCTTCTCTAGAAGCTACCATGGTCAATCATTCCATTCCATTTCTGCATCTGTGCTTTGTCTCATCTTCTCCGGAACAAGCTTTTCAAACAGACCCACTACAGTTTTGAAGCCTGTGCAGTGTGTAGCAGGGCAGATGAAGCACAGCGTGACTTCAACAGAAGTTTTATTTGGAAATGACCTAGACCCCAAAATGTTGCTTGTGGTTCAGCACTTGAAGCAGAGTGGGGAACTGAGGAAAATGTACAATTTGGGAAAAATACATTTTAGATAGGTTCCTATAATTCAGGCAAAATTAAATGAAGGGGGCTTAAATTATTCCAAAACTTCAAGCAATTCTGCTAAAAAGACATATGTAGCCAATATACCAACTATCTTAAGGTATAACATACCTGATTTCATTGCTAATATCATAAGAACTTTAACAAATCCTAAAACTCTGTGCTCTCTTTCCTCTCTCATAAAATGGACAGGTCACCTGAGGGCAGGGAGGATTCTTCTCTCATATTTAGCACTGTGCCCCCAGCACCTGGACCACGGTATCTGCTCCACAAAGACCCACTGGATGAATGAATGAATAAATGAATGAATGAGCAGGCTTTGAATGTGAAATGCGTGATGTGCCTTTTAGAGAAATATTCCAGGCCTCTGAGTGACTATGATATTTCCACCAAGCTTCTTTTTAAGCATATGACTTATTTAGCACCTTAAAGTTCATGTTGACAGAGAAGGTGAAAGTACGCACACTCCTTGGAGATCAGTTATTTCTGACTTGTTAGGTACTGATAACAGCAGTGATAACAGTCCAGCCTGAGCTGGATATAAACAAGAGCTGTATGCCAACTTCCCAATTGCAGTTTCCATGTTGCGTCGGCTCTGTTTTGCTGCCACTGAGAAAAGAGTGCCATTTAGTGGTGGTTAGAGTTAGGGAAAAATGGGTCCACTGTGCTAAACATATAAAATCTCCTCTAGGTTTTAATGCAATGGCCCTCAACACTTGGGTTACAGCCAGGAGAAAGTTTGCAGGTGTCCAACAGGGCACTGATTCATCCACAAGGACAGCCCAGTGGCTACATTTCAAACTAAGAGTGATGGAGGAGGAATAAAGATCAGACACGGGTTCCGGAAGATGGCGGCGTAGGAGGACGCGGGGCTCACAGCGCGTCCTGCCGATCACTTAGATTCCACCTACACCTGCCTAAAGAACCCAGAAAACCGCCAGAGGATTAGCAGAAGGGAGTCTCCGGAGTCAAGCGCAGACTAGAGGCCCACGGAAGAGGGTAGGAAGGGCGGCGAGGCGGTGCGCGCTCCACGGACTGGCGGGAGGGAGCCGGGGCGGAGGGGCGGCTCGCCGGCCAAGCGGAGCCCCCGAGTCGGGCTGGCAAAAGCGGAGGGGCCGGACAGACTGTGTTCCGACAGCAAGCGCGACTTAGCGTCTGGGAGGTCATAAGTTAACAGCTCTGCTCGGAAAGCGGGAAGCCTGGGGGACAAAGGGAGGGAGAGCTGCTGAGCCCCCGGACGGCAGAGCTCAGCTTGGCGGGGAACAAAGGCGCACGCCAGCGCCATCTCCCCCGCCCATCCCCCAGCCAAAATCCCAAAGGGAACCAGTTCCTGCCAGGGAACTTGCTCGCTCCGCGCAAACACCCAACTCGGTGCTTCTGCGGAGCCAAACCTCCGGCAGCGGATCTGACTCCCTCCCGCTGCCACAGGGCCCCTCCTGAAGTGGATCACCTAAGGAGAAGCGAGCTAAGCCTGCCCCTCCAGCCCCCGTGCACCTTGCCTACCCACCCCAGCTAATACGCCAGATCCCCAGCAACACAAGCCTGGCAGTGTGCAAGTAGCCCAGACGGGCCACGCCACCCCACAGTGAATCCGGCCCCTAGGAGAGGGGAAGAGAAGGCACACACCAGTCTGACTGTGGCCCCAGCAGTGGGCTGGGGGCAGACATCGGGTCGGACTGCGGCCCCGCCCACTAACTCCAGTTATACACCACAGCACAGGGGAAGTGCACTGCAGGTCCTCACCACGCCAGGGACTCTCCAAAATGACCAAACGGAAGAATTCCCCTCAGAAGAATCTCCAGGAAATAACAACAGCTAATGAACTGATCAAAAAGGATTTAAATAATATAACAGAAAGTGAATTTAGAATAATAGTCATAAAATTAATCGCTGGGCTTGAAAACAGTATACAGGACAGCAGAGAATCTCTTGCCACAAAGATCGAGGGACTAAGGAACAGTCACGAGGAGTTGAAAAACGCTTTAAACGAATTGCAAAACAAAATGGAATCCACGATGGCTCGGCTTGAAGAGGCAGAGGAGAGAATAGGTGAACTAGAAGATAAAGTTATGGAGAAAGAGGAAGCTGAAAGAAAGAGAGATAAAAAAATCCAGGAGTATGAGGGGAAAATTAGAGAACTAAGTGATACACTAAAAAAAAATAATATACGCATAATTGGTATCCCAGAGGAGGAAGAGAGAGGGAAGGGTGCTGAAGGGGTACTTGAACAAATTATAGCTGAGAACTTCCCTGAACTGGGGAAGGAAAAAGGCATTGAAATCCAAGAGGCACAGAGAACTCCCTTCAGACGTAACTTGAATCGATCTTCTGCACGACATATCATAGTGAAACTGGCAAAATACAAGGATAAAGAGAAAATTCTGAAAGCAGCAAGGGATAAACGTGCCCTCACATATAAAGGGAGACCTATAAGACTCGTGACTGATCTCTCCTTTGAAACTTGGCAGGCCAGAAAGGCTTGGCACGATATCTACAGTGTGCTAAACAGAAAAAATATGCAGCCGAGAATCCTTTATCCAGCAAGTCTGTCATTTAGAATAGAAGGAGAGATAAAGGTCTTCCCAAACAAACAAAAACTGAAGGAATTTGTCACCACGAAACCAGCCCTACAAGAGATCCTAAGGGGGATCCTGTGAGACAAAGTACCAGAGACATCACTACAAGCATAAAACATACAGACATCACAATGACTCTAAACCCATATCTTTCTATAATAACACTGAATGTAAATGGATTAAATGCGCCAACTAAAAGACATAGGGTATCAGAATGGATAAAAAAACAAGACCCATCTATTTGCTGTCTACAAGAGACTCATTTTAGATCTGAGGACACCTTTAGATTGAGAGTGAGGGGATGGAGAACTATTTATCATGCTCCTGGAAGCCAAAAGAAAGCTAGAGTAGCCATACTTATATCAGACAAACTAGACTTTAAATTAAAGGCTGTAACAAGAGATGAAGAAGGGCATTATATAATAATCACAGGGTCTATCCACCAGTTAGAGCTAACTATTATAAATGTCTATGCGCCAAATACCCGAGCCCCCAGATATATAAAACAATTACTCATAAACATAAGCAACCTTATTGATAAGAATGTGGTCATTGCAGGGGACTTTAACACCCCACTTACAGAAATGGATAGATCATCTAGACACACAGTCAATAAAGAAACAAGGGCCCTGAATGATACATTGGATCAGATGGGCTTGACAGATATATTTAGAACTCTGCATCCCAAAGCAACAGAATATACTTTCTTCTCGAGTGCACATGGAACATTCTCCAAGATAGATCATATACTGGGTCACAAAACAGCCCTTCATAAGTTTACAAGAATTGAAATTATACCATGCATACTTTCAGACCACAATGCTATGAAGCTCGAAATCAACCACAGGAAAAAGTCTGGAAAACCTCCAAAAGCATGGAGGTTAAAGAACACCCTACTAACGAATGAGTGGGTCAACCAGGCAATTAGAGAAGAAATTAAAACATATATGGAAACAAACGAAAATGAAAATACAACAATCCAAACGCTTTGGGATGCAGCGAAGGCAGTCCTGAGAGGAAAATACATTGCAATCCAGGCCTATCTCAAGAAACAAGAAAAATCCCAAATACAAAATCTAACAGCACACCTAAAGGAAATAGAAGCAGAACAGCAAAGGCAGCCTAAACCCAGCAGAAGAAGAGAAATCATAAAGATCAGAGCAGAAATAAACAATATAGAATCTAAAAAAACTGTAGAGCAGATCAACGAAACCAAGAGTTGGTTTTTTGAAAAAATAAACAAAATTGACAAACCTCTAGCCAGGCTTCTCAAAAAGAAAAGGGAGATGACCCAAATAGATAAAATCATGAATGAAAATGGAATGATTACAACCAATCCCTCAGAGATACAAACAATTATCAGGGAATACTATGAAAAATTATATGCCAGCAAATTGGACAACCTGGAAGAAATGGACAAATTTCTAAACACCCACACTCTTCCAAAACTCAATCAGGAGGAAATAGAAAGCTTGAACAGACCCATAACCAGCGAAGAAATTGAATCGGTTATCAAAAATCTCCCAACAAATAAGAGTCCAGGACCAGATGGCTTCCCAGGGGAGTTCTACCAGACATTTAAAGCAGAGATAATACCTATCCTTCTCAAGCTATTCCAAGAAATAGAAAGGGAAGAAAAACTTCCAGACTCATTCTATGAAGCCAGTATTACTTTGATTCCTAAACCAGACAGAGACCCAGTAAAAAAAGAGAACTACAGGCCAATATCCCTGATGAATATGGATGCAAAAATTCTTAATAAGATACTAGCAAATCGAATTCAACAGCATATAAAAAGAATTATTCACCATGATCAAGTGGGATTCATTCCTGGGATGCAGGGCTGGTTCAACATTCGCAAATCGATCAACGTGATACATCACATTAACAAAAAAAAAGAGAAGAACCATATGATCCTGTCAATCGATGCAGAAAAGGCCTTTGACAAAATCCAGCACCCTTTCTTAATAAAAACCCTTGAGAAAGTCGGGATAGAAGGAACATACTTAAAGATCATAAAGGCCATTTATGAAAAGCCCACAGCTAACATCATCCTCAACGGGGAAAAACTGAGAGCTTTTTCCCTGAGATCAGGAACACGACAGGGATGCCCACTGTCACCGCTGCTGTTTAATATAGTGCTGGAAGTTCTAGCATCAGCAATCAGACAACAAAAGGAAATCAAAGGCATCAAAATTGGCAAAGATGAAGTCAAGCTTTCGCTTTTTGCAGATGACATGATATTATACATGGAAAATCCGATAGACTCCACCAAAAGTCTGCTAGAACTGATACATGAATTCAGCAAAGTTGCAGGATACAAAATCAATGTGCAGAAATCAGTTGCCTTCTTATACACTAACAATGAAGCAACAGAAAGACAAATGAAGAAACTGATCCCATTCACAATTGCACCAAGAAGCATAAAATACCTAGGAATAAATCTAACCAAAGATGTAAAAGATCTGTATGCTGAAAACTATAGAAAGCTTATGCAGGTAATTGAAGAAGATATAAAGAAATGGAAAGACATTCCCTGCTCATGGATTGGAAGAATAAATATTGTCAAAATGTCAATACTACCCAAAGCTATCTACACATTCAATGCAATCCCAATCAAAATTGCACCAGCATTCTTCTCGAAACTAGAACAAGCAATCCTAAAATTCATATGGAACCACAAAAGGCCCCGAATAGCCAAAGTAATTTTGAAGAAGAAGACCAAAGCAGGAGGCATCACAATCCCAGACTTTAGCCTCTACTACAAAGCTGTCATCATCAAGACAGCATGGTATTGGCATAAAAACAGACACATAGACCAATGGAATAGAATAGAAACCCCAGAACTAGACCCACAAACGTATGGCCAACTCATCTTTGACAAAGCAGGAAAGAACATCCAATGGAAAAAAGACAGTCTCTTTAACAAATGGTGCTGGGAGAACTGGACAGCAACATGCAGAAGGTTGAAACTAGAACACTTTCTCACACCATTCACAAAAATAAACTCAAAATGGATAAAGGACCTGAATGTGAGACAGGAAACCATCAAAACCTTAGAGGAGAAAGCAGGAAAAGACCTCTCTGACCTCAGCCGTAGCAATCTCTTACTCGGCACATCCCCAAAGGCAAGGGAATTAAAAGCAAAAGTGAATTACTGGGACCTTATGAAGATAAAAAGCTTCTGCACAGCAAAGGAAACAACCAACAAAACTAAAAGGCAACCAACGGAATGGGAAAAGATACTTGCAAATGACACATCGGACAAAGGGCTAGTATCCAAAATCTATAAAGAGCTCATCAAACTCCACACCCGAAAAACAAATAACCCAGTGAAGAAATGGGCAGAAAACATGAATAGACACTTCTCTAAAGAAGACATCCGGATGGCCAACAGGCACATGAAAAGATGTTCAACGTCGCTCCTTATCAGGGAAATACAAATCAAAACCACACTCAGATACCACCTCACGCCAGTCAGAGTGGCCAAAATGAAGAAATCAGGAGACTATAGATGCTGGAGAGGATGTGGAGAAACAGGAACCCTCTTGCACTGTTGGTGGGAATGCAAATTGGTGCAGCCGCTCTGGAAAGCAGTGTGGAGGTTCCTCAGAAAATTAAAAATAGACCTACCCTATGACCCAGCAATAGCACTGCTAGGAATTTATCCAAGGGATACAGGAGTACTGATGCATAGGGGCACCTGTACCCCAATGTTTATAGCGGCACTCTCAACAATAGCCAAATTATGGAAAGAGCCTAAATGTCCATCAACTGATGAATGGATAAAGAAATTGTGGTTTATATACACAATGGAATACTACGTGGCAATGAGAAAAAATGAAATATGGCCTTTTGTAGCAACATGGATGGAACTGGAGAGTGTGATGCTAAGTGAAATAAGCCATACAGAGAAAGACAGATACCATATGGTTTCACTCTTATGTGGATCCTGAGAAACATAACAGAAACCCATGGGGGAGGGGAAGGAAAAAAAAAAAAAAAAAAAAAAAAGAGGTTAGAGTGGGAGAGAGCCAAAGCATAAGAGACTGTTAAAAACTGAGAACAAACTGAGGGTTGATGGGGGTGGGAGGGAGGGCAGGGTGGGTGATGGGTATTGAGGAGGGCACCTTTTGGGATGAGCACTGGGTGTTGTATGGAAACCAATTTGACAGTAAATTTCATATATTAAAAAAAAAAAAAAAAAAGAGTGATGGAGGAAAGAGTGCCCCAAGTCCCTCATAATCCCCTCACACACCTTCTTGTAAAAGAGGCTGCTAGCCAAATGAAGACGCTGCCTCAGAAACAGAAAGCGAGAAGGAGGAAATCCATCCTATTCTCTAGGTGAAAAACTGAAATGTTTTGCAGGAATGTCAAAATCTCCTCCAAAATGTACGAAATAATGTGCTTCCTACTGTCACAGTGTGTAGGTACCGTGAGAGGGGCTGGAGAAGGCTTGGGTCCTTATCTGTGAGCACTTCCTCCCGGCATGCTATGGAAAAGGCAAGTCTCGCAGAGTCTGGTCCTTAGCATGATATGATCCATCTCCATCTAAAAAGTTAAGAGTGCTTCCCATTCTTCAACTGTGCAATGAACCTTAGCTGAAAGCCTATCAGTGGTCAGGCATTGTAGTAGGCATGAGGCACATAATGAGTTAGTCGGGTGCCATGGGGCAGAGGCAGGAGATAATCAACGGTGAATTACTGAATTACCTAAAAACCATTCCATCACATAACACTCGCGGCCAGTGTTAAGAAGAACAAGGTACCAGGAATTTGCATAACAGGGAAATATGACCTGGTTACTTGAATGAGGTGACGTTTGAGCCGAATACTGAAAGAAAAGCAGGAAGTGATTGGAGAAAGCCATCTTCACACTTGAGAGGAAAAGCAAACAATTACTTTTCAAAACTCTTCACATTAACAACTTATTCACCATGTAGTTTTTGCGTTGCTTTTTTTTTTTAAATATTAGATTTCAAGAGTTTTAGAAACCACACTGTAATTGCAAATAGGCTTTATTTGCCCAGATGACACCATCACAAATTATCACCTTTTCACGTTACTTATGTGGGCCTTCAAATGCACAAGGACGTGTGGGGATCTGTGTGCAGCAATGACTATGAACTGACAGCATGAAGGTCTGGTCTATGAGGATCTCCAAGGATGTTAAAATCCACTTCGGTCAACTGCAGAAACATTTTCTAGGGAGGTATCCAACATGCCAAAATAAGACCCACATGTAGGGTATTTCCACACGCACACATGCAGGAAGAGAATGAAGGCTGTGGGGATCACAGGAACCATCTGCCTGACTCCCCGAATCTCAGGAGAGAGCTCACAGAGAGGACACAGACTCTTCCAGGGCCCAGCAAGTGTGGCGGCCGAGGGCACCATCTGTGGGATGCCATGAAATCTGTCTCAGGGTGAAACAAAGTCTGTGTAGAAATTTGTTGATAGAGGGAGAAGGTAAAGTCTCTTAGGTAGCAGGTAATGAGTATGGAGCCTGAAATCCCAGGACAGAATTTTATTTGACTTCATTATGCAAAAGGACAGCTTTTGGGGCCAATAAAAGACATGTCAAATTAAAGGTAGAGGAAACTCTTAGCACTTAAGTGACGTGATTAACCAGGGACCCTGTGGAAATCTTCCACTTAGCTTATAACTCTTTATTATCATTCTTCTATTTAATGTGGTGGCAGATTGTTTTCCGAAGATGTTCCCCACCACATCTCCCATCCCACATGTTCTTCTACAATGTGACCTTGCCATGCTCCCACCAAGAGGTGAAGTCCAGTTTGCCTCTGCTTGAATCTATGTGGTCGTTTGACTTGCTGGTAGCCAGAAGAATGTGGTGGAGGTGATACTGAATGCCCTGGCTATGTCAGAAAGGCCATGGGGCTCCTGCCTGGCTCTTTTGGGACACTTGCTCTGGAGAGGCCATCCACCATGGAAGCAGTCTGCCCATCCCACGAAAGAGAAAAGCCCATACTGATCCAGACTTCCACCCACCCCTTCTAACATGCCACAAATTGAGGATGAAGAAACCATTTTAAAAGTGATCCCCTGAGAAATTTGAGTCTTCCCCCCTGAGCTCCCAGACATCCCAGAGCAGAAGAAAAACACCTCCCTGTACCCTATCTAAATACCTGGCTCACAGAAATCATAAGCATAATAAAATTATACTGTAAACATAAATAAAAGCTACTAAGCTTAGAGAGGTTTGTAACAGAAATAAATTATTAGAACAAATGTTTATAAGTTTGCTTGTTAGTTTTTAAAAAGGTTATTATGGGCATTGAGCTCATTGAACTCAAGAGAAACCCAAGGTGCAGAGAGATTAAGCCAATTAGATCATGGAATCATAAATAGAATTACACAATCAAGCAATCAAATGATCACCTAAAGTTCGTTTGAGGACGTTGAAACCCTGAGAAATAATGACTTGGATCAAGTTACATAGTCTATGAAGGCAGATCCAGGAAAAGAAATGAGATTTCCTAAAGATTCTTGGAATCCAGAGATCTTTCCAAAATATTAGACCAAGCATCATACAGTAAAAAGATCACATGTTCTGAAATCAGATCTAAAATGATTATACCCTTACTTAATGCCTCAGTGTCCTTATATTCAAAATAGGAAGAATCCTGAGATAGGTCGGTCAATAATGGGAAAACCACTGTGATTTGAAGGAGGTATGCAGTTTAATAGATTTGTACTGGTGTTAATTTCCTGGATTTGATCACTCATCTACGATTATATAAGACACTGATATTAAGGGAAACTGTGTGATGGGTAAATGGGAACTTTCTGGACTGTTTTTTGTAATTTTTAGAAGTCTACAATTGGATCTAAATAAAAACAACAACCAATACCTACTTAGTAAGATTTTTTAAGACAGTGTTTACAAAATGTCATGGTCGGTAATTAGAAAGCATTCAAATACAATTTCCCTATGCTTTCCCTATCCCAACCTGCTGATAAAGCCAAAACAGATGGTCTGCTGACTCGTGGTTCAGGTCTTGCTCTCCCAGGCAGTGTCCTCACGTATCATCGCTATAGTCAAGCACACTGCAGCCAGGGAATTTCTGGGAACATTAACCTAGGAAGCAGGAGATGGGAAATGGGAATCTTCCCACGGGAGTGAAATCTCTACGCCTCTTCTCTGACCTATGATTGCTTGGCAACCACAAGCTCTGTTCCAGCCAAGAGTCCTCACACATGCAGCCTCCATATCTATTCGCCCTCGTGTGGAGGTTAGACATCCTCCGCACCACGGTCGTCTGATGCCATCTGTTTGTGGCCATGAGCTAGCTGAAAGCTCTCTGAAACAGCCTTCCAAAGCTAACCGAGCTGCTCTAAATATTTGAAGAGACAGAAATGGGGTTGCACCAAAGATGGTCTAATAAAATATTTAAAGAGCTTTTTTCTAACAGTGCATAGGCCACTTCCGTCTTTCTTCCTCCTCAGGGAAACATGCATCTTATCTGTTTACATCAGAATTGAACCTGACTGGTCTGGGAACCCTGCCATACCAGGACGGAGAGATGGAAGGGGAAATTGCTGGGAAATTATCAGAATCATTTTAAAATAATTTCACCAATGCAAATCTTCAAATCCTGGGAACATTCATAAAACATATCTACGAAGATAAAGATACTGAATAAATAGAATAGCAATGGGCTTGGCCTCCTACCTCAAAACCATGGGGATTAATTGTTCTTAAATATACTGTTGTGGGCCCATGACAGGAAACGGATAACCTCTACAGTTCAGCTGAAGAGCTGTTGCTCAATAGTCAGAATTTGGGCCACAAGATGATCAGTCTGCATCAGTTTACAAAACCAATAACCTCAATCCATCCATACTCAAGGTTCTTTCTACAGTGCTCTACTGTTCTCTTTAATATTAAGCTAATTTCCTACCAAAAGTCCTTGTCTTACCATTCTTGGAAATTCCTACTGGATGTGAATGCATGTAGAAACAAAACACATATAATTTAGGAGCACACAAGCTCACTTTTTTAGAAAAAAATTGCTAAATATGCCATAAAGCCATAATCTATGGACCAACTTTGATTCTTGCAATTATTTTTTTTTTTAATTTTTAAATGTTTAATCATTTTTGACAGACAGAGAGACAGAAAGACAGAGCATGAGTGAGGGAGGGGCAGAGACAGAGGAAGACACAGAATCCGAAGCAGGCTCCAGGTCCAGGCTCTGAGCTGTCAGCACAGATCCCGACACGGGGCTTGAACTCACAGACCACAAGATCATGATCTGAGCCAAAGTCGGACACTTAACCAACCAAACCACCACCCAGGCGCCCCTTGATTCTTGCAGTTCTATACTGAGTGAGCAATATTGGCCCTAAGGCTTGTACAATGAGTGAGAATTTTCTGAATCATTAAGTAAAATTCAATGATATTTAATAAAGCCATAGGGTCCAATATTGTCTTATGCAGATTCCTTGAAAATTAGTTGTCCTTGGGTTTGTATGGAAATCTCTGCATTAGAATCATACATAATGAGAAGTCACTGCTCTCTAACCATACTAGATAAAGTTGTTCATTATACAAACATTATCTATTTTTGTTCATTTTTACTTTATATCCTGGGAGAAATTATCTTTTATCTCTCTTTCCTCAACAATTTTATTATTTATGAAATTAGATCACATCTTACTATCTCCCTGAGATGTCAAATTCCCCCTAGAAGCTATAGTTCTTGGTCTGTACTACAGTTACCTGATCAGGCTGCTTTGTTCCTGTCCCCAACTATCTCCCAGAGTTAGTATGAAGCAAAATGTGATTCTACCCCTGGAGTTCTAGAAAATCATTAAAAGGAAGATACCTCATAACTATATTATGGTAATAGTTATTTTTTATCAGAACTAAAGGGGGTACCCTATTAATTTTCATCATATAGCCTGTTATGTTTTATGTCCTCAAAAGGGATAAATAAATAGATGCTCTTTTGCTTTGTAAAATGCAAAACTACTGGCAGAGTCTTCCCTGTCTGGCCTCAGGGACATTTATGTCATCCTCTTGTCCAATCACACAATCACATTTATGAACAAATGACTAAAATAGAGGCCATTTCAGATCTAGTTTTATCAAAGATGACTTGAGAAAGCTCTGATCTAAGTAAAAGACAACAGTGTAGAGAATTTAAGGAGTAGATTAGTCATGAGGACATCAGGAAAGGGCACTATCTAAGAACAAGTATTAATGATCAGAGGTAAAATCTGAAAAGATAAGGAAACAAGAATTTATTAGGAAAAAGTTGCTTCTCCATGTCCACTCCTATGCCCATATTGGCCAATAGAAGTGTGCTTTCTGCTTCCTTGAGCACAGGGAGGTAACCAGACCCAACGTGGGGATAGCTGAGGGGCTTGTTTCCTTTCTCAGACACGTCCCCAAGCACACATGCCATGACATCCATACTAGTGTTCCTCTTGTCACACCCTCTTCTGCCCACTTCTGGCCTGTGTCACCTTGACCCCTCACCTTCTCTCCTGCAGAGTGTTAACCACCTTCACCGAGTCATCCAAATCTACATTTCCGATCCTTAGGCATTTCCCAAGCAGCTGCTAACAACAATCATGATCATAACTTCAAATACTCTGATGATACTCTGCCAGGAGCTGGCAACTACTCTATGACATAAGTCTAATATCCCCACTTTACAGATAAGCAAACGGGCATGTTGGCCCCCTCCAATTTGGGTCCTTATCATTTCTTCCCAAAACAAGTGCTGTGAAATCATCTTCAAACCCACCTCCACTAAACTGCCACTGTTCCATATCTAAAAGATGACATAACCCAGGCCTTTGCCTGACTGCGTATCTTCAGTGTCTCCCGCCCCTGATATTGCCTAAGGGTGCATATCAAATCACCCAGGAACACTTTTCTAAAAGAAGTGCCCAAGCCCACTCCAAAACCTTGAGAATCAGAACCACCGTAGGGCATGGAGTCTGAACATCTCTGTTCTGTTTCTGATTTGTGTCTCTAATTCAGACCATAGACCAGTCTAATTCAGATCACCGTGTTCTGAGAGCACTATTGAAGTACAACTTACTTCAACCATTTTAAGTATACAATTCAATGATTTTTAGTAAATTTACAAACCTGGGAAACTATAACCACAATTCATTTTTAGAACATTTCTATAACCCCTAAAAGATTCTTTGTGTCCATTTGTAGTGAAGCCTGCCTCCAACCCTCAGGCCCAGGAAACATTTTGTCTCCACAGACTTGCCTATTCTGGATATTTCAGATAAATGTAACCTACTAAGTCTGGCTTCTTATACTTAGCCTAATGTTTCTGAGGTTCCTACATGTAACTTTTAGCAGTAGATGGCTCCTTTTTAGCGCTATAAATATTCTACTATATGCATATACCTCATTCTTTTGTAGTCATTCACCATTTGAAGGATATTTGGATTGTTTCCATTTTGGCTACTATGAATAATTCTGCTTTAAGTATGTGAGTACATATTTTTGTGTGGATATATAATTTCACTTTGCTTGGTAAATACTTAAGTGTAAAATGGTTGAGTTGTATTCTAAGTTCATATTTAACTTTCAAAAGAAATGTCAGACCCTTTTCCACAGTGGTTGAATTATTGACATTCCCACTAGTGATGCAAGAGGGTTTCATTTTCTCCACAGCCCCACCAACAATGATAAGTGTCTGTCTTTTTGATAATAGCCATTCTAGTGGGGAGAAGAGGTCTCCCATTGTAGTTTAATTTGTATTTCCCTAATGACAAATGATGTTGAGCATCTTTTCATGTGCTTTCATATGTGCTTTTAATGACTATTCATATGATGCATCTTCTTTGCTGAATGTCTATTCAGCTCTTTTCCCACTTTTTAAATAAATTGTTCTGTTACTGAGTTGTAAGACTTCGCTACATATTCTGAATACATGCCTTCATCAGATAAATGATTTGCAAATATTTTCTTCCAGGCTGTTGCTTGTCTTTTCAGTTTCTTAATGGTGTCTTTTGAAAAACAAAAGATTAGATTTTGACAAAATCTAATATATTCATTTTAATTTTGTGGATTAGGCCTCTGGTGTCATATCTAGGAACTCACTGCCTCATCCAAGATCATAAAGATTTTCTGCTATTTTCTCTTCTAGAAGTTTTATACTTTTAGCTCTATGTTCAGATCTATGACCAATTTTATATTAATTTTGTGTATGATGGAAGATAAGGATCTAAATTCATCACTTTCCATGTGGATATCTCATTGTCCCACTTACTATTTTAACAACAGCAAAAAAAAAAAAAAAAAACAAAAAACAAACAAACAAAAAAAAAAACCCTGTCCTAATCCCCTTTTAATCACCTTGACATGTTTGTTGAAAAACCAGTTGACTATTAAGTATAAAGACTTATTTTGGGATCTCTTAATTCTGTTTCATGATCTAAATGTGTATTCTTAAGCCACACTGCCTAATTAATGCAGGATCATAATAAGCTTTGGATTGGGTTGTAGAAGTCCTCCGACTATTTTCTTTCAAAATTGCTTTTGATATTCTGGGTCTTTTACGTTTCCATATAAATTTTAGGATTAGCTTATCAATTTCTGGAAAGAAAAAAAGAAAAAAGAAATCCTGTGAAGACTTAGCTAGAGATTGTGTTGAATCTATAGGTCAACTGAAGAATGACTATCTTGACTATATTAAGTCTTCTAATCCATAAACATGTAATTTCTCTGCATTTACTTAGATCTTCTTTAATACTTCTCATCCATGTTTTATAGTTTTGGGGGTACACCTCTTGCATTTCTCTTATTGCATGTATTCCTAAGTGTTTTGGGTTTTTTGATGGTAGTGTGAATAAAATAATGTTTTTATTTTCATTGTTGAATTTTTCATTGCTAGTATATGAAATACAATTAGATTTGTAGACCACTGGTCTTTATAAAATAACATCTTATAATCTTTTTACAGAATTCATATGATGGATTTTCTTTTCATAAAAAGATTTCCATGCCACAATCTCTGCCTGCTACTTTAACATCATTTCCCATCATGCATAGCTCATAGTGTTTGTTTCCTTACTGCTGAACCCTTAGCAGTACCTTATACCCCTATGATGTTTCTTACTTAAATTTATCTTCTATCTCAAGTCTAGTTTACACATCACCTTATCCTAGAACCCTTTTCTAATTTCTATCTACCTGTTATGCCACTCACCTTGAAGTGTGAAATGCATGTACACATACACAGAGTTGCTCTTATGTGCTGCTGAAATTCTAAAAATAGAGGTCTGTTATTGTTTTTTCTATTGCATTTTAACTAAGTACTTAAATGAACACCTTGAGAAACTAAGACACCATGTGCAGCAAATTCTGCTAGTTTTTAATCAATATTCATCTCCTTCCAAAGTAATAAATACTCTAAGTTTTCACTGGGCACATTAAAGACTGTATCTCCCAGGAGTTAGATGCAGCCGTGTGACTCCACTGTGGCCAGTGAGCAGGGGTTAATGAGGCAGCTTCCAGAGATCTTCCCTTCCTTTATCTCTTCCTCCTTCTCGCTACCTAGAATCAGACCTGATAGCTGAAGCTGTCCTGGGGCAGCCCCCCTGACCATGAAGTGACCGTAGGAAGAGACTCACACATAGCAAAGTGATAATACGGGAATATCCCGGGTCTCCATACACCAGCCTGGACAGCCTACTTTCAGTTTTTCCATCAGAAAGACGTACATTTCTCCCTGATTTAAGCAGGTGTCTCTCTGTGACCTACTGTCAAACTCAATGCAAACATTTACACCACACTTTACTGTATCCTTAGTAGCGCCTACACATTGTAGGTGCTTTAACTGATATTTGCTTATTTATTCCAAAGGAGAAGCAAAAGTGGAAAAAAGAAACTTCATGGGATATCAACTTCTAATTCAATGCTGAACCATAGAATCATGAAATCTACTTCCATGGTATTAAAATCCTAATTTTTAGATATACAGTATGACCTTTAGAAACATCTCAGAGTTTTACGTTTAACTTCTATTCTAATTTATTTATCATGATACTAATAAGCTGGAGTGTTTTGTTTTGTGGGGTTTTACTTAATTTATTTTTTTGCAGGGGTCACGTAGCAGAAAAGAGCAAATTTATTCAATGATTCCATGGATATTCAAGAGACAGAAGGCCTGTAATTGAATATAATAATAGATCTCACAAAATCAGAATGGTTGGTGACAATAGCATACAAGCTGTTAAACAACTGGATACCACAGATGAAAAGCTGAGGTTCAGAGAGGTGGCATGAACTAATTCCAGGTCACACAAACACTGAATGGCAGACCTAATGTCACAACTCAGATCATCTGACCTCCAATTTGGTGTTCTTTGAATTCGTTAGTGTCCCTTTGGTTGTGAAAGGCAAACTGGCTAACTTAAGCATAAAGGGAAATATTTTTTTTTAATCTGGGAATTTACAAGATCAAAAACTTGGAACAGATAGGAACCAGGTAGTTCTATGAGGTTTCCACGGCAATATTGGCTGCAGGGCTCATGTTGATGTGGCCAATGGAATGAATGGATAAACTCCAGCAATATATAATTTTTCATCTATATCATATATATATCATATATCATTTTTATAGGTATCATACATATATATAATATAATATAATATAATATAATAATATAATATAATATAATACACATATATTTTTTCCATTCCTCTCCTCCTTCCTTCCTTCCTTGCTGACTGATCTGCTTCCCAGGATAGTGACTGAGAATGCCAGGTATCCATTTTTCCTATTTTCCTTAACTTGATGTAGAGAAATAAAACATAAGGAAGTCTCTTGAAGGTGCTCTGGGAAGTGTTTGTTTTCTGAGAGAGACAGACAGAAAAAGAGAGTTTTCTGGTTTCCTGGCTTTCCCCTTCACTTTCTATGAATGTACCTGTATGAATGTGAAGACTCCAGTTTGGGCCCATGAGATGACAAAGTAGGGGATGAAAACCAACACCCTGAGGACAGTGAAGAGAAACTATAAAGTGCCTGAGTCTCCTGTGGTGTCACTGTGCCACTGAGCCCTCCCTGCCAATGACCTCCTCCAGATCTCTTGTTACGTGACATCACATTTTTATTGCCTAAAGCACGATAAGTGGCTCATTTCCTGCTTTCAGCCACAGAACATCCCAATTGATACATCGCTCAGGATTTTAAGTTCTGAGGGTCTGAGGGACCCAGAGTTTGAGTGGCCAACTTTACATTTAGTGCCTGCTGTGATTGGAAATGGGACAGTGTGAGGAGCGATCCAGTGGAAGGAGACTCTGGGACCCTCCAGCTTTACCAGTACGAAGCCAAGCGCCAGAGTGTGCCTTCCCACTGAGAAGCTGTGGGGAAGGGGAGAAGGAAGCAGAACTTCCAAAACAAATGTCCCTAATATATGCATTCTCTGCATATTCACTGAGTGCATGAATACCACAAAGAAAACTGGCTAGTTCATGATTGTACCCCTTTAAACACTTAGAAAGTCACCTGTCCCCTTATCTTTTCATCTGAAAGCTAGTAAAAAGTGACATGTATTCAGGAATATTATGTTATAGAATACGTAATTTTGCAATTCAAGATTTTATTTTTCCTCAGTGTGTAGCCATGAAACAAATTTACAGATATCACATGACCCAGTTACATCTCTCACAAATGCTAATTTCTCTTGTTAACGTCTTGTCATTTGACCTAAGTAAGGACTTCTGCATACCCATAACATGTATAGCATAGTTTTTATTTTTTAATTTTATATTTCTAGCTTATAAACACATTGATTACATACAAAAAAGACCTCCTATCTTATTAAATTGTGCGTGGTATTGGCCACTAAGCCATGGGCTAAGTAAAACTTGGGCAGAACATAGTTTGACTTGACAGAATATGAACAATCTAAGACAGAGTAAATTTAAGTGGAAGGTCCCAGAATTATTATTATTATGCCCAAATTACTTCACTAAAGAAGCAATATGATTTTGGTTTGAATTTGAAGCTGACACAGGTTAAAACTTGAACATAGGGCTGAGTAGAAAACCTACAAGAAGAAAATTCAAGAACTCAACATAATTCTAGGATCTAAAAAAAATACATCTTATTTTCAATATATATACATATGAATTCTAGGAGCAAAACCTATGCCCTGTTAATGCTAAAAAGAAAAACGCTTCATTCTTTTCAAAAGCTCTGCTTTGTCGGGGCGCCTGGGTGGCTTGGTCGGTTAAGCGTCCGACTTTGGCTCAGGTCATGATCTCACGGTCTGTGAGTTCGAGCCCCGCGTCGGGCTCTGTGCTGACAGCTCAGAGCCTGGAGCCTGTTTCAGATTCTGTGTCTCCCTCTCTCTCTGACCCTCCCCCGTTTGTGCTCTGTCTCTCTCTGTCTCAAAAATAAATAAACATTAAAAAAAAATTTTAAAAATAAACATCTGCTTTGTCCATTTTAATCCACATGTGGCATTTTCTATGGAGAGCAGGCCAAGGAAAATGTACATCAAGCAGTTGTTAACGGCCTTTTGAGAAAGTGATTTAAGTATACAGGCAAGTGCTGGGTCAAAGATGATGGTTTAAACCATAAAGGAAAGAAAATATGGGGAAAAGTTAGCCAATAATCCAGCTATTAAGGAACACAAAATTGAAACCTAGAGATCTTTGTCACATTCTCAACACATTCAAGAATTGGCATTACTTCTGGACCACAGAATTCATAATCACAGGTCAGAATACTTAATTTGAAACTGATTTATATCCAGAGAGTATAATTTAGGAAATATATAAAACTTAGGGTGTCTCCCAGATTATAATAAAAATGGTACTAGGCAGGCTAATGTCACCCAGTTCTTCCTAAATGGGGGCCTTGTGCACATGACCATGGATCAGTACATTTCAAACTCCACCCACAGCGATGGTGTTTCCTTAAGAACCCCCATCAGAATCTCTATTTCAGAATCGCTGTCACTAGAAGCACATTTTATATAATCATTTGTCTAATACAAACCACAGAAACTGAGATTCCACCAAGCCTTCTCTGAAGGAATGAATACACAAAAGATAAATTAAGAAAGCTTTACTGAGAGACCAAAACGTTTTTAAATGTTAAGAAATGGTTTCTTCCGTATTGGATGGAAGTTCTGCCAGGAGAGGCAAGGGGGGCATGCATGACCAGTCAACCAAAGAAACTCCACTTATATTGTACATATTGTTTCTAAATATTTTCTCTGAGGAAAGCATAGTACAGGGTAAAGCCTCCACACACAGTGTTCAAGAATAATTTGGGCCAGGAAAGATGTTAATGCAACTTTTTACTCTGTTATAGAATCCTCTGGGAAAGGAAGGCTTTTCTTGGGCTCCTCAGAGAATTTCAACTAGCTTGGACAAGACGAGTGTATCAAGGGCTTTGCAGATATGCTGAAATAAAGCTTCTCTGTGTGAGCCTAAAACTCCACCTGCCAAGATAGTTCCTGGGACTAAGCCTGGTAACTGAGGGATAAATCACTCCCCCTCTTCTTTCATAACAGGCCCTTCCCCCCAGGACTCCACATGCACTTGGAGAAGACAAGAGTGCAGCACGGAAAAGGCTATGACAGAAATGTGGTGGAGGGTGTTGTGGGAGCAAGAGAGGGAGCCACGTGGAGCCAGCCAACCCGTTTATCGTGTGTGTGTGTGTGTGTGTGTGTGTGTGTGTGTGTGTGTGTTCAGAGGTCTGGAGAGAAGGAAGAAAAGGATGCAGCAGTGGCTATAATCTTCTACAGGTAGTTTTTTGTAAATATCCAGTGGGCATGCTCTCAACATGCCATCTGGGATCAGCTACTTTGGGGCCAATGACTTTGCACCATCAAAATATATCCCAATTATAGCTTTATTACATATATGGTTGCCTCAAGAATTTTAATAAATACTATTTTCTCTTATGGTAACTTTACTAACCCTCTCATTTACCCATTACACTAGATCTATTGAGCAATCCAGGACAAAACAATATGAAAAAAAGAAAATTTTAAACGTTATAAAGTAAACATATGAATAATGTCTAAAAATATCTAAAGTGGAAAGATAAGGAGATAATGAAGCACTAAAGAGCCTGATGAGGTTTTGAAATTTGTCATAAAACATTTTTAACCTGCTTTGCAGATTTTAATTGGCTGCTAAGTATCCAAATAGCTGTTGGATCTCTCTCAATCCTGTTTCCACTCTGTTGGTTCCGTGCCATTAACCTCTCTTGTTCCAATCTAGATGGCATCTGCAGGTTAGTCTCTTTGTGTCCACTGTGGACCCCACCCAGGGTGTGCTCTACCCAGCAGGTGGAATGATCTCTGTAAATAACAAAGGTGGTGGTGTCCCTCCTCCATCTAAAACCCTTCAATGGCTTCTCCTAATAGCGTTCAAGGTAAAGTCCAAACATTTTAGTCTTTCTCATGGCCCTCCATAACCTGACTCCTTTCTTGCTACTTACTTAACTTGTTATTTATGCTCCAGACAATAGAACTCTCTGTTAAACCCTACACATGCCATGGTTTTGTGTGGCTCCACTGCATTTACTGGCCATTCCTCTTGCCAGGGATGACCTGTCCCTGTTCTTAGTCTAGATTGGTAGTTCTCAAGGAACATCAGCAGTATCAACAAGGGGAACTTGCAAGAAATGCACAGTAATGCTTCACTGAGACCTTCTGAATCAGAAATCTGGGCACTGGGGCCAGCAATCTGTCAATAGATGATGTATATCATATACTTTTACCTGCTGTGCTTGTATCTAGGAAGACATGAAGTACAGAACTGAACAACGAAGTAGCATGTCATCAGTTACTACACTGTCTGCACTTTGGGGCCTAAAGACCATCAGGTCACTTGTTCAAACTAAAAAAGAAGTGGCTTAAGGAGAGTAAATGGATAATGAGAGGGGCCCCATGGCTTGAGGAGTCAGATAAACATTATAGAAGCAGAGACTCTCAGTGTCTCATGAGTCTCAGGAGGTCAAGTTGTCCAATCTCATCATTTCACAGAGAATGAACACAAGGCCCCAAAAGGTGAGCAGCTTACTTGAGGTCAGACAGATGGTCATGGGAAAGCTAAAACAAATGTGTAGTGGGAGGAAAAGTCTGCGTGGCAAAACGGTTGAGTCATTAATGGCCACTGACACAAGCCACCGAGGCAGAATGAGAACCGTGACATGTGCTGCTCAAAATAATTCAGTGATCTTGCAGTTTGGACACCCTGCCACCAGGTAAGTAATACCCCAGTTAGGCTGACATGATTCCAACCAGTACCAGACTCGAGTCATGGATAAGTGTGAAGGCACTAGAAAGTTTGTTCTTTTTTTTTCAACGTTTTTTTATTTATTTTTGGGACAGAGAGAGACAGAGCATGAACGGGGGAGGGGCAGAGAGAGAGGGAGACACAGAATCGGAAACAGACTCCAGGCTCCCAGCCATCAGCCCAGAGCCTGACGCGGGGCTCGAACTCACGGACCGCGAGATCGTGACCTGGCTGAAGTAGGACGCTTAACCGACTGTGCCACCCAGGCACCCAGAAAGTTTGTTCTTTAAACATGAACATAAATAAATAAATAAATAAATAAATAAATAAATAAATAATAAAAAAAATAAACATGAACACAAATATTATCCATATAAAGGTGAGTGTGCAAACATTACCTGTAAGAAAACAGAGCCTATCAGATTCAATCTATTGTTGCTTCTAAGGTTACAGTAACCACATGAAAGAGTAGATCTCATAGAAACATGGGTGTGCTAAATATCTATTTTATTTATAATTATAACATTTGTATGTATACATATATAAATACACTGTGCATATACAGCATATATATAAATACTTAGCATACTGAGTGTATATAAGTGTAAATACTGAGTATATATAAACACTCTGTCTATAAATATATACACTGAGATGTAGATAAATATATATAAGAATGTACATAAAAATTATAATTATAAAGACTATATATATAACTATATATTACATGTAGTTGGGAACTATATATATGCAATTATATACTATATATTATATATGTTATATTTATATTAATGTATGTATAGTTAGGAATTGTAGATATAATTAGGAATATAATTATATAATTATAACATTGAAGCTATCATGAAATTATAACATAATATTAATTATAATATTAAAAATTAAATGAAACTATAATACTTTAATAGCATTGTAATTTAAAATTGTAACATGAAAAAATAGATAAATGCTATTATTTGGGGGCAAATATCAACATCAACAAATCACTGCCCCACTCCCTGAGCCATTCCTGCTCGTGGTAAGCACTCTTCAGAGGACTCGTGCTGGCCTCCTGGGCTTCAGGAAAACCTGACATCAAAGTGCCTTTAGGTTCATTCTGACAGGTTCATTCTGCCATCATTTCTTCATCTTTAGTAAAGGTAGTCCATTTGCCCTCCTTGGGAGGTCAGAGCTAATTAAGAGGACAGCCTCAGCTCGCCTTCCCAGCACTCCTAATCAGCTACAAGAGTCTGTTTGTTTCCCTCCAGATCCTCTGCAGGAAGATCCCTTGCTTCTCCTCAGTGAGAGAATTAGGGCCTCAGGAGAGACTTATTTGTGCAACAGAGGACAGAAGCAGTCCACTTCACAATTCAGGTAAAGGGCACAGTCCTTCTCTGACACACGCCTCATGACTGACCTTTAAATAAGAGTTGCTGCATTTTTCTGTAAACACTATTAACAATGCTTAGCAAATAAATTTAGCTCAATATTTCTTAAGCATAAACTTTTTTAGAGCTGTTTTCTATTTTCATCTCAACATCCCATGGACTAAACGTCACAGAGCCAAGGACAGCACATATCCCTTCAAAGGGGGCTGCCTTTGATCTTAACCCCTCTGCCTCCTAGGAGTGCTTGGCAATGTCATGGACTAGCCACCAGATATGTTCCACACTTAGAAAAATACCTTTGGGATTTGGGTGTTCTTAAAAAACTCTCTCTGCCTTTCGGGTGTGCATGAGCTGCATATGATCCCTACACTCCCAACTTTAGTACCAATGACTGATACTGGAGCGAATGCACACACACATCCATGAACATGAACAGGGGCCCTACAATCCATCTTTATATAAAGCCTATTCTTTGACAGGGTTGCCACCCAAGAAACAGCAACCTAGGGTGCATCTATTTTGTTTCCGCAGAAGTGTCAATACATTTGCTTTTTGAAATTTACTTCCTAAACATTTGTAATACCTTTTGTTACTCTTTTCTTCTTCTTTCTGCCTTTTGTTTACTCCACTCCCACTCCTGTTCCCCAACCCAATCTTGATTTGTCTTTATCCTGCAGAAGGGGATTTCATCAGAATCCTACAGCTATTATTTTAACTAAAGAAGTAGAGTTGGGGAACCTAGGTGGCTTAGTCAGTTAAATGTCCAACTTTGGATCAGGTCCCAATCTCATGGTTCATGAGTTTCAGCCCCACATCAGGCTTTATGTGAACAGCTCAGAGCCTGGAGCCTTCTTTGGATTCTGTGTCTCCCTCTCTGTCTTCCCTCCCCCACTCATGCTCTCTATCTCTCTGTCTCAAAAATAAATATTTAAAAATTTTAAAAAAGTACAGTTGATGAGTGTCACCTGACTTATATTGGACATTTCATTAAACACAGTTCCATTTTGACCTTCCCTCTATCTTCACAGCCAGTGAGCCACCAAGAATCAAGAATCCTTCCTTCATCACGTAAGATTTAATAAACCATGGAAAGGAGTCTAAATGTTATTCTAAATACAGTATTTATTCTATCAGATATACTGTATTAGCAAGAAAGTTTTAGCAAGAAAGTTACATGATTTGGTTGTCACTTGAAAAGAACAGCCTGGTTTCTAGGAGGTACAAGAATGGGAGCAGAGAGACAAATTAGAGGCTTCCTAGAAAAATCTCAGGGTGAAACCAATTTGACAGTAAATTTCATATATTAAAAAATAAAAAAAAAAATAAAATTAAAAAAAAAAAAAAAAAGAAAAATCTCAGGGTCACTTGACTAAGGGAAGTACAATAGATGACTTTGGGATACACTTTGTGTGGTGTTAACGAGGCCATTGCTAATGGCTTGGAAGGAAGAAAGAATGAGGGCTATGAGGAAATGGAATGAATCAAGGTGGATACCTACGTTTCTACTTGAGCAACAAAGGGAAAAGGTTTCCCTTTAATGACATAAATATAGAGGAATAGGATAAATTTGGAGGAAGAAAGGAAATTAAGAGCTCTGTGTGGGCCACAGTATGTTCCAGATGCCTACTAAGCAAGCAAATAAAAATGAATGAAAACGGTCACAGTCTTTTTATTGGAAAGGCAAGAACCTGAAAGTGTAATGATATTGGAGCATCCGGCAGAGAGATTTTCTATTACAAGAAGTAAACACTTGAGTTTGTCTTGAAGGCAGCACATCTCATTACCCAAAGAACTTTTTTTTTTTTCCAGAAGGACTATAAGTAAATGCACAGCAGAAATTTTTCTGGATGCAGAGGTGTTAGAAGCTAAAAATAATAGAGCAGACTGATGTAAAAGAGCTCCTTTGTGGTGGGCAGTGTAGAATGTCTGCAGATTATTTTCTTTAGTGTAGAATTCCTTTCCCTAGTATGGATTTAAACTGGCTTAAAGAATTACATATTGTCTTCCTTAAAAATGGATGCATGTCTTTGGTGATAGGGTGTGGATGAAGATTGGGTGGGCTAGCTCAAAAGAGATCAGGAACTGATATCTCAAAATTAGCAGGAAGTATATATAGGCCACAGAATCCACTTCAAAGTGAGACATGACTGTAAAATACAATGAAACGTGGCTTGATTAAATTTACCTTTACTTTTGTACCTGTGTATTTCCAGACAATAACTCAGACATAGAAAAATATACTGATGCTTCACCATTGTGGTGTAGCATCACTATGTACTTTTAATCCTGGGGCCAAATCACATCCCTATATACAGAGAAGATGAAATTTCTTCTGAAGGAAGTAAATATTTTCTCTGCCCATGTTCCAATGGAGAGATTCATTCCTGTAATAAGATTTAGAAAGTTATGCCTTAAAGTAGAAGGAATGAAGATAACAAGAACAAATCGTATTCTTACTCAGAGACATGGAGGAGCCATGGCTCTGGATTACAAGTAGGCAATAACTACATATGAGCAGTCCTTTAGAGGTAGGTAAACAGACTTCCAGAACATGGTAATAGGCTAGAATACGAGGGATATGTGCGTGTCAGCTTTAACGGTGGTCACATCTAACAGCCACTATAATTGCTCTCTTCACTGTTTTCTTTTGTTATTCCTGAACATACTATAAATTTTGTAAAATTAAACACCCATGTTTGGAGGAAGCATCACAGGGGAGAGAAGCAGGAGTCCAAAGGGAGCCATTTCCAGGAAGTGGGGGCAGAGAAGAAAGCAAGCAGTGTCCACTGGGCAGCACTGAGATGGAAGCTGGCTGAGGCACATAGCAGCAACCAGAGGAACAAATTTAATAGTAACCATCCCCCAAGGACTATCAGAAATATATGGGAAGAGAACTTAGCAAAAAACTAGAATTACTTTTGGAGGGAAGGAGGCTGGAGCCATTGTACATCTGGACTTTAAAAGAGAATGTGTCCTCATTTTGTCTACGAAATGAGACATCCCTGGAACATTTGACTATATCCTTTTCTAGGCTATAACTCTTTCAAAATAAGAATATACCAGGTAAGAAAGATTTGAAAATTATTTCTGAATGAAAGGCTAAATATATCTTTGAATCAAACCTTTTAAAGAGGTCAGTTTGTTTTAAAGCATCACCAAGTCATACTTCTTGAATTTGTATACCACAAATTCCATTGTTATGAATGTTATGAAATAACTGCTTTTAAATGAGCTTGAAGTTATAATGGTAGAAAGACATGGATTTTTCTGTGCATAAATCATTTGGTTGAATAGCCACATGTCATTGTTCATTGCCAATAGTAGCAGAGACAGCCAGTCAAGGAGACCCAGAGGGTAAGTACCTGTAATAGATTTCTTAATATAAAGCAGTCAGGTAAGTGGTGTGGGTGTCTCTACCAGGAACAAGAATTAACATGGATTTAGCTAGAGTAGCCTGGGGACTAACTGAGGTTCTCTTCCCAACTGAAAAACAAAAAACAAAAAACAAAAGAGCAATAGTGTGCTAGATCTCTAAATACTTTTAGAAAGTTTAATAAGAAAATAAGTGTAAATCATATGCTATCTTTCTGTGACTTACTTATTTCACTTAACATAGTACACTCCAGTTCTATCCACGTTGTTGCAAATGGCAAGATTTCATTCTTTATTATCACTGAGTAGTATTCCATTGTATATATATACCACATCTTCTTTACCCATTCATCAGTTGATGGACATTTGGACTATTTCCATAGTTTGGCTATTGTTGATAGCACTGTTATAAACACTGGGATGAGCACTGGGTGTCATAAGTACGAGATGGATCACTGGGTTCTGCCCCTGAAGCCAAGACTACACCATATGTTACCTTGAATTTAAATTTAAAAATTTAATTAAAAAGTTTCCATGCAACACCCAGTGCTCATCCCAAAAGGTGCCCTCCTCAATACCCATCACCCACCCTCCCCTCCCTCCCACCCCCCATCAACTCTCAGATTGTTCTCAGTTTTTAAGAGTCTCTTATGGTTTGGCTCCCTCCCTCTTTAACTTTTTTTTTTCCTTCCCCTTCCCCATGGTCTTCTGTTAAGTTTCTCAGGATCCACATAAGAGTGAAAACATATGGTATCTGTCTTTCTCTGTATGACTTATTTCACTTAGCATAACACTCTCCAGGAAGCACAAATATTTCTTTAAATGACAGCATTTTTCAAAATAAAAACAATTTAATTAAAAATCATTTAAAAACCTTTGCCTTTGAGATGAAATTAAAAAAGAATGTCTTGTATCAATAGACTTGTTTTATGGTTCAGTATGTAGGCTTTTTTGATACATGATCCATCTAAATTGAAATTAATGTGTATTCTTCATTAATTGGATTACTACTGTATGACTGTCAACATGGTCAAGTTGATGAATGGTGTTGACCAAGTCTTCTTTTTCTTCCCCTGGTTTTCCATCTACTTGTGCTGTCAATTACTGAGAAAGGAATGTTAAAAATTCCAAATATGTTTCCCCCTTTGTTTCTGAGAATTTTTCTTTTGTGTATAGTGAAGTTATGTTATTAGGTGCATAAACATTTAAAATTGTTATTATCTATGGTAATATTCCTTGTCATGAAGTCTTTGATATTTACATAACTAACCAAGCTTTCTTATGCTCAGTGTTTGCAAGGATATACATTTTTCCATCCATTTACTTTCAACTAGTGTGTGTCTTTATACTTAAAACATTTAAAACACTTAACTATAGACACCATATGGTTGGATCCTGAGTTTTTTGTTTTGTTGTGTGTTTTTTTAGTTTTCAAATAATATTTGCCTTTTCGATACAGTGTTTAGTCCATTTACATTTAATGTAAATAATGATGTAGCTGTTTCAGTCTGCCATCTTGCTGAGTTTTTCATTTTTTTTTATTTGTTCCCTCTGAACTTTGTTGCTTTATCCTTCATTTCCTACTCATTTCCAGGATTATTTTGGGCTAAGTGTTATTTTTAAAAATGTATTCCTATTTTATTTATTGTCTGTTTTTACCTTTTTAAAGATATAATTGACATATAACACTGTAGAAGTTTAATGTAGAAGTTAATGTACAGTGTAATGATTTGACATACATATATATTGCAAAATGATTAGTTAACATCTCCCATAATCCCAAATACTTACCCTTTCTTTGTGGTGAGAACATTTAACACCTATTCTTTTAGCAACTTTTAAGTATAAAGTATTGTTAACTATAATCACAAAGCTGTAAATTAGATCCCCAGAATTTACTGACCTTGTAACTGGAAGTTTGAATCCTTTGACCAATATCTCCCTATACAAATGTGTGTGTGTGTGTGTGTGTGTGTGTGTGTGTGTGTGTGTGTGTGTATCTCACACCTTTATTCATTAATCTGTAGATGGATGCTTGTATTGTTTCCATATATTGGCTATTGTAAAAAAAATGCAGCAATGAGCATGAGATTGCAGACATCTCTTTGAGATCCTGATTTCTTCCCCTTTGGATATATACCCAGAAGTGGGATTGCTGAATCAAATGGTAGTTCTATTTTTAATTTTTTTAGAAATCTCCATACTCTTTTCCATAATAATTGTCCCAATTTATATTCTCACCAACAGGACATAGGGATTTCCTTCACATTCTCACCATCACTTCTTGTATCTTATCTTTTTGGTAACAGTCATTCTAAAATGTTTGAGGAAATATCTCATTGTTTCATTTACATTTCCCTCATGATAATGATATAGAGCATTTTTTCAGGTACTTGGAAATTTATACATCTTCTTTGGGAAAATGTCCATCAGTTCCTCTGCCCACTGTTTTACTTGGATTATTTGTTGTATTACTATTGAATTGTAGGAATTCCTTATATAGTTAGAATTTTACCTTTTAGCAGAAATATGGTTTGCAAATATTTTCTCCCATTTGGTATGTTGCATTTTCATTTTTTTGATATTTCCCTTTGTTATGCTTCTGCTATGCAGAAGCTATTTAGTTTGATGTAGTTTCACTGTTTATTTTTTGGTTTTGTTGCTTGTGATTTGGGTGTCATATCCAAAACATTACTGCCAAGACCAATGTCAAGGATCTTTATCCCATTTTCTTCTAGGAGTTTTACAGTTTGGGGTCTTACATTTAAGTATTTAATCCACTTTGAGTTAATTTATGTGAGTGGTACAAGCTAAGGATCTAGTTTCATTTTTTGCATGTCAATATCCAAGTTTTTCATCATATATTTCCCCCATTAGGTAGTCTTGGATCATCAAATATTAACTATATTTGCATGAGTTTATTTCTGGGCTCTCAATTCTATTTTGTTGGTCCATATATCTGTTTTTTGCCCGTACTATACTTTTTTTTATTACTATAGATTTGTAATATAGCTTGAAATCAGGTAGTGTAATGTCTCCAACTCTGATCTTTCTCAAGACTGCTTTGGCTATTCAGCATCTTTTGTGGTTCAAGAAAATTTAAGGTTCTTTTTTCTTCTATTTCTGTAAAAAATGTCATTGGAATCTTGATAGATATTTCAGCAAGTCTATAGATGGGTTTGAACAGTGTGGACATTTTACAATATTACTTTTTCTGATCCATGAACATGGGATAGCTTTCTATTTGTTTCTGGGTTTTTTCCCCATTAAAAAAAAATCAATATCTTATTGTTTTTGGCGTACAGATCTTTCACTTCCCTTTTTTTTAAAGTTTATATTTTGAGAGAGAGAGAGAGAGAGAGAGAGAGAGGGAGAGTGCACAAGTGGGGGAGAGGCAGAGAGAGAGGGAGAGAGAGAATTCAAGAAAGCTCCACTCTGTCGGCACTGAGCCTGAGGCAGGGCTCGAACTCATGAACCACAAGATCATGACCTGAACCAAAATCAAGAGTTGGACGCTTAACTGATTGAGCCACCAAGTGCCCCAGATCTTTCAGTTTATTGACTAAATTTACTCTTAAGTTTATTTTCTGATACTATTATAAACAAAATTGTTTTTTTTTAATGTTTATTCCTAAGGGAGAGAGAGAGAGAGAGAAACAAAGCATGAGCAGGGGAAGGGCAGAAAGAGAGGGAGACACAGAATCCAAAGCAGGATCCAGGCTCTGAGCTGTTAGCACAGAGCCCAACATGGGGCTCAAACTCACAAACCATGAGATCATGACCTGATCTGAAGTTGGACACTTAACTGACTGAGCCACCAGTGCTCCAATGAAATTGTTGTCTTAACTTATTTTTCGTCACTTCACTTTCAGTATATAGAAACACAAATGGTTTCGTATGTTGATTTTATAGCTTGCAACTTTACTAAATTTGTTTATTATTTCTAACAGTTTTTTGGTGGAATCTTCAGGATTTTCTCTTTATAAGATTATATCATCTTTAAACAAAGACAATTTTGCCTCATCCTTTCTGATTTGGATGACTCTTATTTCTTTTTGGTAAGAGTAAGCATCCTTGTCTTGTTCCTGATCTTAGAGGAAAAGCTGTCAACTTTTCACCACTGACTATAAAGTCAGTTGTGGGCTTGCCATTTACAGCCTTCATTAAGTTAGGTTTCTTCTATAGCCCATTTTTTGACAGTTTTTAATCATGAAAGGATGCTGTACTTCATCAAACGCTTTTTCTGTATTTATTAAGATGATTATATGGTTTTTATCTTTCATTTTATTGATGTAGTGTATCATATATTGATTTGTGTTTGTTGAGCCATTCTGGCATCCCAGGGATGAATCCCACTGCATCAATGATATATAATCCTTTCAAAATGCTGTTGAATTCAATTTGCTATTATTTTGTTGAAATTTTTTGTATGTATATTCATCAGTTTTCTTTTCTTCTAATATTCTTATTTTGCTTTGGTATCACAGTAATGCTGGCCTAATAAAATGAGTTTGGGAATGTTTTTCCTCTTCAATTTTTTGGAAGAGTTTGAGAAGGCTTGGCATTAATTCCTCTTTAAATGTTTGGTAGAATTCATCAGTGAAGCCATCTGGGCCTGAGTTTTCCTTTGTTGAGAGGGTTTTATTTTTATTACTGATTCAATCTCCTTACTCATTATTAGTCTCCTCAGATTTTTTATTTCTCCCTGATTCAGTCTTAGTAGGTTGTATGTTTCTAGTAATTTATCCATTTCCTATACATTATCCAAGCTGGTATATATTGGCCATAGTACTCTGGTAACAATAATCTTTGTGTGTGTGTGTGTGTGTGTGTGTGTGTGAGAGAGAGAGAGAGAGAGAGAGAGAGAGAGAGAGAGAGAGATCAGTTGCAATGTCTCAATGTCTCCCTTTCATCCTGATTTTCTTTGGGTCTTCCCTTTCTCATATTAGTTTAGTTAAAGGTCTGTCAGTTTTGTTTATCTTTCCAGAAAACAAGCCCTTAGTTTGGTTGGTCTTTTTCATTATTTTTCTGGTCTTTATTTCATTTATTTCTTTTTTTTAATTTTTTTTAACATTTATTTATTTTTGATACAGAGAGAGCATGAATGGGGGAGGGTCAGAGAGAGAGGGAGACACAGAATCTGAAGCAGGCTCCAGGCTCGGAGCTGTCAGCACACAGCCCAAAGTGGGGCTCGAATTCACAGACCATGAGATCATGACCTGAGCCGAAGTCGGACGCTTAACCGACTGAGCCACCCAGGAACCCCTATTTCATTTATTTCTGCTCTGAGCTTTGTTATTTTGTTCCTTCTTAGCCTCTTCTACTTTTCCTAGTTCCTTGAGGTATTAAGTTGTTTAAGCTTTTTTTTTTTTTTTAACACAGTTGACCCTTCCACAACACAGGTTTCATCTGCACAAGTCCACTTATATGGACTTTTTAAAAATAAATACATTACAGTGCTGTAAATCTATTTTCTCTTATGATTTTCTTACTAACATTTTATTTTCTTTAACTTATTTTGCTGTAAGAATACAGTAAATAATAATATTATATACAAAATATGTGTTAATCAACTAGTGATGTTATTGGTAAGACTTCCAGTCAACAACAGTTGAGTAGTTAAGCCTCTGGGGATTCAAAAGTTATATACATATTTTCCAATGGAAGTGAGTGTCAGTGCCCCTAACTCCCATGTAGTTCAAGGATCAACTAAGCCTTTTATCACTATAAACTCTCTCAGAATTGCTTTTGCTGCATCCCTTAACTTTTTGGTTCTGTTTCCATTTTCATGTGTTTTAAGGTGTTTTAAATTCTCCTTTTGATTTATCTTTGACCCATAGTTTGCTCAGGAGTATGTTGGTTAATTTCCATGAATTTGTAAATTTCCATTTTTTCCTCCTATAATTGATTCCTAGTTTCATACCATTGTAGTTAAAAAAGATACTTGCTTATGATTTCAATCTTCTTAAATTTCTTAAGAGTTGTTTCGTAACCTAGCATATGATTTATCCTGGAGAATGTCCCAGGTGCACTTGAGAAGAATGTGTATTTTTGCTGCTGTTGAATGAAATACTCCGTATATGTTGTTTAGGTACATTCAGTCTAATGTATATTTCAAGTTCAATGTTTCCTTAAGATTTTCCATCTGAACTATCAATTCATTGTTGCAAATGGGGTACTGCAGTCCCCAACTGTTATTGTATTGATCTATTTCTCCCTAAATTCTATTAGTTATTTGTTCAATATTTTTAGGCACTCCAATGTTGGATACATATATATTTATGATTGTTATATTCTTTTTTGAACCCATTATCATTATATGATAACCTTCTTTGTCTCTGTTATAGTTTTTGAGTTAAAGTCTATTTTGTCTAATAGGCAACCCTGATGTCTTTTGATTTTCACTTGCATAAAGTATTTTTCCCATCCCTTCACTCAGCCTATATGTGACCCTAAATCTGAAGTGAGTCTTTTGTAGGCAGTGTTTAGTTGGGTCTGCTTTTTTTTTAATCCATTCAGCCACTCTATGCCTTTTGATTGGAGATTTAATTCACTTACATTTAGAGTAATTATTGATAGGTAAGGATTTATTAAGTTCTCTTAATAATTATTGTCAGGCTATTTTGTAATCCTCTTATTCCTCCTCTCTTGCTGTCTTCCTTAGTGAACTGCTAATTTTTCTGTATTATTATGCTTTGATTCCCTTCTTTTTATCTTCTGTGTCTCTATTGTGTATTTTTGTTTTGTGATTACTGTGAAGCTTATATAAAATATATAGTCATTTATTTTATACTAAAAATAACTTGGATCTTATACAAAACCTCCACTTTCTACCCCTTTTTATGTGTCTGATGTCACAGTCCATCTCTTTTTATATTGTGTATTCATTAACAAGTTATTATAGCTAAAATTATTTTTAATACTTTCATGCTTCAACTTTTGTATTAGAGTCAAGAGGTTTATACATCAACAAACTACAGTATTATTCTGAATCTGACAATGTACTTTCCTTTACCAATGTGTTGTATATTTTCAAGTGTTCAAGTTAGTAATTAGCATCTTTTCATTTCAGCTTGAAGGACTTGAAAGAAGTTCTTATAAGTTCTTATAAGGCAAGTCTACTGTTAATGAACTCCTTCAGCTCTTGTCTGTCTGTGAAAGTTTTTATTCCCTTCATTTCTGAAGGACAACTTTGTTGGATAAAGTGTTCTTGGTTGGAAATTTTTTCTTTCAGCTCTTTGAATATACCATCCCATTCTTTCCTGAACTGTAAGGTTTCTGCTGAGAAACTCACTGACAAACTTATGGGGGTTTCCTTTTATGTGACAAGCTTTTTCTTCTGCTTTTCAGATTCCCTCTGTTTTATATTTTTGACAGTTTTATTATAATGTGTACTAGAGAAGATCTCTTTGAGTTTAATTTGTTGGGGACCTATGAGCTTCATTAACTTGGATGTCCAAATTTCTCCACAGATTCTGGAAGTTTTCACTCATTATTTCTTCACATAAGCTTTCTGCCACCTTCTACCTCTCTTTCTATTGAACCTGATGTTATCTCATAGTTAACATAGGTTTTCTTCACTCTTTTTTTCATTTCTTGTTTATCTGTGTTCTTCTCTGACTAAATATTTCCAAAGGTCCTATCATCTACTTCACAGATTCTTTCTTCTGGTTGACCCATTCAGCTACTGATGCTATGGCATTTTCCATTTTATTCACTGTATTCTTCAGCTTCAGGATTTCAGTTTGATTCTTTTCTTTATCACTTCTAGCTCTGTTAAACTTATTATTTTGTTCACGCATTGTTTTTCTCCTTTCACTGGATTATCTTTCTCTGTTTTCGTGTGGCTTGTTGTTTTCCTTAAAGTATCTATTTTGAATTCTGTAATTGGGTAAATCACAGATATCCATGGATTCAGGCTCTGTTACTGGAAAATTGTTGTGTTTGTTTGGTAGTGTTATGTTCCTTGATTTCATGTGCCTTGAAGTCTTGCATTGTTGACTTCACATTTGAGAGCAGCAGTCAACTCTGCCAATTTTTACTAATTGATTTCAGTAGAGAAATATCTTCTGTTAGCCCTGCTGGTATTCTGAGGCTTTCCCAGACCTTCTATGGATTCACCTGCTCCATGCTTCTTGCTCCCTCTTGTGGCAGAATTCTTAAGTTTTTATATGCTCAAGTTTGTGGTCTCTCCCAGGCTAGTTTCTGCATGTGCTCACCAGCCATCTGCAAAATTTTGCTTTTTCTGCCACTGGGAGTGCATACGTGAGCCAAATACAGAGCAGAGAATGTGTGGGTGAGATGCCTGGAGCACTAGGGGTGCCTGTGGGCCAACTGGAGTGATCTGTAGGCAAAGCATTCCCAGTGGCTCATGGGTGGGCCTCCCAATGGAGTCCATGACATGGTCAACAAGGTCTATGTCCCATTGATACATTTTGGTCCAAGCCCTGGCTGCCACTCACTGCCTCCAAGTCATGAAGCTTAAAAATAAATCCCCTAGATGGAACAAGAGAAATAGACCTCTCTCCCAGCATCCATCACAGCTGAGGAAGCCAGGTTCTCATTCATAGTATCACTTTCCCTCACAGGAAAAACCATGGACCAAGATGGGCTTTCTTGGCACTGAGTTGAGGGAAGAGTGACAGGACTAAAAGTTAATCTGTTCTTACCCTCTCTAATGCATCCAATGGCCCACTGAAACTTATCCACTGGACTCCTAGACTTCCACCAACCCTGTCTCATCCATGGGTGATTCATCTGGCCCAGAGTGGCTGGAGCCAGTTCATAGGTCAACTTCAGGGTCCACAAGCAGGACTGAGGCCTGTATGCCTTTACCCAATGCACTTGTGGGAAAGACTTCTCCTGGGTCTCATGGCATGTGGTGCTGGTGACAAAACCAAAGCCAAAAGGGTCCACAGCAACATCTTCATAGTTGTTCCCAGGCCTACAGCTAGGACTATGGTTGATGATCCAGCTCTCTGGTTGAGACCTGTCTTCTCAAAATGGCTTTCCTCATTCTTGGACTATTCCAGAGTTCATAACCTCTTTATTTCCCACAGATTCCACAAAGGCAATTTTATCCATGTATGGATACCAAACTGTTGTTGTTGGGGGGGGGGACACAATTGAAGGAAATCTATCTTATTTGGCCATTTTGCTGACGTCTCCTCTATTGCAGTTGCTCTAAAAATAAAATGATACCTCCCTAACTTGTCACAATCTACCTTGAATTAATATCATGCTAAGTTGTGAATAATGTAAGAAGCCTTAAAGCACTATTATTTTATTTACATACCTTGTTATCATATGTTTTAATGTTACAATTGTCATATATTTTAATTTTATGTATGATATAAATCTCAAATACTGCACTATTATTTTTGCTTTAAATTGTCTATTGGCTTGCAAAGAACTTAATAAAAGAAATAAAAATAATCTCATGTTTATTGACATATTTGCTATCTTAAGTTCTCTTTATTTCTTTTACAGGTAAATTGCCTTTCCTGCCATTTCCTTTCAGTCTAAAGGACTTTAGTGTTCCTTTGAGTGCAGGTCTGCTAATGGTAAATTGTCTCATTTTTTCTTTATCTCAAATATATCTTCTTTTTTGAAAGATATATTCATTGAATATAGAACTCTAGGTTGACATGTTTTTTTTTCTTCCTTTTAGTATTAAGCAATGTTGTTCTATTGATTTTTGTCCTCCATTGTTCCTAGGGAGTCGTTATCTGTGATCCTGATCAATACCCCCATCTGTTTTAAGTGGCTGCTTTAAAGATTTCTGGGGTTTTTTTTTTCACTTTTTCCCCCCAGAAATTTTGTAATGATGTTCATAGGTATGGTATTCTTTGTCATTAATATGGCTTGGGACTTTCTCATATTCTGGATCTATGACTTATGGGCTTTGATCATACACACACTTGCTTTCCCAGCAATGATGGTTCTGGGCCGTAAGCAACAGGTGAATACAGGTAAGACATACTGATTGGCATAGATCACAGAGTAATTTGTTCATCTGGAATAAACAAAGTTTCTGACTGGCCAAAATTATCTGTAATAGGCCAAAGATTATCACACAAAAAGTGGTAGAAAATATAAAAATATAAAGAAAAACAACAGAACAAAGAATACTTCTGAAGCTCTGAGGGAAATATGTGGAGGCTGAAAATTAACCTGCACTTCAGTATTGCAGTGTTTGAAGAAAATAAACTAGAAAAATTTGCTGTATATGCTTGTCATGGGAGGAGTCATTGGATGTGAGTACTGGGTAGCGTGGCACGTGTGCATTTGCTGTGCACAGTGGTAGTGTTAAAATTTTTTTCTACCACAATTACATTTATATTTATAGTTTAGGACATGCAAAAATATTCATAATGCTTTCCTTAAATTAGATAGATAGATGTGTACATATAGTTCATATAGTGTGTGTATATATATATGTATATATATTTTAAAATGTAGCTTTATATATATAAATATGTGTATGTGTATATATATGTGTGTGTGTGTGTGTGTGTAGATATATATAAAGCTATATTTTAATCTAGTGCATTCTTTTTATATTAGGGAAATATTTGATATATTAATAATCTGTATCCATAGGCAACTACAATTTATAAAGCTTTTTAATATATGATTTCATATGACACTCATAATAAGCTTATTAAATAAATAGAACATGTCTTATTCTTATGTCCATTTAATAAATGAAAACCTCAAGGTCCAAGAATGTGTGGCTTACCTATGGTTGCCCCAATATAATAGGCAATGCTGAAGTGTGAATCTAATCAGGTCTGATACACTATATCCTGTCTAATTTTTAATCTGAAACAATTAAAGTGTTCTAGCATCTAATCCATACCTATCTACCTAAAATCCCCAGCAATTAAGAATTACTAATTCCCAGTGAGTCCGGGAAAGTAAATTTTATTCTATTGTCTGTTTATAATTTTGAGGACATTTTCATTCCTATTATCTATACTTACTTAAAAGGGTCAAAAAAGTAAGTATTATTTGTATTTTATTTTATTATTGTTTTTAATATTTATTTTTGAGAGAGAAACAGGGCATAAGTGGGGAAGGGGTAGAGAAAGAGGGAGGCATAGAATCCAAAGCAGGCCCCAGGATCTGACCTATCAGTACAGAGCCCAACGCCAGGCTCACCCCCACAAACCGCAAGATCAAGACCTGAGCCAACATCAGACGCTTAACTGACTGAGCTAGACACCCCAGTATTATTTGTATTTTAAAGGTAAAAAATAGAAACAAAAAATTTAATGACTTACTTAAGAGCACACAGTGATGGTTTAGTCTGGAGAGTTTATACTATCTGAGAAAATTACTCTGATTTCTTTTATGTTAGATACCAAACAGTTATACAGACATTTCACAATAACTAATGACAGTATAATAACAACCTAGGTCGACTTAATGTGAAGACTGTGTCCCCCCAACACTCCCACACAGTCACAGCCCAGGCACTGGGAGGCTAGGAAGTAGATCTTATTCCTGTCTAATTTTCTCTACTTGTAACAAGGAGCCCCCTTACTGGCTGCCAAACCAAAAAAGAAATTTATTGGAGCACCTGGTTGGCTCAGTCATGATCTCTTGGTTCTTGGGTTTAGTCCCACATCAGGCTCTGCACTGACAGCTCAGAGCCTGGAGCCTGCTTCAGATCCATTCTCTCTCTCTCTCTCTCTCTCTCTCTCTCTCTCTCTCTCTCCTTCCCCCACTTGTATGCTCTATCTCTCTCTTTCTCTTAAAAAATAAACATTTTTTTAAAAAGAGAAATTTATCAGAGCAATACTGTCAAATTAATATTATCTGAGAAATACTTGAAACTATTTGCCAAAGACTTATTAAGTGGGCTCTGCTACAGAAGTTATTTCAAGACCATTTCTTTTTCTTTTTTTTTTTTTGGCAGTTATTATTAAAACTTTATTTTACATATGACACAGAGCAAGGTTAGGTAAAATGCATAAGGTCACTCAGCTAGTGAGTGGCAGAAGTATGATTTTTACCCAGGTGGTATGATGCTGGAGCCCACACCCATAACATCCTTAACCTTATTATTAATGCCCCAAAGTATTAAAAGTATTCTTTAAAAAATGGCATGGATAGGGTCGATCTAAGAGGGAAAAGGGTAGCTGCAAAAGAGTTAAGGAATATTCGGTAGATGGATTTGTAACACTTGGTGACTTACATAATCAGCACCAACAAATAGATTTATACCATAAAAAAAGAAAAAATACAGGTTATACTGAGGTTCTAGCTTGGTTGACTGTACATTGTTGTCATTTGCTGAGATGAGAAGTACCACTTGTAGAGAAGACTTATATGGAATATGCAGTGGGAATTTGATTTCAAGACCATTTCTAAGTAGATTAGAAACTGTTAGTTGGCCATCTCTGCTCTAATCTCTGAGTTCAGAAGAAAAATGTGTATAAAAAACACAATTTTCAGAAATTCTGGTAACTCTGTTGAACTTATTCATAATAATTCATAGAAGGGTAAAAATTGAATAAAACAGGCATAAAATAAAACAGGATAAAAGGGGACTCTTGAAAATCCACAGGCTGTCTTCAAAATCAAAACATTGCTAAGTCAAAGAGGAATTTTCTTTACAGAGTTCCTTTTTTTTTTTTTACTTTTACAAGAAGATTGTACAAGAGTATCTGCAGATACTTGAAACCATTTTCAATGTTCAAAAACTAATTAAAAATGTTTAAAATTAGCCAGCTTCATTTCCTTAATGAAATGATCACATTAAAAATATAATAACATTTTATTAAAATAATACTTTGAATTTTGTAAAAAATTATTTTTGTTGGGAAAAGATCAGACAATAAAAAAGTTAAAAGAAAATTAAAGTCATGGAAATCTCACTTCTCAGTGATGACAACTATGAACTTCTAAGTGACTGTATTCAAGACATTTCTTCATATAAGCATACACTGATGTAGCAGGTATGTTTTACTTCAGCAATTTAGGGAATGAAATAACCTTAAGTTAAATATTCAAGTTAGGTATTAATTCTGAATATCTTCATCTTGCCCTTCCTTCCTCAAAGGCTGTCTTATCTCCCTAGGTTCTTTCTTTCTTTCTCCAATGTCATTGGAGGGAGGCCCATTCAGTCCATGGGGCAGATGCAGATATTACCACAGGGAGCACAGTCTTCCCTGGGCCCTACCAAACATTGTCATGACCTAGAGCTTAGGTCACTCAGGTGCCCTGAGCAATTCTTTTCTTTTCTTTTTTTATGTTTTTTTTTTTAATTTATTTTTGAGAGAGAGAGAGACAGAGTATAAGCAGGGGAGGGGCAGAGAGAGGGAGACACAGAATCTGAAACAAGCTTTGAGCTGTCAGCACAGAGCCCAATGTGGGCTCAAACTCACAAACAGTGAGATCATGACTTGAGCCAAAGCCTGATGCTTAACTGACTGAGCCACCCAGGTGCCCCGAGCAATTATTTTCTAAGTGTGAGATTGCCAGGCCCAAAGAATGCAGTTGGGATATTCATACACATTTAGAAAGCTGCCTTCCACAAACATTCTATGAATATACATCAGCAGAAATACTTGAGGGGTGCCTGGGTGGCTCAGTTGGTTGAGTGTCCAACTTTTGATTTTGGCTCAGGTCATGATCTCACAGTTCATGAGACTGAGCCCCAGGTCCAGCTCTGTGCTGACAGCACAGAGCCTGCTTGGGATTCTCTGTCCCTCTCTCTCTGCCCTCTCCTCTACTTGCAACCTCCTTCTCAAAATAAATAAACTTAAAAAAAATAAAAATAAATTTTAAAAAAGAAGTACTTAAGATTGCCTGTTTTTCTTTATACTGGATTTGTTGAGATTTTTTAATTTTTGAAAACCTGATGGATGAAAAATATTGAGCTGCTTTTATTTGTATCTTTAATTATTTATGAAGTTAAATTAATTTATTGCCCATTTGTACTTTTGTTGTTTTTGTTAACTGCCTATTGATATACTATCTACATTTTCCTACCATGATATTTTTTTATCAAGTTATAAAGCATTCTTTCTATTAGAAATATTGAAATTGGCCTTAAAAAAGGCAACCATTTTACCTGATTTTTAATTGGACGGTGTTGAGTTGTAAGAGTTCTTTATATAGTCTAGGTACAAATGTATTGTTGGACATGGATTTTGAAAAACTTTTCTTAGTTTGTAGTTTGTCTTTTCATGCTCTTCACAGGACTTTTCAGAGAGCAAACATTTTCAACTTTCATGAAGTTTAACTTATTAGCTCTTTTTTTTTTTTTTTAGAGTTTTGTGCTTTTTGTGTTGCATGTAAGAAAACTTTGTCAAATCTAAGGACACTAACCTTTTCTTTTATAAATTTTATATTTTAATTTTTTTAGTATATGATTCATTTTGAGTCCATTTTTTTACGTGGTATAAGGTTAAGAGCCAAGGTTCACTTTATTGGTTATGACTAATTTTTTATGACTAATTGCTATAGCACAATTTGTTGAAAATATTATCTTTTCCTCACTGAATTGTCCTAATATTTCTATTAAAAATCATTGACTACATATGTGTGGTCTATTTCTAGACTCCTATTCTGCTCCATTGATCTGTCTGTCTACACCAGCACACTGCTTTGCTTACTTTGTAAGTCCTGAAATTAGTAGTGTAAATTCTTCAACTTTGACCCCCTTTTCTCCATAGTTTTAGTAATTATAGGCCTTTTGCATTCTCATATAAATTTTGGAACCAGTATGTCACTGTCTGTCTGAAAAGCTTCCTGGGATTTTGATTCAGATTACATTAAATCTACAGATCTTCTGGGAGAGAATTAACTACTAATAATCTTGCGTCTTCTTTTTTTATTGATACGCAGTGTTATATTAAGTGAACAACATAGTGTTTCAACATTTCTCTACATTCGTTACTCAGTGCTCACCACAATAAGTATAGTTACCTTCTGTCACTACACAAAGTTTATAATTTTATTGACTATATTCCCTATGATATACTTTTCATCTCTGTGGCTTATTTATTATATAACTGGAAGTTTGTACCTTTCAATCCCCTTTATCTATTTTGCCAATCCCCATATCCAGCTCCCCACTGGCAACCATCAGTTTGTTATCTGTGTTTAAGAATCTGTTTTGTGTTTGTTTGATTTGTTTTTAGATTCCACATATAATTGAAATCATATGGTAATGGTCTTTCATATCATATTAATATTTGTTACTTAGCATAAGACCCTCTAGGTTCATCCATGTTGTCACAAATGGAAAGACCACTCTTTTTTATGGCTGAGTAATATTCCATTGTATAATAATATTGTATCTTTTGAGTATATGCCTACCTTATGACCCATATATTCTTCCCAGAAATATATGTTATTAGAAGCTCTTGGACAATGTGTCAGGAGACACATCAAAGGATGCTTCTAGTTCCATTGCCTGTACAGGAAAGATATTACAAGTTTTCTTCATCAGCAAAGAGGATAAATAAATGGTGGTGTATTGGTGCATAAATAAATTATGGGATATTATATGGCAGTCAACAATGAATTGACTCAAACATAACAGTTATTTTAAAAAACATTTCATACAGTATGATTCTATTAATATTACACAAAGATACGTAAAGCTAGTAACACGTTGTTTCATAATGCAAATATATGTGGTAAAAATGTAAAGTGCTAGAGAATGATAAATACAAAATTTAGAATAAGGGTAACTTTTTAGGGAAAAGTGATGAGACTGGGAAGGCTTCAAAGTTTTTTTCTTAATTTAATGGTGAATTCACAGGCGCTTATTGAGGTGTTATCCTATACAGTATATACATATTTTACACTATTCTTATCTATTTAATATTTAATTAAAAATCATTTTTGAAGGGAAAGAGCAAGCAATTTTGTTGGGCAGGGAAATAGGGGTAAATTAAATCTGACACTAGTGAAAGAGGGCAAAATCCACTGTGTTAGTCCATTTGGATTGCTCTAACAGAATACCATAAACTGTGTGGCTTGTAAACAATGGAAATTTCCTTTTCACAGTTCTGGAGGCTGAAAGCCCAAGATTAAGGAATCAACATTTTCAGTGTCTTGTGAGGTTTGCTTCCTGATTCACAGATGGTTGTCTTCACACTGCATCCTCACATGGATGAAGGGGTAAGAAAGCTCTCTGGGATCTCTTTTATACGGGCACTGACCCCACTCATGAGGGTTCCAGTCTCATGGCCTAATCACCTCCCAAAGGCTCCACCTCCCAACACCATCACATTGAGGGTTAAGATTCAACATACAAGTTTTGGGGGATGCAAATATTCAACCCACATACACATTTGCAGTTCTTTTCCTTTTAATATTGTGCAACTGATTCTTTATTTACACCTTTCTACTTCTGACCTATAAACTGCAAAGCAATGTCCTAAATAATAACTGCTGTCACCAATGTAAACATTTTTTTTGACACCCACCTCCTACAAAGTCACTAAAGCACTTAAAAATGAAAGAAAAAAAAATGTTGTCTAGAAAAATGCACCACTAGGTGCATCTACACATAACACACTGTAAGTAAGAGATAAACAGCAGACTCTGGTGTCAGTCTCCAAGTTTCTTCTCACTTAGAGACAGATGAGAACTGAAAGCCAGAATGGCTTGAAGAGTGTTCTGGGTCTGGCTTGGATCTCCATGTTGTAGGGCTTTGTTCTCTATAGTCTGACATGAACCTGACACATTTCATTTCTTGCTTCATGAGGTCTCCCTGGTGGCTGTAGATCTCTATGACGGGAGCACCCTTTGGGGAATTCTGATGATAGGAAGGAGGGTTTAAACCCCATTTGACAAGGAGAATCACCTTCTGCTTGAAGTAGAAATGAAAGTGGATCCTTAAGTGTGCGAGAGGCAAAGATAAAAAAAAATACCATTCTCTGTGACACTCCAGCAAATAGCACCTGACGCTAGAATTACTGTTTGATGACTTCATTCCCACCATTGTGCCAGCTGTACACATGGAGCAAGCACACATTGCTTTCCCTCTACAATTCTGATTCATGATGCATGAGGTTGAGAATAATGTGGAGCACGTGGATGCTGATAAGCTCCCCCAGGGTCTCTGATTCTGCGGCCCTCTCTCTTCTCCAATATAAAATGAATGATTTAGAGGCTACAAGTAGAAAGGGAATCTCTTCTTTCTGTCAAAGAGACAGAAAAGGAGCAGTCAGAGATAGACCTAAGAAAACACAATTCCAGGGGCACCTGGGTGGCTCAGTCGGTTAAGCGGCCGTCTACAGCTCAGGTCATGATCTCGCGGTCTGTGAGTTCGAGCCCCGCATCGGGCTCTGTGCTGACAGCTCAGAGCCTGGAGCCTGCCTCTGATTCTGTGCCTCTCTCTCTCTCTCTGCCCCTTCCCTGCTTGGTCTCTGTTTCTCTGTCTCTGTCTCTGTCTCTCAAAAATAATAAACATTAAAAAAAAAAAATTAAAAAAAAAAAAGAAAACACAATTCCAGGAACAAGGATGACAGTGTCCCACGTGGTTAAGGAATGAGAAGAGCACTACCCAGAGGCCCTTGGTTTTGATGGTTGATGGGTGCTATTAAAAAATGAGATATAGCTATGATTTAAAGGATGAGAAAGATTTAGAATAAGTTCATTTTATAGGCAATGTAATCCAAAGAGAGGGAGAGATTATCTTCAGATGTGTTTTAGTCCATTCAGGCTGATAGAACAGAATACTATTAACTGGGAGTCTTTCAACAACAGAAATTTATTTCTCACAGTCCTGGAGTCTGGGAAGTCTGAGATCAGGGAGCCAGCACAGTGACGTTCTGGTGAAGGCCTTCTTGGTTTGCAGAGAACCTTCCTACTGTGTCCTCATGTGGTGGAGACAGTGCGTAACCTAAACTACTCATCCCTCATAAGGGCACCAATCCCATCGTAAAGTCTCCATCCTCTTGCCCTCACCCAAGCCCAAATACTTCCCAAAGGTTCCACTCCTAAATAGCAAATACCATTGCACTGGAGATGAGGGTTTTAACATAGGAATTTGGGGAACACAAACTTTCAGTCCATAGGAAGCTGGGTTTGCAACTTCCATAGGAAGTCGTTGTATAATTCTTACAAATTAGTTATAAGATACCAACAATTCGTAAAATAACATTGACTAATCTTAAAATATTCTCAGAATAACCAAATAAATTGCAAACCAATAATAACATTAAAAATTATACTGTCTGGCATTTTTTACCACCTGGAAAGTGCTAGAAACCAACATTTCTGATGTTCTCCAAGAAATACTCAATGTACTCCTGAGATTGATCCTAAAACTCATCAACTCTGTGCTGAAACACCCACAACATAGCAACACAGAATTTTAGAGTAGGTAGATCATCCTGTCCAATTATCTTGTCTTCATTCCTTTGTAAGATGAAGAAAGTAGGTTTCAAGGAGGACAGAAGCTGATTGTGTAAATCTTTTCTAACCCTGAGCATACATAACATTAGAACTAGCTTGCTGAAGTTCTTACTATTCTTCTAAATAAGTAAACAATACCTTCTTCTGATCTTTTTTATATAATTTGTCAGTAACTACTGTTTTTCAATTCATCCAGGTGATACATGTGAAACACAACCACAGTATCACTGGTTCTGGATCAGCTGTGCCCAATTTTATGACGTAAAAATAAATGTATTTTGAGTTGCTCTTGGGAATGAAAATATCTCTCTATTATTTCACTCCCAAAACCAGGTTTTGTAGAGACTGGCATTAATCACCACTGAAAACCTTCCACCATGTCATCAACAGGTGCAGTTAGTAATGCCTAAGACTTGTACACAGTGTTATTCTGAACCAAACAGAGTTCCAGGAATGAACTGCCTACAGCAGGAAACACTAATGTGTGAGACATTCTAAAGGCAGACATAAAAATGAACAGGCACTGAGCTTGAGGGAAGAACAAAGATGTCAATCGTCACTACATTTAAACGAGGTAGGTAGCTGAAGAAAAATTGCTAACAGCATTTAAGGGCACCATTGTCCACAAACATAAGCAGATAGGGCTCCATCACTGAGGGATTTGTGATGTGCTTCTTTTTATAGATAGATGTGGAGGGGAATGGGCTCTGAATCTGGGTTTGACTGGAAGGAAGGTGTTCCTTACCCTTATGCACTTCACTAAATTCTCAAGTGGGTGTTCATGATGTAAGCATGCACAGAAAAATAGGACACGGGTAATTCCATTAGTCAAAGAAACCAGAAATTCTGACTTGGAGTCCAAAATATTTTATGACAATAATCTATATTTCTTGAAATTGTGAGATGCCAGAGATAGGGAAAAGAACAGACTGAGAAGTCCCTAAATAACTGCAAAACTAAAAAGAGGAGAGGTTAGGAACAATAATACAAGTAGTTAAGGATCAGGTAAAGTTTAAAGATCTCTGATGACCTTTACCTATTGGGAATCCCTGCTCTAGAATCCTACATGCCCCCCCCCTCCAAATTCACTGGCTAGTAAGCCTAGCCCATCAAACTATTTGTTTTCTATAAGATGGTTTAGTCAATTAAGCTGTCAAGATTTTAAAATGTATGCATCTCTAGAGTGGCTATGGGTGTGTATAAAAATTTACATTATTTCTCCAAAGAGATAATTACTGAAAACACTTTGTTCTCAAAAAAAAACACATTTGTCCAACACCTAGTATGATTTCAAAAAGTCTTCATACACATTAGCTATCAAACAACTGGTACCTACTGAAACACACAGTCACCAGTCATTAAGGACGAGGATCCATTGTAACTGTGAGGTATTCTCGCTGATCATTTATTTACAATTAGGAGTATTCTCTCAAAGCACTATGTTAGTTTGGGCTGCTATACAAAAATACCATAGACTGCATGGCCTAACCAATAGAAATTTATTTCTCACATCTGTGGAGACTGGAAGCATATTTGGCTCTCTAGTGACAGTGTGTTTCCTGGTCTGCAGGTGGGCATCTTCTTGTTATATCTTTACATGACAGCAAGCAAGAGCAGGCTCTCTGGTCTCTGCTTCTAAATTTTTTTAATGTTTATTTATTCTTGAGAGAGAGAAAGAGAGAGAGAGCGCACACATGAGCGGGGGAGGGGCAGAAAGAGAGGGAGACACAGAATCCTAAGCAGGCTCCAGGCTCCAACAGAGCCTGATGGAGGGCTCAAGCTCACGAACCATGAGATCATGACCTGAGCCGAAGCTGGACGCTAACCAACTCAACCACCCAGGAGTCCCTCTGGCTCTGCTTCTAAAGAACACTAATCTCAACCATGGAGGCCACACTCATGACCTAATGACCTCCCAAAAGCCCCAGCTCCAAATACCATCATATTGGAGGTTAGGATTTCAATATATGAATTTTGGACAGACACAAACATTCAGTCTATAGCAAGCACATTCTCAAACTTCTTCCCATAGACCAAAACCCCAACTGCTTTTAAACTATTATTAGAATAATACATGTGCACATTACTGTTCTAAGGCTACCATCTCCTGATGAAAATTTTTGACCACTTTCCCAAAACATTAAAACAGCTGAAATTTTGCCAGAATGCACAAATCTATGAAACAAAAATCTGCAATTTTTGAGGCTTCCCTGTACAGTCTTAGGCAATATGGGGAAAGTACAAGTTCCTGTCTTTAAAATTCTTCTAATCTAATTTAAGAGAAAAGAGCATACTTCCCTCTGGAGAATTTAATTCTGTCCAAAATGTAAGTGAAACATCAATTTCTTTTTAAAATTTTATTTTCAAGTAATCTCCACACCAGTGTGGGGTTTGAATTCACAACCCCAAGATTAAGAATCACACACTCTACCGACTGAGCCAGCCAGGCACACCTCAACTTTTAATTCAGTAGGCCAACAATTAGGAGACTCCCCCAACTCTCCCCACTTCTTTAGCTTCCCACCCCTCATTCTCTTACCAGCTTGCAGGCACACAAAGGAGAGAAAAGAAAAGCTATGTTCTTGGCTCACAGAGAACTGAAATGCCTTGCCAGATTTCATGCAGAAAGTGCTTACTAGAATTAGAATTACCTTTTACTCTACTAATCATTAAATAAGTAGGCAGAACCAATCACCTTTACTGTTATTGAAAATTAACAATCTATAATACCATGAAGGTAGAAGAACTTAAATAGTATATTTAAAGACATTTTAGAGCCCAACTTCCTAAAACTTTAGATCTCCTGAAAACCTCAGACACAATTTTTAAAGTCTATTGACTATCTAAGGAGACTGTCCCTGATAATTCTGATGTACATGGTTGGCAAGAGGTTAATTTTTTTTTTTTTCATTTCATCCCATTCATTTTGATTTATGGGAACTGGAAAGACTTCCTTTTCTTACAAAAGTAGAGTTAATTGGGACACTTCTTAATCTCAGTGACTCCCATTTCCTCTGTGAAAATGAGGGTAAAGCTTTAGATTAAAATAGATAAAACTGACAGGGAACGTGGGTGGGAGAGAAATGAGAGAAACTACTCTAGACTAGGGGTCTTGTATGTTTCAGACACAAGAAGCGATAGAAGGATTTTAGTGGCAGCATTTAGTTTCACTGAATCTCGTAATTTATAATGTTTAAAGCTTTTGGTGACCTTTTCCAAGGCAATTAATTTACTTAAATATTTAGTGAGAGCTACAGCAGGCTTTCAGTACTCACTCATGCATGCCATGTCTTTAAAGGAACAGAATTAAGCAGATAAAATGAGAAAATCATAAAATACAACACTCTTTCTCAGGTAGCCACAGGTTCGTCTTAATCTATGTCTACATGAGCAAAGACCAAGGTCATACAAGTCAGACCACTTACAGTTTGAACAAGAAACAGACAATCCTTGGGAGGTTCTAATTAAACTGACTTTAGAAATTCTGTGAACATCACTGCAGCCTGAATTTTAACAAGCAAAAATTCAGGGGGTGGGGAGGACTATTCAAATGATCTACAGGAGGTAAGACACAAGGAAAGTCTCTTACACCAATGGAACTATGCCTAGCAACGTGGTAATTCACATTTCCCTAGTGCTATCCTATAGGGCTCCAAAGAAAACAATTACTCTAAATCTACACCATCATTTTTTTAACTTTCTAAATCTAAACAGAAATGATGATTCTCCAAGACTGTAGGCAATGCCAGTCACAATGGGGGATCATGTTACACAGCAGGACAATTATAGCAAGATAGAGCTATGAGACCCAATTCCCTTTTTTGTTTTTGGTCCACATAACCAAGGCCACTTCCCTCTTCTACACTCACTCCCCTTCCTCTCAGTTTCTAGCATCAATTTTAAGAACTACTGCTACATTTCTCATGTTCGAAAAGGTTGAAAAGCACTTTAAATATCCTGCTTAATTCCATCTGGAAAATATTTATTGAGCAGCAGATATGTGGCAGACACTGTATTGGGCAAGTATGAATCAGGCATAGCTCTATTTTCAACGAGCTCACCAGTTAATGGACCTGCAAAGAGGGAAAGGTACAAAAGCTAAAAAAAGAAACCACAAAGATTAGGAACAAATTATGTAACACTAACATATTAAATCTAATAGCAACGATAATCATTTCTGACACCAAAGAATGAAAGTATCCAGGACAAACCAAGCAGAACACTGGCTTCTTGTGCCAAACCCAGCTATCTGCCCCACTGCACCTCAAGACCTAGCACCCCAGCCTCTACTGACACCAGTCAACCGACACAGTTTAAAACTGTAAAATATTAGCACTAGAAAGGACCTTAGAGCTCCTCTAGTTTTACTCCCTCGATTTAGGACTTAAGCTAGAGATTAAAATTTTGGTCCATAATCCCATAATGTGTTGATTACTGGAGACCAGAATGAATGCAAGTCACCTGACTCCCAGCCACCTGTGCTCTTTTAGCTATACCCCACAGTTTCCCATCATAATGCAATTTGCCCTGTACCCACCGAATTCTCACTGCTTGGTTGGAGAAAAGCCCCACTTTCACCACGGAGTGCCCCCAACCACTGTGGCTCTCCTGGTCTCACTCTTTCATGAGCTCCTACAATACTCACAAGCTAAGCCACACAGCTGACCTATCAAACATATTGTTTCCTGTAGGAAACTCCCAAGTACATGGTGAGTGATTGGAGGGTACAGACTGGTTACCTGGCACTGCTGTTTTGCTCCTGGCTTCTGTTGGGCACAAACAAGGCAGGTCTAAATACTTCCTCAGTGGCTGAGTCATCATTTAATGGAACCTAACTATTTCTGTCCAGTTAGGTTGGGAATATCAACAACCTGCTATTACCTGAAAAGGCCACACCTCTCTTCAAAGTTGCACTCCTGCTTTATCACAGGGCAGCCAATATAAGCATTTGGGCATCAAAATTCAAAAGATATTCAACTCAGGTTTAGAAAACGCAAAAAAAAAACAACACCAAAGTGTGTTATAGTTTGAGGGGGGAGATTTGTGGGGGTTGCTTCATATGTGTCTAGACCTTGCCTAAAGCACTTAACCTCTCTGAATCTTGAGTTCCTCATCTCTCACATGGAGATAATGTCCTCTTTATAAGTAGAAAATATAGTTGTGAAGATTAAAGACAATTGTGAAGATCAACCACAAACCATTCTGATGCCCATTTCCTCCATCCCTATTCTTCTTGGCCCCTAAAACCAGATCTATCCCATGTTTCATTCTGCTAGTTCCTTCTAACATGGGTCTAACAATGGGTCTAACAAATATCTAAGGAGTTAACTAAAATGAGCTTAAGATGAGATTCCTTCCTAAGATATGTATGCTTCAACAGAAGACTACTAAATCAAAAATGCTATTTTCTCTGATTCTTTGTGGTATATTGTGTGCAGATAAATCAGGGTAATTTTATGATTGAAATGAAACTAATAAATATGAACTGCATATATATATGTGGATGGGCCAGAGGAAACAGCTGTTATTTTCAAAGCACAGGTGGAAAAGGATTTTTCAAGTGAAAGAAAATTATGTCTCAACATTAGGGTACATTTCACATATCCTCAATGTCTGAATTTTAGACCTCACATACAAGGTGGGAGCCCTCCTCCCCTACCCCATTCCTCATTCCCTCTTGCAGTGTCTTGGTAATTTACACTGTGCCTGGCAACGGGAAGGGAAGGAGACATTTCTGAGCAGTCCCAAGCACTACAAAGAGACTGCAGGAGAGATGTGTGTGTCTACAACATGTGTCCTATTAGAATTAAAATACTTAGGGTCACTTTTCAGATTCTAGGGACCCAGGAATTCTATGGCTCCTGGATAAAATTGCAAAGTATCTCACTGTCAGTGAAGTAAATGAATATTTTATCTTAATAACATCATACCCAAGGCAGTAATACCTTTCAGCAAAAGGGCTGCCAGAAGTTCACGGACACTATCAATAATCTCAATAACCCTCCTGAGAGAGATTGTTTACACCTGTCCTTAATGAACATCCCTGTGGGAATAGAGATTCCTGTGTGAGGCTTGAAGCAAAACAGAAACTGAGCTTAGCCTCTGAATCAATAGTTCACAATCGTGACCTTTTTTTTTTCACATAATTATTATTGTTGTTTAGAATTTGTGGGTTAGTTATTCCCAAATGATACTTCCCCAAGTCTGTATTTCTCAATTTCTAAATGGAGATACTGCACTTCTTCAAGAGAGTCATGACTATGGACAACCTATGCTATTCACATTTCATAAAGAAATCCAAAATATCACAATATTTATCCCATTTATTTAAAATACCAACATCTCATATTCTTGCAGGTCCTCTGATCTGCTTCTAGCCAATGGCCCTGTGTCTGGGAAACACGTAATGAAACATGGGAATCATAAAGGAATCTTTACATTGAAATGGCTCCACAGAATATGGGTACAGTGGAGTCGGTAAAACCAACAGGGCTGGTCCCTGGCACTTCTCTGTCTCATTCTGTACAAGCACAAAATAGAGCATCACTGACCATCTGTCAGTGTCTTTTAAATACACAACAGACAGAGGAGCCTGCACTGATCTGAACTAGGCAGGGTCCATACTCCTTAGCCCAGAAGATATCTTCTGGAAGCAGGTTGGACCTGTGTGGATACCACTCAAGCCATTCATTATTCAGCAGGCATTTACAAGATACCTGGTATGTGCCAAGGGACTGAGGATGCAGCAGAGAATAAGAGAGTCTGAAATGCCTGCCCCATAGAGCTTACATGTCCTAAGTTGTTGCAAATCCTGACACTGTCATGGGGCCCTGACAGGGGAAACAGATGTGGATGGCCTAATGTCCATAGAAAATGCTGCCAGAAAAGTCAGAGGTCACAGAACTTCATGTCAGGGATTCACATAAATGCTGTATCTTTGGTTTTAAATAGGAGGTAGGGAAAACACTGTCCTTTCTAAATTATAATAAATAATGGATAATCTGATAGTTGGCCATATTGCTTATTATAGCCACTGCACAACACCCTGAATTTGTAGAGATATTAAGAGTTTATCTAATAGATAGCGTTATTTAAGTAAGCTGGTAACAGCTTAACTTGTGTTGGAGTATTTTTTAATTTCCATAAATTTAATTATGGACAGCTTCTCAAAAGAACATGTCTTTTTTTTTTTTTTTTTTGAATATGGCATTGGTTCTATTTATTGATGGAAAACCCTTAAAACTTTACAGTCATTTGTTGAGAATAGTCTTTCTGGTCATAACTATGGGACTATGATCAGGGCATGCCATAGCTTTATTCCCTCGGCTATGAACCAAAGTTATCGAGGTTTCCATCAAGCTATTTTATTTTATAATAATAGTAGATCAATGCAGTATATGTGGATCGACTTTCTCTCATGATGTTGCAAGAGAGGGAAAGGTTAATGCAGTGAATGGGGCAGGAAAGAATGATGTAGACATAAACACACAAATAGGGCAGGAGAGGCCTAAAAATAAGGCCCAGTATTAAATGTGTCTTGATATCTGGGGAAAACCAGGAAGGCTTCGAATGGCCTAACCGCAAGTTCCCCTCCCCATTGTGCTTCCACAGATAAGGTCACTTAGCGAAACAAAATACACAACAGACCGTTGTCTGTTTGCCGCAGGGAGGACAGACACAGTCCCTGCTTATCCCTGAGTAGTGAGCTTCAGCTCCCCATCAGCCTATGGAATTACTGAAACAAGTCAATCACATCTTCTTATAAGAACCATTATCCCAACTTCTTGTTACCTCAAAGGCTGCTTCCCACATCCCCTGCTTCTTCACTCTGTTCCCAAGGGCAGCCTCCATGTGGCTCTGTATGGTGCAGGGTTCTCCTCCTCCAGGCTGTGAGTATATGTGTCTAATACACTGTCTTTGATCTCACCTGTCCAGTGTTGGGTGCCATGTGTTCAGCCATCCTATAACCCTGGGATGATAATTTCTCCCTCATCACCAGGGCAAAGAGAAGGAAATCAAAACAGAGCTGTTCGAGTACAAAGTTAAAGCATACGGTTGATTCTGAGTATCTAGAAGGTGGTGAGGTATAGGGCATCCAGGAAGGCAACAGAGGCCAGGAAGATGCCGAGAGAGTTTCAACAGGCAAGTAGACAACAGCCATGAGAGGTGTAGCCAGAGGCAGCCTGATGAGATTGACATCTGTCCTCACAATGCAGGGTGAGAGGGCAGGGATGATGCCAGGGCTCCAACAGGGCTGGAAAAGCCAAAGAAAGGATGAACTTGGAGTAGTTACAATACAAGGACTGAGGCACAAAGAACCACATATAAATGAGTCAATGGGACATGTGAGATGTGCATTTAGTCCCAGGAAAAACTAGAACTTTGATCACTCAGGTTGAATTGTGAGGTAAAATAGCAGCATCCACGTCACCTTGATCCCAAGTTATCTGGGTAACACTAGAGCAAATTACATTCACCTCCCTCTTTCTCCTAGCTGCCTTTCAATGTACAAGACAGCCTGGTTTCCAGGAGCTACAATAGAGCTGATCTGTACAAAGAGCTTGCAGAGAGCTGGAGAAAAATCGTGAGCCACAAAAACTTTAGGATTCTCACTTGGGATCTGAGAACCTCAGAGCCATACCCCATTCTTCTGCCCTTACCTCACTGTAACCAAGTTATTGTTCTGAGGATTAACACCAAACTTTCAAGACTGTTATTCACCTATTTGAAAAATTATTTTGCAGCTTCTATGCATAATTCTGGCTTCATGGCAGGTCTCCATGATTCTCAGATAATTGGAAGTGCCTTATTAAATCTCTTAACTAACCCACTATGACTGGGGACTTGGGTATTGTCAAGATCACACGTGGACTCCATTATCTGATTTCTGAAAGTGGCTTTTATCAGATTATCTCGGCTCCGTAATTGGCCAAATCTCTCCATTCCTTTTCCTTTAATTTAAAAACCCTATTCAGTTTTCAGTCACTGTTAAATACCCCTTCATTTCTTGAGCTTTCTCATCCAAAGTCACATTTATTTTGCCTGCATGTTATCTGCCCTCAATATATTTAGTAAGGGCTTCTATGTGGTCTTCACAATTCTTCCACATTTTGTGGAAGCAAAACATCATTCATTTATTCAACTCATATTTATTTGTGGAACACTTTCTTTCTTTATTTTTGAGAGACAGAGACAGACAGAGAGACACAGAGACAGAGCACGAGCAGGGGAGGGGCAGGGAAAGAGGGAGACGCAGAATCTGAAGCAGGCTCCAGGTTCTAAGCTGTCCACACAGAGCCCGATGCGGGGCTTGAACCCACGAACTGTGAGATCATGACCTGAGCTGAAGTCGGGCGCTTAACCAACTGAGCCACCCAGACGCCCCAATATTTACCATTTTCTAAGCATTGGATAGGAATTTCAGAGACAGTGAAGAATACAGTTTTATTTTCAGGAATTTAAGCATATCTTCTGGATATAAAATGTGACAACAAAACCAAGCAAATTCTTTTTTTTCTTCTTTTCCCTAAAACCTCTTCAGATCTTAGATCTGGGATTGTACTTATGAGAACAGCCCTATAATTCAGACCCCTGCTCTCTGTCTGTGCCATAATTAAGTCAGCCAAGTCTGAGCCAGTCTGAGTTAAAACCTGTGTTCCACTAATCCAACAAATCAGGAAATCATTCTGTTTCATTTCTCTTTCCCTGGAGACCTCTGTCTTTGTCTCCAGGCTGGACTGCATGCTTGCCAGCCCCCTGCAGAGCGGTTCTGACCTGTTCTCAGACATTCCCCAAAGGCTGGGACATTGTTTCCACAATCCCAAGTTCATCCCTCTGTTCCTCCTCTTTTCCAGTATCTACTCAAAATCAAGGACAGGAGGTAGGTCTGGGGGCTCTTGCTTGTGTGGAAATGGAGACCTGCTTGCCTAATGGAGGGTCTGACTGGGTCCAGAACTCTACGTAGATGACTATGACCAGGCCACTGTTCTTCAGGACCGGGAGGGATAATTCCATTAGCTTCTACAGGAGGCACTGCTAATCCCAATCCTTTGTTGGGGCCTATTCTTCCTTCTGGCCCTCTAAAAATCCACAATGATTTGATTCAATTATTCCACTTCAATTTTTGGTGCTGGATACTTCGCAGATCTTTCTTTCTGGAGACTCCTAGTCCTTGGTTTGGGGAATTATTCTCACATCTCTGTTTTAACTCTTTTTTTTTTTTTGCCCTTATTATCTGTATTCTTCACAGCTTCCAACTGTCACAAGGTAGAATCCTAGTTTTTGTTTTCTCTCCAATTGTCAATTTCTTTGCCTGTTATTTTTCTTTCTAGGAAAGTTCTTCAACTTTTTTATTTGACTGTTCTACTTTTTTTAATGCCACATATTTTTTAATTTCAAAAAGTTCTTTCCTGTTCTCTGATTTCTCTTTTAAGCATAGAATACGTTGACTCTTTTGTTATTTCTCTGAGGATATTAATTATGAGATTTTTTTGAAGTGTTCCTTTTTGTATATTTTATTAGTTTCCAGTGTTTACACTTTTTAAATTTTTAATTTGTTATTTCCTTTTAGATGTTGTTCTAAAATGTCTGATTCTGAAATATTTCTAAAGTTCTTTCTGCCACTGAAATTTAAAACTAATAATAAGCTGATTGGACCTCTGCAAAAATATTGGTGGTCTTGCCAGGTGAGTGGGGGGCTCCATGTTGGATGGGTGGGCAGTGAGAGGCATTTTTACTGGCATGCCCCAAAGCTCTTGTCTGGAGGCCTTTTCTTCTCTCCTGAAGAAAGAATCATCTGAGCTTCTGACTGCTACTCATCATTTAGGAGCAGAGTGGGGAGGAGAGCTGGGGCTCCCACTGTTCAACATGCAGACTTCAGCTTAATTCTCTGATTCAGCGCTCTGCCTCTCCTCACCCTAGGGCAGGCTTCTCATCCTCTACTCTAGTGACACTTGGGCTAGGGAGGCTGTCCTATGTATTATAGGATGGTTAGCAGACCCCTGGCCTTTAATCATTAGATCCCCAAGTTGTGATAACCAAAAATGTCTCCAGATATTGACAGATATCCCCTGGGGAGGTAGGGAGAATAGTCCCTGCTTGAGAACCATGGCCATGGTATGCCTAGGCTCTCTGAGACCAGAGTTTCTCCAGCTGTAGGGTTCTGGGCTCCTATAGAAGCAAGGGTAGGGGTGGACATGGGAGAGAAACTAGAGGTCTAAACACTGTATGTATAGATTTTCCTGTAATCTTGCCTCATGCTGTCTGTGGAATCTGGAGCCTCTGTGTGCCTTTATGGAAATCTGTGTAGTGTTGCTTGATGACATCTGCCAGCATAAGTTATAGCTCTCTCTCTCCAGTCTCTACTCTTCCAACCTCTTCACATATTCCAAAAATGCATGGGCACCTCTACCTACTCCTGACTCCTCTATTCTTCACTGCTGACCTGTCTTTTATGCCTTTTATTGGCATTTACATGGACTTTTAGAAGGGAGCTAAGGTGAACCATGGTCTGTTTTCAACTAGAAACCTGTACTAGTATTTCACACATTTGATTGTTTAGAGGAATATACAAGGATTGTTCCATAGCTATTCTAGAAATTCTGACTAATTATATGGAGTGATACTGACCATCCCTGCTACTTTTTTTCCCCTAATCCAAACCAGCTATCACATGTTGCCAGAGCATTAGTTTTAATAGTTTAAGAAAAATGAAAGAGTTGACAGAATCTTGGGCCTCTTTTATAAAAATGTGTTTTGTAACTAGCCTAAAAGCCTTAAGTGAACATGGTAGGAGGACTGTGGAGGTGACGCTCCAGCGCCATGCTGCATTTTGTGGAAACGTGGGTGGACACCTTCTGGTGGACACACACAACAATGTCTAAGGATGCCAGCAAGTAAAAATAAACCTGAAGGAGGACTGGATTCAACCACACATTCCCTTCCCGAGGGCCCTCAAGCAAGGCCTCCTGCCCAGTCGTGTATTCGTATCATGATAGATTCCACCAGGTGCTAAGAGTAGTGATACATTCATCACATAATCTTCCAAAGCTCTTCCAAGAATAATTGCCAGAAATGTGCATTCAACTTGTCTGTCTATATGCCTCTGGTCAGATTTAGAAACTAAGGAAAAGAGAAGAGAAAAGATGGAATAGAAAAACTGAGAAAGAAAGAGAAACCTTGAAGCAGAAGGAATCTGAAAAGAAAAGTGACTCCCATGGCGAGAGGGAGATCTGCTACTCTTTGAACCATAAATACATGTGTTCCGTCTAGATGCACCACACTTACCCCAAATCAGACCTGTTGGGTTTTCAAAACTTATTGTGTGGATTTTCCAGTGGAATTTTACACTACTGACTACACAACACAAGAGCAAAGTGTTCAGTGTACATCACCCAGCAGTGTGGACTCAAAATTGGTTGGCAAACGTAGGACATTATGAAGCTGAATGAAATACAGCTCATTCTTTCTGAATGTCATTACTTCTGGCAGTGAATTTATCAGCAAGTGAAATGAGTTGGATGGCACACAGGGGCAGATACACGTTTTTGAAAATGAACTCAGAGAACTTGAGTATTATGAAATCTTAGTTAATTCACCTCATTTCCTTCGGAACCGGCTTAAGCCTCATCTCCTCTGGGAGGCCTACAGTGTCAGCCCTGCCTGACTCCACTGTTCCACTGATGAATGTCTGCCCCTGCCTCCTCGACTACACCCACTAACCTTAGCTTTACAGTGGTGTTCGCTCTCCCATGAGGCCAATTCCCACCAAGCTTCTCCACGTCAGTGGGCAGGACAGAATGGGGCTGAGGACAGTTTACCTTGCAAGCCCATACCCTTGGCCTAAAGCACTATATATTAAACTGGACAATGGAACAATAGAAATTTATTCCTTCCATCTCTCATGGAGTGTAGAAATACCTATCTTTTAATGACCTTGGGTGTTATTTTGGTTTTTTCATTGCAAATCCTACATGAATAAAACTTCATCCTAAACCAGCTTAAACTTCTTTTTTAATGGACAAAATTTAAGCCATATTCCCATGGCTTACAAGCAAACTGAAGCAATGCTGTCCATTCTGATGGCCCTTGGAAAGTGTACTGATAACTCAGAGACTGAGTATCTGCCCTAGTTTAAAGAATACAAGGACCAGTTAGAGCTCTGGTGAGTCTGCTTTATTTTCCTCAGGTAGGTCATTGGCATAGGCCATGAAAAATACAGAAGATTTAATATTCATAATGACTATGAAGTAACATTCATACAAATAAAACTCCCTGCCCAGACATATAACATCCCTTTTGATTTCTGCTTGGGTCCTACTGTAAATATCATTTCAGTGGCTGAAACATACATCACCTCACTTCTGACCTGTGTGGAAAGAGAAGCTGTGTATTTTCTGCTGGTGGAAATTTTATAATGTGAATTTAAAAGTCCAAAATTGTAAATGTATTTCATAACCTTTAAAATTATTATGATCCCCACCCACGGATGACCTCTGAGCTTCCAGATGTACAGACTATAGAGGTCACTAGAGAATCTTTCCTAAATTATCATTTTTGTGTCTCAAAAGGAGGAATCAGATGTGAAAAGCTGTCCAAGCACCTCTCTAGTCCAAACAACTGCCATCAAACAACTGCCATGTGTTCAGTCTCTCCAATGTCTCCCCAAAGAGGGATTTGCCCAATACTTCTTGCAAAGACCTACTCAAAGTCACACATGATCTCACTCCTGCTGACCTCCACAAATTATTTTCTGTATCTTCCCCCTCACTGGCCTCCTGCTGTCTTCAAACACCTTGGCATTATCAATTTTGGGCTTCTGCACTTGTTTCCTTACTTTGAATGCTCTTAACCATATTTTACTGTGGCTTATGATTTCTGCTCAAATTATGGTAACCTCATATAGGCATTCCTAAACCCTCAGTCTGAAAAAAAGTTCTTAACCCCATCCGTACCCAGTCTTCTCCTAGCTCTCTTTCCAAAGTTGAGGTCTTTAATCAATTTTGAGAATTCTCAGCCACTCTTTCTTCAAACAGTTCTTCCCTCTCTTTTCTTCTCTCCTCGTAGGTTCCAATTACCTCTATTAGATCATTTGATATTTTCTCCAGCTTTCAAGTAGCCTGTTTCATTTTTTTTTCTTTCCTTTTATGTTACCATTTGGATCATTTGTTCACTGGTTCACTTGGTCAAGTTTAGGATCCTTTCTTCTGCTATTAAGCACATCAAATAAACTATTCTCTATTTTGCAGTTTTCATTTATGGCATAGCCATTTGGTTCCTTTTTATTTAGTTTCTCTCTGCTGAGTTTTCCTATGCATTTTCATATATTTTCCACTTTTCTACTGATCCTTTAACAAATATATCATAGGGTGAAATTTTCAAGGTTTTTCTGATAACTTCTCTACTTTTATTGACTATTTCCTCTCTTGACTTTGAGTTATAATTCTTGCTTCTTTGTACATTTCATGAATTTTTATTGTGGTTCAGACATTTTAGCATATTAAATAATATATATTAGATAATATATTAGTATCAGTATAGTATAGTACATATTACATGATAATATTAGAGACTAAAGAAAATATTAGTAATTTTCAGGAAAAGATACAGGCCTTCTGTCAGGGCTGAGTTAGGCTAATCTGTAGTTGAGATGAGTCTGAGCTTAGTTTAGCTTTAGTTATATTCAGTTACCCACTGCTTTCAAAAGCATAAAGACACAATCAGGATTTTCCCTTCAGCAAGACTGGGTTATTGGCAAGTCTCTGGAAATATTGTTCTGCTATGCCACCCAACTACCAAATTTTCAAGGTCTAAAAAAATCTCTATCTACTTTTCATCCCATCTTATAACTGTTTTTCGTTTTGTCTTGTTTTGTTTTTGGTCTCTAGAGAGGTTTCTTTCTTCCTCCACTCCCACTTCTGGCTTTCTATACTCCTCAAGATATCTCTCTTAGTACTGCTGCCTAACTCCTAGCCGCTATAAGGCCTGCACAGTACATCCTGTGAAGTCCCTGATTCATCTAGTGGGATGACTCTCAGCTTTCCCGCCCCTTGCCAATGTTTGGGGGACTTCTGCAAGGCCCAAAGTGAAGGCCCAAAATGCCTAAGAGAGATCCATCCGTCTCATCTCTTCTGCCCTATCCCTAGACTTCATTACTCTTCTGCCTTATATTTAAGAAAAGCTTCCCATACCTCAGGGGTAAATTAGGTCAGCAAACCTGCTCTGATTCCATCATTTGGCATCATACTTCTGTGCATTTGGTGAAGGTCCCTAGGAAAGAGCTGGCAGATGGAGCAGATATGCTGCGTTTGAAGCTCCTTGGAATTCTAACCCTTCATGCCAATTCACACACAACTGTCAAAAGCTGAGGTGGTTTCTCTGTATCCTTTTGTCTATGATACATTTTTCCTTTCCTACTGACACATCAAGAATGAAAGCAACTATGGGTCTCTTCCCTCATAGGAATAGTTTGTCACTTTCTGGAATGCAAATTCTTCTTTCTTTGTATACTGAGCTCTGATGGGTTAGGAAGGCTATAATGCTCTAGAGTATCTGGCTTGAAATCAAGACTGGAGTAAGAGTGACAGTAACTTCCTACACCCACTAGAAGTGGAAGCGCCATCATGTCTCATTCATCTCTATATTTTCAGCATCTGGACTGGTGTTGATACTTGATAGCCACTCTATCGAATTTTTGTTGAATGTGTACAAAGAGAAGGATGGTATTAATTAGACAGTAAATTGGTTGTATTAAACTGGACAAAGATTAATTAAACTAAACTTGCCCTGAATTTTTTGAGGAGATGATGACTACACAAATAATAGAACTATTTAAATCATGTTAGTAATGTTGCCATTCTAAGGCAACTCTGTGCTTGGAAGTAATGCTGCTTATTATGATTTTGTGACATGGATAGCTGCATAGATTTTGCAGATAAAGAAAAATCAATGTAATCTATGCTATATGATTACGACATCAACTGAGAAGAGAAACACAAACTATAACGTACTCATATGGAAAATACAGAAACGAAGTTAGAAAAAAAAATTAAGGGAGATTTGAACTGGTTTATTACTCATGACTTTTCTAGGTTTAAAATGAATATAATTATATTATTAGTAAAACCTCATCGCTGCTCTTGGAAATGCCCTGTGGTTACATTCAATATTTCCTCTCAATTTCATGATGGACTATGGAAAATCACAAGCCTAGGGTTCTCCTGGCTCATATTAAGATGAGAAACTACACTGAATTAAATGTATCATCCCCCTTCTAAGTATGTGCTTTCTGATTATATCACAACCAGAGCACTGAGAAAATATTTCCTTATACAGAATGGACTATTCAAATTCACTTTGGCAGAGTGAACATGCTCTTGTATTATCTGGAAAGGTACTTTGTTTTACTGACAGAAATGAGAAGCAAGGGTCAGAACAGTCAGTGTACTATGAGTGTACTTATGGCATCCAATACCATACGCAAGCAAGGTATGGCTCAGCCGAACAAATAGATCTCCTCTATTATGCAGACTGACTATAGCTAACTCACCTCCATTCAGCTCTAGTTGGGGAACTGAGTGGGTTATTAGAACCACACATTAACAGCTGCAGTCCAGAAATAATACTTTGACCTAGGACTGATAACACACTTCTCAGTACCTATTAATTCCTATTATGAGCCAAGAAAGCTATTTTTCCTCAGGAAAGGTAATATTCAGTAGGAATACTTTGTACAATGAGTCACTTGCATCAGTAAAAATACATGTTATAACACACCCTTAACAGGATACTTGTTTAGACATTCTTAAATGTGGTCACCTAGGGATTATGCTGGCTTCCTTTTTGCATCCTATGGTAGTTTAAGATGTTGACTTGATTCTTTAGAACCCTTTGTGGTAGGCAACATTGCCAACCTTGAGAGCATCTTTCTCTCTCTTGTAGCAATTAAAATCAACCGATAATATCTTTAGTAATGGCCCCAGATGGAAACACAGTTAAGAGCAGGCAGGGTATTTATCCATAAAAGCATGTGAGGGGACTCCTTCCACTGACATCGCAGAGCCCTAGTTGACAACAGGGAGAGAATCAAGCATGCACACTTTCAACCAGCCACAGACTAAGCAATGTCATTCCACATGGCATTTTAGCTGCTACTTTTCCCTCAGTTCTGTCACTTGTACATACCTCTCTCAAAGAGTTACAGTAGAAAATGAAATCAAATCAGTAAAAGAAAGACCTATTTCTTTAGTAGAGGTATCAATATTTCAAATGGAGACTTATTCAAAATTTTTAATGAATCTATGTAAATGCCCTATACAGGCTTGCATGGGTTAAATCACGACCAAAATGTGCTACACTGATGACTGAGAAACAGTGACATGGTTGTAGGTGAGATACTGGGGGGGGGGGGGAGGATCCAATTAGATTTATCATCTTCCCCCATTTAAAGCCTTTTCTCTGTCATAAAACTCTTGTGTGGGTAAGTGAGAACATAGGGGTTACAGTGAGATTTGTCCTAAATAACTTGGAAATGACTGAAATAAGTGACTTTAACATCAGCTCAGAATGAATCAGGCCCCAAGAAGATGCTGGGGACCTCAAAAATATTCTGTAAATAGTTTAGGCTAAACACGATTAACTTGGGGCAACTCTTGCCATTAGTACATTTAGCTCTTGATAAAGCCTGAGAAGTTAATATGATTCTTTTCATAGACACAGATATACCTTTCTGCCCAACAAGGAAAAATACAGTTCTTAAAAACAGAGTAAGAAATACCTTGGAAGTGCTAATTTTATTTCCAATGCTCAATTCCCTTTTTCATACTGTTAAATGGGTTTAAGGAGCAATGCTGACAATCTTGTAAGATTTGCGTACTCAAACAACAATATGAATCTTCTTAAGCAATCTCTTTTGTCACTTCATTTTAGCTTAGTAAATGTCCACACAATCAGTGTTTATTGAGCATCTTCTTTCATAAAAGTATTTTGAAGAAAAGCCTCAGAATTATAATGGTATCCTTCCCCCAAGGGATTCATAATTTGCTACTTTGCCTATGAATATTTGCATCGTAAAATGGAAGACAGTGAAGAAAAGTGAAGGGTGACTCTAAAGGGGATATTTTGAATAAACAAGTCTATTTCTTTTCTTTTCTGTTCTTTATCTTAATAATTATGATACACATACAGTAAAAAAAGAGAGAGTAAAAAAGAGGGGAGGTGTCCCTCTTACCTCTGCCTAGTGACAATCCCTATTACTAGTTTTTAAAAATATATCCTAAAATACACATACAAAGTAGCATTTCACTGTTTTTCCCCTGAAATATATCTTGGAAATCATTCTGTATTATTATTAGAGTTGCTGTATTCTTTTGTCATATAAACTCCCATTGTATACATGTACTATAATTTAAAATTATAATATATTTAGGGGCGCCTGGGTGGCTCAGTTGTTTAAGCATCCGACTTCAGCTCAGGTCACAATCTCACGGTCCGTGAGTTCGAGCCCCGCGTCAGGCTCTGGGCTGATGGCTTGGAGCCTGGAGCCTGCTTCCGATTCTGTGTCTCCCTCTCTCTCTGCCCCTCCCCCGTTCATGCTCTGTCTCTCTCTGTCCCAAAAATAAATAAACGTTAAAAAAAATTTAAAAAAAATAAAATTATAATATATTTAAATATTCCCTCTTGATAGACATTTAGGTTGTTTTGATTCTTCTGCTATAAAAACAATTTGGGGGAATAAATGGTATAGAACACTGTTCCAATTTCTTCTATTTCTGCTCTAAATAATTTTGTGGAAAAGTGTAAGGCTGGGCTCAGCTTTTTCATTTTGTTATGCCCAAAGAATTTTGTTTTCAATTTTGAAGTCAGCTAATTTACTACAATATGTATCTACTTTGACTGTTACATGTAAACATTTCTTCCCACTTGCATCTTGGGTTTAAGACTTCTTTTGATTATGAAAATTGTTCCTGAGTTGCATGTTTAGATTTTTTTTTTCCCATTTCATTGTTTGACTCTCTTCTTCAGGAACAGGAAATACATGTATATGGTTTCATTTTGTCTTCCATACCTATCATTTTTTTTTCAAATCATTTAACACTTTGCTTATCATCTTCATTTTGATTGCTTTTCTTGATGTTGTCACACTCATATTCGTAATCATATTTATTAAACCACTTATTGAGATATGATTGACATGCAAAAACGTGTATATACTTTATGTATACAATATGTGAGTCTGAAGATAAGTATACACTCATGAATCCATCACCAAATCTTTGCCATAAACATACCCATCACCTGCAAAAGTTTCCTATTGCCCTCTTTATTATTTATCACAGGAACACTTAAGATCTACACTCTTAGAATCTACTCCTGAAATCATTGTTGGACTATATGCTAACTAACTTGGATGTAAATTTAAAAAATAAAATAAAATAAATAACATAACATAACATAATGTAAAATAAAATAAAATAAAATAAAATAAAATAAAATAAAATAAAAGAGACTGTGGGGGAAAAAAAGATCTATGCTCTTAGAAAAATTCTAAGTATACAATACAGTATTGATAACTATAGGCACTATGCCATACAGTAGATCTCTAGGACCCATTCACCTTGTATAACCAAAACATTGTACCATTTGACTAACACCTCCCATTTCTCCTACCATATTTTCAATAATCTCTAAATTCCTTTATGTTACTGTCAAGCAAGACTCCATATTTGATGATTTTATTGATTATTTATTTTGTTTCACTTATTTACTGAGCTCAACCAGCTCGTTTCACCTTTTTCCATTGCCTCACATCTTCCATGACCTCTTATATATTTAAGTTTTTGTTTTCTGGAAGTTATTGCTTTCTTTTTAAAAGAAAAAATTAAATAAAATACTATTCTGTTCAGAAAACTATTTTTTAGGTGTACATTCTCCATCTGCCAGTTGTATTTGTTTTGTCTAATCTTTCCTGTGTTACTTTAGTGCAAAATTTGTTCTTGGTTCTTCTTACCTCCTTCCCTGCCCCCCATAACTTATCATGTGTCTTTGAACAATGTGAGTTCCTCTCGGAGCAGGTAGAAGCAGGTTGTTGGATAGGCTCCGTGGGACACAGGGCTGGGTGAAGGTTCTTCCAGCAGCTACAGGCTGTTCACAGTGCATACACTCCTTCACTCCCCCAGCTTACAACTATGGCGCATCTGTTTGATTTCTCATTCGCCCACAACCAGCAATCCTTCCCTCACCAGCCCATGCACCTCATTACTGCTATTCCCAACAGTGAACTGTTGTTTTGCCCCTAATATTGTGCTATGTACTTTGAAGGTCTGTGCTTTGTTGGTTCTGTCTATAAACTGTCATTTTGAGCATCCTGACTCAATGTCTCTGCACACCTCTCCTCGCCTTAGTGCACTTGCCCACTCTTCCTCATACATTGTAGCCTGGGATGCCAGATGCCTTCTAGTTCCACTGAAAATGGATGTTGTTTCCTGTTTCCAATCTCCCTATTTTCTGAATAAAAAGTGGGAGCAGCACTCTCCTTACTCCATCATAAAAGGAACACCTAACCACAACCTTCACCTAAGGGCCTCCACCAGCATACACACCCTCCCCATAATGGACACAATTAGTGCCTGCACTCAGTGGCTCCTTCCCCAATGAAGACCATGGGAAATCATGGGCAATATGGAAGGCAATGAGACCTCAGAACTTCCCTGTAATAAAACTGAGCACAGAAATACACTGGAAAACATGTAAGATAATTAGGACAAAGATGTAACTTTTTGGGGTGCTTGATGGCTCAGTCAGTTAAGCATCTGACTCTTGATTTTGGCTCAGGTCATATCTCACAGTTGGTGAGATCAAGCCCCACATCAGGCTCTGTGCTAACAGATTCTCTCTCTCCCCCCCTCTCTCTCTGCCCCTCCCCCACTCGCTCTCTCTCTCTCTTCTCTCCTCTCTCTCTTCAAATAAATAAATAAACTTGGAAAAAAACCCAAAATATGTAACTTTCTTCAGTATCCAAGAAAGCTCAGAGAACTCCTTTTACAACTGACGAGGAAGGGCAGAGCCCAGTTATGGAGAAAAATGGGTGGTAGTCCCTATCGATTTTCTTACTATTTCTATATTTGTTCTTTGAGGGAAAGTAATACCAAATGCATTATGTATAGATCTACTCAGTGCTGGAGTTATAGGGGAAAATGGTACTTATCAAAGGTAATAACTGAGCGCTTAGTGCTAATTTACTCATTTAGTGAGTAAATGTTCATTTACTGAGCACTTAGCTATGTAGCGTGCACTTAAGTCTGAGGGATTTTAGGTATTACAACTTTATTTTGAGATAATTGTAGGCTGGCATGCAATGCACAGAGGCCCTGTGAATACTTTAGCCAATCTTTCCCAATGGTAATGCCTTGCAAAAGTATCACAACCAGAATATTGATACTGGTACAAAGCACAGTGCTTTTCCATTACTATAAGGATCTTCATGTCACCCTTCCTTCTACAGTCATACACACTTTCCTATACTCTACCTCCTCCATCACTCTGGGGAATCAATAATCAGGTATCCACTTCTATAATTTTGTCATTTCAGGAGTATTATATAAATGGTATTATGCCATATGTAAACTTTCAGGATTGGCTTTCTTCAGCATAACTTTCTAGAGATTCATCCAGGTTGTTGCATGTATCCATATTGCCAAGTAGTATTTTATATGATAAATCGCAGTTCAACCATTCACCTGTTAAAGGACATTGAGATTGTTTCTACTTTGAGGCTTGTTATTGGCTGAATTGCGTCTCTAAAATTCGTATGTTGAGGTAGTCACCCTCAGTGCCTCAGAATGTAATGTGTTGGAGATAGAGTTGTTGCAGATATAGTCAGGTAAGATGAAGCCATACTAGGGGAGGGTGATGGGAGTAGGGTGTGCCCTTAATCCAATGTGACTTATGTCTGTATAAAAAAAAGAAGTTTTTAAAAATACACAAACACAGGGAGAACTCTATGTGAACATGAAGGCAGAGATCAGGGAGATGCATCAGCAAGCCAAGGAGCACCAGTGATTACCAGCAAACCACTAGAAGCTAGGAGAGCAAAATGAACAGATTCTCCCTCACAACTCAGAAAGAAACAACCCTGACAATACCTTGACCTCAAGCTTCTAGTACCTAGAAGTGTGAGACAATAATTATCGGTTGTTTAAGCAACCCAGTTTTTGGCACTTTGTTATGACAGCCCCAGCAAATAAATACAAGGCTATCTCATCAACAAAGCTGCCACAACCATTTGTGTACAAGTTTTTGTGTGAATATGTCATCAACTCTCTGGGATAAACGCTCAGGAGTGCAAATTCTGGGAACATGGTATGGTATTTACAGTTTTACCTTTTTAAGAAACTTCCAACTGTTTTCCAGAGTGCCTATATCACTTTACATTCCCAGCAGCCATGTATGAGTGATCCAATTTCTCTGCATTTACACCAATATTTACTGTTGTTATTTTTTATGTTAGCCATTCTGACAGCTGTATAGTCACTTCATATTGTTGGTTTAAAATTCATTTTTCTGGGGTGCCTGGGTGGCTCAGTCATTTAAGCATCTGACTCTTCACTTCGGCTCTGGTCATGGTCTTGCATTTTGTGAGTTTGAGCCCTGTGTCGGGCTCCATGTTGACAGTGAGGAATATGCTTGGGATTCTTTCTCCCTCTCCCCAGCTTGCTATCTCTGTTTCTGTCAAAATGGATAAAGTTTAAAAAAAAATAAAATTCATTTTCCTAATGGCTAATGGTGTTGAACATATTCTCATATACTTGCCATCTGTCCTCTTTGATAAAGTATCTCTTCTTTTGCCATTTTATACTTAGATTGTTTGTTTTTTTACAGCTGAGTCTTGAGGACTCTTTATATATTCTAGATACTAGTCCTTTGTCAAATAAATGGTTTGCAAATATTCTATACTGGTCCATAGCTTGTCTTTTCATCCTCTGAGAAAGGTATTTCAGACAGCAAAAGTTTTAAATTTTGATGAAGTCCATTTTAGTGATGTTTCCTTTTACAGATTATGCTTTGATATCAAATACTGAAACTCACTTTAACTATATATCCCAAAGGTTTCCTCCTATGTTTTTCCTAAAAGCTTTATAGTTTTACATTTTCTATTTAAGTTCATGATCTACTTTCAGATAATTTTTGTGTAAGATGTGAGACTTATGGGAATTGTGAAGTTAAGATTCACTTTTCCCCATAAGTATCCAATTCTCTCAGCCCATTTGTTGAAAATGCTCTTTCTTCCATTGAATTGCTTAGGAACCTCTGTGAAAAATCAGTTGGCCATATTTCTGTTGGTCTGTTTCTGGTTACTTTATTCTGTTTCACTGATCTATGTATGTGCAAGTAACACATACTCTTGATCATTATAGCTATATAATAAATATTGAAATTGATAAGACTGATACTTCCAACACTATTCTTTTGTCTCTCCATTTACTTAAATCTCTTTTGATTTGTTTGATCGGCATTGAACAGTTTTCAGCATATAATTCTTGTATATGTTTTATTTAGATTTACACATAATATTTCATTTTTATCTTTAGCGATTATAAATGGGATCATAATGGGATATTTTTTTAATTTAATTTTCTTGAATTATGTTTTTAAATTCACTCTGCCAAGCTCTGGTTTTGTATGGTGCATTAGGCCATTTATATTTAATGTAATTGTTAATATGTTAGGGCTTAAGTTTGCCTTTGTAATTTTTATTTTTTATTCTGTTTTTTTGTATCTTGGTTTTCTTTTTACTATCTTCCTGGGGATTACTTGAACACTTTATAGAATTTCATTTTGATATATTTATAGCCTTTTTAAGTGAGTTTCTTTCCATAACTTTATTTGTTGCTTTATGTTTTACATTATAGATATATAACTTATCATAACCTATTGGTGTCACTATTTTACCAATTTGACTGATGTATAGAAACCTTAAAACTCCCGTTATTTCCCTTTATCCTCTGCTTTTTATAATATAATTGCCTTAAATATGTCCTTTAAAAACATTTAGAGCCACATCAGACAGTGCTATAGTGTTTGCTTCAACTGACAAACATACTGTAGGAAACTCAAGAGGAGAAGAAAAAGCTATTTTATTTACCCATACTTTCAGTTACCATGTTCTCTGTTCCTGATGTTCCAAGGTTTTTTCTTTTACCATTTATGTTCTGTTTAAAAAATTCCTTTAGCCATTCGTTTAGGGTAGTTTTGATGGAAATAAATTCTACATGTTTTCCTTCATCTTGAAGGTTGTTTGATTTGCACTTCACTCCTAAAAGATATTTTTGCTGGGTGTAGGATTCTTGGTTGACAATTATTTTATTTTTTCAACACTTAAATAATAATGTGTCACTTCCTTCTAGCTTCCAATGAATGTTTCTGATGAGAAATTTAATTTTTTTTCTTCCATAGCAAAATGTCACATTTCTCTGGTAACTTTTAGTGTTTTTCTCTTTTTCTTAAATTTTCAGAAGGTTAATTATGGTGTTTTTGTGTGACTTTATTTGGGCTTATTCTGTGTGGAGTTCATTCAGTTTTTTGAATCTGTAGGTGTGTATCTTTTGCCAGATTTGGGAAGTGTTTTTAGCAATTATTGCCTTGATCACCCTTTCAGTCTACCCTCTTTCTCATTTCCTTCCAGGATTCAGATGGCACAAATGTTAGACCTTTTGTTATAATCCCACAAGACCCAAATCTGTCCATTTTATTTCAGTCTAGTTTTCCTGTTTTCCAGATTGGGTAATTTCTATATTTTACCTTCCAGTTATTGATTCTTTCCTCTGCCCCCTCCCATTCTTCTCTTGAGCTTTTTCTTCTGGTTACGGCATTTTTCAGTTTTAAATTTTCTATGTAGTTATTTTCCATATGTTCCGTTTCTTTGTTGATAATTTGTACTTCTTTGCTGCAGTTTTTTTTTTCTTTCATTTGTTTCAAGTGTGTTCATATTGCTCACTAGAGTATTCTTATCATGGCTGCTTAGAAATCTCTATCAGAAAATTCTAACATCTCTGGCATTTCATGATGGTATCTATTGATGGATTTTTTTCATTCATTTTGAGATCATCCCGATCTTTAGTATGATGAGTGATTTTCAATTAAAACCTAGGCATTTTTGTCATGTTAGGCATTTTGTCATGTTAGAGCTTATTTAAGTCTTATGTTTTAGTTGGCTTTTGCTGACACTGCTCTGGCAGGGAAGAGGGGATGGTTCTACCTCATTACTGCTGGGTGGAAGCAAGAGTGCAGTTTTGCCATGTGGCCTCCAACAACCCTTGGGGAAGAAGGCTTGTCAGTCTTCAACAGGGCTGGTATTTCCAGCTCCCCACATGGTACCTACTGACACCACAGGGCAATGGTGAAAGTCCTAAGTCTCCAGTAGGCCTCTTCTGATACCACCCCATACAGAGAGGGAAGGATGCCTTGTTATGGTCCAGGCTCCCCACATAGTCTCCAACTGACAGTGGGTGATGGAGGGAAGTCCTAATTCCCTGCATGGTCTTCTCTTCACACCACCCTGCTGAGGGTGTTGGACACCTCATTATAGTCTTGTTGAAGGTAGCAGTCTAGCCTCTCCATTCAGCCCTTACTGGCATGGATGGGGTGAGGTCATAGTTTTTTTTCTATGTGATAGGTTGGAGCAGAGGAACCATGACCCAAAAGTACCTGCCTTCTGGGGTTGTCCTTTTTCTTCTTCCATTTGGCTAAAGAGATTAGGTTTTTGTTTCCCCCCCCCCTTTTTTTTTTCTGTGTCCATTGTCACTGGCCTCTTCTATACCATGCCTGGCATGTGAGGCAAAGGGAAAGCCTAGAGAAGTCATTAACCATATCATCCTTCATTCTCCAAAGTCCCTAAACAGACTGACTTCCTCTCTCCTGCTTTCATAGTCTCATGTTTGTTTACATTTAGGTTCCAAGATGTTGAACTGTACTTAGAGTGTCCAAAAAGGAAAGGTACATATACTTCATCATCTTGAACACAAAAGTCTGTCCTAGGTATTCTACATGTAATTTCCACAATAACCCTCTGAAGTAAAATCATCATCTCCATGTTACATATGAGGAAACGGAGTCACAGAGAATTAAGTGTCTTAAGGTCATACAGCTAAAAGTGGCAGAGCCAGATTCAAACTCAAGAAGTTTGTCTCCACAGTCAGTGCCTTCAAACAGTATCCTAAAACTCCTCTCAAGTAATAAATGTTCATGAGGAAACCCTTTACTGGTCTTGGTTGGCCTTTCCCTGCTGGGCTGGATTCCTGACTATTATACAATCACCGGGAGGACCCTCTGGGGAACACTGTCCTCGTTACATGCCCCAGACTTTCCCCATGCCTCATCCACAAACATACACCAAATCTAAGAGGTTCAGGCTCTTTACACAAAATAAATTATAAGTCACATTCCTGGTTTTTGAAGGTCTACCACAAGCATTATTAGCAACTTGAAAATGACTGCAAATGTAATCATAAGCCTTTTATTATTGATTACATCCTTTTGGATTCAAAACTTTTGTTTTCTGCAACCCTCTTCCTGCATCATCTTTAAGGTAATCATTATTTTCTCCTCTTCAGGTCACTTCCATTCTCTCTGTCTTCAGCCCTAGTCATCCCATTTGCTCCTACATTGCCCCACCAATTCTGTCAACTTCTCTCATACCAAAGCCATGGCAGCACTGAGGTAGAACGGAGCCTTACGGATCACTGCACAGGTTACAAGGTTACTAAGTGACCTGGACAATGTCCCACTGTTTCCTCATGGTAAAACTAAGACTGGAACATAGAATCTCCATGCAGTCTACTTTCTACCACATCACACTGGCCCTCTTCCTCAGCTCTAGCAGAGAAGTGTGAACTGGTTTCTCATTATTTAATACATGAGTCACTTCCTTTCCTTCTACCAAACCTAATCCAGAAACACTATCAGGAAGAATTCCCACCGTATTACAAAAAGGAAGGTGGATGACAGTATCCTATCAGCAAGTCTGAACGCACAGACTATCTCCTTGTTCAATCACAGGCAGATTATATCAAAGCTGCCTCACCAGGAATCAGTCTGATTCAACCTCTGAGCTGCTTCTCTTTTTATCCACCTAGCAGCCCAAACTGAGATCTTCCTACCAGGTATTTGCGGCATCCTAGATAAGAGCCAGCCCCCTGCAGCTTTGTTGCGGCCAGCCTGACTATTGTAATTTTCCAGAAGTCTCCAGTTATGTCACATTGCTCAAGAAAAGCAAAATCATTAAAGTTGTTTCACAGTTCCATAAACATGCCACTTGTAGCTCTCTTCTTCTCCTTGGTGACCTACACTACCCACCACAATCAACAGGGGGCATCTAGATTTCAGTGCTGAATCCCTGCAGATCCCAACCATCTGCACACTCTCTCGTGAAAGGCTGCACAATATAAATTTCTGTATTCCATGACAAAATAACCTGGCATTAATGCTCAAGGTAAAATTAACTACAGTATTTTTAAAAAGCCTTTAGTCCCCTTGCCTTTGCACTGTTGGTGGGAATGCAGACTGGTGCAGCTGCTCTGGAAAACAGTGTGGGGGTTACTAAAAAAATTAAAAACAGAACTATCCTATGACCCAGCAATAGCACTACTAGGAATTTACCCAAGAGATACAGAAGTGCTAATGCATAGGGGCACATGTACCCCAATATTTATAGCAGCACTCTCAACAATAACCGAATTATGGAAAGGGCCTAAATGTCCATCAACTGATGAATGGATAAAGAAGATGTGGTTCATATACACAATGGAATACTACTTGGCAATGAGAAAGAATGAAACCCTGCCATTTGTAGCAACGTGGATGGAACTGGAAGGTATTATGCTGAGTGAAATAAGTCAGTGAGAGAAAGACAGATATCATATGTTTTCACTCACATGTGGATCTTGAGAAACTTAACAGAAGACCATGGGGGAAGAGAAGGGGGGAAAAGTTACAAACAGAAAGGGAGGGAGGCAAACCATAAGAAACTCTTAAATACAAAGCACAAACTGAGGGTTGATGGCGGGGGGGGCAGGGGAGAGGGGGAAATGGGTGATGGACATTGAGGAGGGTACTTGTTGGGATGAGCGCTGGGTGTTGTATGTAAGCCAATTTGACAATAAATTATATGTTTAAAAATAAAACAAAATAATTTTTAAAAAGCCACTGGACATTGAAACATGCAGATACTGCAAAAGTAATCTAAACTGATCAATGCTGAGGAAAGTTGCAATGTGTCCAGGGGCCTTAGCATAAAAGACCTTCTCTGCCTATTAACATAAGAGGATTACAGTAAAGGTAGTACCCTCCTCTCAGGGCATAAAGGTTACATGGCAATGAGGTCACCAGTATAGTGTATGATATGTAAGGCCCTGGCTCAAATTTTCCCAAGAAGTGCTCTGCCTCATATACTGATCTGAGGCAAAGGAAAATTCTGCCGGTTATCCATACTTGTATAGACCCCTAACACATACACATGTGTCATGTGACATATGGATTTCTGTATAAACATCACATGCATTGCCAGGGGTCAGGTGCCAGTTCTGTTCTAAGAGAAATAACTGCCAGGCTTAGACATCTGTAGTAGCCACATTTTCTGGCTAAAAAATCAAATATGTGACACAGGACAAGACACTTGAAAGTGGAACTCCTCTAGAAAATCAGAGGCACCAAGTTGCAGATCAATTAACATTTTATTTTTTATTTGATGTAGAAACTTAGGAGAAAACTGGGCCAACTGAGATAAAGCAAGTTGCCTAAGATCACATGGCTAGAAATGAGATTTAGGATTAGACTCCAGGTTTGTTCTTCTCCAAGGCTCCTGCTCTTTCTCATGTATCTAGTTCAGTCTCCTTCATCTCTGAGCAGGTGAGCAGACCAGCATGCCTTTATTTTTTCCCTCTGACAAGGCTTTGTGGAGGACATGAGCATCATGAAGTGCTCAATGGATCCTCACCACAACTTCATCTGAATCTGTCATGAATCGTGCAGAAGTATGTGTGGCACAGCGATGTAAGGGAAGCAAAACTTCCTTCTGATCTCCAGACACCTCAGATGGGAAGCTGCATTGCCACAGATACCAAGGTTATCTGTCAGCAAGCAAAAGTAAAGTAAGTCCAAAGGTCTGCCTCCATTTTCAAACTGAGGACTTCCAACAATTGCAAAATCCTCTAAAGGAACACACCCATTTCTGAAAAGTCCTGAAAATTATCTTCATTGAGCCCTTCCGAAAGGATCTGGTCAAGAAATTTAGTACTTTCAGGATAGGATTCCTCCCCAACCCCTGGAACTTCTGTTCTACATTTGATTAGAGGTTCTGGCCCCAGGAACCTCTCCATCCCCACCCTCCAGCTATTCATCAGGAAATAAGCCTTTCTGGAGAACAGGAAACATTATCACAAGGATGCCTCCCAAGGGCTGCATCCTTCATACTAGATGCCAGTCAAAACCAAAGCAACCTTCCTGCTTAGTGATTGTGTAAATCCATTCAACTTTTGCAAATTCCCAGACCATTCTTTGTTGGTGTTGTTTTGGTTGTACAAGGTTTAATATGCAAAACAGACTGTGGCACCAATTCTTCCTTCCAGTGAGGGGTTCTGGTCTTGGAGGAGGAACCACACTCAGGAAAACACAAGCACCTTTTCCATGAGATGCTTAACATACAAGGCCCTCATGGTCTGTTTCCTATCTCTCTAGCAAGCCTCAGCATCCAACTCTGTTTCTTCTCCAGTCAATTCAAACTAACTGTAGGGCCCTTAGGTCATACAAGGCCCTGCATCACCCTTTCCTTAACTTTGCATTTTCCTTGGCATAAAAGTTTCCCCCTTTCTGTCCTATGAACCTTACCCATCTAGCAAATGTCGATTTAGTCCAATTGTGCAGTCACTGGGAAACACTTCCTGATTGATGGGGTTGTCCTCCCACTGGGTCCCCTATACCAACTGGAGTTCAATAACAGCTAATGAATTGACCAAACCTGCCCCACAGTTAGATTCTATGTAATGTGAGGAAGTTTTCTTATTCGGTTATATAGTTCCAGATTCTAGAACATAGTAGTTACTATGTAAGTACTTAATGAATCATCATGCACCCGACTCACTCAATGATTGAACAATATTTATGGAGTAACCACAAAGCATATATAGAAAACACTGGGTTCCTGAGCACCGATTCTAAGTTGTGAAAGCTTTCATCACTGCATCCTCTCAGGTGCCTTAGAGATCAAACAGACTCAAATAATCTGCCTGGGGGGTGTGGCGGGAGTAGGGCATGGCAAGGAGGAGGACAGAGTGGGGGCATTGCTATGCCTGGGGATACCTAACTGGGAGGAGGATCCACGGAGGCGAGGTAAAGCAGAAGGACACTCCACAGCACTGCCCTGTGTACTCACACTGAAAGAGGAAGGTCTTGGTGCCATCATTATTCTAGCTCAGTGGGAATTTTCAGTTGTGGAACTCCTTATCACACTAGGGAAGATACCATGCAAATCCTTGCAAAGTCTAAAGCAGCACTGCATTTTCTACCTCAGTGCTTTTACCTTCCGGCTAGTTGCATATGTGTGTGCAAATCTCTCCTTAAACCTGAATGCCAGATTAGAAAGAAGGGTTCGTACATACAGGTGTTTGTAAGTGAGAAGTCTATATTTTAGAGAGTGCATATGTAATAATGTCTCACCTAGAACTGCTATAGACAAGATGATCAAGAGGAAAAATAGCAACAGCTGATGCCAAATGTGTGATTCAGATGATTCAGAAATTAAATGGCATTCCAAAGAACGTGTGCAAATTTCCCTCAGACATGGTCCACTAGCCAACAGATTGAATTTTTAAGATATATGAATAACTTTTCTGACAAAAGCTTACTGAAATAAAGCACTGGCTTAGAAAATTAGCATGGTTTCGTGAGATCCAAATATCTCTCTCATCATCCCGCTACCTCAGTGCTCAAAATAAAAATAGTTTGTTTCATTTTTACTTATGCTAAATAGAAAGGGAATTTTGGCCTGTTGTCATCCCAACTTAGGTTGCTTGATTGATTAAAAAAGAGAATGAACTCTCCTAGAATAATAAGCATTGCAGTCAATTGAATATTAATTGAACACCTCGGCAAAAATTTATAAAAAGGAAGTGGTGTGGGAGGGTTGTAAAGAGGCTTTATAATTGGTTTGATCTCGATCTGGATACCAGTTTTATTAGTTTTCAGCTGTTTTAGTCTGGATAAATTACATAAACTCTCCAAAGCTCAGTTTTCTCAACTGCCAATGGGGACAGTATACACCTCATGGATTGGCTAGATGAATTATAAACTTGTCACTTACAAACACCTTGCCCATGTGATCTCTACTTGCTAATATGGCACTAAAACTTCAAAGGAGATCTGCATGCATGTATGCAATTAACCAGAATATGATGGCAGCATAAAATGGCATAAGCATCATGCATGTAATCTAGTGTAGAGTGAACACTCATGTTTTGTTTCCACCCACCTCACCTTTTTGCCAGATTTCTATTGGGAAAATGTCAAGATAAATAAGGCACTTCCGTGTCCTTAAGGAACTCAGACTGGTAAAGGGATAAAATATATACAAGTTATGCCAAACGGGATACATGCTCTAAGAGCAGAATAATCCAAGTACTGTGAGAACACAAAGGAGGAAGATGGTGTGTCAAGTTCCCTTGGACATCAGGATCAGCTCCATGAAGACGGTGTTTTAATGGGCCCCACTGAATTGGAATCTTCTTGAGGTGTGGTTTACAGTTCTCATTAAGCCTCACAACTGAACTATACATGGCAACACAGAAAGAAATTGAAGCTAAGGCAGATGGTCTTCTGATAAAGGATCCTGGGGGAATTTCCACTGGTCACCAACTTGTGGAGCTGAATTGAGGATCGCCACAGAACAAAATATAGGTTATTACCTAAAATAGGGCAGTGCTACCAACCTAAGGGAAGGTCCAGCATGCCTTTTTCTTCTTCTGAACCAGAGAATCCCCAATGTTTCAACCAAAGCACTAGGAGCTCTCCCTCAGTAGTGCAACCACAAAAGAAATTGTGTCCTGGCCTATACCTTAACCCATACTATTCATTCTACAGCTTTTTACAGAAACTAACTCCCCCCGCCAAAAAAAAAATAATGATAACAATAAGGGAGGATGTCAATGGGATCACTTAGGAAATAAACTACTCCCTGGAAAGGGGTATGATCCTAAGAAGCAAAATGCAATATGGTGGCTTGTGTAGTAATTTGGAGAAGAGCCCTGGTAGCAAGGGTACATTGGGGCTGTGGATTTTCAATATGTCTATTTAGTCCATCAGAGAGACAAACAGTAGGGACAGAACATCTCATTAATCTAAGACCATAGTGCACTGGTCTAGACATAGGGCTAGAAGCTACTCACAGCACCAGAAGCCCAGGCTGTGAGTCTAAGAAGACACTATTGGCATTCAAACCAAAAGTGGGTACATCCATGGACAATCCAGCTGCTCCTGCTATAGCCAAATACTTAATCTATATCAAATGCTCCTCACCCCAAGGAAAATAAGGAGGAAACAAAGAAAGGAAGAGAAGGAAGGAAATAAACCATGTGTCCTAAAGAAGAAAATAAAACAGTATAGGGATAATCATCCTAAAAAATCAGTGGAAAAATATACCTTCTCAAAATTATTTACTACAAAAAAACAGAAGATTTCAAATAGATTACAGTACATCCATGACATAATATTTTGCAAACTTTAGACACATGTTCTCAAATAACATTTAATATAACAGATTACAATGTAATATGAAGTGAAAATAGCTGATATAAAACTTGTATTCATAGTGTTTACCAATATTACAAAATTCTGCATATTTGGTACATACCTATCAATTAAATTTGAGTGATCTATAACTCTTACATCTGAGTGATGTGATTATGCAAGAATTTTAGTTACTAATATTTTTCTACTGTCTTGCAAAATTTCTGTCATTTGGTTACTTCCATGACTTAAAATTTGTTATATTAAGAAAAATAAGTAAGTTTACAAGTGTAAAAAGAACAGAGGTTGAGAAAAAAAGTCTTCAGAGCAATGGGGAAATGTCATCAAGGACAAGTCTAGATGGAAACACAACCCAAATCCCGAGTCGCCAAAGGACCAGGTGTGTGAGCGCCAACAATTGTGGTGAGGCAGGAAGCAGGGACTGGAGTCAGATAACAAAGGGACACCACCCTCAGAGACACAGATTCTCTTCTGTCCACAGCACCTATTGTGAATATCAGGGAGGGGTGGGTCAAAGCTGAGTTTTTGGATATTACTCCAGCAAGTAGCATCCTGAATGAATTAGAGGTGAGGGGCTATTCTAATAGCCCACATGTCAAGAAGTAACTGGATAAGTGGTCTCAGTGGCACCCTTTCAGGTACAAGACTCACAAATGTTTAGATACAGATGGCCTGGGATAAAGGAGGACTGAAGATGGCCTCAAAGCCCTGATTCTGAGTAGCTAGAGAACCTTATTATTCATAAATATTGAGGAAGAAGTTCATTTTGAATATGTTGAATTTAAAGTGCCCACAGAGTACTGGAGAGAATTCTAACTGGAAGTTAGAAACATGAATTTGCAGCTTGAGAGAGAAGCCTGGAATGGTGATGTGGATTCAGGAATCATCTGAATGGACATGAGAGGTGTTCAGATAATAGAGGAGACAAGGGAGATGAAGAGCAGGAAGAGAGGGAGAAAGGCGAAGGGTCGCAGAGGAGTTGGAGCAGAGGACAGAGGCAACAACATTGGACAATCACACTTTATAAGAGAAGAAGAAAAGCAGGCACTGACAGAGCCAGAAGAAAGGAAATGGAAAGGTGAGCCCTTGTTTCAGCACCACAGACAAGGGGTGGAAGATGCCAAGGGGAGAGTCGGTCTCCATGGTAAACACTGTGCAAAGTTCGAAGAGACTGAGCACTGAGTAATGGCTGCTGGAAATGGTGATTAAGAAGGAGGTCAATTAACATAAGCATTTTTAAGTAAAAAATAAAGCCTGAAATCATCTTGTGTTATGTAATTAGAATAGACATGTCTCTGCAGAAACCATAATGGTAAAAACACACCTGGAGTCCTGTACCCTAAGCATTGCATCATTTCTGCCTCCTCCAAACGCACCGGTGCTCTTCATCTCTGGAATGCTACCAGCTGGAGGCCAGCACCACCACAACCGACAGAACAGCTGTTGTAGCTCTCAGCTCTGCCCTTCGCCAACCGCATCCCAGTCCGGGGCCTGCATAGAGATGAAACTGTTCTTCCAGACATTGCTGTGTGTGGGACTCAGCCTGATTGCAGGTGTCTGTGAACAATGTCTGATTTAGGGTATTTTTTGTAATTACTGGAATGATGGAACTGTCCTTTGGTTAGGTAGTAAGTAGGAGAGACCAATTCATTCCTAGCTTCCTGGACTGAAAATACATATATTTATCAAGTCTAATTGGATTTGCTTTAATTAGTTTTTTTAAGTCACAATTCTAGCAATGCATTCATCAAACTGACTCTTTTCCTTAATAGTACAGAGGAGATTTTCACTTAAATATCCCTGAAAACGGGTCTTGCTTATGTCTCATCATGCCCCCCAGGGCCAGTTTGGAATAAGGACAAAAGCCAGCTGTCTGGTTTTTAAATAAGTTGATTCTCCTTTATCTGTTTCTATGAGCTAAAGTAGAAAATACAGATGACTCTTGAATAGCATGGGGATTGGGGTGCCAGATCCCATACAGACAAAAATCTGCATATAACTTTTGACTCCCCCCCAACTTAACTACTAATAGCCTAGTGTTGACTGGAAGCCATACCAATAAACATTTGGTTGATGCATATTTTGCATGGTGTATCTACTATGTACTATATTCTTACAATAAAGTAAGCTGAAGAAAACAAAATGTTATTAAGAAAATCATCAGGAATAAAAAAAATACATTTACAGCACTGTCCTGTGTTTATTAAAAAAAAATCCACACATAAGCGGACCTATGCAGCTAAAACCCATGTTGTTCAAGGGTAAACTGTATTTAAAATTATTTGAATCTGTGCTACCTATTTGTTATTAATAATAGTACTAAAACAACAAACAAAATCTGCTTGAGAAACAGTCTAGGGTAACTTCAAGTTGAAAATCCATGTATTACATTTCCTGCAATTACTACATATATTTGGAATAAATGTGTCACTATTGCAGGGTAGAACTCCCACAAATCCCAACTGTCTCAATATGACCTTGTGGCATGCAAGATCTCCAGTCCTCAACATAAACAGTGATAGCCTGGACCATCACTGAACAGAGATGTGGAAGAGTATTTCCAAGTATCAAGTAGATGTTTAGATTAGAACTCTGTTTCCCAAACTTATATACATCCCCACCTTCACAATTTATGCTACAACTGTGACCCTCTTGTACTATTATTCACTTAATTTTTCTTTAAATCAACATTTTTAGCTGAGCCTTTTTCAAAGTAATAACACAACTGACCTTATAGTATAAAACAAGTAAACATGACCAAACAAAACGGAATTAACCAAACCACTAACAGGTTAATACCTCTGAGAGTTCTGAATCTTAAAGATTTATTCTTTGTACTTGAAAATTTTGTAGCACATCATTCATTTGTTATCATTCAATTAGCATACGTACCCATATCTCAATTGAGCCCCTGCCTAATGAAGCTCAATCTCAATGTGAAACCTTTATGTAAAGGAAATCTAATTACAAATGACAGGATGATCTGCTATACCTAAAGAGCTTTTTAAGACACAAGTCATATGATGGAATCTGGGCCCCATTCAATTCAACAAATTCACCAGGTACTCTTTGGTACTAAGGGCAAGGCAGTGAACAGCAGATACGGTCCCTGCCCAACAGACCTGAGAGCAAGACATCAAACCAGGCAGGAGGGACCCAAGTGATTAGAGATGGAATAAGGGAATTTGGAGATTTGAAACCCCCAGAGAAATGGTTTCTAGCTTGAGATACCAAAGCTGACGTTAAAGAGGAAAATACCAACATATTAGAACAGTTACCACCAAAGTTCTTTATTTCATTCCTTGTGAGGTCATATTACTTAAACATAAGAGATGATTATTATGGAATTTATATTTTTCTTCAAGTCTTGGCCCTCTAGGACTCCATCCAAAATTCAAATTATTTAAAACAGCAAAATCTATTTCTACACATATCCTCTCCCCTTCCTCAGGTCAGTACTGAACGAAATTCTAGCTGCTGGGCAACTTCCACTGTCTTCAGTGCAGAATGAGAGTGTGTGGGCGTCAGGCCTGAGGAAAGCCCAGGAATGGCCTTGGCTCCTGACAAAGAGCAGAAGACAAAGGCTTTGTCTCAAACTTCCCATCTTCCTCTGGTCTTCCCCATCTCTCTCAGTAGGAACTTTTATATTTCCAGTGCCGCGGCCAAAAGACCCTGGGTCATCCTTGACTTGTTGCTTTCTTTCACATCCCACATCCAATCTGTCCTCACATTCTATTAGATGTATCTTCCAAATATACCTGGAATCCGCCTTCTCACCATCTCCATGGCCACCGCTCTGATCCAAACCACCACCTACTCCTACAGGGACTTTTGCAATAATCTACTAACTAGTCTCCCTGCTTCCAACAATATCCCTTACCATCTAATTTCCAGACAACAGCCACAGTAAATACCTCCATGTGTAAATCAGCTCATGTCACTTCTCTCCTCAAAACTCCCTCACAGCAAAATGTCCTCCATCTCCCTCACAGTAAAATGTCCTTGAGGTAACCTACATGTCCCACATGGCCTGTCCTCCTGTTCCATATGTGACTATCCTCTTTTCCTCTCCCTGTGGCCCTTCCCCTCCAGCCTCTCTTGTGTACTTGTTGTCCCCTGACCATCCCAAACATCTTTCCACCTCTATGCCTTTCCCTTTTGCTGCTTTCTGTTTGGTCACTCTGCCCCCAGTAGTGTCTTCTCACTTCCTCTACATCTTCACTCAAAAGTTAGCTTTTACCAAGGTCTTCAAAAGTTAGCTTCTTACCAAGGTCTTCTCCTGGCCACCTGATTTAAAATTTCAGTTTGTCCACCAACACTCCACATCTCTCCTTTACTTCTATGATTCTCATCACCAATTAACATGCTGTGCATTGTACTTAGTTCTCTTACTCATTATTTTATCTCTTTAAAATATGAACTCCACCAAGAGAGTGATTTTTGTGTCTTTAGTTGACTGCTATGTCCCCAGAACCTAGATCAATGTCTGGCCCATAGATTGTGCTCAATGGACACCTTTGGAATTAATTTGTAGAAGGAGGGATGGAAGGACAGACAAATTATAAAAGTGAACCCTAAGAAGGATAGAAGCCCCATTTTAGAGCAAGATCAAGGTTAGTGGATTAAAATCAGAGCAGATACAAGAATGTTTTACCAATGTAGAAGATGCATAGGGGGAAGACATAGGGAGAAGATGTATATTGTTGCAATCAGGTATAGGATATATATAACCAATCAGCTTTCCTCATATCTATATTGAATGTGGCTTTTATTATTCAGCATCACTGGAACAAAAATCAATAACAAATTTTGTGATCCTAAAAACCTCATTTTGGAAACCTGGGAATTCCTTAGCAAATAAGAGTGACCTTGTTACTAGGAAACTCACTACCAGGTAAAAATTCAACAATGTGATTTGTCAATACTGGAAACAACTACATGATAAAGCTTGAGATGCTGGGAAGTCTATAAAAGGCATTGCTGAATTCTTGATATGAAAACAATTCCAGCACCATAGATCCTTCTTGGCTTTATAAATCCTCAAGTCTCTCATTAATCTAAGCTTCAGTAACTACTTGATTATGGAATTACAGCACTTTAAAAGTGTCTCAATCCTGAGAGGTGAGTGTACAGGTAATGGGAATCCTCTCTAATGAACAGTGTCTAAGAAAGTAACATCAACGTATCTTGCAGTGGCTCCTACTTCTGTGTAAAGGTGTCCAATGAAATGGTGAGGGAACAACTCTAATACGTTGCGAAGTTTAATTACTACTAGACCTAAATCAAACACTGAAATAGGGGTGTGCTATCACTGTAAATGGAAAAGCAATATATTAAGACTTTTTTGAAAAACGTTCAATCAGAAAACCAGCAAAATCATTTATTAAAAACAACCTGGGAAGCACAGAAAAATTTTCAAGCCAAGTCTCATTTAATTCCCATTGGATTCACTACCAGTACATCAATTCACTCCCCTCAAAGGAGAAGGTGGGTGAACAGACACCAATAGGACACAGAAAATGAATCACAAATTCAAAATTATTCAAATCCAGATGTAAAGAAAAAAAATCTAACCACCTAACTGTGGATTACTAGGGAAGTGTGATATAAAATGGATAATCATAAAAAAATTAATTACAAACCAAGAGAAGACCATCATCCCAAGCCAACATGAAGCAGCCTGTGTGCAGACCTTGATGAGGGATCTTGCACTGTTTGAAAAGTTGAAATAAGGGCAATTAACCCAAGTAGGGTTTGCCTGACTGACACCTACTTGTTCTTTGGTTCCAGCTTGAATGTTACCAGTTCAGGGATACCTTCCCTTTCTCACCCCTCCAACTACAGAGTTTTCCGTACATCTGCTGGTGGCACCATCAACTAGCACACAGCAGTCATCAGCACCCTCGTGTGTTATTAAAGAGATGCTTAGCCTAAGTGGAAACTAAGACCCAACTTTAGAGAAAATCCTGAGCCCACAGAGAGTGGACAAGAAGCTTCTCACAAAGAATTCTCCCCAAATAAGGCTTATTCCTTCTATGTATGTCAAACATTAAGCAAAAACTTGGGTGGTACAGCCAACACCATGCTAACTGGCGGTAGCAATATCACGAAAGCTCAAGCTCCTTCAAACTCTCCAAGACTCTCATCATCTAATCTTCCAAGGAGAAAATCACATAGTCATGGAGAAAGAGTTTGGGGTTCACTGTTTTTATTCCTTCCACAACATTTTGGTGACCTTATGATAATCTTCTAGAAAAGAAATATGAAAACAAATGTAATAAGATCAATGAGCTGTGCCCAGGTCTGGGAACATCTTTGCCATCCCATAACTCAGCAGATAAAGAACAAGAGGCCGTAAAACTGAATGCACAGGGAAGTCCAGAACTGCTACACTGATCTCTGCAGGCAAGAAAAGTACTTCTTTTCTCACTTTATTTTTATTTTTTTATTTTTTTAATTTTTTTTAATTTTTTTTTTTAACGTTTATTTTTGAGACAGAGAGAGACAGAGCATGAACGGGGGAGGGGCAGAGAGAGAGGGAGACACAGAATCCGAAGCAGGCTCCAGGCTCTGAGCCATCAGCCCAGAGCCCGACGCGGGGCTCGAACTCATGGACCGTGAGATTGTGACCTGAGCTGAAGTCGGACGCTCAACCGACTGCGCCACCCAGGCACCCCATATCTCACTTTAATTTTAATTCTGTTGTGTACAAGCTTAAATAGAGGATCAGTCCCCAAGAGAGGATGATATGTTCAAAAGAAAGGGATGGCTAAATAACCTGAGCGAATGCAGTCCTAAAGACTTGATCTTCCCTTTCTAATCTCTGGCACACATAGGCTTGTTAACAGTCTCCATATTTCCCAAGCAAGTCTGTGTTTCAATTATTCTGTCCAGTTACCACAGTGACCATGTCATGGGTGTCATTCACATAATAGGTAAATACATTAACCTCAAAAAATACTATCATAGTTGCTAGAATGCAGAGAACTTATAAGCAAAAAAAAAAAAAAAAAAAAAAAAAAAAAAATATATATATATATATATATATATATTTGAAAGTGAGCTATGAAAAAGCCAACTATCTTGAGCAACTCCAAAGACTTTTTTGGCAAATCTCTTTGCTGAGAGCTTTGTATATAAATTCCATCATCAGCTTCGGCTGCTATGGCAACTGGAATATTTCGGAAATGATTTGCAGCAAGTATCACTATATAACCAGCATCTTTTGCAGGAAACAGAAAAGACCATGAGACCTAATCCACTCTAAATTTCAAAACACAGCTTCAATTTTCATTCCTGAAACCCATTTATGCTCCTATTTGCAATCAACTGATAACAACCTGGTACACTGACCAGCACAATGGAGGAGACTTTCATTTTATTCCTTAACTAGTCACATGAAGTCATCTCAGTTTTATTGGGCTTTTCTTTTTGTCTGTTTTAATAGACTATTTTTTACAGCAGTTTTAAGTTCACAGCAAAACTGAGCTGAAAATACATTCTTCCCACATCCTTCTGTCTACCCCCACCCCCACCCAGGCCTGCCAACACACATATACACAGTCTGCCCTACTATCAACATCCCTAACCAAGGTGGCACATTTGTTACAACTGATGAACCTACACTGATACATCAGTATCACCCGAAGTCCATTATTTACATTAGGGTTTATTTACTCTTGATGCTGTATATCCTATGGGTCCTATGGGTCACATCCACAAATGTATCAGGATGTGTACACACCATTATAGTATCATATAGAGTAGTTTCACTGTCCTAAGAATCCTCTGTGCTCCACCTATCCATCCTTCCCTCCCTGCTAACTCCTGGCAACCACTGATCTTTTTACTGCCTCCGTTATGCCCTATAGTTGGAATCCTACAGAATGTAGACTTCTCAGATTATCTTCTTTCACTTGGTAATGCACATTTACAGTTCTTTCATGTCTTTTCATAGCCTGATAACTCATTTCTTTTTGGTGCTGAATAATATTTCATTGTCTGGATGTACCATAGGTTATTTTTCCAATCACCTACTGAAGGACATTATGGTTGCCTCTAAGTTTTGCAATTATGAATAATGCTGCTATAAATATCTGTGCACAGGTGTTTATGTGGACAGAAGTTTTCAATGCATTTGGATAAGTAACAAGGAAAATGGTTGCTGAATTATGTGGTAAGAGTGTGTTTAGTTTTGTAAGAAGCCACCAAACTATCTTCTAAAATGACTCCACCATTCTGCATTCCTACCATCAGTGAATGCGACTTCCTATTGCTCCACATCCTTGCCAGAATTTGGTGTTGTTAATGTTTTGGATTTTGGTCATTCTAATAGGCGTATAGTGGTATCTCGTTGTTTTAATGTTTTAATGAATTTGGTGTTGTTAATGTTTTGGATTTTGGTCATTCTAATAGGCGTATAGTGGTATCTCGTTGTTTAATGTTTTAACATCTGGACGTATGATATTGAACATCTTTTCATATGTTTATTTTCCTAGGCCTTTCTTTTTAGTCATTTCATATGCCAAGGCCCAAATGTCCCACTGAATGCTATGCAACAGAATGAAGACAAGCCCTTCCTTCAGTGATCAGTTGGCTCTGATTTAAGCAAAGAACCAACCATGGTTCTCATATTCTACACTGAAGCTCTCCTCTTCCTGGATTACTAAAAATAGCTAATTTTGTTTGCTAGAGCAAAGAAAGCTGTGCAGAAATGGAAAGTAATGCAAACAAGTGGGAAATTCAATACAGCTTTGGGACCCGTGCACCCTACCTACACATACGAAAAACAACATAAAAGATGTTCTCAAGCTCTCTGCTTATGCCATGATATGAAGAGAGTTCATTTAGAATTATTAGTGTTTGTCTAAAAGTCCAAACTGTCAAATTAACTCTTCCTTGAAATTTTCAGAGTCTTCCCCTAAGCATTTAGGGATGATGAGTAGAAGGGTGAAGTTTATCTGTCTTTCTCTGTATGGCTTATTTTCACAGAAACCCATGGAGGAGGGGAAGGAAAAAAAAAAAAAAAAAGAGGTTAGAGTGGGAGAGAACCAAAGCATAAGAGACTCTTAAAAACTAAGAACAAACTGAGGGTTGATGGGGGGTGGGAGGGAGGGGAGGGTGGGTGATGGGTATTGAGGAGGGCACCTTTTGGGATGAGCACTGGGTGTTGTATGGAAACCAATTTGACAATAAATTTCATATATTGAAAAAAATAAATATATATAAAAAAAGGGTGAAGTTTAACCTCTCCAAATGAATTTGTAGAAAAAGAGACATGCTAAGCTATTTAAGTATATGCTACAGGATAATGAGGGAATCTGGGGTGGGGGGGCATTCTTATTTAAGCAAATGTGCTAGAACCCATAGGAGCTAACCAGCATTCTAATTAAAAATTATAAACTCTTTAAAATAATGGCCAGGAAGTTTGGGGACTAAATTAATCAAACTGCCATTCTTTTCCCTCCTAAAGCTTATTGATCTTGTTTTTAAGACACTTATGATATTAGAGTCTCTTAAAAGATTCCTACCTGTGCATTCTTGATGTAGAAACACACTTACATTAAACTTTTGAGGGAAATTTAACACAGTCCACACTATTTTAATCAATACCAGAAAGTGTTTCCAGCAGCTCAATCTTCCAAAAACATATTTTAAATGTTGTAGTCAGTGTGGGCAATATATAAGAAGTGTCAAGCAAAGGGAAAAAAACTTTGGTGATATTCATGGATGTCACCTCCACCCATTCATTCATTCAATAAAAATTGTTTCCAGTAACTACTGCATTCCAGGCACTGTTGTAACTACTTAAATATATAAAGTTCGCATTGATTTAACTATGTAAATAGCAGAATATGTTAAAAGATGGTAAGTGCTATGAAGGAGGAGGACTGGGCTGGGGCTGTGGGCAGAATGGGACATGAAATGGAGTCCTTATTAGGAAGGTGGCATCTCAACAAAGGTTCGAAGGAAGTGAGGGAATGAGCCCTGTGGTCATCTAGGGGAAAGCATTCTGGGCTGAGACAGCATCCAGTACAAAGGCCCCAAGGAGGGAGCTGGTTTGGCACACTGAGAGGCCAGCAAGGAGGCCAGTGGGAGCAGAACGGACTGAAGGGAGAGGGTCAGGTACAGGCCCTTTCAGTCACAGGCTGGACTTCGGTTTCTCCTCAGAAGGGAAGCCCCTGGAGGGGTTTCAGTTAGAAGAAATAACTTATTTTTAAAAACCTTTTCTATTTTAGAAAATTTAAAACACATGGCAAGTAAACAAAAATGTGTAAGAAACCCCAGTGTATCTGTGACTTCGTCTAAAATACGGTACCATTTATACTCCCAACCCCACCCCTACCACAGATCATTTTAAAGAAAACCTCAGACATCTTGTCATTTCAACCATAGCCATTTTGGTAAGAATCTCCAAAAAGCAGGCACCCTTTTTTCCACACTACTACAAGTGTGAACACTTGTAACTTGACACTGGCCGTGGGGGAGTATGTACTCCAGGGAAATCCACAAACACTCAAATCAGGGCTTCTATTTCTGGAGATCCAGCTGTTAAATATTTACCATCTCATCTCTGATTCACGCTTGAAAGGATTAACAGTGCTTGTTGATAGCATTATGTCCACTCGGTGGTCACAGTTCCTTAGTAAGCTTATAATTTCTTTAGTTTGTATATTTGAAAAGGGGTCAAAAGAAGATCTACACTTTGTGATTGTTGATACTCTTGAGCCTCTTTTAATCTGTTGGGTCTTCAATATCTCCCTTTTCTTGCTCGCTCGTTTTTGTAGTTACTCGGTAACACCAAGAAACTAGGCTGCTCATCCTATAGAGTTCTACATAGTCTGGATTTTGCTGACTGCATGTGTCGTTTCACTTAACATGTTCCCGTTTCCTGTAAATTGGTGGCAAGAACAAGTGCCTTGCTCAGATTCAGGGTCCATTTTTTGGACAAAACTTCACACACATGGCAGAAGAGTACTTTCTTTCACCAGGGGCAACAGTAATGCAAGTTAAGTTTTACTTTGTGGTGGTAACAGCCTACTAATGACCATTTCAAAATGATAATTCTTTAATTCTACCACTTTTCCTTCATTTACTACTTGGAATACATTTATAAGAGAAATTTCCATTCATCAACCATTTGGTGAATTTACACTTTAATGGGATCACTGAGTGCTGTGCAGAGAAAAGACTGTAGAGATAAGTGTGGAAATAGATGAGTTAAGTGTGAGCCACCATCAGGGCTAAGACTCAGGTGTAACCCTGGAAGCGTGAGAAGCTTCAGATTCTAGATCTGTCTTGAAATACATCCAACAAGAGGTCTCATTGGATTGGAGGTGTGGTTTTTGCTATCTGCACATGGTTTTTGTCGCTTGCACATGTCCAGTGGGAGAGTGATAGTTGAAAGTTTATAACAGACCTAAGGCGGGAATGGGAGTTTGGGGTATAAATGCCAATCACTCAGCCAGAGGGTGAGGTGGGGTAGGAGTGGAGTGTGTAGAGGGAAGAACGTACCGCCCAGGTTTCCTACCTATCAAAGCTCTGGGTTGCGTGTCTATTGCTCAATATGCAATTAGCTCAAAATTACAGCTGCCTTCTTCTTAAAGATGGTAGCAAACATTACTGATAGTTATGGTGCTAGCTTGTAAATAAAACACATATAAGTCTGAGAAAATCATGTATCTCTAAATATGTGATGTTTGAAGAGGTCTTGGGAATGTAGTGTCAAAGATATACTTACTTAACTGCACACTGTAACCAGGAATCTTTATTATTACCTATATTTAGGTATGTCATGAATTAAAATACAATGACTAATTGTAGTAATTACAGTCTGTTGTAATGCTCTTGATCTATCAAAAGAAAAAGTTGTTCCATTGTCTAACAACCAAATTTTACAATAAACTTCACCTGGTATATTATTTAAAGGTTTTAAAATGTTCAGACCTTCTGTGTATGAGTGGTACAACTGCCTAATTTCCTTTGGCTAATTTCCTTTCCTAAGTTTTAATGGAATAATTTACAAATGTATATATATTTTTCCAGCATATCTGTTCCCACTGACTAGTTTCCCCAAACTTATAAATTTAAAATATATATATATACACATATATGTGTATATATGTTTATATATATGTATATGTGTGTGTGTGTATATATATATACACACACACACATATACATATATATGTGTGTATATATATATAACTAGGGAAACAGGCATTAATATAAAGCTGCTTCTCAGCCCACACCATTTTCAACCTCATGTTTCTAGATCCATTCCTGTCTCTATGACCACCATGATCCCCTAGACTCTGGCACGGCCAAAGCCACCAATGAGTGTGCCAGGATATTACAGGGAGTGTGCCAAGAATCTGTGGGAGACATGTTCTCTGAGACATTTATAAAAGGAATAAAACAATCTTATAACTGGATGAGCTCCAAAGGTCTTCTGAGAAACATTACTCTCTCCATGCTCTTTTTTATAGAAGGAAAAAGATGTAGAGAGGAAAGTGACTCCCTCTAAGGTCACTGTAACTAAGCAGTGGAAATGAGGTTGGAAGTGGTTTATGGGACTTGAAGCATGGAATTCAGATGAGAATAAAGAGAAGGTAGATTAATGTATTTCCCAATTAGCTAAAAGAGGACATCATACTCTCTCTCTCTCTCTCTCTCTCTCTCACTCTCTCTCTCTCTCTCATACACACACACACATATTTGGGCACCCATTTTGGAACAGAAAAAGTTAACTGACAAAACTAATGTCCCATGACTGGTTGTCACAGTGTCTCCTTTCATAGGACACTAACAACAAGGTAATGAGATGGTTTTTAAAGGAGAAAGGCTGCAAAAAATGACATCAAAGCCCTTGTCAGGCAAACCAGTATTTGCTCACCTGCTGGGTGTGTTTTGCTTGAATAGAGTTTTATTGAAAGATACTATTGTGTTTCCCATGATTTAGATAATACTTTTTCAGCTTTGTTATAATGGTGACCATAGAAAATGCTCTTGTTACTGTCCAATTTCTATTTGCAATTTACTGAATGAGTCATTTATAGAGAGAATCCTGAAAACATCCAAAATACCATGAGTGGTCCCTGAAAGCACATTCTCTCCACTCCATCCTAATGAATTTAAAAGTGGTTAAAGGCAAACTTACTAAATTCATTGACCTATTAATAATGCCACATTGAAGAAGATTCTAATGGAAATTCTGTGTAACCAAGTACCAAGGGAGACAAATAACAAATGCATATTATATAAAAATAAGCATCAGACTGTTTCGAGTGCATCAATTACCTTGGTACTTCCCATGGAGCAAAGGCAGTGAATAGGTCTTTCAAATATATTTTTTAACTCACCAAAGGACCTCGACAAACTGCTAAAAGAGCTTTATTCATTCATTCAAGCCTAAAAGATATAGGTGTCCTTTAGTACAATTAAAATCTAAGAAGAAGATAATGAAAAGATGCTGGTCACTGATCACCCTTATATGGCATGCCCCATTCTGAGTTATATCAAGACATGAATGTTTCTATGCTGGAGCAGAAATTCCATAGGAGTAGGAGCCTTGTTTGCTTTGTGTCTCTGCTGTGTCTCCCAGCACCTGCAGTATCTGACAAACGTAGGTGCTCCGTCAATATTCTTGAATGAGTGAATGGAATGTCTTCCCAGGGGAGCGGCTGCCCTAAGGCACCACAGCATCCCGTGGGTGTCCTTAGTGAAAGTCATGTCTTCCCTAGGCCTCAGGATACAGATACAGGAGGCAATAAGGAAATGTGTTCATTCAGTTGCATGTAGACACTCAGCTTTTCACCTCAGTCCAACAACTGATTTCCCTGTTATGATTCTATGCTTAAAATGTGCGGGTGGATGCACACATCCTTACCTAGGGGATATTAGGCATAACTTTGGACACAATGATCTCTATTCTTTGTCAAGGGCTGTTTCAGGCAATGATGCCACTTAGAAGCAGTGCCCGCAGTTGCTAGGGAGATGAAGAAAATGGGGTAGGGAAGCACTGAGTGCTTTCTTTAGCCGGCAGCCCAGGGCACAGTGACCAGAATTGAGAAACAAGGCCAGCCCAGCCGCCCAATCAAATCCCTCACAGTCCACTGAGGCTAGACGTAGCTGTGATCCCATTTTTGGTATTCAAAATAGAACCACCAAAATATTAGCTTAAAACTCAGCTATATTCTCATATTTCAGTTTTGTTTAACTAGTCAATTGCTTTAAAAAGTGGGGGGAGGGGACAAAAACAAAGCAGCCTTATCTTTTCACAGAGACGTGGATTAAGCCTCTGGAGAAAGTATTCCACTTCAGACATTGGCCCTGTAAGATTACCAGTAACAAGCCTACCAGAGGCACTGAGGAAACTGTCTTTTATCAGCTGGTCCATTTCCTGAGAGACTGAGAAAGGCTCACGCTCAGCTTGTAAGTACTTCTGAGAGCTTGGGCAAGACAGCTGCAAAGTATTCTCTAAGGTTTCTATCATGACCTGGAAGTAAGTCTCCTTAATCTACTAGTTTCACTGTAACTCTGGGCTGCTTCGTACAACATGGTGTTCAGGCCTGTTCATTGGTCCACACCACAAATACTTACAGTGCATGCGAGTGCTCTGAGCTTAATGCACACAGAAAAAAAGCCCAGGAAAGAAAGGGGGATTTATTAAAGGAAAGCTAGCTAATACAGAGTTTTAAACTAAACATGTTTGGAGTTTACATAACTCCAAACATTGTCCTCCTGCTCTCCATCATCATTTCTGAACTGAGGACCAACATCACGTGTCAGAGTGGCATCAGTGAGCGAGTACCTGGGCAAACCAGGAGCTCAAAAACCTCCCATTTTGCTTCTTTTGCTTATGTTGCAACAACCTCTCCTGTAACATTCAAGGTATGCAAGCACTCAACAAAAAATGACAAGAAGAAAAAGCCCAAGGAGTCCCTAAGGAACAGAAAATCCAATCACCTTGGTCATGCCATAGGCTGCTGTAAAGAAATTTCACTATCAAAAGAAATTATTTCAGTGTCATGGCATCTGGAATTAAAATTGTAGGTATCTGGCGTTTGCCACTGGATACAGAAGATTTAGACAATAAACTCATCATTTAAAGTATTAATAGAGGGGTGCCTGGGTGGCTTGTCGGTTAAGCGTCCTACTTCGGCTCAGGTCATGATCTCACGGTCCGTGAGTTCGAGCCCCGCATCAGGCTCTGTGCTGACAGCTCAGAGCCTGGAGCCTGTTTCAGATTCTGTGTCTCCCTCTCTCTCTGCTCCTCTCCTGTTCATGCTCTGTCTCTCTCTGTCTCAAAAATAAATAAACGTTAAAAAAATTTTTTTTTTTTTAAATAAAAAATAAAGTATTACTAGAATGCTATATGTGTTAAAGTCAGTATAATACCAGATCTGAGGAACATTATGTTATCACGTTATACTTTACAGTACATTTTCCTATAAAGGAGTCGTGGAAAAGGATACAGATTGTGACATTTGATTCTTTGGCATAGGAGACAAGGCAAAATGCAAATGTTAGAATCAATCTCATATTACAACATAGCACTTCACGTGGGAATTGAAATAGCAGATTCACAGATCGCCATGGCTGCCTCAGTTTAACTGTTCACCACACATTCTTATTAGCTCAGTTTAAAAGAATCCATTTGTCACACTGGCATAAGTAACCTTAAGAACTCTAGCGAGCTGGGTTATAACACCATGGTTGATTCTACTCACAAAAATATGTTAGCATTCCAGAGCAAGAGGCACATCTAGCTCCAAAACACCAATGATGCTGTCCTGTGAGTAATTGAAATATTAACTTTGAGCTTCACAAAGGAGGTTTGATTACAAAATTAAGATCGCTAGATTACTAACCACAGGAAGCCCTTCCTTTCCTTTTACAACCGTGCAACAAATTTTCATTCCTGATCTTTATTCATTTAGTAACTATTTATTAAGCAACTACTATGTGTCAAGCACTAGTCTAAGCACTCAGGATGCACCGATGAACAAAACAAAGATACTGTCCTCATGGAGTTTACATTCTAGTAAGAGAAAGAGACCAGGGACAATAGCATAACACAGAAATTACATCTGCTGTTAGAGGGTAATAAATGTCATGAGTAGGAGTAGAGTAAAAGGTAATGGGAACTAAGAATATCGGGGAAGGGAAAGGCAGAGTATTATTACAGGGGCAGGGATCATGGAATCATCACTAACAATAATAAACACTAAAATCATATATATCAGGTAGTGATTGACACTAGGAAGAATAAAGCAGGGTGAAAACAGAGTAGTGCAGGGAGTGGGGAGCTGGCTATCTTAAATAGAGGGCTCAGGAAAGTTGATATGTGAGCTGAGAGGAATCACAAGTCTTATGAATAAATGGAGAAAGAGAATTTCAGACAGAACATCAGGTGCCCATCACTTGAAGTAGATGAGCTTGGCACATTCTAACCCCACCCAGAAGCCAGCACTGATGTAGCAAAGGGCCAGGGGGAAACCCCAGTGGGAGATTTGGTGATATTGACAGTCAGAGCAATGGCCAGGCCCCGGCCTCATAGGGCTTGGAGGCTCAGGCAAGGACCAATGGTGCGCTGAGGGTTTTGAGTACACCATGGCACAAGCTAATTGAAATGTTTAACAGAACCTTTTGGTTGCACTACAGAGACTAAACAGATAGTAGGTAGCAACAGTCTGGGCAAGAGATGACAGGAATAGCTGTGGAATCATTTAATGTGGATAGAGTCATGATGTATTTTAAAGGGAGAGCCAGGGGAACTTGTTGATGGATTGGGCACAGGGTGAGAGAAAGGACAGAATCAAGGATAACTGAGGTTTTAGTTTAAACAATGGAATGAATGCTGGTACCATTGTTTGAGAGGCAGATGATGGCAGGCACAGATTGGGCTGGAGTGGAGAGGCACTAGAAATCAAGATCAACTTAGCAGCAGCCAAAATTTAACCTAAGAGAAGCCTCACAGTGATTTATTTTAAATTTAATGGTGGTCAATCTTACAATCTGCTTCATTTACAATGGGAATTTTAATGTTTGACTTTATGTACATTTTTAAATGAATAGTGACCCTCTCAAGTTGTGCATTTCCTCTCTCACTTACTTCCTGATGTCTGAAAATAGTTATACCCTATTGCCTTGAAATTTCAGAATAGGAGAAAAAATACTTCAAAAACTGAATGGTTAAAAAAAAATGTGTCAATAACTAACAATGAGTCATTTTCTCATGGTACCAAAGTTTTGAATGGATTCTCTAACAGGACCTCTTTTTGATAATTTAGCTAAAATACATCTCCAACTATACCAACAATTCCCACCTTATTAACCGTCCCTCTACTGAGCTGCAGACTACCAAACACAACTAGCTGACCAGATAAGGCCCTGATAAAAGAAGCAAACTATTTAAGACCACCATCCCACAAGGGATGTAAACTCTTCTGTGTCATAAACAGTTCTAATTCGAAATTTCTTGCTGGCCTTGGACAAAATAATGAAGTAGATAAAATTCATCTTTGATGTCTAACTCCCCATTCTGAACTTTTTCACTATCAACAATATCCCTGCTTCTCTAATCAGTGAAGCAATATGACAAATTCAGGCATACTATGATATAAATGACTAATACGAAATCATGTGGCACTTCTCTCAAGAATGTTAACATCTTAGACAAACAGGAAGCCTTAAGCCCAAGAAACATATTGTTAATCATCAAGAAGAAAGAGGAGAAAGGGTTTTTCCACAATGTCATAGACAGACACAAACTTTGAAAGTCAAGGGATAGGTGGCGTTGCTTTCGGCTTCTAGTTTGGCAGTGATGTGCTAACAGAGAAATAATTGGCCCTCCAAAAAAAGTATTCATTTTTACACATATAAATGTATGTTCAATAAATACAAGTTTATTATAAATAATACTGATATTAAGAATATGTACCACATAATTCATCAAGAATAAAATAGATAATACCTCTTACTGTAAATTTCATACAGCCCATTGATACTCCCAAGGATGCTTACACTGGTTTCCACCCAATTCTTGTATCCATAGCCAGCCAACCCATGGCTGAAATTTAACCTGGAGTTCACAAATGAAGTTGTATCTCAATCCATAATTCCTTTCCCAATAAAGTTACTGTCATAATTTTGTGTGTGGCATGAATGTTGGTTGCCGTTTTTCTTTATATTAACAATAAGACAAAAGTAAAATAATGAAGATGAATGTCAAATTTTACTTCTTTATCAATGATGTGAGCAAATTCCTTTTGACTCAGGTGAACAGTTTTCAAATAACCAGAGAACATTCCACTCCTGTTTTAAAAAATTTTTGCTATTTACAATGCAACAGCTACAGACACAACGCACCTTTAAGTTTTTACCTCAACTGCTAGTGTTTTCTCCAAAACTTTCTGAAGTCTAGACAGTCAATAAAACAATCAACCAAGTGCTAATTTGTACTGTTTGCTGATCTCTGTGGTGCAAACAGTCCCAACATGGCTATTCTAAACTCCCAATTCCAATGCGTGACACAGAACCCAGAGTTGGGAAGAGATGAGCAGTTTATTTACCAGATGTAAATAACTTTTGGAGCATAGATAATTATGAAATGTAGGACAATAATGAGGAATTTATGAATTTCAAGTATTTATTACATCCTTTTAATATAAGTTATTGAACTATATTAACAACCGACAGAGACCTCCTGAGAACTTAACAATGGACAAGAACACATACCAGCTCCAGAACACCACTGGTCACCAATAAGCAACCTGTTAGGATGGCCTGGAGCCCAATGTAGGAAAACGACCTGCCTCTTATTTTCTACATTTTCTTAGGTATCTCAATGTGCCTGGTGAGGGGCAGGGGTGGCAGGGAAGCTATCAGCTCTTTAGCTGAGTCAAACCTAAATCCTGAGCCAGGCTTCTCACCCAGGAACGCACCACACTGAGGACCACATGCCTACCCACCCAGGATTCTAATGATAGATGTGGGAAGGAGAGATCATCAGTGGTTATCCACACACACCAGTATGCATCCTTTAGAAAACATCATGAAATAAACATCTCAATTGTTGACATTACAAATGTCCCTCCTTGGATTATCAAGGTTTCAGACTTCTGTGTTTTGGCCACTCATCAGTTGATGTTGTTGGATATATTTTTAGGTTCTGAATGTATTTCACAAGGACAACAATATCATCATATCCTTTGCCAAAGCAGAAGATAACATTTGGCAGTAAACACTGATTCATATACCATCCTAGTTCTTCTGACATTCATTCTCAAGGTTTTGTCTTGCCTCTAGAAAGTATATCCTTTCTTGCGTATTCCACATGGTAACCATCTCCTGCCATTTTTCTTGACACTACCGCAGACTCACTTCACCCTCTTGATGGAGAGTTTGAGCGTAATGTTTATTCCTTGTGTCGTAGATCTGTCTATGCCTTACAGACATATACCTTGCCACCAAGGAGTTTACAGACAAAGCATAAACATTCTGCTAGGGGCGCCTGGGTGACTTAACACTGTCAGTCAGTTAAGCATTCGCCTCTTGATTTCAGTTCAGGTCATGATCCCACAGTTCGTGAGTTCGAGTCCCGCTTCAGGCTCTGCACTGACAGTGCAGAACCTGCTTGGGATTCTCTCTCTCTCCCTCTGTCTGCCCCTCCCCTGCTCTCTCTCTCTCAAAATAAATAAATAAACAATAAAAAAATTGTGATAGGAAAGTATAAATAAATACATACATACTGACAATAGATTAACATTATTAAGTCAACATTGGAATCCAAACATGAAACACTAATGGAAGTGTTCACAGTTTGCATAATAAAATTTAACAGTAAAAGTATATATGTCTATAACACTTCACATTAAAAAATTAGACTCGGTTGGAATGTATCTAGTGGATGGCCTCAAAGGACTCTCCTCTTTAAAAAGTCCATTCTCATACTTGATGGCATTTTGATGTACCCTCAGGTATAGGTGTTCACTTGCCAGCATTTAGGTGCTTCTATCATGAGTACTTTGAGTATGGGAGATTTATTTTACAATCAGAAATAGTCAACATTTATATTACTTGTAATCATTATAAAGCAATAACTATTTGATTATTCAATTCTCTGCTTCATTTGTAAAAAGCCATATAGGCTTAAGTCTTTAAAAATGCATGGCAGGGGCGCCTGGGTGGCGCAGTCGGTTAAGCGTCCGACTTCAGCCAGGTCACGATCTCGCGGTCCGTGAGTTCGAGCCCCGCGTCAGGCTCTGGACTGATGGCTCGGAGCCTGGAGCCTGTTTCCGATTCTGTGTCTCCCTCTCTCTCTGCCCCTCCCCCGTTCATGCTCTGTCTCTCTCTGTGCCAAAAATAAATAAAAAACGTTGAAAAAAATTAAAAAAAAATGCATGGCATTTGAATTTTTTTAAAAAAACATGGAAGGTAGAAACAGATGATCAAATGAAGGGCACTGATCCATAAATTGCTCCTCAAGTAAGACATCTGGGTCATCTGTAATTTTTCAAATCATTCATCATATTGCTAAAGTGATTAAGGTGAACGGCTGGAGCAACAACAAGAAATCTATGTAGACAGAGTAGCATCCACAGGAACTTCTTATCTCCTAGACGTTGTAGTCTGGATCCCTCTGGCAACTTTAACTGGTTGACTGATAATATTTACTATGAAAACTGGTAGGTTGTCAATAAATGTTAACTTTCTTCTCCCTTTCTAAAATAAAAGCCATTTAGTGATGATTCATTACTTGACTTTGATTTTTCCTATGTTCATCCAAGGAATGTGGATATAAAATACTGATATAAAAGAAAAAAACATATAGGAATACATCAAAGTATTACTGTTAATGGTATCTGCTAAATGTTGACATTTTTACAATCTGTAAGAAAATACACCAAATATTAATGGCAGTAATGTCTCTGGATGGAGGGACTATAGGTAGTGTTTTACTTAATTTTTTCTGTGTTGTCCAAGTTTTCAAAATGATCATGTATTACCATTGAGTTAGAGAAAGTTTTATTGTTAATAGAGTAAGCAAAGAGAGAGCATAATCCTATCTCATTTAACTTGTTAAATAACTTTAAGAAAATATTTTATAAAATTAATTTCTGCTTTAAAAAGTTTTAATGGACAGAGCCTTCTATGCATTGATCAGAAAACACTTATCACACTGTAATAATTGCAGAGAGTGTGTTATTCCCAAGGGACTAGCACAGAGCCTGTGGAATAGTATATACTATTTTGAATGAATGAATGAACAGCAATCAACTTTGACATTTTCATAATTTAAGCAAATGGCTGACCTTCGTCCTTTCTCTAACTTAAGTGACTGGCTCTTTTTATTTCATTTATTTTTTAAATTTACATCCAAGTTAGTTAGCATATAGCACAACAATGATTTCAGGAGTAGATCTGTTAATGCCCTTTACCCATTTAGCCCATCCCCCTCCCACAACCCCTCCACTAACCCTCTGTTTGTTCTCCATATTTAAGAGTCTCTTATGTTTTGCCCCCCTCCCTGTCTTTATATTATTTTTGCTTTCCTTCTCTTATGTTCATCTGTTTTGTATCTTAAAGTCCTCATATGAGTGAAGTCATATTATATTGGTCTTTCTCTGACTGACTAATTTAGCTTAGCATAATACCTTCTAGTTCCATCCACATTGTTACAAATGGCAAGATTTCATTCTTTTTTTTTTTTTTTTAAGATTTCATTCTTTTTGATTGCCAAGTAATACTCCATTGTATGTATGTGTGCATATATATGTATGTATGTATATATATGTATATATATATGTGTATATATACATATATATGTGTGTATATATATGTATGTATGTACATATATGTGTGTATGTATATATATGTATATATATACATACACACATATATATATACATCACATCTTCTTTATCCATGATTGGCTCTTTGAATAGACCAGAATGGTTATACCAACCAACAACATGTTCTGACACCTTAAAAAAAGTTATTTGGGTAAGTTATTTGTGTAAACTCAATCCACTAATTTAATTAACAGTATTTATTCAACAAACATTAACTGATGGCACAGCAGGTCCCAGGTTCTTTGTTAAGCACTGGAATAAAGGATGGAGAGACAGTGACTCTCCTCAGTCAACAGACTAGTGGAGATAGAAGTTAACATACAGTTAAAGTAGAGGGTACCAAGGCATGCACTTTCTGTAGCAGCAGCAAAAAGGTGTGAGGTGTGGGGTGTGGGAGCAAGCCTTCTCTGTTCTAACAATGTATTAAATTAAAATACAGCCATGTTTACAATACAAAGCAAAATAAAGATTAGACTGGACAATCACCTGAGTAATATAATCAGCGTAAACACCCAATGTTCTGTAAGTTGAACAGACAAGAGGAAATGGCAACCCTCACTGCTATTAGCACTGGCTCACAGTAGAAGACTGGAAGACGTGCTGACTGCCACTCACTGCAAGAAATCTTGATCTGGAAAGGGAACTTTATGAAGACTTCATAAATATTCAAGTCTCATGTTAATTTATCATTTCCCAAATCCAACTCCTAGGTCTGAAATGTGGGAGTGGGGTGAGATAATTTTTCCTTAACTTGTACCACCACAGGGAGAAATTCGTCTGGATCAAACTGCTGCAGAATACCAGAGTCACATTTTCCATCTCCACTTTAAACATTATTGTCTTTCCTGTCCCCCAATGAAATGAAGTTGCCTCTACATTAAAAGCCTAAGCACGGTGTCTTTTTGTCTCCACAGCTTGCTACTTCCAATAATTGAGAATCCACGACTGGATTTGAACCCAATCTCCCTTGCACCTCAGCCAGCTACTATGCCTCCATGTCATTCCACAAATACAAAGCTGGGTGAAAAATCAGATTTACTTTCCAAAGACATAATGAAAAACATTTAGCTTAATTCAGAATCAAGCCAGATATTTAACTACTTTAACTCAGACTCTTTCAAACTTTTCTTCCTAAGATTGTTACATCAAACCACAGAATACAGTCATTTATACATAACAACATGAAGACAGGAGCCTTGTGGTTGCTGCAATTCTGAGAACTACCACATGTATCCTATATTTACTCCCAACCGTAAATAACAAATCATATCTAGAACTAATAATCGTAATCTTAAATAATCTCTAGTATCTTCTGCACACAGTAGCAGGCCTCTTAAAACAAAGCTCAAAAATGTGTCCCTGATTCAAAAGTGTGTAATTCTTGCTCATTATTTGTGGAATAAAGTCCATGCTTCTGCTCTAGAATTCAAGATTCTTGACAATTCTGGGCAAACTGCCTCCAGTCTACCTCTTCACTGATTCTCCGTGTCCTTTGCAGAATCTACACTCAATCCCCGAAAGACCTTGTATTGTTCCCTGAGCATTCAGAGCATCTTGCACCTCCATGTCTGTTCTCTCCCCGTTCTTCAAACCAGACTATTCTTCCTCTCAGCTCACCTATTCAAATCCAAATCATCCAAATCCCTCCTCTACAGAGCTTCCCAGATTCTCCTATCTGAGGGTAATGTCTCTGCCCTCCACACATGCACCTTTCTGGTTTATATCTCTCTTCCCGCCTCTGCCATATCTTACTCATTTTTATAGATTTCCACAGCAGTTAGCACATGGTAGGTGTATAATTACAGAACTACAAGCAAGTAACAGGATCTTTTAAAATAATTATTCAGAAGACATTCCAGAATTATTTCATTTCTCTGCATAATCACACCTATCCACTACCATTATTTGATAGGCACAGATGTTGTAAGATACTGGGAACTCACTGTTTACTCTATAGCTGACATCACTAGTAAATATAGATAACAGCTTATCTGCCATTCATTATTTTGCTCATATAAGGAAAGATCATGAAAAAAAAATCTGATGTTTGAATATCCTGCTGGTATAAATTCACAGAAACAGGAGTTTACTATTATTTGCCACTCTGAATTTAATTATCAGCTGTATGAATTGCCTTTTATGAGTGAACCCAGAGCCTTGATACTAAGCAACTCCTCAGACATTCTGAGGAAATTTCCTTCAGAAAATTTTAAGACCTTCCTGGCATTAAGTGATAAATACCAACATGATTATTACTTAAGATGCTAGTTTTGGAAATCCTATTAAGTGGTACAACAGTGAAGTGTCAGTTCTTTATGGTCACACCATCAGCCCTACCTTTTCCTAGAAAAATATTTTATAAAATGTAAGCGAAATATATTACCATTCATGAATTCCCACGTGAGAGACAAATGAAAATAGAATCACAAATATTGCTCAGACCTTGAATTTTTATGCTGCAGCCTTGGAATACTCTGAAGGGCAGAAATCAATTTGGTAGGACTGAGAAATAAAATGAATTCTGAATTCTTCTGACAGTAAGAATTAGATATATAAATTTTATCAAGGCGGAAAACAAAAACCAAGGGATTTTGATGATTTGATTCAATCATTTAAATATATTTATTTTCATGCACTACATGCTCCCCAAACTACTGTGATATTTTTTATTTGGAAATACAAGGAGAGATTTCTTAAAGAGTGAAGCATCTGATTCTGTGGTAATATAAAAGTTCTTGATAATATGCTCCTGTAGACATATTAAGTGCCAATGAATACACCAAGTTCTGCTTAATACACAATGTTTTAAATACCTGTAGATGTAGTGACAATTTCTTTCATTTAAACAATGATGCATTTGCAAGACACAGCATCTACCTCCTCTAAACCAATGAGGTACCTCTCAGAGCCTGCGCTGAAGAGTCAGGCCTAGGGGAACAGGCTTAATACCATTCTCCTTCCCCCTAGGTCCAGATATAGGAATAAGAAATGAGCCCTCACTCAAGGACATCTAATGCACAGACTAGGCTGTGACAAATCTATGCCCAAGTGTTAAAAGATACACTAGGCAATCAGATTCCAAACTCAAAATTTTGGAGGCAGAAGATCAGGAGAGTGAGCCAGTATAACTTAATGTTGTGAGGAAGTACAAAAGGCCAAGTACAGGGTGAAGGCCAATCAGTAGGAAAAAAGGCAAATGAAGAAGTTAGGGAAGTCTTTACCAATCAAGAACAGGCCTGAGAGCTGTCTGTGTTCCTGAGACTCTGAGATTCTGATTCCAGGCAACCTGTTGGGTTACAACTTCCCTCAAATATACCCCAAACTCCAATAAAACAGTCACAATATGCCCAAATAATTTAGAGAGATTATGGAGGTCCATAATAATAATTTAACATATTCTTGATAGACTCCTATAGCAAAGAGAAAGGCAAATGGTGCAATTTTTTCAAGTCCAAGTTGCCTGAGCCCAAAGCCCAGTTCTACCATCTACTACCTGTGCAGCCCTAGGGAAATTATTCAATTTCCCCAAGCCTCATATATCTCATGTGTAAAATGGGAACAAGTGGCCTGCCCTGAAGGATTATTATGAGCAAGAGGTGAGATGGTGAATGCATAGTGGTCAGCACTAGCCTTCAGTGTTGTTGGATGATGATCACAATTGTGATGATGGTAACAATGAGGAGTTTCTTTTGCACTGTGGTATAATGGCTCAACAGAGAAATAAATGAGCTTTAAATTTGAACTAACTCCATAGCCACTTATCACTAGCTTGTTCACTTAAAATAGGTAACTATTATAATAGTTAATATTTTAAATGCAGGATGCATTGCCTTGGAGACAATTTGGAATGGAAAATAATAGATATGGAAGTGGAAACCCAGAACTGTTTTTTTTTTTCCCTTATAACCTAGATTATGGTTGCCTTTCTATGGCCACCCACTGACGCTAGATCTCATATATAACCCATGCCTTTTTTTTTCTCCATTTTCTCTGCAAACAGTATAACTCATGCTCTCAATTCCCTCCTGGGGATTTTACAAGGGCCTCATCACTGAACCTCCTGCCTTCTCATATGTGCATCCTTTGTTCTGCTTCAGAAGATCCTCCTAATTCATGGTCATCCCCAACTAAACACTCTTCTATACAGCATCACTGTATGCTTAAGAAAGACTAAATTTCATTATAGTGATCATTACAACCCTTCACAATCTGATCTCAGTTCCTGGCACCATTCCCTACTGTTACCCACCAACTTTCCATGGCCCTTTCCAATATGTTCATTCTCTCTGAATATTTTCCCTGCCTACAGGCCTCTTTTAACTTATATGTCTGGGTCAAATCTGTCCTACTTTGTAAGGCTCAGCTCACTTATTTTTCTTTGTGAAATATATTTAATTCCTATATTGAGAATTAATATTTTTTCTATGGCCAAAGAGTAATCTATGTTTCTATTATAACACATCACATTCTACTAGAAAGCTATGATTGTATCTTTAAAAAAAAAAGCTAAAGTTAAACTTTAAATGAAAAGGAATGAAAATATGATTGTAAATTTTGTAAACAAGGTAACTGATATGAGAAAATTATTGCTAAATATATTTGAAACTTCTATATCATATATTTTAATGTCCACATGTGCCCATCAACAACCTGATTCTAAAGAGATTAAAAGGATTATATTAACTAACAAAAAACAATCATTTACACAACAAAGAGTGTTTCTATTTCAACAAAACAAACTTTCCTAATATGTTGGTCATTTCTGCTCGCTACAATGCCAGGCCTTCCTGGTGCTCTTGAGCACAACAGGTGAAACTAGGTGTCGGGGGCTCTGCAGCCCTTTTGAAATAATTCTTAGTGAGTGATCACTGTGATCCAAAACTAGCAGAGGATTCTTGCACCTACCAATTTTTCAGAAGTCATACAATACTGATGGACATTTTTCCAGAGAAGATCTTCAGGTGGCCCACAGGTGCACATAAGGGTACTCAGCATCACTGGATACTAATGAGGTACAGATGAGGGCTATGGTGAGGTGTCACTTCAGACCTTTGGAATAGCTGTCATCAAGGGAGATGGGAGACAGCAAGAGCAGGTGGGAATGGGTGGCAGGCCTTGTGCACTGTTGCTGGGAATGTGGGTTGGTATAGCCACTGCAGAGAACACTATGGAGGTTCCTCAGAGAATTAGGGATGGAGCTGTCATGCAGTCAAGTAGTTCACTTCTGGGTATATGTCTGAAGGAAAAGAATTACCATCCTGAGAGAGTATCTGCACCCCCATGTTCCTACAGGGTTGTTTATGGTACCCAGGACATGGAGGCAGCTTGGGCGTCCATCGGTAGATGGATGGGTATAAAGGATGCAGGATGTAGAGGTGGTGGCATCCTGTTTAGTTACAGAGGGAGGAAAGTCCTGCCATTTGTGATGATATGCATGGACCTTCGGGGCATTGTACCAGGTGAAGTGGGTCAGCCAGAGAAAGACAGATACTGTATAATCTCACTTATAAGTAAAATATTAAACAAAACAAAAACTGATAGAGATCAGATTTGTGGAGCAGAGGGAAGGACAGGGAATTGGGCAAAAATAGTAAAAGGCACAAACCTCTGGTTACAACATAAATTAGTTCTGGGGATGTGATGTGCGTGATGACTATGGGCTGATATTATCCTGCATATTTGGAAGTCACTAAGAGAGCAGATCTTAAAAGTCCTCATCACAAGGAAAAAAAAAATGTAACTATGTGAGATGACAGACGCTAGTTCAACCAATTGTGATAACTGTTTCACAATATATACATAATCAAGTCATTATGTTGCACACCTTAAATTTACACAATATTATGTGCCAATTATAGCTCAATAAAAATGGAAAAAAGAAAAGAAAAAAACATACAATAAGTACTACTTTCTGATTAAAGTCTATGGTATGCCTCTCCACAGTTACTCGCACAAAGCCATGAATACAAAATTACAAAACAACCACAAGACAGTAAAAAGAATTATTTATATTGATTAAGTAAGGGTTGGAAGTAGGAGAAAATTAAAGCATCTGAACAGCTTCAAGGCATCTTTCATGTATGCACAACATACTCCACACACAGGTGCACATGCTTGAACCTGCTCCCAAATAAATCTTGTTTGACATTCACGTCATTACTATCGGAAAGTAACAACATATGCCTGTTGGCAAGAGGCTCTCACTCCATTTGGGTCACTGGCAACTTTATATAGAGACCATTTGGCAGACTCTAAACATCATGCATGGATTTCAGATCTGGTATTTGTTGTGCATGTGTCTCTTATGTTATAGGACAACATTCTGCTCACAAGCTATTATCACTTCTTTAAGTCAGCATCAAGTATTCTCTCTCTCTTTCCTCCCTCTCTCTCTCTCTCACACACACACACACACACGTGCGCACACACACACACACACCCACACCAATTGGAGGGGGGGATGTCTATAAATTGATTAGAGAAAAAATGTAATATTTCTTACTTCTCTAGAGAAACAAGATGGCTTGTAACAATTACTTTTTTATCCTTCCTTTATTATTTCCCAAGTATTCTCTCCTCTACAGGCTACACCATTAAGTAAACTAAAGTACAGCGTAACAAGGATCTACTGATGAAACAGAGCAATCCTTCTGCCACCTCCTACAACAAAGGTCAGCTTCCCCAAGGTCTATTAGGTTCCTCAGCAATATCATAAACTTGTTCAAAGCACTGGAAACCTCAGTTTCTTCCCTCAAGATTCATACCCAGAATGGGTACAGGAGCCTCATCTCTGGTTTCACTGCTAATTGGAAAAGACTGAGGGAAGTAAGAAATCCCCCAACATGCTCCTCCTGGGACCCCAGCTGCGTTAGCACATCAACCCCTGATTGAGGAACAAAGAAACCCCATTCGGTCTGGACCCTCCAGAAAGTACTGGATATATCACAGACTGTCTTCTGGGCATATATTACATCTTCCTCATTTGCACTTCAGCTTATTATATGTACAGACTCCTCCAGCTATCACCTTCCTTTCTTCATCTGTGTGCAAGTGTTTCTCTGGGTATTTGTTGGAAGAGGTCATCGAGAGGACCTGACCACAGGTTGACCAACGACCTAGCCTCTAGCAACTGGAGGCTCCTCACCTCCCCTCAGTTCTTGGAATGTAGTTCTTACCGTCTATTCCCACAGTGGGAGCCATTTTCAAGGACACAGCCTGGAGATAAGAATGTGGTGTTGAGACCACCATTGTAGGGTATCTGTGACTAAACCCCATTAAGACCACTATCTAAACTTTAAGATTCTGGAGGGCAGTTGCAGGAATCTACTCGACTTGTGTCCACCCCATAAAACCTCTTATGTAAGTTCCCTGGCTCATTACACCAGCCACTTGCCATCTGGAGTGCCTGCCTCCTCCTTCCCTGCCCTCTGCTTGCAGGGGCCAATTTCAGATTTCAGCCAGGGACCCCCGAGGGTATGAACCAACAGTGTCAATTGGTATGCCCACAAAAGCTGTACCAAATTGTGTTTTTACTTATTTTTTGAACTTCATCTTGTGCTTTAAAAAATGTTCTTGAAGTTTATCTAAGTCATTATATGTATCAGGGCACCTGGGTGCCTGACAGGCTGACAGCACAGAGCCTGCTTGGCATTCTTTCTCTCTTTCACTTTCTCTCTGCCCCTCCCCTGCATGCGTGCTCTCTCTCTAAATAAATAAATAAACTTAAAAAAATAATGAAATAATTACTTATATCATGTTTTAATTTTAAAATATATAGACGTTCAATTACAAAGATACACTAAATTTAAATGATTAGAAAATCCCGGAGAAACAAAAATGACAGAAAAATTAAGATCAGGTCTTAGATACAGTCAGGTAATTATAACACCTGTTTGTCATCTCTTATACCTCTGTGCAAGGAAGACCACAACTATGGCCTCTGAACATCCCCGTATTTGTGGGGAATTGCAACTGTTTACAGGACCTACAGTGTCATCAACTGTATAAGATTTCAGGGGCGTCTGGGTGGCTCAGTCATTTGGGTGTCCAACTTCAGCTTGGGTCATGGTCTCGTGGTTTGTGAGTTCGAGCTCCGTGTCGGGCTCTGTTATGACAGCTTCAGATTCCGTATATCCCCCTCTCTCTGCCCTTCCCATGCTCATGCTCTGTCTATGTCTCTCGATAATAAACAAACATTAAAAAAAAAACTGTATAAGATTTCATCTGTTTGGTGTGAGATGAACAAAACAGCCCATTTGTATGGAATGGAATTCTTTATTAAATGATAATATTCATGGACTTGTATGGAATTCTTTATCAAATGATATAGAACAAGCAAGAAGAAAACCCTGTAGCAAAAGTGTTCATAACTGAACCATGTAGACAGACCTCAATTGTTACACAATCCCATTATACAAGTCACTGTTGTAATGAGAACTAGCAGCATCAGGAGCTAGACCCCACAGCACATCTGTGAGGCTGTGCTGTCCAGTGATCCATGTGACAAGCATGGGTAAGAATGCCGTGCTGATCACAGAGCTGGTGGTGTGCAGAAAAGACAGGCCATCACTCAAGCAAAAGTTAGAAGTAATCAATCAATCAATGTGCGTAGATGTGTTTAGGTTTTGTAGCTATACATTTATGGGTATTTTTAAAGCTCTTATTATTGAAATTCCTACAGGAAAAAAATAACTGTAATTAGGGACTGAAACTCTTGAATATCCCTTTCCCAATGAAATCATTATTCTTGTATGTCAGGTTTTTGATAGAAAAAGATTTCTCAGGGTACAATTATCACATCAAAGCACAGACCGTAAAGTTAGGTAACCATATTTTTCAAATTGAGCAGAAATAGGGGCATATGGCTTGAAAAAATATTTGAAGTTTTATTTGTATAAAAAGATTATAATTTGTGTACATCTTATACTGATTTTCTCTCTAATGGCTCTTTTAAAACCTTTTATGCAGTCAGGACTATCACAGAAAAATCTGGAATTTCTTTTTGGCTGAAGATGGATCCACTTTCAGGCAGTTAAAAAAAGAAAAGCCCATCCTAGTTGCTCGCAAAAATCTACCCATTTTAACATCTCTTGATATGTGCTGGGTGGCCATGTTCAGAGCCTTGGTTCTGCCACCAGCTAGCAACCATGGACAAATCACTTGGCTTCCAGAAAGTTTCATCTCTTCATATGTAAAATAAAAGTGTTGGACTACCTGGCCCATTATATTCTTAAAACTCTGTGACTCTGTAGGCTTTTGAAAAGACCACTAGTCAATCAACAACTCCAAGCCAGGCTGCAGATATTTAACTACCAGAAATCACAGGCCCAGGTCCATATTTAACATGGAATTAACACCTGTCCTGGCAGATTTTAAATCAAGTTCCTGTACCAGTGTGAGTTCATATAGCCATCCTCTGATGACTAGCACTTTAATTTTCAACACATCAATTTAGCCTAACTGAATTTCAAATCTTTGCCTGCTCACACCTCTAATTTTCATATGCCCCATAACCAACGTATGTCAGTATGTCACAGTTATCTTTTCTCCAGCATGCTTGCTCATAGCCCCAGGCTGGACTACTGTCTGGGAAGTTTGCTTTAAAGGGTTTTAAATGTCTAAATGTTTGAAAACCCAGTTACAGCTGCCTGAAGGTCTTCACAAACAGAATGCCCATCACCAATGACAAAAGACCTGTCTCCTTCCCGCATTATCCTACTCAAAATAGTTCACAGGAGGCTTAACCATTGTGAAAATGCAATGCAGAGCTAATCTTCCATATGGGGCTTGGTGATGTCAGCATATCATATGTTCCCTTTAATATTGTTCCATAATGAGCATGAAGTAGCTAAAAATCATCAATAACCACTTCAGGAGGAAGTTCCCATGGGTCCTTAAGTGCTGGACCATGTGGTTCCATCCTTGGAATTAGATAAAAGGAAGATGTTCCTTAGCTCTGGGAACTTAAGTGAAATCTTCTAAGACATTTGACAAAGTTGAAGATGGGCTGTAGATAGAAAAGATACATGATGTTTTATAATTAGATTTTACAGTTGTACGCCAGAAAACACTGGTTAATAAGTCAATGAAAACTTGATGGCAAATTTCTAACTGAAGTGAGGCCTCATGGCTGGGTCCTCTGATGTGACTGGCTTCAAGTGGCGCATGTCATAGATCTGAGCGTGAAAGAAAATGTACCTTATAATCTGGCAGCTTAAAAAAACCCAACATTATAGAAAGCTGAATGGAATTTAATGAAATGTAATTGAACAGATTTCAACATAAAGCCCGAGTTTGGGTTTAAATAATCAAATCACCAAAGTAGTATTCAAAGAGGGTCTAGCTACACAGCAGCTTCCCTAAAACATTAACTAAAGTCTTTCTATGATTGCAAGATCAATATGAAATAAATGGCAAGGGGGGTAATCAAACAAAAGCTGTTGAAAACATTCATGTAAAAGAGAATTATAATATCCAGAAAACAGGTGGCAGACATTTCCACTGTACCCTCTACTAGTCAAGCTAGTGGATGAATTTTCTTATGAAACTGTATTTCACCCTAGAATCTCGAAGCATAGTCTTCCACAATATAAAGAAAAATTAAACCTTATTTCTCTCTGCATGCAACAAATGTTTCCACTGATGCATCATTTCATCTCTATTTAGTCTGGCTTTCCATGATTCCTATATTAAATGTGTTCTTCTTTAGTGGATTTCTCCTTCTGTTTTTCCAAACTGTTTGCTCCAGTAGATATCAAAAAACAACTAAAGAGATGTTTGAAATATACATTCTATTTTGTTGCCAACTTCAGATCCTCTCTATAAAAAATGAGAAACTCTAACCTAAGAAGGAAGGTATTATATTCAGCCAGTCACTCACTCATTGTGCTTTTGTTTATTGAACTGAAAGTCATCACTAAGTTTACAGAACCTCTTTGTTTCCTTTTGAGTGTGAAAGAATGCTAATGACACTTTACTGACAATCTACTGAATTTACTGCATTATAAGAGTTGAGAGAATGACCTTGAAAAAAATATGGTTTTGAACCCTGGCTCTTCAATTGGCATCCTGGCCTTGGCATGTTCCTTAAGTTCTCAAATGTAACTAGTTTAAGAATTTTACATATAGCATATGTAAAGTGCTTAGCACAATGTCTCACACATAGTAAAAAAAAAATACAGTTTAACTATTATGTTGTTATTGAAATCCTTATTAGTGTCATTATTATTACCACTAGTTATTACTTTTGCACACTATGAGACTAAGTTCTAGACTTAGGGTCTAGCAATCATTCTTGCCATTTTATTTCTGCATTTATTTACCAGTCTCACCTAATCCACAGTAAATCAATGACTTACAGCAGTAAATGAATGACTTACGGGCAATTTTATTGGCCAGCTGGAAGTGTGACCAGAAATGTTTCACCAAGAAGCAAAATGAGCGATACAGTTTATATTCAGATACCCCAAGCTATGGAGTCAGAAGGTGATTATTCATTCATTCACGCACAACACAAAGACTTGTGGTAATACAGAGATGAAAAATGATCAGTGTCATAGAGAAGCATCAATAAAATGCTGGGAGAGTTCAGCAGATAGAGGGGGATTTGGTTGGCCCAGAAAGGTTAAAACTGTAATGGACTAAGAGTGCAATCTAGTTTCTAAAATTGTTCTGGGGTTACTTTTATGCTGAATCTCCCTCCCACCTGCCGCACCTTCAGCCTCCACTCCAGTCCTGACATGTCTATGGGACTGACTTTTAAACATTTATTCTAAAAAGTACCAGGTAGTTTTAAAAGGTAATCATGTGAGACATAGTAATGGAAAGTGCAAGCAGAGGACTGGAGTGAAGTGAGGCATCGGCCTGTTAGAGCTTGTTCAGGGGAGACCAACAAATCAAGAAATGGATCTGCAAACCACATCATGTGTGACAGGGCTAAATGAAACAGAAACATTAATCATGGAAAAGAGAAAGCTTGGGAAGCCATGACTGATGTTTTTGTATAGGCAAAGTGCTCTTGTGTGAAAGAGGGTTGAGGTATCCCATGTTAATCCAGAAATGTAGATGAGAACCACGGGAAACTGTGCCAGAAAAATACATTTTATGTTCATGTAAGGAGCTAATTTATAATGGTTTGTGGTGTCCAACTATGGCTTCCTCCTGAGGAAGTGGACTCCTGTCTACTAACGGAGGTCGCCCAGAGGGGCACTGGGTAGGGAAGAATGTGTGAGACAGCATGCATGGCCCCTTCACACTTTGCTTATGAAATGTCTAAGACAGTGAAGCATTTTCCTTTTAGAGGAAACATAATTGTGCAAACTGTTTTCAAAACGTGACTGTGGTGTAGATCTCCTATTTGCTTATCTGTGAGCAAATGAGAAACAGAAATTTACTGAAGGCTTCACCTTCCTTGGAGAGTTTAGATGGAATGCCAATAAAATAAAGCCTCTGAATCCTCCCCACAAGTTGACATGAACAAGACTAAGGAAAAAAATTACAGTTTCAACCTCTGGACCATCTAGTAGGGTGTCTGACATTACAGACAATATTACATGCAATAGATAGTCTACTTCCCCACCAGCTTTTGTTTTCACGGCCTCCTGCCAGGGAGAGAGAGTTTCATTCCAAAATGGTGAGCGATGATATCTGGAACTATGCCCTCCGGTCTGCCTCAGTTCACTCCCCACTTGTAGGGAAAGGATAACCAACACAAGGTTTCATTTTGCTTTGAAGGATCTTTCACAGGGAGGAAATTCAGGAGTGACAGTTTAGAAAGAATCTCCAAAGTGGAACAACAAGAGGCAGACCCAGGCTCTCCTCAAAGGCATCTGCTACAGGACTCATTTGTGTCTCTGGCTCTCAGGGCCTGCTGAACTCCTGGTTTTGATTAAAAAAAAAAAAAAACACTCAGTTGAGGAGATGAGGCAACTAAAATGAGAGTAACTTCGGAAAGTCTGTGTCTTCACAGGTGAAAATTTGCCGCTGATTGTGATAACTAGCTGTGTCTCATCTTGGTCATTCCAATCCTCACTTGGAGTCCATTATAGCAGATGTATTCAAAATGACATCCAGGGGCTGGGGGACAAGAAAAACCTTGGAAAGGGAGAATGGGAACTACCTTGTGAGTTAGAAAACATGGGTTAATGTCCCCACATCTATAATCTTGACTAAGTCTGAAACTGGGTTTCTCATCTGCCCTACACAGTAAGGAAAGTAACTCACACAAGGTACTGGTGAGGGCTTAAAAGAAATGTTACCTGTAAAAGCACTCTGTAAAGTTAGAAAGGTACTTAGACGTTAGGTTGTGGCAATCTTTTACTATGCCTAATAATCATAACTTGACTCTTTAACTCTCAATAATTTAGCAATGACAAAGTAATACTCTATATTTTCTTAATTTTTTGCAAGAATATCAAAACTATCTGCATGGGTATTATCTATTAATAACGTTACTTAAAAGGAAATTTGGAGTTTTATATTTCTTTATTAGTACAAAAATGTTCTTTTTATTTTATATCCTAGTTTTCTTATCTCTACAAAAAGTTGTCCTTGATATTTCCATTTTAATAGGTTTCTGTGAAACCTCTACATAAATAGCAATTATAATGTTATAATGTCATGAACATGGTTTGGCTCTGCAATGTTTAAAATTTTTTTTTAATGTTTTTATTTTATTTTTGAGACAGAGAGAGACAGCATGAACAGGGGAGGGTCAGCGAGAGGGAGACACAGAATCTGAAACAGGCTCCAGGCTCTGAGCTGTCAGCACAGAGCCCGATGCAGGGTTTGAACTCACAGACCGCGAGATCATGACCTGAGCCAAAGCTGGCTGCTTAACCGACTGAGCCACCCAGGCGCCCCTGGCTCTGCAATGTTTAAACAAAACAAAAGCAATAATCACAAAAGAACTTGCTCAAAAATCTGGTGTAATAAGTCAATGATACACATTATATATACACAATATATATACTTCTGGAAAGTGTTTAATCCCTTCAAAAAAAAAGGTAAACCAGAGATCAAATGTTTATCTCGAATAAGCAGACATCAGATGAGGGAAATAAAAGTTTTTCTGCATTCTCAGCTTCTAGACTAATATTATGAAAATAGCGGTTAACTGAAGAGTTAAAAATCTTTTCCCTTTAAAGAGTAATTAAGGTGTCCACTAATCACAAGGGCAGCCGTTGAAATAGCAGGATTCCTCCTCAGTCATGAGGTTAGCTGGGTCATACAGACCACTCTAGACCATGTAATGCTTTAATATCAATGACACTACTACCACTCGTATGTTGATGGCCGCAGAACTGGTGCACGTGTCAGGACAGGAAATCCCCTCCTTTGTACATTATAGGGCAACAGGGTCAGCATTATTGCCCCCAAACAGTAGAACCCACTCAACTGACAAAACTCTCCTTCCATACTATAGATTTTTTTTAGGTTTATTTATTTATTTTGAGAGAGAGAGAGAGAGAGCTCGAGCAGGGGAGGGGCAGAGAGAGAGGGAGACAGAGAATACCGAGCAGGCTCCACATGGTCAGCGCAGAGCCCAATGTGGGGCTCAAACCCACGAACAGTGAGATCATGACTTGAGCTGAAACTGAGCCAGATTCTTAACCAACAGAGCCATCCAGGTGTCCCCTTACTGTAGGTTTTTTTAAGTAGCATAAGAAAGTCTGTGGATTTTTGTTTCCTTTGAACACCATGACCATTCTGTATTTTTATAAAAGAGAAAATTGCAGCAAAAAAGGTCATGCCTTGCCAAAGGGCCCCACCAGTGGTTCCAGTTATAAAATCACTTCAAGAATCATCAGTTGAGTTACCCAAAGAATCTTTAATGTACACAGATACAAAAGAAAGCCAATATTTCCACAAGCATTATTAAACTATGACATATTAGTTGTCATTAACAATCAGCAGGCCGGGGTGCTGGGTTCTGCCAGTCTAATGTTCCAAACAATCAAAAATAATATCCATGGGGCAATTAATTTCCTGCACATCGATTATTCCAATCCCCACACCCATAAGTAGGGCTAAACAAAATAAAATTAAACAGCATAGCAAAAGACTGAAGACTGAGCCCACTTGTAAGGGGCAGGGCTGGACGGCAGGGGGCTGTAACCTCAGGAGATGAGTTACATCTCTCAGGTTATTGGGGAAGGGTAGGAAGTTATTCTGGTGCCGTGACACATATCTTGGAAACTCGCCGCTGAAGTCATCTTTACGTCATCTTTATCCCCTGACACCCCCCGCCCCCGCCTCCCATGTGCACAGCCACATGCATGCTGCACAAACCAAGAAATTAGGACCCAGACCCACTGTCCCAGCAAAATAGCTAATGATAAGAAGAGACCAGGGACTTCAGATTAGTCCAGTGTACTTTCTACTCTGTGGGGGCTACTTGGCCGCTTAGCGCTCCTGGAAGTGGAGCAAATGTCATCGCCATTAAGCCAACAAGTTACACAGCAAACTGCAACACTTTCATTTTTGTCTTCGTTAATGCAACTACTTACTAATAAAATGTTAGTCAACAAATGTATTGACTTTGTTGTAAAACTTTTAGCCAGCATTCTCAACCTTCCTTCATTTATACCATCCTCATTCTGTCGTATGCTAATTAAATAGCCACTAAATCTGCCAAGCGATATATTAGTGTCTGTAGGGACACGGAAGCAAAATCAGATGCAGATCTTATTCTTAAAGAGCTCAAAAGATTAAAAAACAAAAACAAAAAAGCATGCATGCGGACACAGACACACATACACCCAGTGAGGTGCTGGTAAATGTTTAACAACAATTAGGAAGGAAGGGAAGGGTGAAGAAGCCCTGACTTACAGCATTTGCTAACTCCCATGATGTAAATACTCCTACCGTGGCTGATTTCAATCTGCCAACATGCCATCATGAAATGCAGAGTTGGGGAGAGATGTGCAAACTTGTCTAAGCTGACTCCAGGACACCAGTACTGTAGTTATATTTGTACATATATTTACGTCAATTTACACACACACACACACACACACACATAAAAGAACTAACCAAATATTTTACAGTTGTTTCGTTAAAGCGTTGGAATTTTGATTGATTTTATTTCTTCTTTATACTTTTTTTAGCATCCAACTTTTTTTTATAAAGAGTATTTTAGGGGCGCCTGGGTGGCTCAGTCGGTTAAGCGTCCGACTTCAGCTCGGGTCATGATCTCGCGGTCTGTGAGTTCAGGCCCTGCGTCGGTCTCTGGGCTGACAGCTCAGAGCCTGGAGCCTGCTTCAGATTCTGGGTCTCCCTCTCTCTCTCTCTCTCTGACCTCTCCCGCTCATGCTGTCTCTCTCTGTCTCTCAAAAATAAATAAGCACTAAAAAAACAAATTAAAAAAAAAAAGAGTATTTTATTGATTTTAACTTTTTTACCCATTTTATTGAGCTACAGTTGACATATAGCACTGTGTATGTTTAAGATATAGTATGGTACTGTATAGTACAATGACCTTACTTACATAAATGATGACCACAATTACTTTAGTTGACATCCATCTATCATCTCATAGAGATACAGAAAATAAAGTAAATGAAAAGGGGTAAAGAAGTATTTTTTTAGATCAGTATTAGCAGCAATATCCTTATCCCAGACCATTTTTTCTAGGCAGCCCTGGTGTTACTGCAATTATCTAAGGAGCAGAGAAACTGAATCATTTTGTGAGCAGGGAAGGTACAGAGAGAGGGAGCAAAAGAGAATCCCAAGCAGGCTCCACACTGTCAGATGCAGAGCCCGATGCAGGGCTCGAATCAATGAACCCTGAGATCACGACCGAGCAGAAAGAGCTGGACGCTTAACAGACTGAGCCACCCAGGTGCCCCAAAACCGAGACATTTTAAAGGCACATCCGATTAGCATTCAAGCCACAGGTCCTGGTAGAACTAAGAAAGGCAACACTTTACCCGGTCTGTAATATGGAGCATTGCAAGACTTGGCTCAGCCCCACACCCTCCTGAGCCCCACCTTCACAGCCATCAGACTCTATAACCTAGAAGATACCTCCAGAGCATGCTCCTGCCACACGTTCTCAATCATGCCAAGTATTCCATCATACATGTCTGTACATGGAAGAAAGACAGGCAAGTGGGAACACCAGGAGGAAAATGATCTCTAAATAAAGTACAGGGATCCCGGTAAGAATCTAACTGCTTCTGCCAACCTCCCTACACAGCATTCAATGATATGCCACCTGTCCCTTTTCGTGGTTAATTCTCCACAGTGTCTGCAGCTACCTTCGATAGTTCCTTCTTCAGCTTTCTTAATATACAGATGGATTTTGCTTTGTTTTTTTTTTATCTTTTTTTAAATTTTTTTAACATTTTTATTTATTTTTGAGACACAGAGAGAGAGAGCATGAACAGGGGAGGGTCAGAGAAAGAGGGAGACACAGAATCCGAAACAGGCTCCAGGCTCTGAGCTGTCAGCACAGAGCCCGACGCGGGTCTCGAACTCACGGACCGCGAGATCATGACCTGAGCCGAAGTCGGACGCTCAACCGACTGAGCCACCCAGGTGCCCCAGATGGATTTTGCTTTGTAACCAATCAGCTTTGCCTCTTCCCAGAAACTCTTCTCCTTCCCCTTTTCTACTTGCAACTATAAAAACTATTAAGCCTACAATCTGAAAAACCACTGATATTTATAACTATTTTTAATATAAAGAGCTGAAAGTTTCATGGGGGGAAAATAAAATGCCTTATTGCTGCATAATGTTTCAACATTTTTTTTCAATATGTGAAATTTATTGTCAAATTGGTTTCTATACAACACCCAGTGCTCATCCCAAAAGGTGCCCTCCTCAATACCCATCACCCACCCTCCCCTCCCTCCCACCCCCCATCAACCCTGTTTGTTCTCAGTTTTTAAGAGCCTCTTATGCTTTGGCTCTCTCCCACTCTAACCTTTTTATTTTTTTAACATTTTCAAAGTACCTCCACGTGTCTTATCATATATCATTGGCACAATAATCCTCTGAAGCGGCTGTTCCTAGCACCTCTGTATGTAATGGGAAAGAAGCTCCAAGAGCTTACAAGATCCCTCAAGTTCCCAAAGCCATAGAAGGGTAGCTCCCTGCCTTCAATACACTCACTTCAAGTTTCATATTCCAATCCAACAGGGAATCGTCTGGTACAGACCTGACTTCAAATCCTGACGCCACCATTTTCCTTCTGGGTGGCCTTAGGCAGAATCTTCACCCTCTCTAGACCTCATTTCCTCATATGAAGAATGGGGGAATAATATACACTCCATGGGACTGTTATGAAAATCAAACAGAATCAAAGTTGGCATATGATGGGTTTTCAAGACATTCACCTCCCATTTTCTTTTTCTTTTTCTTTTTTTTTTTTTTTTTGAGAGAGAGAGAGACAGAGAGAGAGAGAGAGAGACAGAGAGAGAAAGCAGGGGAGGAACAGAGGAAGAGAGACAGAATCCCAAGCAGGCTCCACACCCAGCATGGAGCCCAATGTGGGGCTCGATCCCACAACCATGAGATCATGATCTGAGCCGAAATCAAGAGTTCAGACACTTAACCCACTGAGCCACCCAGGCACCCTTCACTTACCCTTTTCAAATTTCCTCTTCCACATTGTTCACCTCTTCTACCTCGTTCCCTTGTATCACCCTTTTTTCAAACACACTCATCTTGCGTCTTACCTGATTTGGCAGTCCTCCCCAGTTCAACAGTGTGTTAACAGTCCTTTGATGTGTAGTGTGTTTTATACACAGTGTGTTTCTATAACAAGAATTAGCCCACACACAATTGGTAAATCAGGGAAATGTGTCAGTCCAACACAGAAGCCCCACCGGCTCATGCACAATTTTTCCAGCATAATACATTTTGTGCTACCATGACAAAGCAGCCAAACCCAAAGCACACATACACAGGTGGGCGCAGCAAGCCACGGAAGGATGCATCACCACCCACGTGGCTTGTTCCTCCTCTTGGCTCAACCTGGCTACACACTAGGTTTCAAAAGGGTTTACTGCACATTCCTCCCAGATATTTGAACAAAACAAATACACAAACACCAGAGAAGGTGCCAGGACGGTTTTGTGCCAAGCCTGTCACTGCTCCTCTACGTGCAGATTCCGATGCTAATGTCCCTCTATCCTTGTTTTGGGAATCTGGCAGACCCCATACTTCCTTACATGCTTCTCCATCAAGCCACCTTCTTCTTTACCTTTTAAAGATAAAGTCTTGTATTACTGTGTTATCCCTTTGTTTATGGGGAAAATAGGATGCTATTGTAGTTGAGCTATCATTTTTAATAAGATCACTATTGTTTTGGCTAATGTTTAATTAAAATTAAATGTTTTCAGTGATTTATTCCAATTCTATTACCTTTAAAATGTCAGTTATTTTTAGTGTGTGATTTTTCAGAACGTGAGGGTTTTTTTTTAAGGAATGTATTGTGCTACAGCAGAAATGCCCATATTTTGCTTTGTTGTGTGGATATTTTTGAAATATGGAGGCACTGCGGATTGATGGAATAAATGGTACAAATAAAGTGTTCTCACTGCACTTACTTAACTCTCTTTGCTAAAATCCAACTCAGCACCTCTTGCCTATGGTTAATAATGTACAAATTCTACCAAAGATTCTACCAAAGTGGGCAGTTCCTACTGATTTTCATAAATATGCTCAACAAAATGCTTCTAAACATAAAACAAGGTCCAAATATAGTGTTCAAATGAATCTACGCAGAATTGGCCTTGTTCTACCACTTTAAGCAGCTTTTATTATTTTAAAAAAAAATTTTTTTTTAATGTTTATTTATTTTTGAGACAGAGAGAGACAGAGCATGAATGGGGGAGGGGCAGAGAGAGAGGGAGACACAGAATCGGAAGCAGGCTCCAGGCTCTGAGCCATCAGCCCAGAGCCTGACGCGGGGCTCGAACTCACGGACCGCGAGATCGTGACCTGAGCTGAAGTCGGACGCTCAACCGACTGAGCCACCCAGGCGCCCCTAAGCAGCTTTTATTATATAAAATGATTCCATTTTTAAATTAGCCAAACTTCTAAGTAAGCAAAGATACTGTGAGAAGACCACCTTCAGCTGTAGGATCTGTGGTATGAGTGAACAAGTACTAGGGCAAAGAAATAAGTTCAAATATTTTTTAAAGTTTTTCCTCTTACCCCTAGCACAAGTACTTTGCAGTAAATAAATAATATGGTTTTCATTTGCATTTGTTTTTCACATGGGCAAATAAGCTTTCCAGACCTCAGTTTCCTTACAGGAAAACAAGAATTTTTAAAAACCGTATAACCGTACTGTCAACTTTATGAGGGTGTGTGTGTGTGTGTGTGTGTGTGTGTGTGTGTGAGTGAAAGTACTTGTGAATCTCTTGATTCTCCAATCTTGACATTTCAAAGTGCTCGGGTAAAGAACATACAATTGTCATCACTGATTTTTTACCCCCTGACACTCCTAGTAAATTACCTTGAACATAATAATTGTTCAATAAGTATCTGCTAAATTAAATTGAACCATATGCATAATTAACCAAAGTCCAAATTTCTCAATTAAGTTGTTTAAAAGAAACTAGATTTATTCCAAGATAGCAAATAGATTGTTTTTAAAATTAAACAAGAAACTTGTATTTCAAATAAAACTTGAGTCCTATTACTATCTTACAGATACAAAATAAAAGGCATTGGATACAGTTTCCAAATTGGTTTGAATTTGGGTTTGCTGCAAGTGACAGATACCCAAATTACAATGTCTGGAAGATAAGGCAGGCAGTGGAAAAACTGTTTACAATATTATGATAGATGCATGTCATTACATATTTGTCCAAACCCACAGGATATGTAACACCAAGAGTGAATCCTATGGTAAACAGTGGACTTTGGTTGATGATGATGATGATGATGATGATGATGATGATGATGATGTGTCCATATAGGATCATCCTTGATACGAAAATATACCACTCTGGTGAATAATGTTGATAATGGGGGGCTCTATGGAGGGGCAGGAGGTATATGGGAAATCTCTCTACCTTCCTCTCCATTTTGTTGTAAACCTAAGAGCGCTTTAAAAAAACAAAATCTTAAAAAAATAGAAGACGACATAAGTTAATTTTCCTTTAACATGAAAGTTTACGTAGGCAAGCCAGGTCAGTGGTCAGGGACCCAGGTTCACTCCCTTTTGTTGTTCTGCCATCCAGGTCTCTCACCTTCCACTTCACACCAGGATGACCTGATTCCAGCCAACAAGAATGAGAAAAGGAAGAAAGAAAGATATATCCTTTTTTTAAAGGACACGTCCCAGATACTACACAAACATTTCACTGGCCAGAAAGCATCACAGAAAGCATCCCATGCCCACCAGGTCTTGGAAGCCTAGGAAATGTGACCTTCACTCCAGTGGCCATGTGCCTCCATGTAAATGCAGAGAGCTATTACTCCAGAAATGTCCAGGACAGAGAGGTTTACCACAGTTTTATACAGCGACAATGAGCTTTGAATCAAACAGATCAATATGTACAGATAAGTTGATTAGCTTCTAATCAGCTCAGAGTAAGAATATCACTGAGTTTTTACAGTATTTTTAGTATTTAAGGCCATATGTAATATAATGCTAGTTATCAGGAAGAGTCAGAACTCACCTCCTACAGATAAACTGCTTTAGCTTCAAGCCACTAAAACGCCCAGCCCAAATGACCTGTACTGAGACTTAATACTAAGGCATCTTCAAATTAAGTGTTCTAAGATAAATAAATAAATAACTGCATAAGGCCAAGATTTAAGATGGAAGGAGAGATTAATTTGAAATTATCTTTTCTGGTTATAATCATGAATACATCTGTCTTCAGGATAGAGCTGAAGTGCTCTAAATGCTAAAATTCCTAAGTGCTGTATTCACTATTATTATCCAAACTTAAATGCATTGGGAATAAAAGTGTGGGGAGACTATATAAAAGCCAAAGAAAGACAACGAATGTTATGATTTTGAGAGGGTCTGTGATATTCTTTAAAGCATTTACAAGATTCTCTAAGAGATGTGAGACTTCTTGCCCCATCGTAATACCCCCAAAGGCAATTATTTCACAGATCCAAAACAAATAAAACTGAATTTATTTTTAAATGTGCTATTATTTAAGTTTTTTTATTCATTAAGCTTCATCACTACCATCACCCAAAAGAGTCAAATATGGAGGTTACACTCTTAACTAAAAACCTGGAAATTAATGACAGAACAAAGGACTTTAAAGTCCTTTTTTAATAAAAAAAGCTAGCTCAGAATCTGACTTTGGCTCAGGTCATGAGCTCACGGCTCGTGAGTTCAAGTCCCACATTGGGCTCTGTGCTGACAGCTCAGAGCCTGGAGCCTGCTTCCAATTCTGTGTCTCCCTCTCTCTCTCTGCTCTCCCCCTCTCACATTCTCTCTCTGTCTCCCACTCAAAAACAAATTAAAAATTTTCCAAAAAGCTAGCTCAGAAGTTCAAACAAAAATAACAGAATTTTGGTTAGACAGAAATCTACATGGTCATACGGTTCATAGGTCAAAACCATTCCTGAGGACAGTCTAATCTGTATTTGAAAGCTCACAGATTCTCCAAAGAAGACATGAAAATGCCCAACAAGTACATGAAAAGATGCTCAATCATTATGGAAATGCAAATAAAAACCACAATAAGATACTACCTCATACCCGTTAGGATGACTATTATCAAAGAGAACAAGTGTTGGTAAGGATACAGAGAACTTGTATCCGTTGTGTACTGCTGCGGGGAATGTAAAATGGTTCAGCCACTATGGAAAATGGTATGGTGGTTCCTCAAAAGAATTAAAAACACAATTACCATATGATCCAGCAATTCCAATTCTAGGACTTGAAAGCAGGGACTCAAATAGATATTTGTACACTCATGTTTATTCCAGCATTATTCTGTGAATAACAGCCAAAGGTGGAAGGAACCCAGGTGCTCATCCATAGATGATGGATAAACAAAACATGATACATATCCATACAATGGAGTATTATTCAGCCTTAGAAATTTCTGGCACATACCACAACATGGATGAACCCTCAGGACATTATACTTAGTGAAATAAGACAGTCACAAAGGGACAAATACACTATGATTCCATTTATATCAGCAATTACATTTATAAAGTAGCAAGGTGGTTGTCAGGACTGGGAGAGAAGAACAGGGAACTGGTGTTTAATGGGTACAAGTTTCAGTTTTGCAAGATGAAGGAGTTCTGGAGATGGACAGTGGTGATGGTTGTACAACAATGTAAATATACTTAGTGCCTCTGACCTGTACACTTAAAAATGGTTAAAATGATCAATTTTATGTTATGTACATATTATCACAATTAAAAATTTTTAAAGAAAAAATGATAGACCCACTTGAGCAAAGATTTATTTTATTAAGTTTATTTATTTATTTTGAGAGAGACAGAGAGACACAAGAGAGGGAGGGGCAGAGAAAGAGAGAATCCCAAGCAGGTTCAACACTGTCAGTACAGAGCCTGAGGCAGGGCTTGAACTCACAAACCATGAGATCATGACCTGAGCTGGAACAAAGAGTTGGATGCTCAACCGAGCCACCCAGGCACCCCAATTTGAGCAAATATTTAAAAAATAAAAATCTCATTAAGTAGGATGTACCATTATACTAAGGACTCAAGATGATAAAAAAATAATTATCATTTCATTTACTTTTCCTTAAAAGTAATCTAGCAGTCTACACATATATGAAGGAATTTAGATCTTAAAAGATATTTTTTCTCAGGTTTGCCTCAAAATAATCAACTGGGGGATAGCATAAGTGGGGAAGTACAAGCGAAACAAGATTCACCTATCGTTAATAACTACTGACGCAATGCTATGGACACATGAAGGTCCTTTATATCATTTTTTTACAGCTGTATTTGTTTCAATTGTGCCATAACTGAACAGTTTTAGTCACTTTTTATTGTACACTTACTATATGAAACAGTTTTAAACAAAATTATCAAGAGCCACTAAAGAGCAGCAAATTCTACAATATGTGTAAGAAAGAACATTTTCAAAGGGAAGTGCTCCTTAGACATTACCACTTGCTTTGATAGAGAAACCCAGTTCCTATTCTTTGGGCTTTTGTAAGTAATAGTTAAAATATATTGAATGTTTCCTACTTATCTAGACTTTACATGTACTATTTTTGTAATCCTCACAATAACCTATTATTATCCCCGTTTTACAGATGAGGAAACTGCGACTCAAAAAAGCAAAGTAATGTGATTCAAGTTCACAGGTATTATGTCAGCTTTAACCTAGGAGTCTGACTGCAAAGCCTTCAATTTAACAAGCACCTTTCTCTAATGACAAGAGTCTCTTTCCCTTTCTTGGTAGCTAAGGACGGCCTCATCGATCCTGAGTGGCCAGAACTGATGATGTCTGATTGAGAACCTATGGAGGGAGACATTTCGTTTTCTAAGGGGTAAGACCAACACCTTTGCCTCAGTTGTCTCAGTAAAGCCCTGAGGATTTTAAACATTAGCTTCACTCAATTTAGCATCAGAGGTTGTAAGACCTTGGGCACAGAACTGCAACAAGAAGATACAGATCAACATAAAATTTATTTTAGAAAACAAGATGACCCAAAACAAGTAAACTTTCATATCGCCCATTTCTTCCCCTTTTGTGTTAATAATCATCCTATGATGAGTTGCTTGACATCTGTCTTTGCCCCCTTGAAATAAGCTCAGTCAGGACTCAGATGCTGTCTGCCTTGTCTACAAGTCCATCCCTGGTGCTACCATGGTGCTTAAACATAGCCAAGGCTCAATGTATGTGTAGTGAAAGGAACTGAATTCTGAGTGTCATGAGTGTTCACTAATTTAATTGGAAGCAACACGGTGAGGAGGAGAGTAGGGTCTTTGGAGCAAGCATTCATTCATTCATTCGTTCCTTCACTCATTTGTGCATTTATGCAATCAATATTTGGGACACCTACTACGTGCCATTTTTCTAAGTGCTGGGAACACAGCAATGAAAGATGTCTCTACCTTGGCTCTGCTTCTAATCCCTGAGCAATCCTGGGCAGTCACTCGGTCTGCAGGGGTCAGTTTCAGCTGTTGTACCAGAAAAACAGGATACTAATAACCAATATGCAACATTATTTTAAGGAAAATGGGTAATATATGTAAAGAAGCAGGGTAAACACTCAATAAATGGCAACTATTCTAATTAGTGACAAATCAAAAGTCAAAACAAAATACTAAGTAGAAGACAGAGCAAGTGACAAATGGCATTAACTTCCAGAGGAAATGCACCTAGCAAAGTTCAGTGAGAAAAATGTTGGTAACAATGTGTTCTTTCTATGTGGTGCTTAGTTTTCTTCAAAATGTTTGGGATATATCATCTTAAATAGGAGTGAAAATCTCCCTAGATTTTTATACAAGAGAAAAAGTATCTACTGGAACCAGTTTGCTTGACATTCAAAAGCTTTGTGGCCAAAGAAGGTTATGCAGATTTAAACTGTTTTTGACATCTTGCAGCAACGACCAAACAGAGGAAATCATGTCAACTGAGCTTCTAAATGACCTACAGCCATGGGACACTTGGCAAGCTGGAAAAGACTTATCAGGAAGCCTACTGTAAAGTTTATTCTTTCAAGGAGTCTCGGTAATTTCCGCAATCCCCTCCCCAAAAAAGGCTACAAGTATTATTTGTCAATCACTCTCAGTCAAGAATTTCCACTTATATTTCATCTCATCTTCTCAAAGGTTCTGTGAAGCCGTCTCTGTTAATTTTATGAGGGAAATGAAATTCAGAGAAGGTGAGAAATGTGCCCAAGCTCACACGGCTCGTGAAGGGTGGTACCAGAATCCACAACATAGCCCTTCGGATGGGGAGACCCTGCCCCTCTATCACTGGCACTTCCCACAGGCTTTTCCACCATCCTTTCAACTTTCTGAGATAAGAAAGAGAAGTGAGCTTTAAAAAAATGGATTCCTTATACCCCAACTTTAAATTCTCAACAAGGATTCCAACCACCGTAAATCCCTTTTACCTGAAAGCCTCTGGTTTTTTCTCAGTCCTGTTAGGAACTGGAAAGGCTACAATGCATCCCTGTGATGGCACAAGATGGGAGATTAGCTGAAGTGCCTTTGACATCAAGTCATCTGAGTACCTACAAGTGCCCTTCCTGGATGGTGTCGACAGGCTCTGGTCCCACAACCACTATCATCTCACCTTAGGAGAGCCACCCTCTCCAGATGCTGAAAGTTTCCACAGGATGAGAAAATAAATAAATAAATAAACAAACAAACAAACAAACAAACAAGCAAACAGAGTAGTCATTTGATATCATTTATCATAATATGTACCATCACCTTATCAGTCCAGGGTCTTCCTTCAAAACTTCACTTCTATTTCGTTCTTTTAAAAAAATCATTTGTTGAGCCCCCACTTTGTTGCAAGCACTGTGTGCCTAGTGTCAGACTAGGTATAGCATATTCTTTATCTCTTCCCTTGGGTTTGATGCTGTTTTCCCAAAGGTCTTCACTTCTTAAGCACTGTCAAATACAATAGTCACTAGCCACAGGAGCTATTTAAATTTAAATTACTTAAAATTAAGTATAATTTAAAATCCAGGTCTTGGGTAACACTAGCCACGTTTCAAGTGTTCAGTTGCTCTGTGTGGGTAGTGGCCACCATATTAAACAATCCACATACAGATTATTTCCACCATGGTAAGAAGTTCCACTGGACAGTGCTGCCACAGAGCATCATGTTCTGTGTTTTCATCTGCCTAGGACTTCCAGCCAGCATCAAATCAAGAACAGAACTACTCTCAGAGTAGGACAGACCAAGTTCCCGATCTTACCATTCCTGAGGCTCCAAAGGTTAGAGTGCAGTAGAAGGGAAAAAGGAATCTAGTAACCTATCTCTTGTGAGTGACTAGGCATCCAAGGATGCCATGGAGTAACCAGGATGCTGATTACCTACTGATACTGAATTACAAACACAAAGACTTATTGCCGTTATTTTAAAAGACGGAGAGAGCCACAGAAAGAAAAATAAAGACTCGAATCCAAGCTTTGTGACCGCAGACAAATTGCGTAACTTCTCTAATCCTAAATTTCGTCACCTGCAAAGTGAAAAGGTAGATCCATTCTAGGTTCCCTTTCATTTCCAAAATTCCTGGATTCAAAAGCTTTATTTACTTTACATAATATCCAAGGAACTGTGTAGACTTCAAAGATATATAAGATAATACTTCAAAGAGCTTATTAAAAAGAAGCTAGTAAATTTAAAAAAAGTAAAAGCTAGCTACATAGGGATAAATAATATAAGAAAGGACATTGTGAGAGTCATGAAAATGGTATTACCAAAGTATCTCACAGAATCTGCCTCGCTATCAGGAAGACATGAAAATGTTCACCTTTTTTTCCCTTCAAAAAATTTAACAACATAGTAGACCCCATGGCACATACAAGGTGTTTCATAATTTTACTTAAATAAACAGGAATAGGAAAATAATAATAATTACTATTACTGTTACAGACACTTATTGAAGATCTAATATATGTTAGGTTCTATACAAGACACATCCCTAAGTAACTCATTTTGCCATCAAACAGCTCTACGAAGGAAACATTTTTGGTTTTCATTACTTTACAGATAAGGAAACCAAAGTGAAAGTAGTCCGTTGCTAACCCACAACCAGACAGATCAACAGTGGCAGAGCCGAGATTTAAAACCAAGACGACCCGGACACCTGGGGGGCTCAGTCGGTTAAGCATCCATCTTCAGCTCAGGTCCTGATCTCACGGTCTGTGGGTTCGAGCCCCGTGTCAGCCTCTGTGCTGATAGCTTGGAGCCTGGAGCCTGCTTTAGATTCTGTGTCTCCATCCCTCTGCCCCTTCCCTGCTCGTGCTGTGTGTCTGTCTGTCTGTCTCTCTGTCTCTGTCTCTCTGTCTCTCTCTCTCTCAAAAATGAGTAAACATTAAAAGATTAAAATAAAACAAGACCACCCAACTGCAGGGCACATGTTTCTTCCACTTCACACTGGCTCCTGAAGAAAAAGTTTACTTGCCAATCACAATGAAGGATGTCAAATAAGAAGGCTCCCAGCCTTACTCTTAAGAACCCAGCTAATGTCACAAAGCTGCCATTTTCCTATTTTTTCAGTAAACGGAAGAGCAACTTCTTCTCTCTGAATGGGCTCCTCAGCCAAAATATCCCAGCCTGGACCAGGTGGCAATTTTAATGAAACTGGAACCAAGTTCATGACTGTCTGTTAGAGCTCCAATGTCCTGAGACCTTTGTTAATTGAATTAGACACAAGACAAAGGGAAAAGAGGGTAAGTTAAATTTTCATATTGCCTTGGGCAAATGGCAGAAAGAAGTGGGCCTTGTTTTCCCTAAGGAACCGGGTACCCACTTTATCATTTACAATTATTTTATAATTAGATTGGTATTTTGTAAGACAGAAGTCCCTGTCACCCTGACCTTCCAATGCCTCCTTTTCACTGCTATGAACGGGGGGAGCAAGAGCTTGTTTTCCACAATTCTGTTTTCAAGGAGACTTAACATTTCATATATCACTAAACTATCCAAATCCAAAACATTTCCGTATTCTCTGCAGTGATCGCATTCCATCACCAATACCACCTAAAAATACCCTGCTTTCCATCACTCAGTAGAACCACAAAGGCTATTAGAAGGCAATAAAATCCCTAGATAGCTTCTCTTTCCTACATCTGCACTCTCCCCTGATCAATTAGATTCACGGAGGCTGGAGGTGGGAAATAAAGGAAATAAAATTCAGGCCACAAATCCTTATCTTAATCTCACAAATAGCACTGACAAGCAACAACTGGTGCGGGAAAAGCTCAACCGTGGAAGGCTTTCCGGCTCTGAACTCAGGTTAATGATTATCCAAAATCCATCATTGAATTATTACTCATAACATGTCCACTTCTCAGCAAAAAATATCATAGATGACGGTTCTATTCTATCTCAGGGCACATGTCAGTATTTATGTTACTGAGGGGAAAACAGGTCTGCATTTGATTCAGACAGATTAAATTCATATTTATAGTAGACAATATCCCTTAGTCCAGAAAGGAGCTTTCAAGTAATCTAATTCTAGAAGACAGTCCATTTCAGAATTTTTGAGCAATGGCAAGACATTTCTCCTGGTCCCTGCCTCCCATTGACGTCCCTAATTTAGAAATCTGAAGGTGTAAAGGCTCAGACCTTTTCTGATTACCTATTCGCAAGCACTCCTTCTTTTTCTCATGGGCCTTTCTCTTATCACTTATAAATTTACTTCATCAGCACCCTAAACCCAGAAAGACTAAGACAAGTAAGGTTCAAAAACGTCAACAATTGGGGCGCCTGGGTCAGTCCATTAAGTACCTGACTTCGGCTCAGGTCACGATCTCACAGTTAGTGAGTTCAAACCCCACATCAGGCTCTGTCTACATGGAGCCTGCTTCAGATCCTCTGTCTCCCTCTCTCTCTGCCCTCCCCTGTACTCTCGCTCTCTCTCTCTCAAAAATAAACATTTAAAAAATGTCAAAAATTATTTTCGATAATGGAGTTCAAGGAGGGGGGGGAATATTGACACCCTCAAGGTTAACCAGACTGGACAATCCTAAAGAGACAAATGCACTGAGTTAATACAGAAAATGTCAGCTAACTCGCCACTAACAGACTAGTAACTGTCTGTGGCTCAATTCCTCCCAAAGAAGAAGCAAGTCCTTCCCCTTTCTTATGGGAACCTGTATGCTTATGAAACAGACAGACTTCACAAATAGCTTCCAAAGGCAAGGTCTAGGTCAAGCCAATCAGCATGGGCAATCGTCCTATGGGGCTGACATCTCCCACTGCATCTTTCTGTAGGAAGGGCCAGTGGGCCCCTCTTGCTCTTCAAGAACAGAGCAGTCGGTCCTTAAAGACTAACCTTTTGCCACACCACATACACAGCAACATATTGGACCCCATGGCACACAAGTTTAAAAGCACCCTTTCAAGAGCATGTGCGTAACACGCACCCAAACCAGACTGGAATCTGCTCTCTTCTCCAAAAGACATCATTTTATCTTTTACAATGAAACTGAGCATCATCTCAGGGAAAACTTACCTTCACATTTAGGTCTGTCTTTAAAAGAAGAAATTAAAAGGAAAAAGCAACTGGAAGGAGAGTGAGCACATGGGAGATGAAGAGAGGAGAGGAACACAGGACAGAGGAGAGGACAGGTGAGGTGAGGGCACAGGACAGAGGAAAGGGCGGGTGAGGTGAGGTGAGGTGAGGTGAGGTGAGGTGAGATGAGGACACAGAACAGAGGAAAGGACGGGCGAGGTGAGGTGAGGGTAAAGGACAGAGGAGAGGGCAGGTGAGGTAAGGTGAGGGCACAGGTTTGCTCCATCCAAAAACACATTCATCCCACCAAGGTAGTGAATGAGGAAAATATTTTGATTTTCTTTTCTGGCCATTGAAGCATAAATAGCTGCTGCAGTAATAGCAAAATTATTGGTCATTGTGAGCAGTTCTGCTGGTGAGAGGCCGGCATTCCAGACCATTTGAAATACTGGCCCCAAGGTGCCCTAGATATTTTGTGTTTCAAATGCGGGAATGTCAGCTGCTGGACAAAACGTGATGTATCCTGTCTAGTGGGCAGCATGCTGGCCAGACACCGGATTTGGAATGTGTGTCCCTGCACCCTGGGTTCTAGCTCGGCCGTCCTCCACAGCCAGTGCTGCGTCCAGAACAAGGATTCTGCCCTGTGGAACAGAGCGAGAAGGGAGCAGTGTTTGGGCCTCATCAGCCAAAGCCAAAACCTTGTTCTAGTACCTGACTTCGGCTCAGGTCACGATCTCACAGTTAGTGAGTTCAAACCCCACATCAGGCTCTGTCTACACGGAGCCTCATCAGCCTGCCCGGATGGAGCCTAGAAAGCCCGAAAATTAAATGTGGCCGAGACTCATATCTTACGAGCTTTCAAATAAAGTGTTCTCAAATACATAAAATGGCATAATGACTCTAACTTAATCACTTGCTTATGAAAAAACAGTGTTATGAGTTGAAAAACTGGTAAGGCGTATACTGTGTCCATATGGATGTTTAAAATGTACTTGACATCAAATGAAGCCTACAAAGACCCTTTCTTTTTAAAATTCTTTTAGTGAAGTGCAAGGTTATATTAGTTTCAGATGTACAACACCCTAATACATTACTCTATACATTACTCATTGCTCACCACCCTACTGTCGTCACCATCTGTCACGATACAACATTATTACAATATTAACCATATTCCCTATGCTGTAGTTTTCATCCCTGTGACTTATTTATAATTGGAAGTTTGTATCTCTTAATACCCTTTACATATTTTACCCCATCCTTCCACCTGAGATGCCTCACACGAAACCAAAAAGCTGCTCACAAACATCCCAGGCCGACCTGCAGGTCCCAACCCTGACCGTGAGGCAGCACCACGATTGTCCATAGCCTGCACCACAGCAACACTCACTCTGCCTGGAGCATCATCCTTCTACACACTGTATATTTTTCCATAACGTCACTATGGAATTCTCCATGGAAAGAGACCTTTAGAATTCTCCCATCATTTGGAGGAACTCCTATAATGTGGATGAGAGTAATCACAAGAGAGAGACACATCTGACGAACACAAGAAACGCATGCATCCCAGCTCTTGTCTGTGCATTCCACTTTGCTAACCATTCACTGTTCCCCTCTCTCACAGGAATGTGTTACTACGTGTCATTCATAGCCTACCCAATAAAACGGAAACGCACATACATGTCTTTAGTGTGTGTGAATCACCACAATCCTGGTGCAAACAAGAGGTGGCCTGCGGGGGAGGGGAAACAGTGAGAACACCGGTGAATGTTTCTAGCTCAAAACCTATTTCCAAGAACTATGTTTCAACAATGAAGCAAAAGTGGAAAACTGGCATGAGAGGATAAAAACAGCAATTTATCCACTCTCTCCACTGTTACTGAGCAATGTGCCATGGTACCCAAGTTCTTTTCTAAACCTGTGATTGACTTCTTGATTGTTACGCATTTGTAACCCAGTGCTTCTTCCTTTAAGCAGGTAGAGATGAAACATCCTAGTAACAGATACCAGTCCTATACGTCTCTCCAATTACTTTGCTGTTCTTCACATTAAAATCTAGCCTCTACTGAAAATATAAATATAAACAAGATGCAAGAAACAGGGGTAAAACGGTCACATGAAACCATGATGTCAGGTTGTATGTCTCCAAACAGACATGGGCCATTTTGATGTGTGTCTTATTATATAAATTATCTGGTATTTATACATTATTCTTTATATCACAAATACAAAATATGTGTGCTTGGAGAATAAATAAAAGGATAGATAGGCAATCCATAATCAAGCATTATGAGCACAATTTACTGAACTGAGTTATTTTTTGTGTGAAAATGATTTAGCAGAGAAATATTTTCTAAAAATAAATTGTGTCATTAATACTAAACACAGTAATAAAAGGAGGGCAAAATAAGTAATACAAGCATTTCCAAGCTTAACCAACAAAATGATAGTGTTGAAAAGAATGAGGCATTATACTCTTTCCCTGAAGACATAGTCTGTTAACTTACCAGTAGCCCTAGCAGCAATTTGGTGGTCACACAACAACTTACAGAGCAAATTCAAAATTAGCACTAGGAAGCTCAGGTACCCTAAATAATCTAATAACTATTTCTAAAACTCCTAGCCTCATATTTTTATTTATTCTCATAATAATTGACTAAATGAGACACACAGATTCATGTCATATTACGTTTATTTCTAATCAAGATAAGCATTAGGTGTCTGATCAATGTGACCCTAACCTTCTATAAGGAACCAGAAAAAGAATATAGTGTTTGACCAAACAAGAGTAGCTAACTACTGTAATTTTACATCCAAAAGTCCAGCTTTCCACATGCACGTGCCTAGAAGATAGAACTTATGATTCTCATCTCTTGCATATTTTAATATTCAAAGCATACCAAACAATAAAAATATCGTAACTTACTTAAAAACACATAACTGCCCTCCAAACAGCTCTTCTCAGAACGAATTCTATTTAGAATGGGCAAATATCCAGTTATTTCGATCGATGTAGCAATACAATCATAATAATTTAGGCTCAAGTGGATTATGTTCTTGATTATCCAGTTGGGATGCTCTAGGTCTAAAATAAGCAACTAATCTCCAATTTCTATTTCCTATCATACTGTGTTGTCCCAGACACAAAAAACTGCATTCACAGGTACACAATACAATACTGTTTGTATGGCTAAAGAGAAAAACAACTAACATTGCATCAGGATGTCCATTCACCTTCACATGAAAGCAATACCAATATTGCCTCAAACACATACTCGTCACCATCTCTCGGTGATTTGGGCCCACATAGAGGAGGTTAGATTTATCACAGGTCAAAATAGCAGACAGCTTTTCAGCTTTATTCATGAAAGACCATACACAAACTCATCCTGGACTCCTCAATGGGCTCATGCTAATTAAAACCTTTAACAATTTTCTTGATTCCAAGGTATGACTTCCTTTTCGTTATTGCTAATGTTAACCAAAGAAATCTTGCCCCATAAGCGCTACAGATAATATGCTAAGGAAAAATAATCCCAGCATAAAATGCAATTGAAACGATTGGCACAGAAGTTAAATAAAGAATATTGCTTCCTTAATTTTAGGACTATTGTTGATTATGACCAGAATGAAGTTACCTAAGCAACCACTCTAAAGCACACACAATATTCAAATGCATCTTTATTATGGTGGCTCAGTGTCTAGAAGTTTGTTGCTGATAGCTGCAATAAAATGTATAAAGCTATCAGATCAGTTGGTGGCAAGAAAAAAAAAACAACCATAAACGTTTATGTACGATTCATATGGCACTGGAACATAAATACCCATAAACAAAACCATAAAAATAACCCAAAGTAAAAAATAATTTAGGCTAAGACAAAAAACAAACCAAAACACACACACACACACACACACACAAAAAAAAAAAAAACCAAGAAAAGTTTAGTCGCAAGTAAACTGTTAACACCAACCATAGATTCACAGACACATTAACTCTTGTTGCTGAACTGCAAAGTGGTCTTTTCATCTCTAAAATGCGATACCTTTATACCACCCTTATAACTCAAATGCTTAGGGGAGTATACGAAAAAGCTTCTGAAAACTACTACGGATGCTACAAAATCACAGGTGTAACAAAGTATGTGATGCCCAGACTTGCGGGTACTGCTGATGGCAGGTTAATCTGCGTGAAGTCGGCCGGGAAGCTGAGGGAGGAGTACGGCCAGCCTCATTCACTTCACTGCGTCCCTACACACTTGAGAATCTCAGACCATCTTCAAGTACAGTGTGCGTACTTTGTGATTTGGGAAGTCTGAGGCCACAAAGTTAGTACATATTCCGGGGAGAAAACAAAATCAAGGAAGACAAAAGTTTCCCTTTGTTCAAGAAAGTGAAGAAATCCTTACCTTTCTGTACACCAGCATGTTGGGTGATTCATCCGCCACCCCGTTGCTGGTCTGCCCGTAATTATTCCCCTGGGCCATGTCACCCCACACTTGGTCAGCTCTCAGGCACTGGACGATCGGTCTGCCCTGCAGAGGGTTAGAGAGACTTCAGTGAGATGTGAGTGGTGGTGCTCAGGGGGTTGACTTGAATCGTCTTCCTAATCCACAGCTCCCACACCGGGCACACTTGCCGAGAGGCTGGCTGGAGGAAGCGGCACAGAAACAGATTTTTAAAAATTGAATATACACCTACTGTACCCCCAGGGATTTGTGAGAAATGACAGTCTTTCAGTTAGAATAGACATTGGGCTGTGGTTTTAAGTGACTTGATCTTCTGGATACTCGTTTTCAAAAGTGTTTGAGGCTCACCTAAAAAACCCACGGCTACCGTTTACGCGCTACAGAGAGTTCTCTGGTCCCCAGTACTTGCATAGCGACTTGATGATGTTTTCCCAAAAGGGCGGAAAGGCAGTACCCTGCGGCGGCACACGCGCGCCCAGGTATCCGGCTAGTTTCCCCGCAGGCAGCGCATCACACAGGCCCAGTCCGCGTGCCGTTCTCGCTCTTCATTCCCCGGGTCTCCCTCTGGGAGCCGGGGAGCTTCGCCCACTTGCACCTGCCCGGCACTGCCCGCCACTGCCCGCCACCCGCTCCCTCCTCTCCACTGCACTTCGGAAGTCAGGAGGGAACCGTGCCCGGTCTGTGCGAAAAGGCACCAGAATCCGTCCCGAACACGGGACCTGGTGGGAGCCAACCCCTCGGGCCATTACCTGGGTCCCCGCGCGTGGCAGCCCGGCTGCAGGAGCCTCAGAGCAACCAGCCCAAGCGGAGGAGACCAGCGAGACCCAGCTCCCGCCGCCTGGCTCTCCGGGCGCCACAAATGGCAGCAGTTTCAGCACCGCGGACCTGGGCGAGCGCGGCGCCCGCAGCCCGGCAGGGGCGCGGGGCTCCCGGGGCGGCCGCGCGGCGGGGCGCCGAGCGAGGGTGGGTGCGGGGCGCGCGGGGAGGCGCCGCCTCCTCCCCTCCCACCTCCCCTATTTACCTCCTCGGCCAAGGTCACGGCCCCGCGGCGTCAGCCCTCGCGGGCGGGCTGGGTGCCGGCGCTGTCAGCTGGCGGCGAGCGGAGCCCCGACGCAGGGCAGCCTCATCACACTCGGCGGATGCGGAACCGCGCGGCTCAGGCCACCGCCGTCGCCGCCGCCGTGCACAGGCCGCCCCGGCAGCCCGCCGCTCGCGCCCGCTCCCCCCCCCTCCCCGCCGCCTGGCTGGCCCGCTCCCGCCGCCGCCTCTGCTCCCGGGCGCGGGGACCAGCCGAGCGCGCGCCGCAGGCGAGGCGCCGGCCCGTGCGCGCGACTGGGGAGGCGGGAGGAGGGGCGGTCACGTGGGCCGGGCGGCCGGAGGCGCGGGCGCCCCGGGGCCGCCCCGCCGCCCGCCCTCGCGCCCCGGCCCCGCGGGCGCACACCCCGCGCGGCCGCCGGTGCGGGCGCCGCGGGCGGCCTGGGGGCCCGCGCAGAGCGGCGAGCGGCAGCCGGAAGGGCAGGGCGGGCGCGCGGATGCAGGGATGCAGGGATGCAGGTCTGGATGGAGTCCCGCGCAGCCGGCGCGTTTCATCACGTGCCTGCTGACTCCGCTGACAGTGCGAGGGCAGCGGATGATTGATTATCGCTGTGCTTAACTGACGGCGGGGCGAGATGCCGGCGAGTCCTGGGAGGCGAGAAAATGGCCAGGACCGATGGAGCCCTGTGGCCCGCCGCCTGCGGCTTTGTCAGCTTCGTCCTAAGTTTGAGCAATGGGAAGCGATCTGGAGGCTGCCCACTCGAGCTGGAAGCCTCGCCACCTGTGAAACCGAAGGGCCACCCATCCCCCGTGCGCGCCGCCTTCTTGCAAGGGAGGTGCTCAGAGGACCCACCTCTGCGCCCCTGCTCCCACCTGCTGCAGGTTTCCAAGAGGCCCTGGGGTGCTGATCCCCCAGAATTATTCCTCCAAGTCGATGGCATTAATTCCGCTGTAAGGGTTGGAACGACATGAAGAAGCAAAATCAGTGTCGCCCCAATTATAGTAAAGAAACTTGTGTCTCTGGCTTTCTGGGGCAGATTTGGGAAGCTATAAATATCGAGTTTGCTTTCTTTCCTCAGCTGGGCCAGGTGTGGGGGAGAGAGAGAGACAGGATAATCAAGACAGCCCCTTCTCAACATCCTAGCTGCACACAGAATAGAAGTGACCCCTGGTTGGGTCACCAGAGCCATGTGGCCCGGTGCATTTGCCCCAGTCCCATCTGGGCAGGCAGGTTTCACCCAAGGGGCAAAGAGTTCTCTAACCTCTGTTCTAAGCACTACAGGGCAAAGGTTCCCATCCCAAACTGCTTTGTACACACCCTGGTCTGACCCATCTCCCTCTCTTCCCCAGTTCCCCAAGTTTCTCCATTGTGTGCTCTGGAAAGTATGCTGTTTTGCGTCAAAACTGTCATTTCATTTTTGTTTTTTTCTCTAACATTTCCTAAACGTTCTGTTCTACCCGGAACCTACCTCTTCCCCCTTCAGCCCCTCTCTCTTCCTCTTTGCTCAGTCTACTTCTGGAAAGCTGGCATGAATGGGATTAATAAATTTGGAAAGAATAATTGGGTATGCTCACTCAGCTTGACCACTTTTCCTCTTAAGGGCAAGCTGCCTGAGGGAAGCAAGGTTTCTCCTTTGCATCAGTAGACAAAGGGGGCCCTGCCCGTGCTCAGCACTGATGGACCATTTTTATCAATCAACAAACTAGCATATAGAATAGAGCCAACTTTGTATATTTTATGCATGAGATATAAAATACACCCCAGATGCTTGGGACCCCATCTATCCATCCATCATATAGATAGAACATCGATATCTATACCTGGGTCTAGATCTAGATTATCTTGCATAAGTTATCTATATGTAGGTATAGACATGTATAAAATCTCCCTTGACATACTTTCCGCTTATTTTTGCCCTATTTTTTTGGCTTCTTTGGCACCAAGAATGTCTTCTGCTTTCATTTTGTCCTGAACCTATTCTATCCTGCTATCTCCATGCTACTAAACCAATGGTGAACGGTCAATTATCGTATCAAATGGCTTTTCAGCCGTTGTTAACGTTGATCTCTTTCACATTCTCAAAAACGTTCTACATTTATTCTCCTCTGCATTTCTGGTTGCTATTTCTCAGGCTATTACTTGTTTCTCTTTTGCTTTTTCACCCTTAAATTTTGGAGTGCCTCAGATCTCAATCTGTGGGACTCTTCTCCTCTAAATTTACATGCATTCCCTAGGTGGGCTAAATCAGACTCACATCTTTAAATGCTACCTAAATAGTAATAACTTCCAAATGTATACTTTAATGTAGGTCTGTACTCTGAAATCCAGTCGGTCAACTGGCTCTCCACTTGGATACCTAATTGGTGTCTGATTCAGCTTTATGATAACAAGGATATTGTCTATTTAACTCACTGCCATACGTTCCAGGCATAGGATAGTTCCTAGCCCACAGTAGGTGCATGTTAACTAAATGAATCAATGTATCTAATAACAACAATCTGATACATAATCTTTATATTTAGTAATGCATTGTTTACATTATTATCTCATTTAATCCTCTAAAACCCTGCAGAGGTGGTTATAACTGTTATCTCTTTTACATCGATGCACCAATAGGGAAGGAAAGGATCAGACAGGTTAAGTAAACTGCCCCATACAACCCACATAACCACTAAGTGGCTGTAGTGGTTTGTGCCGTGTCAACTTGATTAGCTGGAACTACATTTCCCAGGATGCCCTTCCTTGTATTCAAGCGAGGAGAGGAATTTGTGCAAGATTGAGAAAACAGTGAGGCTGCACCCAAGGAACATAGCACCTTCCTCTCTGGTGGCCTTTGCAGTCTGTGTGTTGACATGTACCAAGTCCCAGAAGGTTCTAGTATGTCCTTGCTCTCCCTCACTTCACATTCAGGTCTTCCAAATTCATTCCCCTCCTGAGTAATGGTACCCCCAAACACTTCATAAAAGACTGAATGTGGACCTACAAAGGCAGCAGCCACACAAAGACCACAGCTTTCCACTGACTTTCCTGCCAGCCTCCTTTTATGGTCCCCCTCCTGCACCTGGCCATGCCTGGCTCCCCAGCTTCCCCTGTAGACTTCAACTTGCCCACCCACTTGCCGAAGACCTCAGGGGGGTTAATAGTGTCTTTTTTTCAGATCTTCCCATTCCTTCTTCTGGAAAATAACTTCCCCAGCTTCCCTCACAATTGTATAAGCTCTTGTTCCCATAATACTCCCCTTACTCCATTGCGTTCACAGTGTTTCTACTTCTCTGACTGAGTTCTCTACCTCTCTGGCAGAGCTCAAATCCAAGTCTTCCTGGTACTTTTCACTATTCCACAAGAAATCCAAGTTACAGAGACAAAAACCTCGAAGCCATTGATACATGAAAGTGCAAAACTGAACCACAGAAAGTGTGAAAAGAGTTGATATTCCAACCAGGCTCTTCAAGGACTGATAGGAGGTCTACCTGAAAGGTGACGAGGAAAGGAGTTTCCAGTCAGGCACAAAGGCAAATTCTAAAACCCATTAGGACAATGACTATAATAAGACGACCACTCATTGAATTCATGCTGTCTCTAAACACATTAAAAATATTCTCACCATTTCTGACAAAATCTACCCCATAAGCTATGAAAAGAAACTGATGTTCCAGTTAGGAAACTTGACTGTGATTGTATACTTTCTAAATATCAGAGTCTGGACTCGGACACAGCGCTGTGTGACTCCAAAGCCCTATGAAAAACACCTGAAAAGTGCCTCTAGCTACAGAATGAGTTTTTAAAAATCCGAGGGTCCCCCACAGAGATGCCTGTCATTCTACTGTCTGCTTCCTCTCTCCTGGCACCTGTCTTCCCTCCACACACGTAACTCACACCTTTCTCACTGGGCACTAATAACTCAAGATGGCTTATGGCTACTTATGGTTGCAAGGCAAATATCATGGAGCAAAACTCAGGGCAGAGCATGATTCACCATTTCTTCTTTAGTTACTGTTAAGCCTCATTAGACGGATCGTAATTTGTGTTATTGTGCATTGGAAGCAAAATTATGTCTTATTACCTTAATACTCCTAGGACTCACATTTTTTTTTTCTTATCTAACCTTGAGGGAATTAGACTAGATCATCTGGATCTTAGAACATAAGGTTTTAATATGTTCTTTTGTACTTTCCTCCTACATGATGGCCCTTTATGTTGTAAACAGCAAACAACATGGATATTGTGGCATGTCTTTCTGTTTCTTTCTTTCCAAAACCATGTAAATATGTGATCCTCAGCTAAAATCATGTTTTTATCATTTTCCTTGTGGACCTTATGTTTTGTGATATTTCTGTCAAACAAATTAAATTGTAAGATGTAATAATGCATCCATTTTTTCCATTCCAGATAAAACTCCAAGGACCAGGTAAGAGCCCTGTTACTTCACTAGGTGGATAGAATTTCTCCCCAAATAATGGCATTCGTGGTTTTTGTTGTTATTGTTTTGTTTTTTGTTTGTTTTTAGCTTCAGCAGTCGTATCTTGGAAAAAAAATAGAATTTGATTTGTTTTTTAAATACTGGACATAGTTTCAGTAGTTTGTGAGGACTGTTGTAACAAATTATCACACACTAAGTGGCTTGAACAACAGAAATGTATTGTCTCACAGTTCTGGAGACTAGAAGTCCAAACTCAAGGTGTGGGTAGAGGTGGTTTCTTCTGAGGACTCTGAAGGAAAGATTTGTGCAGGGCCTGTCTCCTTGGTTTGTAGGTCACTGTCTCTCCCTGTGTCTCCTCACACTGTCGTCTGTGTTTGTTTCTGTGTCCAAATCTCCCCTTTCTATATGGACATCAGTCATATAGAATTTGGGTTCACCCCACTGACCTCATTGTAACTTGACTACTTCTCTAAAGATCCAATCTCCAAACCAGGTCATTGTGTGGGCACAATTTAACCCATAGCAGCAGTGTTTATTTTTGCAAATCATTAGGGGCTCCAGAATTCCCAAACTGTGAGCTACTTCCTTCCCTCCTTTCCTTTTTACCAGTTGTACATGGAAGTGTGTTTTTTACATTTTCATTTTTACATCATACATGCACATATATAACATAAGTATATGTTTTATAACATATCCATATGGTGTATATATAAAGAATCTAAAGAAATATATGTGACTTTTGCCCTCAAGAAGTTTCCTTTTTTTTTTTTAATTTTTTTTAACGTTTATTTATTTTTGAGACAGAGACAGAGCATGAACGGGAGAGGGACAGAGAGAGGGAGACACAGAATCTGAAACAGGCTCCAGGCTCTGAGCTGTCAGCACAGAGCCCGATGCGGGGCTTGAACTCACGGACCGCGAGATCATGACCTGAGCCGAAGTCGGACGCTCAACCGACAGAGCCACCCAGGCGCCCCAAGAAGTTTCCATTCTTTTTCAGAGGATAAAATTTCTCTTTTTTCTCACAACTCACACACAGACCAATCTGCAAATCCAGTTGGCCTCTCCCTGCAAACTACATCCAGAATTCTCACCACCTCCTCTGCTCCCAACCTGGTTTAAGCCACAATTTAATCTCTCCTGGGTGAATACAAGGACCTAACTGGTTTCTCTGCTCCCATCCTTCCCCATCTACATCTGTTCTCAATGTAGCAGCCAGTGGTCACTTTAAAATGAAGCCATGTCACTTGTCCATGTAAAATCCTCCAAAGACACCCCATGTCACTCAAGGTATCTTCAAAAAGCCTCATGCTCTGACACCATGTTACCTCCTCTGACCTCAGTTTATGCTGTTCGCCTTCTTACTCACTCTGTTCTAACCACACTGCCCTCCTTGATTCTTTAAACACTCCAGGCATGCAGCTGCCACAGCTATTTGCACTGGCTGTTCCTACTGCCTTGAATGCTTGTCCCTCGGATATTGCTCCCTTCCTTTCTTCAATTCTTTACTCAAATGGCATCCTGTCATTTGGTGCCTCTTCTAGAATAGTGAAGCCTATTCTACACACCTTAATTAAGATTATATACTCTCCTTGTACTCCCCTCTCTCATTACACTGTTTTATTTGCTTTCAGAGCATCCATCACCTTCTAGTATACTGTACTACTCAGTTACTGTTTGCTGTCTGTCTCCCCCTACAAGAAGTAAATTCTGTAAGGTCAGGGATTTTCCCTCTCCTATTCATCGCTGCATTCCTGGGGTCTAGAACAGAATACGGCATATAATTAACACCGAATAATTATTTGCTGATCTCTTGTGAATAAATCCATGAACACGATTCTGTCGAAAGACTGGCTGGGCTCAAAGAATCCAGTCAAAAACGTCGAGCAAAACTGAATTCAACTCAAGTTTCACTGTGGCTGGAAATGCTCCACCCTTAAAATGCATTTCCTGTGTGTCATGAAGGAGAAGAATAATTCTCTTTCCCACCATACACCCACTTCACAGAGGAACAGTTGAGAATTAATTAAGTGGTAATGTGGAAAAGGCATTTTGAATTTCTAGGAGAAAGCACTTTATTAATTTGAGGCTTTTATTACATGAAAGAATTGTGAGCGACACAGGAGCAAGCAGAAAGAGGAGGAAAATGTTGATGAGATTGCACTGTTCACAATACTGCAATGGCATTTTCAGGGATAATTGATTTGAGATTGATAGAAGCAGAGTGAACAAAGAAAAGTGGTTTGTGAAATCTTACCCCATGGACAGGTTAAAAAAAAAAAAAAAACCTTCTTCTCTGTAGTTAATTCTCAATTATTTAGATCACAAAACCCCATTAATGAAATATTTTCCACTTTTACCATTCTTTTGTCCATTTTATGGCCATTTTCCTGCTAATTAGAACTCCCATAACAATGTCAGAGGGCTGACAAAGGAAAAGACTAAAAAACTAAAATTTGTCCTTATCAGTTGATTCCTCTCTCCTTTCTGTTGAAATGTTTAAATTCTGAACTAGATTACTTTCAGAATGACACCATTTTTAAATGTTATACACTTTTTGATTCACTAGAAAATTAGCTGAGCATGGATTATGACACAACATTTCAGGGCAAATGAAGTCTTTTGGAAAGACAGTCTGGTGGTGATCATACTGACCACATCAAGAGAAGCAGTGGCATAGAAATAGACCATCCCTTCTGCTGGTCAGACACCAGGGGTGGCTGTAACTATAGTAATTGAAAACAGTCCGTGCAACAGGCAGGATGTAGTATCTGGAATGTAGTGAAAACCAAGTAACAGGATCAGAATGGCAACACAAGAGCTAAAAGTTAGTGCCCCTGCAGGAGGGCTAAGCATGGCAAGAACAGGCCATATTTAGAACTTTCTGCAGGCAGCAGGGCCGGGGGCAGAGCACCCCTAGCTGGATGGGGGCCATGGGGTTATGACCCCAGAAGACGGGAAAACAGAGCAATTCATTTCTTATTTGATTTCCAAAGTCTTCGCCAGAAACAGTCTTCAAACTGGAAATGATAGAAGACATGATTAGAACAAAAAACAATAAAAATGGAAGGGATAATCTTCAAATAATAAATAAAAAAGCATGATTTTGATGAAACAAACTTACTTTCTCCAGGCCACACAGCTCAGCAGGGTTACAGCCAGGACTTAAGCCCAATCTTTAGAATCCAAATCTGATGCTTCTCCCAGTATGTGATGTTGCCTCTAAGAGGCAACCGAGACTCAGAATAAAGGAAAAATTGGTAAAAGCGCTCTTGATTGTTTTAAAAAGTTTGTCTCCAGAGTCAGAGCAGTTCCATTCTTTTGTCCTGAAAGAACTTGGAAAAGAAATTCTCAGGAACTTTTAAAGTGCGGTAGAGAAAAGATGATAGCAAAATAGAGCCAATTTGCCTGAAATAAGAGAGAAAATCGATACCCAAATTAAATTGGTACACAGACTCTGTCCATAGGAAAGTTCTGTCACAGAATCCAGTAAATGTTTATTAAGTCCCCATGACACCAGGCATCATGTTAGTCTCTGATGATGAACACACCTTCCCAAGACAGAGGAGACAAATGGGTAAGTCACTGTATTGTGATGTATTCAGGATATGTGCATAAAAAGTGTTAGGAAAGCACTGAGATGAGAAGCAAGGGCATTTTATCAGTCTTTGAAACTGATGGGAATCTTCCAGATGGACAAAGAGGAGGAATAGCACAGAAGCACTTCAGGTGGGTGGAATAACATGTGCTGGACTGCAGAAACATGAGCAAGGATGAGTGTTTGATGAACAGCAAAAAGATTGGTATGGCTGGTTTCAAAGAGAGGGAAAGACTTTGATGGAGGTGAAGCTCGTATACAAATTGGAGACAGCTTGTGAAGAGCCTACACAGCTCATGCTGCAGAGCTTGGGTTTTAAGCAATCAGAGAGTGGATGAGTTTTGAAAACTTAAAGGGAAACGTGGTGATCACAAAGAGTCAGGGAGGGCCTGCCAGCTACGTGCCATGCAGACTAGCTTAACCTCCTCTGTAAGTATGGTCTCTAGACTGGCAAATGAGGGCTATGTGATGGCAATATATGTTATTCAGCATGGCATGCGATAGTTTCTTTTGTGATAGCTTTGTAAACATGATACTAAAATAGGGGCTTAAATAAGAGTTCATTGGATTCATTGGACTCATAACAGACTGAATAAGGTCGGCAAAAAGAGCACTGATTAATTGACCAGAACCGACCCAACAGGAGGACCTTATGGAAAAGGCTCAGAATTCTCACCTTAGAATTTCCCTTTGTAACTGGGCATGTGAACAGTGACTCTATTACAGGTGGAAACGGCCCAGTGACCGGATGTATAAATGGCATAAAGCTATGAGGAGTAGCTAATGCACTGGAGAATAGCAGTAGGACCCAAAGAGATCAAGGCAGGCCACGAAGATGGACTGAACCACATAAAATGGAATATACCAAGGAGAAATAGTAAGCCTCATATCCAGATCGAAGACAGCCGGATCAAGTACTAAATACAGGATGGACAAGATGTGACTGAACATCAGTTCGAATGAAAAAGACACTAGGTTTTTGTTTGTTTGGGTTGCAGTTGAAAGCAAACTCAATATTGTTCAAAAAGAGCACACATCTGCCCCCAAAAAGCCACTCTGATGACTGGAAGAAAGAGATATTTTGTCAGTGAAGAAAAAGGCTTGGACGATTTGGGATAATCATCTGAAAACATTAAAGGACTCTCAGAATCAAACAATCTTTCAAGCCCCGGAGGACAAACTTCACTTTGACAGGTAGAAGTTTCAGGCATACATTTCAGTTCAGCACCAGGAAGTACTTTCTAATAGTCAGGCTGTTCAGCTTTAATGAGGAGGTGAGTTGCACACCCCTGGAGGCATCTGAGGTGTCTGAGGGTAGACCCTGGTCTGGAAGAGATAGTTGCTACATTGAAGATCCTAGGTCTAGATGACCTCCAAAGTTGCTTCCATGTTGTCTGACTATAAGATGAGACGACATAGGAGGAAGCAATTGGAGAACTAAATGCTACCATTTTCCTGGGAGGACTTAAAATGATTTTGATCTAAACAGAGACAAGAATGACAGGAAATATTTAAAATGACAGATGGGTGAGGCCATAACACAGCCTCTCTTTGAGTTCATTTTGGGCTTCGGTGTTGTCAGGGAAGACCTCACATGGGACAGGGACTTACTTAGCTTCGAACATTGGGTAGATGGAAAAGGGGTGCAATGGCAGTTGTTCAAGTGTGACCGTGACAGACGTTCCACATGCAGAAACATTCATTATCTACGTTCACGCGGATGGTTTCCACCACACGGTTGTCTTAAGTGCATCTGCCGCTCAGTGACTAGTAGGTCCTCAAAAGATGCTGATTTTATCGTGCTCAGGGCAAGAGGGCGCCTGCTCACCCCAAGTCAAGCCTCCCTTGTAATTCTCTAATTCTCCTTTCTCTGATTCTCCATCATCTCTACTTGTAAATATTGTTCAGCACTATCAGCTAACTACGCATTAGCACTTCTGAATTTCTACAAACCTAACTTGTGTTGAGAAGAAGAAATAGCAAGGAAAAAAATAGATGAAGGAACTGAAAGCTTTACTTAAATTACTTACTACACTTCTGTAATTGATAGAAAAACATTTAGGAACGTGACCCTAAATTAGTTTGCTGTGTCCATCAACTTTGAATATGAAAATAAGGCAAATATTATAAGAATGACACTGTGACTGAAAGACTGTAAAGCAATCTAAGGTAAAGAGCTTGGTATCTGAATTAAGATTCTCTGTATGCTGTATCAGATTTTCTCTTATAGCATGTTAACCACCTTCTCTGCAGCTTGCAATCTATTTGGCACAGGGTGGTGTTCTCCAATTCTTTTTAAATATTAGACCCTTTTCTTTCTAATCGTGTGTTATTCAGGGATAATTGTTCAAGGTATGAAAATCCATATTATTTACCTTTGATTAAAAGAGCTCGTTAACTGGATATTTGGAAAGCAAAGCTGTTCCTTTTTTCCCCTGAGATTCCCAGTGCAGCCTGTGGGCACCTGGGCACCCAACCCTCCCTGAGCAAGAGGCCAACGTCCTGGATCCATCTCTTCCAGTCCTCTCGGGCTCCTAAACACGCGTAACTGAGCCTCCCAAACACCTCAGCTCTTAAATCTAACAACTGTTTAATTCCTGACTGGCAAAAACGTTTTGTGTTTTGTTTTTGTTCGGATGCCTGAGCTCTGCATGTTGAGAAAGAGGTGGCCACGTGAGGGATCAGCAGAAAGAATGCTAGGTTGAGCAACCCTCGCCTGGCAAGGGCCATGGCATTCCAGGCCTTCAGACTATCTGGCCTAAGGTGCTCCTTCTCTTCACAGACTCATATGTGAAGGTGCCAGATTCAAGTCGCCCATGTGAACACCCAAACCCCCATCACAAAGAAGCGTATGTTGGACTCAAACACAATGGACACAATTCCACCCTGACCAGAGGCAGAACGGTCTTGCCAGGAATCCCTTGGGAGAGGACCCAGAGCTCCCCACTCAGCCTCTGAAGTTGGAGGGAAGCTGGGAAGCCACTGCAAGAACTCCTGCAGATTCCCCAACATCTGCCCCAGGTACAGCAGTATATTTTTCTGAATCTTTCAATCCTCTATTCGTTAAGCAGCTACATTGCGCCTCAGAAGTTTCTGAATAAAAGTCACAGTCCGAAGTAGATGCAGAATTTTCTAGACCCAAAACAGAAACACCAGAGAGGCCCTGAAGTGCCCCAGAGGACATGTCTTCCTGGCTCACCTTCTGTGCTGCCCCAGATATTCCTTATGTCCTATGTTGAACTCATCTAGTTCAATGGCTTTAAATACCATCGATATGCTGATGGCACACCAATTTACATCTCCAGTTCTGATTTATCCTATATCCCAGAGCTCCAAACTCACATTTCCAACTGTTTACTTGACATCGTCACTGGGACGCTTAATAGTCATTTCTATTTAAAGAGGTCCAAGACAAAACAAGTTTCTCAATCTCCATCCCCAATTTTTCCTTTCCCAGAATTCCCCTCTGGGTAAGTAGGGCATTCTTTTCCCAGTTACACAAGAAAAGGCTAAGAATCATTTGAGTAAGTCATAGCCCTTCTCTTTTCCTCACAAGTCCTGTCAATACAGATCAAAATAAATATCATGTCAAGATAATTCAGTCCCCCCCACCCTTTGCCTGCCACTTTCCCATTTAAGCCACCAGCATCTCCTAACTAGACAGCTTAAGTAGTTTCCTGACTAGTTTTTAGGATTAGCATTCTCCAGATAAAACCAGAGTGGTATATTTAAAATAGGTAACATATCATGGTGATGTTTAGCAGCTTAAATCCTTCATCATCTTCCCGATTCCATTAAAATAAAATCCAAACCTTTTACTGTGGCCTTATAAGACCTTAAGTTACCTGACCCCTCATGACCTCTCCAAGTTCATCCGTTTTGCTCAAAACTCAAGAGGTGATCATCTCTATATCTTTTTATTGAAAATTTAAATGTCCCATATTCTTTAAAAGTTTAAATATGATAAAAGTTAAAAGCACTGATTTTAAACTCTTCTCATTTTTTAAAATTATTTTTTCTTCTTGCTGTTCTGAGCGGATAATTTCCACTGTTCTGTTTTCCAGATTGCTGATCCATTCAGCTGCATCAGAGTGTATTTTTCAATTCAGTTATTATATTCTTCATCTCTGATTCTTTCTTATATTTTCTATTTTTTATTGAGATTCTCATTGTGTTCCACCGTTCTTACAAGTTCAGTAAACCTCTTTATGACCATTACTTTGAACTCTTTATCAGATAAAGTTTTATCTCTGATTCATCAGGTTTTTTCCCCCTGTGGTTTTATCTTGTTCTTTCATTTGGGACATATCCCTCTATTGTCTCCTTTTGCTTGTTTCTGTGTTTGTTTCTATGAATTGGGCAGAACAGATACTTTTCCTGGTCTCAAAAGAGTGGCCTTATGTAGGAATATGTCCTGTGTAGACTGCAAGTGCCTGGTGTCTTGGACAGACCAGCTGGAGCTGGAGCTGAAGCACATGTGGGTGGGTCCCAAGGCATACAGTGCTGTGGCCCCCCTGGTGAGTAGGCTGGAGCTGGTGTGGGCACAGTGTAGGGGGGTCCCAGGTCACACTGTACCAGTGCTGCTTTGGCAGGATGGTTGCAGCTGGTGCAGTCTGAGGGTCCCAGCATTTACCATGCTAGGGCCTGTACTTCCAGGACACGTGCAGGCCTGGGGGTCTCGGGACAGTCCTGGTAGGATGACTACAGCCAAAGCAGGCGTTGGCTGGGAGGTCCCAGGGCACTCTGTGCCAGGGCAGTCCCAGCTGTAGTGGACACATGACAGTGTGAACCACATTAGGGCCATCTAGGTAAGATGGCTATAGCAGGGACTGGCACAGATCGTGGGGAGAAGATCATGCCACATTAGGTTCACATTGGAGGCATGACTGAGTCTAGTGTGGGCCAGCGGCCCAGGGCTGTACCTCGACCTTGCTCCTGTCCACACTATTTTTTTTTGTGTGTGAAAGGTCTTCTTTATTTTTATTTTTTATTTTTTTCCAATATATGAAATTTATTGTCAAATTGGTTTCCATACAACACCCAGTGCTCATCCCAAAAGGTGCCCTCCTCCATACCCATCACCCACCCTCCCCTCCTTCCCAGCCCCCATCAACCCTCAGTTTGTTCTCAGTTTTTAACAGTCTCTTATGCTTTGGCTCTCTCCCACTCTAACCTCTTTTTTTTTTCCTTCCCTTCCCCCATGGGTTTCTGTTAAGTTTCTCAGAATCCACCTAAGAGTGAAAACATATAGTATCTGTCTTTCTCTGTATGGCTTATTTCACTTAGCGTAACACTCTCCAGTTCCATCCATGTTGCTACAAAGGGCCATATTTCATTCTTTCTCATTGCCACGTAGTACTCCATTGTGTATATAAACCACAATTTCTTTATCCATTCATCAGTTGATGGACATTTAGGCTCTTTCCATAATTTGGCTATTGTTGAGAGTGCTGCTATAAACATTGGGGTACAAGTGCCCCTATGCATCAGCACTCCTGTATCCCTTGGGTAAATTCCTAGCAGTGCTATTTCTGGGTCATAGGGTAGGTCTATTTTTAATTTTTTGAGGAACCTCCACACTGTTTTCCAGAGTGGCTGCACCAATTTGCATTCCCACCAGCAGTCCTGCCCACACTATTAAGGTGGAGGAGGAGCATAAAATCTAGTGATCGTTGGCATCTCTGACCCTGGAGAGAGTTCCAGCAGTATGCCACCCGTTTCCCCAAAGTTGTAAGGTTAATAAATGGATTTCCTTCATTTATAATCTAATTTCCTCTTAAACCCCCCCTTTTTCTTTTTCTTTCTTTCTTTCTTTTCTTTTCTTTTCTTTTCTTTTCTTTTCTTTTCTTTTCTTCTTCTTCTTCTTCTTCTTCTTCTTCTTCTTCTTCTTCTTTTCTGTGCCCTAAGATAAATGAATCTGTGCATGGCTCTTCAGTGATATGTCTCCCTAACACTGGTTGCTGCTTTGGCAGTGGGATTTCCATCATTAATACATCTCTGTCTGTCCTACCCTTTCTCTATATGTCCCTTCTATTATTTGTGCAGAACTGGTTCAATCAGCCCTCAATTCTTCTTTCAGGAGGAACTACTCTGTATGTAGATATAGATTTTGTGTGACCACCAAAGGAAGAAAGTTCAGGGTTTTCCTACTTTCTTGGACTATGCTCAATTATCTTTATCTTATACAAGCTGTTTCAGGGAATAGAAAAAGAGGAAAAATCAGGCAGTGTATAAATCTAGTATAACCTAATATCAAAACTTGACAAGGGCAGGACACCTGGTGGCTTAGTCAGTTGAGCATCTGACTTTGGCTGAGATCATGATCTCACGGTTCATGAGTTTGAGCCCTGCATCAGGCTCTGTGCTGACAGCTCAGAGCCTAGAGCTTACTTGGGATTCTGTGACTCCCTCTCTTTCTGCCCCTCCCCCACTGGCACTCTGTCTTTCTCTGCCTCTCAAAAATAAAGAAACATAATTTAAAAAATTAAAAAAAAAACTTGACAGGGGCAGGACAAAAAGAGAACATGATTAACCAATCTCTTTTGTGGTCCTAGAGTCAAGAAAAAGTTAAAGTAGTAAATTATTAAATGTAGTATGTATCACACCTGTCTATAAATTATATCATAATCTAAAAGTTAGCTCAAGGATGCAAGGATAACTCAACATCATAAAAATCTTTTACTATAGCATAACAGTAAATACAAGCAGGGATAAAAAATGTATAATCATCTTATAGATGCATATATTATTCAGGAGAGGTGGGATGTGCTGTGATAACAGACAAACCCCAAATTCTCAATGACTTAAAATAAGAAGGGTCTATTTCTTATCAAGAAAAGTCCAGATTAGTAAGTCAAATTTACTGTATATAAAATTCATCATATATTCTGAATATAGAAAATTATATAGAAAAATTATAAGCCATCTACTATTTCACAGCCTTAAAATAACTATAGTGTCATGGAAAAGAGCATTGGACCAGAGTTGTATAACTCTGGGCAAGTTATTTAATCTCTATGGGGCTTGATTTTTTCATTAGAAGAAATGGGTGGATTAGACTGGATCATCTTTAGGTTTCCTTCCAACTCTGACAGCTCTTATGAGTCAGCCTCAGCACCATCAATGGGGCTGACATGGTGTGGCTATCAATTTCCAAACACACTTATATTTTTAATTTTTTTCTGCTTTCGTCTAAGCTACTTCCATTTTCCTTTTCCTTTCATTTGCTGGCCATGTTTACATAACAGCAGAAACTATAAACTCTCCATAAATAAGTATTTTAGTCTTGGATCCATTTGTAAAGAGCGATGTGGCCCAGAAATGCCATCCGTAAGTGATCCTCAGTAAAGCTGACTTGTAACAGGGCTTCCATCATGCTTAGCCTCTTCTGACAAAGTGCTCATTTCTAGTGAACTTGGCTAAGAGTGTGAGATATAGTCACTGTCCTAGAAAAGGGAAAGGAATTGAAAAACATTTTCTAAAACCTTATAGGAAAAAAATACACACATGGAAACATAATAGAAACGTAATTATATGGAAATGGAGCATCATTGGAGTTTCTCACCCAAGGAAATCTGAGCTCACTTCCTTTATATCCTAAGTGAAGGCCCTTCATACAGCCTCTGCAAGACTAGGTTAGTGAGTATGTAAGAGAAAGTTCAGGCTATGCAATCAGACCAGGATGCAGAGTGCTCTCCCATCATGTTAGAGCTCTCAATTTCTATATCTGAAAGGTGAAGATAATAAGACTTAGCTCATAAGATGGCTGAGGGATCAGTGTGGTAATACTTCTTGGTCCTTAGCATGGCACCTGGTACATACGAAGACCTGTATAGAGGTTAGTTCCTTTCTTTCCTCAATTTTTTGATAAAATAGCTTTACCCATACCTGAAGAAAATCTTATCTTCTAAGACAACTAAACTGAAAATGCCTAGAGAACATGGTTAACCAGAAACGGCAAATGTCAGTGCCATCTGTTAATACTAGTGCCATGAAAATTCTTCCAAATTTGGCACCAATGCAAAGATAATTCGCAGCCACATTGATAAAGATCTTTGATCTCCTTAGGAGAAAGATGTTAAACACAGGCAAAAGTCCACTCCTATCATTCTTCAGTGGAAATGCCATGCTTAATTCTATAATGCATTCTTTTCTTTCTTTCTTTCTTTCTTTCTTTCTTTCTTTCTTTCTTTCATGTCCCCATGAGACCCCTCAGTAGGTATTTAGACAAGCTGTATCTGTCACCACAAATAATGATGGCATCCAATACAGGGCAACTTAGAATAAACAGGTGAGAGAGACTGGACAGATGGTGAACATTAACTCCTCCCAGGAGCAGATTTGACAAGGGACAAGAGAGGCTCTTAGACAAAACTTGCATAAAATGCCTGGTCATCTTACCTTGCTCATGAGTTAAATTTAATTATGTTAGAACACCACTGCCTTATTCATTTCTCTAATGCATTATCAAGGACAGTCAGAGCCCTTTAGTGATCTAGAATTTATTAATGCCCATTGGCATTGACAGCCTGTTTGGAGTGAATGAAAATGCACCCTTTCAGCACTCTAGGGAGATAGAATCAGAGGTCTTTATCTTTGAAACAAAAGCTCTCAAAGACCTGAACTCGTAATCTCATTCATAGCACAGTTGAGAGAATAGCAAAGCCACTGGCAGCTGACCCATGATCATTATGGGGGGTGATGCTCCCTGTCCCTCCATCATTGTGTGCCTCAGGTTGACACTTGGTTATCTGGCCTTAACACATCTGGGAGTTGTTTCTCTAGCCAAGATGTAGCAATATGCCTAAGGTGTTTTCTTCCAAGGAGCATGATTGGGCTAAATTTAAAAACCTATACATTATACAGGGTGACTGGGTGGCTCAGTAGATTAAGCTTTCAACATCAGCTCAGGTCATAATCTTGCAGTCCGTGAGTTCGAGCCCCGCCTTGGGCTCCGTGCTGAAAGCTTCAGAGCCTGGAGACTGCTTGGAATTCTGTGTCTTCCTCTCTCTCTGCCCCTGCCCTGCTCACATTCTGTCTCTGTCTCTCTGTCTCTCTCTCTCAAAAATAAACAAACATTAAAGAAAACCTATAGATTATAGTTAGAAAAGTGGAAAATAAAAGCATAAATAATTATAAGCCCATAGGTAAGGGAAGAAAAAGAGAGAAATAACATACAAAAAATTAAGGAGAAATTCCTTTAATAGAAGAGGGCAAGAAATTCTTCAATTTTAGCAAATTCTCTCCATGGAGAACAGATAAGACATATGAAGAAAAAAAACTGATAAAAAAAATACACAATAAAAATAAATTGAGACGTTCCTGGTAGCTCCGTCGGTTAAGCATCCAACTTCAGCTCAGGTCATGATCTCGCATTCTGTGGGTCAAGCCCCACCTCAGGCTCTGTGCTGACACTTCAGAGCCTGGAACCTGTTCCAGATTCTGTGTCCCACTCTCTCTGCTCCTCCCCTGCTCACACTCTGTCTCTCCCTGTATCTCTCTCAAAAATGAATAAATGTTAAAAAAATTAAATAGGTAGATAGAAAGATAGATAGATAAATAAATAAATAAATAAGTAAATAAGTAAATAGATTTGTCTTATGAAATGACTTCTTCTTCCAAGTATGAAATGTCTGGCAACTTTGATGAAAGTTATTTTGGAACATTTTTTAATCTGGGCACATTATAATACATATACTTTGTCTTATTAGGAAAGGGCAAAAAGAACTGTTTTTTTCCTTGTTAATTAAAATGTGTATCTTACTGTTTTAATCAGAAATGTCCTGTACTACAAGACCAGTGTACCGAATTCTTTTAAGGGGGCATAGAGAAGGGCATATATAAATCGATATTCCAGTGCAGCTAGGAAACTGCCTATCCCTCCAGTCTTGTTTTCAAACATGATTTGAGTGGTTATATGAACAGACTAAGAATGGACAGCCAGCAAGAAGTGACCTAAAGATAGGAGTCTTCATTCCAGAAAAATACATACAAGTGGGCTTAAGAATATGAAATATATGTCATGACTAATTTATAAGACAAATGCAATTTAAAGTTATACTGATAATGGATTGAATGCAATCTCTATCAAAAACCCACCTACCTTTTAGGAGAAATTTACAAACTGGTCCTAAAAATGTACTTAGAAATTCAACTGGCCTGGAATATCCAAAACAGTCTTTAAAAAAGAGAACAAAGTTGGAGGATTCACACTTCCTTGTTTATAATCTGCTACAAAGCTACAGAAATCAAGATAGTGTGGCACTGGCACAACAAACAAGAACACAGATGAACACACACAATAATAGAATTGAATCCAAAATAAAACCCATACATTACAGTGAATTGATTTTTTTAAGATTTTATTTTTAAGTAATCTCTACATCCAACGTGGGGCTTGAACCCACAACCCCAAGATCAAGAGCCACATGCTCCGCTAACTGAGCCAGCCAGGAAACCCTGGCCAATTGATTTTTTCACTCATCACAAGAAATTCCACGTGTGTTGTTTTATTTTTTTTACTTATCTTAAGGGAATCAATTTTACTGAAGTATGGTTGATGTATGTTATATTAGTTTCAGTTCTACAACATAGTGATTTAACAATTACATACATTACAAATTGTTCACTGTGATAAGTTGAGTTACCATCTGTCACCACACAAAGTTTTTATAATATTCTTGACTATATCCCTTATGCTACACTTGTTATCCCCATGACTTATTTACTTTATAGCTGGAAGTTTGTGCCTCTTAATCCTGTCACCTACTTCATCCATCCCCCACCTTTCTTCTCTTTGGCAACCAGGAGTTTGTTCTCTATAGTTATCAATCTGTTTCTACTTTGTCACTGTTTGTTCACTTGTTCTGTTGCTTAGCTTTCACATGTAAGTGAAATCATATGATATTTATCTTTCTCTGTATTATCACTTAGCATAAGGCCCTCAAAGTCTATGTTGTTGTGAATGACAAGATTTCATTCTTTTGGTGGCTGAGTAATATTTTTTATCTATTTATCACATCTTTTTATCTATTTATCTATCAATGAACATTTAAGTTGCTTCAATATCTTGACTATTATAAATAATGCTGCAATAAACATAAGGGTGCATATATTTTTTGGAATTAGTGTTTTTGTTTTCCTTGGATAAATACCCAAAAGTGTGATTACTGAATCAAATAATACTTCTATCTTTAGTTTTTTGAGGAAACTCCATACTGTTTTCCACAGTGGCTAAACCATTTTGCATTCCCAACAACAATGCATGAGGGTTCCCTTTTCTCCATATCCTCACCAACACTTGTTTTTCATCTTTTTGATACTCGCCATTCTGACTGGTGTGGCGTGGTATTTCATGGTAGTTTTGATTTGAATTTCCCTGATGACTAGTGATGTTGAGCATCTTTTTGTGTGCCTATTGATATGGCCAAGTGACTTTTTGATAAGGATACCAAGACCATTTAGAGAGGAAAAAATACCTTATTCAACAAATAGTGCTGGGACAACTAAAATCCACAACTAAAATCCACAAACAAAGAATAAGGTTGAATTACAAAAAGTAATTCAAAATAGATCATAGACCTCAATGTAAAAACTTTAAAACTCTAAGAAAATCCTAAGAGTTAACCTTCATGGCCTTAGGTTAAGGAATAATTTCCTACACACCAAAGGCACAAGCAACAAAAGAAAAAATAGATTCATTAGGCTTCATGAATGTTTGTAACTTTTGTGCTTCAAAAGACACTAGCAAGAAAGTGAAAAGACAACCCACAGGATGGGAGAAAATATTTTGATAGTATATATTTGATAAGGAGCTGCTATCCCTAATATATAAACAGCACTTACAATTCAACAATAAAAGGATAAATAACCCAATTAAAAAGTGGTCAAAAGAGGGGATCTGGCTGTCTTGGTTGGTAGTGAACACCCATGAGTTCAAGCCCTGTTTTGGTTGGAGAGCTTACTTAAAAAAAAAAAAAAAAAAAGTGGGTAAAAGATTTTTGCTAAAGAAGACGTAACAAGGGCTAGTAAGTACATGGAAAGGTGCTCAGCATCATTAGCATTAGGGAAGTGCAAATCAAAACCACAAAGAGAAACAACTGATGCTGAAATTAAAAAGATAATAACAAGTGTTGGTATAGATGAGGAGAAATGGGAACCTTCATACATTGATGAAAGGTTGTCACATTGTTCTTTCACTATGGAAAACAGTTTGGCCATTCCTCACATTATTAAACATAGAATTAACACATAGCCCAGCAATTGCACATGTAGGTATTTACTCAAGAGAAAGGAAAGAATCTGTCTATATAAAAAACTTGGAAACAAATGTCCATATCAGCATTTTTCATAGTAGCAAAAAAGTAGAAACAACCCAAATGTCTGTCAATGGATGAATGCATAAACAAATGTGGCATACTGGAATACGGGGAAATTATTCAGTAACAAAAGGAAATGAAGTACTGATATACACTAGAACAAGGCTCAACGGATGAACCTTGAAAATAGTATGCCAAGTATAAAAACCCAACCACCAGCGATCTGATTCCATTTATATGAAATGTCCAGAACAGGCAAATCCATGGAGACAAAATATAAATTAGTGGTTTCCAAGGCTTAGAAATGGGGGAATGAGTATAGGGTTTCTTTTTGAGATGAAAATCTTCTAAAATTACATGGTGCTGATGTTCTTACAACTCTGTGAATACACTAAAGCCCACTGAACTGTGTACTTTAAAAGGGTGAATCTTAATGGTAAGTGAATTATATCCCAACATAGCTGTTGTTAAAACAAAACAAAACAAAACAACAACAAAACCGATGAGTTTCCACCAGATTGAAAAAGATTCAAAAGCTTGATGACATTGAGTTGCCAGAAATGTGTTGAAACCGGTCCTTTTACATATTACTGGTGGGGATCCGTGTAAACATAGTGCCTACAGAAGGGAAATTTGCCATGTTTATCAAAATTAAATATCTGCTTTTGGGCCCAACAATCCAACTTCAAGGAATTTATTTTGCAGATAGAACTTGCACATATGCAAAATGATGTATGTATTGAGATTACCCATTGGAGTAATGTTTGTAATAATAAAAGGCCAGAAATAATAAAAATGTCCATCAATAAATAACTAATTAGTTAAATTATGGATGCCCATAAAATGGGATACTGTGTAGGTATAAAAAAATGAAAAAAAAACAAAACTATTTATGGACTGATACTCAAATATGTTCAAGATATATTAAGTAAAAGTACAGGGTATATTATGTAAGCTTAAACTAGGTGGACAATCAGCATTATTAATCTTTAAATATTCACTCCTACCAACCACTCCCTGTGAGGAATATGCTTCCCCACCTCATTGACTCCGGACTGGATCATGTGACTTTGTTTAACCAATGCCATACGGATGAAAATGAAAGAGTGACATTTGTAAGTAAAGGATTTAGAGGCCTTGTGATGTTTTTGCTAGGCTCTCTGACGCTCCCACTATCTGCCATGAGAAGAACAAGTGCAAATTGTTGCTGCCTCAGCTTGGAGTACAGAATGACAGATATATGGCTCAAACCAGGCTCAAACCCAGCCAGATCAAGCTAGTACCAGCAGAGCCGCATTTGGGACAAAGTTGACCACAGACCCATGAGCAAAAGGTCCTTGGTATAAGCCACTGATATTTGAAGTTGTTCATTGTCATAATGAAAGCTGCTTTCAAAAACAGGGATAAAAAAGAATGTTTGAAGTTTATTTCCTTGCATATACATAAAGTATATTTCCAAGCCTACACAAGAACCTAATAACAGAGGTTGACCATTGGGGAATTGTATCGGGTGGCTGAGTGACAGGGTGGCTTGGAGGATTTCCACAGAATATTCAGAATATTGCATTAAAAATCAGTCATTTACAGGAATTCTACTGAATAAAATAGATTTTATCAAGTTGAGTCACCCACAGCATAAGGCCAAGTTACTCTAAGAAGCTAACATAAGATAAAGAGAAAACAAGTGTAAGAGGTGGAGATGTATGTAACTTCCTGAGGCCTGATGGCACAATCCATGAGATAGCTGCTCTCACAGCTCCTGAGATAGCTCTCTCTTTTGTTTCCAACCTCTCCATCAACTACAAGCCAGCTGTGTATCTTTGGGTAAGCCATTTAACTGCTCTGGGCCTAGTATCTGCATTTGTTAAATGAGTAGGAGTTTGATAAGACCTCTGACAGGAATCAGCCCGTTTTTTTTTTTAATTCTATAGATGACAAAATGATTGAGAGGAAATTATCACAAAATCCGTGTTAAATGACGTCCATAAAGCTAAGTGAACCTGCAAAAACTTAAAAATAGTTATCCTGTTGTTTCGTTGTAGGATAATTTCACTAACCAGTTTTCATGCAATGAGAATATTGAGGTATTTTCTTTAAAGTATGAGTTGGTGTCACATTTTTTTCTTCAAATTTATGATTTCAAGAGATTTCAAAAATCATAACGAACTACCACAAAATTATCACCAAAACCATTGGACATCATGTATTTGCTACACCATGCAATAGCTGATAAAGAATTCTACATGTGCAGATTTTTTTCTAAGTAACTTTTAGCCTTTAAACATTTAGCAACAATAAAAATGTTAAAATCTACAAGTAGCCCTGAATCATGCTGAGTTTTTCTTCACTCTCCCCCACAACTCTATTATTTACTCATAGATGCCAGTAACTCAAAACCTGCAAATTCTTTTTTTTTTCAAGGCAATAGTATCACATTCAGATAGTAACCTCAAGCCAAGAGCTGTTTCACTCCCTTAGAACTATACTTTATCCTTAAAGCCAGGCAAGAGTGTTTTCATTGGTTAAACAGGTAGCAAGGGAATGGAAGAGAAGCAAGGGACAATAAATTCACTTCTTTCCATCTAGGGGAAATGAGATTGATTGGCATGCAAGGCAACAAACAGACCCATAACCCCAGCCCCAATGTGTAACCACAAATGCCAATCTTTAAGACCAATGAACAGAACTACCCTACAGAACAGAGAAATTTGTAAGACTACAGAGTATTAGAAATGCCATCATTTCAGAGTTTTTCCATTGTATTGCTCACATAAAATGTCTTTATAAGATAAATACCCCTAGGAGGTATTTCTTATGGAGAAATAGGAAGACTTAGTGAGCTCTGTAATAGAAGTCTTTTCCAGTTTGATTCATGTCACTTCTCCAAAATAATATTCTACTGCTACCTCCAGAGTCCCAAAGAACTCAATGAGATCAGGTCATTAGGATTTACTACCCAACCTTTCACACTTTATCTCATGGTACCTGTCCTAAATCCAGTCTAAAGCAGTTCTATATATATTCAAACAACAATTATTACTATATTTCAAAGGTACTTTGTTTCATAATACTAGCAAGAATAATGGAAGTATTATAGGTTCTACAGTCTAATGTTATTCATTTAGTGTGATAAACTTTTAAATTATTTTAATATCCATACCATGTTTTACCTACTTCATTTCATCTTAAGTCATGACAGTTTTCCCTGAACTCAGAATCTGGGATCATCTTCCTTTCTTTTTAAGCCAACTATTTCAACATTCACACTCAGTTGAGATATCGTCCTACATTCTAAATTCTTAGGAAAAACCAGAGATCTCCTTGAGGATCATCAACTTTTCCCACTTCAAGTAAAGGTAACTTCAAATTTCTGTTACCAGGTAAGACAAAGTAACTTGCAGCAGACCTATAATCCCTATGAGATGACTAGAAAAAAAAATTTTTTTAATTTAATATTTGTTTAACAGCATAATACAGTTTCCAAAGGATAAAAGATCAAAGCAACCAAGATTCTGGAGAACAAAAAACTGCAAAAAGGTAAGCTGGTGTTTATTAGCCGCTCTGACTGAGGGCCCTTGTCAATTCTAGTTGTAAGCCATGAGGTTGATAATTTAAGCTTCTCCTGGGGAGGTGGCCACAGCAAGAGAACCAAAACCAGAAGATACTATGTAAGTCTCACAATGTGGAGAGACAACACTGGAAGCTTGTGGAGGCAGAGAGTAGGGAAGAGTGGAAACTGAGTCTGGTGGAGAGCCACTTTCCTCTCCAGGAATTGCCTATTTATGAAGCTAAATGTCTTGGAAGGCTATAAACCTGAGCAGAAATACCCTGAAATTCAGAGTAGTGCTTTTTGCAGTCTTACTGGGAGGTTGATACAGGAATTAGAGTTCAGGATTTGCTAGGGGGAAGGTCCCTAGTGAATAGATCAGGCTCTTAGAAGAATGCACTGAAAATCTACATCGTAGGATTTGGCATGACCCAAGGTAGACAGAGTCTTTTCAAAAATAAAGCATAGCCTTGACTCGGCCCATTTCCTGAATGGAGTACAGTTGCAAGCCCCCTCTATATATACAGCAGAAAAAAAGGCAAAACTTCCCTGGAAAAATAGAAGTTGGGGCCTCTATAATTTTTTTTATGCACAATGCCTACTTTTTAATTGAAAAAAAATTACTAAGCATGCCAAGACAAAGGAACAAATCATTGTAAGCTAAGAGGAGGGATAAAACAATAAAGATACCCAGAGGCAATCAAGATAGTAAATTGACAATTAAGAATTTCAAAATATGGCCTTTTGTAGCAACGTGGATGGAACTGGAGAGTGTTATGCTAAGTGAAATAAGTCATACAGAGAAAGACAGATACCATATGTTTTCACTCTTATGTGGATCCTGAGAAACTTAACAGAAGTCCGTGGGGGAGGGGAAGAAAAAAAAAGAGGTTAGAGAGGGAGAGAGCCAAAGCATAAGAGACTCTTAAAAACCGAGAACAAACTGAGGGTTGATGGGGGGTGGGAGGGAGGGGAGCATGGGTGATGGGTATTGAGGAGGGCACCTTTTGGGATGAGCACTGGGTGTTGTATGGAAACCAATTTGACAATTTCATATAAAAAAAAGAATTTCAAAATAATGATGATTAGCATGTTCAAGAATATACAGGAAAAGATGGAGAAAATGGAATAAAATAAGGACACCTTAACCGTAGGGTTGTAATTAATTTAAAAATGTTAAAACGTAAATTCTGGACCAGAAAAATATTATAACTAAAATTGAGAATCAAATGGGTATGTTAGCAGCAGTTTTGACACAGCAGAAGACAGGCTTAGTGAACTCAAAGACATGTTAACAGAAAATAGACAGGAGTATTGAGGTTAAAAAATGAAGAAGAAATACAGAAAAGAGTGGAAGATATTGTGAGCTACATTGAAGAGCTATAATGTGCAGATAAAGAAGGGAGGGGGTAAAAACAGTATTAGGGCAAAAAAAGGTATGAGAATTTTCCAAAACAAATAAAAAATTAACCCACAGATCAACTAACAACGAAGACCTTTGAAAGTCAGCAGAATTAGCCTTCAAAAGTGAAAAAGAAATACACTTTCTCAATTAAACAACAATTGGGGAAATCTCTTACTAGTAGTCCTGCCTTGCAAGAAATGTTGAAAGTTCTTCAGAGAGAAGGAAAATGATATAGAAGAACCACTGCAAACCACAAGCTAAGTAAATCAAATAAGATATAAACACCTAATAGCAAAGAATTTCTGTGCCAAAGATAAAGGAAAAGCCTTCACATCAGCAAAAGAAACACATTACTTTAAAATGACAACTGAATTCTCAACCGTAACAATGGAACCCAGAAGATAACAGAATGATAGTTTTTAGGTGTTAACAGAAGATAATCGCCAACTTACAATTCTATAAGCAGTAAAAATATCCACTAAATATTTTTAAAAAGATATTTACACACACACACACACACACACACACACACACACACACACAAAACCCCTAAAACTAAAACTAAAGACGTTGTTGCCAGGAAAGATGGAAATGAAAAAAGAAATGAAGACCAATAGAATGGGCAAATATGTTTGTAAAAAATAAATAAATATTGAATTTTTAAAATATTTTAACTATTTTACAAGATTTAAAATACATATAGAATTAAAATGCATGGTGAGAGTAACAAAACATTGACAGGGAGTTGAATGGAGTTAACATGTTCTAAAGTTCTAATATTGGGCAAGTAGTCAAATGAATCAAGGGTGAGTGCTGCATGTAACCACTGAAAGAATAGTGGCAGGGAGTGCTTGGTTAAGATGACACAGGAATAGGGCAGCCCTAAGCTTGCCTCCTCACTTGAACACAGATAGATAAATATCAAATCATTCTGAACACCCCATAAATCGATCTGAGGACTGAGAAAACAAAACTGCATGTCTACTGTATGTAGAAAAAAATGACCACTTTGGGGAAGGTAGGAACTGTGGAGAGTTGATTTGGGAGAGAAAAGAGCTGCGGGTGTTCCAAAGGGGAGGGGACCCTGACTGCAGAAAGAAGCATGACAGAAAAAGAGAGAGAGTGAAAAAAGAGTGAAAACACATCCAGGAGATTACACAAGAAAAATTTCCCTAAAACCATTGACTGGGAAAAAGGAGAAGGCTTAAATACCACAAGTTTTTGTTACAAACAACAGAGCAGAGTCTCAAGTTTTAGAGGTCAGCACCTTCACCAAGGTCACCCCTGGTGGTTCTCCAGTGGGGGGAAGGAGGGCAGAGACCCAGTAGCAGGCAGCATGGTCTGAGAATCCTCCAGGTCACTGGGGGAGAAGCAGTTCCCCTGCTTGGAGTGCATTTGGTAGAGGTGATACAGCATTCTCTGGGGGCAAAAGACCGGTGGGCATGATTCAGTACATTCACCAGCAGAGGAACAAAGACACTTGCCGAGGGCAGCAAACCATGGTGCCAGCTTTGTGTGCTGTGATTTACCATAAACTCCAAACTGCTTTCTGGGATAAGCCAGCACTGGCCACAGCATAGCCAGACCCTCCCACAGGGGATCAGCAAGGGGACCCACAGAGGGGGTCTCTGAAGTTTAGAGTTTTGAAACACAGCCATGCTTCCTGCTTGACATAAAACACAGGAGGGCTGCACCACCTGACAGGTACACAGTTCAGACACAGACAGAGAGAAGGTGGGGACCTGATGGAAGCCATGGACACAGAAGACATAATTCTTTGCATGTGTGTGAAGACTTCCTGAGGAGTGACAGGCATAAGCCCCCCTCCCTCCACTCTGAAGATGAGAGGGAGAAGCAAGGCCATTTTCACACTTCCCTGCCCACCAGCACCAATTCAACCTCAGTGAGCTAAACAGCACCACCAAGTGGAGACCAGAGCCGCTAAGTAGAGACCCTCCCCCATCATGGCTGGCAGGCACATCTCCACTAGGGCAAGTCAGCCTGAGTAACAGCCCAACAACCCCTTCCCCCAGAAGACCAGCACAAACCACTCACATGAACTAAGTCTACTGATCATAGAGTGCTGCAAAGCTTCAGCTAGAGGGGAAATAGGATCCAGCTTCTTTTTTTTTTATTTTTAAAATTTTTTAAGTTTTTATTTTTTATCTATTTATTTATTATATTTGTTTAGTATTATTTTTTTGCATCTAGCTTCTTTTTTTTAATGTATATTTCTTCTTGAGAAAGAGAGAGACAGAGTGCGAGTGGGGGAAGGGCATAGAGAGAGGGAGACACAGAATCTGAAACAGGTTTCAGGCTCTGAGCTGTCAGCACAGAGCCCGTTATGGGGCTCAAACTCACAAACTATGAGATCATGACCTGAGCCAAAGTCAGAAGCTTAACTGAGCCACCCAGGTACCCCTGGATCTAGCTTCTTATAACAAGCAGATCAAAACACACCCAGGATATAGTTGTTTGTTTTGTTGTTTTGTTTTGTTTTTCTGGACAAAATGACAAGATGGAGGAATTCACCCCAAAAGAAAGAACAGGAAGTAGAAATTCTGGCCAGCGATTTAATCAATACAGATAAGAGTAATATGTCTGAACTAGAATTTAAAACAACAATTATAAGGATACTAGCTAGACTTGAAAAAAGCATAGAAGACCCTGGAGAATCCCTTACTGCAGACATAAAAGAACTAAAATCTAGTCATGCTGAAATTAATAATGCTATAACTGAAATGCAATCTCAAATGGATGCCATGACAGCAAGGATGGACAGAATAGAGCAGCGAATCAGTGATATAGAATTTATAATTATGGAAAATAATGAAACTGAAAATAAGAGGGAAACAAAGGCAAAAGATCAGGATACAAGACTTAGATAACTCAGTGAATTATTAAAAAGGAATAACTTTCATATCATAAGAGTCCCAGAAGATGAAGAGAGAAAAAAGGGAGCAGAAGGTTTATGTGTGTAGCTATAACCTGAAAACTTCCCTAATCTAGGCAAGGACACAGACATCAAAATCCAAGAAGCACAGAAAATTCCAATTAAATTGAATAAAAGAAAACCATCACCAAGGCATATCATAGTCAAATTCACAAAATACATGGACAAGGAAAGAATCCTGAAAGCACCAAGGGAAAAAAGTCCTTGACCTACAAGGGATGACAGATCAAGTTCACAGTTTATCTGTCCACAGAAACTCGGCAGGCCAGAAAAGAGTTGCAGGATATATTCAACGTGCTGAATGGGAAAAATATGCAGCCAAGAATTCTTTATCTAGCAAGGCTATCATTCAGAATAGAAAGAGAGATAAAGAATTTCCCAGACAAAAAAAATACATAAATAAAGGAATTTGTGACACTACACCAACCCTAAAATAAATATTAAAGGGGACTCTCTGAGTGTGGAAAACACCAAAAACAACAAAGGCTAGAAAGGGCCAGGGAACATCACCAGAAACACCAACTTTACAGGTAATACAATGGCACTAACTTCGTACCTTTCAATAATGACTCTGAATGTGAAAGCATTAAATGTTCCAATCAAAAGACATAGGGTATCAGAATGGATAAAAAAAGAAAACAAGATCTTATTTTAGACCTTAAGACACCTGCAGATTGAAAGTAAGGGGATGGAGAACCAACTATCATGTTAATGGACATCAAAAGAAAGCCAGAGTAGCCCTACTTATGTCAGACAAACTAGATTTTATTATATTTTTATTTTTTGTTTTATTTATTATTTAAGAGAGAGACCATGAGCGGGAAAGGGATTGGGGGGGGGGGGGACACAGGATCTTAAGCAGGCCTCTGTGCTGACAGAGTAACAGAAGCAAACCCAATGCGGGAGTCGAAATCATGAACCACAAGATCATGACCTGAGCTAAAGTCAGACACTCAACTGACTGAGCTACCCAGGTGCCCCCAGATAAACTAGATTTTAAAACAAAGACTATAACAAGAGATGAAGAAAAGCATTATATCATAATTAAGACATTTATCCATCAAGATCTAATAATTGTAAGTATTTATGCCCCCAACTTAAAACACCCAAATATATGAATCAATTAATAACAAACATAAAGAAACTCATTGATAATAGCATAATAGTAGGAGGAGACTTTAACACCCCCCTTACAACAATGGTCAATTCATCTGAGCGGAAAATCAACAGGGAAACAATGGCATTGAATGACACACTGGACCAGATGGATTTGACAGATATATTCAGAACATTTCATCCTAAAGCAGCAGAATACACATTCTTCTTGAGTGTACATGGAACATTCTCCAGAATAAATCACATACTGAGTCACAAATCAGCCCTCAACAAGTACAAGAAGATCAAGATCATATCATGTGTATTTTCAGACCATAACGCTATGGAATGAAGTCAACCACAAGAAAAAATTTGAAAAGACCACAAATACATGGAAGTTAAAGAACATCCTACTAAAGAATGAATGGGTTAACCAGGAAATTAAAAAAGAAATTAAAAATTTCATAGAAGCAATTGATAATGAAAACACGACAGTCCAAACCCTTTGGGACACAGCAAAGGCAGTCATAAGAGGGAAGTATGTTGCAATACAGGCCTACTTCAAGAGAAAGAAAAGTCTCAAATACACAACCTAACCTTACAACTAAAGGAGCTAGAAAAAGAACAGCAAATAAAGCTGAAGGTAAGAAGAAGGGAAGTAGTAAAGATTAAAGGAAAAAAAACAATACAGAAACAAACAAACAAACAGAAACTGAGTAGAACAGATCAAGGAAACTGAGAACTGGTTCTTCGAAAGAATTAATAAAATTGATAAAACCCTCACCAGACTTATCAAAAAGAAATGAGTAAGGACCCAGTAAATAAAATCACTAATGAAAGGGGAGAGATAAAAACCAACACCACAGAAATACAAATAATCATAAGAGAATACTCTGAAAAATTATATGCCAAAAAACTGGGAAATCTGGGGGAAAATGGACAAATTTCTAGAAACATATACACTGTCAAAACTGAAATAAGAAATTTAAAAAATCTGAAGAGACCAATAACCAGCAAAGAGATTGAATCAGTAATTAAAAATTTCCCAACAAACAAAAGCCAGATGGCTTCCCTAGGGAATTCTACCAGATGTTGAAAGAAGAGTCAATACCTTTCTTCTAAAATTCTTCCAAAAAAATAGAAATGGAAGAAAACTTCCAAACTCCTAGAACAAGGCCAGCATTACCTGGATTCCAAAACCAGACAGGGGAGCCAGGGTGGCTCAGTCAGTTAAGTGTCCAACTTCAGCTTAGGTCATGACCTCATGGTTAGTGAGTCTGAGCCTGGCATTGGGCTCTGTGCTGACAGCTTCAGATCCTCTGTCCCCTTCTCTCTCTCCCTTCCCCTGCTTGTGTTCTCTCTCTCTCTCTCTCTCTCTCTCAAAAATAAATAAACTTAAAAAAAATAAGACCCTACTAAAAAGGAGACTTACCAGTCAATATTCCTGATGAAACTGGATGCAAAAATTCTCAACAAGATACTAGCAAACCCAATCCAACAGTTGCACCATGATCAAGTGCGATTTATTCATGGGCGGCAGGGTTGGTTCAGTATTCACAAATCTATCAACATGATACACCACATTAATAAAAGAAAGGATAAGAACTATATGATCCTCTTAATAGATGCAGAAAAAGCATTTGACAAAATATGGCATCCATTCTTGATAAAAACCTTCAATGAAATAAGGGTGGGTAGAACATACATCAACATCATAAAATCCATATGTGGAAAACTCACAGCTAATATCATCCTCAATGGGGAGAAAATGAGAAACTTTCCCCTATGGCCAGGAACAAGACAAGGATGTCCACTCTCACCACTGTTCTTTAGCATAGTACTGGAAGTCCTGGTCTCAGCAATCAGACAACAAAAAGAAATAAAAGGCATACAAATTGACAAGGAAGAAATTAAACTTTAATTATTTGCAGACAACATGATACTCTACATAGAAACCCAAAAGACTCGGCCAAAAAATTGCTAGAATATGAATGCAGCATTCCAGGATATAAAATCAACATACAGAAATCAGTTGCATTTCTATACACTAACAATGAAACAGCAGAAAAAGAAATCAAAGAATCGATCCCATTTACAATTGCACCAAAAACCATAAGTTATCTAGGAATAAACCTAACCAAAGAGGTAAAATATCCGTACTCTGAAAACTATAGAACACTTATGAAATAAATTGAGGAGGACACAAAGAAATGCAAAAACATTCCATGTATTAGAAGACCAAACATTGTTAAAATGTCTATACTACCCAAAGCAATCTATACACTTAATGTAATCCCTATCAAAATACCACAAGCATTTTTTGCAGAGCTAGAACAAACAATCCTAAAATTTGTATGGAAACACAAAAGACCCTTAACTTAAAAAGTAATCCTAAAATAATCTAAACTAAAGAAAGAAATTTTCTCTTTCTTTTTTTTTCTTCTTTTTTTTTCCTGAAAAAAAAGAAAGAAAGAAAATCTAGAGGCATTATGATTCCAGACTTCAAGCTATATTACAAAGCTATAGTCATTAAGACTGTATGGTACTAGCACAAAAAACACACATGTAGATCAATGGAACAGAATTAAAAACCCAGAAATGGACCCAAAACTATAAGGTCAACTAATCTTCAACAAAGCAGGAAAGAATATCCAATGGCAAAAAGTCGCTTCAACAAATGGTGTTGGGAAAACTGGACAGCCACATGTAGAAGAATGAAAATGAACCACTTTCTTACACCATTCACAAAAATAAATTCAACATGGGTGAAAGACCTAAATGGAGACAGGAAGCCATCAAAAGTCTAGAGAACACAGGCAGCAACCTCTTTGATCTCAGCTATAACAACTTCTTACTAGATATGTCATCAAAAGGAAGAGAAACAAAAGCAAAAATGGACTATTGGGACCTCATCAAGATAAAAAGACTGATGAATGGATAAAGAAGCTGTGGCATATATATATCTTTCTCAAAATAATTAAAAATAAAAACTTTAAAAAAACCTGGAGTAGCTATATTATTTTCAGACATAGCAGATTTGAGAGCTAGGAAAATTATCAGGAATTAAGAGGGAATTACATGATGATAAAGGGGTCAATTTTCCAAGAAAATAGAACAATATTTAATATATATGCACCTAGCAAATGAACATCAAAATATGTGAAGCAAAAACTGGTAGACTTGCAAGGAGAAGTAGAAAAATCCACCATTATTGTTGAAGACTTCAACACCTCTTTTATCAGTAATGAACCAGTCCAGCAGGCAAAAAAATCGATAAAGATATCATTGAACCAAACAGTTCCATCCAGCAACTGGATCTGATTAACATTTATGGAATATTTCACCCAACAGCAGTAGAATACACATTCTTCTCAAGCTTACATGAATGTTCACCAAGATAGAACATATCCTGGACCATAATACACACTTTAACAAATTGAAAGGAATAGAAATCATACCAAGTATTCATTCAGCCTATAATAAAATAAAATTGAAAATCAATGAAACAAAGAAAGCTAAGAAATGTAAAAATATTTGGAGATTAAATATCACATTTCTAAATAACACATTGTCAAAGAATAAGTTACAAGACAAATTAAAAAGTCACTTAAATCAAATGAATATAACTTGTCAAAATTTGTGGAATGCAGCAAAAGTACTGTTTACATGGAATTTATAACATTGAATGCATACATTAGAATAGATCTAAAATCAGTTATCTAGAAACAAGAAAAAAGAGGGGCAAATTAAACCCAAAACAAAAAGAAGAAAAGATATAATGAAAATCTGAGCAGAAATCAATAAGCAAGAACAAAAGTTAAAAGAGAAAACCAACAAAACCAAAACCTGGTTCTTTAACAATATCAATAAAGTTTATAACCTCTAGCCAGGATAATCAAGAAAACAGAAAAGAAACAATTACTAATGAAAAAGGGGCCATAAGCACTATTGCTATGGACATTAAAAGGAAAAAAGAGACAGTCAAGATTTTGACTGAAGGAAGATGGTGGTGGAGGAGGACACTGGGCTCACCACGTCCTGCTGACCACTTAGATTCCACCCACATCTGCCTAAATAACCCAGAAAACTGCCAGAAGACTAGCAGAACGGACTCTCTGGAGCCAAGCATAGACCAGAGGCCCACAGAAGAGGGTAGAAAGGGTGGAGAGGCGGTGCACACTACACGGACTGGCAGGAGGGAGCCGGGGTGGTGGAGGGGCAGCCTGCCCTGCAAGGCAGAGCCGGGGAGTCTGGCTTGCAAAAGCGGAGGGGCCGTATGGACTGTGTTCTGACAGCCAGCGGAACTTAACATCTGGACTGTTATAACTCAACACCTCTGCTCTGAGAGCCAGGGGGGCTAGAGGACAAGGGGAGGGAGAGTTGTTGAGCCCCGGAGGACAGAGCTCAGCTTGGTGGGGAACAAAGATGCTGGGAAGCGCCATCTCCCGTGCCCATCCCCCACGCAAAATCCCAAAGGGAACCAGTTCCCCTCACGGAACTTGCTTGCACTAAGCAAACACCCAGCACTGTGCTTCTGTGGCTCCATCCCTCTGACGGATCTGCCTCCGTCCCAGTGCCACAGGGCCCCTCCCGAAGTGGACCACCTAAGGCAAAGTGAACTAAGTCTGCCCCTCCTGCCCCTGTGCACCTTGCAGATCCACCCCGGCTAATACGCCAGATCCCATAGAAACAGCACCACAAGCCTGGCAGTGTTCAAGTAGCCCAGACAGGGGCCACACCACTCCACAGTGAGTCCTGCCCCTGGGAGATGGAAGATAAGGTACACACCAGTCCGACTGTGGCCCCAGCGGTGAGCTGGAGGCAGACATCAGGTCTGACTGCGGCCCCACCCACCAACACATGTTACTCCAGACAGCACAGGGGAAGAGCCCTGCAGTTCCACGCCACTCCAGGGACTATCCAAAATGACAAAACAGAAGAATTCTCCTCAAAAGAAACTCCAGGAAGTAGCGACAGCTAACGAACTGATCAAAAACGATTTAAGCAATGTAACAGAACATGAATTTAAAGTAAGAGTCATAAAATTAATCGCTGGGCTTGAAAAAACTATAGAGGACAGCAGAGAATCTATTACTACAGAGATCAAGGCACTGAGAAACAGTCAGGAGGAACTAAAAATGCTATAAATGAGCTGCAAAATAAAATGGAGGCGACCACAGCTCGGATTGAAGAGGCAGAGGAGAGAATAGGTGAATTAGAAGATAAAATTATGGAAAAAGAAGAAGCTGAGAAAAATAGAGATTAAAAAATCCAGGAGTATGAGGGGAGAATTAGAGAACTAAGGGACACAATTAAACACAATAATATACCCATAATTGGGATTCCAGAGGAGGAAGTGAGAGGGAAAGGTGCTGAAGGTGTACTTGAAGAAATCATAGGTGAGAACTTCCCCGATCTGGGGAAGGAAAAGGCATTGAAATCCAAGAGGCACAGAGAACTCCCTTCAGACATAACTTGAATCGATCTTCTGCACGACATACCATAGTGAAACCTGCAAAGTACAAGGATAAAGAGAAAATTCTGAAAGCAGCTAGGGATAAACATGCTCTAACATATAAAGGGAGACCCTTAAGACTAGTAATGGATCTATCTACTGAAACTTGGCAGGCCAGAAAGGAATGGCAGGAGATCTTCAATGTGATGAACAGAAAAAAAATATGCAGCCGAGAATCCTTTATCCAGCAAGTCTGTCATTTAGAATAGAAGGAGAGATAAAATTCTTCCCAAATAAACAAAAACTGAAGGAATTCGTCACCACTAAACCAGCCCAACAAGAGATCCTAAGGGGGATCCTGTGAGACAAGGTACCAGAGATATCACTACAAGCATGAAACCTATAGACATCACAATGACTCTAAACTCATATCTTTCTATAATAACACTGAATGTAAATGGACTAAATGCGCCAACCAAAAGACATAGGGTATCAGATGGATAAAAAAATAAGATCCATCTATTTGCTGTCTACAAAAGACTCATTTTAGACCTGTGGACACCTTCAGATTGAAAGTGAGGGGATGGAGAACTATCTATCATGCTACTGGAAGTCAAAAGAAAGCTGGAGTAACCATACTTATATCAGACAAACTAGACTTTAAATTAAAGGTTGAACAAGAGATGAAAAGGGCATTATATAATAATTACAGGGTCTATGCATCAGGGAGAGCTAACAATTATAAATGTCTGTGCGCCAAATACAGGAGCCCCCAAATATATAAAACAATTACTCACAAACATAAGCAACCTTATTGATAAGAATGTGGTAATTACAGGGGACTTTAACACCCCACTGGCTTTTGCAAGCCAGACTCAGGGGCTCTGCTGTCCCGGCGGGCTGCCCCTCTGCCCCGGCTCCCTCCCGCCAGTCCGTGTAATGCGCACCGCCTCTCCGCCCTTCCTACCCTCTTCTGTGGGCCTGTCGACTACACTTGGCTCCAGAGAATCCGTTCTTCTAGTCTTCTGGTGGTTTTCTCCATTTTGATATTTTTTGTAACACCCATTAATAATAATGATAATGATGATAATAAGGAAAATTCCTAGCAAACTTTCTTAACCTAGATAAAGATGTCTACAAAAACCCAACAGCAAGCATATTTAATTATGAAACATTGAAATATTTTTCTTTGAGACCAGAGATGAGACAGACGTTAGCATTGTAAGAAAGGTTCAAGCCAATGCAATATGGCAAAAAAAAAAAAAAAAAGAAATAAAAGGTAATATGGACTGGGAATGAAAGAATATGACTCCCATTATGCACAGACAACATGATTATATAGGTAAAAAGCACAAACGAATCTGCAGACAAACTGTTAAAATTAACAAGTGCACTTAGCAGTATGTAACTGACACCACTTGGCTTCTGAGAGTTAAATGCTATACCTGGCCTTTGACTTTCCAGAACCCCATTATACCCATTGATAAAAGGGAGCCCAGTTCCATGGCAGCATCTCCCACTGTCAACCCTTCAAGCTTCAATGCCATCAAGCTTCTCAAAGATTTTGTTCCCTCCTTTCCTTTGCAAATGCACTCTTGATTGCCTTGGTGGAAAGACCTTCCTCTGACTACTTTGGCAAGTGATGGGTTTTGAGTTTTACCTATAAATCCACCCTCACACTCTATATCCCTGAGCCTTCTGACCCCCTCAATCTTAAGCCAAGGAGATTTTGGCATTTCTATTTCATTTTTGTTCTAAGTCATGGTCATACCTAAGCTTCAAGGGTCCATCCCAACAAAATATAAGAACCAAATTCAGGCAGATATCCTTGCTTAAAAGCCCCACCAGTATGTCAGCCCCAAGAATTTTCATGGATTATATATCCCATACTTGACACACATGTGACTTTCCAGGGCAGAATATTAAATTTTAACTCAGGAGTAAGATCCTCCATGTCAATAAATTCTTCCCTATTCATTCTGCTCCAGCTCGCACAGCACTTTAATCCAATACCCCAAATGCTCCCTTTCATAAATATTCTGCCATTTCCTATTAGTGTATATTAGTCATGTGCTACATTTCTTTAACATGATTTCCGTTTTTCCTGAAACAGAGGTTTTGCTTTGCTGCTCAGGGTATGCTGAGGTCTGACCCTGTTTATTGGCCTGAAGCCAATGAGGAGTTGAGAGGGTAGAATTTGGGACCTAACATTATACTGCAAGTCACTTCATTCAGATGAGATTTTGTACAGTTTTCAGGCTAGGAAAATTTACTCTTCTATGGCAAAGGAAAGAAGACTGCTCTACCTGCCAGAAGGTCTTGAGGGAATTTATAGGTAAAAGATGCTCAGGTTAATCCACCCAAGTGTCTCCATCCTAGGTCTCAAGGTCTTCTGTTCGCTTACGATAGCCCTGACGTTGACACAGAAAACTGGTCAAGGCTATGCAGTCAGTCTCCTTTGCAATTCAGCAACACTTAGAATCAGATCCCAGACCTGATATTTCAGCAGAGCATGGCTTGGGGCTACAGAGAACAATATTCCCCTTAAAAGCTGCCACAAAGGATCCCTAACATTTACAGTATTTCTTTTTTGTTTTTAATGTTTATTTTAGCGAGACAGGGAGATAGAGCATGAGCAGAGAAGGGGCAGAGAGAGAGAGGGAGACACAGAATCCAAAGCAGGCTCCAGGCTCTGAGCTGTCAACACGGAGCCCAACACAGGGCTCAAACCCATGAACCGTGAGATCATGACCTGAGCTGAAGTTGGAAGCTTAACCTACTGAGCCACCCAAGTGCCCCTACAGTATTTCTTAAATTGGCAAGTAACTTTCCTGAGATAATTGTTTATTTTTCTCACAAGACCATCAGTTCTTTCAAAAATACTCACCTCATACCACAATGCTTATAATTATTCCTGCTCTTACACCCTTTGGTACAGCATCTACTGATCTCACCTCTTTCCCTTCCACCTGCACCTTGCCCCAATTAAATACATGTGAAAGCATTAGTATTTGTTATGTTCTAATTGCCAGAGGGTTTTTGGCATCACACTTGCTCCAACAACAGTTTCTTTTTGATCTCAGATGGGTGGAAAAACCATTATCAAAACCCCATGCTGAGTGTCTGCTTCCCAGAGCCACTCCTTATACCAATTTTTATCACCCAAATTCCCTGGAAAACAGAATCAAAGGCTAATCCTACACACCAATGCTTTATTCAGGTAGAAAGTTTTATTCAGGAAATTAAGAATGAAGGGAAAAGAAAATGAGACAAAACAAATGCACAGTCGTACATGGCCAAGTTGCTGCAACCTCCAAGAAAGCAGTTATTTTCTTCATTCACAGAGGATGTCTCAAGGATCTTGGAACTATTTTGCTATAAAACAGTCATCATAGGGAAGAAGGAAAAATATTGTATCTGCTGGATGTCTCTATCTTTTGTCTCTTATTAGTCAAATTTTATCATATGGAACATTTACTCCCCTGTACTTCCAGGTTATGAGAAGCTGTTGGGGAAGCCAGTCTCCCAGGGTAGCACTTTATCTGAGCCCAGAAGTAGTGGAAGAAGCCAGCACTTCCGGGTCCAGTCAGACAAGATTTGGATACCAGAGCCATAGTGGCTTCTACCACACTGAGGATAATGGAGGTTGCTAGAGGCTGGTCCTCCTCAGGGGTAACTGAGACTCCCAGCAGTCTTGACAGCAAGGTGGCAGCAGTTTGAGTTTTCTCCATTAAGTAAGTGGCCAACTATTTGGGAAGCAGGAGAGGCCACATGAATCTGGGAGACATAAAAATTGATATATACCATTTAGACAACTGTCTAGTGAGCATCTCCACAGGAATGGAGATACAATTGGCATGTCCAAAACTGAACTCATTATGTATCATCAAGCTATCTCTGCTGCACTCCCAGCCTAAGTGAATACCACCATTTACTCACTTACCAAGACACAAAACTAAATGTCATCTATCCCCACCACCCTCCTGCAAATCAATCCCCATAGCTATCTAATTTCCACCTTCTGAGTATTGCAAGTCACTCTTTCTACAGTACAACTCCTACCTTCATTCAAGTGTGTATTGTTTCTTGCCTGGAAAATAAAAAGTGTCTTAATGAGTCTCATTGTCTTCATTATTGCTTCCAGCGAAGACATTCTCTAATCAGGGTATGGGGAAAGGGTGGAAATAAGGTAGAAACTAAGAGCACACACTCTGGGGACACCTGTGTGGCTCAGTCGGTTAAGCATCTGACTCTTGATGTTGGCTCAGGTCATAATCTCATGGTTGGTGAGATCGAGCCCCGCATTGGGCTCTGTGCTGACAGCGTGGAGACTACTTGGAATTCTCTCTCTCCCGCTTCTCTCTGCCCCTCCACTGCTCATGCTCTCTCTCTCTCTCTCTCTCTCTCTCTCTCTCTCTCCCTCTCTCTCTCTCTCTCTCAAAAATAAGTAAATAAATTTTAAAAAAAGAAGTGCTGTTATTAAAAAAAAAAGCATACACTCTGGAGTCAGACTGAGTTAAATTTGATTCTAGTCCCTTTATTTATTGGCTGGGTGACCTTGGGCAAGTTAAATAACACTCCTTTACTTCAGTTCCCTGAAGCTTTGGGTATCAGGAATGGGCATATGAACAGTATGTCTAAAGTGAGGGAGTATGATCTATTTCTAGATCTAGTTATGGGATCACTGAGCAGCAAAGTGTCCTACTCTTATATTCTTTTAATTTTATTGCCTCCTTGATGCAAAGATGGTGGTCACCATCTTGTCTTGCAAAAGTTTAAGGAAGATCATTCATGTGGGCACTTTGCGTGCAGTAAAGAGTCTTGCATTTCACGGCCTTCAACCTTTTTCAGGTCACTGATGTGATGGTTTCTAAGACTCAGGCTCTTTCTAGGGCATAGACATCACTAATATAGTCCACTGAAAAGTGACAGAGTCAGGAAAATCTAGTGCTTTGCAATAATTTTTGATCCTGTCATTTGTGCCACAAGTAACTGGCTTAGAAGGTACAGAGATTGCAAGAAGAAATAAAGAGTATTTGTAAAATTGAAGTAATTTTAGATTTCACTTTATTTATTAAAGATATTTGTAAGAGAAAAGCCATTTACAAAGGCATATTGAAGGATCTGAGTGACTGCCTGTGTGCTGGACCCGCAAATATGAAATGAAATGGCTGGCACAGAGATTACGTTAGGGAAGGGCATGATGTAGCATTCTACACTGACAAAGATGGAGGGCATTCTAGGGGCTATTTGGATCAAAATCCTCATTTTGTAGATTCCAATGACCCAGAGAACAAGACATTGGGGTCAGTGGTTCCCAGTTTATCTCAGTTTCTATTACACCATGTGTCAGTTTCCTAGGGCTTCCATAACAGATTACACAATTTTTCTGGCTTAATAAATTTAGTCTTGCATGATTATGGGGAAGATAAGTCAGCATTGCCACACTTTCTCCGAAGACTTTAGAGAACAATCCTCCCTGGCTCCTCCCAGCTTCTATTGCTTACAGCCACATCAATCCAATTTCTGCCTCTGACTTTCTTCTGTGTGTCTCTCCATGTCCTCTACTCATAACAATATCATAGGATATGGAGATGATTTCATCTTGCGATCCTTGACAAATTATATCTACAAAGATCCTATTGCCAAATAAGATGACATTGTGACCTCACATGCTCCTCCTTGACGCAAGGTTTATTTATTCATGGATCTAAGGGAGCAGGTGCTGGACCCTCCACCTCTCCCAAAGCCTTAGGCCATATCCTCAGTTACAAATGAAGACAATAACACTCCTCTCCTCACAAGAGCTTTACAGGGTCACAGTGGGGATAATGTGAGATATTCCACATGGAGCACTTAGCCCAGCATGTGATACATGGCTAAGGCTCAATAAATACTAGTTGCCATTAATCAAAGCCATCACTGAGGCTTTGGAAGGGTTCACATAGTATACAAAATAAGATTCAGTGGTCCCCAGGCTATGTGGGGAGTGCCATCCAACAGCTAGCTAGTTATTCCCAACTAGGTCACTCCTCTGACTCTGTTATGGGAAAAAGCCCAACCTCAATGCAAATACTTTCAGGGGTTTGTTCTGTTGACACCTACCTGATTTTCCTGGCTCTTGGCAGTATTTTTTTGTTCTCTGGCTAGTGCCAGGTTCACATTTGGAGATAAAGCGCTAGTATCTGGACTACATCAGAGATGAGCATAAATGTACAAAGACTCTCAGAGTAAACAGATCTAGGACCTGGGTTTGAAAAGCTGGCTGCTGTCAGGAACCTCTCAAAGACAGTCTCTGAATTAAGTGGCTTGAGACTTGCCAGAAAAGCATGCTATAATCTCAGGAAATGGCCATTAGGATAGAAAGCTCCGGACCAGGACCAGGAAGACAGATGATCCCTAGGGTGGGGCCCAATGGTGGCAGCTCAATGTGCAGTTACAGCATCTTAAGCAAAAGCACAGTGAGATGCTGGGAAGGGAGCTGACGTGATGAGGCATCTACTGAATCATGGGATCAGGACTGTACCTCCTCTAGTGGATAGTTGGTGGCACTACCCAGATCCTCCTTCACGATGGAAGTGCTCACTTCCCCAGCCCTTGAGAGTAGCAGCTCTCAGACAACCTGCTTAAGCTAAAGAGAGACACCTACCCAAGGTCACACACCCTCCCTGGGCACAACCCATTGCCAATGTCTCATCTTAGCTCCAGAGCCCCTACAGGATCAGAGGAGGTTTCTGTTATAAATGCACAGCAGGCCAACTTCCCGATCAACCCAATCTTGCTCCTTTCCCTCCCCCACAGGTGTGATCCCAAGAAGAGCCAAATAAAACTGTTGCATGCAAATTACCCTTCCGAAATCCTAGAAAAGCAGGCTTTTCACAGTCATTTTATAGATGAGAAAATTGAACCTCCCAGATCAAGCAACTTCTCTGAAGACACACAGCTGGCAAAAGTACTGGTATTAAACCCAAGCACGTGCAGCCCCAAAGTCTTGGTTCGTTCACTTCAATCTCTGCCTTCAGTGAGTCACCAGTAATAAAATGGAGATTAAACATTTTAAAGATGGGTAAATAGGAAGCTACATGTGCTGTTGTACAAGATTCCCTTTATGCTTTCCTGGCTTGCCCTGTTGTGGCTGGGGTGTTTTTTCTTGTTATCTCATTCAACATTGGTTGCTAAATGTTTGTTTTCTTTTATTAGCCCACTGTATGCTTAGGAACAGGCTCCAGTTTCCTAGTTGTGTTTGTCTAGCTCCTTCTAAGCTTGAGCCATCTGTTCCCCTTGAGGTGAATGAAATTCTCCCCAACCGCCCCCCCCCCCCGAGATATCCCTACTTTTTACTTCATAAGGGAAGTCAGACTAGGTGCTTCATTGTCACAGTCATCATCAGTATCCTCCTCATCATCATCAACATGAAAACACTAAGAAGCCTTAGGGAGCAATATGGTGGTCATTTCCATATACTTGAAATTATGTCACATGATACCAGCAGTAGATTTATCAGATTTATTTGGATTTAAAACTATGATCAAAGTGAAGCAGTAGAACACTGCAGTTAATCAAACAGAATTTCTTTTTCAGTTTTATTGAGAAATAATTGACATGCATCACTGTATACATTTGAGATGTAGAGCATGATTTTATATATTGTGAAATGATTACCACAGGCTCAGCTAACATCCATCTTCTCATACAGATACAGGAAAAAGAAAGAAAGAAGAAAAGAAGAAAGAAATAAAAATTTCTCCTGTGATGAGAATGCTTAGGGTTTACTTTCTTAACTTTCCTACATATCATAGTTATAGTCATTATGTCTTATCTCTTTTTCTACGAGTTGGTGTGGGTTGATTTTTTCTTTTTTGCATTCTACATATAAGTAAGATCATACAGTGTTTGTCATTCTCTGTTTTCACTTAGTATAATGTCCTCATGGGTCCATCCATGTTGTCCCAAAGAGTATGATTTCCCCTTTTTTATGGCTAAATAACATCTCAGTGTGTGTGTGTCTGTGTGTGTGTGTGTGTGTGTGTCCCAACTTCTTTATTTAGTCGTCAATCCATGAGCACGTAGGTTGTTTCCATATCATGATGATTGTAGATAATATTGCTTTGAACATGAAGGTTCAGGTATCTTTTCAAATTAGTGCTATAGTTACTTTTAGATATATTCCCAGAAGTGGAATTGCTAGATCATATGGAAGTTCTGTTTTTAATTTTTGGAGGTTCTATATACTGTTTTCCATAGGGCTGCACCAACTGACAATCCCACCAACAGTCCAGAAGAGTTCCCTTTACTCCACAACCATGCCAGCATTTGTTGTCTCTTGTCTTTTTGCTGATGGCCATTCTAGTTGGCATGAGGTGATTCGTTATGCTTTTAACTCATATTTCCCCGATGATTAGTGACATAGATAATCTTTTCGTGTACGTGTTGGCCTTTCATGTATCTTCTTTGGAGATTTGTCTGTTCAGAACCTTTGCCCATTTTTAATTGGACTATTTTAAAATTTCATTTATTTAGTTAGTTCTTTAGTTGTATGAGCTCTGTATGTATTTTGGACGTTAATGCCTTATCAGATATATGGTTTGCAAATATTTTTCCCATTCTACACATTGTTTTTTCACTTTGTTGATGGTTCTTTTTACTGTGCAGTTTTTTAGTTCCATGTAGTCCCACTTATTTATTTTTGATTTTGTTACTTGTGCTTTAGGTGTCATATTCAAAACATTACCAGGATTCATGTCAAGGAGCTCTATTTCTAAGAGTTCATTATTTCATACCTCACCTTTAAGACTTTAATCCATTTTGAATTAATTTATGTAAATGGTATAAAATAGAGTCCGGTTTCATTCTTTTACATCTGAATACCCAATTATCCCAGCACCATTAATTGAAAAGACAGTCTTTTCTTCATTGGCTATTCTTGGCTCCTTTGTCAAATGTTAGTTGAACATATATGCTTGGATTTATTTCTGGGCTCTCAGTTCTGTTCCATTGGTGTATTTGTCTATTTTTATGCAAGTACCATTCTGTAAAAAGTGCCATTGGAATAGACAGGGATTGTTTTGAATCTATAGATGGTTTTGGTAGCACTGACGTTTAATAATTTCAATCCATGAACGAGGTATACTTTTCCATTTATTTGTTTCTTCTTTGATTTCTTTCATCACTGTCTTATAGTTTTCAGTGAATAGAATTTTCACCTCCTTGGTTAAATTTATGAAATATTTTATTGTTTTTGATGCTTCTGTAGGTGGGATTGATTTTTTTAATTTCTTTTTCAGAAATGTTATTGTTAGTTTATAGAAACACTACCATAGAGGTTAATTTTGTATCCTGCAACTTTATTGGACTCATTTATAATATCTAAGAGCTTTTTGGTTGAGTCTTTAATTAGTTTTTTTTTGTTTTTTTTTTTTTTTTTGCATATAGGATCATATCCTTTGCAAATAGAGATGATTTTACTTCTTCCTTTCTGGTTCTGATACCTTTTATTTCTTTTCTTTTCTGATTGCTGTAGCTAAGACATCCAGTACTATGTTGAATGGAAGTGGTGAGACCGGGCACCTTGTCTTGTTCCAGACCTTAGTTTTTATCCTTTCACCACTGAGAGTGATGTTAGCTGTGGGCCTGTCATATATGGCCTTTATTACATTGAGATATGCTCCTTCTATGTCTAACTCTTTAAGAGTCTTTTTTATCATAAGTGCATGTGGAATTTGGTCAAATGTTTTTTCTGTGTCTATTGAGATGATGATATAATTTTTATCCTTAATTTTGTTAATGTGGTATATCATGTCGATTGATTCATTTCATTCTGTTAATGCAACGTATCAGTTTGATTGATTTGCATATGTTACATCATCCTTGCATCCCAGGGATATATCACACTTTATCATGGTGAATGATCTTTTTAATGTGCTGCTGATTTCAGCTTGCTAATATTTTGTTAAGCATTGTTGCATCTATTTTATCAGGAACACTGGCCTGTAGTTTTCTATTCTACTAGTGTCTTTTTCTGGTTTTCATATCAAGATAATTCTGGCCTCATAAAATGAGTCAAACAGGATTTCTGAATCAAAAAAATTTGAGTTGATTTTCTGTTTCAGCACATACTATCTACATAATCTTGAGTAAGTTGCTAAACTCCTATGTGCAGTCTTTTCATTTGTAAAATAGAGTAAATAATAGTAATTATTGTGATATATATATATATATATATATATATATATATATATATATATAAAGGGCTTAGCACAGTGCCGTAAATATAGTAAATACACTGTCAGAGTTATCTATTGATATGTGGAAGTTAAAGGTGAATAAATTTGGATTGTTCATAAATATCATACATGATATTTAGAGCAGTTGAACGAAGGAATAAGCTGAGTTCTGGCAGAAGATAGCTCTAAAAATGTCTTGGAGAAGTGCTTTTCATTTTGAAGTTTTTTTTTTCATTTTGGAGTTTAAAAATAAATTATTAATTTGGCCTCTGACATGGACAACAGGTTGGTCAAGTCCATGGACTGGCTGAGTAAACATAATAGCATGGTTTCAGGGTGTTTGTTCAGTATGAGATAAAAAGGGAAAACAATACATCAACTCCCATCTTCCAGTGGTCAAAATTTTACTTAAAAGACGGTAACTCCCTGCACTTCAGGGTGCATATGTATGGACACATTGTGGCATTGAGAGAGAAGTCCCAGATGTAGATGTATACACAAAAATGTATAAAGAACTCTGGAAGTGAATAAGAAAACATCAAACAACCCTACAGAAAATTGGTGTGTTGCTTGAACAGGGACTTCACAAAAGGGGATATTTAAACATCCAGTAAACATATGAGAAAGTGTTCATAATCATTTGTCATCATGGAAATGGAAATCAAAAGCACAAAAATATATGACTACACATCCACAAGAAACACCAAAAGTTAAAAGTCAGAGAAAAACTATCTTGGTGTGGAGATAGCAACTGAAATTCTTCCACACTGCTGGTGGAAATGTAATTTGGCAAAATCCCTTTGGAAAGTAATTTGAATCATATATTCTAAAGTCGAACATGAACCTACCCTATTAGCCAAGAATTCCATCTCTACGTATTTACCCAAGAGAAATGCAATGTAAATTCACAAAAAGACCCACACAACAGAGTTCATAACTAAACTACTGTAATAATCCTAAACCACGGTTTCTTGGCCTCAGTACTTTTAACATGTTAGATTGGATAATTCTTTATTGTGAGAAGCTTCTTCTGTGCTTTCTAGAAGAGTTAGCAGCAACTCTGGACTGAACTCCAGTAACAACCCAGCCCATAAAAACTAAAAATGTTTCCAAACATCGCCAATATCCCCTGGGGGGCAAAATCACCCCTGGTTGAAAACCATTACCCTAAAATGTAAACAATCTAAATACCCATTAACAATAGTATGAATAAATCATTGGAAAATATTAATTCATTACAATATTACATATTGTATATGTTTATTAATCTATATCACAAAGAATGTTGGACGAAAGAAACTGGGACAGTTGGCCTCATACCATAACATTCTCTCTATATAGAGTTCAAACACAAAACAAACCTATGATTATAGAAATCAGAATAGTGGTGGACTTTGGAGGAAATAATAACCTGAAAGAGGCACAAGACAGTCTTTCAGGATGCTGGTGATATTCTTGATCTCACTGGTATATTCAATAAACCAAATCAAAAGTTTTAGAGCTATAGATTCATGAGTTGTGTATGCATGTATATTATGTATTTCTGTATGTATATTATATTTCAACATAGAAATGTATCCTCAAAACAGATTTTCTATTGGGTTTTTTATCAGGAGATTTTTCTTTAAAAGAATATACAGTCTGATACATCGCCCCAATGGAAAACATACAAACACCTTTTTTATTGAAATATAAATTGCCTTTTCCACTCTCCAAAATAGCACCTTCCCTCCTTCACTGAATATGGCCTCAATCTTAGGTCCCTCTGCTCTGCTCCTGATCACCAAACAACCTAAAGGAACCAACACAGGGATTTGAAGCACCATGGCATTCTATTAAACTGACCCCACTCTATAGTTTTCTCTTCTGAAGAGTACTGCACAATATGTATTTCTCAAGTTGCAACGTGTTTTTTGAGAATTTTCTACACTTTCCGATAAGTAATACCTTTCCAGTTTGGCAGTCAGTACACTAAAATAACTGATACATTTTACCTCAGTTAAGTTTGGCAATGGATGAATTGCATTTGGTTTTCTGGGACTTCATATAAATCTGTTGATTTAGGACAGAATCCTCATATTTTCATCCACCTATATGTAGTTAGTTACAGATGCTGAGTGTGATGTCAGACCCAGTGAAAGCCTCATCTTCTCAAAAAGTAATCCTCGTATTTTGATCCACCTATATGTAGTTAGTTACAAACACTGAGTGACCACTCAGCTTAGTTACAGTTAGTTACAAATGCTTTTCAGACCACTGAAAGTCTTGTCTTCTCAAAAATTTCTCCACATAGGGTCATTCTTGACAGTTATGCTATTTTAAGCTATTCTTTCCAGTTCTGAAAGCCCTCTTTAAAATTAAAACATTTTATTTACAGAAGCAATATATTTATTTGTCAGTTTATTAAATTTGATAAAATGAATTAACTTATCAGTTAAGTGATGAATGCAGTTCAAAGGATGTAAATTACCGATTGCTTATTAGAAGGTAGGTGGAGAGAGGAGGACGTGTAACTGAATGGGAAAGGTCACGTGGTAATTTCAAAATTGGTCCACAAATTCATTGACATTTTTCTCATCAAGAAGTAGGGTCTAACTTTCTTACACCATACATAAAAATAAACTCAAAATGGATGAAAGACCTAAATGTGAGACAGGAAAACATCAAAACCTACAGGAGAAAACAGGCAACAACCTCTTTGATCTTGGCCACAGCAATTTCTTGCTTGACATGTCTCCAAAGGCAAGAGAAATAAAAGCAAAAATGAGCCCAGCATAAAGCTCTTATTTATCTCGATGGGACCCCATCAAAATAAAAAGCTTCTGCACCGCAAAGAAAACAATCAACAAAACTAAAAGGCAACTAATGGAATGGGAAAACATATTTGTAAATGACACATCAGATAAAGGTTTAGCATCCAAAATCTATAAAGAACTTACCAAACTCAACACCTGAAAAACAAATAATCCAGTGAAGAAATGGGCAGAAGACATGAGTAGACACGTTTCCAAAGAAGACATTCAGATGGCCAACAAACACATGAAAAGATGCTCAACATCATTCATCATAAGGGAAATACAAATCAAAACCACATTGTGATGCCACCTCACACCAGCCAGAGTGGCTAAAATTAGCAAATCAGGAAATAGCAGATGGATGTGGAGAAATAGGAACCCTCTTGCACTGTTGGTGGGAATGCAAACTGGTGCAACCACTCTGGAAAATAGTGTGGAGTCTCCTCAAAAAATTAAAAATAGAACTACCCTGTGACCAGCAATGGCACTACCAGGAATTTACCCAAGGATACAGGAATGCTGATTCATAGGGGCACTTGTACACAAATGCTTATAGCAGTGCTTTCAACGATAGCCAAATTATAGAAAGAGCCTAAATGCCCATCAGCTGATGAATGGATAAAGAAGATGTGGTTTATATATACAATGGAATACTACTTGGCAATGAGAAAGAATGGAATCTGACCATTTGCAGCAACATGGATGGAACTGGAGGGTAATTATGCTAAGTGAAATAGCATAATAGCATAATTTCTCTTTTCAGAGAAAGACAGATATATGGTTTCACTCATGTGTGGAACTTGAAAAACTTAACAGAAGACCATGGGGGAAGGGAAGGGGAAAAAATAGTCACAAACAGAGAGGGAGGGAGGCAAACCATAAGAGACTCTTAAATACAGAAAACAAACTGAGGATTGATGGGGGGGCAGGGTAGAGAAGAAAGTGGGTGATGGGCATTGAGGAGGGCACTTGTTGGGATGAGCACTGGGTGTTGTAGGTAAGCAACTGAATCATGGGAATCTACCCCCAAAACCAAGAGCACACTGTATACACTGTATGCTAGCCAACTTGACAATGAATTATATCAAAATAAAAAAAAAAAAAAAAAGAGGCAGGGTCTATCTCTCCTCACCTTGAATGAAAGCTGGCCTTAGTAACTAAATTGTACCAATAAAACACCACAGCAGTGTCTTCCCAGGTTTTGTGGCTGGGTCAGAAAAGGCTATGTGCTTTCTACCTGGTTCTCTCGGGCCACTTGTTCAGGGGAAGTCAGCCACCATGGATGAAGTCTGACTACCCTAGAGCCCCAGGCAGAGGAGACACTTTTCATGGACTTCCATCTATCCAACAGTCAGCTTCAGCTGCCACCCAGAGAAAGCCATCTTGGATGCCAGCCCAGCCAGACCCTCAGATGACTGATGCCGAGATCTTCTAAAACTATAGGAGAGACCCCAAGCAAGCACAGTCTAGCCCAACCCTCCCAGAATTATCCCTCCCACAACATCATCCAGGAAATGGTTTTTTCAAGTGCTTGTTTCAAGTTCTTGCTTTGGGGATTGTTATGCAGCAATTTTAATCAGAACAGAAACAATCATGAGTTCCTTCTAAAGACAGCAGCTCCATTCAGTTGAGCTCAACAAGCACGTATTCAATTTCTACTATGTTTCATGCAGGGTACCAGCACCTGGAGAGTCCAAGGTCATACAGTTATAGTCTCTGCAAAGTAGTGGAGTCAGCCACATTGTGAACAACTACAACAAAGTACAATTATAGGCATAATAAGAGCTTTATGTATAAAGAACAGAGGTGTGCAAACGAAGAAGTGGTTAGCCACTTCCTGGATATCAAGGTACAGTGGCTTTGGAGTTGTTTAGCCAGGTTCAAATTCCAGTATTCATACTACTTAATCCTGCAATCTTGGACACATTACTTCACCTTTCTGATCCTATTCTCTCCTACCTTATGGAAAGGGTTCCCTTGCTGTAATATTCATTCTTCCCCAGAAAAGAAATAATTTAATTGGTAAGTTTGGGACATAAAGCAAGCACATGTGCTACCCTTTTCCTCTTTCTTTTTTCTTTGACTCTGGCTGTTTACAGACCCCAGGAATTTGCTCTTCTCCCTGCCATGTGGTGCTAGCGGTCTGCCCTTTCAGATTCAGGGTGGGGACTATTTGAAAACACGTGCCATAGATATATATCATGTTCTAAGCAATAGCTTTACTCATAACAGACTTGCTATGTGTTTCCGATACATCCTGTCTTAGTCTATTTGGGCTGCTATAACAGAAAAACATACACTGGGTGGCTTATAAACCACAGAAAGTTATTTCTCATGGTTCTGGAAGCTGAGAAGTCCAACATCAAGGTGTCAGCATTATTCAGTGCCTGGTGAGAGCCACTTCCTGGTTCATAGACGGCCATCTTTTTACTGTGTCCTCATGTGGTAGGAGGGGCAAGGGAGCCCTCTGGGGTCTCCTTTTTTTTTTTATAAGGGCACTAATCCCATTCATAAGAGTTTTAGTCTCAAGACCTAATCACCTTCCAAAGGCCCCACATCCTAATACCATCACACTGGGGATTAAGTTTCAGTATGCTAATTCTGGGGAGACATATTGTCTTATTGAGGATAGCTTGTTTTGTTTTTTTTTTTATTGGCTCAATATTTGGGCAGGGGGAAAAAACATCCATTCAGCCAGAAATTTGAGAACCCAACCAAAATGATGTGGTGAGTCTTTAGTTGAGACGAGGGCATGGGCATTTAGGTGTGGACTTCCGTAAGCACAACTTTGACCCTGGCCACATAGAGAGGGCTGTTCTGAGATGAGTAGATGCTTCTTACAACTGCATATTTATTTAGCATTTAGCTGTGGTTACCAAGGTGTGTAGCTTTAGGCCTGAGGCACAGCCATATGGGATTTCTCATCTTGGTGGTTCACAGCAACTTTGCCCACAGTGAGCTGCTGTTTCTATAGAGACGAAGCTGTGTGCACTAGAGCTTTGGAAAACAGTGTAAAAGCCTCAGCAAGAGACAGTGTGTAGAGAAGGTGCCAGCCTCCACAGCTTGACCTGGAACTAGAAGGTGTAATTTTTCTAAGCAGTTGTAGCTGACGTAAGGATTCAACTTTAGGACAAAGAGAGTCCTTCATCTATAGGCCTTTTACGCATTAATGGGCAGAAAAATCATTGTTGCTTTCAAATGTCAAGGCACCTACATCCCCCCCCTAAAGACACTAGAGGGGATTTACCTTTAAATTATTCATGCTCAGTCTAAGTGGAAATGCTAGATTCTCTGCCCAAATTCCACCCTGCCTTCCGGGGTAAGGAACAGTGAGTGGATAGCCTTGAATGTATGTATTTCATCCAAAGGCTGAACGTATTTTAAAAAGACTTCAAGCGAACTGAACGAGCTTTCAAAGTGGGGAGACAACATCAGCACAGTCAGGTGTTGCCTGGGCTAAAAGATGCCTGCAAGTTTTAGAGAAACAAGAGACAATAAAAGCAGCAAGTTCAAAGTGTTATAAACACAGCTGAGCAGTTCTGAACAGAAGACAATTAGAGCTCTGTCCCACGCCTGCAGAAAAAGGTGGAATATTGAGGCAACACTGGAAAATTTAGTCCTCATTAGGCTCCAAAGCTTCAAAACATCCACAGAAGTTGCTGAAAGACTGTACAATTGAGACAAGCTGGGATCAGGAAAGACTGCCCCACAGGCAATGGGTTTCAGGGGATAAAACAATTCCTTAGGCAGCCCAGGGACATGCAGGGGAAAACACCCCAGAAACAGTGGCAGCCGCAGGGCAGAACCCACTCATGTTAAGGCTCTGTCCAGAATAGTGTTTTAGCTGAGCACAGTGACTCTGTAACTAAAACTGGATTCCGTTATTGAGGAATAGGGGCGAATAAATGTTGGACAAGCAGCTAGCAATCTGTCGGGGAGCCCTTTGCAGAAGTCACCGAAGGAGACTTCAGGAGAGCTTTTGCTTTCCAGATGAAACAGAAAAGTCGCAGTCTGCATAGCCCTTTGCCCTTCTCTCTTCTAGCCTTAAATATGTGCCGAGACCAAGAAGCAGAATGCCCATCTTCCAGCATGCAGTGATGAGTGTGGGATGCAAGGCAAAGGCAAGTGGGTCACAGGTTTTGTGGCCTCGTCATTGTCAAGTCACTGAACCAACATTAACAGCTGTGTCCATGATTATATCATGTGACTGACTCCTAATTGTTTAGTCCCTGGAGTCACATTTTCTGCTGCCTCAGACGAAAATATTCATAACTGATAAAAATCCTAAATATTTGTCTTTTGGGTTGGGGTTTAGCTTCCTTTCTCCATGATCGTGTGTGTGCATGTATATGCATATGTCTGTGTATATGTGTGTGTATGTATGCATGTGTGTGTGTGTGTCAGGAGAATGTTGTTGAAAGACTTACAACTCTGTCTTAGGCCTTCCTCACGGAAATGACAGGCAGCTTATGAAACCCCTTCAGTATAAAGTTTTCCCAAGGATCAAAAGGATCTCTAGAATTCATTTACTCCATTTTTATGTCTATATTGCCTACATCTTCTAAAGGAAATGTCCTCCTCATTTTTCCATCATCTCAAAACCCATATATATGACTAGAGGGTTTTTCTTAGTATTTAATTTGCATTTTGCTGAATTATATTTCTCCTTTGTCCTTAGTGATCAAAGAGAACAGACATCCCATCTCCCTTGAGTGAAAACTGACCATAATAAATACCTCTCCAGCCTTCTCTGGCAAAATTAATGCGATTCCTTGAAACCCAGGGCCTAGAAGACAAATACTTCACCTTTGTCACCCTCTGACACTCCTGTGGACCACTTTCATGGCCTCCATATCTTACTTCTATAACTTGTCTGATGACAGAAAGAAACATGAAAAGAAAGCCTGACGAGTGTCCAGGACTGGGAGAGAACCATCTCCAACTGCCTTCATGATTTTAGTCCTTATTTTCTAGCCTTGAAGATATTTCTCACTCTTTATTGTTTCTGACAAGGTTGGAAGCATCTTATTTGTTTAGGGAGTGCTGAGTATATGTTGAAGTTATCTGAAAAAAAAATAATAATTTCAGAAAATAGCCAGGCCCTGGCCCCAGCCTCAGAAATTCTGATTTAATTCATCAGAACAGAATAGGGTCTCAGCATTGGCATTTCGTTAGAGTTCCCGGGTGAACCCACTGCACAGACAGGCTTGCAAACCAGTGAGCCGTTTGCTCTGTTTTTTATTCTGCCTCCAGTTTGTTCTCCCACCAGGAATCCCTGTCACACCTAAGTGCTTACTGTCCATGGCCGTACCTTGCTGTATACACTCAAGTCTTTCCACCTGAAAGGAAATAAAAAACAGTAAACAGACAAACAAAAAGTTAGTCTTCTGCCCTGAGAAGTCCTATAGCATTCACCCTTCTTTCCGTAATAGCCAAGTTTTTGGAAAAAACAACCTACTCACCGTTTCTTCATCTCCCACTCATTCTTCAACCCTCAGAATTTTTAAACTGACCTCCTTCCTTATGCACCAATTACAGTCAAGGTGCCAAATCTAAAAACCACTTCTTGTTCTTATTTACTTCAGTTCTCTGCAACAGTTCACATTACTGTCCACACTTTCCTTCTTGAAACACTTCCTTCCCTTGTCTTTAGAAAATCACACTCCTTTTACCCGTCACCCTTATCCATTGGTTCTCTCTGCTCAACTAGTACTTTCAAAACATGGTCTACTCCAGGCACCATCCTTGTCTCTCTCAAAAGTTCTTTTTATTATTATTTTTAAAACTGTCTTATTTATTTTTGAGAGAGAGAGAAAGCATGAGAGTCAAAGAGAGAGAGAGAGACAGAGGCTCCAAAGCGGGCTCTGTGCTGACAGCCGAGAGCCTGACAGGGCTCAAACCATGAGATCATGACCTAAGCTGAGTTCACACTCTTAACCAACTGAGCCACCCCAGAGCCCCTCCCTCAAAAATTTCTAAACACTCTCCCTGGATAATCCTAACTTCTCCCTGTCTTCAATCCCCTTGTTGAAGTGCTATCAATAGATCTATAGCTCTTCATTCCAGTTTCCTGAGTTTCAGCCCCATGCATCCAGTTGCTTTCTGTCATGTATGCTGTCACACTTGATATCCCCAAATGGAATTAATTACTTCCCCTTCTCACATGATCCATCCACCTTCTGCTCCTGTTTTCCCTTGTCTTTATTAATGGTACCACTAATCATCCAGTCACCAAAAGCCAAAGCCCAAGAATCAGCTCAGCCTTCACTCGCGGACTTCTCTCATATTTTCACAAAATTGCATTAATTCTACTTCGATAATATCTCTTAAAATTCCCCTCCGTTTCTCATGCCTTAGTCCAAACCCTCAACTAAAAAACAATGTGTATAATGGTCTCCAAATGGCCTGCATCTTCACGTTTCAGCTTTCTGTAATCTTTTTCACATAAACACTAGAATTTGATGACATTACTCCCCTAATTAACACACTTCAGACTTCCTAATTTCTTACAATCTGCTGTTCATTCATTGAGGCCTTTTGTGATCAGGTTTCTTTCTATCCATTTTCACCCTCACCAGGCACACTGAACTTCTTGGCATTCTCTAAACGAGGGATATCCCCAAATCCTAGCATATATGATTATTCCATTGCCAGGAATGTCACCAACAGCTGTCCGTCTGATAAACTCCTCCTCATCTATTAAGGATGGTAAAGTCTGTGCAGGCTTTCTTATCTCCATTGTAACTCCACACCCCAGCATACCTTCCAGAACATGGTAGTTTCTCAGTGAGTATTTGCCATATGTAACTTTCCCTGCTCACCCCCACTGCAGGCAGAGTTAAATCTAATAACTTATTAGGGTCTCTTAGCCCCATGCACATATGGTTATAATAGTGTTCATCCTATTAGACTGTAATGACTTACTTATTTGTCTGAATCCTCTAATGAATGATCAGCTCTTTGAAGGAAGGGAATGTATTGTGCTTGTTTTAGCATTCCTATCACTGCACAGTGTCTAAAATATAGTCAACGTCGCTGATTTTTCATTAATAAAAAAATTAATTTTGTTGGTGGGGGAGAGGAGAAGAGGGGAGGAGATGGGAAAAATTTTACTAATTTATTCATAGAAGGAGTAAGACAGATAAATTGAGTTGAGAACTTTCAAAACATGAATGTGCAGCTTTCAAAAAGTAAACAGACACTCACACATTAAACTATATTTGTATTATTTCATATATATTTGCCTTTTCCAAGCTGTGCATGGAACCAATGTAAAGGAGACCAGATGAGAAATGAGAGAAGACTGCATCCAGAAATGGTTCTATTTATGTGCTTGGATCTAGCTGCACAGACAAATCTTCCCCTTGGTTTTTTAGTTATGAGTCAATAAATTTCTTTTATTTAAGCTAGATTGAGTGAGATTATTTTGTCAGTGGTCCTCAAGTGTCCTACTGATAGACAAGTTAAAGGCATCCTCTGGGGGTTAGCTCTAAAGAGGTACAGTGTGTTCCAGTTTACTATCTTTTAAACTCAACATAAATCACCTGAGCCATTTAGAGACTGATCAATCAGTTGAAATAAGATATATGATGCTTTCATTTTATTTTCCTAAAAGTAATACAGGCCAAAATTTAATGCATAATGATTTAGTTAAATGATGGTAAATGATTTCACTTTAATAACTGTGATGAAATTTTGAGAATTAAACATTTTTAATAATTGGCAAGACCAAGGCCATTGCAAAATAGTAGTTAGCTAATTATCTAGACCAGAAGTGCAAAATGCATATGTCTATAAAGGCCAGGGAGATAAAATAAAAGAATAAAGTTCACCTGGTATCAAATACTAAGAAGTAGGTGGAGACTGTGGCCAACTGGAAATAAGATAAACAATTTGTGTAATCTGGAAACAAAGGCCAGCATTACCCAATATTTCCTTTTTTTTTTTTTTTCCAAAATAAGACAAACCTACATTTAGGTGAAGATCTCCTGATTTTTAAACGTTGATGAGAAATTTAAAAAAGACCACTGTTGAGAACCAGACCACAGTGTTCCCAGATCATATTCCTCAAGAGATGTGTAAATAAGGTCGCTCCATGATCATGTCCAGAACAAGACATAGATAAGGCCACTCCATGACACAAGAATGACTAGCCATCCTCCTCTGCTGATGAACATCACCTGTTTCTGAGTAGATGCTCTTTTTCAGCAGCTATACCTCTAGACTCACTTTAGTGTTCCTGCCTCCTAGGTATGAACTAGGAGGGTCTGAGTTGACCTAGCTTCTTGATAGCCCCAAATCCAAATCTAGTCTCCACTTCTGAGTTCCCCCTTAGAATCATCTAGCCTCTGAAATACCCTCTTAACAACCCCTTCCCCAGATACCCCTGAGGTTTCTCCAGAGTGAAATCACCCTTGCTATAACAATATAAAAAAACCTAATGTCCTTAACTACAGACATGTTCCTTATAGTCTCAGGCCCATTGGCTTAAAAACAAGTACTTAGAAAATCTTTTAAAACACTGGGCTGAACATAACTGGCCTAGGAGCCAAGTTTGGCCCACAAAACACTATAGTCTTATCATCTCCACTGAAGCTGGTAACAAGAAAGGCAAAAGGGGATATAGCAGGGGTGGGCAGATTCCTCCCCCCTTCTTCTGTTTTATATCATATGTTGTTTACTTTATCAGTAGATTAAAGGGGACTGGCAAATTACAACATCTGGTGCATGCTGCTTAACTATAGTGATCATTTTTATGCATGTTTGGAGGGGGAACTTTACTTGATTTGAGCAAATTTATTATCAGAGCTTTCCACCTTAGACATTCCAAATTCAGGTCCTCTTGGAGCTTGGAAGTCTGCTGTGTCTTAGAGGGCTTTTTCCTTTGTAATTTATTAAAATGCAAGAATGGAAATCAGGAAAAATGAGAGACCAGTAAAATGATTTCAATGTTTATAGAGGTAACCAAGATGTAATGGTTTTTCCTGACTAGAAGTCAGTTATATCTTCATTAGAGAAAGAAGATTCTATTCCTAAAATCATATCTCATATAATTAGCAGATTAAAAATGTATATATGTGTATAAAATGTATATATGTGTATATATATATGTGTATATATATACACATATATATAAAATGTATATATGTGTATATATATGTGCATATATACATAAAGATATATACACATATATATACATATATACATATACACATGAAAGGCAAAGTCTGTGCTTCATGCCACTCTCCTTACCTATCTCAGTGTGGTAAAAATACATTTATTTTTAAAATTCTGCATGTATTCAGAATACAGGACTCTCAGTCAATTTTGAATGGTAAAAAAAATACCTCTCCTATCTCTGGGTGCAGACTGGCTAACTGTAGTCTCAGTATCTTGGGGAAAAATCTATAACCACATAACATGGTTCTGAATTTTTCTTACTACTTATTCATGCACATGGTCTGTGTGGCAGGTGACAATCTGACCAAATGTTTTGCCACCACATAATAAGGGTGACCATATTTGTAGCCTGAACTTTCAGAGTCCCCATTGCCCAAATCCCCACTCAGCCAACTCCACATTTTAGAATCTCACTGGCAACATCCCCTTCCAGGTAAAAAATTCTGTCAGGTAGGATAGATTCTGCTGTGGCTACTGAATAAATCAGCAGGAGCACAGTCACCTACTACCGAGTTCACAGAAATGAGCTTTGGAGACAGATTTGCCAATAGTATTAACTAGTATTTCTTACACTCTGGCCATGCCAATTTCTTTGAAGAGCAGCTTAGGTACATGATTTACTTTATTTCTCACAACAGTCCTCTGCAATGGGTGGTATGTTAGTACAGTAAAACTTTGGGTTGCGAGTAACTTATTCTGCAAGTATTCCACAAGATAATCAAATATTTCTAATACATTTTAACTTGATAACGAGCGATGTCTTGCAATACAAAAGTAGTACATGAGGCCAAACATCACATGAACACAACTGAGCCAATGGTTCTTGAAATTCGCTTTGATGTAAAAGTGCTTTGGATTACAAGCCTGTTTCCGGAACGAATTAGGCTCACAAGCCAAGGTTTTACTGTATCCTCACTTTATAGATGCGTAAATTGAGGCTCAGAGCTTAGGGGCTTTCAGTTTCACCCATTTGCTAAGTAGTGGAACAGTTATTTGAATCGAGATCTGAGTGTTACAAAAGCTAGTGCCCTTTATTATTGAATCATTTTAATCATTTAATCTGTGTTTAGGGTAAAGCGGCACCTTTGACAATGAAAGAAACACATTGCAAGTCAGCGTGCCCCATCACCGTATGACACAGCGGTTCCATTGCGGAAACTAGGTGAGTCCTTCACATGCACAGAACAGAGCCAGCACTCCAACACTGAGCTGCATGGCATGCGAACACCACCACCAAATGCACAGTAGTTTTTATCTGAATAGACTGTTCAGGATGTAAACATCAGAAAATAATGAGTCAGGCTCTCCCAGGCATATGCTTCATTTTTAAGCCAAGCGTGTATAATCACTGCTACTAAATTGCCACAGTAAGAGCATGGCTTGAGGGCACAGTACTTGGGGACATGAGCAAGATGACCACCAGCGGCAATTAACAGGAATAGGCCAAGTGTCTTCACACTCTTCTTACCCCTGGGGGCTGCCAGCTATGCCCTTGTGGGGCCTGAAAGTCTAGGTGCTCTCAAACTGCGACACCTGCTCCCTTTGGAAATAGGCTGCACTTTCTTGGCTTGAATTGCCTCAGTCTCTCTCCTACAACTCCTTTTGATCAAAAGCTGGTGGATGGCACATCAGAATACATTAAATTGCTGGGCTGTGGACATTTCATGGCCTCCCACAACCTGAGCATGCTGGCAGTGGGATTAATGGGCACAAGGAAGGACACTTGACCCTGAGCTGTCCCTGAGCCATGCCCGTCACTGGTGGCCTGGAGACCGTGGTCCTAAAGAGCTGGACATGAGGGGGCAGTGGCCCCAGAGGCCCGGGCCCAACCACAGCTCTTTCAGAAGAGAGTGAGGCAGAACTAGTAATGGAGAGATTTTCATGAAAAATGTAATTATCTTCGAGTGTTTATGGATAGAGAGGATAAATGGCCAGATAGATACATGAATAGATAGATATGATAAAAATGACAGATATGATACATAGAGAGATAAAATAGAGGTAGTATTATACATTAGACAGTAATATTTATCAAAAGTATTTTTATATACATATATACAAGCATATATACATACTTGCATGCACAAACATGAACACAATCACAGGAAATAGAAAAAAGCATTTAAAAATACAATACCATCTAAAAGCTGCCCCTTTGATAAGAGGGAAATGTAAAAGTACAATTCCTTTTTCTTCTCCTTGGTATGCCCTTGAGGAAATGACAATGAATTCCTCCCCCCACCGCTGCCCTGAGGTATAATGAACTGCCTTCAGTTTCTGCGAAACAGATTTTTATCTTTGTGGGATCCTTTGTTCCAATAATGTTATCTTTTCATTCACAGAGCTAATAGGAGTTATTACTGCTGCCCAATACAAAGATACCTCTCTCTAACACTTGTATCCCTAAAGAGTAGCATTGTGAATATTTAATCAATTGAACCATATTTTTTTAATGTAGAAGAGGATTTTTGCCTCTTCAAGCAATCAATTACAAATCTTTTGGTAAAATGTATAATTGACTTATTGTTTAAATCTACATCGATATATACTGGGTTAATTAGAAATCTTTCTAACACAAGAGATACTCCTGCAAGTCTGAAGCCCAAAAGTGATTTTACAAGATCATAATGAGCAGATGAAGTCACCAAAGGTGTAAGGTGACTCTGGACTATAAAGTGGCTAGCAAGGATTTCTAATCTCTTGTTTATTTCCTAATACCAGGGCAGGTAGAGGAGTTATTCAATGCCTCAGTCAGAATCAATGGCTGTGCAGAATTAAAGTATTAGAGAATGCTTTTAACAATGGTCCTGTAATAAAATTCCGACTGGACTGACAGTCTCTAGATTTTGAACTCCTTGAGCTCAGAGGGTATGCCTGTCCATGTTCATACTTCATTACCCAGCCTGGTGCTTTGAATTTAAATGGTGCTTGGTATATGTATTTTTAAATTATAATACATATAAATATGATTCGTGCTTTAGACAAGTGGGAGAGGAATGTGAGAGCAACACATGTGGCTCTTTGGGACTAGAAGCATCTCTCTTCCACATCTCAAATTCGAAGTTGGGGTGACAGAACTGGTATAAACAAAACAGGAGAAAATTTTCACAGCTATCTGAAATAATTTGAATATTTGGAATTTGAATATCTTGTCTTAAATTCAAGTGAAACTAGACAGGCAAAAAGGGAAGGAATACAGTGCATAGAAGAGAATCAATCAATGGGCAGTAAGAGAATTTCATGTAACTACTGGCATATGCTCAAAAAATATTTTTAAAAATCTGAGGAGATCCAACATGGTGGAGAAGTGGCAGGACCCTCATCCTTCAAACACAGCAGTGCTGAGGCCAAAGGACTTTGAATTCCAAGAGTCCGGGCTGCAGAGTGACAGAGATGTCTCCAGGAGCCCACGGGGACACCCTGGCGGGCCATAGGTGCATGATTGCGAAATTAGATAAAGCCGACAGCATAGACACAGAAGGGAGGTATCCCCTTCTGCAGAGAGACAAAGGGAAGAGAAAGAGAGGCTGTGAACGTGTAGGACTATAACTGGACAAGAGAAAAACCATGGATGGGGGTGGAGAAGGATCCAATCTCTAACTGTGGAGCTTTCTCCAGACTGGGCCCGGCTGCCCAGTTTGTGCACCTGGGGAGGAGGGGAGCCAACCCTGGGCTTGGTAACTAGGTCAGAGACACAGTCTGCAGAGGGAGAGAGCAATCCCCTCCTTGGAGTGCTGTGGGAAGAAGGCATACAGCCGTTCAAAGGACAAAGGTTCCTGCCTGTCCTCGCCAGCCAGAGGCCATTTATCCGCAGGGCAGAAGGCATTTCCCTGGAACCAGAGTACCCGGAGTGGGACCCTTCCAGACATCGTAGTTTAAATCCCAGCTGAGTGCCAGGGAGGTGCGGGAGTCTGCAAAGCAAGACAAACCTTGTTCATGCCCAGGGCACTGTGAGAACAGCCTGAACACAGTGGTTTGGGACACTGGGTCTGGGGAAGAGAGACTGGGGTGTCGCCATTTTTCTCCCCATGACCAACAAGGTGGGGCTTCAGGGAATGAACCCCAAGCCCACAGTGGAGGCAGGACCTGCCTACACAAAACCGTACCCCACTGCACCTGGTAACTGCTCCAGTACCCACTGGAGATTGACACTAACCAACCAGACAGCCCCTCCTTAGGACAAGCGCTGCCACTGGTTCCAAGGCACCCAGCGGGTTTGCATTTTCTGATTTAATTCTTGGGCAATTCTTGTTTTATATATATATATATATATATATATATATATATATATATATATATATGAGTATATCCTCTAATCCAGTTATTCTGGTTGTTGGTGTGTTTAAGCAGACATATTTAATCTATTCTCTTTATACCTGTTCTATATCCCCTTCTTTATTTTCCTCTCTCTATTCTCTGGATTAAGCCATATAGTTTCTCAGCCTGGTCAGTTTTCTTTTCTTTTCTTTTTCCATGCTCCTGTCATTTATTTGTTTGTATGGGACAATTGTTGTTGTTGTTGTTGTTGTTGTTGTTGTTGTTGTTGTTTGGGTGTTTGTTTGTTTCTTTTCTCCAGGGGTACTTCAATGAACAAATCAAAGCCTCCCCCACCCCCCAGTGGAGGTTCCAAAATATCACTATGAGTAAGGAGATAAAGCAACAAGAGTAACAAAAACACAGAGCAAGTAACACACTCCAAAAAACACCTCCTGAAGGGCCAGACCCTGGACAGTGTATGACACCTCTTTAATATAGTGCTTGCAGGTACAGGACACATAACAAGCCTTTAAAACACATGATGAATTAAAAAATGCTGTACGGGTGCCTGGGTGGCTCAGTTGGTTAACGGCCCACTTCGGCTCAGGTCATGATCTCACGGTCTGTGAGTTCGAGCCCCACGTCGGGCTCTGTGCTGACAGCTCAGAGCCTGGAGCCTGTTTCAGATTCTGTGTCTCCCTCTCTCTGACCCTCCCCCGTTCATGCTCTGTCTCTCTCTGTCTCAAAAATAAATAAACATTAAAAAAATTAAAAAAAAATGCTGTAGATGAGGTGCAAAATAAACTAGATACAGTGACGGCAAGGATTGAAGAGGCAGAGGGGAGAATAAGTGAAAAAGAAGATAAAATTATGGAAAAAGATGAAGTTGAGAAAAAGATAAAAAAAATTCTAGATCAGGAGGGGAGAATTGGAGAACTAAGTAATTCAATGAGACATAATAATATCCATATCATAGGAGTTCCAGAAGAAGAAGAGAGAGAGAAAGCGGCAGAAGTTGTACTTGAACAAATCATAGCTGAGAACTTTCCCAATCTGGGGAAGTAAACAGACATTGAAATCCAGGATGCACAGAGAACTCCCTTCAGATGTAACAAGAATCAATCTGCTGCATGGCGTATTGTAGTGAAACTAGCAAAATACAAGATAAAGAGAGTTCTGAAAGCAGCTAGAGAAAAACAGTCCTTCACCTACAACGGTAGACACATAAGGGTAGTAGCAGACCTACCCACTGAAACTTGGCAGGCCAGAAGGGAGTGGCAGGAAATAATCAATGTGCTGAATAGGAAAAATATGCAGCCAAGAATCCTTTATCCAGCAAGGCTGTCATTCAGAATAGAAGGAGAGATAAAAGTTTTCCCAGACAAACAAAAGCTGAAGGAGTTTATCACCACTAAAACAGCCCAACAAGAAATCCTAAGGGGGACTCTGTGAGTGGAATCTTGCAAAGGCCACAAAGGGCCAGAGACATCACTACAAACATGAATACTACAGATAACACAATGACACTAAATCCATATCTTTCAATAATAATGCTGAATGTAAATGGACTAAATGTTCCAATCAAAAGACATAAGGTACCAGAATGTATAAAAAAAAAAGAAAAAAACAGGACCCATCTATTTACTGTGTACAAGAGACCCATTTTAGACCTGAGGACACCTTAAGATTGAAAGTGAGGGCATGGAGAACCATTTCTCATGCTACTGGAAGTCAAAAGAAAGCTGGAGTCACCATACTTATACCAGACAAAATAGATTTTAAAACAAAGGCTGTAACAAGAGATGAAAAAGGGCATTATATCATAATTATGGGGTCTATCCATCAAGAAGAGCTATCAATTATAAATGTCTATGCACCCAATTCAATAGCATCCAAATAGGTAAAACAATTAATCACAAACATAAGCAATCTTATTGATAAAAATGTGATAATTGCAGGGGACTTTAATAGTCCACTTACAACAACAGACAGATCATCTAGGCAGAAAATCAATAAAGAAACAATGGCCTTAAATGATACTCTGGACCAGATGGACTTGACAGATATATTCAGAACTTTTTATCCAAAAACAGCAGAATACACATTCTTTTTGAATGCACATGGAACATTCTCCAAGATAGATCACATACTGGGTCACAAAACAGCCCTCCATAAATATAAAAGAATTGAGATTATACCATGAACATTTTCAGATCACAATGCTATGAAACTTGAAATCAACATCCTACTAAAGAATAAATGGGTAAACCAGGCAATTAAAGAAGAAATTTAAAAATATATGGAAACAAATGAAAATGAAAACATGACAGTCCAAACCCTTTGGGATTCAGCAAAAAGAGTCCTAAGAGGATAATACATTATAGTCCAGGCCTATCTCAAGAAACAAGAAAAATCCCATATACAAAATCTAACAGAACACCTAAAGGAACTAGAAGCAGAACAGCAAAGAAATCCCAAGGCCAGCAGAAGAGAAATAATAAAGATTAGAGAAGAAATAAACAGTATAGAATCCAAAAAAAAAAAAAAAAAAAAAAAAGAACTGTGTAACAGATCAGTGAAACTAAGAGCTGTTTTTTTGAAAAAAATAAACAAAATTGAAAAATCCTTAGGAAGACGTCTCAAAAAGAAAAGGGAGAGGACCCAAATAGATAAAGTCACAAATGAAATAGGACTTATCACAACCAATCCCTCAGAAATACAAGCAATTATCAGAGAATACTATAAACAAATATATGCCAAAAAAATGGACAACCTGGAAGAAATGGACAAATTCCTAGACACCCACACACTACCAAAACTCAAATGGGTAGAAATAAGAAATTTGAACAAACCCATAATTAGTGAAGAAATTGAATCAGTTATCAAAAATCTTCCAACAAATAAGAGTCCTGGACCAGATGGCTTCCCTGGGGAATTCTACCAGACATTTAAAGCAGAGTTAATACCTATTCTTCTCAAGCTGTTCCAAAAAAATAGAAACAGAAGGAAAGCTTCCAGAGTCATTCTACGAAGCCAGGATTACCTTGATTCCCAAACCAGACAGAGACCCCCCCCCAAAAAGGGGAATTACAGGCCAATATCCCTGATGAACATGGATACAAAAATTCTCAACAAGATACTAGCAAATCAAATTCAACAGCATATAAAAAGAATTATTCACCATGATCAAGTGGGATTCACTCCTGGGCTGCAAGGCTGGTTTGATACTCATAAATCAATCAGTGTGATACGTCACATTAATAAAAGAAAAGATAAGAACTATATGATCCTGTCAATAGGTACAGAAAAAGCGTTTGACAAAATACAGCATCCTTTCTTAATAAAAACCCTCAAGAAAGTTGAGATAGAAGGAGCATACCTAAACATCATAAAAGCGATATATGAAAAGCCTACAACTAATCTCATCCTCAATGGGGAAAAACTGAGAGCTTTCCCCCTGAGATCAGAAACACGACAGGGATGTCCACTATCACCACTGTTGTATAGCATAGTGTTGGAAGTCCCAGCATCAGCAATCAGACAATGAAACAAAATAAAAGGCATCACAATTGGCAAAGAAGAAGTCAAACGTTCACTTTTCACAGATGACATGATACTTTACATGGAAACCCCAAAAGACTCCACCACAAAGCTGCTAGAACTGATACATGAACTCAGCAAAGTCGCAGAAGACAAAATCAATGTGTAGAAATCCGTTGCATTTCTATACACCAATAATGAAGGCACAGAAAGAGAAATCAAGAAATCAATTCTACTTACAGTTTCGCCAAGAACCATAAACTACCTAGGAATAACCCTAACCAAAGAGTTAAAAGATCTGTATGCTGAAAACCAGAAAACTTATGAAGGAAATTGAAGAGGACAAAAAGAAATGGGAAAACATTCCATGCTCATGGATTGGAAGAATAAATATTGTTAAAATGTCAATACTACCCAAAGCTATCTACACACTCAGTGCAATCCCAATCAAAATTACACAGGCGTTCTTCTCAAAGCTAGAACAAACAATCCTAAAATTTATATGGAACCACAAAAGACCCCAAATAGTCAAAGTAATGTAGAAAAAGAAAACCAAAGTGGGAGGCATCACAATTCCAGACTTTTTAGCCTCTACTGCAAAGCTGTAATCATGAAGACAGTATGGCATTGGCACAAAAACAGACACACAGACCAATAGAAGAGAATGGAGAACCCAGGACTGGACCCACAAATGTTTGGCCAACTAATCTTTGACAAAGCAGGAAAAAGTATCTAATGGGAAAAAAAGACAGTCTTTTTAGCAAATGGTGCTGGGAGAACTGGACAGAAACATGCAGAAGAATGAAATTAGACCACTTCCTTACACCATTCACAAAAATAAACTCAAAATGGATGAAAGACCTAAATGTCAGACAGAAAAACATCAAAACCCTAGAGGAGAAAACAGGCAACAACCTCTTTGACCTCAGCCACAAAAATTTCTTGCTGGATATGTCTCCAAAGGCAAGGGAATTAAAAGCCAAAATGAACTATTGGAACCTTATCAAGATAAAAACCTTCTGCACTGCAAAGGAAACAATCAACAAAACTAAAAGGCAACCAATAGAATGGGAAAAGATATTTTCAAATGACATATTGGATAAAGGTTAGTATCCAAAATCTGTAAAGAACTTACTAAATTCAACACCCGAAAAACAAATAATCCAGTGAAGAAATGGGAAGAAGACATGAATAGACACTTTTCCAAAGAAGATATCCAGATGGCCAAAAGACACATGAAGATGCTCGTCACTCATCATTAGGGAAATACAAATCAAAAACACGAGATACCACCTCACACTGGTCACAGTGGCTAAAAGTAAACAAATCAGGAAACAATAGATGCTGGTGAGGATGTGGAGAAACAGGAACACTCTTGCACTGTTGGTGGGAATGCAAACTGGTGCAGCCACTCTGGAAAATAGTGTGGAGTTTCCTTGAAAAATTAAAAATAAAATTACCCTAAAACCCAGAAATAGCACTACTAGGAATTTATCCAAAGGACACAGGAGTGCTGATTCATAGGGGCACTTGTACCCCAATGTTTATGGCAGCGCTTTCAACAATAGCCAAATTAGGGAAAGAAATTAAATGTCCATCAGCTGACGAGTGGATAAAGAAGATGTGGTTTATATATACAATGGAATACTACTTGGCTATGAGAAAGAATGAAACCCTGCCATTTGCAGCAACATAGATGGAACTGGAGGGTATTATGCTAAGTGAAATAAGTCAGTCAGAGAAAGACAGATATCATATGTTTCCACTCATATGTGGAACTTCAGGAACTTAACAGAAGACCATGGGGGAAAGGAAGGGAGAAAAAATAGATACAGAGAGGGGGGGAGGTAAACCATAAGAGACTCTTAAATACAGAGAACAAACTAAGGGTTGATGGGGGGTGTGGTGGGGGAGAGGGGAAAATGGGTGGTGGGCATTGAGGAGGGCACTTGTCAGGATGAACACTGGGTGTTGTATGTAAGCGATGAATCATGGGAATCTACCCCCAAAACCAAGAGCATACTGTACACACTGTATGTTAGCCAATTTGACAATAAATTATATTAAAAATAAAAAATAAATAAAATAAAATAGATAGAAGATAGACACATAGATACATAGATAGATACATAGATATTTTAAACTCTGAATTGGGCCCAAAGTGGTTTTTCTTTTGTCATTTACATTGAAATTTAAAGTTTTATGTGTAATGGAATATGGGATCTTTAAGAGCAAATTCAATTTCTTAAACTGAAATCATTCCACGAAATGGAGAAAAGAATATTCCATATCAAAGAAAAAAACTTGGGAATATGGCTGAGGTTATAGACTGAGTTTCCTAAGCCTGGGGCACACTCTTCTTCTCTAATCACAGCTTTGCCCTATGTCCCTCATCCCATCCCTACACTGACTCTAGACTTCACATACAACCAGCTCTTCTCAGTGGTCCATCTGAGGATAATAAACTTTTGTCATGTTTTTGATCTTATTAAATCAGATCTAGCCTAAATCTGCATGAGATATAGTTAATGCACGTTGAAAACATTAGATGTTTCAACTATCTTAGTCAATTCTCAACATGGTATTCTTTTAAACTTAATGATTCTTTTGCTCAAACACACTCAGTGGCTCCCTACTGCAGAAGGGAAATGGGAAAGCCTTTCCAGTGGCCTTCGTGTGTCTGTATCTCTGTATTCTCACCCTCTCCTCCCTCTCCACACCGCTTATTATGTTCTAGTCCTACCAGCATCCTTGGAAAGCCTGCTACCAGCCAGCTCCTCCCTTGGAATCTTTGTTCAAATGTCATCTTCTCAATGACCACCCCATTTTAAAATGTAACCACTGCAAACCACACCCTATGCTGACCCCCTTTATCTTGCTCTATTTTCTTTTTATTATTTAAATTTTAGTTAACATACAGTGCGATATTAGCTTCAGGAGTAGAATTCGGTGATTCATCGCTTACAAACCGCACCCAGTGCTCCATTACACTGGTTTCTCCAGTTTATTTACACTTTAAATATACAGTAAAACCTTCGGTTGCAAGTAACTTGTTCTGCAAGTGTTCCACAAGACGACCAAACATTTCTAATAAACTTTAACTTGATAAACGAGTGATGTCTTGCCATATGTGATGTCAGATGTCACATGATGTCACAACTGAGCCAATGGTTCTTTTCGCTTTGAAATTCGCTTTGATTTACAAGTGCTTTGGATTACAAGCATGTTTCTGGAATGAATTATGCTCACAAACCAAGATTTTACTGTACTTTACAATTTATTTATTTACTATTGTGCTTATTGCTTATTTTCTATTCTTCACCCATTAGAATGTGAGCAATACAAGAGCAGTGATTTTTGTCATTTTTAAAAACTTATGTATCCTAAAATGCTTGGAAGAATGTCTGACACATGGAAGTTATTTGATAAATATTTATTGATAAACAAAGGAAGAAATATGTTCAGTATTTATTATCATTTACTAAATATAAAAACAATATGAAATAATGAAATTATTTCATGAAATAATATGAAATTCAAAGTTAATTATATGTGATTCTCCAGACTTTGGGTCATATTTCCATAAATAGATGTTCCACTGAGATGTAGAGGAAATAAACTGGTTTGGGTATCACCTATAACTGTGTTCAAATCACAGTTCTTCCCCTTACTACTTTTGCCATAGGGAAAGTTAAGTAAATTTCTGTGGGCTTTAGTAACCCCCTTTGTGAAATGGCAGTGATGTAGATATTCAATGAGCAAGTAGCACAGTTCCTGATGCAATGGGCACATCATAAACATGAGTCTCTTCATTTTCTCTTCCTCTAATCCCTCAGCAGTTCCCACAAGGTAGGAGACAAAAAGGAAAGTTGAAAGTACTTGTAGAGATCCATAGTGTGTCCCCAAACCTCTCTGCACAGGGAATTATGCAGCAGAGGGGGGAAAATGTTAAGAGGCAGGTATCAAACCTCTTCTAACTCTTCTTCACTGGAGGACCTGGCCAGTGGGGATACTGAGAATGAGAACAGGCAAGAGCACACCTTACCCCTGACTGTGGTGACAGAAGTTACAGACTGAACATGGACAAGATAGTGGTGGAAAATTCTGACCACTCAGAGCCATAGAAACCCAACTAAACATCATCAAAGCAAAAACATCATGAACCCAGATGCCAAAGCTTAAGTGACAGGATTAGAGAGGAAAAGGGGTCAAGAACAAGAAGGTTAAAAGTGACTAGAGGTAAATGGACTCAGTGAAAGTCATTGCAGGCAGCCATGTCCTGCAGCTGCATTGAAAGGGCTGACTGGAGAAGGTGTTTCTGGAGGTGGAGTGGCCCAAGTCTGTTAGAAAGTCCTGCACATAATGAACAGCATCCCCCACGGCCATGCCAGGCCCTTCTCTGGCAGTCTGGAGATTTTTTTCTTCACTGATACTGTTTTTACACTTCTATAGAAGACTTTTAGCCTAGAGAAACTAGAAAAAGAGGCAGGATAGGGAAATACTAATTTTCTTCCTCAAATCAGAGAGAATATTACTTGATAACTCTGAAGCCAGAAAGAAAATTAAAGTAAAAATATGCTTCAAAAAATGCAGTAAATTTTAATCAAAGTACATGGACACAATGAAAAATCATCAGCAAGTCAGTGAATGAGTATTTATTGAGTAAATGCCCTCAAGATGTATAACCACACTCCACACCTCTCATGCAAACACCACTTCCAGCTTTGATCTCTCATGTTAACTCCCACATTAGGAGTGATATTGATTGAGAAATCCTTTCAATAATATCAATGCAATGTCTGTATTGTTACTAGCTTTTGTAATCTTAGACATGAATATGATATCTTTTATATTTAATAAGTAGCTAACCTGTTAAATTCCATAAAATTTATTAACAAAATAATGAACTCACTACTACTAACAGTAGTAAAACCAGGTGCCAGTCAGAGAGCTGAATAGTGGGCTCACAAGGCACCAGCATCCTCTCCTGGGGCTACTGGCCCTAGAATCTGGCTCTCACTTAGCAGGGTCAGAAATTGACTTTATAGAATCATCTGGTGATGATTGATTTCTACTAAAGAAATTCACAAAACAGGTAAATTCAGATTTTCAAATTTAGGAAGAATCATAATAATCATTGAAGTCAATAATCCCCAAAGAATGTTCTGTGAAACATTAGTTCCTCAGGATGTTAATAATTTTCCTTGGGGGAAGGGTGCCTGGGTAGCTCAGTCAGGTGTCTGACTCTTGATCTTGACTCAGATCATGATCTCCCAGTTTGTGGGTTGGAGCCCCGCACTGGGCTCTGTGCTGGGCATGGACCCTGCTTAGGATTCTCTCTTTCCCTCTCTCTCTGCCCCTCCCCCTCTCAGTAATAATAATAATAATAATAATAATAATAATAATTTTCCTTGGGGGAAATACTGAGGTTGAAGTAAGTTTAGGAAATTCTAGGCTAAATAATGTTAAACATGTTCCTTTATCACAGACCTTCCCAGTCTTTCAAATCTAAAATTCTATGTGAACCACGAAGAGAATCTCAAACAGTATGAAGTTTCCATATACCCTCTTAACTTTCCCTCTGCCTTAGTTTCTCCTATTATTAACATGCATACATTGGTGTACATTTGTTAAAATTGATGAACCAATATTGATGCATTATTTTTAGCTGAAGTCTACAGTTTGCATTAGGTGTCACTCTTCAGGTTGTACATTCTGAATTTCGCAAATGTATAATGAGCTGTATCCACCACTGCTGTATCATACAGAAGAATTTCAATGCCCTAAAACTCTCTTGTGCTCTACCTATTCATCACTTCCTCTCTCCCCAAACGCCTGGCAACTTCTGATCTTTTTACTGTCTCCATACTGTGCCCTTCCAGAATATCATATAGTTGGAATCATGTGGGATATTCTTTTCTTTTACTTAGTAATAATATGTATTTAAGGTTCATTCAGACTCTCGTGGCTTCATAGCTCATTTCCTTTTATTACTGAATCCAGTGTATGGATGCCCCACAGTTAGCTTACCCATTCACCTATTGAAGGACTTCTTGATTGCTTCTAAGCTTTGACAACTATGAATAAGGCTGCTATAAACATTTATGTGAAGGTTTTTCTGTGAATATAAGTTTTTAACCCATTTGTATAAATACTAGGGGAGCAATTGTTGGATCATATTTTTGTAAGAAGCTTCAATCTATCTTCCAAAGTAGCTGCGGCATTTTGCATTCTAACCAGCCATGAATGGGCTGTTGCTCCACATCTTCACCAGCATTCGGTATTGTCACTGTTTTGGATTTTAGCCATTCTAAGAGGTATGTAGTGGTATCTTTTTGTTGTTTTAGTATGGAATTTCCTAATGACATATGATGTGGAATAAGCGTAAAGATAAAATAAGCAGCATTTCATATGATCATTTGCCACCTCTGTATCTTATTTGGTGAGATATACAGATATTTTGCTTATTTATTTATTGTTTTGCTCTTTTCTTATTGTTGAGTTTTAAGAGTTATTTGTATATTTTGGATACTTATCCATTGTCAGATGTATTTTGCAAATATTTTTCCCAGTCTGTGGCTTGTTTCATTCTCCGAACAGAGTGTTTTTGCAGGGCAGAAGCTTTTAATTTCAATGAAATCCAACTTATAAATGTTTTTAAGGTGGATCATGCTTTCAATGTTTTATCTAAAAAGTCATTGCCAAACCCAGTTCACCTAGATTTTCTCCTATGTCAACTTTTAGGAGTTTTATCATTTTACATTTTAAATTGAAATCTAGGATCCATTTTGAGTTGATTTTTGTGAAAGGGGTAAGGTCTGTGTCTAAATAATTCTTCTTCTTTTTCTTCTTCTTGCATGTGGATGTCTAGTTATTCTAACAGATTGAGCACTGCTCTGTTTTAAGACTTTTATTTTGAAGGAGACAATTGGGAAAATGCTGACCTAATTTCTGTTTCAATCATAGAAGTGAAGAAATTGAAATACAGAGAGATGAATTATTTTCTCAAGGTCAAACAACACATTAGGATGCTGAATTAAGACTAAACACTGATTTACAAAATAGAATTTCGATTTTAATTTCCAATGGCACATATCTTTTCAATGACCAGTGTACTTGTATCTGTTGCCTTGTTCCTTTCAAGTTGAAAGTTTTTGCCATATAGATTAAATAATCAGATGGTTGTTTGGTGAAACAGATCAAACGTTTCATCTGGGTAGTGGTGTAATCTGGATATTTTTTTCCTATTTTGCTCTGTAGTCTCCTTTTCTAGTGACATATATTCTCAAATCTCTCAGAGATGGTGTCTTTTTCCTTAGTCACAATATATACGTGTATAAGATTAAAGAAAATTAAACGTATGAAAGTTGTATGTGTGTATACACACACACACGTATGATCTTTAATTTTCTTTCTCCTTGATTATATATGCCACAATACTTAGGTATTATTATTACTTGAGGTATAACATCATTAATAAGCCTACAATTTGTCTTACACCAGTTACTGTTAATGCTAATAAATTCAACATTCAGTTCAATGCATTTTTACTGAGCTCTTTGAATCTTGGAGCTCTTTTACTGAGCTCTATGAAGGAGGGTGGAGATTTCAGAAACACCTGAAGGATTTTTGTTTGTCTGTTTGTTTGTTCTGTTTTGTTGATAAAGTTTTCAAAGATTCTCCCATGTCTTGGTTGAGCTTTGGAAATATTTCAAAATCTTATCTCTTACGTAGTTACCACTACAGACAGTTCATTTTTTTCATTTATGTTGATTTTTTTGACATTGTACCTAAATTCTAGAAGTTAAGACTACTCGGGCCTGATGATCCCTGGGGGACTGTCAAGAGAAAGAAATCACCCTTCCTTTGGCTCTAACCATTTCCCCCAAATACATATTTTAATAAGTTCTGTGAATGCAGTATCTCCAATATCCGATTATAGGCGAGTCTATTTTTATGGGCAGCAGGTAATGCAAAACATTCTAAAACTATTCTTCCTATTCCATATTCCTTTTCAGGTGTTCAAATAAGTGAAGCTAGAATTACAAATGGCTACTTCACTTGAGTACATATATTAATTACCCTTGTATGGGAGGAATTCACCCATGTCATCTCTAGATAAAGTAAATCAGTTTCCCAGAGTGAGACCTTGTTGCCACTCAGACCATAGCATTGAATCACTGTCTCTGCTGGACATCACCTGAGGGGTCTAATTACTTTTTCCAAAACCCAATTATCTTACCAGATTGCAAAATATCTTACTTTAGCAATTGGATGTTTTGAATTGTGGGTGTAAAAACCCCCATTATCTATAAGAAATCTAGAACAGAATATGTCTGAGTTCATACAATTGACACTAATAAAGTTTCAGTGAAAAGGAACAAAAAAACACCAAATTTTAAGACAATAACATTGACTATCTGCTTAAACCAGCCAGGAACTGGAGGAATAAAAGAATGTAGTAAGCAACAAGACAAAACCCTGCACATAGTTGATGTTCAATACAAAAATTTGTTAAGTTGAATGGACTTGAGTTAATTCATGGTTGAATTATAGACACTTAAGGACTTATGCCATGTATGTGTAAAAGAGGTAGATGTAATTTAGACACCAAAAGTGTGGAAAACCAAGCTTACATTTTATTAATTTAGTTTTAATATTTATTTTGAAAATAATTTTATTATAAAATATATTAAAACATACACTAAAGTAGAAGAAATTGTATAAAAATAATATATAATAATAATATATATTATAATATATATTACATACATTATACATATACATATATATTACATACATTAAAGTATATAATTATACATATATATTACATACATTAAAGTAGAAGAAATTGTATAATATTATAATAATAATGAATCAACCAGCTTCAACAATTATAAATACATTGTCAATCTTGTTTCATCTATACTTCCCCACCCCTACCCATCTGCTGCACAAAATAATTATTTTCACTAAATTTAGAAGGTCGTGTACCATTACACAAATCTAGTTTTAGAACATTTCTCTCACCTCCTAAAAGTTCCCTTGTGTTGATTTGGAGTCAATCAGACTTCCAACCTCAGATCTAGATAAACACTAATCTACTTTCTATCTCCATAGATTTGCCTTTTCTGGACGTTGTATATAAATGGAACCATACAGTATATAGTACAATGTTTCAGAGGTTCATCTAATTTTATGGCATGTATCAGTTTCATTCTTTTCATTACCAAATAGTCTTCCATTGTAGGGACATGCTACATTTTGTTGACCCATTTGCCCTTTAACATACATTTAATGTAAGAAAGTGGTCTAGTTTCATTCTTCTGCATGTTGCTGTCCAGTTCTCCCAGAACGATTTGCTAAAGAGACTGTCTTTTTTCCATTGGATACTCTTTCCTGCTTTGTCAAAGATTAGTTGGCCATACATTTGTGAATCCAATTCTGGGTTCTCTATTCTATTCTATTGGTTTATGTGTCTGTTTTCATGCCAATACCATACTGCCTTGACGACTACAACTTTGTAGACAGGCTAAAACCCAGGATTGTGATGCCTCCAGCTTTGGTTTTCTTCTTCAACATTACTTTGGCTATTTGGGGTCTTTTGTGGTTCCATAAAAATTTTAGGATTGTTTCTTCTAGCACTGAGAAGAATCCAGTGCAATTTTGATTGGGGTTGCATTGAATATGTAGATTGCTTTGGGGAGTACCAACATTTTAACAATATTTGTTCTTCCAATCCATAAGCATGGAATGTTTTTCCATTTCTTTGTGTCTTCTTCAATTTCTTTCATAAGTTTTCCATAGTTTTCATGATACAGATCTTTTACCTCTTTGTTTAGGGTTATTCCTAGGTATTTTATGGTTCTCAGTGCAATTATAAATGGGATCGATTCCTTGATGTTTCTTTCTGTTGCTTCATCATTGGTGTATAGAAATGCAACATATTTCTGTACATTGATTTTATATCCTGCGATTTTGTTGAATTCATGTATCAGTTCTAGCAGTTTTTTGGTGCAATCTTTCAGGTTTTCTATGTACAGTATCATCACTCTCTTATACCATATACAAAAATAAGCTCAAAAAGGATGAAAGACCTAAATTTCAGACAGGAAACCATCAAAACTTAGAAAACAAGCAATAACCTCTTTGACCTCAGCTGCAGCAATTTTTGCTCAACACATCTCCAAAAACAAGGGAAATAAAAGCAAAATTGAACTATCGAGACCTTATCAAGATAAAAAGCTTCTGCACAGCAAAGGAAACAATCAACAAAACTAAAAGGCAACCAATAGAATGGGAAAAGATATTTTCAAATGACATATCGGATAAATGGTTAGTATCCAAAATCTATGAACTTATCAAACTCTACACCCCAATAAAAGAAATAACCCAGTGAAGAAATGGGCAGGCCAACATGAATAGACATTTTTCCAAAGATATCCAGATGGCCAAAAGACACATGAAAAGATGCTCAACGTCACTCATCATCAGGGAAATACAAATCAAAAACACAATGAGATACCACCTCACACTGGTCACAGTGGCTAAAAGTAACAAATCAGGAAACAACAGGTGCTGTTGAGGATGTGGAGAAACAGGAACGCTCTTGCACTGTTGGTGGGAATGCAAACTGGTACAGCCACTCTGGAAAATAGTATGGAGTTTCCTTGAAAAATTAAAAATAAAATTACCCTAAAACCCAGAAATAGCACTACTAGGAATTTATCCAAAGGATACAGGAGTGCTGATTCATAGGGGCACTTGTACCCCAATGTTTATAGCAGCACTATCAACAATAGCCAAATTATAGAAAGAACCTATATGTCCATCAACTGATGAATGGATAAAGAAGATGTGGTTTATATATACAATGGAATGCTACTTGGCAATGAGAAAGAATGAAACGCTGCCATTTGCAGCAACGTGGATGGAACTGGAGGGAAAAGTGGGTGATGGACTTTGAGGAGGGCACTTGTTGGGATGAGCACTGGGCGTTGTATATAAGTGATGAATCACGGAAATCTATGCCCAAAACCAGAAGTACACTGTATACAATGTATGTTAGGTAACTTGACAATAAATTATATTAAAAAATAAAAATAAATAATGGGTGGATGGATAAATAAATAAATAAATAAATATACCAATTCAAAAAATAAAAATTAAAGGATTGGAATGATTAACAAAAGAATGAAATTTGGAAAATCCTCAAATATTTTGATATTTTAAAAACACACTTTTAAATGACCCATTGCTCAGGGTGCCTGGGTTACTCAGTTGGTTAAGTGCCCAACTTCAGCTCAGGTCATGATCTCATGGTTAGTGGGTTTGAGCCCCACGTTGGGCTCTGTGCTGACAGCTCAGAGCCTGGGGACTGCTTCGGATTCTGTGTCTCCCTCCCTCTGTCCGCCCCTCCCCTGCTCACACGCTGTCTCTCTCTGTCTCAAAGATAAACATTAAAAAAATTAAATAATCCTTTGCTCTAAGGACAATTCATGAGAGTAATTAGAAAATATTTAAACTGAATATAAACAAAAAGGCTATATATGAAATTGTATGAGTGGCTTTAAAATTGTAAAACTACTTTGGAAAACAGCTTGGCCTTTTCTTAAAAAGTTAAATGTCGGGGCACCTGGGTGGCTCAGTCGGTTTAAGCATCCGACTTCGGCTCAGGTCATGATCTCACAGTCCGTGGGTTCAAGCCCCGCGTCGGGCTTTGTGCTGACAGCTCAGAGCCTGGAGCCTGCTTCAGATTCTGTGTCTCCCTCTCTCTCTGACCCTCCCCCGTTCATGCTCTGTCTCTCTCTGTCTCAAAAATAAAACATTAAAAAAATTTAAAAAAAAAAGTTAAATGTAATCTCAGCATATGACCCAGTAATTCATTTCTAAGCTTCTGGAAGAGGAACAAAAACATATGGCCACAAAACAACTTGCACATGAATTTCTATAATAGCCATTATTCATAATAGCCGCCAAACTGGAAACAAATCAACCGTATGTTATTTTTTTAATATAATTTATTGTCAAGTTAGCTAACACACAGTGTATGCAGTGTGCACTTGGCTCTGGGAGTAGAATCTCCTGATTCATTGCTACATACCACACTCAGTGGTATTTTCCCCTTTCCTTCCCCCATGGTCTTCGGTTAAGTTTCTCAAATTCCACATATGAGTGAAAACATATATCTGTCTTTCTTCAACTGATTTATTTCACTTAGCATAGTACTCTCTAGTTCCATCCACGTTGTTTATAGGAGCACATTCAACAATAGCCAAATCATGGAAAGAGCTCAAATGTCCATCAACTGATGGATGGATAAAGAAGTTGTGGTATACACACACATACAATGGAATACTACTTGGAAATGAGAAAGAATTAAATACTGCTATCCCAATACTTTTAAATCTATTGAAACTTGTTTTAAGATCTGGCATATTATCTATTCTGAAGAATGTTACATGTGCTCTTGAAAAGATTGTGTTTTCTGCTATTATTAGGTAGAACATTCTATAAATATTGATTAGTATAAGTCAATTGATAGTCTTAATGAATTTTTATAAATTATTGCTATTTTTCTATATTGTTTTATCAATTACTGAGAGTGGATTCTTGAAGTCTCCAATTATTATTATTGAATTGTATACTTTCCATTTTGATTCTGTAAATTTTTGCTTCATGGATTTTGGAATTCTATGGTCAGTTGCATATATGTTTTTAGTTATTATATCTTCCTGATGAATTGACCCTTTTTACCAATATGAAATGTCCCTCCTTAGTAATATTTTTTCTCTTAAAGTCAGTGATATGTCTGTTAATCTAGTCTGTATTATTTAAACACTTCCTCTTTGCTGTGATTGCTATTTCCATGTCATATCTTTTCCTTTTCCTTTCAACTTATTTGTGTCTTTGAATTTAAGTATGTAGACAGCTCATAGTTGGATCTTGTTTTTATTTTCTTTTTATATCCAATCTGACAATATCTACCTTTTTAGTGGAGTGTTTAGTTCATTCACATTTAATGCATTTTAATGTAAGGCATTTAATACCTTTTGTTTGGAGTGTTTAGTCAATTCATACTTCATGTAATCATACATTCAATGTAATAATATTTATGTAATAAAATAAAGCAGGATTTGTATCTGCCATTTTACTACTTCCTTTCTATACAGCTCATGTTTGCTGTTATTGTTTTCCTCTTTTACTGCTTACTTTTTTTGTTAAATAAATATTATTAGTATATCATTTAAATCTTCTTTTAATTATTTTTCTATTATAATATGCATCTTAAATTAGTAGTCGAATTCAGATTAATACTAACAATTCTGGTAAGAGATAAGAAATTTTCTCCAATATCACTCTATTCCTTCTCTTCTTTGTACTATTATTGTCATATATTTTATATCTATGTATATTACAAATCCAACAATTATAATTAGTGTTTTATGCAAACTTGTGTTTTTTAAAGAAATGAAGAGAAAAAAGACAACATGTATTCACATGACGTTTTATATTTACCCACATTTTTATTTTTTCCAATGCTCTTCACTACTTGGTGTAATTTAAGTTACTGATGCTGTTTCCTTTTTTTGCCTAGATGACTCCCTTTAGTATTGCTTGTAAGTCTTGTCCACAAGCAATAGATTTTCTCAGTCTTTATCTCCAGATTTCTTTATTCCACCTTTCTTTCTGAAAGATAGTTTTGTTGGTTAGAGAATTCTCGATTGACATTTTTCCCTCTTTCAGCACTTTGAATATTTTATTTTATTGCCTTCAGGCCTTCTCTTTTTAAGTGACAAGCCAAGTAGCTGCTAGTCACATTGTTGCTCCCCTGTGTATGACTAGTCAGTGTTGTCTTGCTGTGTTCAAGATTTTCTCCTTGTCTTTGGTTTTCAAGTTTGGGTATGATTTTCTAGATGTGGCTTTCTTTCTGTTTATTTTAATTGGAGTCTGTCAAACTTCTTGGATCTGTACATTTTTTTTCATCAAACTTGGGAATTTTTTAGCCATTATTTCTTCAAATGTTTTTTGTCTACCCCTTCATCTCTCTCATTGCTTTCTGAAACTACCAGAAGCCTCTGAAGATCTATTCAGATCTCTCATCATTCTTTTTTTGTGTGTGTGATTTTTCAGGTTGGCAATTTCTATTCATCTATCTTCAATTTCATTGATTATGTCTTCTATTACCTCAAATTAACTCTTAAACCCAAGTTGGAGAGATGCATACCTCAGGTTATTCTTACCCAAAGTTGTCATTTTTTTATGAATAACTGCTTCTCAAAGTTTATTACTTTATTAATTTCTATAGCCATGAAATGAGTTTTTCCAGTTATTTATTTATTGAAAAGAGATTGTACAAATGTCTCACTCTATTATACTGTAAGTCCTGCCTCTATGATCCTGGATTTGTCTCCTAGGTCTGCCATAATAAAGAAGCATAAGTGTAATGACTTAAAATCACAGAAACTTTATCTTGCATACCTCTGGATGCTAGAAATTTGAAATCAAGGTGATATCAGGGCTTCACTCTCTCTTAAGTCTCCAGGGAAAAAATGTTTCTGGACTCCTCCAGCTTCTGGTGGCTGCAAGTGTTCCTTGGCTTGTGGCAGCATAACCCCAGCCTCTGTCTGTCTTCACAAGGTCTTCTTGTCTATGTGTCTCATTCTGTGCCTTTTCCTCTCCTTATAAGAACAGCAGTCATTAGATTTGGGGAACAACCTAAATCTGGGATGATTTCATCTCAAATATCCTTAACTAATTATACCTCAAAGATAGTATTTCCAAATAAGGTCATATTTGGAGGTTCTGGGTGGTCATGAATTTTGAAGAGACCTCATTCAACCCACTATAGTTCCCAAGCTGACTTTTGACATCAGCATCCGGACTGACGGATGCTAGCTCAAGTTTGCATGTATTTTGGTGTCTGTGTTAACTTTATATCACACATATACAATAAATGCTTTGTTCTCTTGTAAATTCTGTGCCTTGATTTTCTCATATTTTAACGAGCTGGGAGCTAATAAACATACCAATCTGCTAGAGTTTTTGCAAAGACTAAATGAAATATTTTTAATGTCCCAATAAAAGTTTTTGTTACATTAAAAAAAAGAACTGTCATGTAAATGTCTGTTCCATGGCATTACATTGTTGCTTATTGATGATTTCACATGGGTTAAAACCAAATACAATGCATCAGCTAGTTTCCAAAATGTTTAGAGAATATTTTCTTCCAGCACCAATCAAGAAATATCTGCTATATAGGGGCACCCAGGTGGTTCAGTTGGTTAAGCACCCAACTCTTGATTTCAGCTCAGGACATGATCTCATGGTTCATGGTATTGAACCCCTCATTGGGCTCCTCACTGACAGCATGGAGCCTGCTGTGGATTCTTTCTCTCCCTGTCTCTCTGCCCCTACCCTGCTCATGTTCACTCTCTCTCTCTCAAAATAAATAAACTTAAAAAATATCTTCTATATATAAAATGAATCATCAACTGTCATTTATACATTAATGGTTACTGATAAGGTGCTTGGCTTCAAAATGAGAGATGCCACTGGCGATGCTCACTATCACTTCCTCCCCAAAGTGTCAAAATAGAACTCAGTGCTAACCCAAACTTAAAATACACAAAAGATTCTTCCCATTTTAACATTTGTTTCTATAGTCTCTCACTTCTCACCTCCAGAGCAAACAAATGTACAATTATAGAATTGCATTGGGTTAAACGTTTTCTTTTAAAGACCTTTTATCTTTTATCCTCTTATCAACAGATTAACAAAATTCATATTCTTATTGAAGTCATACCAAAACCCAGTCATCTCAAGGACTAAAGGTTAATTAAATCTATCATTTAGAATACTGTATACCAAAGTCTACTCTCCTCACTTTTTACAAAGTCAGTTGTGTTGGTCTCATGTAGGGAATATAGCAATTAAATTTAAGATATTTTAACAGGACCACCTGGGTGGCACAGTTGGTTAGGCATCCCACTCTTGGTTTTGGCTCAGGTTGTGATCTCAGAGTCATGAGATTGAGCCCCACATCAGATGCCACGCTGAGCATAGAGCCTCCTTGAGATTCTCTCTCCCTCTCTCTGCCACTTCCCCACTTGTGCTTGCTCAGTCTCTCTAAAAAACATTTTAAATTAAAAAAAATTTAAATAAGATACCATAACAATGTATTGAGAACACTAAGGATTCTTTTTAGTGAAAGACACTCATTTGCCCTCATAACTTTAGAGATATATAGAGCCAATGATCTGTATTCCCTGACCTGATAAATCTATGAAAATTTTGTCAAGTTCTTAATGAAGAAGCAGGACATTTTCTCCAAATCTCTAGTCTTTCAGGACTATCACTCCATGTGTCTAATAGCATTTTTAATAACTTTATTGAGGAATAATTGAAAAATATAATTGTATATATTTACAGCACACAGTGTGATTATTTGGTATACATACACATTGTAGAATGTTACCAAGGTCAAGATAATTAGCACATCCATCACCTCACATAGTTAACTCTTTTTTCTTTTCTTTTTTTAAAATGTGTATTTATTTTTTAGAGAGAGAGAGAGCACATGTGTGCTCATTAGTGGGGCAAGGGAAGAGAAAAAGAGGCAGGCAGAGGGTCCAGAGTAGGCTCTGCACTGACAGCAAAGACCCCCAACGTGGGGCTCAAACCCGCGAACTGCGAGATCATGACCTGAGCTGAAGTCGGATACTTAACCAACTGAGTCACCCATGCACTCCAACTCTTTTTTCTTGTGGTAAGAATACTCAAGATCTACTCTCAATGACTATCAAGTATGCAACACCACATTATTAACTCTAGTCACCATGCTGTATATTCAATCCTCAGCACCTATTACTCTTATAACTGAAAATTTGTACCCTTTGAAATAATTGAAATTAGTAATTTGTACCATTAGGAAAAACAGTAGAAGCATTCCTCAAAAAATTAAAAATTGAAGTACCATATGAGTCAGCAATCCCGCTTCCGGGCATATATTTGAAGGAACTGAAATCAGTATCTCAAAGAGGTACATGCACATCCATGATCATTGGAGCAATATTCATAAAAACTAAGATATTGAAACAATCTACATCTCCTTCCATGGATGAATGGATAAATAAAATGAGATACATATAATGGAATGTTATTCAGCCATGAAAAAAGAAGATCTTGCCATTTGATTCAACATGGGTGAATCTGGAAAGCATTATGCTAAGTAAAATAAACCGGACAAAGAAACACAAATATTTACATGTGGAATGAAAAAAAAACCCCAATGTCTAGCAGTATTATTAACTCAAATTTTATCCCAAGTCTATCTAACACAGCAAGCAATTGTTGAAATCTAATTAGCTTTCAGATGGTTTTCCTCCATCTTGTTGCACCTCCAGGGCTAAAACTAATAGGAACAAGAGGATATTTTGGTCTATTCTATCTGATCATAGGTATTTTTTTAATGTAGAGATAGGATTTATCACCACACAGATACATATATAAGGGATAATACATGAGGCCTGTTTGTTGGATTATATTAATGATAGCTTATAGTTTTTAATGGCTTAAGTGGCATTTTCACATTCTTTATTTCTTGTTAAGAAAATCTTTGAAGTTGGAAGAGATAATTATTTTAAAGATCAATGACTGAATGAAACTCAGAACAGTTAAGCAAGATGTCCAAGGTCATACAGCTAGAAATTGGCAGAATGGAAATTCAAATTTGGGTCTCTGAATCATCATATTGCTTTGAATATTGTCATTCTAATAAATGTACAATATCATTCATGTTTGCCATTATTCACATTGGTTCCTAAAATATAGCTTTACTTTCTAATCTTAATGAAATATATACTTTTTACACTGTTCATGAAGGAACTTTCAATGCTCTCAACTGAGTTTTGGATTTGATTAGGACTGGAAAACAAGTTCAAGGAAGAATAATCTAAGAGTAACTGGGAGCCACAGATTCAAGGACTCTATTCAAGAATAGATCAAACTGTGTTTGTGCTAATGATCTGTAGAAGGCAGGTTGGCTTTCACAATCACAGGGTGATTTTGGTTTACCCATTATCTCCAAACTGTCCATTTTAAGTGATTAGGCATCAGTTTTCAGGGAAATCTATACATTTCTTTCCACCTAGAGTACTGTTTTTGCTTCCTTGTAAACATCAAAGAAAACAAATCCTATTTAGATTATTTCTTATGATTGACACCAATAATTGGGCTCATGAAGTTAATAAGACAAAACCATAAAAGTAGAACTCATTTGGAAAAATAGAGTCTAGAGATGGTGGGGCCATTAGTTGGAAAATGGAAATATCTCTGTTGAAATGCTCACAGCGTAGGATGGGAAACTGTATTTTATTTCTAAGTATATATTTAAAGGCACTGTGTGGATGCTGTGCTAATGGTACAAAGATTCGCTCAATCAGAAATAAATCCAACAACTATTTGTCGTGCACTTGGTACGTGTTAGAGATTGCTACAAGTGTGGGGAACACAGAAGTTAACAAAACAAAATCTCTTTCCTCATGGTCAGGCCATGTGGCTTGCCTCACCAATGCAGTATTTATAGAAGAGATGTATGTTGAAGTGGTTAAGATGGAGATGTGTCTTATCACCCTGCCTTTTCTCCCTTCTGGTGTCAATGAGACATCAGGGGTTGTGTGCTGATGATGTGAGAGCCTCTGTCAGCCTTGATCCACAAATGCCTTCAGGGACTGAGCCCCAATCCCCTGCCCACCCCCAAGAGAACATTTTCCTCATTTAAACTTCAATAAAGCATCTTCATACCCTGACTGCTTTGAGACTGAAGTGAGGGAGGGCACAAGAGGTGAGCAGTCAAGATGGGACAACAGATAAACTCCTCCTAAGTCAGGTGTTGGGAATAACAAAGGCAAGTGAACAAGCAAGGAGAGCCAGGGGTATGTGGGTTACATACACACCAGAAGAATCCCCAGATCTTCCTTTCTCATAGACTGGGACTTCTCCACTCCCATTCTGGTTTGAATGCTTCCCAATTTCTATCCTTTTTAAACAGTAAATAGGAAGTGGTGGCACAAAGGATCCTGACAGAGCAGTAAACCACATTCTTAGAAAAAGAGTGTCCACCCTCTTTACTCACACTTAGTGCTGGTGGTACCTCCAGAACCCCAAACACATTCCCTGGGTCAACACTTGAAGAGCTCTTTGTCCTAACTTAGTAAGTAGGACAGACTGGCAAATCCATAGATAAGTCAGGTGGTAGACCCTTAAATCAAAATGAACTCAGAAAAAGTTATAAAACTGGCCCAAAAGAAAATAAGGTTTGGGGAAATTTTTAGGAGGGTAGATGTTGTTTTGCCCCTTTTTTATAGACCACTAAGTCAGTTAACAAGAGTTACACAGGGCTATTATTTCATGTCCAGAACACTCAGAACCCTCATAAAAAGATATATAAACTCCTACATATGCCATCACGTGCTCCTGGGCCACCCATGTCATAGAGCATATTATTTATTTCCATCCTTTCAGGGAAAGCTCCAGAGCAAATTAGTGTGGCCCTTAGTTCAGATTTTAAAATCTACAGCTACCATGTGACAGGCACAGGGTTGAGCATTTGATAAATATTCTCTCATTTAACCCTCACAAAACCCTAAATCCCTTAAATTAATGGTCTTTCCTTATGCAAATGAGTTTTCCCAAAGGCACTAGGGAGCAAGTAGCCAGGAGGATTCATCCTCAGATCTGTCTGAATCCAAAACCCATCCTGGATCACTACACCAAGCTGAGCTAAGGAGAGGAAGGTCTTATCAGTGCCCCTGACTCCACCTCATAGTCCGCCTTTCCACATTGGTTTCCCAGCCTTCTCCAAGGACCTTGAGCCCAGGTGTTCACTTTTCAGCCTTTGAATTATATTTCTGCACAATAGGGTCTTTCCTGCACCTGCTTTCTCATCAGAGACTTACCCTGAGGATCATGACCCACAGGGTGTGGAGATGAGCTGCAATGATCTAATTCATGCCATAGTGTAGATATTCACCACAGCTTGACATGTAATGCCTCTCAGATAATCTTTTTGTATTTCAAGGATTCATTATTAATAATACAAAAGAATGAGTTATGGAAGCATACTATTGTCCAAAATTTATACAATACAAACAAGGGGTGTGCTACAAATACAGATTTTTCCATTTTCTCTCATTTCTCTCATCCTGATTGAGAGGCCCTATCCCCCAACCCCCCTGATTGAGAGGCACAGGTGAGGAAGCCTGGAACTTCCAGGATAAGGTAACTTTACTTTTCATGGTAAAAACTACTTCATATCTAAAACAACTTAAAATTCAATTCCCTATCCATGATGGTTTTTCCTTCCAAAATGTCTTTCCTTTCCCATCTTTTCCTGTAGGTATTGAGAGCACATGGCAGTTCATAGAAAACCTTCAGCATTAGTAGGGAAGCTTCTGTTCCTTGTCATTGGCTCCTACTGTCCTCAATTTGGGTTATAATTCCTGAAAGCTGGAAGTTCTAGGTTGTTGAGGGACCCAGGTTACATCCTAAGCCTTGGATCATCTCTGAATTTTTTTCCCTTGACCTATAGACCAGGAAAGCTTCTACTTCTCCTTTCTGCCTGGGGGAAACATTCCCAGTTAGTTTTTTTTTTTCTCTTACTCTATGGTGTGGGTCTATTCTTGTTGCCTTTCACTTGGGTAATAAAGCTTACTAATTTGCTGCAATGGTAAAAAAAAAAAAAAAAAAAGGCTACGGGGGGGAGAGAAAGCAGAGAAAAGAAAATTAAAGAAAAGAAAAGAAGGAAGGGGAGAGAAAGGGGAAGAGAGAGAGATGGAGGAAGGGAGGGAGGGAGAGAGGAATAAAGATTGCATTAATGAAAGAGAAAACACCCAGAAGAGTTCTGGAAAATAATGTCTCCAATACAGGAGTAAAATCAGAGCTGAGGAATCATACTAGGTAAGAGGAGAGGTTTGTAAGATTTTTACCTCTCTGTGTACATGGGAAAGGCTTGGTTAAACTGCATTAATCCAATGCATTTAGCATCATTTCTGCCTTGTCTTTAGCCCAGGCCTAATTGGAGACTAATGAGTATTAACTAGCTACATTGCAACCAGCAAACATTTGGAGTCAAGGCTGAATTCAAATCCGTGTCCCACCACTTCATACAGTATAGCCCTTGGGCAAATAACTCAGTCTTTTTGGGTGTCAGGTAACCTTTTAAAAGTGGCATCTACATGGCACTTGTGTGGCTCAGTCAATTAAGCATCCAACTTTGGCTCAGGTCATGATCTCACAGTTTGTGAGTTTGAGCCATGTGTCCAGCTCTGTGCTGACAGCTCAGAGCCTGAAGCCTACTTCAGATTCTTTTTTTAAAATTATTTTTAATGTATATTTATTTTTGAGAGATAGGGGAGGGCCAGAGAGAGAGGGAGACATAGAATCTGAAGCAGGCTCCAGGCTCTGAGCTGTCAGCACAGAGCCCGATGTGGGACTCAGACTCACGAACCATGAGATCATGACCTGAGCTGAAATCAGATGCTTAACTGACTGAGCCACCCACGCGCCCCAGATTCTATGTCAACCTCTCCCTCTCTGCTCCTTCCCCCACTCACACCCTGTTTATCTGTGTCTCAAAACTAAATAAATACTAAAAAAAAAATTTTTTAAATAGTAAAAGTGGCATCTACAAATATTATAACAAAGTTGTGTGGTGATCGGGGTGTCTGGGTGGCTAAGTCAGTTAAGCATCCAACTATTGGTTTTGGCTCAGGTCGTGATCTCATGGTTTGTGGGTTCATACTCCAAGTCAGGTTCAGAGACAGCACGGAGACTGGGATTCTCTCTCCTATTCCCTCTTTTTCTGCCTCCCTTCCCCCGAAAATAAATTAACTTAAAAAAATAGTTGTGTGGTGATAGATGGTGACTACACTTATGGTGGCAAGCACTGAGTAATACACAGAATTGGCAAATCACTATGTTGTAGACCTGAAACTAATAACATTGCGTGTCAACTATCCTTCAATAAGTAAATAGGCAAATAAATAAAATGGTATCTATATCATTTACCATGAAGCATTCCATACAAAGCACCTCATGGAAGGGTCTGAACATAGTATATCTCAATATGTGTTTGTTTCCTTTCTCCACCATTGTCCTTTGTTAGGAAGAAATACGGAATGATGTGCCCTCTGCAAGATGGCTGTCTGCAAAACCTGGAGGCGTTCCACTTTCTGGATAAACAGACTTACGCCTGGCAAACTGTACTGATTAAAAGTTCCGATAGAGGAAGAACAAACTAATTTGGAAGGGGTAATTAAGACTCTCCATAGTCCAAACAGGATGATTTCCTGGCCATGCAGAGAACCAATAAACCTCTATCCCAAAGAAAAAGTAATTTTTTGAAACTGCATGAGGTTCCTCCAGAGAGGGAGGTTTCCCAGAACACAGTGGTCTTTGCCGTGCAGTCAGCCGAACAACCCACAACTTCTGCATCAAAGGAGGGAATCGCAGAATTTTCTGCTAAAGAAACATGATTCTACTTAAACTCTTAAAATATGTACAAACTTGGGGCACCTGCGTGGCTCAGGCAGTTAAGCATCCTTAACCGGATTTCAGGTCAGGTCATGATCTTCTGAGATAGAGCCCTTCATCATGTTCCATGCTGGGCATGGCTCCTGTTTAAAATTCTGGCTGCCCCTCTCCCTCTGCCCCTCCCCCCAAATATTTGTACATACTAAGTGTCCATAGTACTTAAAAATCACTGCAGGCCATTTGAACCAGGCAATGGCTCCCTCTTCTCATCCAATCATCTGAGATTTAGGAATCTCACTTTCTTCTGCTTTTGTTCATTACACATCCTCCTTTTGTCTCCAGATTGTACTTGGTGTTTCTTCTCACTTTCCATTCTTTTCTCTGCTGTAATCTGCATCTTTTCTTTCCTTGTGAATATTATATTCCATGTTCCCCTTTCCTGTGAAAATGCTACTATTATCACTAGAACAAAGTACTTCCTGAATGATTTTCCCCAATGGGGTCATATTCAGCTCCCCATTCCTCATGGTCTCCTTTGTCTCTAGTGCCTTATGTTACAAGATGGCTCTCCAACGTTATGAATAGAACCTGGATTCTAGAGATGAGTTGAATTTCTTTGTGAGAAACTAGGTAAGCTTGTCTGAGGTTTAAATTCTAATTGCCAACTTGAGCATGAGGTGATAAGCTAGTAGGCATGTGTTCATGTCAAAAATATTTTCTGGCAGGGCATCAGGTGGCTCAGTGGGTTAAGCATCCAGACTCTTAATCTCAGCTCAGGTCTTAATCTCAGAGTTATGAGGTCAAGCCCTGCATTGGGCTCTATGCTGGGTGGGGAGCCTACTTTAAAAAAATTTGCTGGCACGCAACCACTGAGACAATCCATCTCAAACACAATCCCCACTGTGGAGAAGACCTCTACACAATGAGTAGGACAGAAGACCCAGCTTCACCCCTGGACTCATGGTTGGACCAAGAGCAGGCACTTTTTCCATTTGTAGCCAGTTCATACGTTGGCCACCTTGCTCCAAAGGAAAACTGACCAATAATAGACTTTTTTTAAAAGGAATTTGAAAGGAAAATCAGGCAGGTAGCCCTGAGAGAGATAAAAGTGAAAGGTGCTTGGAAAACACAAGTAAAAACAAAAATCTTCAAAAACAAAAACAGAAGTCCTCCTTACAAAGATAGTAGAGAAATAAAACACCTTTGTTATTGAATAAGCATTAAACCAGAATGTGAGGAGCACCACAGGCGATCCGGTCAGAGATCGCAAAAACAGAAAGAAATCTTACCCTTTTATACAGCCAAGCAGAAACAACTTGATACGTACATGTCCTCATGATAAACAATAACTAGTCCTTGAGTGTAATGACTTGCCAGCACCATTTGTCATCCAGAGTTTATCCTAACTCTACCTGGTACTGGGGCAACCATCTCTGTTAGCTAATTGGCTTTATCCAAAGGTAAAACAAGCATCTCATATCTCTATGGCAGGAGTAGATCGGAAACTTGGAGCAAGGAACCCACTAAAGTTAGGCCTCTACCCTCCCACAGAGACCAGGAGATGGGAGCCCTAACTCCTCTGATGTTTACATTCCAAAGAGATGGCTCCGTCTTCCTTGAGAAAGACATTCCTGGTCATAAAGCTGACACAAGTCCTATCTCATCTTCAGAAGGATTTATATACATTTCAGAGAAGAAAAAGCATTTATAATTATAATTTAATTATAATTCAATTTACATAATTAAATAATTATAATTTATAATAATTTAGTTATATTTAAATATATTTGAATATAAAGTATTTATTTATTATATATAATATTATGTATATTTTATATATTTATTATATATATTTAAATATAAACATATGTTTAAATGTAAATTAATATATATGTAACTTATAATTATAATTAAAGTAAATGCTCAAAGAAAAAGTGGGGAGGGAAATCTCTTTTCTAATTTCAATGGGAGAATTAAGACTTTTTATTTGTGTGTCCTTACAAAGATCCTGATGTAGAGAGAGGCAGGTAGAAGAAGGGTAGGAGGACAGTCATGATGGACCTGTGTGAGCTTTACATGATGTGGTAACAGAAACAGTGAGTTAGCAGATGCTATAAAGTAAACAGAGACATCTATCCCGATATTCATATTTATATCAATATCTAGAATTGAGAGTTAGTAGAAACAGACATGTGCATGTAGAAACTACCTGAGCAAATCCACCATTTTTTTCTCTTGCAATTGCCTTCCATTCAGAATCATTTTTTTAAGCCCTGATTGTCCAGATTTCACTACATTCCTGTGTATATGTTATTATAACCACACACCCATCCTCCATACACACACCATTACCTAAAGTTGCATGAAGATGCTTTGTTTCTTGGTTTTAAAAAATGGTTGCTTAAAATATGATAGAAAGACTTTTCCCTGAGGGGTTGTCAAGAAAATTTGGGAACCCAGTGTTCTGAACACCCTTCCACCCTATTAAAATTGCCTCCCCTGGGGGGAACCTTGACATCTGGAACATCTGGACATCTGACATCACATCTGGAACATGTGAAGGTCATTCTATGAGTTCAGAGTCACGCAGAGAACTTTAGTGATAACTCTACATGGTTTTGTGGACATGTAAATTAACAAAGTGAATGAAGGATTGTGACTGTAGGAGGCCATCTTTGGTTTCCTTAAATATCACAGCTCCTCTTTGGTACAAATTTAATAGAATGGGTCATCTGAGTGGCTCAGTCGGTTTAGCGTCCGACTCTTGATTTCAGCTCATGTCACGATCTCACAGTTAGTGAGTTGGAGCCCTGCATTGAGCTCCATGCTGACAGTGAAGAGCCTGCTTGGGATTTTCTCTCTCTCTTCCCCTCCCACACTCGTGCTCACTCTCTCTCTCTCTTTCTCTCAAAAATAAAAATAAACTTGAAAAAATATATTTAATAGAATTAGCCTCTGTGCAAGATAGTCATCTGTTTGTTCCTTTGCTCATTCATTCAACCGTTATTGGGCCAGGCAGGGTTCTACGAACTGGGGACACAGTAGTGGACAAGCCACACCAGGGCCCTGCTATTGGGTAGCTATGTCCAAGCAGAAAAGCATATAAAGATACCTTATATTGGGCAACAACTGGGAAGAAATAAAGCACAGGAGGGTGAGTGCTAGTGTAGATAGGTGGTCAGAGGGATCAATACATTCTGTATTTATTATCACTCTGGTGTAGGTTAGACCCAAGGATGAGCTAAACCATGGCAAATTACATCTCCCAGGGGTCAGTGAAAAAGAGAGCAGATGGCTGGAGCTAGAGGCTCTAAAAGAATAAATATGAAAACCCCCTCTCTGTGCCATGGAGGTGGGCCATCTTCTTAGGGCCTCCTCTCAACATCCCCCAGAGAGCACTTAAAGAAGCCAAGTGAGGGATTAGTCATTGTCACTGCTATTAGATTAAGGGGACCATTGCTAAGGAAGCCCTGAGATGTCTTCCAACAGCGATAAAATCATAAAGCCCTGAGGAGGAAGGCAAGGCTGCCAGATGGCGAGGACACCCATCTAGCTACCCAGAGATCCCACTGTTATCCCAAAGCATGCACTGGGTTGTATTTATACCTGGCACCAAGAGTCTAGCCCACCTGACATCTCAGCATCATAGCATGGATGACATAGAGGGAGTTAACAAATGGTGTGTTTGGAATGAATGCTTACAGTTACAGCCCAAACCACTGCCAGCTGACTGTGTACCTTCCCTCCCAGACCATCATCAATCAGCTCCTGGAAGACAGGGACCTTGTCTGTTTCTCTTTTCACCGTCCAGTGTACTGCCTTGTGCTTGGCCAGTGGAGGGAACTTAAGGCAGCTGTTGAACAAGTGAGACCAAATCAAATGATCGGCAGTGGTACCCACTTCCTTTCCTTCAGCAAACTCCTCTTAGAAGCAAATGACACTAAGAAATGATAATATTTCTGTTATTGTCTGGTTTGTATTCTATGTGGTGAGAGTGAACTGTTGTAAGAAAATAAATGGCTGGAGAGGGAGGTTTTTAAATGGCCCTCGAAGGTAAAGGTTTGGAGTGCTAGAATGAGAAGCTTGATAAAGCAATAGCTCCCCTCGGTGGCCATAAAGAGTCCTAGCTTTTAGGACACCCATCGCCACCTGTGTGTTTGTGCAACTGTCCCTGGTGGACTTCTGTCGAGGACAGTTGGTGACAAGACACAGTTTGTTCATGCTCAGACTCCCTTCTGGGGAAGACATCATGCCAGACTTCCCACCACGCCTCATCCCATGGGCTTCTCCACTCCACCATCTTGCCCTGAGGGCTCCAGACAAAGAGCTCTTTGTGCTGAGGACACCTGCTCATTAATCACAATCACAGTGTTTAGAATGTGAATGCCTAGAGCCACAGTCTGTATTGCTCCTGTGAAAGTAAACTCACAGAAACATCACTGGAACTTCACAAAAGCACTCAAGTAAAGTGATGGGCAGGAAATTTGGGAGTGCTCAGTCCCCAAAGAAGAGTACAGTCAAATGCAAATTGTACCCCCAAATACAAATACATAAATCTATTTTGGACCATGCTCAGCAGGCATCACTCTGAGGAGAGGTTAGCAACCATCCCATGAAAGCAGGAGAGGCCCTCTGCCCAGAGAAATTGGCTTTAAAGAGGACTTTGGCCTGGTTCATACCAACAATTACAAAAGCTAGAGTGTTAACATCCCTTACTCCTCACAGAGTCGAAGGAGGGAGCTACTCTGAGCAAGGTAGGTCTTTGTGCCCAGGCTGGGGGTTTAGGGGTCTGGCCAAGTATAAGACTGTGACTAAGTGCTGTGGCCAGAGGCAGACGGAGAGGCAGGGGATACAATGGTGACAAAGGCTCTGAGTTACAAGGCAGAGTTAGAGACGCCACTGACTATGTGATCATGGACCAGTGATCAGCACACAGTGAGTCTTGTTTCCTCATCCTCATGTCCATGCTGGACACATCCCTAGAAGATTGCACTGATCAAGGTGAAGCACAAGGTATTCTGAGAGCATGCGAGGAGAAACAATCAGAACTTCTATTTGCATTTTACCTTTATGTTTTTAAATTTCTATTCTTGTATACGTTTTTAAGGCACGTGGTAGTACAGGAGCACATAGATAATCTTTAAATGTTGTGGCCAAAATAGGGTGAAGGCCACCAGCTTATGGCACTACCAGTTAGGAAAACATGGGTTCAAATCTCCACTCTGCCACCTATGAGTCGCCTAACTGTGAGAAGATCCCTTAATTTTTCTGAGCCTAACTTTCCATCTGTGTATTAGCAGGATAATAATAGCACACACGTGATAAGATTGTGTGGATTAAATGAGCACTGAGCGTGGCGCCTGGCAAGATATAGGTGTGAAATAGATAATAGCTCTTATTACTCATCAACAAAATGGAGATGATAATTTCTTTCTTGCCAAATTGTTGTGAAATTTAATGACATGGTATATTTAAAAGCACTCTGTAGAGTATAAGTTCCATACAAGTGTAAGGCATTATTTTTACTGCTTGTTGAAAAAAGTTTTCAAGTGCCAGACTATTAGAGCAGTTCAGTCTAACCCTTCCTGTCTGGGGCCACCCGACCTTCTCTCATATTTCCAAGTTATGGTAGAAGGGTCCAGGAGATGATTCTCACAGCACTCGTGTCCTGAGATTTTTCTCTGTAAACACAACTTTAACATTACCTGGATGGCTGGATATGGCCTCGATATATTCCTAGTATTTCCCAAAATTCTTCTCCTTTAATATTTAAGGTCAGAAATTGAGGTGGTTTGCTCACATAAAGCAGCGCTTTAGCAAACACAAGATTTGTGTATTTAATAAGGTCTACAGAATCCTGAGAGTTGATGGCAAACTAGGTTTCAAAGACACGGCTGGCTCCCTGAACGAGCTATTTACACAGAAGAAAACATAACCAACTGAATTCCAGCTTTCTTTTGGTAGAGTAAATGATTTATAACTGAAATCATCACTGTTTTAGCTCTGGTAATACCATATGACACTGGCTGGCAGAGTGATGAGTACGATCAGAAATACACATTCTGACTCCCCCTATTGAATCACCTTTAATTTGTCTGTCTCAGTGACCCAGGAACAAGGTGGCAGAGTGAGTCAAGATGGTGGAGGAGGCAGACTGGCACTTAGGGTTGACTGAGGACATCTGGAAACAGAGTGTTAGGTCACACCCTCACCTCTAGTTCCTTAGGGGCACCACGTTGTGGAAGATGAAGCCAGCTCAGGGATGCACCTACAGCCATCATTCTCCAGTCCTGAGACTTCCCGGTGACGACACTCCCAGGAGCTAACAGAGTGGAAATTTAGCTGAGCCTGGGCGCCTGGAAAACAGTCAAGGGCAAGAAATCCCCCCCTCTTTGTGTTCCGGGAAATGGCTGTCTGCAAAGACCACCCAGCCCTATGTGATAGGATTAGACAGGGCTCAGGAAGACTTCCTGAAGTACCTAGGACCAGGCCAGACACAGACCCTCCCAATTCCCACAGATGACTAGCTGACCAATTTGGAAAAATGCCCAGTAACTTAACTTGATTAAACTTGACCAAGCTTATCTCCTTCCCCCAGGCCCCAGAACTTTGCCTGCCCCTAAGCTTAAGCAAGGTTTCGTAAAATGCAGAACATCCTCCCCTTAATGGCCCTTTCCTGCCCAAGCTGTCTACTCACACCCCTTGCTCACCCACCCTACCCCTGAACATTCACTTCTCCGTAGCTGTCACTACTCTTTCCCGTGAAAGAAAAGACCTTTTTGCCCAACGTTTGAGACACTTTTAGATGTTACAGTCAGAGCCTTCTTCCTATTGCAGTGGTCCTCGTGATTAGAGTTTCTCCTCATCCAGGTCCAGATTTGTTTTTTGAAAAGAAAGCTACATTTTATATTCTACCTCTTGCATTTTCTCTTAAACATGATTTTTCTTGTATTCACCTATTAAACAAATATATACATACCAATACAGAAAGAGAGAGTTGAATCTTGGTGCTACGAATAAAAACAGCCAACTCTCTCATGGCCTTATGCTATTGGGGAAGAAGATGAGAGAGAGAGAGAGAGAGAGAGAGGGAGAAGAAAACAATAAACATAAAATAATATGAAGTGCTTCAGAGATAAATAAAGCAAGGTAATTGGAAAAGGGTACCCTGGCTTTGGGATGAGTTGAAATTTTATGCATAATAGTCAGATAAGGTTTCACATATGCAAATAGACCTAAAAGAAATGATAGAGAGAGCTAACAGTGCAAAGGCTCTGAGATGTGTTTTTAGGGTATGTTTGGGGTGTTCAAAGAATTTCCAGGAGCCAAATTTGGTTATAACACAATAAGCAAGGGGCAAGAGATAAAATTAGAGAAGTAGCATGTTCTAGACCACACAGGCTTTATAAGCCAGTGCAAGGACTTTGATCTATACTCTGAATGAGATGGAACAACAGCAAGGAATGTGAGCAGTAGGGCCGTGGTCTGACTTTTTAATAGAACTAGTCTGGACCCAAGTGGAGACTAGACTGGGAGAGAGGAGTGGAGAAGCAGAGAGAGCGTGCAGGGATCTAGTGCACCAATCCCTGCAAATGGAAGATGCTGATTTACACTGAGGTGGTGACAAGTCATAGCACAAGACAGCAGGACTCGAGGAGCTGGAATCAGAACTTGAGTTTGGAGCATGATATATTTTATATGCTTATTAGATGTCAAATGAGAGTTCTAGGTGAAAATTATATATACCGACACAAGTTGTGAGTTTAAGACAAGAGATCTTTACAGAATTTGGATATTAATATATGAGAAACGAATGTTATTACTTAAATAATTCTTTTAATTTAAGTCAAATAATCATTTAATTGTTTTGTGTATTCAAGCTAAATGTGCGTATTTAGCTTTGCCTACTCCACAAGTCTGCTTTGTCACGTATGCTAACTATGCTTTTGCCTCAGGCCTTTGTCCTCTGTCCCAGTGTAATTCAAAGCACAACAAGGTAGCAGTCGGAGACAATGAGCCAGACTGCAAACAGACACATTGTTTCCTTCCACAGGAAAGAAAATGCCAGCTGGCCTGAAGATTGTACTTCACTACCCTAGGCTCCTTTACATTCTGGGACGATCTCTTTCCCTTATCCCTACCTGGAAGCAAACATTTCACGGACCACACTTTGAGGATCACTGTTGTAGATCACCAACACATTCACAGATAACTACACAGCTCTTCTTCATTTCATTCAGGTCCCTGAACACAAATCACTTCCTTGGAGAACATTCCCTCTAAAGCAGCTGTCTCCATCAGCTTCCTTTACCTTGCTTTAGTTTCCTTTGTAGCAGTGACCATTATTTGACTTTACATTATGTATTTGTTTAGTTCCGTTGAATAAAGCGAGTTCAATTAAGGCGTGAACTTTGTTTTACTGAGTTATATCTTCAGTGCCTAGGAAACTGCAGACACATACAAGGTACATAAAAACGAAAGGGAATAAACAGAAATATAATGACTGAATGCTTGCTTACTAGTATCTTGAATCTGTGTTCCTTTATTTTGTGTTCATCTAATAAATCTTTGCACTTCTTTATTTTTAAAAACTCATTTTCCTTATTTTAGGTATATTCCTTATAAACAATATATTATGAGATTTGCATTTTGTTTTCATTTTAAACCAACCTAAGAGTTTTTCACTTCAATCAGGGAATTTAATCCATTTACATTGTAAATTGATATGTTTAACATATATTAATTATCTTATTTTTTTAACCGTCTTTTTCTTTGTTTATTTATTTTGAGAGAGAGAGAGAGCACAAGTGAGGGAGGGGCAGAGAGAGAGAGGGAGAGAGAGAATCCCAAGCAGGCTCTGCACTGACAGAACAGAGCCTGACACAGGGCTTGAATTCATGAACTGTGAGATCATAACATGAGCCAAAACCAAGAGTTGGATGCTCAACTGACTGAGCTACCCAGGCACCCCTGCTTTTCCTTTTTTTCATAAAGATATATGTACTCTCCTTACTTTTTCATATTCTGCTATATGGACTGAGTTTGGGAAACTCTTTTCTCTTCATTATTGTGTAGTTTCTCTGATTCTCACATCAGGGATGGAAGACTAATTTGATTCCTCCCCCCACCCTTAGCATTTACAATTATTAATTAGTAACTTTTTCCCTGTGTCCTCACCTAATCATCTTTGCGTTTGCAGTACATATATTCAGCATCCCCATGTAATCCTCTGTCCCAAAACTTCACTTCAGAAATACTAAAATCACTTATGGGATGGACTCTGTTATGCCCAGAATTCACGATCCCCAAAGACCACCAGGGAGCCGAGTCCGATGCAAAAGCAAAAGAGTTTTCATTCGAGCTAGCTCGAGCTCAATCCCCTACCTGCACCAACGCAGCGGTGAGATGCCGGAGAGAGAGAGCGAGTTTCAAAAGCACAAAGGTTTTATAGGGGTCTAGGGGCAGTTGGTGAGGTAATGCTGTGGCCTCAGCCGATTGGCTGGGGAAGGGTCGTGGCCTCCGCCGATTGGCTTGGGGAAGGATCAGAGTCCTCTTACGCAGGTCGCCGGGCGGGTTTTGATCAGGAAGTTTGAACGGTGAGCTGGAGGTTACTCAAGGGGAGGAGGCGTGGTCTGAGGTTTCTGCGATTTTCCCGAAAAGGGGGCATGTCGGGGACATAGTCACTCAAGGTGGAGGACACAGAACAAGATGGAGTCGGCAGGAGTAGGTCCGCTCTTTCAGACTCATGGTTTTGTAAGGGGTTAGAATTTCCCCTTCTCGGTCAGGCAGAAGATCTATTTCCGAAGAAAGCAATAGGATCACAATTATATTTGAGCAATCCATTTCATGTGAGTGCAGCATATTATCATAGATCCTATAATATCTCAGTTCACTCATCTCAAGGTGAAGTTTTGACTCAAGCAAGAATTAGGGTGGATGTTTTTGGTCCCAGCCCCATACCCTTTAAGGAAAAGTCCACAGATACAAACCATTCTCATGGTCTAAGGGCCTGGGGCAGGGATAGGGAACATAAATCATAGATTGTCACTTAAAGGACATCACCCATGCCACCAGCATTATCAACTCCCCAGATGAGAAGTCTTTGTCCCTGTTTTCCTCCTAGACTCACAGGGTGGGGAGCCAAGTCTAGCTGGTGCTTGTTCTTACTTTCCAGACCCCAGGAAACAAGAAGGAACACGGGATGAAGGGCTTACTCTTGGAACCCAAACCCTCCCAGTGGGAAAAGGCAGGAGGGAGTTAGAGCTAATCGCTTGTCTGAGAAGCTCTTCCAGAGTTCTGCATCCACTTCCCGCCCTGCTTTCCCAAATACAACCATCACAGCGTTCCTCCAACGCTTACAGGGTAAGGGTAATTTTTGTCTCTAGCTTTCAGCTACTTAAAAAATATGCTGGTCATTTAAATAGAAATTTGAAAGGAAAAATAAAAATGCCTTTTCCTCACACCACCGTCTTGCTCAAAAGTTATTTCTGTGGTATTCTACTGGGTAGCAAGCCCACTAGCAAAAAATCTGGGAGGCAGCTTACCAGTCAGGGCTCAGCTTCAATTCAATGCTGTTATCAAATCAATTTTGGTTGTGAACACATGAATACCATGACGTGGGTGTCTCAATCTCTGTAATTATCTAAACCTAAGGGAGTAATTGTGGCTAGGTAATGGGGAAAAAAGAAGGGAATTAGGCAGAAATGAGCGATCATTTTTAATCAGCTGAAATCGTCCAGGACCAGAGGGGCAGGAGATCTGAATAGAACTTATAAAGTAATAAATAACAATAAGCTGAAAAAGAAGGCAGAGCTGTATATCTATTCTCAAGGGTTTAGAAAGCAAATAGTAGGCTTTCGTGTCTCCGGTATTTAAAATCGTGCATTAATTTTTCCATCACACGATATGTGGGCAATTCAGCAAAACAGAAATGATATAATTTAAAAATTGCCCTAAATTTCCCCTTCTGATGTTTATTCATTATCTTACTCATCTTCATTTCTGGCCAGAACTGTCAGGAGACAGATTCTCAATGAAGTAATCAACAGTTCTGTGTCATGGGGACAGCTGGTAGGTTTCAGTGGTGGGTGAAGTGGTTGACTTTTCACAGATATCTCTGGCAACTTAATTGATAGATTGAGGCATGACTAAAGGCTAGACTAATGCCCTTGTGGAGTCAATTTGAAAGAATCATTACCATATCAAAACACATGATTATCATTAACAAATAATACAATGCTGTTATTAACAGCAGCATCATACAGGCAAGTAGCAACGATTAGCAGCCTTTCTGGGTTTGTTAATTTGCTCACAAATCATAACTATAGGAAACAAAATCCAGAGTTACATAATCAGCCCTAGAGGAGGCTTACTGGCTTGTGATATTAGCTAAGACATTTGGAGTATTATTCACAGGCTTGCTGGGGAGGGTTTGGAGGGATGGAGTCCTTACTCCAAGCAGCTGTAGGTGGTTTGCAAAGTGTAGACTTGTATGCAGAGACTGGAATCCAGGGAGATGCTTGGCGAAGGGAGTGGGGGGAGGGGTCATGGAAACAATACCCAGTAACACTGGTGGTGGTGTGGGAGTGCAGAGGGTGTTGGGAAAGCACAGGGGTGAGCAGGCAGATGGGGAGTTGGAGGGTGCCTTGGAGACTGAGCTAGTCCCCCCTTATTTCTAAGTATAATCCAAAGGCAGATCAAATTTGAAACATTTTATTTTTGAAAACTAAAAAGCCTCTTCTTTCTATTCATATGAAAGTCTAAGGTGGTGGCAAATATATAAAATGTGTGATCACATCCCCTGAGTCCTGCAATTCTGCTATTTCCTCACGAAGCATGGCAAGGACCTTTCCTTACAATTACTAAACTACATTATCTATTTGGAAACAGACCACGTGCTTCACAGGGAGAGAAGAGAGAGAAATTCAATTTCATTCTATTACTCTGGCACCTTCCCTGTCTTAGTCTACCAAGTGGCCTAGTTCAAATGTTGAGCTAGCACTATTTTAACTGGTGGTGATGAAACTAGGGATCAGAAAAATTAACGGAGATGGCCCCAAACAACACCTAGTTAATGACAGAGCCAGGCCCCTGGTCTCCTAGACCTTTAAATCGCTGTCTTTAAGTTGGGAGAGAAAGTTCTCTCCTAAGAGACTACAAGAAAGCAGCTGCCATATGTTGTTGAATTTCAAGATTTCTTAAATTTTATGAACCACTAAGAAAAGAAAGATTACCAATTATGAAATTACATTAATACCAAGATGCATACCAATTTTACAGATGCTAGTTTATAATATATGTGAGATATATAATATATATTACATATTAGAGATGCTATTCTATGATATATACACATAATTTATTATGTATATATTAGAGACGATATATCTATCTTAGAAAAGCATCTTAGAACTAAAAAAATATGCTAATAGAAATCCCCAGTGATCCCAAATAAAGTGGAAGCTCATCTAGGCAGGATTTTCCATTATTTCAGGTGCAAACCAAGCACAGTACCACACCCAATAGATTCCCCCATCTACTTTAATTAGTTGCTTATTCTATAGAAATCTTCAATGATTCTACAGTTGGTGATTTTATAGCATTTATCTGTGAAAATCCAGTAACATAATCCATTTATATTCTGTATACTTTTGCATATTTAAAATTTTAAATTAATGCACTTTTAGAGAGGTTTTATTTATTTTTTTAATGTTTACTTATTTATTTTGAGAGAGAGAGAGAGAGAGCACGTGCATGAGCAGGGAAGGAGCAGAGAGAGAGGGAGAGAGAATCCCAAGCAGTCTCTGTGCTATCAGATAGCACAAACTGTGAGATCATGACCCGAGCCGAAATCAAGAGTTGGATGCTTAACCGGCGCCCCCGAGAGGTTTTAGATTTATGGAAAGATATACTCTCTCTCTCCTGCTCCCAGTTCCCCCTATTATTAACATCATGCATTATTGTAGTACATTTGTTACAATTGATAAGTCAGTATTAATACATTATTAATTGACTAAAGTCTATACTTTGCATTAGGGTTCATTCTTGTGTTACACAGTTTTGCAGGTTTTGACAAGTGCATAATGTCATGTATGCACCATCACCGAATCATATAGAATATTTTCACTGTTCTAAAAATGCCCTTCTGCTTCACCTACTCATCCCTGCCTTCCTCCCTCTCCCCAAATTCCTGGTAACCATAGGATTACTAGGACATCAGCAAGGCTCCATAGTTTTGTCTTTTCCAGAATGTCATAGAGTTGAATTCACATAGTATGTAACCTTTTTAGACTGACTCTTCACTTTCACTTAGCATCTTTCACTGAATGTGCATTTAAAGTTCCTCCATGTCTTTGTATGACTTGATAGCTCATTTATTTTTATCACTGAATAATATTCCACTGTCTGGATGTACCATAGTTTATTTATCCATTTACTTATTGAAGGGAATCTTAATTGTTTTTAATTTTTGGAAATTGTAAGTAAAATTGTTATGGAATCACAAAAGACCTCTCTAACAGCCAAAGCAACCTTGAAAAAGAAAAACAAAGCTGGAGTCATCCCAATTCTGGACTTCAAATTATATTGCAGAACAGTAGTGATCAAAAATGTATAGTACTGGCACAAAAATAGACATTTAGATCAATGGAAGTGAGTAGAAATGCAGAAATGAACTCACAATTATATGCTCAACTAATCTTTGACAAAGCAGGAAAGTATATCTAATGGGGGAAAAAACAGTCTCATCAACAAATGGTGTTGGGAAAACTGGACAGCTACTTGCTAAAGAAGGAAACTAGACCACTTTTTTGCACCAAACACAAAAATAAACTCAAAATGAATAAAAACCTAAATGTAAGACCTGAAAACTTAAAAATCATAGAAGAGAACACAGGCAGTAGCTTCTTTGACATTGGCCATAGCAACTTCTTTCTAGATATGTCTCCTGAGGCAAGAGAACCAAACTCAAAAATAAATTATTGGTACTACATCAAAACAAAATCTTCTGCACAGCAAAGAAAACAATCAACAAAACGAAAAGCAACCTATGTAATGGGGGAAGATATTTGCAAATGACATATCTGATAAAGGGTTGGTATCCAAAATATATAAAAAAACTTATCACACTCAACACCCAAAAAACAAATAATCCAGTGAATAAATGGGAAAAGGACATGAATAGACATTTCTCCAAAGAAGACATCCAGATGGCCAACAGAAACATGAAAAGATGCTCAACATCACTGATCATCAGGGAAATGCAAATCAAAACCACAATGAGATATCATCTCACACCTGTCAGAATGGCTAAAACCAACAACACAAACAACAATAGGTATTGATGAGGATGTAGAGAAAAGGGAACCCTCTTGCACTGTTGGTGGGAATATAAAGTGCAGCCACTCTGGAAAGCAGTGTGTAGGTTCCTCAAAAAGTTTAAAATAGAACTACCCTATAATCCAGCAATTGAACTACTAGGTATTTACCCAAGGAATGCAAAAGTACTAATTCAAAGGGATACATGCACCCAATGTTTACAGCGGCAGTATCCATAATAGCCAAATTATGGAAACAACACAAGTGTCCATCGACTGATGAATGGATAAAGAAGATGTAGTTTGTATATCCAATGGAATATTACTCAGCCATAAAAAAAGAATGAAATCTTGCCATTTGCAATGACATGAATGGAGCTAGAGAGTGTTATGCTAAGCAAAATAAGCCAGTCAGAGAAAGACAAATACTATATGGCTTCCCTCACTCATGTGTGTAATTTAAGAAACAAAATAAATGAGCAAAGGGGGGGGGAAGAGAAAGAAGGGCAAACCAAGAAACAGACTCTTAACTATAGAGAACAAAGTGATGGTTACCAGAGGGGCGGTAGATGGGGAGAGGGGTGAAATAGGACATAGAGATTAAGGAAGGCACTTGTGATGAGCACTGGGTGATGTATGGAAAGCTTGAATCACTATATTGTACACCTGAAACTCATTTTACACTGTATGTTAACTAACTGGAATTTAAATTAAAACTTTTAAAAACCGTCATAAACTTCATGTGCAGGTTTTTGTGTGGATGTAAGTTTTCAGCTCATTTGTGTAAGTACCAAGTGCAATTGGTGGATCTTATGGTAAGAGTATTTTTAATTTTGTAAGAAAGTGCCACATTGTCTTCCAGGGTGGCTGTGCCATTTTGCATTCCCATCAGCAGTAAATTAGAGTTTCTGTTGCTGCACATCCTCACCAGCATTTGGGGGAGTCGGGGTTTTGGATTTTCACCATTCCGCTAGGGGGTAATGGTATCTCCTTGTCTTTTCACCTGCAGTTCCCTTATGACAATGATATATAACGTTGAGCATCTTTTCATATGCTTATCTGCCGTCTGTATATCTTCTTTGTTGAGGTGTCTGCTCAGATCTTTTACCTACTTTTTAATTGGGGTATTTTATGTTTATTGTTAAATTTAAAGACTTCCTTGTATATTTTACTTTTTAAATTTCTCATAATAAGACAGTTTAAATAATTCACAAATAAAATAATTTAAATTGGCAAATAGGGGCACCTGGGTGACCTAATGGGATAAGTGTCCCACTCTTGAATTCAGCTCAGGTCGTGACCTCATGGTGGTGGGATCAAGGCCCACAACTGACTCCACACTCAGAGTGGAGCCTGCTTGGGATTCTCTTTCTCCCTCTCTCTCTCTGCCCTTCCCCCACTCGTGCACTTGAATGTGCTACCTCTCAAAATAAATAAATAAGCATTTAAAAATAAATAAATAAACAAATAATTGACAAATAAAGTATAAATAATTTTCATCAGAATGAGAAATTTGCATTAGCAATAAAAATAAAAACCTTGGGGTGCCTGGTGGCTCAGTCGGTTAAGCGTCTGACTTCAGCTCAGGTCATGATCTCGCAGTCCCTGAGGTCGAGACCCTCATTGGGTTCTCTGCTGACAGCTCAGAGCCTGGAGTCTGCTTCTGATTCTGTCTACCACACTCTTTGTCCCTCCCCCACTCACACTCTATCTCTCCCACTCTCAAAAATGAATAAATGTTAAAATAAATAAATAAATAAAAATAACCTTTAAGTAAGAAAATGAATTTCATTTTTCTCCACTGTAAAATATCATATATAAAATTATTTCCAAACTCCAGAAACTTCTTATAATGTGAAATCATTAAGCAGTCAGATAAATAATTTTCCTCTTTTCAACTTGGATTAATAGTGAAAGATTGATTACTAATTGATTAACAGAATCAAGTGAAAAAAAATATTTTCTCATTAAGCAATCAATTTACACACGGAAGGGGAAGAATTTAGATAAGTACATGCAGATAATCAGGTAGAAAGCCTCATCTTATATATCTTCATAATATATACAAAAGACCAAAAAATTTGCAGATTCAGTCAATGCCTTTCTTTCTTTGTTTGTTTTGCTTATTTGTTTGTTTGTTTGTTTTGAGGGGTGGATCTTGGCAGCTGCTTTATTTATTTTTTTTTATTTTATTTTCAGTATTGTTAAAAAAAAAACAGCTAAAACTGATTGCCAGCACTATTTGTTTAACTGGATTAAATGGCCAATAATCTTCAGATATCCTTGTCTGGAGTTTTTTTCAAAATGTATAGATGCAATTTATATAAAATAGGACAAAGGTATCTTTCATAGAGCTTCTATATACACTTATTTTATTTCTAAAGCACTTGGCAATTTAAAGTGTTAATTATGAAGAAGTAGAGAAAGTCCATGTAGGCATCTGACCCAAGCAATCTCTATATATGGGGATGGGAAAGAGAACCTTCTGTTTTATGGGGAAAAGTAAAGCTATAAAGTACCTTCTCCTCCCCACCGCCATACCTGTAGTTGCAGATAGAGGTCAGGGGTACAGAGAGGTTTCATTTTACAGATATTTCTTGGTTATAGACTAAAACTAAAGGCATGTGGTTTATTTCTCAGGCTGCTTCGACTGTCCATAAATCAAAATGTTATGTGTCAAATATATGCATATATTAGTAACTGTGTTTGAGATAATAATAATAAATTTGAATGAATTGAAAGTGAATTAGGTATATGAGGAGAAGTCAAAGACAGAAATTATAGCAGATATTTAACTATTTAGTATTCTTTTTTTTGATAGACCTTATTTTTTACAGTAGTTTTAGGTTCACAGCAAAATTGAGATTTTTGAGGTACAGAGATTTCCCACACAGCCCCGCCCCCACATACTCACAGCCTTTCTCCCTTATCAGAAACCCCACCAGAGTGGGACATTTGTTATAACTGATGATTTTACATTAACACGTTATTATAACTGAAAGTGCATTGCTTACATAAGGACTCGCTGGTCATTTCTCAAAGTGGAGTTCGAAAATATGATGCCAAGCACTGGCCCTCAGCTCCCCATTCACCAAGCTATTTGCTAGAGATATTTCCCCATCTCTGCGCATCTCCCATCATGCCCGGAGGAGCCCTCTATTCTTTAGACTTAGATTCTTGTTTATCATTTAGACCTTAAGGCTAATGAAGATCCAAAGACGTAATGTGTTAAATACTTATTGTTGAAAGAATGTTTGTTACATAGCCCATATATATATATATATATATATATATATATATATACACCTCACCAGTGTCTTTGAGTTTGAATTTGTGTATTAATAAAGGAGACAAGTTTACAGCATTCGCCATTCAGGTCGTCTTCCTCAGCCAGTATCGAATCTTTGAACACTCCAGCTCTGAGGTGTAGTGAAAAACAAACTCAATACTCCTAGATGTTCCACTTGTAATTCATTTTCCCACTGAAAAATGAAACTCACAATATTGTGTTATATTTTGCTGTGTCGTAACTAGGGAAGCTGTCTATTTTAATTCTCACAGAACTATTTGATCTATTTATCATGCTTGGAAACAGCTCTTCTGTTTAGGTTTTTCAACAGTATGCAAAGCTTCGCTAATGCAAATGTTTTACTAATCAACCAACACGTGGTGTATGTTTCCTCTGGAAAACAGTTTATGAGAGCTTGTTACAATGAGTTTCATGTTTCAATAGGAGACTAAACCAGATAACCTTTGGATGTGTGCCAGCTTTGTGCTTCTGTGGTGTAGCAGCACAACAGGGTTTACATTCAATGCTTGGTCTCCCTGTGAGATAATCCTCCCAAACCCTATTTATCACACAGTTGAAATGAAAACTGAATTATGAAGTGACAGTATTCTAACTGCATATCCCTGAAACACAAAACTTCATACAACTGGGGATAGAACTATAACAGGGCAGCTAAATAATTGTATATTTGGAAATCTACTTTAAAATAAATTTGCTTTAGGGGCACCTGGGTTGCTCAGTCGGTTAAGTGTCCGACTTCGGCTCAGGTCATGATCTCACAGTTTGTGAGTTCGAGCCCTGCATCAGGCTCTGTGCTGACAGCTCAGAGCCTGGAAACTGCTTCAGACTCTGTGTCCCCCTCTCTCTCTGCCCCTGCTCTGCTTGTGCTTTGTCTATCTCTCAAAAATAAATAAACATTAAAAAAAAAAATTAAAATAAATTTGCTTTGACAACGTGGGTAATGATTCCAACTTTCACATTAAGCTAGATTCTTCTTATTATGTAGATTTCTCCCCTTATGCTACCTCTCCACCCCCCCCCCCCCAGCCCCTGCCACAGTAATGGTTTTGTGACTAAGACTGGTGTCACCATAATGTTCTTGGGACAAAATGATAGTCCAATGACTCATCAGGCACTAGAAAGGGAAAATATTCAAGAAACATAACACCATTGGCATTTGAAATATTTCAATACTGTGAATCTCTTCCTAAAAATAAAGACAACTAAAAAACTTGATTCACTGATAAAAGCCACAAATCGAAACAAGTGTGACAGAGTACAGAACAAATTATAATTACTTAAAGAATCATTATGATTACTCATAAATACCTTAACATTTGCCAAACAATTTTTCCTGTCAAAATACATTGTTTCTTCTGGGGCTCATACCCTCAATTTGCCCAATTACTTTCCACAAATGTTCTTTTTGGTGGCTGAGACGCACGATGATATTTTGCTTCCAAAGGCTTTTTTCTGTAGGAACAACATTTGAGAAGCAGATGAATACCTTTCAAAGGCAATTGTAGTTGAGGATGTGGGTGAGAAACATGGAAAAAACATTATCTGGGACTCTGGCTTATGCCAAGAAGTCATTGAGTGGAGCAGAAAGTCTGAAATGCAGCTCACGTAGCTGATGGCATGCAGTATTCAAGATGGCTAGCATCCTATTTTTCTTTCTTTCCCTTGTTTTCCCTGGCTTCTCCCTCCCTTCACTCAATCCGTGTGTCCATCGCTTCTCTTTCCCTCCTTTGTCTTCCTTTTTCCGTCCTTCTCTCTGTGCATATTGACCTTTTGAGGTTTACACCTCAGAGACAACTAGGTGTGGGACCTACAAAAATGGGTGTTAATGCCTTTCTGGTTACACCTCTGGGAAATGTTAACCACGCCCAAGATATGATTAATTCCACAGCAACTCATTTCTAGTAAGCTAGAGACTCAGGCACATTAAATGTTGTATCAGCCCAGAACTCACCCTGGAAAGTTGTCCATACCTTATTTAAGTGGCTGTTTTCATGAATTTACTCCTTGCTTTGAGTGATCCTCTTCCAATGCTTTTCCCTACTGGCTGTTCAACTGCCTGCCCCCAAAGCACAGCCATGCCTCCCTAACCCAACAGTACCCTGCACTCCTGACCTTCTTTCATCAAAATTATGTCTCATTCCTCTAAGATACTGTTATGTGACTGAAGCCAACTTGGTTGATTACTGTAAGCCAACACCTTAATAATTTAATAGATAATGTTTGCATTTATCAGGGATGGTCACCTAGAATTGAGATTTTCTCAAAGAAGTGATTCAAATAAAGTTCTTATTTGATCAGCAAATATTTATGAAGTTCTTATTATGTTCCACGGACTGTGTGAGACGTTGGTTATTCAGATGCAGACAAAATGTACCTGGTCCCTGATAAGGTTTTGGGGTGATGGTGGTGGGGTTCGGAGCCAATGGACAAGAAAGAATTCTTGAGACGTCTAATAAAAAGGTGATTTTATTAAACCACAGGGACAGGACCTGTGGGCAGGAAGAGCTGCCCAGGGACCTTGAGGAGAGATTTGTTATATACTATGGAGTTGGGGGAGGTAAAGTCAAGGAGAAGTTTCTAAAGAGATTTTCATATGCTAAAGAAGACTCACAGGATACTGGAAGCCTACGTATTGTCAAACTAAGGTTGTTTTTTCCCTCTAGAAAAGTATTAACATTACGACAGTAGTGGGTTCCTGGAGAAACTACTCTGCCTGTCTCAAGTATTTGTCAGTAGACTGCAGGTTATAAGGACATTTAATTTTATCTGCCATTTCCTTCTGCCTTTGTTTCCTACATTAGTCCCTAGGCCCTATTTTCATGGAGCCTTATAATGCAGTGGCTCCTTAAGTCAACGTTATACAGAGTGCACCAGACCCACAACTCCATACATTTTCATACCTTTTAAATCACATCAGGTAGGGTGACTACCTACTTGGTCACCACGTGAATTGCAGAAATTTTTAAGTCATTCTTGGTAGCATGTAGATTCTGGAACACATCCCAGCACAGACAACAATCATGTGAGTTAGAAAGTTCTATACTCATTTTGCAAAGGAAATTGGCTTCACAAAGTCCTCTCTACTTAGGGTCACAGGACAAGCGAGTAACAGTGTCAGGATCTGGAGAAGACTTTGGATCCTAAGTCCATCATTGTCCATCCAACCATAGGTGTCGCTTTAAATCCTTCCCGAGGCCACTTGGATATGTACTCGGTAGATAATCAGGAATCACATGGCATCTTCAGCTTCTCATTAGACCACACCATTCTTTCCCACTGGAATTATAGGACTGCAAGGTAGTTTTAAACTATTACTATTATAATAGCCTTATGCTAATAATGTGTCATTCTTACTGCATAAAATATTCTGGCTAAAGTCATTCAGCCAGTACCATCTTTGTCCTTTATAAACTCACCCTATTTCCATGTCTTCCCCACAAGTGTCAATATGGCACTGTGGGTAGATTACAGTTGGTCTTTTTCTGTCTGGTACTTTATCTCTAGGTACACATCTGCCACCCATTACTCATCATTCTCTTATGTCAGTTGATCAACAAGTGGCTTAGTCCCCCAGCTCACCCTCAATAATCATGCATTACATTGGTGGTACAAGGAGTTGATGAAGCATGAGAAGAGCATGGTACTGCTTTACATTTATTCTATAAATGAACCCAAGATGGCTTCCGTTGATTGGTCCCTAGGTTATTCATTTCTTCACTGAAGACAAAGACCTATTAGTTCAAGAGCCTGCTATCACCAAACTTAAATTTTTACATATCCAATTCTCTTAAATATTGTCTGAAAAAAGCAGATTTTTGGCCATTTAGATCTTTCCTGTTTTGTATACCTCATGTAACCGCAGCCAACATCTGCTATCAATAGATAAGATAAGCCTCATGTCATAAAGACCTCAAGCTGCTGTTGCCCTTTGGAGCTCTCTGACTCCAAGACTCCTGATGTGCTCTGAGTAGCTTTCCCTGGATACAGAAACCCCCTTTCCAGATTCTCCTTTAACCTGGGAGTTCCCCTGCCCTCCTCCTCTGAGTGGTTTCCTGAACCTGAGACTCTGGAGGGTCTTTCTCTGTGAGGGACTTCCCTCTCCAGCAAATCTGTCAGGATCACCCAGCAAGACTTGTGTATACTCCTGCCACCTTGTGGTCATGTCCTTCCTTGATTCCCTCCCAGATCCCTTAAAACCCCTGAAAATAATCTGAAGTATTTATTCTTGGTTTCATTTGAAGACACACACACACCATACACACAACTCCATACATTAGATGTGATTTCAGCTTTTTATTTTTCATTTACGAGTGGTTTTTGGCAATATTTATTTACCTGTTAGTATTGTGTGGCACTGCCATCACTTCAGAGGCACACAATTTTTATTTTACAGTCATATTGGTTATAACAGAAGTGAACTAATTCACAGAGTAAATAATTACTAGTCATGTTAACTCATGAATTTTCAAAGGTAACATTTTGTCCACATAGAATCAGTCTTATTTCATCATAGAAATGTTTGAAGATTACATACAGACAAAATGAAGACCATTCTATGGTGCCAGGAAAGTAAGGAAACACTCACAAAAATCTGACAACTTGTCACATGAACACAAGGTCCAACCTAAATGGCTGAATTTAGCGAAAACTGAATCACAAAACAGATAATAATAATAGAAATTTTAACATGGAGAATAAAAGTTCATAATGTCATACTGTTACAAATAAATGAAAAAAATAAGCAAGTAACTGGAGAGAAGAAACAGATCTGCCTTACAGTAAGGTATAGGGGGAGGGGGGAGGAGTTAAGATGGCAGAGCAGCATGGAGACCCTGAGCTTGTCTCCTCCTTAAAATACAGCTAGATCAGCACCAAAACATTTCGAACACCTAGGAAATTGATCTGAGGACTAACACAACAATGTGCAAATTTTAGCCACAGAACTTGACAGGTGAACTGAGGGAGAAAAAAGCGGTGGAGAGTAGGGAACTGTTTTTTCAGAGAAAGGATAGATAAAGAGAAAGGGGAAGAGTGCATCCATGGGTATCATGCAAGAAAAACACTCTTTCGAAAGTACCTGGAAAGAAAGAAGGAAAACAATCTCTGGGGACTGAATGGGAAATCTGTCCCCCAAAGCCACTGATGGGAAGAAAGGAGAGGGTTTCACTACCACCAGGATTCTATAAACAGTGAAGCACAGAGCCTGAAGTTACAGTGTCTGGCAGTGCTCTGGTGAGAAAATAGGGTGAATCACCAAAAGCAGACAGTGGGGTCTAAGGGGTATGTGTGCCACACAAAGAGAAGCAGTTCCCTTGCTTGGAGAGCATTTGGTAGAGGCCATATGGCCTCCCCACAGGCAAATTCCCAGCGGACCCTCGAGAGCAATGTTTGCTGGTATCGGGACAAAGACAAGAGAGTGTGGTGAAACCTGGCACCAGCTATGTGTTGTGATTTGCCATACTCTCTGAACTTCTTCCACTGCATGATTGCATGAACATTTTCTGGGTGAAACCAGTACCCAGCCATTGCTTAGCAACACCATCCCCCAGAGAGTTGGCATGGGTCCAAGTGTGGAGTTTTGAAACAGAACCCCATCTGAGATAAAACTCTGGTGGGAGGTGCTGCCTGGCAGGCAGACAACTTGGGCATGGACAGGGTAGAAGCAGGGAGTGGATGGATACCTGAGAGAAAAGAGGAGTGTTTGATCACAGGTGGGTGAGAGCTCAAAGTTCCTGTGCCAGAGACTAGGGAGCTGGGTGAAGCCCTTTTCACCTCTCCCATGCAGGCCCATGTGCACATGCACAGAGATCGACCCACTCCAGCAAGCTAAGCAGTGCCACCTAGTAGAGAACAGAGCAATTACACCAAGCCCCAGCCAACTACACCCTCCAAACACATCCCCTAGAAGACCAGCACAAGTCCCTCCACCTGCTTAGTGTATGGACTACAGAGGTCTTCAGAGTTTTATTTCTAGGGGAAACTGGATGTATCTTCATTTGGGTTTCATTCTGTTTGCTGATTCACTTATTTGTTCATTATCTTTGCTTCTACTTTTGCTTAAATTGTATTCTGTTTTCTTTCATTTCATCCTCATTGGATACAGAAAGAAAAATTCCTTTTTATGTTATTTTTTTTACTTTATTTTTGATTTTTTTAAATTTTTTATTTTAGTTTATTTTATCATTTTATTGTTTTATTTTTTAATTTTTCTTAATTTTTTTCTTTTTTCTCTTTTTTCCCTTTTCTTTCCCTTTTTTCTCTATTCTAGCAAGCTTCTTTCAACAAGAAGCCCAAAATAAACTTAGGATCTAGCTTCCTATATTTAATTTTTTTGTTTTGTTTTTAATTTTTATTTTATTAATTTTGTTCCTCCTCCAAAATGGCAAAACTAAGGAATTCACCCCAAAGAACAGGAAGAAATTACAACCAGGGGCTAAATCAGCACAGATATAAACAAGATGTCTAAACTAGAATTTAGAACCACTATAGTAAGAATACTAGCTGAGGTTGAAAAAAAGCATAGAATCCCTCTCTGTGGAGATAAAACAAATAAAATCTAGTCAGGACAAAATTAAACATGCTATAACCAAGATGCAATCTCAAATGGATGCCACAATGGCAAGGATGGATGAAGCAGAGCAGTGAATCAGGGATATAGAAGGTAAAATTGTGGAGAATAATGAAGCAGAAAAAAGGAAGGAAACAAAAGCAAAAGAGCACAATACAAGACTAAGAGAACTCAGTGACTTATTAAAAAAGAATAACATCTGGATCATAGGAGTCCCAGAAGATAGAGAGAGAAAAAGGAGCAGAAAGTTTATGTGAGCAAATTATAGTGGAAAACTTTTCTAATACGGGGAAGGACACAGACATAAAAATCCAGGAAGCACAGAGAACTCCCATTAGAGTCAACAAAACCTGACCATCACCAAGGCATATATCAGGCAAATTCACAAAACACACAGACAAGGAAATAATACTGAACTCAGCAAGAGAAAAACAGCCCTTAACCTATAAGGGAAAACAGATCAGGTTTGAAGCAGACCTATCCACAGAAACGTGGCAGGCCAGAAAGGAGTGGCAGGATATATTCAACGTGCTGAATCAGAAAAAGTATGCAGCCTAGAATTCTTTATCCAGCATTCTGTCATTCAAAATAGAAGGAGAGGTAAAGAGTTTGCCAGACAAACAAAAACTAAAGGAGTTCGTGACCACTAAAAGAGTCCTGCAAGAAATTTTAAGGGGAATTCTTTGGAGAAAAGACAAAACAAAACAAAACAGACCAAAAGCAACAAAGACTAGAAAAGATCGGAAACATCACCAGAAACACCATCTCTACAGGTAACACAATGGCACTAAAGTCATATCTTTCAGTACTCACTCTAAATGTCAATGGACTAAACACTCCAATCAAAAGATATAAGGTATCAGAATGGATAAATAAAAAAAAAACCAATATCTATCTATATGTTACTTTACAAGAGACTCATTTTAGACCTAAAGACACCTGCAGATTGAAAGTAAGGGGATGGAGAACCATCTATCATGCTAATAGTCATCAAAAGAAAGCTGGAGTAGCCATACTTATATCAGTCAAACTAGATTTTAAAATAAAGACTGTAACAAGAGATGAAGAAGGGCATTATACCACAGTTAAGGGTTTCTACCAAGAAGATCTAACAAGTGTAAGTATTTATGCCCTCAATATGAAATATATAAATCGATAAATCACAAACGTGTATTGATAATACAATAATGGTAGGGGACTTCAACACCCCACTTACAACAATGCATGGATCATGTAGGCAGAAAATCAAGGAAATCAATGGCTTTGAATGACACACAATGTTTAAATGAATAAACACTTTTTAAAACATTTAAAAAGAACATCAAATAAAGCCCCAAACCAGAAGGAAATGTGATATGTCACATTAATAAAAGAAAGGATAAGAACCACACGATCCTCTCAACAGATGAAGAAAAGCATTTGACAAAATACAGCATCCTTTCTTGATAAAAACTCTCAAGAAAGTAGGAATAGAAGGATCATACCTCAAGATCATAAAGGCCATTTATGAAAGAACCACTGCTAATATCATCCTCAATGGGGAAAAACTGAGAGGCTTCCTCCTAGTGTCAGGAATACAACAAGGATGTTGACTCTCCCCACTGTTATTCAACATATTGTTGGATATCCTAGCCTCAGAAATCAGACAACACAAAGGAATAAAAGGCATCCAAATCGGCAAGGAGGAAGTAAAATTTTCACTCTTTGTAGATGACACAATATGTGGAAAATCCAAAAGGCTCCACCAAAAAACTGCTAGAACATGAATTCAGCAAAGTTGTAGGATATAAAATCAATGTGCAGAAATTGGTTGAATTTCTTTACACCAATAATTAAGCATCAGAAAGAGAAATCAAGGAATTGATCTCATTTACAATTCCACCAAAAACCATAGAATACCTAGGAGTAAACCTAACCAAACAGGTGAAAAAGCTACACACTGAAAACTATAGAAAGCTTATGGAAGAAATTGAAGAAGACACAAAGAAATGGAAAAACATTCCATGCTCATGGATTGGAAGAACAACTACTGTTAAAATGTTGATACTACCCAGGGGCGCCTGGGTGGCTCAGTTGGTTGAGCGTCCGACTTCAGCTCAGGTCATGATCTCACAGTCCATGAGTTTGAGCCCCGCATAGGGCTCTGTGCTGACAGCTTAGAGCCTGGAGCCTGCTTCAGATTCTGTGTCTCCCTCTCTCTCTGCTCCTTCCCTGCTCATCCTCTGTCTCTCTCTCTGTCTCAGAAATAAATTAAAAAAAAAAATGTTGATACTACTCAAAGCAATCTACATATTCAATGCAATCCCTGTCAAAATAACACCAGCATTCTTCACAGAGCTAGAACAAACAATCCCAAGATTTGTATGGAACTAAAAAAGACCCCAAATAGCCAAAGCAATCCTAAAAAGGAAACCCAGAGCTGGAGTCATCAAATTCCAGACTTTAAGCTGTATTACAAAGCTGTAGTCATCAAGACAGTATGGTACAAAAACAGAGACATAGATCAATGAAGCAGAATAGAGAACCCAGGAATGGACCCACAAATGTATGGACTACTAATTTTTGAAAAAGCAGGAAAGAATATCCAATGAGAAAAAAGACAGCCTCTTCAGCAAACAGTGTTGGAAAAACTGGACAGTGACATGCAGAAGAATGAACCTGAACCACATTCTTACACCATACACAAAAATAAACTCAAAATAGAGGAAAGACCCAAATGTAAGACAGGAAGCCACCAAGATCCTAGAGGAGAAAACAGGCAACAACCTCTGTGACCTTGACTTCAGCAACTTCTTACTCAACCAGTCTCCAGACACAAGGGAAACAAAAGCAAAAATGAACTATTGGGACCTCATCAAGATAAAAAGCTTCTGCACAGTGAAGGAAACAATCAATAAAATTAAAAGGCAACCAACGGAATGGAAGAAGATATTTGCAAATGACATATCAGATAAAGGGTTAGTGTCCAAAATCTATAAGGAAATTATCAAACTCAACACCCAAAAACAAATAACCCACTTAAGAAATGGGCAGAAGACATGAATAGACACTTTTCCAAAGAAGATATACAGATGGCTAACAGACACATGAAAGATACTCAACATCACTCATCATGGAAATACAAATAAAAACCACAATGAGCTACCACCTCACACCTGTCAGAATGGGTAAAATTAACAACTCAGGCAACAACAGATGTTGGTGAGCATGCGGAGAAAGAAGAACCCTTTTGCACTGCTGGTAGGAATACAAACTGGTGCAGCCACTCTGGAAAACAGTATGGAAGTTCCTCAAAAAGTTAAAAATAGAACTACCCTAGAACCCAGCAACTGAACTACTAAGTATTTATCCAAAGGATACAGGTGTGCTGTATATGTTTTTCAAGAAGCACATGCCCTCCAATATTTATAGCAGCACTATCAACAATAGCCAAAGTCTGGAAGGAGCCCAAATGTCCATTGACAGATGAATGGATAAAGAAGATGTGGTGTGTGTGTATATATATATATATATATATATATATATATATATATATATTCCAATATATCACCTGGCAATCAAAAAGAAGGAAATCTTGCCATTTGCAACAAGGTGGATGGAACTAGAGTGTATTATATTAAGCGATATTATATTAAGCAGGGCATTAAGGAGGGCACTTGGAATGAGCACTGGGTGTGATATATGTGATGAATCACTAACTTCTATTCCTGAAATCATTATTACACTATATGTTAACTAACTTGTGTTTAAATTTTTTTAAGTTAAAATTAAACAAAAATAGAGAATCACTACTAAGCAAATGCCACCACAATAACTGTTGCAGATAAGATCCATTATGGATGCAAAAATTGGTGAGGGACAGTTTGAGGAGAAATAGGATTTGTATAGTTTCAATATATCTACCCCAGATAGTAACTGCAAAGGGAGAGACAGTAACTTTACCGTAGAAAAACCAACAACAGTCATAAATTTAACCATGTGATTCTGGTAAATAGCATTGGTAATAAGAAATAGACATCATGTGCCTCTTGGTATGATGCACTGAGAACACCACATCATTTCTGTTCTATTCATGTAAAAAATGGATAATTTCATTGCAAGCATGAGACAATATCAGAAGAATCCAATGGAAGAACATTCTATAAAATAACTGGTCTATACTCTTTCCAGGTATCAAGGTCATAAAAGATAAGAAAAGTGTGAGAAACAGATACAGACTGGGAAAGACTAAGAAGGGTTAACAACTAAATGCAATTTGGGACATCAGACAAGATCCTGGAACAGATGAAGGATAATAGTGAGGCATATGATGAAATTTGAGAACGAGACTATAGTTTATTAATAATATTGTACCGGCGTGCCTGGGTGGCTCGGTTGGTTAAGCGTCCAACTTCGGCTCAGGTCATGATCTCACAGTTCACGAGTTCAAGCCCCGCGTTGGGCTCTGTGCTGACAGCTCAGAGCGTGGAGCCTGCTTCAGATTCTGTGCCTTCCTCTCTCTCTGCCCCATTCCCACTCATGTTCTGTCTCTTTCTGTCTTAAAAAAAAATTTAAAAGTAATATTTTACCAACATTAGCTTCCTGATCTTGAGCACCGTACCGTGGTTGTGTAAGATATTTACATTAGGGGAAACAGGTTGAAAGATGTAAAGGAACTTTTTATCTTATTTTCCCAACTTTTCTGTAAATCTAAAATAGTTCAAAATAAAAATCTTATTTTATAAAAAGGAAAACAAAAATAGTGGTGATCAATGAGGCAAACACCAGGATTTTAATGAAACAGCTGGAAAAATGAAGTGAAGTTGGATGACAAGCAGGATTTGATTCAATTTTCAGTTCAAAAAATTGAAATGAAAAAGTGCTATGATTTACCCAAAGCAACGTAGACACAAATACCCTGGTTTTAGCTCAGGTTTGACCATTGCTGTTGTAGGCAAGCTGGGTCCGAGGGCCCAGAGGGGGCTGGGCAGGACCAGCCAAGAGGGTCCCTGGCTACACGCAGGATAGAAATCAAACGTGAGCCAACAGGAAGTGAGAGCAGAGTTTGTTGAGGGTATAAAGAGAGAGCAGATACAGAGTATCTGGGAGACTCAGAAAGGAAAGGAGAGAAAGTCTGGTCTTTGCTTGGGATCTGGGGTTTTTATTGAGGAACATGGTCTAGTGTACGTGTCCTCTCAGGCATCCAGGAACTGGTCAGAACAAGGACAAAGATGTAGGTGTCCTCACAAGTCACTTGCTCCTTGGAGCTGGGGGTCTGGACATCGACATGTCTAGCACTGGGTCTGGAATACACACATGGTGGCTTCATTCGATCATTCTCACCCAGCCCTTCCTTAGATGCTACCTAGTGTGTTGGAAGACGCTAATGAAGTCATAAATCTTTTCTTTTAATGTTTATTTATTATTTATTTTGTGAGAAAGAGAGCTAGCAAGCAGGGAAGGGGCAAGGAGAGAGGGAAAGAGAGAGTCCAAAGTAGGCTCCGCACTGTCAGCACAGAGCCTGACACAGGGCTTGTGCCTACAAACCGTGAGATCATGATCTGAGCCAAAACCAAGAGTTGATCACTTTAACCAACCGAGCCACCCAGGTGCATATCATTAACTCCTTGAACTTATAAGGAGGACACAAGACAAGTGTAAGGTGGGGGTTCAGGTCCTAGAAAGAATAGAAGCAGAAAAAGGAACCAAAAACAAATTTTTATGGAGTCTTTCAGTTTCCTTATCTCATATATATCCTGTGACAAGGATAATTATATAAAATGAGAAAGCATTATGTGGTATATTACTGTGTTTTAGCTTTTGTGACTGTAAAGTTAGGACGATCTTCCGAAATACATGTTCTTTTATGGTTAGGGAGTATTGAAAGTCATGGTGAGGAATGTCAATAAAACTACATCTAATAATTATGAAAATATAAAGTCAAATATTGCTTAAGTTAAAATCAGAATAACCATACACAGTACGTACTAAGTGTGGGGAGTCTGGGGGGGTCCTTCTTATTTTGGGAAAACATCAAAAAATTCCAAGAAACTATGGTCTCTCTATTCTCATCAGAAGGCTGTTAGTAACACAGCAAAACTATTTATGAAAAATGTTTAATCATTAAGATAAAATGTCCATGAAAATGTCTCCCTTAATAATCAGAGTGCCTTTAGGATTTGAGAAAATAAAGAGGTAACTGGAGAATTTATAAGAACAACAGTGATTGGTCATGCAAAATCTTGCCAGATGATTTAAACAGCTTTATAACATGAATAGCACAAGGTACATTTATTAGACATACTAAAAATGATTTTAATTTTATCTGGAATATAATGAGTTCCTTACTTATGTATTGAAATATTATCATTATGTTGTACAAATTGGTGGTTCCTAGCCCTGGTGATCCATAAAAATCACCTGAGAAGTTTTTCATTAAAAAAATGCCAATGCCTGGCATCATTCCTCAGAAATTCTGATTTAATTCATGAGTGATGGAGCAAGACATTGATATTTTTTAGAAGTTGCCAGAGATTCTAATATGCTGCCCTTCCCCCACCAGCTGGGGTGAGAAAAACTGTTATAGTTGCTTTTTGTTCAAATATATCTGTAATGTGATATACAAGATAAACCCTGTAATCAAAAATTACATTTTGGTTGGGGCACCTAGGTGGCTCAGTGGTTGAGCATCTGACTCTTGATTTGGCTCAGGTCATGATCACAGTATTGTGAGATCAAGCCCTGAGTCAGACTCCATGCTGAGTGTGGAGCCTGCTTGAGACTCTCTCTCTCTCTCTCTCTCTGCACCCCTTCCCCACTTGCACTCTCTCTCTTCCTCTCTCTCTCAAAAAAAAAAAAAAAATTAATGCCAGAAAATATGTTAAATAAATTGAATGCTAAATCAATTGAATAATTGAACATAAAAATATGTTAAATAAATATGTAAAATAAATTGAAAATTTTGTTTTGTGTGTCTATCTATACATCAAATAGAATCATATGTAGTTACATAACCCAAAACCAAGAATTCAAAACTTATATTTGTTAATATTCTTGATTAATGCATCAATAATTAAACACACACACGTAAACACACAAGGAAACAATCCTCTGCTGAGTTATTTACTTGCAAGGCATTTCTCACCTTGTAAAAACTGTGAAATGTATTTGGAATAGATTTAATTAAAATTAACACATTTTTAGCTACTGTTGTGAGGTGACTATTTCCATCATCTTTACTGTTGGTCTGATGATTGCAAAAACATACAGGTTTTATTTAGAGAATTGATCCAGAAATCTGGGTGGTGGTTTTCTCAGCATTTCAGTATGCAGTACAGGATTAAAATCCTGCAGGTTAGCCTTTGGCTGGAAAGACAGTTCACTTTGTCTGTTTTGTCTCTCAAACTCTCTTATCTCTCAAACTACAGCCCTGTCTTTTTTGTTGTTGTTTCCAAATATCTCGAAAGAGTTCAAGGAGAAAGTTGATGGATTTCCTGCACACCAAACATTCAGAAACGCAGCTATTAAGCAAAAGTAAAACTGGGAGAAAATATACATGAAATATGTCAAAGAGTTAATCAACTTGATATATATAAAGCTCATTGAAGTTAATATGAAGACAAAAAACCCAAGAGAAAAATAAGCAAAGTTCAAGGACAAAAAATTCACAGAAAAACAAATGACTAACAAATGAATCCAAAAATTAACATCAATGGTAATAGAAGAAATTCAAACTAAAACAATGAGGTATCTTAAAAGGAAAAAAAAAAAAACGTTCAACAATTTTTGGCATGGCAATGCTTATTATAAGCTGAAATAGTATCCTCATACAATTGCTACCAGCAACATAAATTTGTAAAACTTTTCTGGAAAAGAGTTTGGTAATACAGCCAATCTTCATTATTTGTGGATTTTATCTTTGCTAATTCACCTCCTGGCTAAAATATATTTGTAACCCCAAATCGGTACTGCCAGCACTTTTGAGGCCATTGGTGGACATGAAAAATACAATGCAAAACCTGGGTCACGTGACCTGCACTCCCTGTGCGTTCAAATAAGGCAATCTCTGAAACAAAGCTGCCTTGTTTCAGCTTTCATTCTGCAAACAGCAGTGTAGGGGCCGAGGGCAGGCTCCAAAAATGTGCCACCTTGGCATATGGATTATCTTAAATAAAAGTTTGTTAAGAAACAACCAGCACAAGACACTCAGACTCTCCTCTGTCCCCCTGAAAGCAGGAAACAAATCTCCCATATGAAAAACATTTTCCCTATACTAAGAAGTAAAAAAAAATCCTCAGTCTTTTAAGACAGTGACTTTAAAGTCAAAAAACCTGCAGAAATAAACCTTGTTACTTTACCATCTACTACCTCAGCTGCTTAGAATTCCTCAAGTTCATTATTGGTCCTCTGTGTGCACATAATAAAACTTCGGAGGTATTTTCTCCTGTTAACCTATCCCATGTCAATTCAATTTTTAATCCAGCTGAAAGACCTTGAGAGTGGAGGAAAAATTTTCTTTCCCCAACAGTGTTCTTTTCATGGTCTATTTAGCAGTATGTTTTTCTCGTTCTGTGCTTTTTGTTTGTGACTTTGTCGTTTAAAATGGCCACCAAATGCAGTGCTCTCTGACGCCCTCAGGCACAAGAGGCTGTGGTGTGCCTCACAGAGAAAGTACATTTGTCAGGTAAGCTTAGTTTAGGCGTGAGTCACAGCGCTGCCAGCCAGGAGTTCTACATTAATGAATCAACAATGTATATTAAATAAAAGATTTTTAAGCATAAACACATAAAACAAGGTATTGATCAGTTGAGGAAGTGTGTTGACCAGAGTCTTGCAGGATCCCAACCTTGAATTTCTTGCAGGGGCGGTCGTTCAGTATTTGCTAACTTGGCCTTTGCCATGACTTTTACAGAACATAACTGCCAGGAAAAATGAGAATCGATGGAATATATCAAAAGTACTCTTACAAGTTCATACTCTCAACACCCCAAACCTCCCGGTACTGTGTATCTAGTCAAGTAATTAGAAGAGTGGCCAGTAGTTGATGGCAGTGTTAAAATAATAAAAATTAAAAATAGTCAGTGGTGGTGGGAAGGTGTATGTGATGTGGCCATCCTGCCAGAAAGAGCGGAGGAAAATGTGACATGAAAGCAAATGCAAGCAGCCTCTAGACGCTGGAAAAGGCAGGGCAACAGATGGATTCCTCCCTGGAACCTCCAGAAAGAACCAGGCCTGCCAGCAAGTGAAACTGACTTTGGACTTCCAACCTCTAAAACTAACTATAGGAGAATAACTCTGTGTGGTTTTAAGCCACTAATTTTGTGGCAGTTTGTTACTCCAGCAATAGCAAACCAAAATAGGCCTATATTGCATTACACACGGGCAGGAAATACAGGCGGAGCCATCTTGCCACAGAGCATATGGCGAATGATTTGAGCGCTCCTGCCACAAGGGTTTTGAGGTTTATTGTATACCACAAATATACAACTATTTACTTATTATTTGGTAAATGGTTTTTTTAAAGATTTTAATAAGCCTCGTCAGAAGGAATAAACTCAAAAACAGGTTCGTTTTTTAAAATAATTTTTTCTTAATGTTTATTTTTTAGAGAATACAAAAATGACAGAATACAAAAACAGAATACAAGCTGGGGAGGGAAGAGAGAAGGGTGGGAGGGACAGAGGATCCAAAGCAGGCTCCATGCTGACAGCAGTGAGCTTGATGAGGGGCTCGAACTCATGGATCACTCACGAGATCATGACCTGAGCTCAACCCACTGAACCACCCAGGCACCTCAGAAAGTGCATTTCCATCTCACTCTGTGAAGCGTAGCTTTTTCATTTACTTTTAATGACAGTCCTACAAAGTGAATTTCATTTGTTCCTGCTTGCAAGTTTTCTTGTGCTCACACCAGAAGTGAAGCTATAATGCACGTGACTGTGCATTTGTCCAAACCCGTGCGATACTAAGGGGGAACCCTAATGTAAACCATGGACTCTGGGTGATAATGATGTGTTAATGTAGGGTTATCACTGGCACAAATGTACCAACTGGTGCAGGATAGTGATAATAAGGGCCATTGTGCATGGGTAGGAGCAGGGATAAATGGAAAATCTTTTACTTTCCTCTCAATGTTGCTGTAAACCTAAAACTAGTCAAAGAAAAATAAAGTACTAAAAAAAAAAAATGAAGCCATAAAGTTGGGTTCATTAACAGAAGAGTTACATTTTTGTATTAGTCATCAAGTGTTTCAAACAGGAAGTCAGTTATCTCCAATGATGATCAAAATCTATTTTTGTTGAGTGGTTGGAAGTGAAAAAGCATCATGAGTATTATTGTAAATGCTATTAAAAAGTTCAACATTGAGGATAAATGTTTTTAATCTTGTAGCAATATAGATACTTGTTTTGGTGAAACACAGTGTGGTGGTAAAAACAATGTTTTCACTAATTTAAGAAGCTTATGGAGAAAAGCATACTTGGAACTGGTTATGGTCTAAACACAATTCAAATAAGCTGTGATATTTTCCTCGCTGAAATAGAAGATGTCCTTATCAAAATATATAAACATGTTACATACTTACTTAATCAAAATTTCTTGCTAACAAGCTGACATTTGAAAATTATTTAAGCTAGGGTAGCACACAATGCTTTTAAAGAATGACTTCATAAATCATTGTGACATCCAGTAGAACTGAATTTTTTGTAAATGCAGCTTCTAAATTGTAATTGCATTTTGTTCAGAATTGTTTGGTGTAGTATGCTAAATAGTGACTGTCAAAGATATCTAGGTCCTAATTTCTAGATCCTGTGAATGTTACTTCATGTGGTAAAAGGGACTCTGCAGATTTGATCAAGTAAAGGATCTTGAGATGGTCAGCTTGTCCTGGATTATCCAGGTGGACCCCAAAGGCAGCCACATGTATCTTCACTCTTGTAAGAGACAAAGAGGGAAATTTGACACAGGCAGAAGAGGAGGCCATGTGAGCATGGGATCAGAGATTGGCAGGATGCAGCCACAGGATTGCCCCCAAAACACCAGAAGCTGAGAGGTGAGAAGAGATTCTCCCCAGGAGCTCAGGAGGGGTGTGGCCTTGTAGACACTGACTGTGGCCAGTGAGATGGATTTCAGACTTTGGGCAACCAGAACTAAATGTCTGTGTGGTAAGCCATCAAATGCGTAGTAATTCATTACAGTAGCCACAGGTAACTAATAAAATTGGAGATTTTTAATCTACATATTTGATAAATGGAGCACCAACAGCTTTAGGTAGTTCAGCTTTTTTTATTTTAATGTTTATTTATTATTTTTGAGAAAGAGAGAGAGTGTGAGAAAGAGACAGAGTGCGAGTGGGGAAGAGGGGGATACACAGAATCCGAAGCAGCCTCCAGGGTCTGAGCTGTTAGCACAGAGCCCGACACCGGGCCTGAACCCACGAACTGAGAGACCATGATAAGAGCCAAAGTCAAACCGACAAAGTTTAACCGACTGAGCCACCCAGGCGCCCCAGGTATTCTAGCTTTGTGATTTGAATTGCAATGATTGAAAACAAAGCTTGCAAACAAGGAAGACATTGAAATTTGTCCCAACAAAAACAAGAGGACTAAACCAATTCCATGATGAATGCTCCAACCATGCATGATTTCACTTGGAGCATCTCAGCTTTTGAGAAAACTTTTTGTATGAAGTTCCTACTTATAATTGTGCAAATTAACATTCTGTTTTGGAATAGGATGAATACCAAAATCCTACGATTTCACAGCATCCAAATATGGCAAACAAATCATAAATAAAAAAATTTCTTTGTTTACGTATTACACTTAGCATGTAACCTATTATGCTAAGCGTAGTAAGTCAGCCAGAGAAAGACAAATAGCATGTGATTTCACTTTGATGTGGAATCTAAAACAAAACAAAACAAAGGAATAAATAAAAAGCAGAATCAGACCTATAAATACAGAGAACAAACTGGTGATTGCCAGAGGGAAGTGGGAGGGATGGGCAAAATGGAGGAAAGAGAGTGAGAGATACAGTCTTCTGGTTATGGAAGGAATAAGTCCTGGGGATAGAAAGCACAGTACAGGCATATAGTCAATGGCATTGTAATAGCGTTGGTGAAAGACCACAGCTGCACTTGTGGTGAGCACAGCATAAGGTATAGAGATGTTGAGTCACTATATTGTATGCCTAAAACCAATGTAACATTGTGTGTCAACTATACTCAAATTTAAAAATTAAAAAAAAAAAAAAAAAAACAAAAAACCACCTATCAAAGTTAGCCTGAATGGGGGCAAAAAGAGAAATTGGGTCAAAATACTATACATGTCAATACAAAAAATAATATTATAAGTATCCTCAATTTAACAGAATTTACTATGAGCTTATCAGGTGCATCAGCAGCTATAGAGAGACTAATTGCTCAATTAAAAATATCATATAGTCTACAAAGAAGAGTAAATTTAAAATAGCAAACTTTCACATTTATTAACCATTAACACAATTTTAAAGATTACAGACAATTTTGTGTAAAATTTGAAAATAATAAGACCATACTGGAAAAAATACATTCCTAAAAAAAAAAAAAGTGACATTTTATTAGAGGAAGATAATCAGGAACTGACCAGGAGTGCCTGGGTGGCTCAGTCAGTTCAGGTCATGATCTCATGGTTTGTGAGTTCAAGCCCCGCCACACAAGTCTGACGACACGAGCTGTGGACATGAGCCCCATGCCGGGCTCTGCACTGACAGCTTGGAACATGCTTGGGATTCTCTCTCCCTCTCTCTGCCCCTCCCCTGTTAACACTCTCTTTCTCTCTCAAAATAAATAAACTTTAGAAAAAAAAAACAAGGAACTCACCAAATTCTACGAATAGGTACCAAGAGTTTTTGCTTCTATTTTTAATGTTCAGAAAATCAGAATTGTTTAAAATTTTGCTTTTTAATGTACATACACAGACATATGTGTTGTTTATTATTTTGGAGAGAATTCTATTTTTGAGATTAGCTTTTGAGTAGCACTATTTGTAGGTCCACCAATATGATAAAAATAATTAGTTCATAAACATTTCAAAAATTGTATAATTTTAATTATTTGATGGCTTCCTTTAATTCTACAAAGTGTTCCAGCTTGGTTGATAAATTACACAGCTGGACACTCTTGAGGGGAAAAATGGCCAACTCTGATCTCACCCCAGTCTCATTCTTTTAAAAACCAGTTCAGTATTTGGCAATTGTGCCCATTGTCTTCAAGGAATGAAACAGAGAAGCTAACTGGGGCAGGCATTGTGCTGGGTACTTTATATACTCGCATGAGCCTAGGGATATAAGTATGAATATGTATCAATAGCTCCATTGTAAGGATAAGGTGATGGGTCTACAGGTCTTGAGTTGTGACCAGAAAGCCCCCCAGGAGGGAGCAGAGGTGGAACTGAACTCCACTGGATCTACCTGCTTTCTCCTCCTCCTCCTCCAAGTGCCTAGAGTATGAGCCACTCCGATTAACCTCCATGCCCACATCTGTCTCCTTCAGTGGTTACCTCTCATTTTCCTTGTGTGTCTTGCTTGGCCATTCTCCATACAGCTTTGCATTTCACCTCTGCTTGAACATCTGATGTGATGAATAGCCCTGAGTTGCTGAAGAAAACATGCAGCTCTCATGAAGAAGTGAGAATTCCTTTCTCATCGGACTGAGGCAAAATGAATATTCTTGACCACAGATTCCTTATTTATTTTTTACAAATCATTCCTTTTTTTTTTAAGTTTGTTTATTTATTTTGAGAGAGAGAGAGAAAAAAAGAGCAAGCAGGGAAGGGGCAGAGAGAGGGGGAGAGAGAGAATCTCAAGCAGGCTCCGCACTGTCAGTGCACAGCCTGATGTGGGGTTCAAACTCATGAACCATGAGATCAAGACCTGAGCCAAAGTCAGACGCTCAACTGACTGAGCCACCCAGGTGCCCCTTGACCACAGATTCTTAAAGAGGAGGCTCATCAGTTAGAGTGTAGCGTTTGCATTAGGAAACCTTCATTCTCTCCTACCCTTCAATCCCAGAGACTTCTCATTCCAGAGGCTCACGGGTGGATACGTTTGGTATCCACCAGTGAGCTTTTTGGTGCTCATCTTAGCAAACTGATCTGTAGCTGGGGACCCGTCTCCAGTCTGGGAGAAAACCCTGAAGTGCAGGGTGGGTGCAATGTTGGCAGAGGTCTCCAGGATGATCAGAAGATACTAACACAGTGGCCTCAGCTGTCTGGCGTGACAGTGTTGCATATGCTCTGCCTCTGGACATCACAAATGGCAGACAAGAATCGGCAGCTTCTTTCTCCTCACCCAAACTGCAGGTGGGAGCAGCTTGAGATCAGTCGCTCAAAAGCCAGTTACTGAATGTAAATTTAATAAACTTGCTATTAAAAAACCTCTTTTTATGACGCAGTATGCAATTAGGAGCTTTTCTTCCAAAGTTTAAAAAAATTATCAAAGTATAATTGACATGCAATATCCTGTTGGTTTCAGGTGTACATAATGATTAAATGTTTTCATATATTACAAAATGCTCCACACAAGTCTGGTTGCCATCTGTCACCATAGAAAGCTATTAAAATATTGCTGACTATATTCCCTATGCTGTACATTGCACTCCCATAACTTATACTTGGAAGTTTGTACCTCTTAATCCCTACCACTAAATTCATTCTAGGTTGCCAGTTTTAAGCTTATATCTTTCAAAACATGTATTAAATTTGTCTCTTCCAGATTTCTTGCTGTCATAGTTATAAAGCAAAAGGGCAAATGAAGACATGTAAGAAAAGCCATAGTCAAGAACATGGCCTTTAAAATGTTTGAGTATGAAATATTCTACCAAATTTTTCTGAACAGATTTTTTTTTTCTGTCAACCAAATTAGTTTATTAAGTGAGCAAATTTAAATTTACCCTGTGACTATGAATTTCCCTAACGCTTCTGTGGGTCAAATTGGTGGTAGTTCCAGGTGGATCATGAATCCCTTGACTTTCTTCTCCTGAAATTAGTTTCTCAAGATAGCCCGTCATTCTACAGGCTTCTTCACAATCACATATGCACAATCCATGGATTGATTTTGTGTCCATTTTAAACACATTTACCCACCACGTTTGTCAGTCCTTGCCCCTCGTCAGGTTTATCCAGTACAAATCTTTGGACATGTTGCTGGGAACAGGTCACTGCAGGCAGGAGCACCTGCGCTCGACTTCATGTTTCACGAACACTTTCCTGCTCACACTCACATGGAAGACATGAGACAGCTCACAGTTCTTTTTTTTTTTTTTTTTTTTTTTTTTTTTTTTTTTTTTTTTTTATTTATTTTTGGGACAGAGAGAGACAGAGCATGAACGGGGGAGGGGCAGAGAGAGAGGGAGACACAGAATCGGAAACAGGCTCCAGGCTCCGAGCCATCAGCCCAGAGCCTGACGCGGGGCTCGAACTCACGGACCGCGAGATCGTGACCTGGCTGAAGTCGGACGCTTAACCGACTGCGCCACCCAGGCGCCCCGACAGCTCACAGTTTCAATTCATCAAGTCACCGCAACTCCAGGACACCATACATACACCAGGAAGTAGTGAAGCCTAACTGAATGGTGAGCACCTCCAAAGAATACTTTTTGGATTTGAGTTTTTCAGTCTCAACACTATTGACATCTTGGGCTGGAAAATCCTTTGCTGTAGGGGCCTGCCCTGTGCCTTACAGGATGTTCAGCAGCATCTCTGGCCTCCACCCACTCCATCTCTGGCCAGTAGCACCCCGTCTCCAGTCATCAGAACCAAAAAGGTCTCTAAATATTGCTGAATGTCCCATGGAAGACAAAACTCCCCAGTGTAAAAACACTGAAGTTGACTTGCAGTACAACCCTTCACCAGGGAATTCTAAAAGCCTTACTTAGGATTACATCAGAAAGCAGTTTTCTTTCCTTCACAAACATCAAAGGCGGCAGTCAGCTCACAAGATTCAGTGACGACTTAAGTCATCAGGACATGACGATTTATAACATGTCATTCAGGATATGGTAGACAGGTGTGCATAGACTGAGACTAGGATCTCAATCCACTATTGTCCTTATTATGTAACTGGTTATGTCTCTAGTGGAGCCCTTAAACAACAGCCTATCTAGATGGAAGACGCCTAAGAAAGAACATCCAACATCATGAAGTTCCACAACTACAGATTAGTTGCCCATTTGGTTGTTGGCTTTCAGGCACTGCTAAGCAATTTGATTTTATGTTTTCCAATAAAAATCTTTTTTTTTTTTTTCCCAACAAAACAAAGAGAATGGGCGCTTTGTTTTAAAGCAAACTGCACAAACACCACACCATCCCCATGTGAAGAACACTGGCAGAAACAGTCACTGATGGGCTGAAAAGTAGATCCTATAGGTTCCACAGTTGCATGAAAAAAGCTTTGAGGGGTGCCTCGGTGTCTCAGTTGGTTGGGCATCCAACTTCGGCTCAGGTCATGATCTTGTGGTTTGTGAGTTTGAGCCCCGCGTCTGGCTCTGTGCTGACATGTCAGAGCCTGGAGCCTGCTTCAGATTCTGTGTCTCCCTCTCTCTCAGCCCCTCCCCTGCTCGTGCTGTCTCAAAAATAAACATTAAAATTTTTTTTAAACAGCTTTGAAATCCTTTTTACAGCTAAAAAAAAAAAAAAAGTGTCCACTCAAGCTTAAGAGATTAGTTAGAAGAACATAATCTCACCTTTCATCACAATGTTTCTAGAAGTTTTAATTACAATTTTACATGCTATATACACTGCCATCTAAATACTACAGAGAGTGGGGGCTGATAGCCAATTTTCCAGGAATAAATATCAGGGGTAAGTAAAAAACACAGTTGATAGAGGAGATGCGAGATACTTTAACCAGTGGGACTGTCTCTCCACAACCCTGTCATTTATGAGAGAAAGTGCAAGAAAGAGCAAAACAAACTGTTAGCTCCCTCCACAATGGAGGTTGATTGAGTTAAATAGCACCTTTAGCTTCAGGTTTAGAAGCTAAACCTGGATCAATCTGGCCTGGATCTCCCTAGAACTGCTTGTTCAAAATCCCCTGTGGTTGTTTCAAGCAAATTCCTGCTGAAAAGTCCTGGCAGTGGTGCGCAGAGACCAGGGGGCAGACTCACTTTCCCAATACCCTCCTCACTTCCCAAGTTCAGACCTGTACCCTGGTCCTAATTCACATCCTAGAATTCCTGACCCATAGTCTGCAGCCTTTCTGTGGTAATTCAACTAAGGCCAGGTGTGTGTGTGTGTAATCAGCACATGGAATACATGTGCCCAGTTTTTTTTAACTGTCCTACTTCCTAATAGACACACATGTGCACATGCGCATACGTACACACAGACACTGACATCCCCACATAGTAGGCCCAGTGCTTGCTTACCTTATGCCCCCAAATCACAGGAAAATAATAGATGTCTAAGTATATCACTAGGAATCAGATAACAAGTACTTTTTCACTACAGGGGAATTGAAAACACCAGCTAAAAAAATTAAAACTCTTTAAAAATTGATATGGAATTTTTATAAAATATATGAATAAACACAGTCACAAAAATGAGATTCAACGACAATTAACATAAAAGAAAAAATGAATCTGTTTGACTTCATACAATTTAATTATTTCATTTTACACTTTTCAAAATCACTTTGGACCCAAGCACATCCCAGGGTTTTACACACCGATCAAAGAGCTCTGCTAGAGACAGTCAAGTTCAGGAGCGGTTTCCTTTCACATTCATCCATTTTTGCTTAAGAAATAAAAGGAGTCTTTTTCATTTTTTTTATTTTATTTTATAGAACATATTTTTTTTTATTATAAATTCATTTAAATCACTTTGGACCCAGCATGTCCTTAGGTTTTACCCACTCATCAAACTGCTCTGCTGTGAGATAGCCAAGCTCAATGGCAGTGGCCTTTAAGGTTGATCCATTTTTGTGTGCTGTCTTAGCAATCTTTGCTGCCTTGTCATACCCTGAAGAAAAATAAAACAGGCAACGTAGGAGTTAGTAGTGAAATTTGGTTTTCTAAAGCAAAAGATAATCATTATTTACTTGATACTGAGGCTACTGACATCTAAAATAACATTTTTAATCTTAAAAATATTTAACAGTGATCATCTTCAGAATTATGTTTGATACAGGATAAAACCTTTACTTTTCTTAATACAGACTTCACTATACCTCACTTTGGACAACAGATTTGTTACTAATTGTAGTTGCCAATGTCAATAGATTTTGGGTTCCCCTGTGTAGCTCTCTGGCTGAATTCTAGTGTATAAAAGTTTTATTTTTTATTTTTTTTAAGTTTATTTATTAATTTCGAGACAGAGAGTATGTGAGTGGGGGAGGAGCAGAGAGAGAGACTCCTAAGCAGGCTCTGCACTACCAGCACAGAGCCTGACACAGGGCTCAAACCCACAAACCAGGAGATCATGACCTGAGCTGAAATCAAGAGTCAGACACTTAGCCAACTGAGCCACCCAGGCACCCATAATGTACAATAATTTTTAAATGATCAAAACATTATTACCAATCTCAATATTATACCAAAGAATAACTCAGATATTTTTGCAGGGGGAAGAAAAAGAAAATATAGCACCAAGAGATGAAAAAACAACTGAGTAGTAGAAATACGTGTTGTTTCTAACAACAAGTTTAACCAGAAGCGATCTCTGCACCAAAGCATAACCAGCTAACTGCTGCTGTGCCACAGCAAACAGCACCCTGTGCGGGAGCTGCAGGGACTGGCTCTCAGTGGGAGGCAGGGGAACGAGGGCCTTGGGGAAGGATGCACCTGCCAGCTGCTTCCAACAGCACCTCTCTACGTGCTTCTCTACGGGCAGTGCCTGGTACCCTGACCTCTTCTCAGAAGCCACAAGGATGCAGTGGGGAAGTTTCAGCACAGATGGAATCACGTACTAAGACCCAGGTGCACTGTCTGCTTCAATCATTTGCTTCTGGAATGAACAAAGGGGCAGGGCAGCTTTGCAAGCTGTCTGCACTTAACACAATTTATAAAAAAGGTCAGAAAGCAAAACAAGAAAAAACAGAAAAAAACAAAAATGAAACCAATGAAGGAGGAAAAAAACCCAAATACCCCCAGATCAGAGGACTATGGTCAAAGGAACAAAGCTTCCTGAGGCAACACTATTATGAAGCTGGCATGTAACCAGTAACCATTTATGAACTAATTAGGGGCCATTTTTTTACTCAATTGAATTTGTAAATACTAAACATACTGAACAGGGTGCTTACTGATTAGAGGAACTTTGAGGAAGAATGTTCATCAAATGTTCAGGGTCAATATAAGAACGGTGTACATTTATTTTGATGACGTTCGCGTCTAGCCTTATGCTAACCATTCAGTTCTTCTCTTCAAGTCCTACAAAACCCTGTTCCCACCCAGCCCACCACATAATAAGCACACAGACAACCCGGGACATGCAGCTGCAAGGCTCACGCTGCACCAGCAAGGTGTGGTTTATCCTCGCATGGCCTTTACCTCACAGAACACGGATTCCAAAAAAGACTAACCAATCGTCCAGCTTTAAGAGCACCTCTAGCTTCAGTGTTTTGGCAACAGGTTCTGAAGTACAGATGTGAGGGAACATTTCTCACATAAGCCTCTGGGATCCCCTGTGTAGCTCTCTGGCTGAATGCTAATGTACAACGATTTTTTTAATGTTTATTTATTTATTATGAGAGAGAGCGAGAGAGCACGAGGATCCCAAGCAGGCCCCATGCTCAGCGCAGAGCCCAATGTGGGGTTCAATCCCATGACCCTGGGATCATGACCTGAGCTGATATCAAGAGTTGGACACTTAACCGGGCCACCCAGGTGGCCCATGTACAATAACTTTTAAAGGATCAAAATATTACCAATCTCAACACTACATCAAAGAATAGGATATATCACATTGGGCTCAGAGTTACCTGAAGCAGTCAAATGAGTTCTTACTTTACAAAACTGAAATTGTATGTTGATGTGAGGCCAATAGTAGAAAATCTGCCTTGGAAGTTCAGCATTATAGAAGAATTTTTTTTTTGATTTTTTTTTTAATGTTTATTTTTGAGAGAGAGACAGACAGAGCACAAGCAGGGGAGGGGCAGAGAGAGAGGGAGACACGGAATCGGGAGCAGGCTCCAGGCTCTGAGCTGTCAGCACAGAACCCCATTCAGGGCTCAAACCCACGAACTGTGAGATCATGACCTGAGCCAAAGTCGGGCTCTCAACCAACTGAGCTACCCAGGGGCCCCATATAGAAGAATATTTTAAACAGCAAACATATCATGCCAAATGACTACATCAGAACTGGTTTTAAAACAGAAAATCAAACAATATGTTAACAACCTCAGCAGAAGATGGGAAAAGGCTTTTAAGACACCATAATATAATGCAACGAATGTGTCAAGACCTACAAGTCAGACGAGTATCTTTGGTGAGGATCACTGTGGTCAGTCTGCAATCCAAGTCGATATGTTTGAACACATAATAAAATATTTGCAATTCTAGAAAAGGCTTGCACATAAGAGTCACAGTTTTAGATAAAATATTTGCATTTCCCCCCCTTTCCCTAAAAGCAATGAATACTTAGTCCTTTTTCTTTTGTTCTTATTGGTAGCTTTCCACTTCTGAATTGAATAAAACAAGAAAATCAAAGTGTAGTAGAGCCTCTGGAGAAGGCAGAAAAATGAGTTCATCCCACACTGCTAATCAGCCAGTGCCACCTAGTGACGTTACCAAGTGAGGGCCCAGGCGCTGCACAGAACATTAAGCATCTCAATTCCATTAAGATTCATGGAAGTTTGAACTTCTGAGTTTACCACATTTCAAATAAAATGAAACCTAACGGACAGCATACTAATATATAAACAGTGTCTTTCAATGCAATTTCAAATATTTTATGAGATTTTACTGAAACAATGCCCAAAAGGAATCTGCTGTCCACCTTGATCCAATAATCTCTTAAAAATATTTAGCTTTTAAATTTTGTATTCAAAATGACATTATTATTCCTTAAACCTTACCTATATGAGGATTAAGAGCTGTCACCAACATTAGAGATTCGTTCATCAGCTTGTTGATCCTCTCTGTGTTGGCCTGGATTCCCACAACGCAGTTTTCTGTGAAGGAAATGCACGCGTCCCCCAGCAGCCTGGCTGAGTGTAACACATTTTTAATCTATGAGGGGAGTAGAGCAAGGAAGGAGGAGGGAGGGAGAGACACAGAAGAGAGAGGCTTATTAACCCTAACGTTTTTTGTTCACTAGCATATATGATTTGCTGGCTCATAAATGAATACGTAATTTGATAAACAGCACTCCTACAACTTGTAAAGCACTATATCCATGGAAATTTGAGGACACTGAAATCTAAAAAACATAAAAGCCATAAATACAAATAAACTGAAACACAAGAGACCCTGTAGTGTGATAAAACATGGGTATGAAATGTTAGCACAGAGAAAGAGAAATTAATTCCAGTTGTAGGAACTGGTGAAGTCCTATTTCATGGAGGGGACTCAAACAACCAGAGATGGAAAAAGAATCCTCCGGAAGAGAAGCAAAGATGCAAATGTTAGAATGTTCAGCCTGTTGGAAGCAGTGAATGAAGTGAGGACTTCCCAGGTCTCACTGATCACATTTTTTATGCTTAACAAAACAAATATTCCTCAGGAACTTTAAAATAACCTTTCACACATTATTTTAAAACCAACAGAAAGTCAGTTGGTTTTTTAGTTTTAGCATGTTTTTCCTTTTTGGTAACATTTCTAATATGTATAAAGCTATAGTCACATCCTACTCTCTTTTGTTCTAAAACATCAGGATCTGAAAACTATACTCCCAACAATGGACTCTACTAGAAGGCATAGAACCTCATGGTTAAATTCGATATTAATGACTTTAATGTAAGGCAAATGTTGATTACCCTGATGTATTTTCTATTAAAGACAAAAAAATAGATTTTTGTGTTTTAACATAAAAAGATTAGCAAGACATTTGTTGCACACCTATATTTGCCAGGCAGCTCATATTGTTTGGAATCCAACAGGAAAGCAAAAGCTTACACGTGCGAGTTCTGCTTTGGCCTTTTATTTCTCACAAGAACGTACAGGCCTTGAGGACAAATAAATATCTCGTCTTCCTTATTATTCTACCACTAGTACTCAGTACAGTGCCTGATCTAGATTTGACAAATACACTGAATGAATATTCTTAATATTTGTCATTTGCATGTTCTTATCAAATTAAAACCAGACTTTATACCAGATACAAACTGGAAATCAGCCCTTAATATATTTTAGATATAACACTTTACACTAGTAACAGACTCCACGTGACAACAGCCCTGTTATCCGAAGCAGAGGAAAATGGATGAAAGATGATGTCACCTCATTCCATCTTCATGAAGATGAAATAAAAGAACGATTTTTAGACACGAATGTTTTCAAGGTCTGTGGAAGAGGGAAAACAGATGAAGGAAAGCCAGAGAGGGACAGAAGGGCATGGAAGGAGGGTGCTGAGGACGCCAAACAGAAGGGAGTCATGGCCAAGCTCAGAGGTCAGCAAGTCTATGGGCTTGCGGGGGTTCCAAATGACCAGGGGAACAGTTCAAGCACAAGTGGGGCGGGGGGAAGCCAGGAGTAATGAATCTGCCTGAAAGTGAATGTGGGTTATTCCTCTAAAAGACTGAACTTGAGAGAAAAATAAAGCAGCAGCATGAGGAGGAGACAGTTGAGGGACAGCCTGAGGAGACCTGACTTATTTCTAGCCACTGGCATCCTCACTGGTGAGGGATAAGGAAGAAACCCACACCCTATTTCCACACTTTTTCTTCCTATTAAATAAAGCAAACCATCAAATTACTTGAGTTAAAAGTCACCTAAAGTCATCAAATTACTTGAGCTAAAAGTCTTCTAATAGGGCTATCCACACTTCCCCTAGGCTTCCTTCCAGGCTTAATCTGCTAACATTAACATATGCTTGACTTCCAATTGCTACTTCTATCATCCCAGGACCTAATGTGAAACCTCCAAAGACTTTTATGAAAGAAAAAACAATACACTTAGATTTCAGTAAAAAAAAAATTAAAAATCAGATTGAAAGCTTACCATCATTGGCTTGAAAACATTCAACTCAAAATGTCCATTGCTGCCTCCAACGGTAACGGCGACGTGATTCCCCATGACCTGGGCTGCAACCATGGTGAGCGCTTCACACTGCGTAGGGTTCACCTTGCCTTCAAGAAAGCCACCAAGGAAAGACTCACATCAAACAAGCTCGTGAGCGGCTGCACCCGTTTGCATTCCTACCAACAGTGCAAGTTTATATACACAATGGAATACTACGTGGCAATGAGAAAGAATGAAATATGGCCTTTTGTAGCAACGTGGAAGGAACTGGAGAGTGTTATGCTAAGTGAAAATAAGTCATATAGAGAAAGACAGATACCATATGTTTTCACTCTTATGTGAATCCTGAGAAACTTAACAGAAGACCATGGGGGAGGGGAAGAAAAAAAAAAAGTTAGGGAGAGAGCCAAACCATAAGAGACTCTTAAAAACTGAAAATAAACTGAGGGTTGATGGGGGGTGGGAGGGAGGGGAGGGCGGGTGATGGGTATTGAGGAGGGCACCTGTTGGGATGAGCACTGGGTGTTGTATGGAAACCAATTTAACAATAAATTTCATATTAAAAAAAAAAACATGCTCGTGGCTTCAAGATTAGGTATTATGTCAAATTATCAAGAAAAGAAGGAAATCTGACTTCATTAAATAAAGTAAGACATATAAGAAAGCAAGTGTCCAACCATCAGTGCTGATGCAATGAAGCAAACCAACCAAATAAGGAAGGACAGGTTGCCACAGACCGTGAATGGTTCAACAGCTAATGTGTGAGGAGTTGGGCAACCGCACATTGAGTCCAGCCCACCCCATCTTCTCGGCTTCCATTCATCATGGACATGGTTACGAAGCCAGGCACTGAACATGCAACAGTGGGTGAGAAAGGCGCAGCCCCTGCGCTGCAGAACTTGGGAGGCCGAGCAGAGACAGCAGGCAGCTACAGGACCTGAGGGGTAAATACAGAGAAGCAGGCTGCTATGGGAACTCTTAGCGCCTCACTGACACTTGGGAGACTGCTCAGAGGAAGTGGACGTTACACTGGAATGTTCCTATTCGTCTTGAGTCCCCAGAGTCCCAGTACCCTGGGAGCACCCCTCTGACGAGCTCAGGTGTGAACCTGACATACCAGGTTCTGCCGACCAGTACAAGGCAACACACTGGGAAGGTTATTTCCTCATCTGTGGATCTGGGTTTCTCTTTTCTAGGCAATCACCTTGCATTTGCCATCAACTAAATTGAAGTCATTTTTGAACATGAATTATTTTAAAATCAGATCTCTTCTCATTCTGTACACATGTGTAGATTTAAGAGAATCAACACTCAGGTCTTTCTTCTTCACTATTAGAAGTCACCTTGTCAGTTTTAGCCCAACACACAGAGGCCTCAATTCTGGCGTACTGCTGTTTCCTTACTTGCTCGTGTGACCCACACGTGTTCTCTGCTTTCACCCTCAGTCACCAGGGAAGTGGTGAAGTGGCAGAGACCTGCAGCCTGCTACTGAGACATCCCTGCAGTCTGAAGTCACCTCCTTATTGTCACTTAAGTGTCACTGTTCACCCACTACACTCGTCTAACAGAGCTACCAACACTTCCCCTCAGGATTCAGTGACTGTCACATGAATCTGTCATATGGCTTCCTAGAATCCAGACATCCAAAGCCTGTGTCACTTCCCTTACTGAACAGGCCAAAACCCCAAGCAGAAAATGAAATAACAGGCAACTGGAATAATTCATTTTTATTCAACCCAGGCTGACCACTTTCACAGCTGGTTTCAGAATTCTTCTGGCTTTGGATTGTGAAAGAGAGATTCCTCTATTCTCTAATGTAGGAATCCACATACATGCTATTAAAATTCTCTTTTCCTATAATGTTGGGTGATGTTCCCCAATTCTGATCAAAGGTGGCCGACAAAGATATTCTGAAATAACTGTGACACACACGTCTCTATCTATGTCTGGGATCACGCTTAACACAAGGAGACATGCTCTGTTCATGAGAACGCCTGGGTCCCTGTCAAGTTCCAGCGCTAATGTTTACCAGCTAGTCATTACCTGGCATGATACTACTTCCTGGCTCATTTTCAGGCAAGATCAGCTCTCCCAGACCTGAGCGAGGACCAGAACCCAGAAAACGAATATCGTTTGCTATCTTCATCAGACTGCAGGCGGTAGTATTCATGGCTCCACTGAGTTCAACCAAAGCATCATGAGCAGCCAGAGCTTCAAATTTATTTGCAGCTGTGACAAAAGGCAACCCTGAAGAAAAAAATAACCCTATGAATTAAATTATCGTCTAAAATTAAATAGTTTTCTAATTTCAGCAAGATAAATAGAAAGTTCCAGGATATGAAAAGCAAAAACAGAATAAACATATTTACCATTGAAATAAATGTCTCTCAACCATCCATTGATTTTGCCGGCTTTGAAAATGGGTATTCAGAGTAAAGATGGCAGGACCCTAAGCTTGTCTTGTCCCACAAACACAGCATGATAATTATCAAATCATTCTGAACACCCAAGAAATCAATCCGAGGTCTGAGAGAATAAAAACTGCAAGTCTACAAGTACAAAAGCAACCACCTTTTGGAAAGTAGGAGGTGCGAGGGAGATAGAACTATGGATATGGCAGCAAAGAGGGAGCCCTGCTTACAGAGGCTACCACAGTGGAGCGAAAAACCTGAACTCTTGGAGTCCACTACTGTGGGGGAAACAGATAAGGAAAGAATCCTGAATGTAGCAAGGGAAAAAAAAAGTCCTTAATCTACAAGGGAGGACAGATCAGGTTTGCAGCAGACCTATCCACAGAAACTTGGCAGGCCAGAAAGGAGTGGCAGGATATATTTAACATGCTGAATGGGAAAAAAATGCAGCCAAGAATTCTTTATCCAGCAAGGCTGTCATTCAGAATAGGAGAAGTAGAGTTTTCCAGACAAACTAGCAGAGTTCATGACCACTAAACCAGCAAGAAATTTTAAGGGGGGCTCTGAATGGAGAAAAAAAAGACTACAAGTAACAAAGACTAAAAAGGATCAAAGAACATCACTACAAACACCAGCTCAGATAACACAATGGCACTAAATTCATATCTTTCAATAATCTCTCTGAATGTAAATAGACTAAATGCTCCAATCAAAAGACACAGGGTATCAGAATGGATTAAAAAAACAAGATCCATCTATATGCAGCCTACAAGAGACTCACTACTATTGACCTAAAGACACCTGCACTGAAAGTGAGGGAGTGGAGAACCATCTATCATATTAATGGACACCAAAACAAAGCCAGAATAGCCATACTTATATCAGACAAACTAGATATAAAAACGACTGTAACAAGAGATGAAGAAGAGCACTGTATTATAATTAAGTGGTCTATCCATCAAGATCTAACAACTGTAAATATTTATGCCCCCAATTTAGAAGCCCCAAATATATAAATAAATTAATGATAAACATGAAGAAACTTATTGATAATGATACAATAACAGTAAGGGACTTTAACATCCCACTTACAACAATGGACAGATCTAAGCAGAAAATTAACCGGGAAACAATGGCTTTGAATGACACACAGACCAGATGGACTTCACAGATATATTCAGAACATTTCATCCTAAAGCAGCAGCATATACATTCTTTTTGAGTGCCCATGTAACAGTCACATACTGGATCACAAATCAGCCCTCAACAAGTACAAAAAGATCAAAATCAAATCATGCATATCTTCAGACCACCATGCTACGAAACTTGAAGTCAACCACAAGAAAAATCTGAAAAACCCTCAAATACATGAGGTTAAAGAATACCCTACTAAAGAATGAATAGGTTAACCAGGAAATTAAAGAGGAAATAAAAAAATGCATGGAAGCAAATGAAAATGAAAAGATGACAGTCTAAAACTTTTGGGATACAGCAGAGGCAGTGCTAAGAGGGAAGTATATTGCAATACAGGTCTACTTCAAAAAGAAAAGTCTCAAATAATGGTGCCAGAAAAGGAATAGAAAATAAAGCCTGAAGCCAGCAGAAGAAGGGAAATAATAAATATTAGAGCAGAAATAAACAATATAGAAACACAAAAAAAACAGATCAACAAAACTAAGAGCTGGTTCTTCGAAAGAATTAATAAAATTAATAAACCCCCAACCAGACTTATCAAAAAGACAAAGGACCCAAATTGATAAAATTTTGAATAAAAGAAGAGAGATCACAACCACCACCACAGAAATACAAATAAGAGAATACTATGAAGAAATATATGCCAATAAACTAGGACAAATTCCTAGAAACTTACGAACTACCAAAACTAAAACAGGAATAAATAGAAAATTTGAACGGACCAATAACCAGCCAAGAATTTGCATCAGTAATTTAAAATCTCTCAACCAAGAAGAGTCCAGGGCCAGATGGCTTTCCACAGGAATTCTACCAGCATTTAAAGAAGAGTTAATACCTATTTTTCTCAAACTGTTCAAAAAAATAGAAATGGAAGGAAAACTTCCAAACTCCTTCTATGAGGCCAGCATTACTTTGATTCCAAAAACAAAGACCCCACTAAAAAGGAGAATTATAGACCAATATCCCTGATGAACACAGATGCAAAAATTCTCAATAAAATACTAGCAAATCGAATTCAATAGTACATTAAAGGAATTATTCACATGGTCAAGTGGGATTTATTCCTGGGCTGCAGGGTTGGCTCAATATTCACAAATCAATCAATGTGATACACCACACTATGAAAAGAACCACAGAATACTTTCAGTAGATGCATAAAAAGCACCTGACAAAATACAGCATCAATTCTTGAAAAAACCCTCAACAAAGTAGGGGTAAGATGAAACATACCACAAGATCATAAAGGCCATCTACAAAAGACCCACAGCTAATATCATCCTGAGTGAGGAAAAACTGATAGCCTTTCCCCTACAATCAGAAAGAAAACAAGGATGTCCACTCTCACCATTTCTACTTAACATAGTGCTGGGAAGTCTTAGCTTTAGCAATCAAACAACAAAAAGTAATAAAGGGCATACAAACTGGAAAGGAAGAAGTCAAACTTTCACTATTTGCAGACAACATGAAATCTGTTGCATCTCTATACACCAAACATGATGCAGCAGAAAAAGAAATGGAAGAATCGACCCCATTTGCAATTGCACCAAAAACAATAAGATACCTAGGAATAAACCTAACTGAAGAGGTAAAAGATCTGTACTCCGAAAACTATGAAACACTTATGAAAGAAACTGAAGTGGACACAAAGAAATAGAAAAGCATTCCCTGCTCATGGACTGAAGAACAATCATTGTTAAAATGTCTGTACTACCCAAAGTCATCTACACATTTAATATAATCCCTATCAAAAATACTAAGGGCATTTTTCACAGAATTAGAACAAACAATCCTAAAATTTGTATGGAACCACAAAAGACTCCAAATATCCAAAGCAATTCTGGAAAAGGAAAACAAAACTGGCAGCATCCACGATTCCAGATTTCAAGCTGTGTTACAAAGCTGTAGTGATCAAGACAGTATGGTACTGGCACAAAAACAGACACTCAGATCAATGGGACAGAACAGAGAACCCAGAAATGAACTCACAACTATAGGGTCAAGTAATCTTTGACAAAGCAGGAAAGAATATTCAATGGAAAAAAGTCTCTTCAACAAAGATGTTGGGAAAACTGGATGGCGATGTGAAGAATGAAACTGGACCCCTTTCTTACACCACATACAAAAATAAATTCAAAATGGATGAAAGACCTAAATGTGAGACAGAAAACCATCAAAATTCTAGAGGAAAACACAGCCAGCAACCTCTTTGTCCTCCATGTAGCAAGTTCTTACTAGACAAGTGGCCGGAGGCAAATAAAAGCAAACATGAGCTATTGTGACTTCATCAAGATAAAAATCTTCTGCACAGGGAAGGAAACAATCAACAAAACTCAAAGGTAACCTACCAAATGGGAGAAGATATTTGCAAATGATATATCAGATAAAGGGAAAGTATCTAAAATCTATCATGAACTTATCAAACTCAACACCCCAAAAAATAAATAGCCCAGTTAAGAAATGGGCAGAAGACATGAATAGACGCTTCCAAAGAAGACATCCAGATGGGTAACAGATACATGAAAACATGCTCAACATCACTCATCATCAGGGAAATACAAATCCAAACCACAATGAGATACCACCTCAGACCTGTCAGAATGGCTAAAATTAACAACTCAGGAAACAGGTGTTGACAAGGATGTGGAGAAAGGGGAACACTCTTACACTGTTGGTGGGAGTGCAAACCAGAGCAGCCCCTCTGAACACTATGTAGGTTCCTCAAAAAACTAAACAAGGAACTAGCCTACAATCCAGCAATTGCACTACTAGGTATTTCTGCAAAGGGTACAAAAGTACAGATTTGAAGGGTTACATGCACCCCAATGTTAATAGCAGTATTATCAACAATAGCCAAACAATGGGGAGAGCCCAAGTATCCATCAAATGATGAATGGATAAAGATGTGGTGTATATATACGTATATGTGTGTGTGTGTGTGTGTGTATATATACATATATACATACATATATATATATATATATATATATATGCATACACACAACAGAATATTACTCAACCATCAAAAAAGAATGAAATCTTGCCATTTGCAATGATGTGGATGGAGCTAGAATGCATTATGCTAAACGAAATAAGTCAATCAGAGAAAGACAAATACCATACGATTTCATTCATATGTAGAATTTAAGAAACAAAACAGATGAACATGGGAAGGGGGGAAAAAGAGGAGAGTTTGTTCACAGAGAACAAACTGAGGGTTGATGGAGGGAAGTGGGTGGGGGATGGGCTAGATGGAGGATGGGTACGAAGGAGGGAACTTGTGATGAGCACCGGGTGTTGGATGTAAGTAATGAATCAATGAATTCTAACCCTGAAACCAATATTGCACTGTATATGAACTAAAATTTAAATGAAAATTAAACAACAGAAGAATAAAATGGGTATTCAAAACAGCTTTAAAGGGAAAATAATTGTAATACCACCACAGAGTAAACAAGCTAGCACTGACAGATTTTAATTGCATACTGTATGAATCATAGGTGGGAAACTTTTAAAAGGCAAAAGGACTAACACTACCACTTCTAAAATAGATATAAAACACACGCTTGATGGGAAAATATTATTTTTAACTTTAAATTCACAAGAATTTAAAGGAGAAACACCTAGAAAATATATGGACCAAAACAAAAATGAGTCACAATTCATATTATCACTAACCTGTGAGTGCAGCCACTTTTGCAGCAACCTTTTCTGCAAAGCCAATTCTAGTATTTAAACCAGTACCAACAGCAGTGCCTCCAGCTGCGAGCTCATAGATTCTTGGCATGGCGGCTTTTATTCTCGTCATTGCATATTTCACTTGTTGAACATAACCACTAAATTCCTGAAAACAGAAGGAAAAGAAGGTGAGAATATAGAATTTCCTAATGGCTGACAAGTTACTCTGACTGCATGAAACAAGAATTCCTTTAAATATGTTTCAGCTACTAAGTTATGAGCTACCAAGTGGTATTTGTACTATTTTACTTCATATAATGAGCAAAGTATAAGGAAGAATGAGGATTTGTAAACCTATAAGGTGGGACGATGCCACTGAGGATGATATGTAGCCTGTTTATAATCTCCTCTTTTACTAGAAAGCAAAGAAAAACAACACAGAAAATCAGGCTTAAAAAGAACTTTAATACATTAAACTGTTGGTTCATTTGCAGGTGATTTCTTATTTTTTGGTGTATCCTAGACAACTCTCCCATGACAAATGGAAACAGACATTTTCTCCGAACAATTTCAGTTTAAAAACCTAACAGAGAACAGAAAGGTGCTTCACAAGGTCTCAAGAAGCTGAACGACTCACTGAACAGCACAAGCAGCACAAGAAGGTAACAGGTTAGAGTAAGATTATAGCTTCAGGATGCAATTTAATTCTGCTCTTAATGTCACACTGGTTCTCAAAATAGGACATACTTTAAAAAGGTAACCACAGAATTTCTTGTGTCTGAACACAGCAAGGCCCCTTTTAAGAATTATGCAGGGACACTGCTAGGAATTTACCCAAGGGATACAGGAGTACTGATGCATAGGGGCACTTGTACCCCAATGTTTATAGCAGCACTGTCAACAATAGCCAAATTATGGAAAGAGCCTAGATGTCCATCAACTGATGAATGGATAAAGAAATTGTGGTTTATATACACAATGGAATACTACGTGGCAATGAGAAAGAACGAAATATGGCCTTTTGTAGCAACGTGGATGGAACCGGAGAGTGTGATGCTAAGTAAATAAGCCATACAGAGAAAGACAGATACCGTATGTTTTCACTCTTATGTGGATCCTGAGAAACTTAACAGAAACCCATGGGGGAGGGGAAGGAAAAAAAAAAAAAAAAAAAAAAAAAAAAGAGGTTAGAGTGGAAGAGAGCCAAAGCATAAGAGACTCTTAAAAACTGAGAACAAACTGAGGGTTGATGGGGGGTGGGAGGGAGGGGAGGGTGGGTGATGCGTATTGAGGAAGGGCACCTTTTGGGATGAGCACTGGGTGTTGTACGGAAACCAATTTGACAATAAACTTCATATACTGAAAAAGAAAAAAAAAAAAGAATTATGCAGGGACAAAGGCATAAACCAGAACTCAGCTGAGCAAGCCAGGATGTATGGTTACAGTAGAGTTGTCTTTTTTTCTCCCTAAAAACACTGAAAAACCATGAATACTTTTGATTAGTATTAGGATATATTACTATTTGAAAAGAAAACATTTTAGGAGATATAACTCCTTTCAGGTAGACCTGATCCATCGATCCAGGATCACTAATACATACACTGGCTGGATTCACTTAAGAAGTCTATTTTTACTGGGGAAAACCTGCATAAACTCAAAAGACAGTTCCAATAAAAGCAAGTGTAAATGCTCTGGTAAGATAAAGTAGAAGAGAAAACGGTTTCTGACGTAACAGGGGGACTGATGATCTTACGGAGGAGGCTGGCACAGCCCAACCAGACTCTGGCATGGTGGTTTTCCCACACGGGACAAACAGAAAGGAAAACGTTAGAAACCAGGGGATCCTCCAGCTTCAGACACACACTGTTCCTCCGCGGGAACCACGCCTAGGGCTAAGAACCCACGACGCAAAGAGAAGACAGACCAAGCCTTCAGAGGCAGCTGAAGCCAGGGAGCTTGCTTCACTCCTAGCATCTGTATTCCAATTAATCATTTCATTTTCCCCACTCCTTCTGTAATGAGATTAAGCTAAGTAATCAAGCTTTTGCAGTGTTCATCCTAGTGAAACTACAAGTGAGAATCTTTTCAAGTAAGCAAGCAGCACACTCTCACCTCACCTCACCTCAATTTCTGCAACTCTATCACTTGATATGTGGTATATATAACCATCTTTTGGTATCAAATTTACGTATGCCCTATCTCCCAAACTAAACTATGAGAGAGTTTTACTATCAAAAACTATTATCCGTATTCCCGTCATTTCCTTCACGGTGCATGCCATTAGACATTCTTCAAGGCACCGATCAAGAAACACAAAAATACCTTCCGGTATTTGGGGGAAGAGAGTAATCCTCTTTCACATGTGGCCCAATACAATCTTACAGAGTCAGATATGCCGTGATTAATCAATTTAAAAGTAATTTTTATGGAGCCTACGAATCTAGAGTAAGAGACAAAAGGAGACAAGATAATTGATCCTGGTGAAGGTGAAGATGGGGATGATGGCAGCTAACACCTGCACGTGCTTATTACTGTGGTCCCCATGGTTCTAAGCACTTAGTGAACCAGTTCATTTGAACCTCACAACGACGCTATGATAGAGATAGCATTCTCCTCATTTTAAAGCTCAGAAAACTGAGGCACAGAAAAGCTAAGTAATTTTCCCAAGGTCCCACAGCTTGTACTCAGCAACGCTAAGCTCTTGACCAGGCCCGACTGCCCCCAGACCGGCTCAGTGCTCCTCCCTCAGAGGATGTCAGTAAAGCTACTGATTGGTTAATGCAGAGCAATCTGTGCCAGTGAACTCAACTGTGATGAACTTGGACCTCTGAACTAGTATGATTTGGAGGGTAATGTGTCGGCCATCTGCAGCAACCCCCAAATTGAATCAAATCCAATCACACTCCTATACCTGCCCAAGAGTGAGTGGAACAGCGTCCTGGGTGTGAGTGCGCCCAATTTTGATGATCTGGGCAAACTCTTTGGATTTGGCTTCGAGAGCATCATGCAGCTTCTGTAGCCCTGGCAGGAGCACCTCATGGACTTCTACAGCAGCAGCAATGTGCATCGCTGTGGGAAAGGTATCATTCGAACTCTGTTGGAAAAATACAAAAAATGCAAAATGTTAAATCAGAAGCAACAAAAAACACACTTGAATATCCCTATTAAACATCTCGCTAAATGATTACTCGAAACTCATGCATTTAGTGCTCAATTACATTTATGTGTGGCAAGTCAGAGGTCACTTGAGGTCAAATAAGAAGCAACCTGGTTTAACCAACTCAGGACTGGATTATATATGCAGCTTACTATCATATATTATTATTGTATCTGCTAATAAATGACAACAAAACCTAAAGTACAATTAACAACTGCATGTAAGGAGAGCAATAATAAAACATCCTACAGTTCTACAGTGCAAACAGTCCTTTACAAACATTTCTTCTTTCATTAAACTTGAGGAAAATTCTTATAAGATAGGTCAACACTTTAAAAACAGGAAGCCAAGCTCTCAAAGATACGTGACTTGCCAAAATATTTAGGAACTGGCAGAACTGGGACCTGACAAGGTAGTTCACACTCCACGCTCTGTAATCAACTGAAACCCCATACTTTTAAACTATTATGTTATTTAAAATGATACATTGTAACTTCTTACTATGGAAAATATCAAACCACTCACAAAAGTAGAGTGAATGGTATAATAAACACTCAAGTACCTACACCAAAACTCGAACAATTATCAGCACAAGCCAATCTTGCCTCACCTGTAGCTCTACCCAACACCTCCATCAGACCATACATACTGGATTATTCTCATGCAGACTTCAGACTGAAGTATATAAAAGTTTATATTTAATTGCAAGTAATAAGTTTGAAAAATTCTTCATACAATAAATTTATGTGAAAACACTTCCCCGTTAACATTTAAAAATATATTAAATAACACCTAGCACCAGATCTTGAGTTCTAAATATTTTCCAGTAAGATCCTCTGAGAGTTCCTTGGAAAAATGGGTGCTGACGGGGGCTAGGACAGGGAAAACACTGATGAGCATGGAACACCTAGTGGTATAAGAAAGCAAAGAACTGCTTTAAAAAAAAAAAAAAAAAAAGAAAGGAAAAAAAAAATGGATGGCACATCCAAAGGACACACAAATGTGGTGGCACATCCAAAGGACACAGGGCCAACCCAGAGGGCTTCCAAAGCTGGAACGATGTGAGCAACAACATAAGTAACAGTACTGGGTTAGGACCTTAGGAATAAAATAAATATTCGCGAATTAATGTCGATACACATCAACAGTTAAATAAATATGTAAGTGGGGGGGAGGGAGACAGAAGAGGACAAATCTTTACAGACAAGTTTCAATAAATACACGTAGAAGGACTGAGAGGAGTAGAAAATCACCACTAAAACGCCACAGTAGTAACTGCTATAGGCAAGATCCACATTGCATGCTAACACTGGTGGGCAAAAGTTTAAGGAGAAAGATGTTTGCAGTCTAAACATTACATATCAATTCTGTGTTGATTTTAAACATATGACCAAAAATTTCCTGATACTACTTCCTTTAGCAAGTGAAGCTTAAGTGCAATGCCTGAGCACAGGCAGACATCAGTGACTCACTTCCAACAGAAAATGGAAGGTGGAGAAGCCCTGCAGACCCCGCCTAACCAAGTGATTACAGTCAGCGTCACCAGTCCCAAGTCACAGGCCATCACATACCCCTGCCGTGAAGCAAGAAGAGCCCTTCACTTCTGAACAGTCTTGTCCAAATCCACAGTCTCTGTCCACTTATGAGAGAGCATCAAACAAACCCAAACTGAGGGACGTTCCACGAAATACCTGACCGCTACTTTCACAAGTGTCAAGGTGACAAAAGACAAACTGTCAAGAGACTGGAGTAGACTAAGAGAACATGACTAAATGCAATGTGTAGTCTGGACTGCATCTTGCAAGAAAACAAAAGATGTTGGTAGAAAACTAGGGAAATCCTAAAAACGTCTGTTTAGTTAATAGTATTGTATACCAATATTAATTTCATTGCGTGGTAAACATACCAGGGTTATAAAAAATGTTTAACATTAAGGGAAACCGAGAGAAGGGTATACAGGAACTCTTTGAGGTATCTTTGTAATTCTTTCAGAATTCTAAAATTACTTAAAAATAAAGAGTTTTTAAAAAATAAACCAAATAATGCGGCGCCCGGGTGGCTCAGTCAGTTAAGCCTCTGACTTCAGCTCAGGTCATGATCTCGCAGTCTGTGAGTTCAAGCTCTGCATCCGGGTCTGTGCTGACAGCTTGGAGTCTGGAGCCTGCTTCGGATTCTATGTCTCCCTTTCTCTCTGGCCCTCCCCTGCTCACACACTCTCTCTCTCTCTCTCAAATAGGACTACACATTAATAAATAAACAAACAAACCAAACAATACAAATATACATATACTAAATTCAGGTGTCCTAATAGGGATTTTTATGAAGTTTAAGGCATAGACCCAAGATTCTTAAAAGAAATAAGAACCCATGTAAGAAGTCCTTTCTACTAAAGAATATAAGCCTAGTGAAGCTTCTTTGCCAAAAAGCTAACGCCTGTTTTACAAGAATAATCTCAGGTATTCTTTTCAATTTATAACCAAGAAAAGAGGAGATGGTACACTGACCTGGCTTTTATTAACGTGATCATTGGGATGCACAGGTTTCTTGCTACCAAGTTCACCTCCCAGCATTTCAATTGCTCTATTGCTAATGACTTCATTTACATTCATATTTGTCTGGGTTCCTGATCCAGTCTGCCATACCACAAGTGGAAAATGATCATTTAATTTACCTTCAGCTACCTGCAGAAAAAGAAATTTAAGAAATGAATTTTTAAAAATAAGCAGTATTCAATATGCATGAAAACTACCGTAATCAACTACAAGTAAGTGATCGCCTATAAAGTGCTAATTAAAGATGCCCACTTCTCTCATATGCTACGTGATTTTCAGATGGTGCTGCACAGCTTGTGGTTGTCCAGGAAGTCCAAGCTTCAGGATCCCAGGTTCCAACCACTGCTACTTATAAAACGAAAATTTCACCTATTCTGAAAGATGCAATTTCATGGATTCCAAATGAAAACTGAATCAAAGCTATCTTTCTTCTGTATCTCCAACTGCCTCTTCTAATAACATCCAGATAGGGCCACCTGTAAAGGCTGGCACATGTGGTAAGTTTTTAGGTACACTGACTGCAGTGCTCAGCGGGAACGTCCAACAGATGTTACAGCTGGAGTCAGCATGATAATGAACGAATTACTTGAAAATGAGTTCGCTGATAGTTACTTCACTGCAGATGTCCAATGAGTAGCAACTGCCAAGTGCAGAGACATACACACAGTCCAGATCTGTCCCTGCTTCTGTCATATTTTTATGTGTCAGTTCTTGAATTATAAGCTCTCTAAGAGAGTTAGTGGTTAACTTCAGCTTCTAGAATGATTTTAGCTTGAAAAAAATCAGCATGCACCTTAGAAAATTAGCACCTTAAATAATTAGTTCATTTTAAAGTAAAACTTTTTTCCTAGTTATATAAAAATAATAGATGATCAGTGTGGAACATTTTGAGAAGTGAAAACGTTGTAAATTACAACAGCCCTACCCCTCAGGAACAGTGACTCTCGGCACACAATTACGATCATTAAATACATTTATTTAGGGGCATCTGAGAGGCTCAGTCGGCTAAGCGTCTGACTTTGGCTCAGGTCACGATCTCATGGTTCATGAGTTCAAGCCTCATGTCAGGCTCTGTGCTGATAGCTCAGAGCCTGGAGCCTGCTTCAGATTCTGGGTCTCCCTCTCTCTCTGCCCCTCCCCTGCTCATGCTCTCCCTCTCTCTCTCTCTCTTCTCTCTCAAAATAAATAAATATTAAAAAAATATTTTTTAATTTTTAAAAATAAATGAATACATATTTTGCTACTCTCCCCACCCCATACTTCTTTCATGCTAGGTGTATCCTAGAACATTCTTCAAGAAACCAATTTTCTATCGCTTCACAATATAACTTGTATAAGCATCTGTTATGGTCGGATACAGTCTAATTTGTTACTATCATAAATAGTACTGCAATGAACGCCACTATATACACAGCTTTTTAACTGTTATCTCTGACTATGTCCTTAAGATTACATGAAAAGTGGATTAGTGACATTACAATTCCATACATATCATCATCAAATAACCTACTAGTTTTAAAAGGAATCATGTATACATAAAATAAAAAGTCAAATCTGTAAGTTTAACACCGCCTCTTCAAGTTTTCTTTAAATTATATAAATTAAAAGGAAAAGTCAAGAGAATTAAAAAGGCATAAGATCATCCAGAAATTCTGCCACAATATTTTAAACACCATATTAATATTCATCCTAACCAAACAAGAAGGCTGCCACATTACCCTGAAATTCATTAACTCAGGAACTCAGTGGCCCTTTCCTCCGCCCGGGCCTGACAGCATCTCGTAAACGCAAGGGGCCTGATGCCACTGCGTAAACAGCACACTTATGGGCTCCTACCTCATCGGCTGCCTTCATTATCGCATTAGCAATCTTCGAATCAAGACCATAATCCTGGTTTACTTCAGCAGCCGCTCGCTTCAAGATTCCAAAAGCTTTAATAACTGGGATCTAAAATGAATCAGAAAAACATCTCAAATTATCAAGTTTTGTTTAGCATAAAAAATTAAGATTGATATTTTATGCAAGTGCAAAAACTAAGTAAACACTAACTGAAGCAACACTACAGTAACATAGGATTACAGACAGATAGGCGTGGAATGGACCAAGATTCACCATGTACCTGTTTAGGGAACCACACAAAAGCAAGTATGTTGACTCGTTTTACACATGTGTGTATTCCCTCCACACAAACACCAATGTACCTACCACTCATTCTACTTTTTTATAATATGTTACAATGTATATGTGTTTATATACATAAAAACAAACGGTGCTCAATCATTTCACCAGCAAGCACCATTATTTTCCCTCACTGGATCTCATACCACATCATTATTTTTCTTTTTTCTCTTTAAAAGCAATAAAAATAAAAATAATATTTAACTGCCAATAAGTTTTGAATAACCAGTTATTAAATGGGTATCATTTCATCCCAAAGTCAAAAAGCATGATATTCTAGTTATTGAGGGCTTGACACTCTGTAAGTCATTGAATATTTCTTCAAGCCCAGGGTACTACACGCTGATACATCTAACTGAATTTCAAACCCTTTCAGTTTGCAGATCTTTTCACTTCCAGCTCGGAATCACCTCACCAAATTTAAAGGGATGAAACTGAGTAACTTTTGATGACGTTTTAATGAAATGATATCTGGTTTTTGTAAGATGAAAGAATTATGTGTTCTTGCCAAAATTAATAGTGCAGATGGTAGTCTGGATTCCATACCAGCTTTGAAGGGAGAGAGAGTGCAAGCAAGAAAGGAAGGGTGGGGAAAAGAGGAAGGAATAGCACAATGGAAGCTACAGTCCTCAAGGGAAATCAAGGTGAAAAAAAAACAAAGAAAAGGAAGGAACAGGACACGTTAAACCTGGGCCAAAGAGAGGATACACTGAGGGGCAAACTGAAAAGGAAATAACTAAAGAGTTTTTCTATTTTGAATTCAAAGAAACTAAAATGAAAACATTTGAAGTGTTCTACCCAAATGAGATAGAGACAAATGGCACATAGGATTCGAAACTTAAAAACTTTAAACATGAAACAGATGCGGGACACCTGGGCGGCTCAGTTTGTTAAGCATCTGACTCTCATTTTGGCTCAGGTCATGATCTCATGGTTCGTGGGATCGAGCCCCCTGCATCAAGCTCTGCACTGACAGTGCAAAGCCTGCTTGGGATTCTCTCTCTCTTACTGTCTCTCTGTCCCTCCCCTGTTCATGCATGTGCTCTAATAAACCTAATAAAAAAAATTAAAAAAAAAAAAACATGAAACAGATGGGAATTGAAATTTCTACAGGAGCACACTGGTGGTGGCTTAAGCTACTGCCAGAGTCCTAAGTGGCAGCCTGTCAGCTCTGGCCATCCAAATGAAGTGACTCACCCCAGTGTCTACAGACTCGTAAAAATGAAAGAGGGTCACAGCAGAGTTTCACTGAACACTACTACAATCAAATGGTAAAAGGACACTGGGGAGAAAAGAAGGGTCTCATTATTCTTAATTGACTCACATTGGAAGTTCATAATCTTTTTTGGTTTTGTTTTCCGTTGGACCTCAGGAGCAAAGGGCTGGGTTTACTCATACTACTCAGGTCAGGGCACATCATCGCCTGCTTTATATTTTTAAAAGTTCAGGATCTTAACGGAGATGAAACAAAACGTGACAAAACAGATACCCCACAAGTCCACCTTTTACAGACGTGTCATGTGCATAGCTGCCCAGTCTCTGGAGTAGCAGCGGCAATCACACCCCCCAGAACCCCATCCCTCGCCGCCTGAAGCAGGACCATTAAGAAGTGACATGCTTACTCCTACCAACGCTGATTAGGACTGACCTCCTTACTCCCAAGAGTTGAACTAGATGAGGATATTTTAGGATCAGCTGCTACCCTCTGTCGCCTAACCACGTCGCCTGACCCGAGTTTACCTCATCACCAAGACAGCGGTCAGTGACAATGACAAAAAAAGATTTTCCTGAAAGAAGAGTCAACTGCAGCCACTTGTAAAATCGTATAAGCCCGTCAAAGATTCAGTCGTAAAGGCTTAGGAATGGGTTGAAGTTCCATATGGAAGTTAAAATTATTGTATGATACAAGTGTACTTAGAAGACAGCTATTAAACCATATCTCACCGGAGAAGGCCGGCTACTCCTAGGCTCCTATCCTACCCTGCGCTGTGGCACCGACTAGTGCTCACAGTGCACATGGGCTCCAGCAGCACAGGTAATCTACTCCTTCAGTTCTTTTCACACTCTGACATCTCTGAAACCAAGGCACATCAATGACACGTCACAGCTCTGACAGCCTTTCTCTTCTGGGGCTACATAACGGTGTACCTTCTAACTGACGTCATCTTAAAGTTAACGAAACATGGTAGAAAGTTTTCTAATCAATCATTCGTGTAGCAATGAACATATACTTATGTATTACCTATTATATGCCAGATATGGTTAAGAAGAATATTTTTATGTATTTGTGTATGCTTTCCTAGAAACTGCAACCAAGAAAGATAGAAAATATAATATTGAAGAAAAATGTTTTCTTTTAAACCAGGTTAAAAAATTAAGTATTGAAACTAAAAATGTTTAAACTGTAAAATTCTAGTAAAAATCTGAATAATCCCAGCAAGAATAAAAAGACAAGTCACTGAGTTCTATCAAATAAAACTCTAAAATATTCAAAGTCACAGCTCAAAATAATAGTATTAAAGTTCAAAAAGCTCTTTGATATTTTAAAGAGAAATATCTTACTATTCACAAAGCCAGTTACATAATAACTTCATGTTTTAACTCTGTAAAATATTTATTTATAAAGTGACTCATTTGAATAAAGCCAATACTTCCACAAAACCACTTACTGGCATGCGCTCCGTCACACCTCCAATTTTAAAGTTCATCGTGGATCTCACAGTCTGGGCGCCATAATACTTATCATTTGGGACCTTGAGTTCACCAAAAGTATCAAACTCTATCCGAAAGGAATTTTGGCTTGCCTAAAGAGAAAAATAAGACGCTATTATAGCTTAAAAAGAAACCGAGTATCAAAGCAATAACACCTTGTCAGCTGTAAGGGGAAAGAAACCTTAGTAAGTACCATAAAGACCAAAAAAATCCCATTGGATTCTCATTCTACCACCCAGTTCTTTTCTTGAGAATTTTTTTGTCATTTTTTTTTTTTCAATTTGGATACAGTTGACACCCACAATGTCACATTAGTTTCAGGTGTCCAACATGATGACTCCACAACTCCATGTCCATGCTGTGCCCGCCACAGTACAGCTACCCTCTATCACCACACAACACTGTTACAATACCATGGACTATTGCCTTATGCCGTACCTTTTATTCTGGTGATTTATTCATTCCATACCTGAAAACCTGTACCTTCACCCATTTTGCCCACCTCCCCCATCCCCCACCTCTTTGGCAACCAGCAGTTGGTGCTCTATATTTATGGGTCTGATTCTGCTTTGTGTTTATTCCTTTGTTTTTAAAATTCCTCATAGAAGTGAAATCATATGGTATTTGTCTTTCTCTGACTTATTTCACTTAGAATAGTACCCTCTAGGTCCATCCATGTTGCAAATGTCAAGATCTCATTTTTTTTATGGCTGAGTAATATTCTACTGTGTATATATATCACATCTTGTTTATCCATTGGTCTATCAATGGACACTTGGGCTGTTTCCATATCTTGGCTGTTGTAAGTAGTGCTACGATAAACACAAGGGTGTATCTATCTTTTTGAATTTTTTTCATTTTCTTTGGGTAAATACCCAGCAGTGGAATTACTGGATCTTATGGTATCCTTATTTTTAATTTTTTGAGGATTCTCCGTACTGTTTTCTACAGTGGCCACACCAGTTTGCATTCCCATCAAAAGTGCACAAGGGTTCCTCTTTCTCTACATCCTCACCAACACTTGTTATTTCTTGTCTTTTTGGTGCTAACCATTCTGACAGGTGTAAGGTAATACATAATTGTGGTTTTGATTTGGAGTTCCTTGAAAATTAGTGATGTTGAGCATCCTTTCATGTCTCTGTTGGCCATTTATACATCTTCTTTGGACAAATGTCTATTCAGGTCCTCTGCCCATTTTCAATCAGATTATTTGGGCTTTTTGGTGTTAAGTTGTGTAACTTCTTTATATATTTTGGACATTAACCTCTTATCAGATATCATTTTCAAATACTGCAGATTTTAAAGACAGACTGTAGAATTCACATGCTATGCTGAAGTTAAATAAAGGAAAGACTCTGAAGCAAAAATAATAATCTTTTCCAGTTCAGAAGTATATCTCCTGTAGGAAAAGCTTTGACCAATTCAATGTGCAGTACTTGGGTTAATCTTTATTTTACAGGAAACTTTAGAAAATGGCCTGAAAATGATACTTTAAAGGTTGTAAGTGTTACATACTGAAGCAGAGCTCAGCCATGGTCTACAAATACCAGGCATGAGAGATAGATGAGTGCAATATGAACAGCCCAGGCTTTGCAGTCAAGACAGCCCCCCACTTAGTAGCTGTGTCACCTTCAACAAGTCAACTCTTCTCATCCATAAATTAAATGTACAGACAAGGGAGGATGGGCTAGGTCAGTTCTTAACCTTTTCAGGGCAATGGAACCCTTTGAGAATATGAGGAAAGCTATGGATCCTTTCTCTAGAAAAATGAACACAAATACATATACTGTATGCAAAATCTTACATATGATTTTAGAGAGTTTGTATCTTGAAGCCAATCCACTACCCAGAATAAGAACCCATGATCCCAAGTCCCTATTATGGAGACTCCAAGATTCTATCAAGTACATCAACTTATACGAATAAAAAATAAAAATATATATATTTATACTAATAAAAAATTAACAACTGGTCAACAAATATTTTAGAATACTATAAAAAAGACTTACTGTAAAATAATAAAAAGTTGGAATTTACATGATACTTTATAGCAAGGAGACTCCAGAGAGATACTCAGAGCTTTAATCAGTGTGCATTAATTATGAAATAAACATGGTCAGATGATTCAAAAGATTTAAAAATTCCTAGCCAAGTAATTCTGTTTTACTAACAGTCCTCTGAAAAAGAAAAACGTAATTTGTAGTTATACCCTGGGACTAGACAGATTTACAAACCCTTTATATGTTATAAAGCCTTTTGGATTGCAGAAACAGAAAAGTATCATTGTATCTATGTAGACATATAGTAGTATCACCAATGAGGTACATTTTCTTCTATTGTCTAAAAGTCTGTGGAGGACTGGCTTAAGCCAATAAGAAGCAGCAGATAATAAAAATAATCACACCTCAGCATTCAGTATGCTATGCAGCAAACTCTTCTCGAGCATCACTTTACGTGACTTTTATAATCACTCTAGGAGACTGTGCTATTGCATCCGCAGCTCAGAGGAACTGGAGATTTGGAGAGATTAAATAATCTCAGGAGATCACCCAGTTAGCAAGGGGAAAGACCTGAAACCCTCAAAGCCTGGACTGTCAAAACCCAAAAGCTGTTTGGATTTACTACTTTTTTATTACTACTTCCATAAGCCAAGAAACAGAGGGAGTAACTCCAGACTGGCCACAACAGAGCCTTGAGTTGTGCCCCTAACCCCGAAGAATAAAAGGAGGTGGACATGTGTGGTTCGATTTTTCTCTAACAGAGCTTGGTTACACTGACACCACTATACATCACTATAACTTGCTTCCTACCCTGTAGACCCAAAGCACCTGGGGCTCTGTATCTCCGAAGCACTAATGAAAATATTTTGCGTTATGATCTCTGTTTTAGGTAGCCTAAATAAATCTTCACGTATGTTAAAGTATACTTTGACCGGATGACACTAGCAATGACAGCAGGGGCACTCAACACATAAACTCAGTGTTCTTCTTCTCATCACCTTGTTAGGAGACAGCAACAAGATGCCAGCTCTAAAAGGAGAATGGTTTCCATCAGTCACTTGTGAAATCAGGTTCAACCCCTTAGATTTACACCGCTTTCTGCTTCAAAATTATTAAATTCTCATCATAAGACAGCAGTATCTTTGCCCCCTAAATAACTGGTTGCTCTGATGAAACTCAGATCCATTAAAAGTTACTTCAAAGATCTAGACGAATACATTTTACCACGTTCTTCAGCTTAAACCTTAACAATTTTTGTTTTTTTTATTTTTTTTTATTTTTTAATATATGAAATTTACTGTCAAATTGGTTTCCATACAACACCCAGTGCTCATCCCAAAAAGTGCCCTCCTCAATACCCATCACCCACCCTGCCCTCCCTCCCACCCCCCATCAACCCTCAGTTTGTTCTCAGTTTTTAACAGTCTCTTATGCTTTGGCTCTCTCCCACTCTAACCCCCCTTTTTTTTTTTTTCCTTCCCCTCCCCCATGGGTTTCTGTTATGTTTCTCAGGATCCACATAAGAGTGAAACCATATGGTATCTGTCTTTCTCTGTATGGCTTATTTCACTTAGCATCACACTCTCCAGTTCCATCCATGTTGCTACAAAAGGCCATATTTCATTTTTTCTCATTGCCACGTAGTATTCCATTGTGTATATAAACCACAATTTCTTTATCCATTCATCAGTTGATGGACATTTAGGCTCTTTCCATAATTTGGCTATTGTTGAGAGTGCCGCTATAAACATTGGGGTACAGGTGCCCCTATGCATCAGTACTCCTGTATCCCTTGGATAAATTCCTAGCAGTGCTATTGCTGGGTCATAGGGTAGGTCTATTTTTAATTTTCTGAGGAACGTCCACACTGCTTTCCAGAGCGGCTGCACCAATTTGCATTCCCACCAACAGTGCAAGAGGGTTCCTGTTTCTCCACATCCTCTCCAGCATCTATAGTCTCCTGATTTCTTCATTTTGGCCACTCTGACTGGCGTGAGGTGGTATCTGAGTGTGGTTTTGATTTGTATTTCCCTGATAAGGAGCGACGTTGAACATCTTTTCATGTGCCTGTTGGCCATCCGGATGTCTTCTTTAGAAAAGTGTCTATTCATGTTTTCTGCCCATTTCTTCACTGGGTTATTTGTTTTTCGGGTGTGGAGTTTGATGAGCTCTTTATAGATTTTGGATACTAGCCCTTTGTCCGATGTGTCATTTGCAAATATCTTTTCCCATTCCGTTGGTTGCCTTTTAGTTTTGTTGGTTGTTTCCTTTGCTGTGCAGAAGCTTTTTATCTTCATAAGGTCCCAGTAATTCACTTTTGCTTTTAATTCCCTTGCCTTTGGGGATGTGCCGAGTAAGAGATTGCTACGGCTGAGGTCAGAGAGGTCTTTTCCTGCTTTCTCCTCTAAGGTTTTGATGGTTTCCTGTCTCACATTCAGGTCCTTTATCCATTTTGAGTTTATTTTTGTGAATGGTGTGAGAAAGTGGTCTAGTTTCAACCTTCTGCATGTTGCTGTCCAGTTCTCCCAGCACCATTTGTTAAAGAGACTGTCTTTTTTCCATTGGATGTTCTTTCCTGCTTTGTCAAAGATGAGTTGGCCATACGTTTGTGGGTCTAGTTCTGGGGTTTCTATTCTATTCCATTGGTCTATGTGTCTGTTTTTATGCCAATACCATGCTGTCTTGATGATGACAGCTTTGTAGTAGAGGCTAAAGTCTGGGATTGTGATGCCTCCTGCTTTGGTCTTCTTCTTCAAAATTACTTTGGCTATTCGGGGCCTTTTGTGGTTCCATAGGAATTTTAGGATTGCTTGTTCTAGTTTCGAGAAGAATGCTGGTGCAATTTTGATTGGGATTGCATTGAATGTGTAGATAGCTTTGGGTAGTATTGACATTTTGACAATATTTATTCTTCCAATCCATGAGCAGGGAATGTCTTTCCATTTCTTTATATCTTCTTCAATTACCTGCATAAGCTTTCTATAGTTTTCAGCATACAGATCTTTTACATCTTTGGATAGATTTATTCCTAGGTATTTTATGCTTCTTGGTGCAATTGTGAATGGGATCAGTTTCTTCATTTGTCTTTCTGTTGCTTCATTGTTAGTGTATAAGAATGCAACTGATTTCTGCACATTGATTTTGTATCCTGCAACTTTGCTGAATTCATGTATCAGTTCTAGCAGACTTTTGGTGGAGTCTATCAGATTTTCCATGTATAATATCATGTCATCTGCAAAAAGCGAAAGCTTGACTTCATCTTTGCCAATTTTGATGCCTTTGATTTCCTTTTGTTGTCTGATTGCTGATGCTAGAACTTCCAGCACTATATTAAACAACAGCGGTGACAGTGGGCATCCCTGTCGTGTTCCTGATCTCAGGGAAAAAGCTCTCAGTTTTTCCCCGTTGAGGATGATGTTAGCTGTGGGCTTTTCACAAATGGCCTTTATGATCTTTAAGTATGTTCCTTCTATCCCGACTTTCTCAAGGGTTTTTATTAAGAAAGGGTGCTGGATTTTGTCAAAGGCCTTTTCTGCATCGATTGACAGGATCATATGGTTCTTCTCTTTTTTTTTGTTAATGTGATGTATCACGTTGATCGATTTGCGAATGTTGAACCAGCCCTGCATCCCAGGAATGAATCCCACTTGATCATGGTGAATAATTCTTTTTATATGCTGTTGAATTCGATTTGCTAGTATCTTATTAAGAATTTTTGCATCCATATTCATCAGGGATATTGGCCTGTAGTTCTCTTTTTTTACTGGGTCTCTGTCTGGTTTAGGAATCAAAGTAATACTGGCTTCATAGAATGAGTCTGGAAGTTTTCCTTCCCTTTCTATTTCTTGGAATAGCTTGAGAAGGATAGGTATTATCTCTGCTTTAAATGTCTGGTAGAACTCCCCTGGGAAGCCATCTGGTCCTGGACTCTTATTTGTTGGGAGATTTTTGATAACCGATTCAATTTCTTCGCTGGTTATGGGTCTGTTCAAGCTTTCTATTTCCTCCTGATTGAGTTTTGGAAGAGTGTGGGTGTTTAGAAATTTGTCCATTTCTTCCAGGTTGTCCAATTTGCTGGCATATAATTTTTCATAGTATTCCCTGATAATTGTTTGTATCTCTGAGGGATTGGTTGTAATCATTCCATTTTCATTCATGATTTTATCTATTTGGGTCATCTCCCTTTTCTTTTTGAGAAGCCTGGCTAGAGGTTTGTCAATTTTGTTTATTTTTTCAAAAAACCAACTCTTGGTTTCGTTGATCTGCTCTACAGTTTTTTTAGATTCTATATTGTTTATTTCTGCTCTGATCTTTATTATTTCTCTTCTTCTGCTGGGTTTAGGCTGCCTTTGCTGTTCTGCTTCTATTTCCTTTAGGTGTGCTGTTAGATTTTGTATTTGGGATTTTTCTTGTTTCTTGAGATAGGCCTGGATTGCAATGTATTTTCCTCTCAGGACTGCCTTCGCTGCGTCCCAAAGCGTTTGGATTGTTGTATTTTCATTTTCGTTTGTTTCCATATATATTTTAATTTCTTCTCTAATTGCCTGGTTGACCCACTCATTCGTTAGTAGGGTGTTCTTTAACCTCCATGCTTTTGGAGGTTTTCCAGACTTTTTCCTGTGGTTGATTTCAAGCTTCATAGCATTGTGGTCTGAAAGTATGCATGGTATAATTTCAATTCTTGTAAACTTATGAAGGGCTGTTTTATGACCCAGTATATGATCTATCTTGGAGAATGTTCCATGTGCACTCGAGAAGAAAGTATATTCTGTTGCTTTGGGATGCAGAGTTCTAAATATATCTGTCAAGCCCATCTGATCCAATGTATCATTCAGGGCCCTTGTTTCTTTATTGACTGTGTGTCTAGATGATCTATCCATTTCTGTAAGTGGGGTGTTAAAGTCCCCTGCAATGACCACATTCTTATCAATAAGGTTGCTTATGTTTATGAGTAATTGTTTTATATATCTGGGGGCTCGGGTATTTGGCGCATAGACATTTATAATAGTTAGCTCTTCCTGGTGGATAGACCCTGTGGTTATTATATAATGCCCTTCTTCATCTCTTGTTACAGCCTTTAATTTAAAGTCTAGTTTGTCTGATATAAGTATGGCTACTCCAGCTTTCTTTTGGCTTCCAGGAGCATGATAAATAGTTCTCCATCCCCTCACTCTCAATCTAAAGGTGTCCTCAGATCTAAAATGAGTCTCTTGTAGACAGCAAATAGATGGGTCTTGTTTTTTTATCCATTCTGATACCCTATGTCTTTTAGTTGGCGCATTTAATCCATTTACATTCAGTGTTATTATAGAAAGATATGGGTTTAGAGTCATTGTGATGTCTGTATGTTTTATGCTTGTAGTGATGTCTCTGGTACTTTGTCTCACAGGATCCCCCTTAGGATCTCTTGTAGGGCTGGTTTCGTGGTGACAAATTCCTTCAGTTTTTGTTTGTTTGGGAAGACCTTTATCTCTCCTTCTATTCTAAATGACAGACTTGCTGGATAAAGGATTCTCGGCTGCATATTTTTTCTGTTTAGCACACTGTAGATATCGTGCCAAGCCTTTCTGGCCTGCCAAGTTTCAAAGGAGAGATCAGTCACGAGTCTTATAGGTCTCCCTTTATATGTGAGGGCACGTTTATCCCTTGCTGCTTTCAGAATTTTCTCTTTATCCTTGTATTTTGCCAGTTTCACTATGATATGTCGTGCAGAAGATCGATTCAAGTTACGTCCGAAGGGAGTTCTCTGTGCCTCTTGGATTTCAATGCCTTTTTCCTTCCCCAGTTCAGGGAAGTTCTCAGCTATAATTTGTTCAAGTACCCCTTCAGCACCCTTCCCTCTCTCTTCCTCCTCTGGGATACCAATTATGCGTATATTATTTTTTTTTAGTGTATCACTTAGTTCTCTAATTTTCCCCTCATACTCCTGGATTTTTTTATCTCTCTTTCTTTCAGCTTCCTCTTTCTCCATAACTTTATCTTCTAGTTCACCTATTCTCTCCTCTGCCTCTTCAAGCCGAGCCATCGTGGTTTCCATTTTGTTTTGCATTTCGTTTAAAGCGTTTTTCAGCTCCTCGTGACTGTTCCTTAGTCCCTCGATCTTTGTGGCAAGAGATTCTCTGCTGTCCTGTATACTGTTTTCAAGCCCAGCGATTAATTTTATGACTATTATTCTAAATTCACTTTCTGTTATATTATTTAAATCCTTTTTGATCAGTTCATTAGCTGTTGTTATTTCCTGGAGATTCTTCTGAGGGGAATTCTTCCGTTTGGTCATTTTGGAGAGTCCCTGGCGTGGTGAGGACCTGCAGTGCACTTCCCCTGTGCTGTGGTGTATAACTGGAGTTAGTGGGCGGGGCCGCAGTCCGACCCGATGTCTGCCCCCAGCCCACTGCTGGGGCCACAGTCAGACTGGTGTGTGCCTTCTCTTCCCCTCTCCTAGGGGCGGGATTCACTGTGGGGTGGCGTGGCCCGTCTGGGCTACTTGCACACTGCCAGGCTTGTGTTGCTGGGGATCTGGCGTATTAGCTGGGGTGGGTAGGCAAGGTGCACGGGGGCTGGAGGGGCAGGCTTAGCTCGCTTCTCCTTAGGTGATCCACTTCAGGAGGGGCCCTGTGGCAGCGGGAGGGAGTCAGATCCGCTGCCGGAGGTTTGGCTCCGCAGAAGCACAGAGTTGGGTGTTTGCGCGGAGCGAGCAAGTTCCCTGGCAGGAACTGGTTCCCTTTGGGATTTTGGCTGGGGGATGGGCGGGGGAGATGGCGCTGGCGCCTTTGTTCCCCGCCAAGCTGAGCTCTGCCGTCCGGGGGCTCAGCAGCTCTCCCTCCCTTTGTCCTCCAGCCTTCCCGCTTTCCGAGCAGAGCTGTTCACTTATGACCTCCCAGACGCTGAGTCGCGCTTGCTGTCGGAACACAGTCCGTCCGGCCCCTCCGCTTTTGCCGGCCAGACTCGGGGGCTCCGCTTGGCCGGCGAGCCGCCCCTCCGCCCCGGCTCCCTCCCGCCAGTCCGTGGAGCGCGCACGGCCTCGCCGCCCTTCCTACCCTCTTCCGTGGGCCTCTAGTCTGCGCTTGACTCCGGAGACTCCCTTCTGCTAATCCTCTGGCGGTTTTCTGGGTTCTTTAGGCAGGTGTAGGTGGAATCTAAGTGATCGGCAGGACGCGCTGTGAGCCCCGCGTCCTCCTACGCCGCCATCTTCCGGAACCAAACCTTAACAATTTTTGTATTCCAAATCAAGAAACAACAACCTAAACAAATTCTAGGATCCTGACAGTGATCATTAAAAAAGTACAGAAGTCAATCATGGCCAAAATCATAATCTCAGCAAAAACTTCCAAAAATATGCTTACTGTCCCTATAATAAAAATAAACATCCCAAAGTTGCAACAATAAACACCGTCTGCAGCAGCTTAGCTAGCTAGTAACAAACCATTCCAAAAAGCCAAACAGTTATCTCTTCATTTAACCCCAGGAAATATATAGGTTGCATACATTTGTTGAACAGAAACTGAAGCAATGCTGTAAAACACTTTGAAAGGCACCAGGAATTACAGAAAAACTGTAGGGGAGGCTACACTTATGTGGAGTTAGCATCAGTTAGATAAGTACATATATATATATGGATAGAGGAACAACGAACCAGGTAACTGCCACGTCTCTTCAAACATTCTTTCAAATGTTCTTTACAATAATAACCCACAGAAAAAACCTTCCGACAGTGATCCGGTACATACATAAACACGTGCATACACGCACACAAGGCTGAAACAAAAATTTCATGAAACAGTATGTTATACACCCGTATTTTCTATTCTATGCAATTCTATTAAAATATTAATAATAATAATAATAATAACAATAATACTGGTAGCTACCCACTACACTGATTCCACCATCTACCTATGAGTCCACTTGAGGTCTGAAAAGCACTCGTGTGGTTTTCAAAATCTTCCACATTATCACATACATCATCTCTTCCCAGTGGCCTGGGCATGAAGAGAATGGATGCTCATCCTCAAATAATTGAAAATTATCAGTGCTTTTGAGGATGAAGTGATGAATGGCATCTCTTAAATAAAAGTTTTTAATTCATATAATCCACTGTTACAAAAAAGTAGCATTTCTGAAAACCATGCCTTCATATGCCATAATTCAGAGAGTTTCTAGCAGAAGGCAGTTTATCACTTCAGGTATTTAACACCATGGCTTAAAGAGTTTAACCAGGGGCGCCTGGGTGGCTCAGTCAGTTAAGCAGCCAACTTCGGCTCAGGTCATGATCTCTTAGTCTGTGAGTTTGAGCCCCGTGTCGGCTCTGTGCTGACAGCTCAGAGCCTGGAGCCTGTTTCAGATTCTGTCTCCCTCTCTCTGACCCTCCCCTGTTCATGCTCTGTCTCTCCCTGTCTCAAAAAAATAAATAAAACGTTAAAAAAAAATTAAAAAAAATAAATAAATAAAATAAAGAGTTTAACCAGCTGAGCATGAGGCAGACACAAAGTGTGACTTCCCAATGGTTCCTGTGAGGCTTGTGCTCATTTAAAATCAGCCCCCCCTTCTGGAGAAGCATGAAGGGTAATGGTCCCGTTCTCTGCAGGCTTATTGCCATTAAGACACAGAAATACCATGTACTGTTAGCAGCCACTAACTCCAGGAACCTCAGAAATTGACGAAATGGTCTCAAAATTTGCATGCCAGTCTAAACCAGAAAAGTCAATAAATACAGGCCTCGAGCCTCTAAGATGTCCCCCTGCACATGCATGTGTAAGATAACCATTAACTAAACCATGGCACTTTCTAAAGAAATGTCTTTCAGATTCTCAGTTTCAGGTGGTTTAAAAGAATATTCAGTGTTCAAGAAAACCCAAATCATTTCTCATGTAAAAGGACAACCTCCAAAGATAAAAATCCAAAGTTTGACTTCACAGCGTTTGGGTTTTAAGTTTCTTTCAGGAAAACTCTGGCTCAACTTAAAATATAGGGTGACCACAAAGTCTTGCAATACTGGCAAATATACAATAAATGTTTTATTGATATTACACTGTAATATAGAAGATATAATCTGTTTCCAGTCTTCATGGCCATCCTGCAGACCATTAAGGAAATACAGAAAAGAAACTTTAAAAGATGTGGGGCTTTCCATCCACCATGCCATCAAGGCACTGTCAAAGCTGGTCTCCACTACATATTCTCACTCTCACTGTGCTATTTCTCCTAGGCAGTATTTATCACGTTGTAATTAACTGTGCATCATTTCTTTTCTTATTTAAACACCCCCAGTAGTCTCTAAACTCTATGCTTGTAGCAACTGTCTTTTTCAAAGGGTCTGATACATAGCAGGTGTTCAATAAATGCATTATCTTATGCTTGTAGTGACGGTCTTTTTCACAGGACTCAGATGCACAGCCTGCATTCAATAAATGCTATCTTCCTAGTGGATGAACATTTATGGCTCATTTGGATACAAGGTAACTTAGGGCATTTATGGTTATGTAAATTCTCAACAGTAGCAATAAAAAAAAAAGCTTTTAATAAAATCAACACAAAGATTTTGAACTGAGATTACAGGGCAAAAGATAGATTTGGAATTACGGGGGAGGGGGGAATCCTATCTCCATTTGATCTTAGCTAACATTACAACACTAAAAAAGCAAGGCAGTGCTATTTTTTCAATATTTGTAACAGGACAGACTCAGTTCTCCAGCCACCAATTCTCTTTTTACAAAACACTCAGTAAAAAATACATCAATGTTTCAAAGGCTCTAAATGCACTAAAATTATTAGAGCAGGAAATTGCAGTAATATGAAGCACCCCTGATTTTGTAGTTTCAAGTACAGTAATGCCATTAAATTATCTTAAAGTTCACAGTTCAGAACATGTCTTGGGCCTTTGAAATATGCTAGATGGAGGCATTTATTTAATGAGCACCTACTACTTGCCAAACACTGTCAAAGTACTTTCACATGGGCAATCTTGCTGGGTACCTGTTATTATTTCCATTTTACATGCAGAAACTGAGGCACAAAGACAAGTTGCCCCAAATCTGAACTTTGAGCAGCAGAGTAGGATTTGAAATCCCATGTCTGACTGCAGAGCTCATACTACAGCACGGTGAACTTGTGCAGAACTGTAACTCTTACTAAACTACCACTTATTCTCCAAACTCCTCCTACCAATACGTGTGTGCCTATGTATTTAAAATGCTCGTCAAAGCCCAAATTACTGAAGGTGACACTCGAAAAAGCAAAGGACTTGAACTTGGACCTTTACCTTCCTTTGGTCTTTCTGAATTAAAAAATACTGACTCAGCTACAGTTAGATCCCATCCAATCTTCCCTAACATACTTAAGGACACTCTGTCCCCCTCAACAAATTTCAAGGTTTTACAAAAGTGGGGAAAACCATCGTCAGCCTACCAAAATTGGCAACTTCGTGAAAAGTAAAATCTTTGAAGTTCCCAAGAACCTTCAACCCCACCCCAAGGCCTGAAAGTTGTTCACCGCCCAGTGGTGATAAAAGGCCGCAGGTCCGGGGCGACGATCGACACTGGGCCTGCTCAGGGGCAGGGGCGGCAGCGGCCCTCGTCCCCCGCCTCCCACCCCGGCACAGTCCCCAGGGCAGCGCCCCAGGGTGGGGGCCTCCGCACCGGCTGGATCGCCGCAGAACGCGCGGCTGGGGTGGGCCCCTACGGAACACCCCAGGGGTCCCCGCAGGACCCTCGCCGGCGGCTGCAGCCCCTGCCCACGCGCTCACCCGGGGAGGAGGCGGCGCTACGAGGCCCGGAAGCCCGCCACGCGGGCGCGCGGCCCAGGCCGGGGTCGGCCGGGACGCCGCGGGAATCCCTCCCGCCTGCCGGGCCGGCGAGCCGGAGGGCTGAAGGTCACCGCGGGGAGGCCGGGGCTCGGGCGGCCAGCGCTCACCATTCCAGCGGCGTTCGGGGCCCGCAGTGGGAGGACCGGCACGCCTCCGAGGCCGGGAGCTGAGGCTGAGCCGGGAGGCCGCACGAGGCGACGCGAGCGCGCGAGGAGTCGAACGACGCGGTACATGGTGCACCGGGAGCCTGGGTAGAATTTGGGGGCGGTTGAGGCCACGCCTCCACGCCCGCTGTCTGAACACATCCCTCCCACGGCGCCTCGCTCTTGTCCAATCAAGCCGAGGGGGTGGGGTGGGACCAATCGTGAATGGCCAGTAAAGAGAGAGGGGCGGGCTTACCTTCCGTGTTGTTGCGCGGACCCTGGAAGCCCTCGGATTCATTGGAAACTAGGGAGAAGGGAATTATGGGGAAGGAAGTTTACGTTGAAACCTCTTTGAAACAGCTTGATCGCTGTTTGAGGCAGAGGGAGGGCGAGAGTATTAGCTGGTGAATGAGTCAGTGTTGGTTGATGACATTCTAGAAAGAAATATTTATTTATCATATAATCACTCATTACATGTTCTCTCTTTGGAATCTTTTAAAATTTCCAGGGGGCGCCTGGGTGGCTCAGTCGGTCAAGCGGCCGACTTCGGCTCAGGTCACGATCTCGCGGTCCGTGAATTCGAGCCCCGCGTCGGGCTCTGTGCTGATGGCTCAGAGCCTGGAGCCTGTTTCGGATTCTGTGTCTCCCTCTCTCTCTGACCCTCCCCTGTTCATGCTCTGTCTCTCTCTATATCAAAAAATAAACAAACGTTAAAAAATAAAATAAAATAAAATAAAATAAAATAAAATAAAATTTCTTCCAGATTACATCTTCCATATAGGAATTTTGGAAATCGAAGCAAAGTATAGACAATGAAATAATAATTATCCATAATGCCAACACTTAAAAAGTCATGTGGAGGTCTCTGCAATTTCCTTTCTCTTCTAAACGGGTACACTCAAGAACTCTCTTTTAAAGTTGTAGTGTGGAAGGTGTCCACAGTTACAGGTGATTTTGGAATCTTTATTATTTACATTTAGGTTCTCCCAAGTTTTTTTGCATTGATAATATATGCATGTTCGCATTAAAGGCATATTGTTTTAGTATGAGGTGATGACAGAAAAGCACGAACTGATATAAAATTACATGTGAACCACAGTTTTATCTCTTCTCTCTTCTGCTTTGTATTCCTTGAAACCAGATGACAGTTAATCACGAAAGAAAAACATTGGATGATGTCCAGAAGTCAAAAGTCCAGGACTTGCAAAGCCAAGCTTGTAAGAGTTAGCCTCTGTCAAACCCCTGGGTAACACTGCTTATGTTATTTTGTGATTTATGAATTTGACTCATGTATTTAAAATACAAAAATTTAAATGAGAGAGCATGATCCTTGAACTACAATCAAAACACTCCAAAAAGCTCACCAGAACTCTTTATACCTCAGTGTCACTTCCCTGTGTCAACTCATGGTTCAGAAATTACTAAAATTCTTGATGAGGGGCACCTGGGTGGTTCAGTCAGTTAAACATTTGACTCGGTTTCAGTTTAGGTCATAATCTCATCGTTTCATGGCTTCAAGCTCCACATTGGGTTCTGTCTGCTTGTGATTCTCTTTCTCCTTTTTCTGACGGTCTCCCACTCACGCTCTGAGTCTCTGACTCTCTCAAAAATAAGTAAATGAACTTTAAAAAAAATAAAATACTTGATGAAAAGGTGAAAACAGCAGTTACTTCGAAGTTAGAAGGACAGAATAAAAGAAATTCAGAAATCAAAAGGTAATGCAATGGTTTCAGAAAGCAATGAACCACCTATCCCATTTGTTTAGGCTTCCCACAATTAAAAGGCAAACAACACAAAGTTTAGTGTGAAAGTAGTATTCTTAGTGTTGTCATCAGTTTGACAGAAAACGACAGGAACATTTACTAACAATCACTATCATTTCCTAGAAAATGCTAACATTTTGATGCACTTGCTGCATATCCTTCATAAACTAAAAGAAATAACAAATTACTAATACTGGAGAGGCATTTTCTTCCCCATCTTCCCAGAAACTATCATTATTTTTGCTGTGTGTCCTTTCAGTTTACCTGTGTATTTTTTGCTTTGTATACTGATATGCAAAAACAATGGGTTTAAAATTTTAAACCTTTACTGTTCTATAACTAAACTGTTTTTGAGATCTGGCCATGATATTTTTAACTTAATGGTACTCCTATCACATGAATTTAGCACGTTTTCTTAACAATCTTTTAAACTTAGTATTCCATTGCATAAATATAAAATGTTTTATTTATACAGTTTCTTGAAGAAGGGCATCTTTTGCTATTATGCACAGTGCTTCAGTGAACATAAGTTTATGGTTTCTTCATAGATCATAGAGTAACATCACATCATGGAATGACATCACTCTATATTCCTACTGCTGCTTATCATTTTAAACTCTTTTTTTCAGCATTGATATTTCTATGCTAGTTGGTTACTATTTGCCTCATGTATGTTTCTCATTTTATTTTGGATAGTTTTGTTTCCTTTTTACTTTGAGCATATCTCCTGTTTCCACCACACAGTTTAATGTTTTAAAATCCAAGTTGGTAGACTTTTAATAAATGGTCTGTTTTAATCCCTTCCAACAACCACCTGTTGATGCGTGTTACAATCCAGAAATGTTTCTAAGCACTTTCTGCATTAATTCTTTTAACAATCAAAGCAGTCCTGCAACGTAGGGTCCTATTATTACTTCTGTTCATAGAAGAGAAAATTGATGCTTAGGGGCATTCGACTTAACAATTTTGCAGGCACATTGTGGGACTTATTTTCTGCATCATTATTAATATTTCTCAGGAAATGGTGCCTGGCACTGCACAGTGATTAAAAATAATTAAAAATATAATAATAAATGTGGTGCCTTGATCACTTAGTCAGTTGAGTGTCCAACTTGACTAAGGCCCATGTCATGATCTCTGTGGGATCATGGGATTGAGTCCTGTATCAGACTCTGCACTGAGCATGGAGTCTGCTTAAGATTCTCTCTCTCTCTCTCTCTCTCTCTCTCTCTCTCTCTCCTTCTCTTTGTCCCTCTTCCTCACTTGTGCTAAATAAATAAATAAATAAATAATATAAATAAAAGTTGGGGCAAAATTTATTTTCCTAATAGTGTTGTAACAATATCTCCCATTCCATATGCCCCCCTATAGTATGAATTTGCCACAGGAGAGTCGAAATACCCTCCCCTTTAATATTGGCTGGCCTTATGCCTCGCTGATAACCAATAGACTCTGAGAACAGTGGCAGCTGAAGCTATGTCAGAAAAGCTCATGCTTCTTCCCTGTGGTTTCTTGAGACACTTGTTCTGTGGTAAGCCAGCCACCATGTAAGTAGTTCGACTACCCTGGGGCACCTGGGTGGCTCAGTTGGTTAAGCGTCTGACTTTGACTCAGGTCATGATCTCATGGTTCATGAGTTCCCGCCCTGCATCAGTCTCTTTGCTGACAATGTGGAGCCTGCTTGGGATTCTCTCTCTCCATCTCTCTCTCTCTCTCTCTGCCCCTCCCCTGCTTGCTTGCTCTCTCTCAAAATAAATAAACAAATAAACTTAAAAAAAAGAAGTTCGACTACCCTAAGACAGTCACGTCAGAGAGGCCACACACACAGGCATTGTAGTCAGCAGCCCTGGTTGCTCTCCCAGCTGACACCTAGCTTCAGTTCTCAGCCTTGTGAGTGAGCCATCTTAGATACAGAACTCTGATGGACTTGCATAACTGGAAGCCCACAAATAGAACAGATTCCAACCTTACTGTTGTAGTTCTGCTTCTCTTCTTGGTTCTGCCCTTGGTTCTGCCCTTTTGGTTTTGAACTTCATCAAAAAGATGTGACCACTGCTTGACCCATGAGCTAGACCAGTGTATTCGGAGGCTCCTAATCCCCTCCCCTGTCCTTGGAATGTCTTTCCTGTCCCTAGAGATTACTCCAAGGACATAGCCTTGAGATGATGATGTGTTGAAAACATCGCGGGGTACACGTGACTGAGCCCAGTTAGACCTCTTCACAAACTTTTAAGATTTGGAAGTTGGGTGCGGGGATCCATTAGTCTTGCCACAACTCAAGATAAGCCTCATACATAAGTTTCCTTTGCTTATTAAAACAGCTACCTACAAACCCACAGTGGCCTACCTAGCTCTTGGGTTCCTCCCTGCCCTCTACGTTTGGGGGTGGGTTTCAGATTACACCGGGGAAAGTACCAAGAAGGCTGTGAACCAACACCTTTTCTTTGTGTAGGTTTCATCTTCAGGGGGGACAAGATGGCGGCAGCCATGCCAGACTTTGAGTCTTTCACTTTCAGTGAAAGAGGGGAACTCTTCTTTCCAGAAACTCTCCCCTGAGATGTAAGAACTTTCCCAGAAGACGTTAGCAAACCTCTCTTCACATCTCATTGAGCTATATCAGATCATATGACGCTTCCAAATCAATCACTGGCAAAGCAGAATGGGATAATCTAGTTAAAATATTAAAATGCCATGTACTATTTTTTTAATTTTTTTTTAAATGTTTACTCTTGAGAGAGAGAAAGACAGAGAGAGTGTGAGTGCGGGAGAGGCAGAGAGAGAGAGGGAGACACAGAATCCAAAGCAGGCTCCAGGTTCTGAGCTGTCAGCATAGAGCCTGACACAGGGCTTGAACCCATGAACCACGAAATCATGCCCTGAGCCAAAGTCGGATGCTTAACAGACTGAGCCACCCAGGTGCCCATAAATGCCATGTACTATTAATTCTATTTAAAAATTTTCATGTGGGAATGCAAGCTGGTGCAGCCACTCTGGAAAACAGTATGGAGGTTCCTCAAAAAAACTAAAAAAACACTACCTTACAACCCAGAAATCGCACTACTAGGCATTTATCCAAGGGATATAGGTGTGCTGCTTCGAAGGGACACATGCACCCCCATGTTTATAGCAGCACTATCAACAATAGACAAAGTATGGAAAGAGCCCAAATGTCCATCGATGGATGAATGGATAAAGAAGATGTGGTATATATATATACAATGGAGTATTACTTGGCAATCAAAAACAATGAAATCTTGCCATTTACAACTATGTGGATGGAACTGGAAGGTATTATGCTAAGTGAATTAGAGAAAGACAAAAATCATATGACTTCACTCATATGAGGACTTTAAGAGACAAATCAGATGAACATAATGGAATGGAAACAAAAATAATATAAAAACAGGGAGGGAGACAAAACAGAAGAGACTCATAAATATGGAGAACAAACAGGGTTACTGGGGGGTTGTGGGGGGGGGGTGGGCTAAATGGGTGAGAGGCACTAAGGAATCTACTCCTGAAATCATTGTTACACTATATGGTAACTAATTTGGATATAATTTAAAAAAATAAAAAATAAAACAAAACAAAAACAAACAAACAAAATATTATCAGAAGCATAGCTTTGAAAAAAAATTCATGAAAACATCATTTTTAAAAATTAGAGATATATCAGATGTACTCAACACAGTAATATAACTTTTCTAGAATTGTCTTTCATGTAAAAAGTTTTCATTTAATTCTAATGGGCATCATTGCTCACTGAACCTTTAAAGCGTAGAGACAACTCATGAACACAGTTACAAAAATATTTACTGAGAATATGGTTTAAAGTTTTAATAGGATATATGCTTTCCTACCTTTTTATGTCTCTTGTTCCTTTTTTCATTATACTTTGCCTGCAACAGAACTATTGGAAGGTGTGAAACTTAGATTACAAATTAAATCTTCTGCATAATTCACAGCATTATGCCGCATTTTCAGAATTTCAGCTGACTTTGACTGCCACTCCCAAGAGAGTTTCTTAGGTTTAGTTTCAGTCTGGACCGGATATAGTCTCTGGTTGTACTGTGTCACTAAGAGAGGAACATTTTAAATTTTATTCTTTATTCCCATTTCTATTCAATGTCTGTCTACTTCAGGAAGATCAAGACTCTCCATATAAGGAGTCATGTGTGCAAATCCCTGTTTCCTGGCACCCTACCTGCAATGTGTTCCAGGGATATTTTGATTGCTCCTGCCTAGGTTGGCACTCTGCTTTGATACCCATCTAGCCCCCTCTTTCTAGGTTTCTAAGCTCAATGAGTCACCTCTGCCTTGTTCGCTGGGAATATTACATATTGGTCTTATAGGACTCATGAAAGTAATTTTTAAGTTGGAAGGGCACCTGCGTGTCTCAGTCAGTTAAGTGTCAGACTCTTGATTTTGGCCCAGGTCTTGATCTCATGGTTTGTGGGATCAAGCCCCACATAGGGATTCTCTCTCCCTTTCTCTCTGCTCCTCCCTTGCTTTCACATGCTCTGGCTTTCTCTCTCTCTCTCAAAATAAATAAATAAACATTAAAAAAAAATTAAAAAAAAAACTGTAACTGGTTGTTCTAGCCCTCTCAGACTTATCTTTGACACTTTTTAAATTTCCTATGACTTCTGGTAAGCCTGTTACTGGGAACAGAGGAAAGGTGATCATCACTAGGAGTTTGTTGGGGGAGGAGCCCAGCTCACCTTGCATCATCCAATGACAACTTGAATTTTCTAGAAATGGAATTATGGCTTCATACATCAACTTTTTTCTGTTTTTTTTTTTTTTTATGTGCTTTTTTTGGTTCATTTCTTCTTATTTTCTTTAGGATAGTTTTGTGTTTTGTTGGGTTCTCCCCCCCCCCCCCACCCATTTCCTGACTTGAAATCTAATTCAGAGTTTCTGCAAGGGTGTGATGTATACCAATGTTCGTACCCCGGTGATTGAAGGTGATTAGTTAACATTGATCATTATCTCACTTTTTATTTTCTTCCAGCCTTACCCATTTAGTAAGAAAGAGTCTTTTTCTTTTCTTTTCTTTTTTTTTTTTTTTTGGTGCAAATATATATTTTACACCTTTGTAACACTTGCTAATATCATTTTGTAAAAAAGAAAATGTATATCCTTTTGTAAAATAGAGGGAAAGTCTTTGGTGAAAGTTCATCTATAGGTATAGAATTCTGCTACAACTTCTATGTTTCCCTTCTACTCATCAATGAAACTGATTTTCCGTTTGAAACTATAATATAAACTTATATTTTTATTTAAATAAAATGTACCTCAATTTGAAATAAAATATTAATTATATTACGAAGGTGTTATGCAATAATTGAAATTTGGTAAACAATGGCCAGTTCATTTATTTCATTACTTAATGAAATTATAATGTAAATACCTTTGAGTTAATCATTGACATTATATATTTTCATTTTCAGATACAAACTTTTATCCATGTGAAAGAAGTTTTTTTTTATTTTATGTAGAGGTAGTTTTTTTTTACCTTGAACTTTGTCTATAATAATATTGACCTGCTTTCTTCTTGTTGATATTTGTGTTTTGTTTTTGTTTCTATTTTGTTTACTTTCTGTTCAAGTCATAACTTGGTGTCCTGCCATGAGCCAACTGAACAATGCAATAGTTTTCTCTTTCATCTGTCCCAAATCTCAACAGCTTGTTGCCAAAATTGATAGTAACTTTTGATTTCTATCAATCTAAATATCCTCATTATCCTAAGTAAAGACTGAAAATTCTAATTTAGGATATCTCCAAGCCTGGGAGATTACTAGGAAATTTCTTAGAAGAGGCTTGGTAGTAAAGTGGGAAGATTTGTCTCTAGAAGTCTTCCAGAAAGTAGAGCAAAGAGAAGAAAATATGAGACAAAAGTTAATAAAATTAGAAATACAGTCCATTATGTCCAACATCTCAATGATTTTGGAAAACAAAGTAGAAGAAACCATTAAGCAAATAAATTTAAGAAAATATCTTAAAACCAGCAGACATGAGTTTTCAGAATAAAAGCCTACCAAGTGACCAGAACAACTGGGAACACAGGACAGAATAAGTCACATCATTGAGAAATGTTAGAACATGGGGAGCAAAGAGAAGAGTCTCCAGAGAGAAAAAGTAAATGAGCCACATGCAGAGGATTAGGAATCTATACTACTTCTCAACCGCAACACTGGAGGGTAGAGAGCAGTTGACTGATGTCTTCAAATTGTTGAGAGAAAATTATTTCCAGTTTAAAATTCTATACCCAGCCAAATCAAGTGTAAGGATAGAATAAAAATATTTTCTCATGGACAAGTTCTCAAAAAAACTTGCTTCCCATCTATCCTTTTTCAGAAAACCCCCAGAGAAAGTGATCCACCAAAACTAGGGAGTAAACCAAGAAAAGGAAGGCATGGGCTTCAGAAAATAGTCTCCAACACAGGCAACAGAGACATGGAGAATTCTCTAGATGAACGTATGACAGCTTGCCCTTAGCATATAGAACAACCATTACAGAATGAAGCAAATCAGAGGCCCCAGGAGGTATTTCTTCCAGAATATAAAATCTTTAGAGCCTGGAATATATTCAGAAGAGATTTAGATTATTGGAGGAGAATTTGGAAACTGAATTTCTGATAAGTCTTAGAAAATTCAGCAAAGGAAAACAAGACAACTATTAAACCAAGAAAAAAAATAGTTGTATTTCTCAGGAAAGGAAAAATAATCATTATTACATTTGAATAGTCAATTATAATAAATAAAATATTGAATATGGACCTAACCAAAATTATGATGTAATGTTAAAAGAATAAAGAGATGAAAACACATTAATCCTCCTTTCTGATAGTGGGAAGTCATTACCTAAAACCATAAACTAAAAGAAACAAGAAATAACAGTACTGGCATGTTATTTAGAGACATAGACATATACCTGGAGCTGGAAATGATGAAGGTAGAGAGTGATTATTGTTTATGTTGAATGTCTTTTAGAACTTCTTGATTCTTAAAACAATCTGTATGTACAATAACCTTGGCAATACACTACAATTAACAACAACAACAACAACAACAACACAAGCTGACTCTCTGTTCCCTAAGAAAAATAAAGGAAAAAAAAATCAGTTCTTCTACTAATATGCTGGATTCCATATCCTCCCAAAGATATTGCTCCTTTCTTTAAATTTTTAAACATTTTTATTTATTTTTGAGAGACAGAGAGAGACAGAGCATGAGTGGGAGAAGAACAGAGAGAGAGAGGGAGACATAGAATCTGGAGCAGGTTCCAGGCTCTGAGCTGTCAACACAGAGCCCGACGCCGGGCTCGAACTCATGAACCGTGAGATCATGACCCGAGCTGAAGTCAGATGCCTAACTGACTGAGCTACCCAGGTGCCCCATAAAGACATTGCTCCTTAAATTTTCCATCCCTCTCCCTCTATCATCAGTTTATTGGACCATTGCCACGAATTAATGCTATAACTTCCTGTATTCTCTCTCATGTTCAAAAAACAAACCTGCCTTGACCTTGCATCCCACTTCAACTACCTCCCTGTTTCTAGGACATACTGTATTTATTCATCATCTTCACATCTTCACCTCTTATTCTCTCTTCAGTGAGAGGGCCTGCCTCAGTCACAGGCTGCCTTCAGTCCCCATCACTCCACTGATAACTGCTCTTGTCAAGGTCACCAATGCCTTGCACTAACCAAGGGGCAGGTTCAATGGACAGTTTTCTGCATTTTCAGCAGTATTGATGCAATTGACATGCTCTCCCTTTGAAAATATCTTTCTTGATCTTTGTAATTTTGAACTCACCCTTTATTTCATTGGCTACTTCTTCACACTATTTTTTCCCAGCTCTTCACTTGTAGATGAAGAAGTGACCCAGGGTTCAATGCTAGATGATATTTCCTTTTTCTTCCTTTAAAAATTCTGCTAGAGCTACCATAGAGAAGTTTGAGTTAACCACACTCTTAACTTTATACCACATTACAAAGTATAAAGTCAATTCATATTTGATTTCAATATTTTTTTCTTTTCTATTCATCCCCTACTACTTTTAGACTCTAGAAAACTACTATAATGTTTTTCTATCATTTTATTTATATGTATTCTTATAAAATATGTAGTTTTGTGCATTTTACAAATTTTATGTAAATAGGAATGAAATACACATGCTATTATTCTCTTTCTCAGCCATCTTCCTAGCCATTCCTCTTTCACAAGGTGAGTTATCCCTTCACATGATTTTCAATATCACCTTCATGCTTATGTACAGATGCCTCCAAACTTATTTTTCCAGCCTAGACTTGCCCTCTGTGTTCCAGGTTTATGTATCAAACTACATACTTAATATCCCTATTTAGTTACCTAACTCAATACTCATATCTCCAACTTATCCCAAAAGATGTTTTAGCTGCTATCGCCCCCCCCCCCACATTCTTTCATATTCAGTAAATGGTTCCAACAGTTACTCAAACTAGAAACCTGGGAGTCTTCTTTGATTTCTGAACTCTGCTCTCATTCCCCAACAAATGCAGACAGTATGTCCAATTTACCAACAAATCCTGGCCATTCTACCTCAAAATTATATCTTGAGTCCATCGACTTTCCTCCCCATTCACTTCCACTAGTATTTACTTGCTAATGAAATAAGTAAATAAATAAACCAGGTTTCAAAAAATAGTAAACTTCATATAATAGTAAAGGTAATAAAGGAAATAAGCAGGAAGATGTTTAGAGAACGATGGAGGGGGCACCTCTTTTATGCAGAGGGATAAACCTAGGGATATCATGTTTGAGCTGAAAACTGAACACTGAGAGCTAGCCATACAAAGACAGAGGCATTCCAGGAAATAGCTGCAAGTGTAAAGGCCCTGATGAAATGAATAAACAATTATTGAGCAAGCTGCGTTAGTCAAAGTGAGATAATATTCTATTTCAACCATAGGAGAATGACGAAAACAACAGAGCAAATATTGTATTAATTAATCTCTGCTAAATTTTTTTATAAACTTTTATTCTTCCCAATAATACTGATTTATTGGTATAAGTAAATATATAAATATATGCAGAGAGAAATGGAAATACTGTCTCTTGTAAAGCATACTATAAAGTACGCTCCTCTTGGAGTCATTCTGTTAGAAAGGACCTATTTTAGGGATTAACAGGTAACTGAATCCCAATGAGATTGAATTGCAGCTGCTCCTGACACAGCAGTTACCCCATAATCCCTAGCTTGTCCCACAGCCTCCAGTTCTTCACGCTCAGAGGATAGAAGAAAACCAGGTTCTTCATTTCTCCTCACCCTCAAGAAAGCCCTCCAGAGAAAGGTGTGATAATCTTTAACTTCCTGAGGCCTCCCAGGGGCAACTGTTTCTACCTGACTTTTAGGAACAATAGAGGGATAACTAGCCATGCTCAAAATTGTAGTTTCATAATCAATAAACTTTGTTTAAGCTTTTGACACCCTGTTATCTCACCAGGCACCCAAGACCTTCATGCTATCTTTCAATTTCCAAAAGTCATAAATTATGACATTCTACCCAAATCCGTTTTCCCCTGCCCAACCTTATACAAAAAGTTAATTATCTCTTCCTTCTTACAACCCAAGGGACATCAAATGCATATTATTCAGATATTGTTATAAAATGTAGCTACTTTATACATTCAAATTTCACTTCGATTTGGATTGTCAAAAAGAAAGAAGAAAGAAAGAAAGAAAGAAAGAAAGAAAGAAAGAAAGAAAAAGAAAGGCAAGATGTGACTTGAAAATCGTCACCTACCAGGAGAAAGTCCTGTAATATGGACTCTCCCTGTTACAGGGACTGAGGGAGTTCCTGGGAGTTAACAGTACAGAGTAATTTTATCTATTCCGCTGAGAATGAAATGAGAAAAGAGCCTGGACTTACAAAAAATAATGATAATCATTACCTGTCAGTCTATCAGCATATTGTTTAAAGGCTGTCTAGAAATGCATAATTCATTAGTAATCTATTTTATCTCTTTTACTTGTTTGATACATGTTTCTTTGGCCCATAACTGGAAATTAATTTGACCCACCTCATAAATAATCTAGAAATGTCATAGAACAACAGCTATCGGCATCTTCATAGTCCATCTCACTGTCATAAATCATCATTTTAATTACATCATTTGTGAGGTGAGCCAATACAGACATTCATAAGAGTTGAAGTATCAATTTAAAAGTTATTTTTTAAGTAATTGAGATGCAATGTTACTCAGATAATGATATACTAGCAGATGTGCTTCTTTGAATAGAAGAGAGAGGGCTCTCCAGCTATTAAAGAGAGAGGGCTTTCCAGCTATTAAAAAGAGAATTATGTGTAAATGTCGAGATATCTTATCTGTGCCCAACTGCCAATATGAGTACTTCCATGACTAGTTGTCTTCCAGGTGAATAACATTCAAAATGGGCACATCCTTGTTGTGTAAAAAATGTTTTGAATCCCTAGGCTAAAAGTGGGCAAATAGAATGAAGGCCACTAGCTTAGTCTCATCTGGACCCATATAGATACTAAAGGAACAACTATTCTAGAAACAGACAGATCCTAATTTTACCCACCAAATAAGTGCTGGAACACCCACAGAAAATGGCAGAAGCAAAAATAAATCCTCTCTAAAGCATTATACTGGTATCTTAGGCTTCAAGCTACCCCTACTTTTTTCTTTCAAATACAATTTTGAGCACTCAGTTTAAAATGTGTACATGGAAATTAGAGATCATGTGTACCTGTCCCCCTGCCAAAATAAATAAATAACCAGGGGCCCACACCCCCTATAAGAATTGTAGACACAGACCCTAAGGCAATCATGTTTGTTATGTTAAGTTACAAAAGACAAGTTTGAGAATTTGAGGAAGGATACTAGAAAATAAAAATTAGGCAGTAGATATGAAAAAGAACCCAATAAAAATCCCAGAACTAAAAATGACAATAGTCAAAATCAAGACCTCCATAGATGGGTTTATCAGATGATTAGACACAGAAGAAAAGAGAATTGATAAATTGGGAAACATTTAAAAAGGCTATGCATAACAAAGCACAAAAAGTCAAAAAATAAAAATAAAGGTGAAAGTGTAAGCAATGTGGAAATCTAAACAATATTTGAAGAGGTAGTGGCTGAGATTATTCTAGAACTGATGAAAGAAACCAATCCACATATTTAAGAAACCAAACGGTTCCCTATTAGGATACACAATCTTTACCTAGATCTATCTTAATGAGACCATAGAAAACAAAAGACTCAAGTTAAAAGATAAATATTGTGGATTGGATTTTTAAAATATTTAAATGAATGCTGTTCACAAAGGACACATTACAAACATACAGATACAAGAAGTTAAATCAAAAGTTTGGAAAAGATGGGAATGCAAGCTGGTGCAGCCACTCTGGAAAACAGTATGGAGTTTCCTCAAAAAGCTAAAAATAGAACTACCCTATGACCCAGCAATTGCACTACTAGGCATTTATCCAAGGGATACAGGTGTGCTGTTTCGAAGGGACACATGCACCCCCATGTTTAGAGCAGCACTATCAACAATAGCCAAAGTATGGAAAGAGCTAAAATGTCCATTGATACATGAATGGATAAAGAAGATGTGGTATATATATACAATGGTGTATTACTCAGCAATCAAAAAGAATGAAATCTTGCCATTTACAACTATGTGGATGGAACTGGAGGGTATTATGCTAAGTGAAATTAGTCAGTCAGAGAAAGAGAAAAATCATATGACTTCACTCATATGAGGACTTTAAGATACAAAAAAGATGAACATAAGGGAAGGGAAACAAACATAGTATAAAAACAGGGAGAGGAACAAAACAAAAGAGACTCATAAATATGGAGAACAAACAGAGGGTGACTGGAGGGGTTGTGGGAGGGGTGATGGGCTAAATGGGTAAGGGGCACTAAAGAATCTACTGCTGAAATCATTGTTTCCCTATATGCTAACTAATTTGGATGTAAATTAAAAAAAATAAAATTAAAAGGTTGGAAAAGATATAATATGTAAATGCTAAACAAAGGAAATCTGAATATCAGACAATTAAGCTTCAAGGTAAAAGTCATACCGTGAGATAAAAAGGTTGTTTCATAATGATAAAAGCTTTATTTTGCCAGTAATATATAGCAATTTTAAATGTGGATTGTTCCATATAGAAAAAAACTCTGTGGAAATAGACAAATGCCAATCAAGGGTAAGATTTTTAACACACCTCTTTCAGTAATTGACCAAATGAGCAAACCAAAATTCAGTAAGAATACTCAAGTTTTGAACACATGATTTGACCTAATGAATATGTATAGGAAAATGCCCACATTAACTGAGAGCACACACTCTTTCAGGCACAAGCAAAGCATTTATGTAAACTTACCTTTTGCTGACCATAAAACAAGTCTCAACCAATTTCATATGTTTGAAAATGTATTGAGCATATTCTCTGACCACAGTGAAATTTTGCTAAAAATCAATACCAGTAGGATAACTAGGAAATCCTATCTACTTAGAATGGAAGAAACGTACTGCTATTCCATTGAACTGTGGGACTAGCCACCACGGTAAGACAATCATTCAAATGATAGGAAATAAAAGAAAAGAATAAAATACTGTCATTATGATTATGGTAGGAAAAAAACACCAAAAAATGTACAGATTATGAATATTAATAAGAGTTTTGCAGTGTTGCTAGGTACAAACTCAACAGACAAAAATTAATTATATTTCTATGTATCACCAACAGCAGAAAGCGAATTTAAAGATATCATTTACTATAAAATTAAAAACAAAACTATAATTACCTAGAAATAAATCTAACAGAAGAGGGGCAAATCTTCTTTGAGAGAAAGTATAAAATTGGAGAGATTTTGAAGAAGACCCAAACAAATGGAGAGAGAAGCCATGTTTCTGGATTGAAAAACCCAATATGCTAAATATGGTATGCTTTCCAGATAGAAAGTATCTCAGTAAAAAAATCCCAATAGGGTTTTGTGTGTGTGTGTGTGTGTGTGTGTGTGTGTGTGTGTGTATGTGTTTTATGGAATTCACCAACTGATTATAAAACTTAGATCGAAATGCAAAACACTAAGAATAGTCAAGAAAATTACTGAAGAAGAACAAAGTGGGTGAAATCGCTCAAAATATCAGGGTTTATTTCATTTTATTTTATTATTATTATTTTTAAAAAAAAATTTTTTTTAACGTTTTATTTTTATTTTTGAGACAGAGAGACAGAGCATGAATGGGGGAGGGGCAGAGAGAGAGGGAGACACAGAATCAGAAACAGGCTCCAGGCTCTGAGCCATCAGCCCAGAACCCGACGCGGGGCTCGAACTCACGGACCGTGAGATCGTGACCTGAGCTGAAGTCGGCCGCTTAACCGACTGAGCCACCCAGGTGCCCCTATTTTATTATTTTTTAAAGTTTTATTTATTTTGAGGGAGAGAGAGAAAGACAGAGAGAGGGGCAGAGAAGGAGAGAGAGAGTTTCAAGCAGGCTCCCTACTGTCAGTGTGGAGCCCGAGGTGGGGCTCAAACTCACGAACCATAAGATCATGACCTAGCCAAAATTAAGAACCAGATGCTTAACCGCTGAGCCACCCGGGAGCCCCTATTTTATTTCATTTTAAATGTTTATTTATTTTGAGAGAAAAAGGGATAGAGAATAAGTAGGGGAGGGGCAGAGAGACAGGGAGAGAGAGAATCCCAAGCGGGTTCCACACTGTCAGCACAGAGCTGGACACAGGGCTCAAACCCACAAACTGTGATATCATGACCTGAGCCAAAACCAAGTGTTGGACACTTAACCAGCTGAGCCACCCAGGCACCCCTATGAGGGTTTATTTTAAAGCTACAGTAATTTGGCTATGGCACTGGCCCTGGCATAGGCACATGCAGAGTAGATGGAATGAAATAAATTAGAAACCTGGAACCAGACCCACACATACATGAACACTGTAGCTATGCCAAAGGAAATACTAGGAAAAGGAAAGTCTTTTCACTGAATAGTGCTGGTGAAAATTGCGTATTCATTTGGAAAAGAAAATGAAATTTGGTCTATGAAAAAGATTATAAAACATGATATAAAGCAAAAGCCACAGAGAAAGACTGATAAATTTTCATATAGTAAAATTAAGAATATCTTTTCAGGGAAAGGCCAAGATGGCAGAGCAGCATGGAAGTTTTTTGCATCTCTCGTCCCTGAAACGCAGCCAGATCAACACCAAACCATCTTGCAATCTAGAAAATTGATCTGAGGACTAACTCAGAAATCTGTGTAACTTGAACCACAGAACTCAGCAGGTACGCAGTGTGGAGAGGTGAACTAGAGGAGACAGAAGCTGTGGAGGGTAGGGAGCTGTTTTTGCTTATGGACAGAAGATGGGGGGGGGGGTTGCTGGGGGAAGTATAGGACAGGCACTTGGCCTGAAAGCAGCTGGAGAAACAGAGAATGAGTGGAAACACCCATTAACAAGAAAGGGAGAAAGGAGAAAGGAGAGGGTTTGGATACCATTAAGAGTCTATAAATAGAGGGAGTGTAGAGGCTGAAATTCCACAGCTTGATATCTGGCAGAGCTCTGGTAGGAAGCACAGATCCCCAGGAGCAGACAACGAGGTCCGAGGGGTTGTCAGGTCACATGGGTAAAGGCAGTTCCCCTGCTGAGATGACATTTGGTAGAGGATGTGAGGCCTCCCTACAGGCAAAGGTCCCAGCAGACTCTGGAGAACAGCCATGTTTGCTGATGTTGGAACAAGGATGTTAGACGTGGTGAAGCCTGGCACCAGATGTGTGTTGTGATTTACCATAATCCCTGAAAGGCTGCGGCTACACAATCCCACAAACTTTTCCTGGGGCAGGCTGGCACCCAGCCAGTGTCTGGGCATCTGCAGCAGCACAGTTATGCGAACATTCCTGGGGGCGGCTGGCACCAGCCATTGCTCGGTGAGACCCTCCCTCCAGAGGGTCAGAGTGGGTCAGAGCTGCAGAGCCCTCAGAAGTGAGAAGTTTGGAAACACAGCCCCATCTGAGATAGAACTTGAAAGGGAGGTGCCACCTGGCACTCAAAATCAACCACAAGAAAAAAATTGGAAAGACTACAAATACTTGAAGACTAAAGAACATCTTTCTAAAGAATGAATGGGCTAACCAAGAAATTAAAGGGAAAATTTAAAAGTACATGGAAGCCAATGAAAATGATAACATCACAGCCCAAAACGTCTGGGATGCAGCAAAGGCGGCCATAAGAGGGAAGTATATAGCAATGCAGGCCTTCCTAAAGAAGGGAGAAAAGTCTCAGATATACAACCTGAACTTACACCTAAAAGAACTGGAAAAAGAATAGCAAATAAAACCCCAAAACAGCAGAAGATGGGAAATAATAAATATTAGAGCAGAAATCAATGCTATTGAAACAAACAAACAAACAAAAAAACAAACAAACAAAAAAAGGCAGTAGAACAGTTCAATGAAACCAGGACCTGATTCTTTGAAAGTATTAACAAAATTGATGAACTCCTAGCCAGTTTGATCAAAAAGAAAAGGAAAGAACCCAAATAAATAAAATCACGAATGAAAGAGGAGTGATCACAACTAACACTGCAGAAGTACAAGCAATATAAGAGAATATTATGAGCAATTCTATGCCAATACATTGGGCAATCTGGAAGAAATGGACAAATTCCTAGACATATAAACAACCAAAACCGAAACAAGAAGAAATAGAAAATTTAAACAGATCCATAACGCATAAAGAATCGAATTAGTAATCAAAAATCTCCCCAAAAACAAGAGTCTAGGGCCAGATGGCTTTCCAGGGGAATTCTACCAAACATTTAAAGAAGAGTTAACTCCTATTCTCTTGAAGCTGTTCCAAAAAATAGAAATGGAAGGAAAACTTCCAAACTCATTCTGTGAAGCCAGCATTACCTTGATTCCAAAACCAGACAGACACTCCACTAAAAAGGAGAACTATAGACCAATTTCCCTGATGAACATGGATGCAAAAATTCTCAACAAGATACTAGCCAACCAGATCCAACAATACACTTAAAAAATTATTCACCATGACCAAGTGGGGTTTATACCTGGGATGTAGGGATGGTTCAATAACCACAAAACAATCAATGTGATACATCACATCAGAAAAAAGGACATGATCCTCTCAATAGATGCAGAAAAGGCATTTGACAAAATACATCATCCTTTCTTGATAAAAACCCTCAAGAAAGTAGGGATAGAAGGACCATACCTCAAGATCATAAAAGCCATGTATGAAAGACCCACCGCTAATATCCTCAATGGGAAAAACCTGAGAGCTTTTCCCCTAAGGTCAGGAACATGACAGAGATGTCCACTCTCGCTACTGTTATTCAACATAGCATTAGAAGACCTTACCTCAGCAATCAGACAACACAAAGAAATAAAAGGCATCCAAATTGGCAAAGAGGAGGTCACACTTTCACTCTTTGAAGATGACGTGGTACTGTATATGGAAAAACCCAAAAGATTCCACCAAAAAACTGCTAGAACTGATCCATGAGTTCAGCAAAGTCGCAGGATATAAAATCAATGCACAGAAATCTGTTGCATTTCTATACACCAATAACGAAGCAACAGAAGAAAGAGAAATCAAGGAATCGATCCCATTTACAATGGCACCAAAAAACATAAAATACCTAGGAATAAGCCTAATCAAGGAGGCGAAAAACCTATACACTGAAAACTAAAGAAAGCTTATGAAAGACATTGAAAAAGACACACACAACAAAAATGGAACAATATTCCATGCACCTGGATTGGAAGAACAAACCTTGTTAAAATGTTGATACTACCCAAAGCAATCTATATATTCAATGCAATCCCTATCAAAATAACACCGGTATTTTTCACAAAGCTAACAAAAAATACCGAAATTTGTATGGAACCAGAAAAGACCCAGAATAGCCAAAGCATTCCTGAAAAAGAAAACCAAAGCTGGAGGCATCACAATCCCAGACTTGAAGATGTATTACAAAGCTGTAATCATCAAGACAGTATGGTACTGGCACAAAAACAGACACTTAGATCAATGGAAGAGAATAGAGGACCCAGAAATGGACCCACAAATGTATGGCCAACTAATCTTTGACAAAGCAGGAAAGAATATCCAATGGAATAAAGACAGTCTCTTCAGCAAGTGGTGCTGGGAAAACTGGACAGCGACATGCAGAAGAATGAACCTGGACCACTTTCTTACACCATACACAAAAATAAACTCAAAGTGGATGAAAGACCTAAAGGTAAGACAGGAAGCCATCAAAATCCTAGAGGAGAAAGCAGGCAAAAACCTCATTGACCTCGGCCACAACAACTTCTTACTCAACATGTCTCCAGAGACAAGGGAAACAAAAGCAAAAATGAACCATTGGGACCTCATAAATAAAAAGCTTCTGCTCAGCAAAGGAAACAATCAGCAAAACTAAAAGGCAACCAACAGAATGGGAGAAGATATTCACAAATGACATATCAGATAAAGGATTAGTATCCAAAATCCATAAAGAATTTATCAAACTCAACACCCCCAAAAGCAAATAATGCAGTGAAGAAATGGGCAAAGATATGCATAAAACACTTCTCCAAAGAAGACATCCAGATGGCTAACAGACACATGAAAAAAATGCTCAACATCACTCATCTTCAGGGAAATCAAAACCACAATGATATACCACCTCACACCATGGCTAAAATTAACAACTCATGCAACAACAGATGTTGGCAAGGATGCAGAGAAAAAGGAACACTTTTGCACTGCTGGTTGGAATGCAAGCTGGTGCAGCCACTCTGGAAAACAGTATGGAAGTTCCTCAAAAAGTTAAAAATAGAACTACCCTATGACCCGGGAATTGCACTACTAGGTGTATATCCAAGGGATACAGGTGTGCTGTTTCAAAGGGACACATGCACCCCCATGTTTATAGCAGCACTATCAACAATAGCCAAAGTATGGAAAGAGCCCAAATGTCCATCGATGGATGAATGGATAAAGAAGATGCTATACACACACACACACACACACACACACACACACACACACAATGGAGTATTACTCGGCAATCAAAAAGAATGAAATCTTGCCATTTGCAACTATGTGGATGGAACTGGAACTGGAGGGTATTATGCTAAGTGAAATTAGTCAGTCGGAGAAAGACAAAAATTATATGACTTCACTCCTATGAGGACTTTAAGAGACAAAACAGATGAACATAAGGGAAGGGAAACAAAATATAAAAACTGGGAGGGGAGACAAAACAGAAGAGACTCATAAATATGGAGAACAAACTGAGGGTTGCTGGAGGCGTTGTGGGAGGGGGGATGGGCTGAATGGGTAAGGGGCATTAAGGAATTTACTCCTGAAATCATTGTTTCACTATATGCTAACTAATTTGGGTGTAAATTTTTAAAAATAAAAAATAAAATTTAAAAAAGTAAACATATAAGAGTGTAAGAATGAAAGATGTTATTTGCAACATATATAAAGAATAAAACTCAAATCCAATGTCCACTTAAAAAAAAAAAGACTACTCAAAAAAAAAGCACTATGCAAAAAAAGACAAGCAAATTGTGAATAACAGGTGAAACAGTGGTAACTTCATTAACAAAGAGTATAAATTAAAATGACTACAAGTGGGGCACCTGAGTGGCTCAGTTGGTTAGGGTCTGACTTGATTCAGGCTCAGGTCATGATCCCAGGGTTATGGGATCAAGCCTTGCATCGGGTACTGTGCTGAGTATGAAGCCTGCTTAGGTCTGTCTGTCTGTCTGTCTCTCTCTCTCTCTCCCTCTGCCTCACTCATTCATTCACTCTCTCTCTCTGTCTAAATAAATCAATTAAAATAAATAAGTAAAAAATAAAACGAATTTATTTATATTGAAGTTCGAAAAGAGGTAAAACTAAACTATCTTAAGGATGCATATATGTCAGTAATATTATAAATAAAAGCAAGAAAGTGATAAAGTCGGGATGGCAATTGCCTCTATGAAGGATGGCTGGTAGGCAAGGGACACGTGTAGATTTCTGGGCTCCTAGCAATGTTCTTTTTCTTGGCCTAAATGGTGGTTACTTTATAATAAAATTTTGCTCTACAATAAGTAAAACTGCACTAATGTATTTTTGTGTGTGTGTGCTTTACTGTTTGTGTTACAGCCCATGATTTAAACAAAGAAGAATGAGAAAGTTCTCTATATACTGATATGGAAAAATTCTTGACTTATATGTTGTAAAAAAAAGGTGTGGGAAAGTAAAAGTGTATATAATTTTCAAATTTGTTACTATTTATGGAAAGGAAGGGGGAGAGAGGGAGAGGAGGAGAAGAGAGAGAGAGAGAGAGAGATTGGCTTTAGAAGAGCAGGGTAATCCAAACACCAAACAGGTGTTGTCTCTGGGCAGGAGAAATAGATGGCCAAGAGACAGGGTCAGAAGAGTGAGTGTTCACTGTAAGACCCTTTGTTGTGTCTTTTGAATTTCACACCATCTGAATGTATTGCCTATTCAAAATAAATAAAATTACCTAAGAACAAAAAAGTTTTCTAGCAACTCTGACACTACTTACCCACAAGGGGCCGCTATTCGATGATGATTAAGTATTCCCTCACCAGGGAGAAACCTGAATGCTCCTGCCTCTCTCCAGGAAGTGAAGAAGTGTCATCATTTAGTTCTTACTTTATTCTACACATCATGTTCCAGGGGGAAAAAAACCCTCAATTCAATTTAAAACTATGCACCAAAAATAAATAATACACATGTAACATGGGATGAAAAAAAGAAAAAGCAGAGAGAGAAAATAAGCCAGGGTTGAGTTTACAAGAACCACAGCATTCACTACCTCTCCTGGAGTTAATGCACAAGTTAGATTCTAAGGTTTCTTGCCTATGATGCAAAAAAAAAAAAAAAAAAAAAAAAGCTGGGGAGGGAAGTATGGCCAGTGACAAATTCACAACAATCTTGTTCAGGAGAATATTAACACTAGGAAAAAAATTTCCCTGGAGGTCTGTTAAAGACAGTCTGAGAGGACCCTCCATGTGCTCGTCCTGACTGGTCTTAATGGCAATAATCCATGCACAGTTGGATTATGACTGTGTCACAGTTGTGACACCAAGCCACCTGTCTCTCCTAGAGAAGCGTAAGATGCTTTGGGACTTCAGATGAGGGCAGTTTCATTCATGGTTAGTCATGAATAAAAATGAAAGTAAGAATGCATGCTGTAGAAAAAGAGGGAAAGCCTCAACACTGTACTTTAAAAAAAATCCCCTGTCTTACACGTAAGGTAGAGAGTGGGTGTCTTCACTTGGCTGGATTTTTCAAAATTTGGTTATTGCAATGAATTCTCTTTTTTCTTAAAGCTGAACAGTTTGTGCTTGAGGCTACTAAGGGGTTAAATGCTATACTCTAAGTTCAAGGGGAATTAGCCCTGCTCAAATCGCTGCTGGTTAACACAGGCAGGGCTCTGGGCAATATAAAGGCGGGGAAACCAGGGGCCAGGAGACACAGCTTCCTTTGTGACAGGAGCTACAACAATTATAAAAACACTTGGGCAGTCATGGAATTACCTGATATTCAAAGGAAAAAAATAGCTGTCATTGGTGGTGGCTTGGTAAGAATCTATTTGGATATATTATTCCTGTTAGTGATATTGTATTAGTTGTCATTATTCTTAATAATTATTATAAATCACTTGTACAGATTGTTCATCTTCTTGTGGGACTTTTCTGATATTTAAAGACACCTACTTTAAATGTGGTATCAGTTTTCATGTGCTGTTTCTTAGGAAAGGAATTTTATTTCCATGAGGTACAAAAGTGTCTGTTTTCCCTTATCATTTCAGATTAGCATTTCCTAAAAACAGAAAATAGAGCAAATTGAATTTGATTTATCCCCATGTTGACTATGTTTATAAAACAGATATTACGGTAAATAGTCATTTTAATCAAAATATTTGCCTCGTCTGGTGAATAACTCAGTTTATATGGTCTAATAATAAGAATAAAAGCTAATGCAAAATCATTATGTTGGATGTTTGCAAGTTATTTGAGTAGTTGGGAGGAGCACCTATTTGGTTGCCTGACTTATCTGGCTTGTCCAATGGAGCACGGAAAGTGGTAGAGTGAGGGGCTCCCATGTCACTGAGCAAATGAGATTAACCTGCAAAGTCTTGCCCCACACCTAAAAAATGGGTCGGGGGGGCGTTTCTCCTCTGTAGCCATTGTTATCTTAACAAAGCTGCTTCTGTTTACTGTGGGGCTGCCTGAAGTAAACTATATTGTTTTCCTCTCTCAACAGAACTCCTATTTTGGAATAAAAATATCACTACTAGTAAAAGCTTAATCATTTTGTTTTCACCTTTGCTGTAATCATTTACAGGCTTTTAGCTCATAAGAATTCGTTCATTCATTTACTCAACAAAAATTTCTTAAGGGCCTAATATACACCAGACACCGTTCACGGCTGCATATAGATTAGTATAGTTTATACCACACATATATTTACATAGTATATGCCAATTTTGTCTTTTGTTCTGCCTTCGCTATGATCTTTCCTCAAAGTACTGTGACAGAACATTTCTGGTTCTAAATTTCAAAATGCTAAGGAATGTTGTCACATGCCATGTTGGCAAATACACGTGACATATGTTGTCATTTCTTTATACTGGGCTTCAGTCTAATTCTTTCCTATCAAAATGTTGCATAAAGTGAGAATTCATGTATTCAGTGCAATGGCATTGAGTGCACACTATTTGCCAACATTGTTTTAGTTACTAGGAAGACAGTGGTGAGCATTCCATGGAGGTGAAGGAGAGTGGAGAAGAAAACAAATACATCATTTCAGTGAGAGATAGACCCTGTAAAGAAATGCAAATAGGGCAAAGCTGTAGAAAGTCTTCACGAGTGTCCATTTAGAGTGTGGTCAAGGGTGGCCTTGCGGAGGTGCCTGAATAATAGAAGGAAGCAACCATGTGAGGGGTTACAGAAAGCATTCCAGGCAGAGGGAAGAGCCTGAAGGGAAATGCTGAGGTGTTCAAGGAGCAGACAGAAAGGCAGAAAGAACAAGGCTGGAGAAGAGTAGTTCTGCAGGAAAGAGAGATGAGACAGCCAGATCCTCCAGGATCTGGGCGAGACAAGAAGACTGGGGTTTACTCTGAGCACAATAGGAAACCGCTGGAGGACTTGAGGCAAGAAAGTGAGTTCTGATTTGAAAAGATTCCTTGAGCTAGTGTGAGGAGAAGGCCTGGAAAATTTTAAGACAAGATAGACCCATTAAGAGGCTGTTGTGTTTGTCCAAGACTTGGACGAGGGTAGCAGCAGTGACACCTCTTAAAATGCCTCTTATCAAAGGGGAGATAACTATGTGGTTGCATATATGATTTTGGAAGGCATAAAAGTGTGACTGTCATCCGTGCATTTCTCACTGATTAACATTTAAAGTCTTCATCATGGAGCCACTTCACTATCTGGGCACAAACCTGTGCTAGAACATGGAAGACATGTATTAGAAGCAACTAAAATTCCTCGGCAAAGGAATTCTATCTACCTTATTATGCAGGCTCATACCCAGGAATCATGTTTGATTCCTTTTTTTGTCATTTTATGCAAACGCCTTTTCTCTTTTACTCCCCTAGTAAGCCTTAGTGATTTTCTACTCAAAATCGATTTCATCTCCGGCCATTGCTACCATCTCAGTCCAGGCCATCATCGTCCCTCATCCACCTCCTGTGTGAGCCCCCAGCTTCTCCTCTTATCCACAGACAGTTCATTCTCCACATAGCAGCCACAACGGTCTGCTTTTATTTAATTTGTTTTTTTATTCTTGAGAGAGAGAGAGAGCATGAGCAGGGGAAGGGCAGAGAGGAAGACAGAAAGAATCCCAAGCAGACTCTGCACTGTTAGCATGAAGCCTGATGCGAGGTTCGAGCTCACGAACCGTGAGATCATGACCTGAGCCAAAATTAAGAGTCAGATCCTTAATCAGCTGAGGCACCCAGGCTCCCCCCACAATGATCCTTTTAAAACATAAGTCTGGTAATTATCACTCTTCGCTAATACCTTCCAATGGTATCCCCTTGCAAAGAAAATAAAATCCAACTCTTTACCAAAGGTCCTAGTTGAACTGAGCCTGTCTACCTGCCTGGCTTCACCCTTTCGCTGTTTTATGTTTTTAAATATTATCTATCAGCAACCCAAAAGACACACTTTATTTGTTCTGGGTTTTAACCTATTTATTAAATGTCAACTCCAACTAGAATATAAGCTCCTATTTACCAATGTATTCCAGTGGCTGGAACCATGCCCTCACTACTTAATGTTATTATTTAGTTAGTATTTGATAGATGAATAAATAAGAGGGATGAAAATTCTCTTAAGGATATGAGCATGAAGGACATGTGACAATGGACGAAAGCTTGAATATTGAGCATATTATGAAAAAAGGTATTAAATAAAGCAGTTCAAGAAGGTTAAATTACATCCATAGAGGACAAATTAATTTTCTTGCCCATATTCTTTCTTGTGTCTTTTTGTTCACTTTCCCATTCTCTTCTTGCCCATGGGCCATATCCTAGTACTTTATACTGTCTACCACATTGAAGGCTCTCCCTAGCCCCTAGGGGAAAAATTGCAACATAGTTAAGAGCTTTCACTTAGAAGTCCAAAGAAAACAGTGAATTTGACCTTTTTCTTTCTTTCTTTTTTTTTTTTTTTTTTTTTTGGTCCAGTGGTGGCCTTACCTAGTGAAAAGTCACCCTCTAAGAATTGTCCTTGCCTTGCTGTAAGTGGCCATCTGATAGACCAATTAATTTCTTTTCTTTGAAGACAAGCCGAATCAAAGAGGTCAGAAGGAATCCACAGATAAATGAAGGAACTCTCATGAGAAACTAAAGATAAAAGAAACTAAACCCTGAAAATTTTACAAAAACCTTAATCTTAATATTTAGAAAAATCACTGTACGATTTAGACATTTTCCTCTTTCTGTGACACACTGCTTCCTAAACCCTTCCCCTGCAGATGGGATTACCTCCTGGCAGCTGAAGGATCAACCCATAAAGTCCTCTTGCCTCCTGGAAATGCCCACAGGGTTTTGTTTGCTTTTATCATATGCTGCATTCTATACAAGTTATTGATATGCATGGGTTATTTCCCCATGGAAGACATTTAACCTTCTAAATCTTGATATTGTCTTATCTTTGGGTCCTGCTCCCTTCCCTTTTATAAAGGTTATCCCAGTGCCTTATACTGTCAAACACACTAACATATTTTGTGTGTATGAGTTTGCTTTCAGAAGAAAGTAAGGAATCATACATTTACAACTTGTGGGCAAAAGAAAGACAATGTTTTCCATCAGAATGGTGTCATAAGGAATGTCATCCTTGAAAAAGGATTTGAAAAATAACCTCTATGTTTCAGGCTACAGGTGTAGCTTTCCAATTCTAACAAGTTAGCCTCAGGGGGAAAAACCCATAGAATCTTCTTTATTCTTTGTTATAATATGTTTTCTGGTTTTTTTTTTTAAGTTTATTTTGAGAGAGAGAGAGAGAGAGAGAGCACAAGTGAGAGGAGGGTAGAGAGAAAATCCAGAGCAGGCTCCACACTCTCAACGCGGAGGAGGATGCGGGGCTCAAACTCACAAACCGTGAGATCATGACCTGGGCCGAAACCAAGAGTTAGCCGCTCAGCCAACTGAGCCTCCCAGGTGCCCCTATGTTTTCTCTTTTTGCAAAGTGACAAGCCAGTGAAGTCAAAAGAAAGTCTATCTAACCTGTCCAGTGTCCTCAAGCTATGTTCATCCTCAGGTCCTTGGTATTCAGAAATGCTGCTTCTGATGACTATTATCAGTGTTTAGCAATATGATAGAAACGGCCGAGCCGAAGGGCACTCTTTGGGTGACAGCTACAGCTCCTTGAGCCCTCATTTTCTGTGTGAAGCCAGGAGCATTAGCTGAAAGAACTACTGAGGATTCCGGGCTCAGCTGTCACCACTGTTGAACGTGCCCACTGTTGTAGCACACATTCCAAAGATGTATCGCAGGGTGTCATTGAAGGATTTCTTCTGTCTCCTCTGCTGATAAGCAACCCCACTACACATTGTTTTGTGATTCATTCTCCCTATGATTGTGCTAGCAAAATTCTCCTTGGAAAGGTATTTAGAGGTTAAAGTCTTTCAAAATATTCGATTGAGGAGAATAGCAAATTTTATGACTTGTTGTCCATAATCATGACCTGTCCGCTGGTATTCAAATCAGGTTAGTGGCCTCTGTTGATGAAATTGCCTTAGAAACAACTGATCCTTGACTCTAGGAGAGGGTGCGTGTCATGTCTATAGATGTCAGATTCCCTCGTGGATTTATAGGCTTAAAGTGGTCTTGAGGCTATATTGGCACAAGAATGTGTTTCTGTCCTGTATTCTTGGGATCTTTCGACCTCACCAGGCACTCTTCACTCAGCTGATTGCAACAGAAGGAGCATTTGGTAATGAGGGGACTATAATCAGTTGGGAGGACAGGAAATACCACAGAACACCAGATCACTACCTCTTTTAACTCTAAAATTTGACTGCTTCCTTTTCACACTTTCTTACCCACACATCTCTAGCTTTGTTCCCAATCTGGTCTTTACAAAAGTAGAAATCAAATGTCACCTAGAATTTTTACTTTTGCCAAATATCCTAGATACGTATAAACCGTCGATTATCTATAATCTTAGGTCAAGGCCTATAGATAGCCTGGTTCAGGCGCACACTTTTTATTTTCTGCAAATATTAACAAGACAAACCATGTAAAGAACATAATTACTATGAGCCTTTATTCTTATTCTTATTTTATTAATATGAAAGTAAATAAAACTCTATTTACTCTACTCTTGATTTCTACTCCCTAGTCACCAAACCTTATACATGAGAAACGCTCATTTCTGCACTAATATCTATCCCTTCTTAATATTTTTTAAAAATGTTTATTCATTTTTAAGAGAGAGCACGTGTGCACATGAGCAGGGGAGGGGCAGAGAGAGAGGGAGATAGAATCCGAAGCAGGCTCCAGGGTCTGAGCTGTCAGCGCAGAGCCCAATGCCAGGCTCGATCCCATGAACTGGGAGATCATGACCTGAACTGGAATTGGGCACTTAACCGACTGAGACATCCAGGTGCCCCCACACTAATATCTAGCACCTTCTACAAACAGGAGTGGAGTGGATTTCTCTGTGGCTGTAGAAGTCATCCTGAATTTGCTCTATGGCTAGGGACAAGTTTTGATCTCACTCTGTAGCTTTCCTCAGCCTCTTTTCTAGTTCTCCTTGTGCTTTGATCCCTCTCATCAAACAGGTTTATGATTAGTATTTAGCTGTATCTCTAATTCTCCAGGAGGTTTGACTAACGCTTTGAGATTTTTTTTTTTTTTTTTTGCTACCCAGACAGACTTTTTTTTTTTTTTTTAACGTTTATTTATTTTTGAGACAGAGAGAGACAGAGCATGAACGAGGGAGGGGCAGAGAGAGAGGGAGACACAGAATCTGAAACAGTCTCCAGGCTCTGAGCTGTCAGCACAGAGCCCGATGCGGGGCTCGAACTCACAGACCATGAGATCATGACCTGAGCCGAAGTCGGACGCTTAACCGACCAAGCCACCCAGGCGCCTCCCCAGACAGACTCTTTTTTTTTTTTTTTTTTTTTTAAATTTTTTTTTTTTCAACTTTTTTTATTTTTATTTGTGGGACAGAGAGAGACAGAGCATAAACGGGGGAGGGACAGAGAGAGAGGGAGACACAGAATCGGAAACAGGCTCCAGGCTCTGAGCCATCAGCCCAGAGCCCGACGCGGGGCTCGAACTCACGGACCGTGAGATCGTGACCTGGCTGAAGTCGGACGCTTAACCAACTGCGCCACCCAGGCGCCCCCCCAGACAGACTCTTAAGGTTCCTCATAAACTACACTGTTACCTATGTAACACAGAGTTTGATCATTCACCCCTCAGAGTTTGCTCATTTACTGCTGTGTGAGCAGTACCTGCAATGGAACCAATAGCTTTAGGGAGCTCAAAGCTTAACTGCCTCGAAGCTTAACTGTCTGTTTTGCTTTCCTTATCATTTGTCCCCAAATACTTTTGGACAGTTTGTCCATGATCCACACATACATCTGTCCACTCAAAGAGAAAAGGCCTCACATATGAGTGATTGTTGTCCCCTCATATATAGGCGTCACTCACTGTTGGTGGTGACCTAACTTGGTACTTCTTTTCTGGAAGACAGTTTAAAAAACTCTGTATCTATCAATAGTCTTAAAAATGTGTGTGTGTGTGTGTGGTGGGGGGGGGGGGGTGGATTTCAGAAAGCTGCACCAGCTATTTCTTTCTTGAAGCTGGCCTCAGAGAGGTATTGCCTTCAGAGATGAAGAGAGATGAAAAGCAATTAAGAATCTTTAACGTGGTCTCTCAAAAACACCAAGAGAGGGAAATTCTCTTCAACCTAAGAGAGATGAAAAGCAATTAAGAATCTTTAACGTGGTCTCTCAAAAACACCAAGTCTAGGGAAATTCAAAACCTGCAACAAAACCTTAAAAATAATCTTGTCCCACACACTCTCAGTTTCTTTCACCTGCTTTGTAGCTACTCCAAAAACAAAACCAGAGAAGGTCAGGCAAACTCCTACAACAGTCTAGGCTGTCAGCATCCTCTCCCCAACTTATTTCAGACCCCCTTCTTTCTCTCCACTCTATCTGCTTTCATTCCGCTATTATCTTTATTCCTCCCTGGTGCTAAGACCCAGGAGCCAATGGGGCACCATTTCATTGTTGCAATTTTATCAAAAGAAATAAATGGGTGCATTATGATTGTTTATAATCCAAAAAATTAAAATACTTTAATGTCCAAATATAAGGGCATTGCATACAAGGTAATGTAAAGCAATTATTTTAATATTTTGATTTAAAATATTTTCTGGGATTTACTGGGTGGCTTAGTTGGTTAAGCATCAGGCTCTTGGTTTCAGCTCAGGTCATGATCTCACCGTTCATGAGTTCAAGCCTTGCATCAGTCTCTGTGCTGATGCTGCAGAGCCTCTTTGGACTTCTCCCTCTCTCCCTCTCTCTCTCTGTCCCTCCCCTGCCTATGCTTTCTCTCTCTCAAGATAAATAAATAAAACTTCATAAATAAATAAAATAAATAAAGTATTTATGACATGGAATATATTCACAATATACTATTATTTTTTTAAACAAAATAATAAAATGAAATCTACAATATGCTACCATTTTTAAGAGAAATATTATGTTTTATATACATAGAAAATTTTAACACTGGTTCTTCCTGATGGTGAGATTGTGGAAGATTAGTTTTTTCCTTCATATTTATCTGTGTTTTTTAACTTTTTAATTTAAAAATGTTGAGTTCTTACTAAGTATCAGGTATTGTGGCTTGGACTAGAAATAGAAAGAGTGATAAAATATGAGTCTTCCCAATATCATTACTCTCTGGGAACTTACAGCCTGTGGGAAAGTCAGACAAGAATGTAAATAATTAATTCAGTTCATTGTGATAGATATTAAAACACATATATTAATACAGATATCTGCAGAATTATAGATTCTCCTCTTTTGGAGGAGGAGAGTCATCAAGAAAAATGGCACTGAGAACATGAGTCTTGAAAGAAGGCTAAGCATCTTACAGATACAGAAAGCAGGAAAGGATAGTTTAAGTAAAGGGAACATTATATTCAAAGGCATGGAGTATAAAAACGTATGGCGTATTCAAGAAATGTGCAGTAACTTTGGTATGCCTAAGACAGAGAATGGCAAAAAAATGAATTGAAAAGAGAAGTTGGGGTCACATGTAAGAATCTTTTAGTTCATGTTAAAAATTTGGGACTTTTTTCTGCAGACTTATGAGGAGCTAATAAAGGACTTTAAGACAAAAAGAAAAAAAAAATTCATCCTCTAATTTTTGTCTCCTAAGAGACACCCCGGCCAGTGTGGAGTATGGCTTGAATAGGTAGAGACTGGGAAGATTCTTGGAAAACCATCACAGTAGTCCAGATGAAAGGTCATGACTTCTTTAGAGAAGTGTCTATTCATGTCTTCTGCCCATTTCTTCACTGGATTATTTGTTTTTCAGGTGTGGAGTTTGGTGAGTTCTTTATAGATTTTGGATACTAGCTCTTTGTCCAGTATGTTATTTGCAAATATCTTTTCCCGTTCTGTCAGTTGCTTTCTAGTTTTGTTTTGTTTCCTTTGCACTGCAGAAGCTTTTTATCTAAATAATCCAGTGAACAAATGGGCAGAAGACATGAATAGACACTTCTCTAAAGGAGACATCCAAATGGCCAACAGGCACATGAAGAGATGCTCAATATCACTCCTCATCAGGGAAATACAAATCAAAACCACACTGAGATATCACCTCACACCAGTCAGAGTGGCTAAAATGAACAAATCAGGAGACTATAGATGCTGGAGAGGATGTGGAGAAATGGGAACCCTCTTGCACTGTTGGTGGGAATGCAAACTGGTGCAGCCACTCTGGAAAACAGTGTGGAGTTTCCTCAAAAAATTAAAAATAGATCTACCCTATGACCCAGCAATAGCACTGCTAGGAATTTACCCAAGGGATACAGGAGTGCTGATGCATAAGGGCACCTGTACCCCAATGTTTATGGCAGCACTCTCAACAATAGCCAAATTATGGAAAGTGCCTAAATGTCCATCAACTGATGAATGGATAAAGAAGTTGTGGTTTATATATACAATGGAATACTATTTGACAATGAGAAAGAATGAAATGTGGCCTTTTGTAGCAACGTGGATGGATGTGGAAAGTGTTATGCTAAGTGCAATAAGTCATACAGAGAAAGACAGATACCATATGTTTTCACTCTTATGTGGATCCTGAGAAACTTAACAGAAGTCCATGGGGGAGGGGAAGGGGAAAAAAAAGTTACAGAGAGGGAAGGAGGCGAACCATAAGAGACTCTTAAAAACTGAGAATAAACTGAGGGTTGATGGGGGGGTGGGAGGGAGGGGTAAGTGGGTGATGGGCATTGAGGAGGGCACCCGCTGGGATGAGCACTGAGTGTTGTATGGAAACCAATTTGACAATAAATTTCATATAAAGAAAGAAAGAAAGAAAGAAAGAAAGAAAGAAAGAAAGAAAGAAAAAAGAAAAAAAGAAAGGTCATGAGGACCCTAGAAAGAGAATGGAGACTATGAGTAGGAGGTCTATTTTGAGAAAGGTTCAAGAGGATCAATAGGCCTTGTTGCCTGATGAAATGTATATTGGCAAGTAAAAGGTGTGTTAAACATTCTCCGAAGTATCCTGGTTGGTTGAACTAGTGGGCAGAGTTGCCATTCTCTAACATGGAATCCAGAAGGTGGAGGTTTGAAGGCTGAGGGAGGGGAATAAGTTGTATTTGAGGCATGTTGAGATGGAGATACCTGTAAGACCCCCAGGTAGAAAGAGGTTCACTAAACAGACACGAGTTCAGGAGAGGGATCAAGGCTAGAGAAAAAGTCCTAAGAACACTCACAGTAAGTGTGTGTGACATTCACTTTTTCATCGTCAGAGGAGGACAATCAAGACTATTTCTTGGCTTCAAAGAACAAGTCCAGATGATACAGGCTGGAGAGTTCAGGCTAAGGCTTAAATATTAAAACATATATGCAATAGCACTCAATTCTAGCAGATGTAATCATTACTACTCAAGTATGAAGACATTTTTATGTGCTAATTTCACAGTAAGTGCAGTTAACAATCTGGTTCTTTTCATTACACTGATATGTTCAAAGATCAAATTCTTGAGAAATCAAAGTATCATTCAACAAGTGGGAGATATAAACAGGCTTTTCTGTTTGGTGACAAACTTAGGAAGGCCTATGATTCTTAGGGAGAGTTTTGTTTCATTAAGTCAAAAGTAGTCAACACCACTTAACATTACATTATCAGATTAATTTCAAACACATAATAAAGAGGCATAAAATGCATGAAATTTTTATAATTATGATGCTCCTTCCTACTAGGGTCAGGATTTATAAATTAAAAGGTACAGTTTTCCTGAACAATCATTGCCAGAGAGGTCACATGAGAACCCGCAGAAACTTGGCGAATCCTCTTGCATAAAAATGAGACAGCTAAACACCAGAGAAGCATACTTCAGTATTTACATAAAAGAAATTTTCAATTTTTTTTAATGTTTATTTTTGAGAAAGAGACAGAGACAGAGCATGAGCAGGGGAGGGGCAGAGAGAGAAGGAAATACAGAATTTGAAGCAGGCTCCAGGCTCTGAGCCATCAGCACAGAGCCTGACTTGGGGCTTGAACTCATGAGCTGAGCCATGAGATCATGACCTGAGCTGAAGTCGGAGACAACCAACTGAGCCACCCAGGCGCCCCTCAAACGATGTTTCTAATTAGTAAGTTAGGCATCAATATTATGGGCCAGGGTGGGGTCAAACATATGACTTGCAAAAAAGGAAGTCGGAAGAGACAGGAAAAGAAGGTAGAGAAACAGAAGAACAACAGGGTCAATCCATAATTATGTAACCAAGGAATCACCTCAGAGCTCTGTTTATGTACAAACAGGCTTGACTAGTTGTTATTAAAGCTTTTAACTTGCAAATTATTCTATGATCAAACAGTTTACTCTTGTGGACTTTTGGTGATTCAAAATAAATATAGAGACATTTCATAATTGTCTGCAAACTTAACAGAACCGCCCTTTCTCTGTCAAGGCTGACCTCCAAGAATGCACATCATGGAAAGCCTGTACTGCTCCTAGGTATCCTACCCTGCCCCATTTCTTCTCTCCTTTCACCTCTCTCATCTCTAGTTATGCTGAGAAACCAGCTGAGCCTTAACTGAGAGTCTGTGGTGGGCTCACAGTGGTTTACACACATTTTCCCTTCCATTTATATCTTTATGTCTTATTAGCTTTTTTGCCAGTGTAACAACTAAAGAAGGTGCTGACAGTTCCAATTAAGCACATTTTACAGAAGGTGAGAAGGGGAAATAAAGGTAGAATGAAAAAAGCACTTTATTAGCTATGTTACTAATCCTTCTAGCTGAGCTTGTATAACATCTACATATATATGAACACACTGTGGTCTTGCAGAAGACTTTTATTTACTTTTCTTCTTGTCTATTAATTATAAAAAGAAGTAGTAACTCACCTCACCACTTAACACTAGAATTAACACATTGCCAATGACATCTATCACCCTCTGTGTTAATTATAAACATTGCCCTGAATCTTGTGTTTATCATTCACTTGCATAAGTTCTATGTATATATGATATATTTATCTCATATAAACACACATAAATAATTCACATATATGCTTCTAAAATTTACGTGTATACATATATTTGTGGTTTAAGGTTGGTTGTCTTTATTTATCAGAGTGCCATGCAGAACGAAATCATCTGGGGCTTATTCTTTTCACTTATAGTACTACTAAAATATTCATACTATTTCCTTTCATTGTGTGAATATGCCATGATTTATTTTTCATTCCTCTTTGATGGCCATTTGGGCTGTTTCCAATATTTTTGTTTACCTGCTTTAGTTATGAAGAGTACTGCTCTGAACATTCTGACTTGTGCCCCCTAGGCATATGCCTTAACGAGACATTGCAGATTTGTCAGATATAGGAGTATTCAGTTTGACAACATCATCACTAGTAATGTATAAGAGTTTCCACTGGGCCTCATTCTCTCTAACACGTGATTTTTCATGAACCAAGATTATGTTTAATCCTATTGTGTCCACATCACTTGGCATTACATCTCCCCTTGCCCCATGAGGAACCATGTATACGTGTTCAGTTGGCGAACACACAAGAAATGTTGGGTACTGGAGAGGGATCAATACCTGCCAACCTTAGAAAAGGCTGAAGAGGAATATCCACTCTGGGCAGCTTCCTCTCCCCAGATCCTGGAATCAATATGGGTCAAAGAAAAGGAGCCTAAGAAACTCATGAAAGTAGACCAGTGGCCCCCCACTGGCTTGGAACTGAGTCTGTTCTGAGCACAGTCACTGAGACTTGCTTTTACGTCCTTTCTTATAGTTGAGTTCCCAGGAAATGGATGAGGGCATTTCTTGCTTCTGTCTACTCTTAGATTATTTCCCACCTCAGGTTTTCACTGATCATTAGTCACCTAGATTGTGGCTTGTATGTGCTCATTGTCTGACCTGTTTTCCCAATAAGGAAGATCAACTTCCACATTACTAGATTTAGCTTTATTCCAACATTCCTGACCCTGTTGGTCTCCTTATCAATATCCTTCCCAGTCCTGCTTCCACCATAAAAAGAGCAGTTAGAACTAGACACTGTGAAAGAAAGAGACATTTCTCAAGCCTTTCTCTTTTTCTTCAGGGAGACTTAGTCCATTTAGGCTTTATTCACTTCTGTAATTGTTTTCTAATCTTCCAGATTTATTTTCACTAATACAAACTTATCACTACTATTGCCCTTACTAGATGTTCTTTAACACACAAATGAAAGGAATATAGATAGACAGGAAAGTTTTCATAAGTTGGAAGAGAGCAGAGAAGTAAGAAATTTAACATGTTTGTGTTTAAAAGAAGTAAATCAAAAGGAGCTATAGTGGGGGAAAACTGAGTCTAAGGCTGTGCTGGGAAGAAGTTAAAAGTTATGGAAAAGATGTTAAGACACATAGTGTTCTGTGCCAGGCACCGAGTCATACTGGTAGTTGAGGCATCTTGACCACTGTTGAGAAAGTGATGCCAGAAATAGAGATGAACTCACTTCAGATTGAAGAATTGAAAGGAAAGCAATCAGATTGAGGGATTAAAAGGAGAACAACTTGTAATGATCTCTTCAGACACATCAAATGCCAGCAAGGAATGTGTTCATAATTTCAATAGTGGCTACATGGGAAATAAATGGTTTATTTATTATGACTTTTGTTTAGAGCAGTTTTAGGTTCACAGCAAAATTAAGGGGAAGGTACAGAGATTTCCCAATATTTCCAGCTCCTACACATGCATCGCCTCCCTTGTTACCAGCATCCCCCACAAAATTGGGATATTTGCTACAATTGATGAGCCTACATTGACACATCATCATCACTCAAAGTCCTTAGTGTACATTGCAGTACATTCTGTGGGTTTGGACAAATGTATAATGACATGTATTTACCATTAGGGTATAATATACAGTGTTTTCAATGTCCTAAAAAATCCTTTGTGATCCATCTATTCATCGCCCACCCCAACACTGGCATATTTATTTTAACAAAATAATTGAACAGGGATTCTTGGCTGGCCTTCCAGAATATTAAATATGTGAACTGCTTTGCAAAAAAATTAAATTTGAAACCTTTCTACGCACATAATGATTAAATAGGAGCAAAGTTTTAAAAATAACTATCATCAGTCTACAGAAATTGAATGATATGAAGGAAGTTTGGTGGCCACAATAGCAATGAATGGTGACAGGAACCCAAGCTTGAACCATTGGCTTATTTAAAACAAAAACAAACAAACAAAAAACAAACATAGGTGCTTAGATGTGAAGGTGATTTGGAGCAGAGGAGGAAACACTGGCATGGAAGAAATAGAAGGCAAGGACTCATGTCAGCCTGTGCCTGCTCCTGTACTGACAGGCCCTGAACACCGAGCTGGGGCACAGCCCTCTCCTTAGCTCCTAAACCACCAGGGAGTTGCTGAGATCCTCTGAGGCCTCCCACCTCTGGGCTCCTGGAGGGAACCGTGGGGAGTACCCTCTCCCAGATGTGCCCCCATCTAGCTCTGTGATTCCTCTCTCCAAATACTCACTGCTACCTTCCCTTCCAGAGGGTCCTCTGGATCTCAGTTTTATGGTAAGTAAAATTTCCAGTGTGTTCACTTTACTTGTTGACTTTCCCCTGAAACTCCTGGCTTTAGTTTAAAACTTGCGGCCTTCTCCCACATCTTGAGTATGTCTGGATGGGGAGTTGGCATGGTATCCTTACTCTACACTGCAACTTCTGGACTTGTAGGCTTCTGTGTTATTTGCAAGCCTTCTGAGGCTTGTGTCATCTACTTATACTCCATTCTGTTGTTGTCAATCAACCTGAGTCACTTCCCCCCAGTACTGAGGATTCCAGCACTTTCACATAATCTTTTTTCTAGATCCCAGCCCCACCATTCACCCTGAGGGACTATCAACATTCACATGGTTGACCCATGCAGTTCCCTAGCCCCTTAATCCTTGAACTGCATGCTTCCAGTTTCTTCAATCTCCACCACACTTCAGCCTCCAAGTCCCATGACCCGTGTTGGACTTGGACTTTGTCATCCCACAGCACTGCTCCATCTAGGACAACAGAGTCAGACCTTGGACTCTGATTAAAAACCTCCTCACTCCCTCACACAGTTGCCTCTACTACATCTGCTCTTCACAGGGACCTCCTACTTCTCCCTGTTCGGGAGCCTTCTGCTGCTTTCCTTGCATTTCATCCAACTTGGTGGTTACTGTCCATCAGTTCAAATAAAATCTTCAAGTTCTTGCTTTCCATCCCATCCAAATGGTCAAAACCCACCCTTCCTTGGTCCCAATGGGTTTCTTCCTCTGCACAGTTCAGTGCTGCAAGAAAAAATAAAACCTAACCTCACATCTTGGTGCCACTATAAATTAAGTCTTCATCTTCAACTGTATCTCCAATGGTATCCAGACACACTTCTATTTTATTGATAAAGCACTCATATTCTGGAACCAGACTGGATCCATTTGAATCTCCACATCAACTTCAGCACTCACTAGCTGTGTAAACTTAGGTAAGCCACTTCACTTCTCTGTGGCTCAATTTCTGTACCCATGGGACAAGATAACAACAGTACCTCCTTCACATGGCTGAAGTGCAGATTAAAGGAGTAGAGCAGTATACATCATGACCACTTCATGGGCACTGTCCATCATCAGTATTGTTTCCTAAATCAGATTTGTTTCATTCTCTCTAGTAGTTACTTTTAATGTTTATCATGGGCTTCTTCTACGTAGAATCCTCCTCCTTCAGTTACATTTTTTTCTCCTGGAAGTCATACCCTATCCCACTCCACACCTTTAATTTGACTTGAGCCTCCTTCCTCTGTACTCTCATAGCTGAACTTCCTCCACTATATTGTTGATCACCTTGTGTGGTAATTGACTGTAATCCCCTTGAGAGGCCTGGTACATCTTGCTCTCTGTTGTATCCCTAGCACCTAGCACATGGGTAGCACATAGGAATATGTATATATATGTGTGTGTGTGTGTGTGTGTGTGTCAAATAATATTAGAAAAAAATGAAGACCTACATAGGACTGTGAACTCCCTGAGGCAGCTATTTTCTCTGGATCACTTTTAATACCTAGCAAGGAATAGATATCTTGTAATACTTGGGAAGCAATAAGTATTTTCCAAATAATAATTTTTCTGCATCTCTTGAGAGTTGTTTTTAAATTTCCAAGAGGATTCTTACTCTTTATCAACTTGCTTCTTCTCTACATATCAAAATAGTCTCATCTTTTAAAGCTCAAGTCAAAAGTAATGTTTTCCAGGAAGTTCTTTACCAATCCCTTTGTTCTGGCTATCTTTTGCTATGTAACAAACCACTCTAAAGCTTAGTGGCCTAAAATGATACTCTATTACCATGCCTCACAGTTCTGTGAGTGGTCTGTCATATGGCTGCAGTCATGGAGGGCTTGACAAGCTGAACGTCCAAGATGGTGCCCTCACATGATAGCCAATTGGTATGAGCTCTTGGTTAGTAGAGAGCTCAGCTGAGGCTCTTGACAGGAACAACTGCATGTGGCCTGCCCTTGTGACTTGGGTTTTTCACACATGGCAGCCTCCAGTTATTTATTCTTCTTAAATGATCACTGGCTTCCAGAAGGCAGGAAGCAGAAGCTTGCAGGCCATCTAAAGACTATGCCTGGAAAAAGCTCAAGTGTCACGTCTACTGCATTTTATTGATCAAGGTTATCACAGACCCTCCTGGATGCAAGGAAATGGAGAAATTAATTCCATCTTCTGATGAAGGAGTATCGAGGTCATAACTGTAGAACAGTATGTAGGATGGGATATACTGTTATGGCCATCTTTAAAAAATAAAATTTGTCACATCCCTCAAGGCAAAATTTATCCCTTTCTTGTGTGTTCTCTAGGCATTTACCTTTTGTTTTGTTTTGTTTTGTTTTTTTAATATTGATTTCCACCTCAGGGCCCAGAATTATTTTGCTAGGAAAGGTCTCTCAACCTATAGCATACAGAATACTTGGAAAATTGAATAAAATTACATGACTCAAACATACAGTAGACCCTTGAACAATCAGAGTTCGAACTATGTGGGTCTACTTATATGTTGATTTTTTGATAAATATAGTACAGTACTATAAATGTATTTTCTCTTCTTTATGATTTTCCTAATAACATTTTCTTTTCTCTAGCTTACTTTATATGTAAGAATACAGTATATATATATACATAACAAAATTTGTGTTAATATGTTATCGGTAAGGCTTCGGGTCAACAGTAGGCTACTGGTAGTTAAGTTTTCAGGGAGTCAAAAGTTATAGGTGGATTTTTGACTGTGCAGGGGGTCAGCACTCCTAACCCCCATATTGTTCAAGGATCAACTACAATTATTCTTGGGGTATATGTAAATATTCTGTGATTAAATTCATTATATATATTTTTAACCAACCTATATTAGAAATTTAAATGATGCTGGGTATCTGCAAAATGTTTATGTAAAAAGTGGGCCTTCATACTCAAAAATGGTTTACTAAGTATTAGTTGGTTTATATGTCTATCTCTTCTTAACTAAATTAGGTGTTACTGCTCCCAAGGACTTAGCTTAATAACCTTTAGATCTCTAAAGTGTAGTAGATTAAATCATATATCATAGCTGCTCAGTAAATTTTGGCTTGGTTTGGTTAAAAATTTTATTTAAAAATTTAAGCTCTACCATTCATTTATACAATCAACAAATATTGATCAAGTACGTATTCTGCTACAAACACAATGGTAGAGGCTAGGGATAAAATGGTGAGCAAAACCAGTTTGCAGCCCAGGAGGGTAGACAGATATTGACCACACAATCTCCCTAAAGCTGTAAACTTCCAATTGTGAAAAGCTTTTTAGTTTCTGCGGTCTGCCAAACAAAATACCACAAACCAAGTGACTTCAAGAACAGAGTTTTGTTGTCTTAGAATCCTGGAGGCTAGAAGTCCAAGATCAAAGTTTCAGCAGATTAGTTCCAGCTCTCTCTCCTGGGCTTGCAGATGGCCAGCTTCTCCCCATGTCTCTTAATGTCATCTTTGCTCTCTATGTGTGTCAGTGTTTAAACCCCCCTTTTTATAAGGACACCAGTCATGTTGGATTAAGGTCCATCCTAATGACTTCATGTTAACTTAATTTCCTCTGTAAACATCCCGTCTTCAAATAAGTCACAGTCTAAGGCCCAGGGTTAGGACTGCAGCATGTGAGTTTGGGAGCGCACAACTCAACCCTTAACATTTTTCAAAGGAAAAGTCTGTAGCACCATAAGAGCTTATAAGAAGGGGGTTGAGGTAGCTTGAACGAGGAAGGATTCCTCAAGGAAGTGAAACCAAATGGAATCCTGAGGATGAATGGGGGTTACCAATTAAAGAGGGAAAGGAAAAAGGTTCTTGGCCATGGATATAGGATGTGCTAAATTCTCTGGTGGCAGAAAGAGTGTGGTGTGTACAAGCAGTTGAAAGAAGGCTATATGATCTGCATAGTTTTCAAATATTGTGGAGAAAATTTGAGGCCTAAGATGCATTTTTCTCTAGAGAGGCTCCTGTTTGTTTCTGTCAGGTGGCTGTGGTTCACAGCAGTCCCGGATGAACATGATCCAGACAGGACTAGGGATGATTCCTAGGCAGTCCACTGTCCCTTTGATCATTGGCTCATTTCCAGTTTACCTGGCTTCCAGGATGTACCTGTTTAGGGTCCTGACTCAAAGCCTGCGGATTTATTGAACTCTCCCAAATCAGGGTTGCTGTCCTGAGTTCCAGATTGTATCCATCCAGTTTCATGGTCATAAACTCTGTTGAAGTTCCCAATGGGTCCTGCAATTAGTAGATACCCTCAGACATGGCTCCAAACATCAAGTTCATCTCTATGTTTCCTTTACCTCGTAACAGAAGTTAGTTCAGATAACCCATTTCACCGTTACACCAAATGGCTGCTTGCGGAGAATAGGTTGGCTGGTAGAATAGACAGAAAGCCTGACATTGGTCAAGCATAATGCTCATGATATGATAGAAGCGTAAGGGTAAAAATGAAAAGAGATAGGTAAAGAAACATTGTAAGGTAGAACTGGCAGAGCTTGGAAGGGATTGGATGCAGAGAATGAGGGGGAGAGAAGTCCCAAGGATGACACTTAGGTTTCTAATCTGAGTAACTAGATGGATAGGATAAATGGATATCATTCATTTACATAGGAATATGTGGAGAGAATTGACACAATGCAGGGCAAAATCACAAGTTTCAGTTTGGAGCCATTGATTCTGAGGTGCTTGGAGATATTTAGGAGGCTTCAGCAATGAAACATTGTATGCATGAGCTCAAGAAGGAGATCTGGGTAAGAGATGAAAGTCTTTGAATCCCCATGGATGTGGATGATGGACTAGGCTGGAAGCTTGAGAAACTCCAATGTTTGACGGTCTTTCCTTGCAAGGATGAAAGAGAAAAAGAAGGAATGGCCAGAGATGTATGAAGACAACTGGAAAACAAAGGAAGGTTAGGGTGTCAACAAGAGAGTTAGTTAACAACATTCAATGTTGCTGAAAATTCTAGTGTGATCATTGAATATGGATGATCTTACGAAATATAAGTTGTTAGCAATGAGGCGGTAAATAAATTGCTATAACCTACATAAAGCTGTCAGAAGGCAACACTATAAAGTCTTGAGAAGACAACAGACAAAAAATTCTTCATAATCTCAAAGTAGGAAAACATTTCTTAAACAAGATACCAAATGCATTATTAATAATGTCAAAGATGGATAAAGGTGACTGCATTAAAATAAAGAACTCCTTTTTAAAAGCCACTGTAGAGTCTCACACTTGAAATGAATAGAACAATATGTCATCATACTTCAGTAATAAAAAAATTCTTTAAAGATATTATAAAGTTTAAAAGGGAAGCCACAGAATGCAAGAAGACATTTGCAACATTTAAAAATGATGAAGAGAGTGCCGGAAGATGGCGGCGTAGGAGGACGCGGGGCTCACAGCGCGTCCTGCCGATCACTTAGATTCCACCTACACCTGCCTAAAGAACCCAGAAAACCGCCAGAGGATTAGCAGAAGGGAGTCTCCGGAGTCAAGCGCAGACGAGAGGCCCACGGAAGAGGGTAGGAAGGGCGGCGAGGCGGTGCGCGCTCCACGGACCGGCGGGAGGGAGCCGGGGCGGAGGGGCGGCTCGCCGGCCAAGCGGAGCCCCCGAGTCTGGCTGGCAAAAGCGGAGGGGCCGGACGGACTGTGTTCCGACAGCAAGCGCGACTTAGCGTCTGGGAGGTCATAAGTTAACAGCTCTGCTCGGAAAGCGGGAAGGCTGGAGGACAAAGGGAGGGAGAGCTGCTGAGCCCCCGGACGGCAGAGCTCAGCTTGGCGGGGAACAAAGGCGCCAGCGCCATCTCCCCCGCCCATCCCCCAGCCAAAATCCCAAAGGGAACCAGTTCCTGCCAGGGAACTTGCTCGCTCCGCGCAAACACCCAACTCTGTGCTTCTGCGGAGCCAAACCTCCGGCAGCGGATCTGACTCCCTCCCGCTGCCACAGGGCCCCTCCTGAAGTGGATCACCTAAGGAGAAGCGAGCTAAGCCTGCCCCTCCAGCCCCCGTGCACCTTGCCTACCCACCCCAGCTAATACGCCAGATCCCCAGCAACACAAGCCTGGCAGTGTGCAAGTAGCCCAGACGGGACATGCCACCCCACAGTGAATCCCGCCCCTAGGAGAGGGGAAGAGAAGGCACACACCAGTCTGACTGTGGCCCCAGCAGTGGGCTGGGGGCAGACATCGGGTCGGACTGCGGCCCCGCCCACTAACTCCAGTTATACACCACAGCACAGGGGAAGTGCACTGCAGGTCCTCACCATGCCAGGGACTCTCCAAAATGACCAAACGGAAGAATTCCCCTCAGAAGAATCTCCAGGAAATAACAACAGCTAATGAACTGATCAAAAAGGATTTAAATAATATAACAGAAAGTGAATTTAGAATAATAGTCATAAAATTAATCGCTGGGCTTGAAAACAGTATACAGGACAGCAGAGAATCTCTTGCCACAAAGATCGAGGGACTAAGGAACAGTCACGAGGAGCTGAAAAACGCTTTAAACGAAATGCAAAACAAAATGGAAACCACGATGGCTCGGCTTGAAGAGGCAGAGGAGAGAATAGGTGAACTAGAAGATAAAGTTATGGAGAAAGAGGAAGCTGAAAGAAAGAGAGATAAAAAAATCCAGGAGTATGAGGGGAAAATTAGAGAACTAAGTGATACACTAAAAAAAAATAATATACGCATAATTGGTATCCCAGAGGAGGAAGAGAGAGGGAAAGGTGCTGAAGGGGTACTTGAACAAATTATAGCTGAGAACTTCCCTGAACTGGGGAAGGAAAAAGGCATTGAAATCCAAGAGGCACAGAGAACTCCCTTCAGACGTAACTTGAATCGATCTTCTGCACGACATATCATAGTGAAACTGGCAAAATACAAGGATAAAGAGAAAATTCTGAAAGCAGCAAGGGATAAACGTGCCCTCACATATAAAGGGAGACCTATAAGACTCGTGACTGATCTCTCCTTTGAAACTTGGCAGGCCAGAAAGGCTTGGCACGATATCTACAGTGTGCTAAACAGAAAAAATATGCAGCCGAGAATCCTTTATCCAGCAAGTCTGTCATTTAGAATAGAAGGAGAGATAAAGGTCTTCCCAAACAAACAAAAACTGAAGGAATTTGTCACCACGAAACCAGCCCTACAAGAGATCCTAAGGGGGATCCTGTGAGACAAAGTACCAGAGACATCACTACAAGCATAAAACATACAGACATCACAATGACTCTAAACCCATATCTTTCTATAATAACACTGAATGTAAATGGATTAAATGCGCCAACTAAAAGACATAGGGTATCAGAATGGATAAAAAAACAAGACCCATCTATTTGCTGTCTACAAGAGACTCATTTTAGATCTGAGGACACCTTTAGATTGAGAGTGAGGGGATGGAGAACTATTTATCATGTTCCTGGAAGCCAAAAGAAAGCTGGAGTAGCCATACTTATATCAGACAAACTAGACTTTAAATTAAAGGCTGTAACAAGAGATGAAGAAGGGCCTTATATAATAATCACAGGGTCTATCCACCAGGAAGAGCTAACTATTATAAATGTCTATGCGCCAAATACCCGAGCCCCCAGATATATAAAACAATTACTCATAAACATAAGCAACCTTATTGATAAGAATGTGGTCATTGCAGGGGACTTTAACACCCCACTTACAGAAATGGATAGATCATCTAGACACACAGTCAATAAAGAAACAAGGGCCCTGAATGATACATTGGATCAGATGGACTTGACAGATATATTTAGAACTCTGCATCCCAAAGCAACAGAATATACTTTCTTCTCGAGTGCACATGGAACATTCTCCAAGATAGATCATATACTGGGTCATAAAACAGCCCTTCATAAGTTTACAAGAATTGAAATTATACCATGCATACTTTCAGACCACAATGCTATGAAGCTTGAAATCAACCACAGGAAAAAGTCTGGAAAACCTCCAAAAGCATGGAGGTTAAAGAACACCCTACTAACGAATGAGTGGGTCAACCAGGCAATTAGAGAAGAAATTAAAATATATATGGAAACAAACGAAAATGAAAATACAACAATCCAAACGCTTTGGGACGCAGCGAAGGCAGTCCTGAGAGGAAAATACATTGCAATCCAGGCCTATCTCAAGAAACAAGAAAAATCCCAAATACAAAATCTAACAGCACACCTAAAGGAAATAGAAGCAGAACAGCAAAGGCAGCCTAAACCCAGCAGAAGAAGAGAAATCATAAAGATCAGAGCAGAAATAAACAATATAGAATCTAAAAAAACTGTAGAGCAGATCAACGAAACCAAGAGTTGGTTTTTTGAAAAAATAAACAAAATTGACAAACCTCTAGCCAGGCTTCTCAAAAAGAAAAGGGAGATGACCCAAATAGATAAAATCATGAATGAAAATGGAATGATTACAACCAATCCCTCAGAGATACAAACAATTATCAGGGAATACTATGAAAAATTATATGCCAGCAAATTGGACAACCTGGAAGAAATGGACAAATTTCTAAACACCCACACTCTTCCAAAACTCAATCAGGAGGAAATAGAAAGCTTGAACAGACCCATAACCAGCGAAGAAATTGAATCGGTTATCAAAAATCTCCCAACAAATAAGAGTCCAGGACCAGATGGCTTCCCAGGGGAGTTCTACCAGACATTTAAAGCAGAGATAATACCTATCCTTCTCAAGCTATTCCAAGAAATAGAAAGGGAAGGAAAACTTCCAGACTCATTCTATGAAGCCAGTATTACTTTGATTCCTAAACCAGACAGAGACCCAGTAAAAAAAGAGAACTACAGGCCAATATCCCTGATGAATATGGATGCAAAAATTCTTAATAAGATACTAGCAAATCGAATTCAACAGCATATAAAAAGAATTATTCACCATGATCAAGTGGGATTCATTCCTGGGATGCAGGGCTGGTTCAACATTCGCAAATCGATCAACGTGATACATCACATTAACAAAAAAAAAGAGAAGAACCATATGATCCTGTCAATCGATGCAGAAAAGGCCTTTGACAAAATCCAGCACCCTTTCTTAATAAAAACCCTTGAGAAAGTCGGGATAGAAGGAACATACTTAAAGATCATAAAGGCCATTTATGAAAAGCCCACAGCTAACATCATCCTCAACGGGGAAAAACTGAGAGCTTTTTCCCTGAGATCAGGAACACGACAGGGATGTCCACTCTCACCGCTGCTGTTTAATATAGTGCTGGAAGTTCTAGCATCAGCAATCAGACAACAAAAGGAAATCAAAGGCATCAAAATTGGCAAAGATGAAGTCAAGCTTTCGCTTTTTGCAGATGACATGATATTATACATGGAAAATCCGATAGACTCCACCAAAAGTCTGCTAGAACTGATACATGAATTCAGCAAAGTTGCAGGATACAAAATCAACGTGCAGAAATCAGTTGCATTCTTATACACTAACAATGAAGCAACAGAAAGACAAATGAAGAAACTGATCCCATTCACAATTGCACCAAGAAGCATAAAATACCTAGGAATAAATCTAACCAAAGATGTAAAAGATCTGTATGCTGAAAACTATAGAAAGCTTATGCAGGTAATTGAAGAAGATATAAAGAAATGGAAAGACATTCCCTGCTCATGGATTGGAAGAATAAATATTGTCAAAATGTCAATACTACCCAAAGCTATCTACACATTCAATGCAATCCCAATCAAAATTGCACCAGCATTCTTCTCGAAACTAGAACAAGCAATCCTAAAATTCCTATGGAACCACAAAAGGCCCCGAATAGCCAAAGTAATTTTGAAGAAGAAGACCAAAGCAGGAGGCATCACAATCCCAGACTTTAGCCTCTACTACAAAGCTGTCATCATCAAGACAGCATGGTATTGGCATAAAAACAGACACATAGACCAATGGAATAGAATAGAAACCCCAGAACTAGACCCACAAACGTATGGCCAACTCATCTTTGACAAAGCAGGAAAGAACATCCAATGGAAAAAAGACAGTCTCTTTAACAAATGGTGCTGGGAGAACTGGACAGCAACATGCAGAAGGTTGAAACTAGACCACTTTCTCACACCATTCACAAAAATAAACTCAAAATGGATAAAGGACCTGAATGTGAGACAGGAAACCATCAAAACCTTAGAGGAGAAAGCAGGAAAAGACCTCTCTGACCTCAGCCGTAGCAATCTCTTACTCGGCACATCCCCAAAGGCAAGGGAATTAAAAGCAAAAGTGAATTACTGGGACCTTATGAAGATAAAAAGCTTCTGCACAGCAAAGGAAACAACCAACAAAACTAAAAGGCAACCAACGGAATGGGAAAAGATATTTGCAAATGACACATCGGACAAAGGGCTAGTATCCAAAATCTATAAAGAGCTCATCAAACTCCACACCCGAAAAGCAAATAACCCAGTGAAGAAATGGGCAGAAAACATGAATAGACACTTCTCTAAAGAAGACATCCGGATGGCCAACAGGCACATGAAAAGATGTTCAACGTCGCTCCTTATCAGGGAAATACAAATCAAAACCACACTCAGATACCACCTCACGCCAGTCAGAGTGGCCAAAATGAAGAAATCAGGAGACTATAGATGCTGGAGAGGATGTGGAGAAACAGGAACCCTCTTGCACTGTTGGTGGGAATGCAAATTGGTGCAGCCGCTCTGGAAAGCAGTGTGGAGGTTCCTCAGAAAATTAAAAATAGACCTACCCTATGACCCAGCAATAGCACTGCTAGGAATTTATCCAAGGAATACAGGAGTACTGATGCATAGGGGCACCTGTACCCCAATGTTTATAGCGGCACTCTCAACAATAGCCAAATTATGGAAAGAGCCTAAATGTCCATCAACTGATGAATGGATAAAGAAATTGTGGTTTATATACACAATGGAATACTACGTGGCAATGAGAAAAAATGAAATATGGCCTTTTGTAGCAACATGGATGGAACTGGAGAGTGTGATGCTAAGTGAAATAAGCCATACAGAGAAAGACAGATACCATATGGTTTCACTCTTATGTGGATCCTGAGAAACATAACAGAAACCCATGGGGGAGGGGAAGGAAAAAAAAAAAAAAAAAGAGGTTAGAGTGGGAGAGAGCCAAAGCATTAGAGACTGTTAAAAACTGAGAACAAACTGAGGGTTGATGGGGGGTGGGAGGGAGGGCAGGGTGGGTGATGTGTATTGAGGAGGGCACTTTTTGGGATGAGCACTGGGTGTTGTATGGAAACCAATTTGACAGTAAATTTCATATATTAAAAAATAAAAAAAAAAAATTAAAAAAAAAAACAAAAAAAACCCAAAAAAAATAAAAATGATGAAGACTGTACTCAGATCTATGAATAACTCAAGTTATCTGTAGGAAAAAAAGACAGATAATCCAATAGAAAATAGGCTAGAGGCTTAAACAGGCACTTTATGGAAGAGATCCGAACAGCCAGTCAGTATATGAAAAGGAGTTTGACCTTTCTAGCAGTCAGTCATATGCAGATCAAAACCAAGTGCTTTCCTATCTTACCCATTCACCAGAAGATTTAAAAGTTTGAGAACACCAAGTGCTGGCAAAAATAGACTGTCAGAAACTGCTGTTGAGAAAACACACTGGTACAAAATTTCGAAACAGTTTGACACAATAAAGGTGAAGATACATAAACCTTTGACCAGGAATCCCACTTTTGTGTATGAACCCTGCAGAAAATTTATGCACCTCTGTGCCAGAATACATGTACAAAAATGTTCTTTGCAGCATTGTTAATAATATTCCTGGGCCATCATTTCACAATGTATACACTTATCAAATCATTATGTTGTGTATGTTAAATTTATACAATGTTATATGTTAATTATATTGCAATAAAACTGGATTAAAATAGGGGTGCCTGGGTGGCACAGTCAGTTAAGCACCCGACTCTTGATTTCGGCTCAGGTCATGATCTCACAGTTTTATGAGTTCAAGCCCCACATTGGGCTCTGGGCTGACAGTGCAGAGCCTGCTTGAGATTTCCCCTCTCTCTCTCTTTCTCTCTCTGCCTCTCCCCTGCTCTCACTCTCTCTATCTCAAAAAATAATAAACTTGAAAAAAACTGGGAAAAAATATTCCCAGAGCAGAAACAGCTCAAATGTCCTTCAACAGTAGAACAGCTAAATAATCTGTGAGATGTTCAGGCAATGAAGAATCATACAGTAATGAAAGTGGGTGACCTGGAGTTTACGTGCAGCTGTATAGACGAATCTCAGAAGCATTATGTTGAGTTAAAGAAGAAAAGATACATAAGTGTGATTCTAATTATGTGATTCAAATGCAGACAAAATTAAACTATCCTGCCTTGGGATATATACCTAAGTGGTAAAACTATAAGGAAGCAAGGATGGGTTATTACAAAAGTCAGAATAACATTTACTCATAGGTGAAAGGCTGGGAATCTTAATTGGAGAGCAGGTGGGGGAGGTATGGATGGGTAGAGTGGTGGTTATATGGATGTTTGCTTTCTAACTATTCTGTAAACTGTACACGTTTTAAGATCTTTATGTATGAAAACTATATCTCACTATAAAAATTAAAAAAAAAAAAAACACCAAAGCTACCTCTTGAAATGATACCGTTTAATCCTGAGTTAATCCCACTATTTTTCCAATGGTGCTTTCTGGTAGTGACTGAATAAATCGACGTGACAGCCAAATACAGTACAAATACAATGACACATGATGCTGCATTTTACCAGTAAAAATTCCCTATATTTGTGACGTCAGATAAAAATATGAAAAACCTTGCTTTAATTCCTAGGTTGGATCATTAAATGCATGCTTCCTTGCAAAGAGGAATTTCCAAGTTGATGTATATGAAGCTAGGGAAGGTATGACATTACTGAAAATTGTGAGATGTGGTTCTGATTCTCTGACCTCTTTCTCTTTACATTTTCTTTTACTGATATAACCATTGTATATCAGTGGTATTTCAGAATAGCAAGAAAAAGATTTCCACTGTAAAACATTCCTCTATCATCTTTCTCTTTCCTTTGTGTGTGTGTGTGTGTGTGTGTGTGTGTCCTTATAGGTATTTTATTTTTTTTATTTTTATTTTTTTAATTTTATTTTTTATTTTTTAAAATTTTTTAATTTTTAATTTACATCCAAATTAGTTAGTATATAGTACAACAATGATTTCAGGAGTAGATTCCTTAGTGCCCCTTACCCATTTAGCCCATCCCCCCTCCCACAACCCCTCCCGTAACCCTCAGTTTGTTCTCCATATTTATGAGTTTCTTTTGTTTTGTCCCCCTCCCTGTTTTTATATTATTTTTGTTTCCCTTCCCTTATGTTAATCTGTTTTGTCTCTAAAAGTCCTCATATGAGTGAAGTCATATGATTTTTGTCTTTCTCTGACTACTAATTTCACATAGCATAATACCCCCCAGTTCCATCCACGAAGTTGCAAATGGCAAGATTTCATCTTTTTGATTGCCGAGTAATACTCCATTGTATATATATATACCACATCTTCTTTATCCATTCACCCATCAATAGACATGTGGGCTCTTTCCATACTTTGGCTATTGTTGATAGTGCTGCTATAAACATGGGGGTGCATGTGTCCCTTCGAAGCAGCACACCTGTATCCCTTGGATAAATGCCTAGTAGTGCAATTGCTGGGTTGTAGGGTAGTTCTATTTTTTGTTTTTTGAGGAAACTCCACACTGTTTTCCAGAGTGGCTTCATCAGCTTGCATTTCCATTCCTTTACATTTTAAAAAGAAAATTTTTTTTTAGAAAGAGGAACTTCATTTTTTTTAACCTCAACTATCTAAATTTAACTTAATACAAAATTACTACTGTTAGTGTTTTCTTTAAAGGAGTTAACAAGGTCTTTTAACTTGGTCCTGAATGCACCAGTTATTCAGGTGCTATCTGCTCACTCTGTCCTAAGATAATAATGAGCTGTGTGTAATAGAGAGTCTACTTTCAATGTCTTAGATCTCCGAGTGGCTAGATTTGCACGTGGAAGAAGCATTAACTTGGCCCTTTCTTATAGAGGACGGCAAGCCTTGCACGCCATTGGCCTGGAAGATCAGGTACCTTGTTAATGTATTTTCCTTGTAAAAGATAATACCTGCTATTTTCCAACAATTGCATGCTCTTGATTTCATCCAGGCTCAAAGCACCAATTAATGTCAAGAACCTTTGCATGGAAACTCAGTCTACAAAGGTTTTCCAACTTCTAAATTTGGCAGGAGGGTGAACATTGGACACTTGAGGCAGCCTGGGGAACTGGGGCATGATGAGGGCAGGGGGATCCTGTGACTCTCCCTGATGATCTCTTCCGACACTGGGTTTGCAATCCAATGGTGGGTCTCAGCCTGCAGGAAGTGTGACCTGAGGTTGCATCCAGGATGACAGGAGGCCGGCCTACAAACCTCATTCTTTTGACCATACAAGTCCATAATCTCTTACCCACAATTCTGTACTCCAAAGAGCTCTGGAAACAGAAAGCTTCTCATCACTGATTCAGCAGCAAACTTGACCAGATGTGACGCTTTTTATGGCTTAAAAAAAAAATCTTGGTTAGTGTGAATATGTTTTGCTACAGATATTTGTGCTCTGTTTTGGGGTGATGCCTCAGCGTCCACTGGGTGTTATGTGATATCCTTAGAATTACCCATCTAAAATTTGAAAACTTTAAAATCCTGAAACTGATGTGCCCTCAAGGGTTTGGATAAGAATTGTGGGTCCTCATGTAGGCTCAGCGTTGCCAAACTTCTCACTGTCTAGCAGTAGCTTGGAAATATGAACAGAAGTAATATATTTTTCTGCTATACTTTTGCTGACAAAGTGCCTTTTCAATGATCATATAAACCAGTATGGATGTCAGTTCTATTTCCAGTTTCCTCAGATATGTGTGTGGGAAAATACCTTGCATGGGGTTTTGGGAGTCCTGGGTTTTACTCCTCATGCATTGCTCTGTTTTGTGATCATGAGAAAATCACTCAGCCTCTCTGACACTGACCCATTTTCCTTAATTGTAATATGTGATTTAGACCAGATAAAAGTTAAGTCGATTCCAAAAGCTAAAGGTTAAAAAAATCAAAAATTAAGTTCTGAAGGAACATAGCTTTCCTTAAGTTTCTACAACACCGTGTTTCCACGGCTCTTTGCACTATTTTTTTAATTTTTTGAAAATATTTGAAAACTCACATTTTAAAACCGATATCTGTCTTATTCTATGATGCCATATTATGCTAATTGAAATTGATATTTCTTGGTTTATTTCAGATTGTAGCCCAAGGTATTCCCATGAGAGCAAGAATGATTCACTCTCTTTCAGGAAAAAAGTCTGCAGTTCCCTATGGGACCAAGTCACAGGTTGGTTTACCCTGAAGATAATGTTTACTTACAGTGGAGTCTAATGTCTGGAACTTGACCCTTGCTTATTGGCCCTTCCTGTCTCTAGATCTGTCTTTGACATTGCCTGTGTTGGTCTGCAATTTGGACACATACACTAGTTAATAAGTTAATCCATAGGAGATGAGATGCTTACAATAGGGCTCAGTTTCTAATAACCCCATTCAATAGAAGTAAGTTACGTTGTCATCACTATTAGGCCCTTTGCCTCTACGCGTTGTTCATGTTGGCCTGGGACACCCTTTCTCTCCCATCTCCTTTCAGTTACACAGAGAAGATTACTATGTATTTATTGTCAAGCATAAAATGCAAGAACAACTCTAGAGGGTTTTACACTGTTGTTACCTTCTCCAAACTGACTCTCTTGCCCTAAATTTAACTGTAATGGAATTTAGAGAATGAACCAAAAATGTGTTTAGTGCTATATAATTTCTAAAACAACAGAGGCCAGATGGTGAAATCAAGTTTACAAAAGAAAATTCATTATTCTGCTTTGTGTTTCTATTATCTTTACATAGTAACACACGGAGTGGGGAAAGTATGTATTTTTATCTAATATTTATACCTTCTAAGTTTGTTTCTTTGAGACAGAATGAGTGTACCAAACAGCTATCAACCAGAGAAAAACTCCAACTTGATTTTCCAACAAGGCCTTATTTTATTAAAGGCAGAGCCCAAACGAAGTTTATATTCTTTGAGTCTCTGAGCTCCCACAGAGCTCCCACTGCAGGTGGATTAGCGATTCTCAGACTCCTCTGGGATCTTGTTAAAGTGTGGAGTCAGATTCTGTAGGGCTAGAGTGAAGGTAGAGATGATGCATTCCAAACACACCCAAGTGGTGTCCATGCTGCTGCTCCATGGACCACATTCTGGGCAGCAAGAGATAAAGCACATGTGCGCATGGGAACAAAGTCTGTGTGGCTCTTGTGATGATACAAGTGGCTGAAGCACCTCACACCCGTTAGGATGCTACTCTCAGAAAACAAGAATGAAAACAGAAAATAACAAGTACTGGAAAGGATGTAGAGAAGTTGGAATGCCTGCGCACTGTTGGTAGGAATATAAAATGCTGCAGCCACTATGGAAAACAGTGTAGCCATTCCTCCAAAAATTAAAAATAGAATTTCCCATATGATCCAGCAGTTTCTCTTCTGGGTATGTATCCAAAAGAACTGAAAGCAGGGAATTGAAGAGATATTTGAACACTCATGTTCATAGTAGCATTACTTATAATAGCCAAAAAGTGAAAGTTACCCAAATGTCCATCAATGGAGAAACAAAATGCGGTGTCCATGTATGTAAGATAATAAAAAAATCTATATTGGTTTCTACCCCTTGTTCCTGGCACAGAACTCCTAAAACTCTTGTAATTTCCTAAGTGATAAGAGCACTACGAGATCTTTTCTTCTAATATTTGGTCTTTGATTGTAATTCCTAATCCAGAGCTCCTAAATCCCTTGGAATTTCCTGGGTGATAAGAGTGTCTTTTGTTCTAATGAGGTAACTCTCAGTGGGCTCCTGGATGGGGGCTGGTCACCAGAAAGACCAAGCCTTAATTGGAAGTTTGGAATTTTCAGCCCCACCCATCCGAAGAGAGGGGAGAGGGGCTGGAAGTGGAGTTAATGATCCAACATGCCCATGTGATGAAGATGCCACAAAAATCCCAAAAGTATGGGGTTCAGAGAGCTTCCAGGTTCATGAACACAAGGAGGTACTTGGAGATGGCTCACCCACAGAGGGCAAACACATATCTTGCCCTACACGTTTTTCCATCTAGATGTTTATCTGTACCCTTTAAACAGTAAGTCTACTGTTTTCCTGAGTTCTGCGAGCTGCCCTAGCAAATTAATTGAACCTGAAGAGGGGCTCATGGGAACATCTAACTTACAGCTGACTGGTTAGAAGCCCAGTTGCAAACTGTATTGCCATTGGCATTTGAAGTGCGTGTGGGGGAGTGGGGGGTACAATCTCATGGCACTGAACCCTAACCTTTAGGATCTGAGGCTATCCAGGCAGATAGGGTCAGAGTGATTAAATTGTGGGACAGCCAGCTTGTGTCACTGAGAAATGGCCTGGTGGAGGAATCTCCCCCCTCTCCCCACCCCGCGAAACACATCTGGTGTCAGAGTGTTGTGCATGTGGTAGTAAGTGGGAGGAAAGAAGATATTCACCAGAGGAGAAGGGGAGGTTTTCTATACAACATACACTGGAATACTATTTGGCCTTAAAAAAAAAGATTGTGACACCTGCTACAACATGGTTGAAACTGGAGGGGACTTTATACTAAGTGAAATAAGCCATTCACAAAAGGACAAATGCCAAATTACACTTATGTGAGGTATCCAGAGTAGTTAAATTCATAGAAACAGAAAGTAGAATGGTGGTTGCTAGGGCCTGGAGGGAGGGAGAAATGGGGAGCCATTGCTTAATGTGTACAGAGTTTCAGTCTTATAAGACGAAGATTTCTGTGGATGGATGTTGCTGATGCCCATACACAGTGTGAAGGTATTTAATGCCACTGAACTGTGTACTTAAAAAGGGGTTAAAATAGTAAATGTTATATCATGTGTGTTCTACTCGATAACATTTATTTAAAAAGTGGCAGAAAGTAAAACATTCCAACAACTAAGGGCCTATGGGAGATGGGAGGGAGTGGGGAAAGATCCATTTTTTTCCATTTAGTGACTTTCTAAAATAGTAACCTGGGGCACCTGGGTGGCTCAGTCGGTTAAGCGTCTGACTTCGGCTCAGGTCATGATCTCACGGTCCGTGGGTTCGAGCCCCGCGTCGGGCTCTGTGCTGACAGCTCAGAACCTGGAGCCTGTTTCAGATTCTGTGTCTCCCTCTCTCTGACCCTCCCCTGTTCATGCTCTGTCTCTCTCTGTCTCAAAAATAAATAAACGTTAAAAAAAAATTTTTTTTTTAAATAGTAACCTGCTTATTTATGGCATGGTAAAAACATAGGTACAGAGTCTTAATGTATGAGCCAGGCAGGAGAAAGAAGGGGAAGAAGATCCACTGATCATCCCTGATCAGATAAACAGTTTTGGATAATTAACATGTCCTGTTCAAGTGGCTCCAAGCTGGGCTTGGCGTTGTAGGAAAGGAACACAAGGTTCACACATACCAGTCAAGGGTAAGCTATACCTACTAAACGTATCCTGTCATAAACACTAACTCTTCTGTGTTCCATACTGCGTGCTAGTGCTGGTTACTGAGGACTGGGAGAGGAGCTTGTAAGCATTGAGGACAGACGGTAATCAAGTTCTTGCAAAAAGAACTCTTCTGAGAGATGGAGTGCTCAGCTGTATGATTTGGAGAGGGAAGAAGCTTCAGTTTTCCGAGAAGACCTCACGGAAAAAGCGAGGATTGAGGCGGACATTTTGTTTAAATATTAAATCGACAGCAAAATAGTGTTCTCCCAATTAAAGGAGCATCCGTCTATGGACGGAAGTTGGGTGAGACAAGAACTCTAAAAATATATAAATGTTTAAGTGTCCAGTGTGTATTGGGTAAGAACACTTGTGATGCACTTTCGCATTACAGAATCATAGCATGATCAGCAACCTTGGATTCGTTGAATCCAACCACCTTGTTTTACGGATGATGAGACAGCCTGCATGAGTACATGAGGTCAACATCAAGGGAGGCACAGGGCAGGTGTCCTCATGGACAGTGGCCAGTGCAACATAGGTGTAGGAGGCGCTCCCAGGAGTGCTGGGCAGTATTGCTAAATTGTATTATTGCTTTTGCTAAATTGAGAGTGACCACAGTAATCATCCCTATCTTTGTCTTGGATTCACAGGGAGTTAGCTAAGAAGGCCAATTCTGACATCATTCCCTCCCCAGAGACTGAGCCAACAAAGTATGAGTATACAGAGGAATAAAATATGGTTCAGAATATCGGAACATTAGATGAGCAGAGGGAAGTGGACCTGAGCACCAAACTGAGTTTCTTACCCCCAGCACTGGAGTGGGGGTGGGACAGCTTCATTTCTACTGGTGCCCAAGAGGGTGAAGGTGTTGGTGGGAGTTACCATATGGGACCTTCAACACAGAAGAAGCAGGAAGTGATCACTCACCCACGGTCCTGTCATTCTCAATTCTTAAGAACTCAGTCAGTGCTAAATTTGCAGCCACCTTTCTTTCTTTGGTTTGCATCATTACTCTTATGACAGGGCTGAACATGGGGCCTCCTTTAAGAACTACATAAAATTGCCTTGAATCACTCAATTCCACAGCCTGTGGAAGTCAAAAGCCCTCCCCATGACCCCAGGATTTCTGCAAATCCCCAGGCAGCCCATCTTCTGTTGGCATCAACCTTCTCTGAGCCTCCTTCCTCCAGCTGTTGTATTCTCTGCCTTTCCTCCCTGGCAGGGTTCAGACTCTTCCAGTCTTGCTCATTCCAGCCATCTCCCTCCCAAATTGTCCTGGGAACTATCAAAATATTCTCTGACATACAGAGCAGGTCAGAGCTCCCCAATTTTTTTAATGATGCAGAGAAAAAATTTTTTTAATTTTATTTTAATTCCAGTGTAGTTAACATACAGTGTTATATTACTTTCGGGTGCACACGATAGTGATTCAACACTTCCATATACTACTAGGTGCCCATCAGGATAAGTGTACTCTTAATCCCCTTCACCTATTTCTCCCATTCCGCCCCCACCTCCCCTAGCTCCCCAGTTCCTATGCCCCAAATAGAGGAATAGAGCCCCCTTAGTAGAAAACATTCCCTTTTACAGGCTTTCAGGATATAGGGTGTAAACATGTTTTTCTGAAATATTTGAAAAAGTCAGCACTGCAACTCTTGTTCTACAAATCTCCAAAGGAGATTATCAAACTTCCTTTAGGTTTCATTGTTAATGTTTTGGTTACAAGGACCTCTTTATACTTCCTGACTTGTTTCTTCTTTTTTTAATCACTGTTGTATTTTATTAAGGACATTTGTGAAGGTTCGTTTGAAACAACCTGGTCTGTAAAATACAACTGAGTCACTAAGCAGCAACAGACAGAAGCCAGTTTCAGTCTTGGATCAATGTTGAATTCATTTATAATTACTCTACTATATGTCTAGGAAGAATACATAGGATTTTTTAAAATGCAATATGATGAGTAAGGACAGTTGAATACTGACTCACAAAATAGACTAAATTGTAGTCATTCGAGCTATTTGAAATTTATGGCTGCCAGCTGACAACCAGAGTTCTTTTTTGTTTTTATCATTGTTGTGATAAATAAGTTCAATAAAGCTATCCAGATAGAAAATGTGGAGCTGGACTATGAGAACTATTTCTTTGTAGCCTTCACCAGAGATGCAGTTCCCCCCCCCCCCCAGTCTTATTGAGAAACAATGGATGTTCATCACTATATAAGTTCAAGGTGAACAACGCTATAATTTGATTAACATGTATGGTGAAGACTTGTTTGTTCTTATTTTTTCTTCATAAGACCAACTTTTTAGAATAGGCATTGGAGAAGTGGGGCTTGATGGGGGAGGCTCTAACTTTCGCCTGCAGATGCCGGGTAGAAGGACAGGGACTCTCCACAGGACCCATGTGTGTATCAGTTCCCAAATGATGCAGATGTCAACCAAGCCTGGCCACTGATAAGGAAAGAATAGTTTCCCTCCGTATATGAGTTTCCCTAATTTAAATGTTTCCAAACATATTTTGAATGGCAAGTGTGGTTTCCATTGAAATTAGGTCATTAATGACACAGAAGACTGGAAAACAGAACAAAAGAGGCAGAGAATGAAGTCCTGTTCATTTTAATTCATAGCAAAGACACAGGAAGCCCCTCTTCAGTCATTGCCTCTGTAGCATGACTGAATTGTTTTTACACCAACTGTAGGGTTCACTGTTAATATTAAATGTCTACTTTGGGATGAGGTGAAGATTTATAAAATGAGCATATTTGTATGAAATGATGTGATGTTTCAAAATTTGGGAAACATATGCTTTAAAGTTTTAAAGAATAAGTTCACCCTGAAGTGTGAGGTTGTATTATGACTTTCACGGGCCCTAGGTGGGCACTTTCGCCTTTGTGGGTCCCTCTCCCTCTGAAACAATAAATATTAAAAATTAGATTTTAGGAGGGCATTGGTATAAAGATGAAAATAACCCAGGCTGGGGTGCCAGGGTGGCTCAGTCAGTTAAGCATCCAACTTTGGCTCAGGTCATGAACTCATGGTCTGTGGGTTTGAGCCCCACGTCAGGCTCTGTGCTGACAGCTCAGAGCCTGGAGCCTGCTTCAGATTCTGTCTCCCTCTCCCTACCCCTCACCTTCTCATGCTCTGTCTCTGTCTCTCAAAAATGAATAAACATTAAAAAAATAAATAAAAATAAAATAACCCAGGCTGTATTCATTCTCATAGATTCATTACATTTATTTTTTTTCTTCTAATTTCAGTATAAACTAAAATTAAAACATTTTCGTGAACCCCTAAAAGTATGTGGACCCTGGGCATTGTGCCCACTGTGCCTTTTGGAACAGGCGGCCCTGTTTAATTGTCCTATAAAGTCAGAAATAAAGAACACATGTCCCAGGGAGGGCTGACCCTGCTTCTGTGCACAATTTCCTCACCATTACCATCCCCCCCAACACACATTCCTTTCACATTTAATGAATGCCTTCCAGGTAGTCTCTTTAGGAAATACCACATTTATTCCAATGTCGCTGTCATTACTGAAGTTTTTCTAACACATCAATTTGTAGATCCAAGATGAAAATATAAGATGTTGTTAAAACTACCTTAGTAAAAATAACATTTTTGCTATAAAAGAAGGATTTGGTTTTTATAATATCAAACCTTGAAAAAGCCAAAGTTGTAACTTGAACATTGTTTTATAGGTATTTGGTTAAAGTGTTTATTTTTAAAAGGCTAATTAGCTAAATGGTTATAAAACTAAGTTTGCAAACTTCTGCTAAGTATTTCCTATTGCTGAATGAATAATAATGAATAATGTGAATAATAATGAATAATAATGAATAATATTTGTCTATTCTTCAGAAGTAAACAGTATCTACTATATTTTTCTTGCAGTATATTCTTTCTATAAGCAGAGAAAATCTAAACAAGGAGCTGTTGACTGGTAAGTCCAATGCTTTATTCAGTTGTCATTTTCAGTAAAGCACGTAAGCCTAACCCTGTTACGTGATTCACTGGGATTTGCTTACTATTCCTTTTCATGGGTTATTCATGGGTTATTAAGGGCAAGGCTATGTACAATACAAAGTCCTTGAAAAGTAGTAGTGATGCATCCTCTGGCATCTCTTTTTCCTCTTGTCACTGATCTAAATAAAAATCATTTGTTCAACACACGTTGAATTCCTATTGTCTTTTCAACACTGGAATGAATGAATGTTCACCCTGAAGAACTCATGGACTAGAGGAACAACAGATACCCTCGAATGATTTGCAAAAAGACACGATTAGCTCTTCACTATGGAAAGATAAAAAGCAGTAGTTGAAGGCTGAAGAGGGCTGCAGTCTTCAGAGTATTATGATAATCCCTGGGTGCATAAAGCCAACCCTGAACTTAAAGCCAGAGCACAGGGGCCAATTTGTAGGAATTGTAGGAAACCAAATAGCAGAGGGTGTAGGAGGTTGAAAAAGAGGAAGGCATAAAACATACCTTGAGGACTGTAATGTGTTACAGACACACCCATTAATGGAGAAGCCACTGGATTGCAAATTAAACTTGCAGCATGGATGATCAGTGCAATCACTTGCCAGGTAGCCCTTGGCCATAACAGCTTTTTCTCCTCTTCAGTATTTGTGCTAATTAGATTCATTCCCTGCAGAACATAACACTTGAGTAATTCTATCTTTTTTTACATTTTTTAAATATGAAATTTATTGTCAAATTTTCCATACAGCAGCCAGTGCTCATCCCAAAAGGTGCTCTCCTCAATACTATCTTTTAAATCAACTCCTCTCTGTAATCCAGCAGCCTCTGAGTTCTGGAGAGCAGAGTTTCTACATGATTATCTGTGTTTCTCCCCACCCTTCTACCCAGAATGATTCTGCAGTGTTTCTGTTGAATTGAATTGAGCTGGCAGGAGGTGTGCTGGGAAGATCACTCTAGCTGATTCACCACGGACTTCAGAAATAGGGCTCAATATTCTTCTTAATTTTACTTCTTGACTTACATTTGCAAGACCATCTTTTGGATGGGTAGATGGGGGGGGGGGTAGGTGGCTAGATATACTGATATTGATCTCAAGAAGCCACAAAACAGCTTTTTAAAAAGTGGTATGGCCAACCTAAGACAATCTCTTTAGAGTATCTCTGAATTTATTAAGAATGAGAGCACTCACTGAGACCCCGGGAAGTGCGTTAAGTGCTCTATAGAGCACTCTATAGATGCTCTATAGCGCATCGATTTTTATAACCCTCCCAACAGCTCTGTGAGGCAGGAACTCCTTTTCCCTCAGTTTGACAGGGGAGGAGGCTTCTCATGCTCCCCGTACAGCAGCCCACACTGCTAATAAGTGGTAGAGTCTGTGCTGGAACTGGATCTGTTACTCCAAAGTCCATGCCTTTATCTCCTAGAGTCAGTGCCTCCAATATTACACATGTGAAATATCTGCTAGCAGTAGGAGCTACAACCTGGGAAGAGCTGATCTTGGTGGACAGACCAGAAGCTCCCATACCTGGTTTTCCTTGGGAACGTTCTGCACAGTGTGCAATTTCATAAATGCCAGAAATATGTGAATAAAGTGTACATGAACTTTCTCTTTTTTTCATTTCACTTATTTTATTTTTATTTTATCTTTTTTTAATAAGTTTCAAGTTTTTATTTAAATTTGTTAGTTAACATATAGTGTAATATTAGTTTCAGGAGTATTTAGTGTTGCATAAAATACCCAGTGCTCATCACAAGTGCCCTCCTTAATACCCATCACCCATTTAGCCCATTCCCCCCCCCCCCCCGCCCCCCTGGGCCCCGCCGAACAGACTCTCAACCTCTAAACGTTGTTTGGCATATAAACTCTTTCACACAGCTGCCCTTCCTTTACACAAACATGTGAGCTGCCAGCTCCATGTGCAAACAGTCCCTCCTGACTGCACAGCCTCCCCTCTGAAGGTGTGGTAACAAAATCATTCCCCTGCATCTCATGTAGGATTGTTTCATGGTTCACTGTCCAGGGCCGGGAGGGAGGGGTTTGTTAATAATTGTTAAGTAAAGCAAGCAGGAAAAGGACATGCAATCAAGTAAGTTTGATAAATCCTGCATGAAACAAGTTTTGAAAGTTTTCTTACAGTATTTCTCAGGGCCTTTATTCAGCTAGTCTGCATTATGGATTTTCTAGGGCAACACTGTCCAAGATTTGGCCACAAAGGCCAGCCACTTGTATAATTTAACATTTTATATTAACCACATTTAAAGGCCTAAAAAGAAACAGGTGAACTTAATTTTAACAATATATTTATATCCAAAATATAATCATTTCAATGGGTCATCAATGGAAGACAGTGATGCATGAGACCTTTTTTATTTGGTACTAAGTTGTCAAAACCCAGTGGGTGCAACACATCTCCATTTGGACTAGCCACATTTCAAGGACTTGAGCCACGTGTGGTTGAGGACCAGGACCGCACAGCCTAGAAGGTCAGAGTGTTAGCATTTTTCCAATCACTCTGACCACAAAACAGTTTTTTTAGGGAGCATATTCCAGGACTAGTGTTCTGTGAAAAATTCTTTGGGATGTATTAGTGTGCACTTAAATAAAAAATAAACGTAATTTAATTTAATTTTTTCAAGAGTTAAAACACATTTAGGGTTTATAAAAGATATCCTTAGTTGTTCAGATAAATTCTGATTTCTCCAAAGTTATTTGTCAAAAGATTTCTTAAACATAGGTAAGTAGATCTGACTTGTAGCTTTAAGAACAGTAAATAACCTATAATTATAGATCTCCTATCCATGAGAATTAATAGGGGCAAAAATCATATTTTACTGCTATGGCAAGAATATGATAATTCATTAATTTCTATAGATTGCTAACAGGCAAAATAAAAAAAAAAAAGCACCAGAATACTTTGATTGTATTTATTGAGAAGTTTTAGATCTTCTTACTCATTTTTTCCCCTCAGTGTTCCAGTGTTTGATCACAAAAAGAAATTAGTATCAAAATCTATATCTGTGACTTGACTCAGAAGTCTAGAGAACTACTAAAAAGAGATATAGAATGAAGCATAGCATGAGAAGAGGAGTTTGGCTGAGTATTTGTAATCACAGAATCAGAAATTAGAGGCAAATTTTAAAATATGTGATGCCTGCTTCTTTTCCAGGGTGACAACCATCACAGTAACGTAAGAATTTGCATAATGGAATTAGTTGTATTTTTTCGGATGAGGATAGTTGATTTGCATTCATCTCTTTTACTACCAAATTATCCTAGAACATTTGCCAAATAGTTGTCAAATTACCACTTTGTGCTAATTCATTATTATAGTCTTAAGAATAAACATCTCTATCATTACTGTTCTCAGGAAATAACAATTTCAATTTCATTAAGTGAAATAAGAATTGGAATTTCATTTCCATTTGCTCATTTTCTTTGTCTCCTCAGCTGTTGAGAAATACCCCAATGCAAAGGTGCACTTTGGCCACCGGCTGTTGAAATGTAATCCTGAGGAAGGAAGGATCACAGTGCTTGGGTAATCAGTGGTCTTGACTGCAGAGGTGAAGGGTTAGAGCAGTGAACTGTATCAGTATACTTTGTTCTTTGGCTTCTTTGAAAGATTTAAATGATCACTAAAAGGGACTCAAAGAAACATCAAAAACCAGCCTTTGGATGACTTCTGAATACCAACACAAGTGACTCTTCTTGATTCTCGTGCGGGCTCAGCATTCTACCACGTTCCACACTGGTAGCCACACTCTTCAAACGCTCTCTGCCCTGTGTTCCCTCTCCTCTTTCTGGAAACTATTTGCCTCTCCTGGGCTGCCTCTATGTCCTCTAAAGTTCCTAGCTCCATGTCCCATCCTTGGGACATGTCATGGATTCCCAGTCCACTCAACCACCACTTAAAAATTCCCTTGGCTAAAATGAACCTCCCTAGCCCATGCCTCTGTCTCCCCTCTCAATCCTTCTTTCAGTACTAATCCATGTTAATGTTCTGTTAAACACCTTCACAGGCACTGCTTGCCATGCTTTCAAACATATCTTAAAACTTGACCATCTATTTCTCTCCAAGCATGTCCAGTCCTGACCTCCTTAATGCCGTTAATAATTAGAATCATTCTTGGTGTGCCCTTTTCCTTACTTTCTCCCATTAAATCTATGACCCTGCCCCATCTTTCTTACTCCCCGGTTGGCTTCAGAGCCTATGTCTTTCTTCTGAGGCCCATGGTCCCTGGGTTCTCACACGTGCACACGCAGTCTACTGCAATCACCTTGTCCTCTCCTTGTCCCCTCCCCCCTGCACTCTGCCTCTAGTTCAATACCTCCAGTGCCAAATGAGTTTTCCTAAATTACCACTCTTCATTCACCATCCCCTCAATGGAAAAAGTTATTTTCTCTTTTGCCAGAAGAATGTATTTAAACCTTTTGTCTTAACATTAAAAATTCTCTTCTTCTCCTCCCTCTTTTCCTTCCCCATATTGTACTCTTTTCTTGAGCTTGTCTTCCAATACCCTCCACTCACGCTAAACACACTGTTCCTGGCAACTCCTGTGCCATCTCTGCCCTGGTCCATCCCTTCCCTCACTCTGCCTTCTTCTCAAGACTCTTCCTTTGTGCAGGGGACTCAAGCCTTAGTCACATTTCATTGGCCTGGCATGTCCTTATTAATTGGTGTAGTGGTGTTATTCTCATTCTCATGAGCAACACCACCATAGAGGTGAGGGTTGTCATCTTTACTCTATAGCTACCAACTCTAAGCTCAAAATCAGATATGTACAAGTGAGGAGTGGCCCCCTTGAGTTGCTACTTTTTATATCCAAGAAGAGGAACAGCATCATTTTTACCACTAGATTATTTTTTTTTTGGATGGTTCATTTTATTTTTCAGATCTGACAAAGTTCCCAAAGATGCCACTTATGACCTCATTGTAGGATGTGATGGAGCCTACTCAACTGTCAGAACTCACCTCATGAAGAAACCACGCTTTGATTACAGCCAGCAGTACATTCCTCATGGGTACATGGAGCTGACGATTCCACCCAAGAATGGGGATGTAAGTCCTTTCCCTTCTTTGGCTTCTTCCCATAGCCCTCCTGCCCCTTGGACTAGTGAAGATGCATATTCTAGTGCACTTGTTCTCAATAGCATATTTGGATGAGTTCTGAGGTCTGCTATAGTCCTTTGCAAAGAATAATAAGTTGGGTGTACAAGTATCCCTTTAATATAATTTTGGGGATCCTGGATGGCTCAGTCAGTTAAGCATCTGACTCTTGCTTTTGGCCCAGCTCATGATCTCATAGTTTGTGGGTTCGAGCCCCTCATTGAGCTCTGTGCTGACAACCTGGAGCCTGCTTGGGATTCTGTCTCCCTCTCTCTCTGCCCCTCCCCTGCTTGCATTCTCTCTCTCTCTCTCTCTCTCTCTCTCTCAAAAATAAATAAATAAACATCAAAAAAAAATAACATCACTTCTCTCCCTTGCCTTCAAGATATGCTTTCTTGAGTGGTCAGGAAAGAAGAGGAATTACAGCTATCCTACTGGGAACACAGAGGGAATTTGTCTGACATAATAATGTCATTTTTCTCTTTTTTCTTGGTAGAAAAAAAGTGGGTCAGGAATCATTCTGTATACTGACAATCCAGAATTCTTATACTCATGATTATACCAAGTAATGATTATTAAATAAAATGAATAGCAAGCTAATGCAAAGAGATTTTCATTGCATGTTTTCTCATTTCCTGGTTCCCAGGTTAAAACCTATGGGGCTTGAGGCAAATACATCATAGCTATGTTTTATATTGTCGTAGCAAATAAATGTAGAATCTTATTAAGGGAAGTTAAAATACCAACAGAAGCAATAAGGATATTGGCTTATAGGTAAAGATAAGTAAATAGCACTAATTTAAATTTGAGTTACATAAAGAACATCTATTTTTAAGGTATTTTTAAGATGTAATTTATCCTATCTGAAATTCACACGTCTATAACATAGCTAGTCAATTTGTGATAGTGCTATTATATACCAGGTATATACCAAATTGTATGAGCCAGTCCGATCTATAATATATCACTAAATCATTGTTTTCCTAGTTCTTCCTCCTGGTCAGAAAAGTATTTAGTAATTCTTAAGTGCTAATTTTACATTTTTCAGGTGAACTTTGTTCTCATGGCCCAGGATCTGATAATTATGTTTTACAAGATAATAGGATTCTGTTAAAAATTGTCCCAGACTAGGGGCCCCTGGGTGGCTCAGTCGGTTGAGCTTCCGACTTTGACTCAGGTCATGATCTCACGGTCTCTGAGTTCGAGCCCCGTGTCAGGCTCTGTGCTGACAGCTCAGAGCCTGGAGCCTGCTTCCGATTCTGTGTCTCCCTCTCTCTCTGACCCTCCCCCATTCATGCTCTGTCTCTCTCTGTCTCAAAAATAAATAAACATTTAAAAAAAATTGTCCCAGACTTCAGTGGAATCAGGCCTTTTAATGTAGATTTAAGATAGCCATTTATTTTCTAGGTGTTCATATTTAATAGTGATAATTATTGGTTAACAAAAACTCACTGCTTTAATTTAATTTTTTTTTAATTTACATCCAAGTTAGTTAGCATAAAACTCTCTGCTTTTAAATAAGAAACACCGTTTTGACATAGCAATGGGACCCAGGCATGGGAGCATTTTAATATGTCCTCAAAATAATCTCAGGAAAACTAACTTCCTTTCCTCCCTCCCTTCCTCCCTCCCTCCCTTACTCACACTTCCTAAATTCCCTCCCTAAAACACTGTCCATTTCTGCCACCTCTGCTTTGCTCAGCAAGTTTACCCCCGCCCAGAAGCCACTGTCCTTCTCTTCTTATCCAATCAATGAATCCTTCCATACTTTTAACCACTTCAACCCCACAGATGTCTTACCTGCCCAGCTTTTACTTCCTATACTTCTACCTCAGCATCTGCCTATTCACCTGTGCCATAACCTGAGGCCAGACAGTTATGTACTCACTCATTTCTGTGTCTGTGTGTTGAGCTTTCTTTGAGCCTCTGAGATCAAAAGCCAGGAAGAAAGACAGAAATAACTCCAACAGAGTGTGAAAATGCTGGCTAGGAGCCTAGGCTGTGCTTTATGTGTTTTTACCATGTAAGAGACACACATGGCAGGTGCTCCACAACCTTTGTAAAAAGTAATGCAAACTCAGAATGGTTGGAAATTGATTGCATGTTCTTATGTATATCATACCCCCGGGAATCTTCAGAATTTAGGTCGATAGATATGCCCAAACAATCAAAACTCAGGCTCTTACTGGGTTGTCACGGGGTCAGTAAAGAGAGCAGATTTCTGTAGGAAAGAAGTGATAAGAAGCTTGTGTGTAAAATTTTATTTTTCCCATGAACTGTAAACTTAGGACCTTTCCATTATACAAATAAGTCCTCAAGTAAGGTGAACAATAAAGTATAAAGATATTACACACACATATATATGTACATATACATACATAGTTTGTATATGCATATATAGCATGCCCATATATATGTATGTGTATAGGTGTGTTTTTGTGTGTGTGCATGGAAATAGAGAGAGAGAACATCTCACAGTATGTTCTTAATTCTTGATTATATCTGGTATCAACTATATCTGATACCACCTAAGTTATATGAGTTTGTAAAGTCAGGACAGAAAACATTTTTAAGACCATTTCTACTTTATTTATTTATTTTTTTATGTTTATTTTTTTGAGACAGAGTGTGAGTGGGGGAGGGGCAGAGAGACAGGAGGACAGAGAATCCGAAGCAGGCTCTACTGACAGTAGAGAGCCTGATGTGGGGCTTAAACTTAGGAACAGTGAGATCAGGACTTGAGCTGAAGTTGGACGCTCAACTGACACCACCCAGGTGCCTCGCCAGTTTCTACTTTAAATAACAGTAGATGAGGGGCGCCTGGGTGGCTCAGTCGGTTAAGCGGCTGACTTCGGCTCAGGTCATGATCTCGCGGTCCATGAGTTCGAGCCCCGCGTCGGGCTCTGTGCTGACAGCTCAGAGCCTGGAGCCTGTTTCAGATTCTGTGTCTCTCTCTCTCTGACCCTCCCCCATTCATGCTCTGTCTCTCTCTGTCTCAAAGATAAATAAACGTTAAAAAAGATTAAAAAAAAAATAACAGTAGATGTGCTTATCATCATGTGTATGATACTATTTGAGTTGCTATGGAAACAATTATAACATAAGCAGAAACAGTTTTATAGATGTGCTGCATTAATGCCCTAATCAAACATAAATATACTTTTTCCCTACAGTATGCCATGGAACCTAATTATCTGCATATTTGGCCTAGAAATACCTTTATGATGATTGCACTTCCTAACATGGTAATACAGAATTTGTCAATATAATTTGTATCTGTAATTAATGTTTTTCACTACATACTTTCGTATTTTGCATGTATGCCTAAATTCTTTTGTACTTAGCATATGTATACCTAACATTATTGTTTAGTCTCTTCAGTGATTGCATCATTGCAACTTTGGGGTTCTTGAGGAAAAACCTGAAGGAATTCCAATTATTTATAGTGGAAAGGAGATTTAATATATATAAATGATAAACGATAGATTGTGGATGGTGGTGCCTGTCATCTCTCCCAAGACGGTGTACGAGGAAATGGTGTGCAAATAAAGTCAAAGAGATTCGGGTTCTACATGAGGCGGGACTTCCAGTCTTTGAGGTCTCTGGGACATTGGAATATGCATTATCAAAAAAGAGCATGGCTGTTCTTCCATTAGACCCTAGAGACATTTTTTTTTCATTATATATCTGGCTCTGTATTTCTCTAGTTGGTCTATTTTCCCTTGGTAGCAACACTGATGCCCAGTGCCTCTTAACACCGTTTGAAAAGGAGAGAGAGAGGGAATAAGTGGGAAGAAATTCAATCCAACCACTATTCAATCCAACGTATTAGTAATCCAAGGAGTGTAGTATTGGCTCGGTGAAAATGGCTGAGGTTTACCATGTAGAAATTCTAATAACTGAGAAGCTGGGGAGTAGCTGGGACTTGGTGGGGCTTTTCTCTGGGAATGAGGTTTGGGAAGGATGCCTTTCCTGTCTGCCTGGACATTCCTCCCAGGTGCCCCTTGGCCACAGCAAGAACCTGAGGTTAGGGCTCCACATATTCTCTCACACGCTTCCTCTTCTTGCAGAACAAATCTTTCACATGTACTTTGTTCATGCCCTTTGAAGAGTTTGAAAAACTTCTAAGCAGCAGTGATGTGCTGAATTTCTTCCAGAAGTACTTTCCAGATTCCATCCCTCTAATTGGAGAGTAAGTTTCAAGATGTGCAATTGTGCCTTTTGCTCCACTGTTTTGATTTATTCAAGATTCAAATAAAGGTCATGCACCTTACTTCAGTTTGGATTAAATGTGACTGATCCTGATGTGACCTGGACAGGAAGCCTGCCTTCGGTCAAAAGTCTAAGTGGGCGTTGTGCTGTGAGCAGGGATTCTGAAAACCCCATGCCATGGTCACCTTTCCCTGAGAAAAACAAGTAACCCATGTCCCCAGGCCTTTCTGCCTCCTGGGCAGGCTCTCAGGTCCCTCCCAGTTGTGCTGCAGAGCTGGGCTGTGCCTCCCTCTGCTGGTGGACACACAGGTCCAAGGCCCAGCAGATGCAAGTCTCTGGTTCCCCATGTCTTGGGGCCCTCACAGTAACATGCCCCAAACGGTTGATGAGGACTGGAGGAGTTCATGCCTATAAATCATTTGGCACAGGACCTGGCTCATACAGAGCTGCCCGACTGGTAGCCAGCTTGTTAGCTGTCTGGTTTATGACCCATGGCCCCTCTGGCCCCTGTCAGCGCCACCCACCCCGTGTCATTTGGTCTCATTCTGCTTCCACTGTCCCTCCCTTGAATCCAGTCCATTCTCTGCCTCCAGCAATGTTTTCGTGGAGGCAGCACAATGGTGCAGAAAGCAAGATTTAATGCTGCTTCTGCCCCTTACTCCCAAGCCTCAGATTTCTTATCTTTAAAACGGGCATCAGGATATCTACCTTTCGGGGCAGTCATGACAATGACATGCACTATGTAAAAGGGATGATCCACTACCAGCCCAGAGCGAGTCTGTTTAAAACTGTCAGTTTTCATCCTTAGCTACAGATTTGGTGTTCACTGATCCCTCCTCTGATGTTGAAGAGAAATCTCCACATGCTGCAATTTTAGTCCTTATGTTTCCTGGTTATTTCTTCCTCTCCAAACAGACTTAAAATTCTTGAGGGTAGGAGCTGTTTTTCTACTTACAGCTGCCACAAAACCTAGCTGGATATCAATTGTCCACTTCCAAACACACATAAGTTAGCACTTCATTTTAGTCTTGGTTTGGGTTCATGTGGTTTAGTCAGATGCACAACATCTTAATTTTTCCAGAAAAAACTAAAACACACCAGAATAGTTGAAAAATTGCATGACCTAGACACATGATAATAAAATCTCATGGCACATAACACACACATATTTCAAATTATTAAAATGCAGTCAAACCTATTCTTTTTGTATGTGATTAAGATCGTTGCAAACAAAACAGGTAAATGGAACAATGAGATTTCAGGAACTAGGAGAAACGTCGGTTTCTCCATTTCTCGTGTTCTTCCTGGCATTTTTTTTTTTGTGTGTTTCTCAATAAAATGCAACGGTAATGACGTCAGTACATCTGAAAGAATTACACAGGGTTTAATACCCAATCTAACATAACAGTTATGTTCTGATTGTTTTCCTCTTAAGGCAAGCCCTGGTACAAGATTTCTTTCTGTTGCCAGCCCAACCCATGATATCTGTGAAGTGTTCTTCTTTTCACATTAAATCACACTGTGTGCTGATGGGGGACGCTGCTCATGCCATAGTGCCCTTTTTTGGACAAGGAATGAATGCAGTAAGTCCTTTCTCCCGAAGTAAGTCTCTGACATTTTCCTGGGTCAGTCTCAACTGAAAAATCTTAGCTAAGAACCATGTCTGTAACTATCCTCACCTAATCTCTGACAAAACAATCAATTCCACAATCCTGCCAACGGTTTAGATTGATCACTAACTATAGTCAAGCCTTGGATTGCTTGATCCAGTAATTTCATGCAGGAAAGAGCATAAAGCTTAACATGGTTTCTATGCAGTTAGAAAATGTATTGATAGCTTGAAATTTGAGAACTCGCCTGTCAGCAATTCAAGACTTAATTAATTTTTTTTTCTAGAGATTATGCCTAAGTATATAAATGTTAGGCTCAAAAAAAGAAAAGAGCCCAAACTGTCTTTTGTTTTCTCTACCTTTTCTTTCCAAATGAAAGGAAAAAGCATTTGAATAAATGAGTTGAATAAAACTACGAGAGATTCCTGAGTGGCTCAGCCAATTAAGCATCCAACTCTTGATTTCAGCTCAGGTCATGATCTCACATTTTGTGAGTTTGAGCCCTGCACCAGGCTCTATGCTGACATCAAGGAGCCTACTTGAGATTCCCTCTCTCTCTCTCTCTCTCTGTCTCTCTCTCTCCCTCTCTGTCTTTTTCTCTTCTTCTCTGCCTCTCCCCACTTTTGCATGCGCTTTCTTTCTCCTCTCTCTCTCTCTCAAATACATAAATAAACATTTTAAAAAATTTAAACAAATAAAACTATGAAACAGATTTGATGTTGAATACTATTGCTTTCATGGAAGTTTCTAAAAATATTTCAGGAAAGAAATAGTGCTCAAGTATTAAACATTAATTTCAAGGAATCCTAAAATGATTATCTAGACAGACAATTATTTTGTGTATGTGTGTTTGATAACTATAGCTTTATAATCACAGCCTTCTATTGTTTCGGTGATTGAGATATATTTCAAGTATAAGTAGGCTATAAATCTAATCAATTATAGTTTTCCACAAAGTAGTGGCAAACATTTTGTTTTATAAAAACATAAGAACATACCAATTTTAGTAAGCTGGATAAGGGCCCAGGCTCCGGCAGTATGAGGCCCAATTCAAATCCTGTCTCCAGGATTTATTGCACTATATTCTTGCACAACTAACTTAACTACTTTCTTGTCTGTAAAATTTGGTTTTCAATAGTGCCTATATCATAGAGATTCTTGTGGAATAAATGAATTAAGTAAAAAATTTAAAAGTGTTATTATTTCAGCCTATATGAAACATTACATGCCTAAATTCCTGCAGCATTAATAGTCTATATAGCTGATAAGTATCTTTATTTGCTTCAGATGTAATTTCTATAATTGATGTGAAATTTTTTTTAATATTTACATATTTTTATATTGTCAGTAAAACTATCATTTGAATTCCTAGAAAGCAGGAAATCTATCTTTTGATTTTCTTCTCTCCACTTCGTTTAGCATACAACCTTATTAGGGTTCATTTTCTGGACTTCCTGACATTGGAAGTTTACTTTAATCTTCGCTTAAGGGAACTAAATTAATATGTGGGTTCTATCCTGTCATTAATTGCTCTAAATGTGAATCTTAAAGACCTGATTAGTTTAAATGTGACTCGAATATTCATGGTAGAGCAATATAATTATTCTTGCTTCTTAAAGAAGCAATGGAATCCTTCAAAATTACATGAGTAATTTAAAATTTTGGTCAAATTCCAAATCATTGTAATCAATACGCACCAGGCAAAGACAATCCATCAAGCATGAAGTTGATGGTCTTTTATAATTGTAATTTAATGCCAAGTGTGACTAAGCAGCTGTTGTGTGCTGGTTGAAGGTAAACATCCTATGAATTATACTCACTGACGGAAAGTCTGTTCTAATTGCTCAGAAGCTTTCATTATTTCCAGATTATTTTTTTCCATTTTTTCTTATTTCAGGGCTTTGAAGACTGCCTGGTATTTGATGAGTTAATGGATAAATTCAATAATGACCTTAGTAAGTAAAATTTTTCAAATGGACATGGACTAGCCCTATTGATTAATTGTGGACCTGTTTTTGACCCTGGATGATCACAAACCCTTGATACACATTTCCTGTTCAGGATTATAATTTTTCTATTACCAGCCTGTGCCACTGTTGCCCATGTCCAGACAAGGAACACCCAGAGAAACAGGGAAACAGTTTCTTTTAAGGTCTGTACATGGAGGCCTGTGCAGCGATCCCCACAAACAACATAGAAGCTCCCAAGACCAACGTTTGGCCAAGATATGCTCCTTGTTCTCCCTTTCCATGAGGAGACCCGAACCTGCACCTCTTACAGCATGCCCCAGAAACACTTTTAGGAGTTCCAGCACTTTCGTGCATGTTGCCTTAGCAAAATGGCAGCTTCTACTTCTATTTGCCTTTGGTTAAAGCTGATTCCACCAAATATATTGATGTGACAGAGACTGATGCCTAAAATTTTTATATGTAATGTTGAAATTAAATTAAATGTACACCATTTCATCTGTAAAAGAAGTTGCAAACAATAGCCTGAGACCTGGATAACTTTTACTGCATCTCAGAATCACATGGTCTCAAAGGCTATCTCCGAATTTAAACTTGTTTCAGGTAAGGGATAGATCCAGAGAACTGGCTTTAAACCTACATCCAGATTCCAGTCCTGACTTTCCAACTTATTAGCTGTGAGACCTTTGGAAAGTCATTCCAGCTTTTTAAAGTCTCGGGTTTTCTTTTTTTTTTTTCCATCTGTAAAGTGGGGACAATAATACCAACTTCAGAGAGATGTGAAGATGAAATAAAATGATTTGTGTAAAGCTTTAAAAATAAAATCCTGGCACAAAATGAGTTCACAGTAAATATTTGCTATGGTGTTATAGGAAGTCCTTGGACACTGTGTCTGGATCTGAAGACACTAGAGGGTCCAGGGTAAAGTTCTTCCAGTTTTCTGCCTTCCTCGTTCAGTCATCTTGCTCAGATGTTCTGGATCCAGAGGCATTTATTTTCTTACCTCCCTTATCAGCCCTGGTGTGATGGGTCTGCATATGATAGGGCTGATAGAGGGGATGGAGGGTTCCTATATCAGAACATACTGTCAACACTGGTTTTGGTTACTGCAGAACAACGATCAAACAGTACTGATTATGACAATGATACTCATAACTAGCATTACTGGACATTTCATATGTGTTGGGTATTTTGCTATGTTTTTTAATCCATTTTCTCATATGGTCTCCATGGAAAACATGGGGCAGGGGTACTATTCTTGTTCCTTTCTTACAAATTTAAGCTTAGAGATGGTGAAGTGACTTGCCCTAAGTCATATAGCTACAAGTGGTAAAGCTGGGACTGGCAACCAAGTTCTCTGACTTTTGAAATGGCATCCTTAATAGCTAGCGTTGATTGGCCATGTGGGAGTTATATTAGTCATTAATTTATCAAATATTTATTCAGTATTTACCTTTTACCACGTTAAGATTTCAGACATGAGGAAAATAGGAGGCCTCCTCCGGGAGATCACAGAAAAATGATGGAGCTGATGGTTAGCTGATAAGGTCGCTTAGGCACAATGAAACAAATGTGCATGGGGTAGCAAGAAAGGACAAAAAGGAGAGTAGCAGATTCTAAGCAGGTCTGGGGTGGTCACTGACAGTCATTTCTATGAACTGCTGTCCATTCTTAAAATAAAAAAAAATAATGATTTGGTAACCAACAAATATATTATTTTAACTTGTCATAAGTTTTATTTAATCACAATAGGTAATGCCTATTACTATGAATGTGTTACTATTCAGTATTCATAGATAATTGGTCATTCAGCCTGATCATCCAATGTTCTAAAAGATTAGAGAGAACAGTGGTAGAGTATACACCATTTAATTTGATCGGTGTAGAGGCCAGCACATTCTTACAGACTATAGTGGAATAGATGTATTATTCAACTTGGTTGAATGTATTTCAAATTGGTTGGATGTATTATTCAACTTGGCTCCTAGGTGTGTGTCTTCCTGAATATTCAAGATTGAGAATTCCAGACGACCATGCAATCTCAGACCTGTCCATGTACAATTACATAGAGGTGAGTGAGGAGGTTGGGCTCCATTCCATGTTAAGTGTACTCTTATACATGGAATTGTTGAATCACTGTATTGTATACCTGAGACTAATGTAACACTGTATGTTAATTATACTAGAATTAAATTTTTAAATTTTTTAAAAGAAAAGACTATTTGTTAGAATATCAGTGAATGATCTCATCATGTTAAGTGCACTCTTAATGCCCTTCACCTATTTCACCCATCCCCCCCCCCCCCACCTCCCCTCTGGTAACCATCTGTTTGTTGTCTGTAGTTAAGAGTATGTTTTTTGTCTCCTTTTTTCTTTGTTTTGTTGCTTAAATTCCACATATGAGTGACATCATATGGTGTTTGTCTTTCTCTGACTGACTTATTTCACTTAGCATAATACTGCCTAGCTCAATCCATGTCTTTGCAAACGGCAAGATTTCATTCTTTTTTATGGCTGAGTAGTATTCCATAGTATATAGATACCACCTCTTCTTTATTCATTCATCAGTTGATGGACACTTGGGCTGCTTCCATAATTTGGCTATTGTAAATGATGCTTCAATAAACATAAGGGCACATATACCTTTTTGAATTAGTGTTTTCATATTCTTGGATAATCCCAGTAGTAGAATTATTCATTCATATGGTAATTCAATTTTTAATTTTTTGAAAAACCTTCGTACAGTCTTCCACAATGGCTGCACCAGTTTTCATTCCCACCGACAGTGCATGATGGTACTTTTTTCTCCACATCCTTGTCAACACTTGTTGTTTCTGTGTTTTTGATTTTAGCCATTCTGACAGGTGTGAAGTGATATCTCATTGTGGTTTTGCTTTGCATTTTCCTGATGATGAGTGGTATTGAGCATCTTTTCAGGTGTCTGTTAGCCATCTGCTTTTCTTCTTTGGAGAAATGTCTATTCATGTCTTCTGCCCATTTTTAATTGGATTATTTATTTATTTTTTGGTGTTGAGGTATATATTCTTATATTTTGGATACTAACCCTTTATCAAATATGTCAAATATTGCAAATATTTTCTCCCATTCAGTAGGTTGTCTTTTAGTTTTATTGATTGTTTCCTTTGCTGTGCAGAAGCTTTTCATTTTGATGTAGTCTCAATAGTTTATTTTTGCTTTTGTTTCCTTTACCTCAGAAGATCTATCTAGAAAAATGTTGCTAAGGCCAATGTCAGAGAAATTACTGTCTGTGCTCTCTTCTAGGAGTTTAATGGTTTCAGGTCTCACATTTAGCTCTTTAATCCATTTTGAGTTTATTTTTGTGTATGGTGTAAGAAAGTGGTCCAGTTTACTGCTTTTGAAGATAGCTGAGCAGTTTTCCCGACACCATTTGTTGAAGAGACTGTTTTTTCCCCTTTGTGTATTCTTGACTCCTTTGTCAAAGGTACATTGGCCATATAATTGTGGATTTAGTTTTGAGCTTCCCATTCTGTTCCATTGATCTATGTGTCTATTTTTGTGTCAGTGCCATACTGGTTTCATTACTATAGCTTTGAATTATATCTTGAAATCTTGGATTGTGATACATCCAGTTTTATTCTTCTTTTTCAAGATTGTTTTGGCTATTTGGGGTCTTTTGTGGTTCCATAAAAATTTTAAGATTGTTTGTTCTAGTTATGTGGAAAATGCTGTTGGTATTTTGATAGGTACTGCATTAAATGTGTAGATTTCTTGGGGGTAGTATGGACATTTTAACAATCTTTGTTCTTCTAATCCATGAGCATGGAATATCTTTCCATTTGTTAATGTCGTCTTCAGTTTCTTTCATCAATGTTTATACTTTTCAGGGTATAGGTGTTTCACCTCCTTGGTTAAGTTTATTTCTGGGTATTTTATGATTTTTGGTGAAATTGTAAGTGGGAATGTTTTCTAACTTTCTCTTTCTTCTACTTCATTATTAGTGTATAGAAATTCAATGGATTCCTGTATATTAATTTTGTATCATGCAACCTGACCAAATTCATTTATCAGTTCTAGTAGTTTTTTGGTGAAGTCTTCAGAGTTTTTTATATGTAGTATAAAGTCATCTGCACTTAGTGAAAGGTTTACTTCTTCCTTACCTATTTGGATGCCTTTTATTTCTTTTTCTTATCTGATGCTGTAGCTAAGGACTTCCAGTACTATGTTGAATGAAAGTGATAAGAGTGGACATCCTTGTCTTGCCCCTGATCTTAGGGGAAAAGCTCTCAGTTTTTCACCATTGACTTGGATTTTTCATATATAGCCCTAATTATGTTGAGGAATGTTACTTTTATACCTACTTTGTTGATGGTTTTTATCATGAACAGATATACTTTGTCAAATGCTTTTTTCTGCATCTATGGAAATGATTATATGGCTTTTATCTTTTCCCTTGTTGATATGATGTATCACGTTGATTGATTTGTGAATATTAAGCCACCCTGCAACCAAAGAATATATCCCATTTGATGGTGATGAAGGATTTTTTAATGTACTGTTGGATTCAGTTTGCAAGTATTTTGTTGAGGATTTTTGCATCTATGTTCATCAAGAATATAGGCCTATAGTTCTCTTTTTTTAGTGGAGTCTTTATCTGGTTTTGGTATGAGGGTAATGCTGGCCTCATAGAATGAATCTGAAAACATTCCTTCCTCTTATATTTTTTGGAATTTTTTGAGAAGAACAGGTATTAACTCTTCTTTAAATGTTTGGTAGAAGTTGCCTATGAAGCTGTCTGGTCCTGGTCTTTTGTTTGTTGGGAGTTTTTTTTTTTTTTTTTAATTTTTGATTCAATTTCATTATTGGTAATTGGTATGTTCAAATTTTCTATTTCTTCCTGATTCAGTTTTGGGATGTTATATGTTTCTAGGAATTTACCACTTCTTCTAGGTTGTCCAATTTTTTGACATCTAATTTTTCATATTTTCTTATAATTCTTTGTCTTTCTGTGGTGTCCGTTGTTATCTCTCCTCTTTCATCTCTGGCTTTGTTTATTTGAGTCCATTCTCTCTCTCTTTTTATGAGTCTCGTTAAAGATTTATCAATTTTGTTTCTCTTTTCAAAAAATTAGCTCCTGGTTTCATCTGTTCTATTTTTTTAATTCTTATTTTATTTATTTCTGCTCTCACCTTTATTATTTTCTTCCTTCCACTTTTGTTTGTTCTTTTTCCATTTCTTTTAGGTGTAAGGTTAAGTTGTTTGAGATTTTTCTTGCTTCTAGAGGTAGGCCTGTACTGCTATAAATCTCCCTCTTAGAACAGCCTTTCTGCATCAAAAAAATTTGGGGACCATTGTGTTTTCATTTTCATTTGTCTCTATGCATTTATTATTCCGTCTTTGATTCCTTGGTTGACTCATTCATTATTTAGTAGCATGTTACTTAACTTCTATGTATTTATGTTCTTTCTAGATTTTTTTTGTGTGGTTGATTTCTAGTTTCATAACACCGTGGTCAGAAAAGATGAATGGTATATGACTTCGATCATTTTGGACTTGTTGAGACTTGTTTTGTAGCTTAATGTGTGATGTAATATGGGGAATTTTCCATGTGCACTTGAAAGGAACGTGTATTCTACTGTTTTAGGATGGGTGTTCTGAATACATCTGTTATCTCCATCTTGTCTAATATGTCATTCAAAGCCATCCCTTGTTAATTTTCTGTTTGGATCATCTATCCATTGATGTAAGTTGGATGTTAAAGCTCCCTACTATTACTGTATTCCTACTGATTACTTTTTTTATGCTTATATTAGATTCTTTATATATTTGGATACCCCCATGTTGGTGCATAAACATTTACAATTACTTTATCTTCTTTTTGGATTGTTACCTTTATCATTACGTAATGTTCTTCTTTGTCTCTTGTTATAGTCTTTGTTTTCAAGTCTATTTTGTCCTGTATAAATATTGCTACCCTGGCTTTCTTTTCACTTCCATCTGCATGGTAAATGCTTTTCCATCACTTTACTTTCAATCTGCATGTGTCTTTAGGTCTGAAATGGGTCTCTTACAGACAGCATGTGCATGAGTCTTGCTTTTTTATCCATTCTATATCCTATGTCTTTTAATTGGAGCATTTAATACATTTACATTCAAAGTAATTATTAATAGGTATGTATTTATTGTCATTTTGTTGTTTGTTTTATGGTTGTTTTGTAGTTCTTTTCTGTTCCTTATTTTGCTCTCTTAACTCATGGTCTCCTAGCTTTTGTTAGTAATATACTTGGATTCTTTTCTCTTTATTTTTGCATATCTATTACTGGCTTTTCATCTGTGGCTTATACATAACAAAGTATGCATATATTTTATATTAAGTCTATATTAAATCTGCATATAAGTCTATATTAAGTTGATTGTCTCCTAAATTTGAGCCCATTCTAAAAGCACTAATTTTCAATCTTCTCCCCCTACCCCACATTTTAAGTATATGGTATCACACTTTACATCCTTTTATTTTGCGGATCCCTTGACTGATTTCTATAGATTTACTTATTTTTACTGCTTTTGTGCTTTCTACTTTTCTTACTCTTGTTTATGGTCTTTCTCTTTTCACTCAGAGAATCCCTTTTAACATTACTTGTAGGGCTGGTTTAATGTCATTAATTCCTTTAACTTTTGTTTGTCTGGGAAATTCATTATCTTTCCTTATATTCTGAATAATAGCCTTGTTGAATAGTGTATTCTTTGCTGGAAGTTTTTTCTTTCAGCACTGTGAATATATCATGCCATTCCCTTCTGGCCTGCAAAGTTTCTGCTGAAAAGTCAGCTCATAGCCTGCTGGGGTTTCCCTTGTATGTAACCATTTTCTTTACTCTTGCTGCTTTTAAAATTCTCTCTTTATCACTGTTTGCTATTTAGTTACTATGTGTCTTGGTTTGAACCTTATTTTTGGGGTGCTCTCTGTGCCTTCTGGATCTTGATATCCATTTTCTTTCCAAGATTTGGGAAGTTTTCAGCTATTATTCAAATAAATTTTCTGCCCCCTTTTCTCTCTCTTGTCCTTCTGGGATCCCTATAATACAAATATTATTGTGCTTAATGGTGTCACTGAGTTCCCTTAGTTTATTCCCTCTAGTGGATTTTTAATTTCAGCAATTGACTTCTTCATCTCTGATTGGTTCTTTTTTATGTTTTCTGTCTATTTGTTGAGGGTTTCACTGAGGTCCTCCACTCTTTTCTTAGGTCCAGTGAGTATCTTTATGATTATTACTTTAAAATATCTATTAGGCATATTGTTTATCTTCATTTAATTTAGGTCTCTTAGTCTGATTTTGTCCTGTTCTTTTATTTGGGACTTATTCCTCTGTCTTCTCACTTTATCTCACTCCCTGTGCCTGTTTCTGTGTGTTAGGAAAGTCAGCTACATCTCCTGTGCTTGAAAATAGTGGCCTTTTGAAGAAGAGGTCCTATAGTGTCCTGCAGTACAATGTCCCTGTTCACTGGCACCTGATACTTCAGGGTGTCTCCTATGTTGGTTGCCTGTACCCTGTTGTGGCTGAGCCATATTTGCCTTCAGTCCTGTCATCTGCAATGGCTCTCTTTGCCTGTTGTGAGCAGAGTTTTGTCACTGTGTTGTTAGTGGGCCAGTCTGGGGTTACCTTGGGCTTGAGTTGAGTCAGAACAGGTGTTGGCCAGAGGTGTGGTACCATCAAACTGCAGGGCTCTCTCCGTGTTTGTCCCCTGAGAAGCTATTTTTGATGGGCAGGGCTTGTAGTCAGATCAGATGTCTGCTCCCAGCCCACTGCTAGGGCTGCAGTTGGACTGGTATGTGTGGTTATATTCCTCTCTCCCAAGGCAGGAGTCATTTTGGAGTGGAGTTGGCCCATTGGGGCTGCTTGCCACTGCCAGGCTTTGGCACTGATTTGGAAGGACTCCTGCCAAAGGTGTGCTGGAGGGGGCGGGTCTACAGGAGAATGTGGGAGTGGATGTGCTCTTAGCAAGGTAGGTGGAGAATGTTGGTGCTGCCTTGGTTTCACCAGGTGTCCATGTGTTGAGGCTAGGGGACAGGGGAGGGAAATGGCATGCATCAGCTCTTTTTTTCTTGAAGAAGTCTCCCAAGGATACCTGCCCCTCCTGCATATGCTCTGAGATTACTAAATAAATCTTCACATATTTCCCAGGTATTTTGCAAACTGTTGCTTCTATGCTGTGTTGTATATCAGTGGGGATGTTTGTTATACTATCTCTTTAAGGGTGGGGACTCAGTTTCCATTCACCCTCTGGCTCTCCCCTAGTAAAGCCCTCTGATTTTTGAGGTGCCAAGCGTTAAGCCCCACTGACTGTAAGAACTCTCTAAGATAGGCCCCTCTGGTTTTCAAATCCAAATGTTATGGGGATGCCTGGAGTGGCTGGTGTAGGGTCTCCTCCTCTACCCTCTTTGTGCCAGCAGTGTCCCTCCCTCCTGCAGATAGTCCTGTGGGTCAGTTTGGCTTCTGGCTGTGTCTCTGCCCTTCTTACATTCTTTGATGTGACCTCTTCTCTACTGTGGAGAGTCTGTTCTGCCAGTCTTCAGTTAATTTTCTGGGGTTTTTACACTGATGTGGTTGTTATCTGGGTGTATCCATAGGACCAGTTCAGCCTAGGAACTCCTACTCTGCCATCTTCCCCAGAAGTCACAAATGTCCTTTAATTTTTCTTTGCCCCAGCCCCATTGCATACATGCTGAATGAGAACAAAAAGAAAACACACACACACACACACACACACACACACACACACACAGAGCATTCCCTACACATGCATGGATTGTGATAGTAGACAGTGACAATGACCCACACACATCATCTCCATCTACATTTTAGGGACATTTAGGAGGTAACAAAGATGAAAAATTGTCTGGTTTCAATCACTGATAAATTCACAGGCTTAAACCTTAAACATTTGGTAGAGCTAGTAATATGCTATTTTAATGAAGATATAATTTTTATATGTATTAATGTATTAACGTATTTGGAGGAATGAAGAGATAGTAAATGACCTTACCATTCTTAACATTTTAAGTTGCAAGTTTAGAGTAGCTTTAAATATTCTTTGGGGCCTTATGCACTGAAAAAAATACGTATATATTAAAGATATTCATGGTCAGAAGATTAACACTCAGAAGAAAAAACATAATTACATTTTGAGCCAGTCACATGAAAAGCTCACAACAAATACTTATGGTTACACTTTTTAAATGATCAAATGAAAAAAATTTCAGGATAAATTTAAAGAAAAGAGTGTAGCTGTTTTCCTTCTTTCCTGAAGAGAGATAAAAATAAAGTGGACTTTAGTTTGAGCAGAATTATTACATACGTGGTGAAGGAAGTTCTATAAGATACCGAAAATCTTCACTGTTGTAACTTGCTTATGTCTTTCTTTATTTTTTGAATCTTACAGACATTTATTTTCTGAAATAAGGGCATCACTTATAAACAGAACTTATGATTAATAACAAATGAACAATAAAAAATAACAAAAAAAATTATCTCACTTTTTTTCCCTTCCCCTATGCTTATCTGTTGTGTTTTTCAAATTCCACACGAGTGAAATCATATGATATCTGTCTTTTTCTGACTGACTCATTTCGCTTAGCATAAGACACTCTAGTTCCATCCACATTGTTGCAATTGGCAAGATTTCATTCTTTTTCACTGCCAAGTAGTATTCCATTATATATATATATATATATATATATATATATATATATACATACATATAATCTTCTTGTGTCCTTAAAAATGAGACAGGCACAACAGAATATCTGTTCTGAATATGGAGTAAGTCGAGAAAGACATACCTTCAAGGATCTCTTCTTTCCATGAAGAAGATTACAAATTAACCAGGAAACAATGACAATTAGTCAAATCTTTGGTCCCACAGACTATCCCCAGATCTGACTGAACAAGACTTTTGCTGAAATAGAGTTCCCATATTGCCCCTGAGCAAAATAGATTTCTATAACATGTTTTGTGCAATTGCTCAACCTTTTTAAGGTAATGTCTTATACTTTTACTGAAAAGGATTGGAAATAACTGTTAAGGAAACAAGAATTTGACTACTTCGTGTCCAGATTTGCAGTGAATAGGAATGAAGTATAATAATAAGTTGTAGTAAATAAATAAAGGCTATTCATTTGAGATATTCTTTAAGACTCTTACATTATTGCAGATGCGAGCACATGTCAACTCGAGGTGGTTCATCTTCCAAAAAACCATGGAGAGATTTCTTCATGCTATTATGCCATCTACCTTTATCCCTCTCTATACCATGGTAAGGTCTGGATTTAAGACATCTCCTCATTTTATTCTTCTGTTTATCCATTAAAGAATCACAAGAATACTTTTTAAACTTCCTTATAGGTTGCCTTCTCCAGAATAAGATACCATGAGGCAGTGCTGCGCTGGCATTGGCAGAAAAAGGTCAGAATAAATTGAAGTTCATAGTGGTATGGTTGTGATTCTTCAGGCAAATACAGAAATGATGTGATAGACACTAAATGTTTGCTTCCAAATAAAAACTGTCCTGGGCACACAGAGGGAAAAGTGCCTAATGAACAAAATTACAAAAAGAGAAAGAGAAAGAGGGAGAGAGAGAGAGTGAGGGAGTGCTTCTGAAGGGAAGAAATTCAAAAAAGAAACAGATGCTACTATTTCTAAACTTCTTACTTTATTTTAGCAACATGACTACTTTTATTTAGCAAATTGGCTTTTGCTGCTGAAATACTCTTATGGATTTAATTTGTAAAATTGGACAGAATTGAATCACTTATAAAACACAATCTAATTTCAATGTAATGCCATAGTTTATTTTGGGAAGTTGACCCAGAGATGCCACTAAGTAGACATTCAGATTTCTGGTCTTCAGATTTGGAAATCTAACAACTTTATTCATTCAACAAATGATTTTATTTAACATGTAGAGACAGAGCTGAGCATGGTGATTAATAAGCAACAGCCCCTCTCCTCATGTAGCTCAGAAGCTGGTGAAGACTGGTGGAGAGGCAGAGCTGCCCTGGAGGAGAATGGGAGTGGCCAGGGTGGGTGGGGATCCATGGGGCTGGAAGGCAGCCCACAGGTGTGAGAATGGCCAGAGATGCAGCTGGGATGGTAAGAAGGACCTCAAGGATTTTGAATATTATATTGAGGGAAGCAGGGAGACCAATGGAGGCTAATAGATTCAGGTGTGGATTTTAGAAAGATTGCTTTGCTGTGTGGAGCCTTGATTGGAAGAAATCTAGATTTATTCTTACAAAGATGAATAAAATAGGATCCCTGCCCTCAAGGAGCCAAAAGACTAATAGGAGAAAGACAGTGACGCCAATGAGAATGCAAGAAACTTAGTGCCAAGTCAATTCTCATGGAGACTTTGTGCAGGTTCTGAGCAGTGACTGAGTCATTTGTGGGTTCAGCACAGTACTCTTCTAAAATAACACTCATAACTCTTTTTTTCTAAACTATGTGGGGGTTTTTTCATGGCTATACACAGGGAGACTGCAAAGAACTCTTTATACAGAACACATGGACTCAGTTATTTCTGGGAATGGAGAAAGGACAGAGATAGGAGGAAAGCTCCAAATTCTAGACCTTACTGGTCATTGTAGGCCTTGACCTAGTGGTCATTCAATTAAATTGCTGTTTCAGGTTAAAGAATAAAGAAGAAATTGTATACTCCTTGGTTGTTTAAGAAGGAAGTCTTTTAAGATTTTAATCTCTGGACAAATGAAATGAGACTTCTTGCTGTTTTTACAGGTGATAAATAAAGGACTCTTTTTCTTTGGAACACTGATAGCCATCGGTAGCACCTACCTACTTATGTGCTCCATGTCACTGAGACCCCTGCACTATGTCAGAAGACCATGGGACTGGCTCACTTACTTCCAGAAAACAGGACCTGTTTTCCTGCAAACTCCATGGAGTCACTAAAAGAAATTCCCAATGTCATTAGCAGGTGACAGAAAGGTTCTGAAGTAGCAAATAGTTTAATTTCATTATAACCAAAACTAAGGATCAAAACCATGTTTCTATCATATTTAATTCACTAGTGCAAGATATATGCCAGCTTACAATGAAATTCAGTATAGAATTTCTCTGTGTTTGTTGAAATTATTGGAAAAAAAAAAGAAAAAAAAACAACCCCAAACCACCAGTTAAAGTTGCAAAAGGCAGTTTCCTACAACACTACACATAGGTGTGGTCATTCTAAATATAAAAATGCAATGACTAAGATCTCTTTCACTTCTCCAAAAGTAAAACACCAGAGGCCTTGAGGAAGACAGATCACATCCTTTCTTTAAAGGACATAAAGAAGGTCATGATAAGATTGACTCAACACCTAGGACTAAAAATTACAATTTGGCAAACATGTTAAGTTCACTTTTGATCCCCTGGATGGAACTTCTCCAACACAGAACTCAGATTCACGTACTAAAACTAGAAATGTAAATGAGGAATTTGGGGCACTCTAGAGAGTTACAAAATGAACAAATTTTACTTCACAGTCTTCAAAGGCCAGTATTACCTTTTGCATCCCAGAGCGTTTGGATTGTTGTATTTTCATTTTCGTTTGTTTCCATATATGTTTTAATTTCTTCTCTAATTGCCTGGTTGACCCACTCATTCGTTAGTAGGGTGTTCTTTAACCTCCATGCTTTTGGAGGTTTTCCAGACTTTTTCCTGTGGTTGATTTCAAGCTTCATAGCATTGTGGTCTGAAAGTATGCATGGTATAATTTCAATTCTTGTAAACTTATGAAGGGCTGTTTTGTGACCCAGTATATGATCTATCTTGGAGAATGTTCCATGTGCACTCGAGAAGAAAGTATATTCTGTTGCTTTGGGATGCAGAGTTCTAAATATATCTGTCAAGTCCATCTGATCCAATGTATCATTCAGGGCCCTTGTTTCTTTATTGACTGTGTGTCTAGATGATCTATCCATTTCTGTAAGTGGGGTGTTAAAGTCCCCTGCAATGACCACATTCTTATCAATGAGGTTGCTTATGTTTATGAGTAATTGTTTTATATATCTGGGGGCTCGGGTATTTGGCGCATAGACATTTATAATAGTTAGCTCTTCCTGGTGGATAGACCCTGTGATTATTATATAATGCCCTTCTTCATCTCTTGTTACAGCCTTTAATTTAAAGTCTAGTTTGTCTGATATAAGTATGGCTACTCCAGCTTTCTTTTGGCTTCCAGGAACATGATAAATAGTTCTCCATCCCCTCACTCTCAATCTATAGGTGTCCTCAGATCTAAAATGAGTCTCTTGTAGACAGCAAATAGATGGGTCTTGTTTTTTTATCCATTCTGATACCCTATGTCTTTTAGTTGGCGCATTTAATCCATTTACATTCAGTGTTATTATAGAAAGATATGGGTTTAGAGTCATTGTGATGTCTGTATGTTTTATGCTTGTAGTGATGTCTCTGGTACTTTGTCTCACAGGATCCCCCTTAGGATCTCTTGTAGGGCTGGTTTCGTGGTGACAAATTCCTTCAGTTTTTGTTTGTTTGGGAAGACCTTTATCTCTCCTTCTATTCTAAATGACAGACTTGCTGGATAAAGGATTCTCGGCTGCATATTTTTTCTGTTTAGCACACTGTAGATATCGTGCCAAGCCTTTCTGGCCTGCCAAGTTTCAAAGGAGAGATCAGTCACGAGTCTTATAGGTCTCCCTTTATATGTGAGGGCACGTTTATCCCTTGCTGCTTTCAGAATTTTCTCTTTATCCTTGTATTTTGCCAGTTTCACTATGATATGTCGTGCAGAAGATCGATTCAAGTTACGTCTGAAGGGAGTTCTCTGTGCCTCTTGGATTTCAATGCCTTTTTCCTTCCCCAGTTCAGGGAAGTTCTCAGCTATAATTTGTTCAAGTACCCCTTCAGCACCCTTCCCTCTCTCTTCCTCCTCTGGGATACCAATTATGCGTATATTATTTTTTTTTAGTGTATCACTTAGTTCTCTAATTTTCCCCTCATACTCCTGGATTTTTTTTATCCCTCTTTCTTTCAGCTTCCTCTTTCTCCATAACTTTATCTTCTAGTTCACCTATTCTCTCCTCTGCCTCTTCAAGCCGAGCCATCGTGGATTCCATTTTGTTTTGCAATTCGTTTAAAGCGTTTTTCAACTCCTCGTGACTGTTCCTTAGTCCCTCGATCTTTGTGGCAAGAGATTCTCTGCTGTCCTGTATACTGTTTTCAAGCCCAGCGATTAATTTTATGACTATTATTCTAAATTCACTTTCTGTTATATTATTTAAATCCTTTTTGATCAGTTCATTAGCTGTTGTTATTTCCTGGAGATTCTTCTGAGGGGAATTCTTCCGTTTGGTCATTTTGGAGAGTCCCTGGCGTGGTGAGGACCTGCAGTGCACTTCCCCTGTGCTGTGGTGTATAACTGGAGTTAGTGGGCGGGGCCGCAGTCCGACCCAATGTCTGCCCCCAGCCCACTGCTGGGGCCACAGTCAGACTGGTGTGTGCCTTCTCTTCCCCTCTCCTAGGGGCGGGATTCACTGTGGGGTGGCATGTCCCGTCTGGGCTACTTGCACACTGCCAGGCTTGTGTTGCTGGGGATCTGGCGTATTAGCTGGGGTGGGTAGGCAAGGTGCACGGGGGCTGGAGGGGCAGGCTTAGCTCGCTTCTCCTTAGGTGATCCACTTCAGGAGGGGCCCTGTGGCAGCGGGAGGGAGTCAGATCCGCTGCCGGAGGTTTGGCTCCGCAGAAGCACAGAGTTGGGTGTTTGCGCGGAGCGAGCAAGTTCCCTGGCAGGAACCGGTTCCCTTTGGGATTTTGGCTGGGGGATGGGCGGGGGAGATGGCGCTGGCGCCTTTGTTCCCCGCCAAGCTGAGCTCTGCCGTCCGGGGGCTCAGCAGCTCTCCCTCCCTTTGTCCTCCAGCCTTCCCGCTTTCCGAGCAGAGCTGTTAACTTCTGACCTCCCAGACGCTAAGTCGCGCTTGCTGTCGGAACACAGTCCGTCCGGCCCCTCCGCTTTTGCCAGCCAGACTCGGGGGCTCCGCTTGGCCGGCGAGCCGCCCCTCCGCCCCGGCTCCCTCCCGCCAGTCCGTGGAGCGCGCACCGCCTCGCCGCCCTTCCTACCCTCTTCCGTGGGCCTCTCGTCTGCGCTTGACTCCGGAGACTCCCTTCTGCTAATCCTCTGGCGGTTTTCTGGGTTCTTTAGGCAGGTGTAGGTGGAATCTAAGTGATCGGCAGGACGCGCTGTGAGCCCCGCGTCCTCCTACGCCGCCATCTTCCGGCACTCCCCCCCAGTATTACCTTTTGAAGATTAAAAAAGGGCCATTAATGCCATACTAAGTGAAGACTAAGAAGAGTTTTATTTACAAATTAAATAATATATACAACAGAGTGGAAAGGAAATAAGGGAAGACAGTTTTCATAGAAATTACTCCATTTAAGACTCCCAGAAGCAGTTTACTAACTTGCTATGGCAGAACCAGCAATAAACTTGATTTTGAAAATTTCATTTAGTGAAAACATTTTCTTTGGTTCTTCCTTCTTCAATAGGCCAACTGAATTACTTAGAAGTCTTTCAAACGTGATTAGTTATGTAGATGCTCCACTAAGTGGGATAGTCACCCAAGAAATAAAAACTAGGCAATACAATAAAATGATTCAGTTTCTGTTTTACATTGTCAAAGAAACCTTTGAGTTCTAATAATCCATGTTAAGTCTAAACAATGACTTATGGGGAAATGGCCTCTTTACTGACACTGAGCATTGATTGTCCAGTAGACTGATTGAAGAGCAAAAGAGATTAAATAATACACTTTATGAGTACTGCTTTACACTTACTTTCACCCCCTTCAAATTAGGTTTCATTTTTTGCTTGGAACTTCTTTTCTAAACCCAAAACTCTTGGCAAAATTGTGGCAAGTTGTTAAAAAGGATAATCTGGCCAAGTTATGTTTGAAATGAAACAGATGGAGATACCTATCTGCCATCAACACATCCTTCTTCATGTACACCCTCTGATAGTGTATGATTTCCTAGATGCTATGATTAGCTTGAAATTCACCATCTTTGCTGTGTGCTTTTTAATAACTCTTCTAGAGCTTGCTTAGCAGCATATTCATCTGAAACTCATCTTTATCATACTGCATATATGGCAAGTCTTTTGTTTTGGAGGAAGCCAGGGCGCTGAATTTCTTTATCACCCTAGAATTGACTCTGATAAATTTGATTGGTCAAACATAGGATGTGACAGTGATTAGGATCCAACACTACAGAAAATTCGAGATTTCCTAGTGATTTCACATGTGTATGATACAAAGTTATTTTTACAGCTATTTTTGAGCTGTAAATACAGCTAAGTATTTTTGAGAAAAACATCTATGTGCCTTGGAAAATAGTGTCATTTAAAAAAAATATATTCAAAATGAAAATTTCCAACATGTTAGAAGTTGATGGTGCCAGATGCCCATCTTGTGCCATAAGTGGTTTTTCATTATGGAAAGCACCCATTGAATTAAAACAATTTGTCTTGCTCAGTTGTTTCCAGTGGCCAGAAAGCATATGGGCAATTCATATTTCCTGCTGGGCCACAAAAGTTCTGTTGACATTGTGGGACCCTAGGGTAGGCTGCCCCAAAATATGCCACAATCGCATGATTACTTTGAATTCAAGTTATTAAGAAACAGCAAGTGTATAAAAGATGATCTGACCTTCCTTTGTTCCCCTGAAAGCAGGAAATCTCTCACGCGAAAGATACCTCCCTGCACCAGAAGGTTAGAGGGACATCTGTATCATCAGAGACAGAGAATTCAGAGCTGAAGAAGTCCAAATAAGCAAACCTTGTTACTTTTACTAAATTACTACCCCAGCCCAAATTCTGTTTAGAACTCTAACTGAAGCTCCCAAACATAAGTTTCTTTGTCCTGACAATTCCTTATAGATTTATGTTTCTTTGTCTAAAACGTATGAAAGCTGCATGCCTTGCTCATTTATTTCTTTGGGTCTCAATTTTATTACTTGGCCTCCTTGCACACAGAATTAAACTTTTTTTTTCTCCTGTTAATCTGTCTGATGTTAATTTAATTCCTAGACCAGCCAGAAGAATCTTGTAGGGCAGAGGAAAATTTTTCCTTTCCAACAATATTAACATAGAATGAGGATTCCAAAACAGTCCTTATAATGGAAGCCTGAAAGTGGTTTTCAATACAAGGCCTTGTCTTTCATTACCACTATTCCTTCCTATAAAGGACGGACTTGGATTACATCAACTTTTGACACACTGGTTTTGTCACTGTCTTCAACTGACAGTGATTCATCACTGGTGATGATAAAAATGATGGAAGAAGAATTAAAAGTCACTTTTTTCTTTGGCCTGTCCCCATCTTTTTGTGACATCACAATGGGTCTGATCTGCATTTCACTCCCATTGGTTGGTAGGTCCTTAGCAGGCCTCTGGCATCTCAGCAGTCGGAAACATAGCAGTTGCAGAAGGGATCTTCGAAACTGGGCAGGGAGAAAATAAAGTTGAATATTAAGTAAACATTTGGCCCTTAATCTGGATTAACATTCAATAAAATTAGTTGAGTTTAATTTTGGTTGTTCTTTTTTATTTGTTAGCTTATGTGTGTATGGGGTTAGGTGCCAATGCTCAGATGTACCTAAATAAACCTGGAGTCTTATGTTTTCTATTTATTAACATTTATTTCTATTTATTAAATTTATTTCTATTTGTTAATTCTCATTAACAAAATCATATAGGACTATTATAACCTCTGTGGATTCAAGTTTCATGCACCTTCTATGAGGGCAACTAAATCCATTTCTTTAAGGAAGTTTGAACATCAGTGCCTTCCACAAATATTCAGTGAGCACCTACTAGGTGATAGCCACTGTGCTACAATTTGGGAATATTTTGGGCAGCAAAGAATGACAAGGCCCTTCCTGCAGAGTTTAAAGTCTGCTGTCTCGCTAATTTTCTGTTAACTAGGAAAAGAATTTTTTTTTTTCTATCAAGATTACAAAGCATTTAGAGAAAAAATACTACAGTGGAGAATGCTAGCATTCACCAGTGCCCATGATTCTTCCCTCTGTCCTGGACACAATGCTGAACCATAAGTTATTTAATTTAACTTTTATCCCCTTTTTTCAGAGCAAAATACATGGGCTTATCCATGGGCTTTCACAGATCAGGGAGTAGTAATGAAAATTATGATAACCAGCTACATTGGTTTCTGTCTTCTTTAAACCCCACTTATATACAAGTTAGTATTTAGTTTATACTTACATTCAAAAATATTTGAGACTATTTCTTCATCAAATTACTGCTTCTTATATCAGGTTAAGTGCTAAAGATACATCATTATAAGGGTTTAGAGTATGTATGCCCAAATATGTTTTCCCACATAAATGGTGAGCTCCTTGAAGATAAGGACTATTGTTTTATGTATTTGTTTGTTTTTGTTTGTTTATTGTATCTTTTAGACTTCTAGTTCAAAGTGTGCTCCTGGGAACCAGAAACATGGGAACCACGTGGAAACTTATCAAAATGCAGAATCTCAGGCACCCAGCATGGCAAATCTGAATATGCACTTTTGTTTTCACAATCTCTCCAGCTGTGGTGTATGCATTTTAAAGTTTTCCAAGAACTAATGTATGACCCATTGGCCCAGAGGAAGAACATTAAAAAACAATTGTTAGGTAATATATTTAAAACGTACTTATTTGCCTGTCGAGGTGGTAGTTTTTAAAATATGGAGGTCTTATACTTCTTCAGAAAATCAGTTATAATCTATCTTGCTAAAAACAATTCACATGTGAACATTCTTAAAAAGTTTTATGACCAAGTTTCAGGGTTCTCATGACTCTCCTAAAGTCAATTCAAGTAATTCTCAGATTGTAAGGACTCCAAGTTGAAATTCTCTGGGTTCAAGTAAACAGTTAATGAAGGCAACATGAGAAAGAAAGATCAGTGAATACAGATCGAAACCATACGAAAGTGAGAAGAGAGAGGGAGATTTAGCAGTGAATATTATAAGGTTAATTTAAAAAATGCCCTGTTATTCCAAATTCTTGAGCATTAGTAGCCTGAGTAGTTATTATCTGATATTAGTGTGACCTGTTAACTTAAAATTCCAATGGAGTAATTAACTATTATTCATAACTTTTAAATTCTCTGATTTTTAAACTTTGCAACTTAGAGGCTTAGCTTCATAGCAATCATAATGAGGGCTTTCTTAGTTATAACTGACAACCACCAAGTCAAAACCTTTCTACCACAGAAATAAGCTTCCCATTAGATCTAGAGGAGTTTCTGAAGCCAGATTAATTTGAGCTACACGCTGGCCATGGTACATGAATAATAACCCAACTAATTGTTAATAATATCTGTAACCCCAAGTGGGGAGCTATGTGTGTAGATTTTGGTATTCAAGCAAACAAGGTTGGAATCCAGGCACCAACAATTCCTGGATCAGGCAAGTCATTTAACTTCTTTGAACCTATGTTATTAATTTATAAATAAAGTAAGGAATAGTATTGGTGCCTGTCTCATGGTGTTTTGTAGAAATAATGGATAACCTCCATAGTACTATAAGAATTTTAAATGAATTTTAACTTTGAACATAAAATGTTTTCTGATAAATGTTAATTTCAATAGATTTTTACTTAAGATCTCTTGGTAGATCTTAGAATTTTTACTATTTTCTTTGGGAATATCTTACATTTCTTCCTGAACACTTTAGTTTCCTCTAGAATTCTTGATTTAGGTTTTTATCGCTGAAGCTCTTCTGAATAACCTCTATAAAAGTATTATATTTCCAACAGTCACATATGTATAGTGAAAACAATGAGTTTATTATTATTATGCTTACCTTTCTTATCATGAAGATATAAATAACTGGATTATATACAGTACTTGATTTAGCAAAGAGATATGAAACAATTGAGACTGTTGGAGTGACCAGGTGTCCATAACCATTAACCACCAAGAAACAGATCACGATATAAGGCATCCAAAAGATCAGGAAGGTAGATATCATTAAAAAGCACATTTTGGCCACTTTCTTTTCATATCTTAAAATCTTAATCACTTGAATTGTCTGAAGATCTTCAACACAACGAAGCTGCAGAAAGAAGAAAGAAAAGGTTGAAAATGAAAGACACCTTTTCTTATGCTGTTTCAATAATAGATATGCAGACACCAAACCATAATGCTCCACTTCTCAAACCAGGCAGAAAGCATATGATGTCAGTTCTGCCTGGTTAAGCTGGTCTCGATGAAACTTAATTGCCAGATGAATTCTTGCTGCAAGCTATGGTGACTTCCAACTCCGAGCCGATGACTATTACTACAAAGTGGGATCTGATGGCGACCTTGCTTATGCTTGGTTTCATCAGGACTCAGGTGCAGAGAATGCTTGTAGCCATATCCGTGTAAACTCAGCATATCTGATCTTAATTTATCCCCAGTAAAGGCACTGAGGAACAATGGTTTACAGTCTGAAAGTTGTTCAGGTTTCTTAAAGTTTCCTTAGAAGTTCCTTCTATTGTTATTATAAATGTATTATTAGGGGGTGGGGGAAAATATTCCTCTACACCAAAATCATGTTTTGAATAAAATAGTTTTTTCTGACCATTCTAAAAGGCTAATTTTGCTACAAAAATACAATTTTTTTTAAATTTAAAAAAGGTATTGTACATACTTTTTATACTTCACATATAATTTTAAACTGAGAAATTTATTGCATTTCAACAAATGTTCCTTTTGAACAACAAATGTTCAAAAGGTGTTCCTTTTATTCTAGCATTGTCATAAAAATTAAGGAAAAAAATTCCAAATAAATCAGAACATGTGCTTATAGTATTTAAGAGTACATTTGAATTGATGTAGCTAAATTATTTATACTACCTAAAATTATATTTAGGAAACTATATTCTTAGTAGAAACACATATTCATATTCACAGAAAATGGAAGGGTTAATGGGTAATTAAAGTGTTGAGTTTTTTAAGAGTAGAGGGAATGTGTAGGAGTGGGCGTGGTTGTCAAATGTCTGATACCATTATTTTCTTTGTGTGCAATTCTATTTAAACCTTTTTCATGTTTTGTTTTATTTTTTGAGAGACAGAGAGAGACAGAGTGCAAGCAGGGGAGGGGCAGAGAGAGAGGGAGACACAGAATCAAAAGCAGGTTCCAGGCTCTGAGCTGTCAGCACAGATCCCAGCGTGGGGCTTGAACCCACAAATACAAGATCATGACCTGAGCCAAAGTTGGACGCTCAACCAACTAAGCCACCCTGGTGCCCCATGTGCAATTCTATTTTAAAAGAAACTATTTTATTTAATATGATAGGATACTATTCTATTTTCACAACAGCATTTTTTGGGGGGTGGGTGGGAGATTTCCCCCCAGAGTTTTTAAGAAGGTTGTGGAGTATTAGTAAAAGCTCTGGATTTGGAATTAGTTCTGGGTCCATATCCCAGATCCACCACTTTTGCCCTCTGTGTGACATTAAACAATCAATTACTTCCTCTGAGAGTCAAGACTAAAGGACGTTCAAATGAATAACCTATTAGAGTTAACAGAAGTTGGGTCCCACTTCCATACATATGACTTTGTGGGATTGTTCTCAAGAGTATTTGTTTACATTGGAATTATATTTGAAACTAATATACTTCTATGGATTTGTACTTTTATGATACTATAGGATATTAGGAATCATGAGTTTTGGCTCCTCAAAGTTTCAACTAACAAGTAATAAGATGACAGTTCAATCATCCATCCCCAATTCCCCGCCACCTAGGGACCCACAGACTCATCTCTACCTTTTCTGGGTAATTCAGTCCCCATCCTCTTACCATTTTTGAAAGCAGAGCCCGCATTTATCATCTTGGAATTACATGTATGCTGCAGAAGTTAATTTAAGGAAAATATTGGACTATACTTTCACAGTTCCTCTTTGGCATAAAGATATGGTTCTAATGTTTTGGATTATTTGGGTTTGTATATGTGAATATACAAACATATTGACATATTGACATATTTGAATATGTCCATGATTATTTTTCATTTATCTCTTTTTTTACCTCTCTGTTTTATCATTATCTATTCTTTCACTCTATTCTTTCAATGTTTTCCAAATAAAGAGCTCTACTTCATGTCTCGCCCTATTTGTTCAATCATTTGAGTGTATTTTTAAAAACTGTTGTGGATAAAGCAAAAGCACATGCACAGTTGAATTTGTCCTGAAGGATGAACCACTTAAGACGATTCCCCATGTAGTCCCAGTAAAAGTGTTCTCTCCCTACATAAATAGTGCTTATTGATCCAGACACCTGTAGATTTTCAACAACTTCACTGTGAGTCCTCATTCTTATGTGAGAAGCTATTTCTCCATCACTGCTATGCATCACACCTCTGGATAAGGAAATAGAGGTGATTATGGTGCCAGGTTCTGAGTGGAGAATATTGCTGTCTAGAGTCAAGTCTCTTTACCCTTGTACCACTTCTCCTTCCTATGAACACTGCCTGTAGCTCATTCCAAAAATAGTCTTTGATCAACTATTGTTTGAAAGTATTGTTCCAGCTATAGGTGAAAACTTAAAGACTGGGTCTCTGCTTTTAAGGAATTCACTGTATGCTGAGGGTGACAGCACACGTTACTTCCGTAGGTGATACATGCCATGGAGGAGGTGACCAGAGAGGGATATGGGAACACACAAGATGGGTAACTGATTCAGATATGGGTAAGGGCTAGAAGATCCTGAGCTCAGCCTTCTGAGGTGAGTATGAGGCAGCCAAGTTAGGTGGGACAGAATGTTCCAGGGAAAGGAAACGTGTCAAGGCAAAGAGGTAAAAGAACCCATGTTAAGTTCTGGGAACAAGAAATATTGCACTTGGCTGGAGCCTGAGGTAGCAAGAGGGAAGGCATATTAAGAAATAAAGCTGGACATGCAGATAAGAGATGGCCTTGCAGGACCCTGGTAGTCATACTCAGGGGCTTTATATTTTTAAATCATGAAGGTAGGGGAACCTCTAAAGGATTTTAAGCTGGGAAATGACTTGAGAAAATTTGTATTTGAGAACAACTACTCTAATGGAAGTGTATAGAAAAATGGATTAGATGAAAGCAAGAATAAAGGAAGAAAAACTAGGGCCCCTTTGAATTGAGTCTGTGGCAATAGGAGAAGGGATAAGGGACATATGGAAAAATATTTGAGGTTGAATAGATGAAATCGATAATTGATTGGGTGTAGGGGAGACCTGGATGAGGAATAGTCCAAGATTTACTCTATTATTTTTGGCTGAGGAATAATGACCATTTACTGAGAAAGGGAATGCGGAAGCAGCAGATCTAGGGGGAGGGATGACCAATTCGTCTTCACACACATAGAATCTGATGAGTCTGGGGGCCATTCCAGTGGAGGTGTGCAATAGGCAACTGATTATGGGATCTGACAGAGGTCAGAAGAACATCCTGGGTCAGAAATAGAGATTCCAAAGTCACCACGCTATTGTTAGAAGGAGAAATCCTAAGAGCATATGAGATGCCAAAGGCCAGTGTGAAGTATGAGAAGAGGGCTAAACACAGAATGCAGGTAGGCCTATGGGAAGCAGCCCTTGGCAGAGACCTAAGAAGATGGTCCAGAGTCAACAATAACTATAGGAGAGAATGGGGTTCTAGTGGAGGAGAAACCATAGTTCAGTGGAAGTTGTCAATAACATCACAAGTGTTAAATGCCACGGATGCCAGGAAAAAAATAGAAATGTGCCCATTGGAACTAACATTTGGTATATTATCAATTACCTTAATGAGGGCTGTTTCTGTGACAGTGTGATCAAGGAAGGAGACCAATTTGCAACGGGTTAAGGAATAACGACTAGCTGAATGTAAACTACAAACTCTTTGATACAGGAGCTATAAATTACACAGTGTTGTATTCTCAGTGCTTAGTAAATATCTTAGCTTGAGCTCCCCTAACAATATACCCTAGACTGAGTGGCTTAGACAACAGAAATGTATTTCTCACAAATATGGAGGCTGAGAAGTCCAAGGTCAATGTGCCAGCATGGTAGGTTTCATTATGGGACCTCTTTTCTCAGCTCAGAGATGGCTGCCTTCTCAATGTGTTCTCATATGGTAGAAAGAGAGATGGACAGAAGGGTGGAGAGATGGATGGAGGAAGGGAGAGAGAGACAGAGAGACAGAGAACCAGCCACTGGTTATGATTTAAAGTGATGTATGTCAAGGCAAAGAGGTTTTATCTTTTTCTTTCTTTCTTTTTTTTTATAAAACGTGAAAGCTAGAGGGGATTATCAAGATGAGCAGGAGACTGATGAGCAGGAGTTCTGAGGAAAGAAGACACAGAACAGGAAGACACAGTGAGTGAGCAAGGAAAACATACATGGGTAAAGTAGGAGACTTGCATATGGAGTGTGCCCCATACTGTCACTTCAGACTCCTTGCTAGCACCCAACAGGAACCCTGCTGGTGATCAGTTCTTATGCTTTATGATTCAAAAGTGATTTCCAGAAAAAAATATCTGTACTATTCTCTAGTGGGTTTATGTGACCTTTGAATGAATAAAATGATAGGAAGTATGGAATTTCCTTGGTTAGAGTTCTTGAAGTCTACGAGTGCTGGAGAATGCAGGTGTTCTTCGTTGTTGTTGATTTTTGTCTGTCTAGAACCCCTTTCCTTCCTCTTTGTGGTTTAGAGAGTGGCGTATATAGAGTAGATGTCATTCCTCATGGGTCTTTTAGTGTGCACAATTATATCAAGTGGGAAGTCCGGTAGAGCTGTTTTAGCTGCAGACAACCACTGTTCATGTAGGAAGAGTTTGACTGTTTTCCACACAGAATTTTCCACCCTGGACATAGTTTAGGGGAGGGACATTTGAAGTCTTCAACTCACCATGCGAACGGAATACAGAATATGGCCATAGCAATGGGCTATGACGCCCACAGGCACCACCAGGCAGCCAAGAAATAAGAAAAGCACAAAGGAGGAGTCATTGGCGTCCTTGGATTTCCAGTCCACAGAGCAGCCTAGTCCGTGTACATCCAGGATGTACCTGTTCCAGCCCAGCAGAGGTGCTCCAGACCATGCCAGTGAGTACAGCCAGATGTAGGTAATGGCCCTCCAGGCCCAGGAGAAATTGATCACTCTGGCATGGACCACGCGAATATAACGTTCATAGGCCAGCACAGTTAGGGTGGTAATGGAAACAGTCCCTGAAAGAAGAGAAAGTGGGACAGTGTAACATGGAGAGGGGAAGACAGACATAACAGACAATTCATTGCCTACTGGAGACACATTACAGAGTGTATGGACCCAACAATGGCTCTAAAAGCTGACATATCTAAGAGGAATCATGCCTCACAGTCCCCAGGAAATTTGACTGGACACATATTTACCCAGAGAAGAAGACAAATGGTGTGCGGATTGCAGCAGGACAAAAAAGCCCTAAAACCAGCTCTGCCCCAATGATACAGGTACTGTGTTATACTTCCTGCCAAAGAGAAACTCTGAAGAGAGTCAGGGAGCGTCACTGAGTGTCTCACTTGACTTTACCTTTTCTCAGTTGTGTCTGACTCAGGATTTAAGATAAAATTAAAGTGGGCTTCACAAGGATGAACTGGCCCAAGTTATGGTACAAGTATTCAGGGAGCTGCATTAACCTTCCTGCTAGCAGATATCAGCCTGTGAACTATTCTCCTGCAAGACTGCTAACAAGGGAGTGAAGCCTTCTGTGCTCCCATGGTCTTCATTTATACCTCCATTTTGCAACAAATACATGAAAACAATATTATTTATGTCTCTGCCTCTTCCCTAAGGGTGATTTATACATTCAGTAAGCTCCTACTGAGCACCTACCACGTGCCAGTCACTTTGCCAACACTGGAGGTTTAGAAGTGACAGAAAAGTGGAAATCTAGGTGCTTAGAAGGAATCCAGTTGTGTAAATAACAGTGAGATGGCAGGAGGTATAAAGGCTACAATTCCCATACAGTGTCCTGTGGGAGTCACAGAACAGGGGGCCTTTGTCAACCAGGCAGGAGAAGCACATTCCAGGAAGAATTAAGAATTATGTACTGGAGCATAGAGACCATTTAAGGGTCTAAACCAGATGAGAGAATACAGAGGTGCCAGGGCTCAGAGCATACCAAGGAGAGAAAAGGTTAAAAGGAGCAGATGAGGCCATACATAATGAGAAAGACTTTCAATTTCTTGATAAGGGTTTTTGTTTCTTTTTTTGGTTCTTAAAAAACAAAAACAAAAACAAAAAACTTTTCCTGTATAAAATAGTAAATTATAAAATCTGTTACTCCATCATGTTTTTTTTAAGTGTGAAGTGACAACAGTTAAGTTCTCCTTTTCCTCCTCCTTCTCCTCTTTCCTCTGAAAGGGCACTCATTCCTGCAGTGGTAAAGAATTCCAATCCTAGTCCAATGTATGGAGATCAGCTTGAAGGCCATTTCAGTAGTCCAGGCAAGTATGATGGGGCCCGAACTAGAGTACCTTTAAAGGTATGAACAGCAAAGTCTAGATTCCAGAAACAATTGGTGATTAGTATCAACAGAACCCATTGGTTTATTGAGTGTGAAGAGAAAGGGAAAAAAAGGAGTCAAGAATAACTCGAGAGATTTATAACCTGCGTGATGATTTGAGGGTGATTAGATTAACAGAGGTCAAAACGACCAGGTGTTATGAGCAGATACAGGGGAGAAGATGAAATTGTGAGCTCCCTAGAACACAACCAGCATAAATATTTGTTGAATGAGTAAATCAAGAGGGGTTGTATGAAAAGTGGTCCTAATGGAGAATGAAAATAAGACCTGTCTCAGGTAAGTAGGGAGAAGTGGGCAGGGGAGTGGTGGTGGCGAGCTTCAAGAAGCCTGGAGTGATCCTAGCTCTGTGACATTGGCAATTCATACAATCTCTTTAAGTTAGTTTTGTTTGGGTACTCATATAATTGAAAAGCTCTTGACATCATCAAATTTTGTGACTATGCATCTATAAAGGTATGAAGTGAAGAGGTCCTAGACTCAGAAAGCCATTGTCAGACCACAGTTAATATCCATTTATACTCTGACAGGTTTGTTATTGTGGGGAGGACAGCATCCCAGTGTCTGATACCTGTGATGTTTAATAAATGTTCATTGAATAAATGAGTGAACATTTAGTAAATACGCAAGTGACTGGAAGAATAAGACTGGGTTTTGTCATATGGTAGAGGAAATATTTCAGGAAGTAGTGTTATAATCATAAATAATGAAGTTCAGATTATGTTAAGTAATTCTGGACACAAGGAAAATACCAAGTTAGATATGCTGCCTTCCGAACTAAGAGTCAACTTTCACCTCATTAAATTTTTACCTGAAGAGTGATACCGTCTTTTCTTTAACTGACTACATTCCCAGAAGGTAACCAAAAACCTAAAGATAGTGACATAATAAGAGTCTCATGAAATACTGATGGTTTTATTTAGTTTACAAACTTTCTTATCAAATATAATGGCATTTAATTATATAATTGCCTTTAAATATTAAAATATAATTTTTGGCTTTCAACGCTTAATTTACCTTGAATATGATTTAGGTCTTCTTCGGCAAGAAAACTTGCTGCAATTATGCTGTAGATTAGCAAATCCCAGTATACCTTATAGATGCATAAGTAAGTTCTTATGATTAAAGGAATAAGCTGCTATAATTTTAACCATCAATCACGTATTCATCCATCCATCCACCCATCCATCCATCCATCCATGAACTATTTACTGCTTATCCACACGTGTCAATCAGTGTGCTAGGAAATAGGTACAAAGGGGAATGAAATCAACACCTCATAGAACTTACAGTCTGCTAGGTAGGAGTGATGATGTAATCAAGTCAAACACGTAAATTAATGATGTGGTATCGAGGAGAGAGAACATGTGAGGGAGGAGACTGCAGACCTAGAGTATTTTTTTTAAGTTTACTTATTTACTTTGAGGGAGAGAGAGCATGTGGGGGAGGGGTGGAGAGGGAGAGAGAGAATCCCAAATAGGCTCTGCTCAGTTCAGAACTCTATGAGGGACTTGAGATCATGACCCTAGCTGAAGTCTAGAGTCAGACGCTTAACTGACTGAGCTGCCCAGGCATCCCAAGGATGTGGCAGTATTAACTGGGAGTCGGGAAAAGCCTCATTGTACCCAGAGCTGAAGTATGGAAAAACCCCAGCTCTGTGATAAGTCAGGGTACAGGAGTGGAGGAATTTTCCCTCTTATTATTTAGGTCAAAGAGGTAAGAGATTTTTTTAAATGTAATAGTTTTTGGCCATGCCTGTATCATAGCAGGCACAATGAGCTTCCAAAGCCTGAATTCAGTTGCTGACATTCAGCACCATAACCAGTTAGTAGTCCCTGAATTTCCCAGTTTTTCAGGCCTTCCCTGACTGCATGGATATATAAATGGTAAGCTTATTTGACTAAGTCTTCTGGGATGACCCATTTGAAAAGACCTAAACTACATCCCTTCCTTAATTTTTTTTTTTCTCTTAGCAATTGTTTACTCATAAATTTTGGTCCTGCCTGAGTCAAAATTATGTTCTGTATTCTGGAGAATGAGAGCAAGAGGACTGTGTGACAACTACTTCATACATTCATCATAACTGATGTGGAGCCTAGTTCTCTCTTCCGTTAACATTGTGGACAGGGAAGGGGAAGGTGACGGCCCCACAATGAGCACCCATCGTATGTGAGGCCCCATAATGGTCACACTACATACAGTGTCCCTCTTTGTGAAAAAGGAGTTTGGTGGCTCACAACGTATAAGAAATCAATAGGTGGCAGAGACAGTTTTGAGAACCTAGGACTGGCTGACTCCAAAATCCATAATTCTGCCTTTATCCACCTGTTCCCACAAGCTCTGCTAGGAGTAGCATGATGTCCCTGCTCTCCCTGCAAAGCTGTAGACTGATCACATATGTAGTGTGTCTCCCCATGCTGAGAATGGTCTTCTAGGAGGAACCAGAGATGCATGGTGCCTACCCTTGAGGAGACTGCAATGCTGTACATTCTTGTAAAGCCGAGACCAGCTCGCTGCAACATTTGAGGGCAAGATAAGACGATAGGAAATCGGATGTTAAGTTTACCGTGCAACAAGCCTGAAAAAGTAAGACTCCAGTGGATTATGCTGTAGGGATGTCATCATGAAGATGAAGATTAAGCTGGGTCTTCAAAGATGGAATACAATTAAGAAACAGAAAGGACCAGGGCAGGCATGCTGGGGTGGAGGAACTTCTACAAAGGCAAAGTGGCCCTCCTGGAATTCTTGCGCGACTGTCAGACTCCAGATGTGTGGAGAGGTACAGAGGCCAGGCACGACCAGGTCTGTTGCAAACCTGCCTGTGTCTTCTGTGGCTGGCTTTGGGCCACAGCAGAGATCTTCAGCTTTCTTTCCTATTGCTTTCCCTAATAGAGTTTTGAAAACCTGTGTACACTCTCATATATTTTTTTTTTAATTTTTTAATGTTTATTTATTTCTGAGATGGAGAGAGACAGAGCATGAGAAGGGGAGGGGCAGAGAGAGAGAGGGAGACACAGAATCTGAAGCAGGCTCCAGGCTCGGAGCTGTCAGCACAGAGCCAGGCGCGGGGCTCGAACTCACAAACCGTGAGATCATGACCTGAGCCGAAGTCAGTCACTCAACTGACTGAGCCACCCAGGCACCCCTGCACTCTCATATATTTAAAAAGCTATTGTGGGGTGCCTTGCTGGTTCAGTTGGTTAAGCGTTCAGCTTCAGCTCAGGTCATGATCTCGTGGTCCATGGGTTCAAGCCCTGTGTTGGGCTCTGTGCCGACAGCTCAGAGCCTGGTGTCTCCTTCAGATTCTGTGCCTCCCTCTCTCTTTGCCCCTCCCCCACTCGCACTCTGTCTCTCTCCGTCTCTCTCTCTCTCTCTCTCTCTCTCTCAAAAATAAACACTAAAACAAATTTAAAAAGGGGCGCCTGGGTGGCTTAGTTGGTTGGGCGTCTGACGTTGGCTCAGGTCATGATCTCACAGTTCGTGGGTTTGAGCCCCACATCAGGCTCTGTGCTGACAGCTCAGAGCCTGAAGCCTGCTTCAGATTCTGTGTCTCCCTCTCTCTCTCTGCTCCTCCCCTGCTTGTACTCTGTCTCCCTCTCTCTCAAAAATAAACATTAAAAAAATTTTTTTAAAGATATGCTAAATTTTTTCACCTTAAGTTTAAAGAGTTGTGTAATATAAACACTTTAAAAGAAAACTATTACCTTATTTTTTCAAATAGATCAAGTAATTCATAAATATGTTAGTGATTTCATATTTACATCTCTATCTATACACAGATATATATAGAAACACACACACACAGAAAAGATCAATCATTTAAACTTACATTTCCATCCTACTTTTCCCCTAGTTTTATTCTAGTGTAATATATTGGTCTGACTAAAAGATTTTAAATTATTTGTCTTTTTCTTCTCTATTTAGAAGTTGAAATTTTAAATTTCTTGGATAGTAAGGCTCTAAACGTCAAAAAAAAAAAAAGGTCTTATAGAGTGGGTTGTCAGTTTCTATTAGTATACAACTGATCAAAATATTCCATTAAATATTAGAAGAATTAATTAGAAATACCTCTCTTAAAGTGCAGCTTTCCCTCCCCACAAAGAATAGACCTATCCACAAGTTGCTCTTACCTATGCTAGAATGATAAATTCTCTTCCTACTTTTCCTGTTTATAAAGTTAAAAAAAGATTTCTTGATCACACATGTATCCAGATCCAATGGAAGGAATTTTGTTATCTTTAATTCTTACTGATTATAAGACCATTCCTTCTATATTTAATTATTTGAACTCTCCTGAATTTATATGCCAAAAATCACAGTGTGTTTATTGTCAAAAGTTGTATTTAATGATCAATTTTGTTAACAGCAAGTAACTGGAGGAGCAGCTGGGTGTCTCAGTGGGTTGAGCATCCGAGTCTTGATTTAGGCTCAGGTCATGATCCCAGGGTGGTAGGATCCAGCCCCACACCTGGCTCTGGGCTGAGAATGCAGCCTACTTAAGATTCTCTCTCTCTCTCTCTCTCTCTCTCTCTCTCTCTCTCTCAAATAAATAAATAAATAAATATAACGCATAAAATTGGAAACCACCTAAGTGGTCATTCACTTCCTCTAGTTCTTCATCAATATTTTAAATTGTCCCTTTGTTTGCCATCCTGGAATTTCCTTTCACCTCTCCCTGGTAATTTTCCACCATAAGAGTTGGGATGGGTGAGGGGTTTATCTTTTGGTGTAAAGTGGGAGATGGGTGATGGAAAATAGGAGATGGGAGGGTCTGGATCACAGGGAGCTGGTTTCTAATACAAATTAAAGTTGAGAATTTAGAAGTTGATTCTCTTAAAACTGCCCTTGCCATTAGAAAGAGTTGCTATCGGGGCTCCTGGGTGGCTCAGTCCATTAAGAGTCTGACTTCAGCTCAGGTCATGATCTCACGGCTCATGAAATTGAACCCCACATTGGGCTTTTTGCTGTCAGCACAGAGCCCACTTCTGATCCTCTGTCCCCACCTCTCTCTGCCCCTCCCCCCACTCGTGCTCTATCTCTCACTCAAAAATAAACACTAAATTTTTTTTTTAAAAAGAGTTGCCGTATCGCAAGCAGCACGCATACTTCAATTTGAAGACAGAAGTCCATAAAAACTAATCTCGTTGTCATATTATGGAGACTCGCCTTAATCCTCGGCATGCCTCAAACTGCCAGCCACATTCAAAACTGGCTGCTTTGACACCACTGTTCCCTGTACCTGAAATGCTGCCAGAGATCTCACAGCCTGGGGAGAAGACAGACATGTAAAGTAGTAATTTCAGGAATGGGGTAAGTACTAAACCAGAACTGTGTCTGCAAGCAGGAGGATGCAGTTGAGGAAGAGCGTATCTCTGCCTATGGAAATACTGAGGAGGGTTTAAGTGAAAGCGATATTTGAATTGATGAGTGAAAGAGCGTTTATCAAGTTGACAAGAGTGAGGATATTTCAAGGCCAAGGATATAGCATACAAAAAGCGTGGAAACGAAAAGAGGTATCCAAGGGTTAACTCTGCGCATTAGCTTGAGTCAAGTAAAGTTCTTTGTGATATAACTTGATGACAATGCATTCACTTACAACATTTATCACCAGGCCAATATCATGCACATGCAATATACCAGGCACTGTGCTAGGAAATGGACAAAGATAAGTTATGAAAGAAATAAACAATAGAAAGATAAATTCTATAAGAGACGAATGTTTCTGAGGCCAGTCTTGGATTCAACTTCAGTTTCCATACATAAATACGTATCACTCTGGGAAAATTAACTAACATCTATGAACCTCGATTTGCTTACAGTAAAATAGAAATAATAGTACCAAAATGCTGTCTCATCACGAGTGTGTTTGTATGTGTATTAAGTGAGAATATGACTGTATTTAGTAAGATGGTAATATATAAGGTATCACTATTATTATTGAATAGTTGAATATCTAGGGGGGAAATTAAGTGGTAGAAATTGGACACAAGGAACAGAAACAGTCAGAAGAGCTCTAGAGCTTAAATATATGAGGACATACGGTCACTGGGATGGCTCAGGTGGTTAAGTGGCCAACCCTTGATCTTGGCTCAGGTCCTAATCTCACAGTTCATGAGTTCGAGCCCTGCTTCGGGCTCTGTGCTGACAGTGCAGACCCTGCTTAGGATTCTTTCTCTTTTCTTATGTCTGCCCCTCCCCTGCTCTCTCTTTCTCTCTCAAAAATAAATAAATGTTTAAAAAATATGAGTATATTAATAATTCATACAAATACTCAAAAACAGTCATTCTCCCACTTTGGCCACTAGATGTCTACATTGAATCGCTTATTTATAGTTCAGTAGTCTAGACTCTGTAATGCACTAAATAGAATAAGTGCATAGAAGATATAGTGACTGGACCTGACTCCAGATCTGTTAATACCTGTTAGATTAAAAAGTTAATAGGACATGGTCTATGTCTTCAAGGAGCTCACACTCCAGAGAAGGGAGCATAAGGAGAAACTACAAATCCAATAACACAAAGACTATCCAGTTTAGATTTCCTCTGGGAAGAAGGCACTGAGTGAGTCTTGTGGATTAAGTACATTTTAACCAGGCAAATAAGAAGGGATTAGAGGGGAAAGGACTGTCAATCCTATTCCAGGAAAAGGGTAACAGCTTCTGTAAACACATGAAGACCTGATGAAATTTGCACAATTTGGGTTTCTGCAAATAATTCAATATGGTAGAAGCAGAGAGTTCTAGAAAGAGAGAAATGAAAGACTAGGGACTCTCACAGGAACACCCTTGAATGTCATGAAAGGAGTTTGGGATATAACCTGAGGACTCCAGGGAGGCATTGCAATGTTTTTGTTCTCTTACATTACTATACTATTACTACTATTTCAGAGAATTTTGTTTTACTTTCTTTTGGTTTTGTTTTTGCAGATTTTCCTTATGTAAGGTCCCCTCTGGATGAGATGTGGAAAAAGGATTGTGGGGAGGGACAAGTCTGGCTATTGGGAAACTTACTGGAGACACACCATTCTGGTGATGAGGAATGGAACTGATGCAGAGACACTGGGGAAGGAGTGACAAGGAAGGTCAATAAATTTCAGGGATGTGAATCTCTTCAGACTGTGGGAATGAATGAAGAATCAGGACAAGTCTTGGGTTACTGGTTCGGGTGAATGAACGGTTGGTGTAGCACTGATTTGGAAGGAAAATGGATGAGATGGATCTGGGAAGGAAGATGATTGGGGGATAAAGCACTTCACTGTGGGTTTTCTGGGTGATTTTGAACAAATCACTCAATGGTCTGTGTTTCAAATTCTCTACCTATAAAACGAGACAACTATGAAACCTACCTTGTAGCAGGTAAATTCTTACAGATCATACAGTAAAATCTTGCAAACTAACTGTGTATACATTTTCTCCAACCAATGAAAATCCTAATTTTGTTCATTCAAAAACATGTAATGATTTGCAGAAAATTTCTAAATATGCAGCTTAATTACTTTCATACATGTAGTAATGGAAACAAAACTCTTTGAGGTTGCTTAATAAAGATACTACTTCATTAATTAGTGACCTCCACTTATTTGAACATTAAATAAGGAAAACAATATATTTAATATGCCTGAAAAAGCTTATTCTCTTAGGCAAGTAATGAATTCTTCTTTGAAATCTTTACATTGCTTGGTTGGGTAAGCTTTCTTGCTCCCTTTTACTTAATTAACAGGTAATTTCACCCTGGTAACATATTGGGTGTACTTCCTGGGCGTTCAGGTACTGTTAAGCAGTCTGTCTGCTTAGGACAGTACCTGATTCAATCCTCACAGCTCTGTAAGACATGTGGAAATTATTATCATCCCCATTCTGTAGGGGAAACTCAGGTAAAAATGAGTTAAATAACTTGCCCAGGTCTCAAACTAATAAAAAAATAGAGCCAAGACTCAAATCAATACGCTTTCAAAGTCCACACTATGCTATCTCATTTTCTAAATCCCTTTGGTAATTACCAAAAATTTATACCAGTATAGTAGACACTAGAGAAAGCATATATAACCCATGTGTTACCTACTACATATGTTCTGCAATCTTGTCTACATTTGATATTAAAAAGGCAATTTTTTAAACTCAAGTTTTGAAGCTGAAGAATTTAAAGGAAATTAGAGATTACCATGCTAATTTGAATAGATCCCCAACCATTGGAAACCCCAGTTTCCATTTGACCAATAAAAGCAGTTCTTAGAAACACCCAAATGATGCAGGGTCTTTAGTACACATATTTTAGGCATTCATCAGCTGTCTATTAAGGCAGAAACTTCGTTGTAGTTAATAATTCCTTCTTCCATCTCTGTTTCCCTCCCCTTTTCAAATTGCATTTTTCAATTGTTTGTTCCCAAGACAAATTTACTGTTCTTCAGGGTCAGTACACAGACTCAGTTTCAAAGAAATCAAGCATATCATGAAGGTTACAGCTCTGTGGGTTAAAAAGTTATGATTTCAGGTAAGCAGTTTAAACAGAGATTTTGTGTTGACTGCCATGTGGAAATCCAGCCACCATATGCTTGTTGTGCATTAAGTACTGGGACCATAAGAAACTCTTAAAAACTGAGAATAAACTAAGGGTTGATGGGGGGTGGGAGGGAGGGGAAGGTGGGTGATGGGCATTGAGGAGGCCACCTGTTGGGATGAGCACTGGGTGTTGTATGGAAACCAATTTGACAATAAATTTCATACTTAAAAAAAAGAAAAAGAAAATATTTAAACATACACACACACACACAAAAATGGAACTGAGACCAAAAAAAAAAAAAAAAAAGAATAAAGAAAAGCTTGGAAAAAATTTAAAAAAGAAAAAAAAAAAAGAACTGGGAATCCCCCAAACACAAGGGTCAGTGAATCCTCAGAAGCGAGGGATTCCACCAGGCGTCCCTCAGTGTGGGGTCTGTGGGTCAACTTCTCAGAGTTGACGATGTCTGCAGTTGATCATGTCTGCACTATCGTCTCAGTTGTCCTTGCTCATGCTGCCTTCACTGGTATTTCAAGGGAGTGCATTTTCGCTCCCATTAAATCTAGTGATTTTTCACAGGGGAGGCAGGAGCAAATAGTTGTTGATGTTGTTGGTAAAATACAGAAGAGTTTATCTATCATGTGTGTCCCTGCACCGAGGCTACCTTGGCATCTGCACAGTAGCTTGGAAATCATCCCAGGCTCATCTCCCCAAAGTTATCTTTGATTCTTTCAATATCAGCACCTCCGCCTCACCTTCTTGGGCTTCAAACTTGGCTCCTTGTCTTCCTATTGCTCCATTTGGAAAGATAGCCCAGTTTTAGACTGTTTACCTTGTCTCTGATTTGACGGTTTTAGGGTTTGTTTTGGGGAGAGGGGAGAGCTCCATCTTGGTATGTGTTCTCATTAGAACTTACTCTATATTTATGTCTGTTTGCCAGGGGAAGATATTGAAGAAGATAGCTCACACTGGGGAAAAAATGGATAATCATTACACTAACAGACCCCCAAAATACCCATTATGACCAGTGTCTACAGGTCCAGTGCAAAAGGACAGTTTGGATATAAAGTAACTGCTCTGCGGTTTGAAAGAGTGACAACATAAAACAGTCCAATGGAAGAATCTGTCAGGAATTGCGGTATTCTAAATTCTAAAAATTCGATTCTAAATTCTAATCCCAATTTAACTGCACTCATAGAATGGGAATGGGTATCACAAGTAAAATGGGAAGCATACATTCTTTATTTTTACCACTTAATCAAAATGACTTCTTGAACACGGCAATCTAGATCTTATGATAATCCACTGCAACCTACCCAGAAAAGCTGCATCAGAGAACGCTCCTCTGGCAGGACCTTGCCTCTTCTGGTCCATGTTAGGAACATGTAGACTTGTTAAGACTTCCCCTTCTCCTCTTTCCTCTAGCTCGCATTTTCATTTCAAACTGACAGAAGGCTTTACTTTTGAAAAATTTCTAAACTTATCTTTGTGATTCCTACCTCTCACTATTCTCATGCAGGCTCACATCCCGCAAGTGATTGCTCTGACCTACTCCTAACTGATCAATTTTTTCCCTTTGTCCAGACGCATCATCTCTCTTGCACAAAATACCAGTTAGAGACTGGACTTGGTTTATGTGTCCTCCCAGATTTCCTTGACCCACCTCACAAGCCCCCATTCTCCAATATGGGCCGTGACTATCTGCCTCACTCCCCAGAAATGGGAGTTCTGACTACTGTCACACCTCAACTGCTGCTGCTGCTGCTGCTGCTGCTATAGCAACCACAGGCCTCTGTGCACCTTTGCCCTCACTGGACTGGACACACAGAGGTTCTGGCTTCCCCCACTGCTGCTCTGACCCAGTTAGCCCAGCCCAGAGGCAAGGGGTTGTTAGTACCTCATGGAGCATAATGGCACCGTATGAGTCAACAGACAAGAAGGGGCCAGTGATTAAATTGCTTGCACCCCCTACCCATTCCATGGGTTATTTCAAGGTGTGCTAGCTTCATACAGCCTCTCTAAAGATGTCCCGCAGGATGAAGCAATCAGCTGTTTTAGGGGAAGTTATGGTCAGCCCAGTGGTGCATCCTTTGATATTTGGAATCCTTTTTTCCTTGCCTCTTCCTTGACTCTCTCATTCTTGATTTCCTGGATATATACTCCTCTATAAATTATTAGTCCATATGTTTTGCCTTAGGCATTATTTGGGGGGAACTTGTAGTAATAATCTTACAACCTTCATAATCTCCCCTCTGGCATAATGACCTGCAAAGCTCCCTCTGCTTAATGTACTGGCATTCAGGGAACTCTGATTATTTTTTCCACTACCTACCCCACCTATTCTTTCACTATTTCTAACTTCCTTAGTGCATACTACACTCTGCTCATGCACAGCACAGAGTGTATATTCATGGTTGCTGTTTACTGTGTCCTGTATTGTGGTCACCATTCTATGTTCTCATGTCTTATCTTCCAGTTAACTTGTAAACACCTCAGACATAGGGATCATGTCTTTTGTGTCTTGGCATCCTTCCTCGCTTCTGCAATGGTTAACAAGAGATTATTATATTTTTTGATGATAAAAGTTATGTATATATGGCCATATTTCTTCTCAAATAAAGAATAAAAACACTGGAGTAAACACAGGCACCCCTGTAAGTAAGTAAACACTAATGTGAAATGACGCTTAGCAACAGTCACAGTCAGATTTCAAAGAAAAGGAAAATATTTCTTATGGAAAATAGCAATATATAGGTTAGAAGAACAAAAAACCAAACCAGCTCTCTGCTATTTTTCCTAAGGGATCCCTATCTCAACTCAACCCACTATTCAACAGTCATCACTTGATAACTTCTGACTATTAAAAAGTCCCTACAAAATATTCATTTTTATGGATATCATAAAGTCAAGTGGTATTCCTGTTAGATTTGTCATCTCTTGTTCTCCAATGACAATAACAAATTATAACTCCAATTTCATATGGTGTTTTATAATTTTCAAAGTACTGCCCCATGTATGTTTATCATCAGTTCTTCACAGACCTGTGAGGCAAGGCTCATGTCCTCATTTGGTTAGGGTGTGAGAAAGGGGGCTGGGATTTGGGATGAGCCTAAGGTCATAAGACAAATAACATCTTGCTTGGAGGAGAACCCACCTCTTCTGACTGCTAGTCCAGAGGTCTATTCAGATTTTCCTCAGAAAGATTTGACTAAGTGAGTTGGTTGTGATCAATAAAGAAGCATGAAGTCTTATGTTAACTCTATGGAAAAATTCAACACATGAATGAATTGTGGGATAGCCATGTGACCCCCTACATGCAACGAAGATTCTAGTTTTTAAGTACTCCTTCCTAGATTATGAATCCGGCACCAAGATATGAAAATCTGAGATAGCCCAGGAGAGCCAATTAAAATATGAGGAAATCTGAGAAATGCAGAATTAAATCTTAATTCAGTTATTCATAATTTACCAAACCCTCAAAGGGCTCTCAGAGTTTCGGTTTTACAGCAGGTGGTAACACCCTGCTTCCATTTCGAAATCATTTTCTATCACCTTGTTGCTGATGCAAATGGAGAGTACTGAAATACAGCCAATGACCAGTGTCACTTTTCTCTCAAGGATGAATACAACACACTCAGCTTTAAGTGTGTGTGTGTGTGTGTGTGTGTGTGTGTGTGTGTGTTATGTAACTAATCAACTAAAAAGTGTGCTATGAGATACCTAAGGACTATAAAAGGAGAATGGTTACAAAAGATAACAAGCTTGGCAGAATGTGTTAAGGACAAATATAATTGCTGTGTCCCCTGGGCCGTGCAATGCTGGGACACAATGCTTGAGGTTTAAAAGGCACATTTGAAGGGTGCCTGGGTGGCTCAGTCAGTTAAGTACCTGACTCTTAATTTTGGCTGAGGTCATGATCTCACAGTTCATGGTATTAAGCCCGCATTGAGCTCTGGGCTGACAGCATGGAGACTGCTTGGGATTCTCTCTCTCCCCCTCACCCTTTGCCCCTCCCCTGCTCACACTTGCTCTCTCTCAAAATAAATAAATAAACATTAAAATAAATAAAGAAAAGGCACATTCAGGAGGCGGGCATGTAAGGTAAAACCTATCTGTGACTACTGTGGAACAGTTTGGATAGGCAAGAAAAGATCATTTTCTTGTGAGTCTTAGTCATCCTGAGCTGGGAATATCAAGTGGAAGAAAGCTAAAGAAAGATTTACAAGTATTCTGCCTAAGGCCACAACTCAAAGCTAGCAGGTGCTGCAGTGGAGCTGATTTCCAGACCCATTCATATGCTACTCTTTCCATCTTCTCTCCCACATTGTCAGATTGGGCTTCATACGGAGTCTCCCTCAGCTTACTGCTGAGAAAGCAAAGTCATCATATATGGTCCCTGATGTGAAGGGGAAAAGGCAGCACAGAAAGACAAACCAAAATACAAAATTGTATATTGGAAATTCCAAATGAGACATTCAGACCTATGTGCCATAGGAGCTCAGAGAGAGAAAAGATCACCAAGAAACTTGGGGGGGGGGGGCTTTATATAAAGGGGTGGGACTGAAAGATAATGAAAAAAAATCCATTTGAAAATCTACCCATGCCCACCAGTTCCAAATTTACTTATATTCCCTAGAGCAGTGCTGTTCAGAAGTATGTGAGCCATATATTATTTAAGTCTTTTAGTGGCCACATTTTATAAAGTAAAGAGAAACAGATAAAATTAATTTCGATAACATTTTATTTAACCCAACATATTTAAAATATTTCAATTTTTTATCAACATAAACTAATTCATGAAATATTTTGTATTTTTTTCATACTAAATCTTCACAATCTGGTGTGTTATCTCAGTGTAGACTAGTGACATTTCAAGCACTCAAGAGGCACAGAGTAGTGTTACCATGTTGAACAGCACAGATCTAGAGAAACTCTTGTACATTGAGTGGAAGATGTAACTAGGATGTACTTTGAGGCACCGTTTATTATGTTATAGTGAAAAACAGGAAATAGCCCAAGGTCCATCAAAAAAGGGAAATGGGTGAATAAATTGTGAGCAAAAGAACGGAAGTACTGCTTGGCTTCATGTTACATTCATGTCTGCAGTGACCTCTAGGAGGGAGCAGGTGGATTGAACTAAAGAGAGAAATACATAGATGTAAATGTTATCTGTAATTTTTAATTCTTTAAAGATAGGTTAAAATAAAAATAGGAAGGTTCATCTCTGATCACTGTGGGTGGCAGATATATGGGCACTTTATCACACCCTTTGCACTTTTCTGTACTTAAAAAGTTTTAAATAATTTAGAAAATGAATAAAACTTGAGGATATGGAGGTAGCAAGTGGGAGGCAATCAGAAGACAGGCTCTTTAAACAAAGAACAGAACAGGGTGGTCACAAGTCAAGAGGCAGCTGGGGTGGTGGCTAGACGGTAAACTGGTGGGGATGATCTGGGAGTGGGAGAGAAGACTCTGAATATGAGCCAATAGCCTAAGCTTTACGCCCCCTGCCCTTCTGTGTGACAGCTGAGTTCCATTTGGCAGCCTCACTGAGGGCGAGTGTAGAGGGACCAAAAGGTTTCACAGGGAAATGAGGGTGTAATGCTTTGGAAGCCACAGGGATACTCAGTGGGTCACCTTCTCTACTCCCTGGACCTGGGGTCTATGGGGTATGTCAAGAGTTCAGCTAAGCTACTCCATGCTATTGCTGCCTCAGCATCCACTTTGTTTGGCCAAACAGCCTTCAGGGACTTTCACAGCAGCCCCTCATGCACCCTAGCCCCAGGAAGTAGCCTACAGACAGAAGTTCCTCATGTGACTTTCCCAACAGCCCTTGCAATCAACAGTCTCCCAACCCTGCCTGCCTCAGATAAGAACTTTGTGTAGCATACTCACACCACACTCTTTCCGGTTTGAATTGACCCATCTTGCCTTGACTGGGGAACCCCAAAGCACTCTGCCCATGGACCCTAATAAAGGCATATGTGCTAGGGTCCTGCCTCTCCCTGCCAGCACCTTGCCTTGATCTCCCTCTGTGACCCCTCAAGGTATGTCATGTGCTTCCTCCAGGACCTGTGAGTAATAAACTATCTCAGCTTCTCTTGTGGTCTGTTGTTGAACCCCAACTCACCATCCAGCACCCTCTATTCTATTTAACAATGTTCACTTAGCAACATTATAATAAGGTATTGCAGCGGCGGGAGGGCGGGGGGCAGTTTCTGCTTGGTGGTGGGAAACCAGGGTCCATGGGGGCTGCCAGCATTAAGGAAAAGTAAGGAAACAGAGAAGATGTTCAGAGAAGAGGCTGAAGATACAAGAGAATTTGGTGCTCATGAGGAGAGGCTGAGCACACATGGTGGGAACTCAGGATTGGATCAGATGGAGCAACACACTGGTCCATAAAGATTTGGGTCGTCACTGACCGGAGAGCCTTTCCCTTTTGGCACCAACTGGTCTCAGCAAGGATGTGAGGTATGATGGGATTTGTTCTGATCATCTTCGGGGGCAAGAGGAGGTCAAGAGTGTTTCCAGAGTCTGAGTCCTGAATGATTTGCTTGCTGGTATGTTGATTTCTGAGACATCTGCTCTCTTTAGGTATCACACTGCATATCTTTAGATTACTTTCAATTTTTGACTATCCTAACAATTCTGTGAGGAGAGACAGTATAACATAACCATCAAGGGTTTCAGTCTTATATCCTCCACTTTGTATGAAGCCTTGAACAAATTAATCTTCTGGGGCTTACTTAACTCTCTTTAACTGAATAATGGGTTAATAGTATCTAACTACCTCACAGTGTTGGGATAAAGATTAAGAGTTAATATGCATAAAGCACTTATAATAATACTTAGCATGTAGTACACACCTAATAAGCATTAGTCATGGACATTATAATCTATCAGCTATATATTTCCATACATCTATGATTACCTCGTTAGGATAAATTCTTGGCAATATAATTGTTGGGTAAGATGATGGACAAAATTTTAATGCTTTTAATACAACTGGCCAAAATATGCACCAGAAGATACATTAAATCCCATTGTATCTAACTAAATACCATTGTATCATCAGATACTTATTTTATTCCCACTTATGTATGTCACAAGGCATGACAACCCACTACCCACCCATCAATCAATTACAGTTGCCCTCTGTATACTCACCAACCCAGAATGAGGGAGTGGTGCCTGGTAATCTGTAGTTTAGAGATGTTCCCATTTGATTCATAAATACTCTTCAGTTTAAAGCCATTGTTCTAGAATGTTATCAATTGACAACCAATTGATAAATTTTATCAATTTAAATCAATTGATTAATGCTAAAACATTAGCATACCCAACCTTTTTGTAATACCAACACCTTAGACCAGGCTCTTTTTGAAATTCCCCTTGGCTTTTATAACACCTCTCCTACCTCATTTCCTATTTCTATGTCACCTTTTTTTTCCTTTAGGGGAAAAAAAACTGGATATTTTATATAACTGGGAAGTCTAAAGTGGCACTGGCTGCAGGCACATTGTCCAATAGAAATAGAACACGAAGCATGTACACTTGGGGTCTGAAATCATTCATCAGAGTGCTGCCTCTCTCCTCCCATCATTGGCTTGCTTGCTCTCTATGTGGCCTAAGTCTTGGATGGACTCTCTGGTAATCAAGGTACTGGCAGCCTCTGACTCACATCCTTGAGGCTTAACAAGCCCAGGAGAAAACAAAACAAAAAAACAAAAACAAAAACACACAGACAAAAAACAATGTATACCCAAGAATCCTAGAATAGGAATCTTCCCCACCAGGAATCCAGGAGCAGGAGTTACCACATCAAACCCAGCCGAGTGCCATGTTTACATTCCCAACACGTCCCTATCTACCAGTTCCTTCTCAACTGTCTTCTGATTTCTCTTGCTTCCTCAAAGCATTCACAACCAATCACTGAGTCATGCTGATTTATTGTCCCCAGTTGTTCTCAAGTCTGTCCTCTGTCCTAACTGCTATGACCTTGGTTCAGACTCTCATCATCTCTTTCCGTAGCCTTCTATCCGGTCTCCTTTCTACATTTCTGCTGCCCTTGGATTCATCCTCCATACATATCCAGATGCAGCCCATTTCCTTGCTTAATGACATTAAGTGCAATACCATTAGGACAAAGTCAAAAATGCCCTAGCATACAAAACTCTCTAAGACCTTCCAGAACTACTCCTGATCCTTGTATGACCAAACCAAACTCGTTTGTTTTTCCTCAAAACCTGTTCCCAATTTTGGTTAAATGTGTTCCACTCATTAAGTACCAATGCTGAAAATTTAGTCATTCTCAGCTCTTTTCTCTTTCTTTCTATGTCCATGTTTTTCTCTGCCTGTTGCACTCTGACCGCCCTGCCCAGGCCATATCATATTTCTCCTCTTTACCAGTCATCCGCGGAGTCTGTGCACCTTCCCAGCTTCTCTCCACATTGCCATCAGGTATCCCTTTAAACACAAGCTTTACTTAGAAAAACTTCAGCGGCTCCTCATTATCCACTGAATACAAGTCCCCTGGTATTGAAAATATCACAGACTGGAAATTAGTATGATTCAACACAACTGAAAATTATCATGGTTCAACATGATTGATACTTTGGGCCCTATCCCCTGTGCCCCACCTCTCCACATCATGCAGGCAACCTCATTGTCCCCATGCCTGTTTCCTCTGTTCTCCGTGTGTGGAATGCTCTTCACACTGGCCTTTAGAAATCCTTCTCAATCTTCAGGGCCCTGGCTTTTTCTTCCATGAAGCCTTCCTAGATTTCCCTAGTCAGACAAAATAAATTCTCTGTGCATCCATTGAAGTTTGTCTATACCCATACCTATATCACAGAAGTGATCACAGCCTGATTGATGCAGTAGTGAGCTGTGCACCAGTGTCAGCCCCAATGGCATGGGAGCTCCACTATTTCCCAATTCTATAACTTTGGGGAAATTATGAGCCTGATTTCTCATCTACACATCGCAACGTTAATACCTGCCTCACAGGGTTATCTTAAAAATGAGATATGTATAAAGATATTAGAATAGTTCCTGGCACTTGTTCCTGGACTTGCTCTGACCCCTTCTGAAAACCCCACATCACATCTCAGTTACGCCTGTGCATTCTGGAGTCTGACTCCCTGGCACTGAAGCCCAGCTCTATCGCTTACCAGCTGTGTGGTTTTGGTCAAGTTCTTTGTCTTTGCAGTGTCTGTTTCCCCATCTGCAAAACGGGGATAATAAGTACATGTACCCAACTGGGCTGTTATGAGGATTAAGTAAGAGGAATATAGCAAACACTTAGAGCAGTGCTTGGCATAGAGGAAGTGCTCAGTGTTAGTTACAGTTACTATCTCTGCATTTCCGGGATCCAGCAGAAAAACTGGAGGACAGTGTTCCATAAATGTGTCATTGTACTGAACCCTGTTTCTCTTTGCAGTGTAATTTAGTTAAGGTTCTTCCCCACATTAACAATGCAAACCCATTCCATTACAATTTAGGTATTGTTTTGCTAACCCCTGTTTATAAAATGTCAAGCTCTACACTGTCTCATTGCTTGGTGAACCGTTAGTGAGTGTAAATGTGGGTACAAATCAATTATGGGTGGTTTATTTAGTCTTGGACTGGCTTCTCTGAAACTCACAAGGTATTATTATATACATGTGATTTGATTAATTTGCCTATAGCCTGTCAAGTGAACTGCACCCCTCTAAAAAAAGTATATTGAAATATTTTTATGTTGATTTTGAGGTAGTTGTTGGCAATATATAGAAAGATATCATCTAAAAGAATAAGTTAATATTACAAAAACACTAAAATAAATATCATCCTGCATTTCTATAAATGTTTTTGCAGAATTATTTTATTTCTGGATGTAATGATTAAAAAAAAAACCCACAAAATCTCTAATCTATACTGACAATTGGGGCAGGATGAGATATAGTCTCTAATTCTCTGAGTTTTGTTTTGGAGTTTGAGTTATCATAATGCTTCAGAAGGAAGCCACTGTTGGTTATTGAGAGAGGCAGACAGGGGTGTGGGGGCGGAGTACAGGGGAGCAGCCAGGACTACAGTTTCCAACTGACAACGACCCTGCTGAAGAAGCACTTACAGTCAGAAGATGTGGAAGAAAAAAGGTAAAAGAAAGAAAAACAAACTCATTATAAATATTCAAAACTTGACTATAATGAAGTTTCTCAACCTTGGCACAATTGACATTTGGGGCTGGATAATCCTTGGGGCGGGGGAGGGGGGGCTGTCTTGTGCACTGAAGAATGTTTAGCCGCGTCCCTGCCTTCTACCCACTAGGTGCTAATAGCACCCCCTTCCTAGTTCTAACAACCAAAAATGTCTCCAGACATTGCCAAATGTCCCCTGAAAGGCAAAATCACCCAGGTTTGAGAATAACTACCTTGATGGGAGAAAATTAGTAAAGGTATTAGGTGGAACATCTTATAGATTATTAAAAACGTTCCCTATTTTTAGGTATTTTTATTGACACACATAGGCTTATCATAAAACTAATGATCTGTACTAACAATAAAAAGACCCCAGACCACGGTTCTGATACATTTCCCCAGAGATTAGCACCAGGAGTCCTCTGTCTGGGATGCGGTGATGAAGGTAAATGGGTGACAGGGAAGGAAAGAGGTGCTTTAAAGTGCCCGTTGGTCTTTCCAACCAGCAAATCTATTTTTGCCCACCTGTGAGGTGCAAAACACTGCAGAGAATGTGGAGGTACACTGCACTCAGACTTTCCTTTAAAGATTATACTTCCATGACAAATGACTTCCCACCTTCTGCTTTTTCCTTTTAATAAACACCTGGTTGGTATTTGTTTCAACAGAGGCCATTAAAAATAGTGTTATGCAGTCAGAAAACGGGACTGTTAAAAGAACAGAAGGACATACAGTTCATTTCTCCATAATACTTCACTGAAATCATTTTAGGAAATTAACAATTACATTAATTGCCTAAAAACAAGATTCTCTGCTCTTCCTTGGCAGTACATTTCCCCCCAATTTCTTCTTTATAATTGGTAATAGAAATGCTGAAATTAGGATAAAAACTTTAAACTTGTCATCATGATGAAATTAACTTATAATGCAAAAATAACACTTTCCTATACTGACTTAGTAATATTTCTACTTTTAACTATAGGGGATGAATAAATAAAGGAACACAAGTCTCAAACAGACATGGTGTGCTCAAGAGGTTTAATTATGTGACGAGTAATAAAAAGAACTGGCATAAAGTCCATGGCACTAACATCCGCAAGGATTCCTATTTCCTGAAAACTAGAACAGGCCTAAAGATGGATCTCCTGACCCAACTACAAACAGGTATTTACTTCCTATTAACCTTTGTCAACACTGAACTTCCGAAGCCATTGTTTCCTCTGACGAGACATGCCTTTATTCATATTAGTTTTTCAGAGTGTGTTAGAGTTAAACACATATTTAGCAACAGCAAAAAGGGCAGGGAGACAACAGCAGGAACCAGCAGACACTGCCTATGAGAGATGAAGCTCTTGAAAGAAGTACCAGGATACAGTCTGCTTTGATTTCGGGCGTGAGCTTGAGTAATCCTAACCCTTCACCCACTTTCAACCCATCGTCCCCCACTTTAATGACGCAACTCTTAATTTATAGGAAGATCTTTTGCTTTTTTTGGAAAACAAATGCACGCTCAGATTCTAGGAGCCACTTTTATCATAGTGATTTCTGTGTTACACACTCTTACATGCGACAGACCGCTCTGCTGAGAGTCAGGCAACCTGGCAAGTTAGACTTCGATTCTAAACACTTACTAGAAGTGCGTCCAGGTCAGACACTCAATTCCTCCTGGTCTTATCTAGAAAATGGGTATAAATACCTGCCCTTTCTTACCTGACATAATTGTCCTGAGGTTCATATAAGAAAATGTAGTTGTCAAGAGAAAAAAGCACTGTGTTCCTACCGGTGCTGTGGCAGAATTGCTCTCATAATAGGCATGTTACAGTCCAATTCTTTCAGCTGAATCAGCTTCTTTGTTCATGCCTTAGAGAGCTGGCGGTATTGTATCCCCTGCTGTTAAAATGTGAACACATTAGGTCATTGGTTAAAAGAAGAAGAACTATACTAGAAGCAATGCCTCTTTATGATGAAGGTAAAAATACTGAAATAAAAATTTTAAAGTCTTCGAAGATGAGGCAACTACCTTAAAGCAGTAAGAGAATGACTTCTGTTTGTGCACCCAAGGGGAAGGAAATAAAAATAATCCTAATCAGAATTTCTTGACCTTGACACTTTATGATCTGCTTCATCGTTTTGGTTTATTTACACTTCTGACTCCTGGGGCTCTCAGTGCCCTGGGCTTCTGGGACCCAATCTCTTGTACCCTCTCTTTACACCTTCCCCTGAGCAACACAAAAAACTTCTGATTAATGTCAGAAACTTAATTAACTGAATGTTAGATGAAATCGATTTCAGAAAGTATTAACTGATCTACCTTTTAACTCTTAAACTACTTGTTTCCAACTGTAGTAAAAGGTTTGGGCACCCTACAAAGGAATGCTGTGCATCTCAAATCAGATTTCTCTTTTTCTTTTGGGGAAGGGAGTGGTGGTAGTGATAATAGAGAGAATGATGGATAGAAAACGTTTATATTCTCATTAAGATAAGAAGGTTTTATGTTCTCACAGAATGGTTCTCAGGTACAAAAGAACGTATCCATTTTTCTATTTTGAATTCTTAGAGTAATGTCAATTCATAACCCATAGTTGATATTCAACTGATGTTTGTTGAAGTCAATCATCTTGTTTTGGATCTGTCAGGCTGACAGGAAGAAAGGGTCTGCTAGCATCCTCAGTCCCCTGAGATTTATCCTTAGCTGGTCTCCCTGAGAATACTCCTTAGATGGAGGCTTAGCCATGTCTATGAATCCAAATCCATCCTCCAGTTCCCTGGCATTCTTGGATTTGGGTCCACACTTAAATTAGTATTTAATGTCTTCATATTGATGTCCTAGAATGCCTTAATATTATTTCTATTATTTCCACCCTTGGTTCTGGGGTTTCCATTAAAAAAAAAATTGTCACAGTATACCTTCTTATTTCTTAATACTGAGCAACTAAGAAAAGATACAAAAGATACAAAATCCATCCTAACCAAGAAGTCCCTTCCATCAAGAGTTGTAAAACATTCTGTTCATGTGTTTGGAATTATCTTTTGACTTTAACATTTGACTCTAACATTTTTTTTTTTTTTTAATTTGAAGGAGAATTTTAGAAGTTTCCAAAAAAAAAGTAACTTTATCACCAAATCAGTAAACCACGTTACCAATTATTTTTTATTTGTATTGCACACAATATTTTACAGAAAAAAAATAAAGAACCCCTTATTCTTAAACTCCAATTAATTACATGTTTTCTTCTGATTCTTCTCAATGTAGATACCTAAATTTTTACATAAATATAATCAGTACATAAAATAATTTAACACTTTTGAATCTCATTTAACATTTGTTCATACAATTTTACATATAGCAATATCATTTAATGACTATATAACAGTCTACAACAGCAATACCAATACATCAAAATCTGCTCATCCATTTCCCAATTTGGGGCTTTTTTTTTAAACCCATATGAATGAAATTGCTAGAAATATCTTTGTATAAGTAGCTTATTTTTCTTTTAAATACTTCCCTAGGCATATGCTATTCAAAGTGAGTTTATCTAGCAAAAAAAGATTGGTTACAGAGCTCTTGTTGTAATCATCTAAATAATTCTTTTAAAAATTACTAATATAATAATGCTACTGACATGAAGACACGTGAATTTTAAAATGTTTTGCTGTAATAGCATAAACTAGGTCAAAGTTGTTTCAATTTGCATTTTTAATACTATTTAAATCTGAATTATCATTCCAAGAATTCACTTTTATTTGTAGCTTCTCATTTGTACTCTATCTTTTCATTAATATGCTTAGTAAAGAGTAGAAAGCCTTATGGATTTGCATCTACTTTTTAAAAAACATTAAGCACTTTATTCATGTGTAATGCTAGTAGTTTTTTTTTTAACCCAATCTTTTCTTCATTTTCTTTGTTTGGTGTCCATTTTTCATTTTTCTTTAGTTGATCTCACCTACTTTCCCAATAATGTTTTTCACTGCCATAAAGTTTTTTTTGTACTACTGGGATGAGAATTGTAGTCTTTTTATTTTTACCTTTATAATCAACATTTTAATTCATCTGGAATGAATGGCCTTATCATATGTAAAGCGGGCCCGATTCTTTTTTCATACTGACATCCAGGCTAGTCTTTCCACCAGTAGTTATTTCATAATTACTTGTTTTTTAATTGGTTTGTCTTTAAATCCTAAACTTTCTAAATATACTATGATGCTGAGTAGGGAGTTTAAGGGCAAGACTCTCATTTTTTTCCCCTAAGTTAAAAAGACAAATCTATCTTTCCTTGCCTATTTTCCTACTTTACACAATTCTGTCAAATTATTCAAAGTATCAGTTGGAATGGTGAGTGGAAGTGTAATAAATCTATATATTAATGTCATCTAGGGGCATTCCTTTGGATAGGATTTCATACACATTACCTAACTTAATCCTCACAATAATTCGGCAAAGTACAGTTCTATAGATGGTGAAATTATCTTGATGGGTTTAAACCTAAAAATATACCCCACAAAACCACTTTATCACATTCAAAATATGCATAAATATTAAGACGAATTCACGACTTGTTTCCAGTAAGCTGTAAATTTCTTAAATCTTTTTCTCCTTTTCCTCACCTTTTAGCCTAGTAACATCTGCATTTCTTATAAACATGCTGTTCAGATCAAAAGATACTCTAAAAAGCATTACTTTGTCAAAACTTAGCCAAATTCTGCTGCCAGGAGCTCCACTGCTCTAAACTATATTTGTAATTAATCCTAATCTTCCCATTTCCCTGATGAGAATCAGCTGAGAGACCCGAGTCTGGAGCAACGCTGCACTGACTTCCAGGAGCATGTTTCCCCTCCCGCAGTACAGGCACTCTTGTAACAGTTAATGTTAGAAGAAAGCCTAGATTCCACTGTTGGCTCTTCTACACACACCAGACCCTGAGCAAATTATTAATAGTTGTCTTTCTTCTTTAAAAATCTATTCACTATCAGCCTCACAGGGTTGTTGAGAAACTGTAATTAGAAAGCACAATAAACGCCTAACATAGAAATGCTCCATTCCAGAACAAAAAATTGGCTTAATGGGCTCTCTTCCTATAGGATTATCATTCTAAGGAACAGAAACAGGAGACTGAAGTGGATGGAGTTTACCTCTTCTTGCAACTCCACAGATACTCACAACTGTAGTACAACAGTTTTGGCTTCTGATGGTTCTAGAAAAAAAATGTTTCTGTTGTTTAGAAATCTATGGATGGTTTTGAGAAACCATCTGTAATCCCAGGTTAGAAATGCCTCACTCCATTTCTTCTTAGGAATTTCATAACAGCCAATCTGAAGTACCTTTTCCTGGGGGCAAGATATTTTGGCCTGAGTTAGAGTTGTTGGAAGTTCTTTTCTTTTAGGTGCCAGCACAGGGCTCTGCAGCAATTTTCTGAAGTATTAAATCAGAACTAACCTTATGCCCTAGACTTCCTTTGGGACAAACTTCCCAAGAATGAACTCTTCAATGACTAAATGAATTCTCCAGCACTTTCTGTCATCTTCTGATTGTGGTGGTGTCCCTGACTCATAGGTTAACAAGAGTCAAATGGGGGAACTGCACTGCAAAGTGGAACTGAACTGCAAAGTGTATTGTAAACACCAGACCTTGACAAATAAAGGAACATGCAAAGCTAATCTTTTAACAGTTGGCACTTGCATAAGTTGCTATTGCTACCATCATGTCTGTACATTGGTATCATATACAAAACACCCACATAATTTACTGTGTAACTATTCAGAGGTGGTAGCAACTGTAATAGCTGCAAAACGAATTAAAATATTCCTTAGATATTATTGTTGTTATAGACAAATACAATCTGAAGATCATTAGTAGATATAGATTACCTGCCGTTAAGCACAGTTGCTAATATGGAACCCTCACTTATACACCCAATACTAAAATAAAGTTAACCTTGTCCAGCAGTCAATCAGTTACTGATAGGTTAACAAAGACATCCAATGACTGATGTCTCAAACAGAACTAAAGACAACATCTACACAGCATCCATCATATAACCAGTTCTAATTACTCATATAGGAAACTGTCCTCTAAATGAAAATACTCTGATGCCAGGACGAAGGCCCAAAATAGCACTTCCAGTTTGCTTCTTCCTAGTTTTCAAGATGTTTCCCTGGGCTTTCTAGGTTTTTGCTTCCCTCAGAGGAGTCTAGTTTGGCCATGATTATGTTATTGGTTCCAGAACCCTCTGGTTGTTTATCATCACCATCAAAGATAATGTCTTCTGGATTTGGAGGTGGGGGACAGAATTCTTCACTTGGAAAGATCTCCCGGAACAGTGTTTCAGCTTGCTTGACCGCATGCTCATTTCCCAGTCCACAGTCAGGCCCAGAGCAGACATAAACATTGGGAGGTAAGCCATTATATGAGCTTCTGCTGACTCCGGAGGAATCTCTCATATTAAAATAAAGAGCCCACAAGAGTCTTGGCTTTGTAAGTTCCTCCTCATTTATTGCTGCTTCAGTATATGGAGTGAATAGTTTCTTTACTACTGAGTCTAAGTCTTCTCTTGCTGTTTTAGAGGAGGAACAGGTCAGATGTACCAGATAAGTGTCTTTCATGCACGTCATGGTTGAAGAACATAATTCAGTGACACGAACGGCACATGTTCCTGAGTCCGCTGGAGGCACTATCAAAATGGAAATTTGCTGATCTGAATCTGTCTTTAGTATAGATTGATCTGTAATGAGCACTGCCCTGGAGATCTGCTTATACTGTATATTTGAGCATGTTTTCTCAGAAAGGTAACTATCCTCCACAATAAAATATTTAGCATTTATTCTTTGACCTAAGTGATCTATAATTGCTTTACATCTTCCAGATTCTTTGTCAACTACAAGGCATTGAACTTTATGGCGAAGACAATAGATTCCACCAAAAACTGCACACATCCTGCAGAAACACTGGGGAATTTCTCCTTGGCCATATAAGGGAAATAAAAAGGGAGTGTTGCCAAACCGTCCAAGACACTGAAGGAAGTTTTTTGTTGCTTTAAGGCCATCTATTGTAGTGCAAGATGATTCTGTCATTGCAATGGAGTGCAGTACAAAATGCTGGAGGTTGGGGGTTAATTTTTTAGTTTTTAAGTATTCTGAAAATGAGCACTGCATGAAAGCTTGGTATTGGTCAGGATGTTGTTCATAGTCTAAACAAAATGTAAGAAATTTCATTAGTATCCTCTTTTCAACCATAGTGAGTTCTTTGCTATTGAAGACATCTGCTCTGGAACAAGGCACCTGTTCTACTTTTCCTTCTCGAAATGCAAGAATCCTAGTGACATTTTTAAATTCTGCATAACGACTAACATTTGATTTGATTAAAAGATCAATTAGCAACCCTTGAGAATACAGGAGCTTTGATACCAAATCAATATTAAACCTCCTGCTTTCTTTAACTATTTGAGAGTAAGTAATCCTATTTCTCTTTAGTTGATCATTGTTGTCTTCCTCTATAGGTTTGTTTTCAACTGTATCTTCATCTGAAACTGTGCGTCTACAAGTTTCATCTCCACAATATTTTTCTTCTGCCAAGGTGCCCTCTACACCACTTACTTCTAGTGAAATCTCTCCATCATTTTTTGGAATGTCTTTGGCAGGCATTTCGTAGCTAGTAACATATGAGTGTGTTTCTTCAGACAAGCATGCAGAATCCAGAGGTTTAGTGAGAGTACTAGATGTCAGTGAGGAAGGATTTTTCTGCAGAGCATCAGTCTCTTCAATTTTGTCATCCATATCCTGATTGGCATAACAAAAAACTTCTGTGTGTTGAATGGTTTCATCCGTCTTGCGCAGAGTGATGGCTTCTTCTGTTTCATGAATCAGGCCTTGCCACGAGGCAGTACTTTCTTCTGCAACATCACTCTTTTGCTGGTACTCCTTCAACCAGGAGAGCAATCCTGAAAAGTTGAAACTTGCCCAGTTTCCTCCATAGTAGCTTCTTGAATCGAGATGCAGAACCCTCTGACCACTTCTTGAACACGCAGCTGCAAGGATGGATTCAGGCAGACCTGTCCCTATTATGATCACATCGAATTCTGTGGGGAGACTGTCCGCCATTCTGGAAGATAAAGCGTCTGCTGACAACTGCCGATAAAGGAAACACGTATGAGTCTAGGCTGAGGGCTCAGCTGGGACGTGAATGTGCCGTAATAAATCTCTCCTTGTGGTATTCCAGTTCATCCCAGAAGTACTGAGGCTGCAGGTCCTAGCTGTTTAACTGTTACCCTTTCTTAATACTGTTTTCCTTAGGTCAGTAGCATAAAAATATGATAAAATATATCTAATCACATCTGAGAACACTAAAACGGATGTGTGGTTTTCATTTCTGTATTTCATCTTAGCAGTAAATGTCAAAATGCATCACACATGCATTTGTGACTGGAACTCTTCTCTGAAAGAAGAAAATTCAAGAAAGAATACAATTGTAAACAATATTAAGAGAAAAGTAATTTCATGCAACAGCAATTACAATCCACTGGAGTCTGATTTGTTATTAGGACATAAGCCTCTATGAAGGCAAGTCATTAAATGCTTTCTTACATATTTTCTAATTTCTTGAAAACAACAGAGATTTACCCCCCAAATTACATAATAATGAAGAAGGGACATCATAATGTCCCATAAAAATAAAGAACTTTCGTAATACAATTCTAGAAGTTTTGCTTTTCTTTTTTTAAATATATATATATTTTTTACATTTATTCACTTTTTGAGAGACAGACAGAGTGCAAGCAGGGGAGAGGCAGAGAGGGAGGCACAGAATCTGAAACAGGCTCCAGGCTCTGAGCGGTCAGCACAGAGCCCAATGTGGGGCTCAAACTCACGAGCGGTGAGATCATGACCTGAGCTGAAGTAGGACACATAACCGACTGAGCTATCCAGGTGCCTATAAGTTTTGCTTTTTCTAATACTAATATTTGAATAAAACTATACAGAACTGTGAGCTTAGACTATAAGAAATGCGTGGTTCCACCTGTTTATGGAAACAGACTACATACTATGTGCACATTGTCATGACGAGGAATATTTCTGTGGCCAATTTAGTCAGTGGGTGTTTTTAGAACAGCTGAATGAAAGACATTTCCGTGCCAAAACCTCCCGTAGGATCTCGTGGTAGCATCATGAGACTATTTTAGTGAATTAACCAGATTATTGCAAAGGGATTAATTCAGTCAAACAACCGGCATTTTGAAATATTTAGGTGCATAAAAGGTCTACTGAAGGGAACATGCATTTATAACAAATCTTTATATGAACGTACACACACACGTGTGTTTTTAGGTGTAAGTTAAAAAGGAGAATTTCTGCCTTTCTAAGTTAAAATATATTCATATAAATAATACCTACTTGTGAAATCCAAGTGAGCATGAGGTGGCTTGCATTTTGCCAGCCTCTGGCTCTGTGACCCTGAATCTCTGTATCCCAAGATAAAGGCCTATCTAAACATCCTCTGCCAAGATTAACATGTTATTTGGATTTTTGGAGGCGGTGGGAGGTGGCAGTGAAGAAAGCGCCCCCCCCCCCCCCCCCCCCCCGTTAACTTCTGGCATAACGCTGGTTATATACCATGCGCAGAACATTTGTGTGGCTAAAGGGGCAACAGCGAAGGGGGTGTAAGGCATACTGCCCTGGCAGTTTTCAGGCTGACACACTATATATACACCACGTGATGTCTCAGCCGTCATCGTCATCGTGCAGCTAGAGGGAGCGTTCTTTGAGCACTAATGTTCCCTACCAGTACACTCACTGAAATCTAGATCAGTACTAAATGGGCCTGCCTAGGCTAAGATGACAAATTACTTGGACATTTGTAAAACAAGCCATTCGACCGAAAATTGGATTAAATCGACTAGTTCACTGAATGGACTGGTCAGTTTAAGTGAAATGGCCATCTTAACAGTCCTGTCTAGTCAAAGCCTCTGCCTCAAGAATATCAGGGATTCTACTTGCTGTCAGCATTCCCTGAAAAAACAGGAACTGAGCGGTGAAATGAGGCGGCCGCCCAGCCTGTTCATACATGTATGTATGCATTACTTACCCTGCTTTCTTCCAGCAGGGTGTGAAGAGGAAGACAGAACCCAGGAAGGTATACGAGGAAGTGTAACCACACCATGTGCGTATTATTGGCTTAGGAGACAGAGCAGATGATACAAAGCATAAGTGCTAAAACCAGGCACCTTCTAACCCACAGATGTCCAAAGAGTCCTCAAAACACCAAGCACATAGGACAGAACCACCTTAAAGAACATTTAGCTCACTCCTCCATGACATAACAAAACTGATGGCAGGAGAGTTTAGTGACTGGGAAACTCCATACAATCGGTTAGCCAGGCAACAGAGCAGAACCCACTCTCGTGTCATCAGGCCAGTGGGCTTTCCACTTGATAGGGCAGTGGAAACAAGCAGCCGCTTTGGGAATTTTTAAATTTCCTCCCCCTACAACACTCCATGTTAGTTCTTGTTCAGGGAGAATGGGGAGGGGGGGGTACCCTCCCTTTCTTCGACTTTAACTCTTATCTAGGAGCACAATCCTTGGAATTTACTTCACGCAAAGAAATTCTTAATCCTGGCTAAGAACTTTTTAAGTTCTATCATAACTCCACTGTTGACTTGTCTCCCAGGGCTTAAACAAGTCTCTGAATCTCTTAGCCCAGAGTTTCCACCTCTAATTTAAAAACAGGGATAAAGTCATGGTCGGAAGCGTAACTGTATGCCCAGAGAAACACAGAAGTCAAAACACCATGTGGTGAACGTTTCTACCAGTTTTAGATAATCCCTTCTGACTAGGATGGGACCTGAGCAGGGAGAGGAATGAAGGAGGAAAAAGCAATGGAAGAGAAGGAGAAGCAGCAGCAGAGTGAGGTCACAGAGAGGAGATAAGGAAGAGGGAGAATGCTAGCACTAATAAAGAACTCCACACACCCTGTTTTTAAAGCCCCAGGCACAAAGTCCAGGTAGAAACAGAACTTCCCAGCACATAAAGAGCACTTCTTGGAAATAAGAAATTTCATGTCTGTGATCAAACACCTGTTGCCCATCTCAGGGAGCGTTAGTGATGATACTTCACAATTAAGCTTCGATCACCCTCTTTCTGAAAACTTAGCCTGCCTAAAAAATTGCCTGGCAGGTATTTTAAATATAAATAATATAATCACCTAGCCATCTATATTACCACCTACAAACACTTAACAGCCCCCTCCCAAGTTTCAAATCTTTGTATAAATGAAATTCTCACATTAATGCCTATTGAGGAGGGGGGAAGTAGTATTGGAATATTAGAATCACTGAATCAATCAAATAAATGAAATCATGATTTCTATTACTTTTTTTCTGGTTTCCTTTAAAATACCAAAGAGTGAGTTAGATCAAATATTTGGGTTTGCCACAACATAGGAGATTGGTGAATAAGAACATTTCTGATAATGCTGCAAAGATTTTGTTCTCAAAAACCTGCCAAGATAAAAGCAGTAATAAATTATCAATAAATACATTTCAGGATTTTTCTTTTTTTTAAGGAACTTTAAGACCTGAGAAATACACATTCTCATTTCACAGCCTGTACAAATGAATTCCTGGAGCACACACAAAAAGGTACTTCCCAAGCTTAGAAAATCATGTCCTCAACGATACATTGGGTAGATCATCCTTCAAAATGTCAAGTCTCAGTGAGACTTGAATCTTCCACAGGATTAGGAATATTGTTGAAATAAATCTTCATTTTAACAATCAAGTTCTACTTTAATGAAATCTACTGGCTGCACAGCTAATTATTTGTCCATCTAGGGTGGGATTCTCAGAGCCAGATGTAATCTCACCTTAGATTTTGGTGTGCTGGAACCACTAAGGAGGTAAAATATAGTAAAAATAGCTTATGAGCCACAAGTCAATTTGCATTCTGAAGACCTGAATGAAGCTCTTTCACTTCCTAGGAAGCATTCAAAGGTTTACATCTGCTAATGAGCAAAATTAAAGAAAAGAAATACACACTGCCACTCGGCTACATTTCTACTTCTCATTTTAGAAAACAATATTGAATGAATTAAATCTCTTCTCATCCCCCTCTCCAGCTTTCATGAGTTACTTTTTCTTGAATCTGTTGACTCTACAGCCCCTCGTTCCTTTCCTCAAAGTGTAAAGCCGCTGTTTCGTGGCCTGTTGAATTATATCGGGAGGTGAAAACAGAGAAATGAGATGAACTGGACAGTGGCTGGAGGGAGCTGGGAAGGAGCTGGGGCTGAAGCCGGGCCGGCTGCGTTGGAGAGGGGCGGCCACAGGCACAGAGCCGGGGCCGCCGCAGGCCGAGAGGAGGTGAAGGAAGGAGGAAGGAAAAGCCATGCGGCGCGGGGCGGACGAGCGGAGGCGAGGCCGGCGCGGGAGCTGAACTGCAGGGCGGGCTGGAAGGGAGGCCGCGCGGGGAGGAACTGGGAGTGGGCTGGGTGGCGAGGGGACGCGCAGAGATGGTGGCAATGCAGGGAACGGGAAGTTTTCAGAGGGGAGGATGCTTTCCTCCCAGCCCAACTCACCGAAAAGGCTGCTGCTAAACCCGTCCCACACGCAGCCCACGGTGTCCCAGACCCAGCCGTTCCTCAGGCAGGACACGAAGGTAAAGGTGACCCCGAAGAGGGACACCAGCAGGTCGCTGAGGCTGATGTTGACCAGCAAGAGGTGGGTGGGAGTGCGGAGCCGCTGGAACTTGTAGTAGAGGACAAGCACCAGCAGGTTGTTGCCGACGCCCAGCAGCCCGATAGAGCCAAGGAGCAGCGCCAGGCGCTCATAGGTGCCCGGGCTGAACAGCGGCGCGGGGCTGAGCGTCCCCGCCGGTCCCGGCCCCTCGGCGCCCGCGGCCCCGCCGCCCTCCCAGTGGCCCTGGCCGCCGCTACGGTTCCCCGAGTACATGGCCCGGCGCCGGCGCGCACGGCGGCCGCGGCGCTCAGCCTCCTGCGCGGGCCGCGGCACGCTCCGCACTGGGTGGGGCTCGGGCTCCACCGCCCGCCCCGGCCATTGTGCGCGCCAGGACCTCCACACGTCACCAGAGGCCGCCCTCTTCCGCCCCTTCCGCCCGGCCCGCCACTGTAGTCCCGCCCCCTACCCCGCGCGTCGCGTTCCCGCCCCTCCCCGCTCCCCCGAGACCCCGCCCCCTTCCCTTGGGCGCTCTCCTGTAGCCCCGCCCCTATCCCCCGCTTGGTGCGTTCCCGCCGATCCCCACACCTCTGGCTCCCTCTCGTAGCCCCGCCCCCTTCCGCGCCGCGCGCCCCTATAGCTCCGCCCCCTATGCCCCCGCCCCTCGGAGCGTCTAGTTCCCTGCGGCTCCGCGCGCTCTCAACCTCCTCATAACCCCGCCCCCTCTTTCTGGCGCTTTCCCGCAACTCACCTCTGGCGTATCCTCTGCTTTGCTCGCAGCTGGGCCTTCAGACTCTCCTTCCTGGCCCCAGCACCCACTGCCCCAGCGTGTGCCCGCACTAGTGGACAGCAGTAGGCGAGCAGGGAGGAGAAGGCAGTAGGGAGGCAAATCCACCGCAGTGGCTCCGCACATCCCATCTCCCTGCACCCGGCTTGAAAGCATCACACGCATGCATCCAATTCACTCGTGCATTTTCTCGTTTATAAACATTTATGAGCGCCTGCGCCTAACACAAGCTAATGAGAGGGTAGGTGAGGGCCTCCCATCTTGGGTTTCTCACCATCCCAGGAAGCTGTAATAACTTACTGCTAGCCCACAACATTACTCTCATCTCACACAGGTAAGTGAGCCCCAGGCTGGACCCCTAGGCCCGCCATCGTTGTCCTTCCTGTCCTGTTACTGAGGCCTGCCAAAGCTCTTCACTGGTGGTGACCATCCAGGCTGTTCTCTCAAAGCTTCAACCTAAATCTAGCTGCTATAGAGAGGTAGGTGCTATATTTAGAACACACATTTTCCACTTGGCCTTTTCCCCAGTAGCCATGAAAATATAGTACAAGTCAAATATAGGTTGTGAACGTGATCATAGTCTGCGAGGGCACCACTGTCCCTGCACAGCCTCTAACAAGGTCCCACAGGAGGACCACAGTCCTGAGCCAGACCTGAAGGTGGCCCTGGGTGCTGGTGACAAGCACAGTGTGGAAGGGCAAAGGAATTGTCCTCTATGAGGGTGTTTACCCCTTCTACCCCTGTTCAAAAGACCAGTAGAAAATCACTAGCTTCACTGAACCCCCATTCTAAATTCCCTGGAAATGCAGAATCAAATAGGGCGGGGTGATCTCTCCACCCTGGTGCATTGAGCAGTAGCTGAGGGGGGGGGGGGGGGTTGCGCCCTCAAAACCTTGATTTGTCTTTAAAGATTCCAATCTGGATTTGTCATCTATGAGACTTATTAACCCATCCACACCTTTAAAAAATTCATCTAATTTTAAATTTTTTTTAATCTTTATTTTTGAGAGAGAGAGACAGCATGTGAACAGGGGAGGAGCAGAGAGAGGGAGACACAATCTGAAGCAGGCTCCAGGCTCTGAGCTGTCAGCACAGAGCCTGATGCGGGGCTGGAACCCACGGACTGTGAGATCATGACCTGAGCCAAAGTTGGACACTCAACTGACTGAGCCACCCAGGTGCCCCTCATATAATTTTATATTTTAGATGTATGCAAACATTTAACAAGTTCTATATGTTTAATATGTTTAATGTTCACTATGTTTTCATCACACTTCCTATCTAGTCTACAGTAAGTTCTCAATAAATATTTGTTGAATGAATAAAGGGCTCACTATATTTTTTTCTAAAGCATTCATTGATTCATTCGTTCGTTCATTGGTGCTGAGTCCCTGCCCTCACAAAGCTTACATTCTGGTAGTGTTGGGATAGATAATAACCAAGTAAGTACATGTGTAGTGTGTCAGATGCTGATATGTGCCATAAAGAAAAAATAAGGCAGAGAAAGGGTATGGGGGAGAGAGTGAAAAGATTATTTTGTACAAATGGTTATGGATTGCCATGCTAAGTTCTGCAAGCACAGGGAGGATGTACTGGGTTAGGACTGTTCTTAGCATTTTGGAGGAAAAACAAGGAAACCAATGTGGCTGGAGCAGAGGGGAATTAAGAAATGAGGGCAGAAATATGGGTGAGCAGTGATTGGGCAGATCATGCAGGGCCATGGCCATTTTAATAAAAGGACTTTTGCTTTTACTCTCTCAGAGTAAAGTCCAGGGAAACCTATATGGGAGAAGAATAATAGCAAGGAAGGAAAAAGAGGAGTAAGAGGCTTTTGGCAAATGTGTAAGGATTTTGATAGAGTCATTATTATAATACTATTAACTGTTAAAGATATTTATTATACTCAACAGAAGCAGACTAATACCAGAAATATGATTTATATTGTCAGTAATGATATATATTTTTATTTATTTTCAGAAGTATGTTATGATAGGAGATGGCAAAATACCACACCTTAAAAAGCAAATGCATAAGGACAGACATAGACCAATGGAACAGAATAAGCAAATGCATAAGGACAGACATAGATCAATGGAAAAGAATAGTCAAGATATAACCCTTCACATATATGGTCAATTGATTTTTGACAAGGCTGTCAAGACCATTCAATGGGGAAAGGAAAGTCTTTCCAACAAATGGTGGTAGGAAACCCGGATGTCCAAATGCAAACAAAAAACAAACAAAAAAATCAAGTTGGACCTTTCTCTTATACCATTTAGAAAAATTGACTCAAAAAGGAGCAAACCACTAAACTTAAACACTAAAACTATAGAACTCTTAGAAGAAAACATAGGATAAAAGTCTTCATTGCATTGGCTTTGGCAATGATTTCTTCAATATGGCACCAAAGGCATAGGCAACATAAGAAAAAATACATAAATGAACTCCAACAAAATTTAAAACTTTTGTGCATCCAATGACACTATCAAGAGAGTGAAATGACAGTCAATAAAATATTTGTGAATCATAGATCTATGAAGGATTAATATATAGAATATAAAAAGAACTCCTGCAACTCAACAATAACAACAACAAAAAACCCCAAGCAACCCAATTCAAAAATGGGCAAAGGACTTAAATAGACTTTCCTTCAAAGATACACAAATGGCCGACAAGTGCATAAAAAGATGCTCAATATCATTAGTCACTACAGAAATGCAAATCAAAACCACAATGAAATATCACTTCACACCTGCTAGAATGGCTATTCTCAAAAAGTAAAAACTAAAACAAAAACTGGAAAATAATAAGTGTTGGCAAGGATGCGGAGAAATTATAACCCTGGTGTGCTGCTGCTGAGAATGTAAGATGGTGTAGCCACTATGCAAACAGTGTGGCAGCTCCTCAAAAAGTTAAGCATAGAATTATCATATGATCCAGTAATTACATATATCTATCTATCTAATCTCCAAAAGAATTGAAAGCAGGGACTTCAATAGATATTTGTACACTGATGTTCATAGCAGCCAAAATGTGGAAATGAACCACATGTCCATTATCAGACAAATGGATAAACCAAATGTGGCATAAAATGGAATCGTATTCAGCCTATAGAAAGGAATGAATTTCTAGTACATTACAACATGGATAAACCTTGAAAAAATTATGCTAAGTGAAATAAGTCAGACACAGAAGGACGAATATTGTATGATTCCACTTACATGCGGTACCTAGAATAGGCAAATTCATGGAGATGGAAAGTCAGGGGCTGAGGACTGAGGTGGGAGGAAATGGGAGTTAGTGGTTAAGATCACAGAGCTTCAGTTTGGGATGATGAAAAACTTCTGAAATAGACAGTGGTGATGGTTGCATAACATTGTAAGTGTGCTTCAAGCCACTGACTTGTGTACACTTTTATGTTATGTATATTTTCACAATAAAAAAGTAGATGCAAATTGTGCCTGCATTTCTCAGAGTAGGAAAAGGAAACAGATGCAACCAGCTTATTGAGCAAGCTGGACTCAGCAGGTGTAAGCAGAAAGTAACTTTACTCTCTCCCATTACTGATTTCAAATGTCTTCTCTGCACCTGTTCTTTAACTGCCTTTGAATGATATTTTATGAGGTTCCAAAGCCTGTCTTCCTTGATTGGTAAAGTTGTCATCTGATGTTGGCACCCTCAGATTGTAGCAGATTTTAAGTGCTGTCATTTTCTAGGGTGATTTGTGGGTTCTTTTGAGGACCTGAAGTGACAGAGATCTTTCTCTCACAAGTCCCTTGACAGAGGTAATGCCTTTGTCAGCTGTCTGCTTGCATCTCCCCCTAGGACCCTGGTTAGGGCCTCCAGACCCTGCAGGCAGTCTTCTCCAGTAGGGGCCCTCAGAGTCTAGCATCTACTCCTCTCGAAATGTATGCATTCTAGTCACACCAAATTCTGGGTGTGGACTGCTGTGGAGAACTGGCCAGCCTCAGTTTCTCCCCTCTGGTGCCCACTGGGTAGAAAGAAATTGAGAAAAGTCTCGGCCCTTTGACTGCTCTGAAATTCCAAGGAACTGTTAACTAGTGCTCTCCTCGATCTCCTAAGAAACTACCTTCTCTTCAGTAGTTTGAAGGTGAGAATGAGCTACTACCTGCAGAACTGGCTTCCCAGTATCTCTGTGCATCTTCCTGCATGGACTGTGCAGCCCTGTCCTTTAGAATGGGGGAGTTCTTCAGTTGTATTGTGGGGCCCCTTCCAAGGCATCAAGGGGTCCATTTTAATATCTTCCTACACTGGAGCATTAAATCATCCATGTGCCTATATTCCAAGCAAATCCTTTATAAAATACAAGGGGGCAGTGAGGGGGAATGGAGACATGTTTTACCTGTCATTCTTGCATGGGATCACTGATAACCCCCAGCCTTCCGCATCATACACATGTCATGTGAGAGGGAACTTCAACACTTGCACAATCAAGTAAACTTCCAAGGACTGGGATGCATGCTTCCCTACTCTCTCTAACCTTGGTCCCTGGTGGGAAACAGAGCCCTTACAGAAATATCTTGCCAAATATATCTGCATCTTTTCCTGCCTTATGAAACATAATTTAATGAATGTAGTTGAATTAAAAAAGAGAGGGAGAGAGAGAATCTTGCATGTCTTCAGTTCTGAATGTCAGTTCTCCTAGTGCATATAGCTCCTCAGATGCGTAGGAATCAGCTTGATGTATAAACTGTGTATCTGTCCACATTCGCCTTCCCCAATGCAGACGTTTAAACAAATGCATACATGTGTTTAAAAATGAAATTTCACTGAGAACCTTGCCCTCAAAAGCAGAGAGAGAGAGATATCTCCACACCAATACCCATTGTAGTGAAATTTTTATACACTTGGGAGAAAAAGAACATTTATAAGCTTCCTGTGTGTGCATGTGTGTAAGGGGCAGGGGATAAAAACAAGTTATGTACAAAGAATCAGGGATAGACTAGCTTATGATTAGCAGCAGAAACTGATTTGAAAAGACTTCTTGTAACAACATGAGAAACAAAAGACAGTGGAATAAAATCTTCAGAATATTAAACGAAAGTGATTTCCAACCTAGGATTCTATACCCAACCTAATATCAATCAAATGCAAGAGAAGGTTAAGAATATTTTCAAACATGCAAGGTATAACAAAAATGTATTTTCCAGGCACTATTTTTGTACGTAAGCCACCAAAATGAGGGAATAACAAGAAAGGCATAGGAGATTGGATAAGGACATTTCCCAAGTGATGGCAAAGGTGGAGAGCAGTATAACAGCTATGCCCTGATACACAGATGGCATCAGTCCAGGCTTCAGGAATGTGACTCAAGAGACAGGCACATGGAGGGGTGACATCAGGATGCCTTCTCTTGTATCATCTTTTTAGACTAGCTTGGGGAAACCATTTCACCTTGTAAATGTACTTTATTTTTTCAAGTTTATTTATTTTTTAGCAATCTGTACACCCAACATGGGGCTCAGTCTCATGATCCTGAGATCAAGCGTCACGTGTTCTTCCAACTGAGCCAGCAAGGCACCCCTCTAGAACAGTTTTTGATTTACTGAAAAACAGAAGATAGTGCAGACAGTTCCCATATACCTACTCACCCAGTTTCTCTTTTTATTAACATCTGGTACTAGTGTATTTGTTACAACTGAGGAAACAGTTTTGATACTCGCTAATAACTAAAGGCCCCAGCTTAGCCAGAATGCTTTAGTTTTTACCTAATGTCTTTTTGTGTTCCAGGATCCCCACCAGGATGCCACGTTACACTGAGTAATCAAATCTCCTTAGGCTTCTCTCGACTGCGATAGTTTCTCAGACATTCCTCATTTCTCATGACCTTGATAGTTTGAGAAGGGCTGGTCAGGGTTTTTTGTTTTGTTTTGTTTTACCGAAGTACAGTTGACAAACAATGTCGTATTCATTTCAGGTGTACAACATGTGGCTTGACATTACTCAATGCTCACCATAAGTGTAGCTATCATCTGTTACCATCCTATATCATTACAATATTATTGACTATATTCCCCATGCTGCATTCAACTAATAACATCTTGAAGAACTTTCGTCCCAGTCAAAAACTACCCCTTCCCCACTCCTGCCTCACTTGATCATTTCCACTGAAGGTCAATGCATAAAGGAAGAAGAAACTTCTTTATTCCCTAGGACCTCTAAAGATATCTTTATTTGGGACAGAAATGACAAATGCTGAAATATACCTTCATCTTGAGAAGTTTTTGGTTCCATATCCAGCAAAGCTACAAGAATGAGTGGTAAGGTGACTCTCCACAGCATTTTGAGGAAGGCAGATGGTTTGAGGTAGGAAGAGATCTAGGAGAGGGAAAGTAATGCCAAGTCTCTTTCACTGGCCTTTACCTATTAGACTTCCCTCCAGACAGTGTACATACACACACACACACACACACACACACACACACACGCACGCACAGTTTGTGGGGAAGGAAAGCTTAATGCCCTCCTTATGAAGGAAGGGGAGGTGACAGAGATATTATGATGCAATGGGGGCCATTTGAAGGACACTGGTAACATTATGAGGTCAGGATACTTACTGAAATGTTTGCATATATGAAATGCATTAGATTAAGTCAGGGTTCCTCCCTGCTAACATCCTAGTGATGACTCTGACTCCTACCCACAGTATGGGATTTTAAGACCGAAGGAATGAGACCTGGGACAAAACTGAGACAGCAGGGAGGCACTGTACCAACTGGAAGGTTTTCCAAGTTGGCAAATTTGTGCTGTTTATTTCTGCACAGAAATAAATAACTCTATGTCCCTATGGATATCAAGGAGGGAAAGCATTTAAACACTGCACTTCAGATTAGCAATTTCAAGACAGCCTTGAAAGGGTTTGAAAAATTGATTGAACATGTAGCAGCCCAGAAAAGAGATGAAAGAGCAGGCCTGTTTATACAAAAAGAAGGTAAGATCAGTGATTATAGGGCACCCAATTGGGTCTGTGGTTAGAACTGTCCAATGTTTTAAGCCACTAAAGAGAAGCAATGTTGCTTAATAGCAAAGACATTGAATGGGAGGCCTGAGTTCTGACTCTGTCCCTAACTAGCTAAGTCATCCTGGGGAAGCTTTGTTCATTTCCTTGAACCTAAATTTGAGACATCAAAAGTAAAATTAAGGGGTTTCCTTAAGTGGCATCTAAGAATTCTTCTGTGGGATCTACCTCTGATGTCTTGCTGGTTGACCTGGGATTCCCAGTAGTGCACAGTGACCATTAGCGAGCCATAGAAGCTGCCCTGCCACCTCTTAAGGGTATCATGAGACCATAAAGACATTCATAAGCAGGGCAAAGTTTTTCTGAAACTTTTGTTCACTGCCTGGGCCTCCCCTTATGTCTCTAGGCTGGAATAATTTGTAGCATGCCAAGGTAAGGGGAGCAAGGTAGGCAGTGGTCTGCCAGGATCATTAACAGCAGAAATACCAACACAGAATGGAAAGTACACCACCATGGTCAGGACTCAAGGGGACAACTTTGGGGCACTGAGGACAGCAGTGACAAATAAGGCTTAACAGCAGAGTAAAAGACTAATGGAACAAATCCTGCTGTTACAAGAAAAGCAGCAGAGCCCATACAATTGCAAAGGGGTCAGCATGGCCAGCCTCTTAACGTGCCAGGCTGGACAGCCACAAATGAGTTAAATTGTTGACTTTCCATATCAAACACAAAACTGGTATTATTTGAATAGTGTTTAATAATTTGTAAATCACCTTAATAAATATAATTTAATTGATTCTCACAACAAATATTACTGTTATTGCTATCACCCCCATTTTACTTGTCACCCCAAGTCACTCAACCTCTATGTGTTAGAGATAAGACTCAGGGCTTCTGGATGTAGTATTTAGATGATTGTGAACTTGGCTGGGCTTTCTAAACCTGTAGACAAAACTTTTATTTTTTAATTTTTATATAGTTAAAAAAAATGTTCCCCAGTCTGTTTACCTGTAATTATCTGTAATTGATTTTCCAAACCCTTACCACTTTTGTTGAACCCTGTCTGGATCTCAGCTCCCCTTGGCCAAGCTTACATCATCATAAGAAAAAGCAATGCCAAAAGACAAGAATTCTCTCAAACTCCCTTTACTCCACTTCTGAGTTTCCCAAACCAGCACCTTTCATTCTTCTATCCCTCCTTTTCTCCAAAGCCATCACTCTACTGCAACAACTTCAAAATCTCCTTTTTTTTTTGGCTTTGTCCTCTCAAACTAAAAATATACCCAAACGTCCTGACCTTGACTTGTTCTTCCCTATAAGCTGCCACTGTATGCCTTTGCTTTGATTCACCACTAAATTTCCCCACAGTGTCACCACTTAATTTTCAATCTACTCAAGTCTGACTTCTCTCATCACTTTGCTGAAAATGCTCTTACCAAGGTATTTCATCACCTTAATACGGTTGCCGAATTCAATCAATTGTTTTCATTTTCCAGCTTACTTGGCTATTTCACTGCATTAGCAGCTTGCTGCCTCTGCTTCCAGAAACTGTCTCCTTCTGGGTGTCTCATCACACCTCTCTCCTTTTTTCCCTTTCTCATTCTTTCTTTGCCTCCTTTTTTTTTTTTTTTTTTTTTTTTTGAGCCTTGCCTGTGTTCTCTATCAACCTTAGAGCAGAGACTCCATCTACATAGTCTCCTGAGCCAGATATCTTGCTATAACCTTTGACTATTTCATGATGGTATCTCACTCGTGGGTTATTACAACAGCCTTTCAATATAATAGTCTTCTTGCCAAGTGTTATTGCCTTATTTTTGAAAATTTTTTAGACAAAGAGAGAAAGAGAACATGAGTGAGGGAGAGGGGGAAAGGAGGAGAGAGAGAATCTTAACCAGGTTCCATGCTCAGCTGGAACCCAATGCGAGGCTCAATCCCACCACCCTGGGATCATGACTTGAGTCAAAATCAAGAGTGGGATGTTCAACCAACTCAGCCACCCAGGTGCCCCAAGAGTTATTCTTTTAATTTTTTTTTTTAAACTGACACATTGCTGGCTTATTAACTCAGCATTAAAGTCCATATATGTTAACTTGACATTCGGGGCTATTCCCAGCCATGCCTCAATCTACCTTTCCAGCCTCAGCTCCTGGAACTTCCCTTCATAAACTTTCTGTCCTAATATGAACTTGTCAGCATTCCCAATGACTTATGACTCTGATTTTGCACGTGTCATTCCCCAAGTGTAGAGTGCCTTTCTTCCTTTTTTGTGCCTATAACTTTTGCTCATCTTTTAAGACCCAAATCAAATGTCATCTCTTTGTAAGAACTTTCCCCAGGCAAAGCCATCCTTAGCACACTGTTAACTTGCCATTTTGAGGAATTTCCCTGCTGCACCTAACCTGCTGAAATGTGTGTGTTCCTGCCTCTTCTTTGCCGTAGCACTTGAACTGTGAGTGCTTTGAAGGCTTTATAACCTTATGGTTAGCCCAGAGTCTTATATCCAAGAAGTATTCTTGAAATGTGTGCTAAGCAAACAAGTTAATCTTGCTTTCACTTAAAGCTTGCAATCACAAAGCCACATTGAAAAACTTCCTTCCTCTATAGTATATATGTTTATGTGTATGTATATGTAAATATGTATCTATACAGAAAGAATATATTTTAATATAGCAATATATATTTTATATAATATTATACTATAATATGCCACAGTATAGTGTACAATAGATATGTAGATATACAGTATAGATTTGATAGAAAATAATAAGTACAGATAAATTTCCTTCCATGAGAGAGGGACTGACCTAAAAGATTAAGAAAGAAGAAATATAATCTTAACTTTCATCAGACTTCTAATACTAGCATATATTCATATTTATTCATAAGTACTGGAAAATAGGGTCTACTTCTCATGATAGGCAAGAAGCTAAGAACTAGAGAGAATGTTTTTAATGTAACAGTGTCTATCTCAAAAATGATGTCAAGGAATTCACCCAAGGAATTCATCTGTGTAATATTACTGTTCGATCATCTTGTCAGTGACCTGAGAGAATTAAAATAATCCAGGAAAGGAAAGTTTCATCATCCTCATCCAGTGGCATTTACAGTGAGACTCATTTATAAGGAGACACATCATACTCACAATGGTGTGAATTTAAAGCAGCTAAACTATTTGAAGATCTCATAGGAATTTTACATTTAATAAGACCAAGAGGGAATGCTTTATTCTCCCCCTTCCAAGACCCATGGTCCTTCCTCAGTTGCTTCTGTTTTGGTAAATAACACCAATACTTGCTGAGTTTTAAAACCAAAACCGTGAGTGTCATTCTAGAACAGGATTTTTCAACTTTGGCACTATTGACATTTGGGGCTGGATGATTCTTTGTTCTGTGTATGTGTATGTGGGGTGAGGGAGGGGCTATCCTGTGCATCGTGGGATGGTTAGTATCTCTGGCCTCTACCTACTAGATGACATAGCACTTCCATTCCTAACTGCAACAATCAAAATTGTCCACAGTCAACATTGCCAATGTCCCTGTGGGAGATAGACGGCAAATCCTCCCCTGGATGAGACCTGTTGCTCTGGAATCCTGCTTGTCCTTCACTCCCCACCCCTGCCCCCAACAGCTTCCAATCAGTTATAAGTCTTTGTCATTCTACTTCCAACCATATCTCGCCATCACCAGTGCTACCTCTCAGTGTCTATATCACTTATCATCCAATTGAGGACACTTTCAAGAGTGAAAGGGTTTGTTATTATTAACTAATTTGAGAATATCAGTATAAATTGGACTTTCCAAGACAGCCCAGGATGTACATTGGCTAGTGCATCGTTCTGGCCAAGGCTCTACTACCTGAATCCCAGATTAATGCACTAGCCCTTGCTAGGTTTATAGCTGTCACTCTTATAGCTGTCACTCTTTATAGCTGTCCTTACAGCAGCCAGTGTGCTTTGAGAAAAGTTTAAGGCAATACCTTACCATCATGCTTACTCTCATGCTTAGAATAAATTACAAACTACTGACTCCAGCTTAACCCTCCTTCTTGGTAATCTCACCTCACAGTGCTTTCCCTGTCCTCACTATACTCCATATCCATACACCTTCTCAGAACATGAGTCTTTGGTTGGCCTCTGCCTAAAATGCTGTTATCTAGCTTTACACATGGCTGAATTCTTTTTGCTTATTAGGTCTTAGCTTAACTGTTTTTACTTGTGTCCTTAGAAAGGCTTCCCTGCCCACCAACACTGATAGATAGAGAATTCTCTCATAGCTCCCTATTGGTTTCCTTCCCAGAACTTAGCTCACTCTATACCTAATAACTTTTACTTTGCTCCTAAGGTATAATATACATACATTGGAGCCCAAAGAACACAACTAATCTTAAGTATATAGCACGGCAAATTTGGACATTGGTAAACATACCTGCAGCTGCCAACCAGGTCCAGACAAAGAACATTTCTAGCATCCCAGAGTCTCCTCATGTCCTGTCACCTCTCACATTAGATAACCATTAATCGAATGTCTATCTCTAGTAATTAGTCTTGCCCATCACAATCTGTAAATACTTTATTTGTTGGTTTACTTGTTGGTTTGCTGTGTCTTCCACTAGGACATAAATTCCCAGAGGAAGGGAACTTGTCTATCTAATTTTGCATTCTAATTCCAGTGTCTAGCTCAGTTCCCACACATAACAAATTCTCAGTGCACCTTTGCTTCTAATTCCTTCTTGCCTTTAGACAGAACAGTAGCTCCCAAGTGAATCACCAAGTTTGGAAAAATCAATATTCAAGTATGGTGTGTGTGTGTGTGTGTGTGTGGTGTCGAAATAGGTTCAAAGAACCTATCAAGAATTACTCCCTTTCCTTGAAGATGGGCTGTAGCAGACACTCTTGATTGGTAAAAATTTTCCTGACAGGAAGGAAGTAATCCACTTTCTGATCTTTGTATTCCTGAATAAAACTCCTAAAATAGTTGAAATATAAGTTTTGGAGGAAAAACTAAACACCAAAGTAAAATATTTTCTTCTAATATTTTAATCAAGGGACAAGTTCTGTTTCTAATTAAAAGAACCTTAAAATGCAGCAGAATCTGGTTTTAATAGGTTGAAATAATGAAATAGATTAGAAAATAGAAAAAGGAGCTGAGAAATGCAATATAGTCCTTGAAGTCTGATAACGATGTTCCTGCACTTTGTTACGATGCAGATGCAATTGATTATGACAAGTTTTATGCAGCCGTGGAGGAACTCTTTGGTCCAGAAGTGAAGAATCAAGATGTGAAATGTTTTTACAGGAAGCTCTGCAACAACCCTGATGTGTCTGTAGACTGGTGTGAGGTAGTCACTTTTCATGTTCATTGTATGAAATCTGGGTATTATTTCTCCTTGTTCAGGATGAATAATTTAATCAAAAAGTTACTCCCACAGGGGTTAAGCTCACAATGTGTACATGGTATGTGTAAACTCCATAAAGATATGGCCACCATTAGGGTTCCTGCGTGGTTCAGTCTATTAAGCATCCGACTCTTGATTTCAGCTCAGCGAAATCAAGACCTGAGCGAAAATTGGATGCTTAACTGACTGTCAGCTCTGTGCTGACAGCTTACAGCCTGGAGCCTGCTTCATATTCTGTGTTTCCCTCTCTCTCTGCCCCTTTCCTGCTCACGTTCTGCCTATCTCTCAAAAATAAATTTTAAATTTTTGTAAAAAAAATTTGTTAAAAAAACAAGAATAACAAATAGTAGAAAATGTCAACAGATAAATCTATCAAGGAATGTATAAGACTATCACACTTACCTGAAGGATTAAGAGAAGATCTGGAAAATTATTAAGGCACTCAATTTACAAAGATCTCAATTGTCCCCAGTAATTTGTTAATATTTATAAATGTAATAATTCAATAAAATAGATTTTTGGAATTAATACAGCTAAGCTAATAGATACCCAACACATCAGTAATTGAATTTTAATACATCTCTTCTCAATTTAATAATTCTTATAAATATTTCAGGTTGCTTTTAGAAATTGAAAAACATTCTCACAAGCTTCTGGTGAGTACTAACAAGCCTGGAAGCTTCAGTCTCCAGATTAGCATGAAGATTCTACTGTGTACCATATTTTTAAAGCTTTTTCTTTTTTCAAGAAATGAAAAGTAAAAATATGATGTTCACTTAGATCTTTACTTGATTATGATATCAAAAGCAAATATATGAAAGCACCCTATGTATAAAAATATATATCTAGGTGGAAGTGGAAAGGGATTACCAGAGAACAAGGCTCATGTATCAAAGACAATGAATTGTAATTGCCAAGCTTACTTCTTTTTCCTTTTTTCTCTCCCTCCTTTCCTCCCTTCCATCTTTCCTTTTTGTTTCTTTTCTTTTCTTTCTTTTTTTTAAAAGCCTGTTGTGCCCATGGAAATGTTTTAGCAGAGCTTGCATTATAAATATTTAAGCCTTCTGGGGGCGCCTGGGTGGCTCAGTCGGTTAGGTCGACTTTGGCTCAGGTCATGATCTCGCGGTCTGTGAGTTCGAGCCCCGCGTCGGACTCTGTGCTGACAGCTCAGAGCCTGGAGCCTGTTTCGGGTTCTGTGTCTCACTCTCTCTCTGACCCTCCCCTGTTCATGCTCTGTCTCTCTCTGTCTCAAAAATAAACGTTAAAAAAATTTTTTTTTAAGTAAATAAATATTTAAGCCTTCTATTCAATGGTCACTTTTCCAACATGTCTTGGGTTTTCAGCTGAAGATTTCTGAGATTTCCAGCATGGTTACCTGATTTCTATACAATTGTGACCTGTTTTTCTGGAACTACCACGAATTAATGTTTGTGTTGCTAAAATTAGAGTGAATTATGGTCATCTTGTCAGAATACGCTAAATGGAACTTTAAAGTAACTGCTGGTTATTCCTAAAGATAGAACACCTGAAATGAAGGTTGGGCCAGGACCTGATATGCCCCCTGCTTAGATGGTTCAGGTCACACCAGACAGCTGTATTAGTAAGACAGTCAAAGAATGAGAAACATTGGATTGTTTTTCCTCAGTGAAGGTACAACACAAAATCTCAAAGAAGCTTCACTAGGAAAGACCATCATCCTTGAGGTTGAACCCTTAGAAACTCTAGACCTGCACTACCCAAAACACTTCTTCTAGTTACATGAGGCTATTTAGTACTGGAAATGTAACTAGTCTCAATTGAAATATGCTGTAATTGTAAAATACACACCGGATTTCAAAGATGTAATACACAAAAAGATTATAAAATATCTTACTATTGGTTACATGTTGAAATTATATTTTGGACATATTGGATTAAACAAATACACTATTAAAATTAATTCTTTTTTTTTTACATTTTTTCATGTGGCTACTGGAAACTTTAAAGTTATATATATTGTTCTCATTATATTTTTATCGGTAAGCACAGAAAATGTCAAAATAGACATAGAAGGAATTCCTCCTGATCAACAAAGATGGATTTTTGTTGACAAACAACGGAAAGATGGACAGACCATAGAAAGTATTCAACTTTGTTCTTTGGGAACAGTATCAGAAAAAATAAGAAGATATTTGTCGTTGTTCTCCAAGAGCATAAGAATAAGAGAAAAAAGTTTAATATAGTGTGTTTAAATATCACAAGTTCAAAGAAAATGATATAAGTAGCCACCATGATTGGAAATGTTTATCTGAAGAATGCGATGTCAAATTCTTTACTGTCAACTAGTTCTACAGAGAAGTCAAATGTACAAAATGTCCCTTTTATTTGGGCACAAGTATAAATAGAGGCCTAGATATCAAATATGTGAATATTTGATATATTCATATATCTATATATATAATATATATATAATAAGTGAAATTATAAATTCACATATATATATAATATGTGAAATTATAAATTCAGCTAATTGTTAAAGCAAATATGTTTTATCCTCCAATTTTGAAAATATGCCTTAATATTGCCCTGGAAGTCCACGTTAGAATTTAAAATTCTCACACCTTGCAGTTTCACGCTAAAATATAGAGACAAGGAGAGAGTTAGTGCCAGCCCACCTCCCTTAATTTTGCACCAATGGCCCCATCCCACATTATGGGGGACCATGCATGCACATATATGGATACCTCCAACCCATATGTCTAAGCTCCTTCTCCATCAACACTCTGCCTTGGGGACTCTTCAGTCCTAGGGGTGCACAAACCAGTGGTGTGTGGTCCACCCTCATGAGGATGTACCTAAAAGAGACTTCATGGGCCTGAAAGGAGGCTTGGAGCCCTTTAGGCAGGGAATTCTGGGGCCTCAGGAATCTAGGACATGGTTTAAAAGTATGAACTCCTAGTGGATAATGGCCCCTTAGCATCATGAACTAGAGTGGACCCTCTAAAGCTGAGCTAACCAACAGTAGTCACAAGGGCTAGTTACATTTAAATTAAATTAAATTAAATTAAATTAAATTAAATTAAATTAACAATTCAACTCCTCAGTTGTGCTGATTACTTTTCTAGGGTTCAATATCCAATGAGGCCAGAGACTATCATATTGGATAGGAGAGATTACAGAAAAGTCTTGTCATTGCAGAAAGTTCAAATGGCTTTATAAGCGTAGGTCCCAGGGATGGATCTAAAAGCAAGATTACAAGTGCAAAGGCAGTTGTTTTGTCCTTTTTAATCTACTAATTCAATAAAATAGAAGATAAGTATACAGGGCGCCTGGGTGGCTTGGTCGGTTAAGAGTCCGACTTCAGCTCAGGTCATGATCTCACGGTCCGTGAGTTTGAGCCCCGCGTTGGGCTCTGTGCTGATAGCTCAGAGCCTGGAGCCTGTTTCAGATTCTGTGTCTCCCTCTCTCTCTGCCCCTCCCCTGTTCATGCTCTGTCTCTCTCTGTCTCAAAAATAAATAAACGTTAAAAAAAAATTTGTTTTTTAAAAATAAAAAAAAAGAAGATAAGTATACATATGAGCTATCTATCTATCTATCATCTATATCAACAAAAGCCCTTAACCACTGAAAGACTTAAAAAGTTTGAGAAATCAAATGAACACTAAAACAGTCAGTAATTTTTCAGGAATACAGAAATGGCTGTTTTTTTCCTAAATCTTGTAAGTGTACAAAATGAACGTGTTTTTCCAAGGATCTGGGCTCAGTCACACTGTGTAAATCCTTTGGATATTGTCCCATCTATTGGTACCTTAAATTCTATGTCACTAAACTTTGAGTAGCCATGATGTTGACAATCATCCTTACTGTTCTCAATTTTTTAATGAATATTTCTCACACACTCAATGGTTCATGTGCTGGAATTTCTAATGCAATATTTTTGGATCCCTAAAAATATGCAAATGAGTATATAACAAATGATTCATGTTGGGGTGCCTGGTGGCTCAGTCGATTAAGCATCCAACTCTTGGTTTCAGCTCAAGCCATGATCTCACGTTTTCATGAGTTCGAGCCCTGTATTGGACTCTGCAATGATGGTGTGGAATCTGCTTAGGATTCTCTCCCTCTCTCTCTATTTCTCTCAAAATAAATAAATAAACTTAAAACAAGAACAAAACAAATGATTCACGTGAACATCAAATAATTTATGCATTTCAAGAAATAACAGAAGTCTGTTTATATTATATCACACACCTAGATTCAGGAAACCAATGCTCAAACCAATTAACTCTGGTTAATCCACTTACCTGGAGTTCTACTTTAACGGATAATTTGGCCTCTGTGTATTTTGTAGGGTTCTCTGTTTTGAAGAGAGAGAAATATGTTACAAATGATTTGTTGTAAATAAACAAAACACTCTTTTGTTCTTGAAATAAATGAATGAATGGATGAATTCAGTCAATCCAGATTGTTTTATTGTGTAGATGAGGAAATGCAACCTTGTTCTTTCCCACATCTACTCTCTCTTTCTCCTTCTCCTGACCTTTCCTGTTAGAACACCAGAATTAACTCACATTTGTTTTTTCAGACACCTCCTTTTTATGTTCTCATTTAATCTTCATGACAACCCCCCCCCCCATGTAGATTATGGAAGATAATGTTATTACAATAATAAAGACGAGGACAATGAAACACAGAAAGGTTAATTGACTTACCTAAAGCCACAGAAAAAAATGAGTTTTGATCCTGGATCTGAGATTTTCTCCTTCTCTGTCCAGTAATTTCATATGACATTATTCAGTCACATCACTTGGGTCCTTATAAGTCACACACAAGTTTAATACAAACACTTGTGACCAGCCTCTGCACACTGTATGTATATAAAGGATAATGAGGTTGGAGAAAATAGTTCAGGAAGCCTCTTTTATTGTTCTGTCATTTTCGTCACCAACTATCTGTGCCAATGCTCCTAAGAGGCATTTCTATTTTGAGCAATGTGACCTAACCTTTCTGAGCTTCAGATCCATCATCTGTAAAATGGAAATTCAGTGCTGGAAGATTAAGTTTTTTTCAGTTTGGATTACCATTTTTTTTTTATCAGCCATTGTTAATCTTATCAGGTAATAAGAACTAGGTTTATTCTTTTAAAGTCAGGCACTGAATATACAAAACTGTTTTTGAATATAAGTTTCTTTATGGTAGCAATGTCACAAAAAGGTACACTTTGTTTTTCTAGGTTTTTAGATGCAAATACACTTTTCCCCCTAGGTTTTAGATATAAACACAGTTGGAAAAATGGACATTTATAGAATAGCAAAAAATTATAATTCAACTAAAACATCTAGATCTCCCTTTTTAATTTATAAGGAGAAAAATTAGATATAAAGAGATCTAAAGTAATGTGATTATCTTAAATTTATCAAACTAGTCACTGGGAGATTCTGACACAACAACACAATGTTAGTCTATGTTTCCAGTGGGCGATTCACAAACACATTTTTTTTCTGGGAGCAGACTCAAACTAATTTTAAAAAGAGGCATGCAACACCATATGGAATGCCTATAACGGTGTTCTCCCAAAAGTGAATTTAAAGTGAGTTATTATAAATCTAAAACTGTATCTGCTAACTTCAAAAATATTTTTTAAATGCTCCAGGGTAGGCTAAAAAAATAAGGTGCAGAGAGGCTTTCATTTTCTTCTGCTTTTTATTTTCTTTGAATGTTCTACATATTCCTTATGTAATCAGGAAAAGTATAGTTAAATAGATGAATCACTTAAAGCATGGAGCAAGTCCTTTAAATAACATAATTAAAAGAAAATTAATATTCTAATGCATTCTTAATAGTTATATAGTTATAAAGTACTCTAAGCATGTCACATGCACAATTACCTGTCTAAAATCTGAATTGTTATGCAAAAATTCTCAATAAGATACTAGCAAATCGAATTCAACAGCATATAAAAAGAATTATTCACCATGATCAAGTGGGATTCATTCCTGGGATGCAGGGCTGGTTCAACATTCACAAATCAATCAACGTGATACATCACATTAATAAAAGAAAAGATAAGAACCATATGATCCCATCAATCAATGCAGAAAAAGCATTTGACAAAATTCAGCATCCTTTCTTAATAAAAATCCTCCAGAAAGTCGGGATAGAAGGAACATACTTAAATATCATAAAAGCCATTTATGAAAAGCCCACAGCTAACATCATCCTCAATGGGGAAAAACTGAGAGCTTTTTCCCTGAGATCAGGAACACGACAGGGATGTCCACTCTCACCACTGTTGTTTAATGTAGTGTTGGAAGTGCTAGCATCAGCAATAAGACAACAAAAGGAAATCAAAGGCATAAAAATTGGCAAAGATGAAGTCAAGCTTTCACTTTTTGCAGATGACATGATACTATACATGGAAAATCCAATAGACTCTACCAAAAGTCTGCTAGAACTGATACATGAATTCAGCAAAGTTGCAGGATACAAAATCAATGTACAGAAATCAGTTGCATTCTTATACACTAATAATGAAGCAACAGAAAGACAAATAAAGAAACTGATCCCATTCACAATTGCACCAAGAAGTATAAAATACCTAGGAATAAACCTAACCAAAGATGTAAAAGATCTGTATGCTGAAAACTATAGAAAGCTTATGAAGGAAATTGAAGAAGATATAAAGAAATGGAAAAATATTCCATGCTCATGGGTTGAAAAATTAATATTGTCAAAATGTCAATACTACCCAAAGCTATCTACACAATCAATGCAATCCCAATCAAAATTGCACCAGCATTCTTCTCGAAGCTAGAACAAGCGATCCTAAAATTCATATGGAACCACAAAAGGCCCCGAATAGCCAAAGTAATTTTGAAGAAGAAGACCAAAGCAGGAGGCATCACAATCCCAGACTTTAGCCTCTACTACAAAGCTGTCATCATCAAGACAGCATGGTATTGGCACAAAAACAGACACATAGACCAATGGAATAGAATAGAAACCCCAGAACTAGACCCACAAACGTATGGCCAACTAATCTTTGACAAAGCAGGAAAGAACATCCAATGGAAAAAAGACAGTCTCTTTAACAAATGGTGCTGGACAGCAACATGCAGAAGGTTGAAACTAGACCACTTTCTCACACCATTCACAAAAATAAACTCAAAATGGATAAAGGACCTGAATGTGAGACAGGAAACCATCAAAGCCCTAGAGGAGAAAACAGGAAAAGACATCTCTGACCTCAGCCTCAGCAATTTCTTACTTGACACATCTCCAAAGGCAAGGGAATTAAAAGCAAAAATGAATTACTGGGACCTTATGAAGATAAAAAGCTTCTGCACAGCAAAGGAAACAACCAACAAAACTAAAAGGCAACCAACAGAATGGGAAAAGATATTTGCAAATGACATATCGGACAAAGGGCTAGTATCCAAAATCTATAAAGAGCTCACCAAACTCCACACCCGAAAAACAAATAATCCAGTGAAGAAATGGGCAGAAAACATGAATAGACACTTCTCTAAAGAAGACATCTGGATGACCAACAGGCACATGAAAAGATGCTCAACATCGCTCCTCATCAGGGAAATACAAATCAAAACCACACTCAGATATCACCTCACGCCAGTCAGAGTGGCCAAAATGAACAAATCAGGAGACTATAGATGCTGGAGAGGATGTGGAGAAACGGGAACCCTCTTGCACTGTTGGTGGGAATGCAAACTGGTGCAGCCGCTCTGGAAAACAGTGTGGAGGTTCCTCAGAAAATTAAAAATAGACCTACCCTATGACTCAGCAGTAACACTGCTAGGAATTTACCCAAGGGATACAGGAGTACTGATACACAGGGGCACTTGTACCCCAATGTTTATAGCAGCACTCTCAACAATAGCCAAATTGTGGAAAGAGCCTAAATGTCCATCAACTGATGAATGGATAGAGAAATTGTGGTTTATATACACAATGGAATACTACGTGGCAATGAGAAAGAATGAAATATGGCCCTTTGTAGCAACGTGGATGGAACTGGAGAGTGTGATGCTAAGTGACATAAGCCATACAGAGAAAGGCAGATACCATATGTTTTCACTCTTATGTGGATCCTAAGAAACTTAACAGAAACCCGTGGGGGAGGGGAAGCAAAAAAAAAAAAAAAAAAAGAGGTTAGAGTGGGAGAGAACCAAAGCATAAGAGACTCTTAAAAACTGAGAACAAACTGAGGGTTGATGGGGGGTGGGAGGGAGGAGAGGGTGGGTGATGGGTATTGAGGAGGGCACCTTTTGGGATGAGCACTGGGTGTTGTATGGAATCCAATTTGAGAATAAATTCAAAAAAAAAATCTAAATTGTTGAAAGAGAAATTTGACATCCTTGAGGCTATAGATCATCATACGAAAGATGTTTTCTGCTCTTTAAAAACATTACAAACATTGAAACATTTCCTTTCAAAATGTAAAGCTTTAGCTGTCTCTTTTTTTTTATTATTTTATTATTTTTTTTTTTTTGAGAGAAAGAGACACAGTATGAGCAGGAGAAGGGCAGAGAGAGAGGCACAGAGAGAGGGGGAGACACAGAATCCGAAGCAGGTTCCAGTCTCTGGCTGTCTGCACAGATCCTGTCCTGGGGCTTGAACTCACAAACTGTGAGATCATGACCTGAGCTGAAGTCGGGCACTCAACCGACTGACTCACCCAGGCTCCCCTTTACCTGTCTCTTCTGAAGGAGTTTATCTGGTAGAAAGGCTCTTAAATTTTTCCTCAGAAAATTGTAATTTTTATCATCCATGGAAATCACTTATGGTAAGCATTGTACTATTGTGTAACATTATAAGAAAAAGTAGCACAATTTGTCATTTATAAGAGCAGATGTCCTGCAAGAGGGCACGTACCTATCTACAGATGTGACTATAAAACACACATATGACTGACTGCATGGTCAATGTGCTATCTGTGCAGGTAGCAGGGGTGCCCAGTGGACAGGTTTCAGCTAGTAAAGAGGACACCTGAGCTCTGCTTCCCATACTGTCTCATAAAATTGGGAATGATATTTACTCAAATGTTGACTTCGATTCAGTTCCTACCCAGCACGTGGTGCAATCTAGGTACTTTCTAATCTTCTGAATTCCTAAGTAATCCAATCATGATTCCCTCATCTGATTCTGACACCAAAGCATAAGTTTGGGGAATTATTAGTATTTTACAGATGGGAAAACTTAGGCACAGAGAAATGAAAGAATGTGCCCGAGGTCACATGACCTGTAGGTTTGGAACCTGCATTTGGACCTAAGTGTTAGTCTAAAGCACCAGTGTGGCCCCTCAAAGGACATCCTCCCACATCTGTTCTCAGACATTTAGCAGATATGTTCTCACTATCTCTGTACGAATTACACCAAAATTGCAAATTGAGTTAAATGGCTATCTGTAAACTGCTTTTAAAATATAGGTATCATACAACACCCAGTGCTCATTCCCTCTCCCCCATCTCCTATCCACCCTCAGTTTGTTCTCTGTATTTAAGAATCTCTTGTGGTTTGCCTCCCTCCCTCTCTGTTCATAACTATCTTTTCCCCTTCTTGTTCTGTTAAGTTTCTGTTAAGTTTCTCAAGATCCACATATGAGTGAAAACAGATCTGTCACTCTCTGACTGACTCATTTCACTCAGCATACCTTCCAGTTCCATCCTTGTTGCTGCAAAATGGCATGATTTCATTGTTTCTCATTGCCAAGTAGTATTCCATTGTATATATAAGCCAATTTGACAATAAATTATATTCCTAAAAAAATAAAATTATAAAATCAAATATAAGTATCATAGACACATAGAACGTTGTTTCAAATTAGGTGACAACAGATATGTGTGCAGTTCTCCTACCCCTGCGAAAAACTGGAATTCATCAGCACAGAAATAACATCATTAACATCATCATTTCACATTATTATCTAAAATTAATCTCACACTATTATCTGGAGTTAAATTGGTTGCTAGTGTTTGTAATTTTTTGTTGTATTTTGCACAAATAATTTAAGTTATACTGAACTGCATTTTTATTTATTTTACTTATTGTTTAATGTTCATTTATTTATTTGGGAAGAGAGAGAGAGAGAAGAGTGGGGGAAGAGACAGAAAGAGAGACAGAGAGAGAGAGAGAATCCCAAGCAGGTTCCACATTCAGTACAGAGCCCGATGCGGGGCTCAATCTCAGTAACCATGAGATCCTTAGTCGAAATCCAGAGTCGGACACTAAGCAAACTGAGCCACTCAGCACCTCGGAACTGCATTTTTAAAATGAAGATATGATAGAATTCTAAAGGTGCCCCCCCACCAAGATTCCTGTGCCCTGGTTATGCAATCACACAGTGATTTAGGTACTGCCACAAAAGGATTTTGCAAATGCAATTAATGTTACTAATCAGCTGAATTAAAATAGGGAGATTATCCTGGGTTTTCTGTGTGGGCCCCATGTAATCACAGGAATCCTTATAAACAGAAGTGGATGGCAAAGGGGCTTCCAGATGCGAGGGGGATTTGAGGGGCCATTGCTGGTGTGAAACGGAGGGCCCATGTCCTCGTCTGAAGAGAGGCCTCTGGGCACTAAATGCAGCCCCAGCTCAGCCAGCAAGGAAATAGGGACCTCAGGCCAACGACCTGAATGAGCTTATAACAGATTCTTCCCAAGACTTCAATAAAGAACACGTCTCTATGGATATCTGGGTTTTAGCCCATCAAGACCCATGTTGGCCTTCCATGGAGCTATGAGCCACTAACTGGGTGTTGGTTGAAGTCCCTATGTTTGTAGTCACTTGTTTTGGTAGCAGCAGCAAACGGGGGAAAGGGGAAAGGTGTCAAAATTCAAAAAGAGTGTGTCTGCTGTTACAACTACGGAAAACCAATATGCAGCTGTAAGAGGAACTCAAGTTCAACAGCAGTGGGAGGAGTTACAGCACTTGGAGCAGGAAGGTGGAGATGAGAAAAGCAAGACAGGGACTAAGAGTTATTTCCCATAATTGCCCTTCGGAGGTTTGTGGTATTTGTGTTTTTAAGATGTGCAACATCTGAACATGCTGAAAGGAAGTCTGGAGAAAGGGAGAAAGAGGGACTGATAAGGGGAGAGGTGACAAGCTCTGAGGGTGGCATGGATGCAGAGAGCAGGTGGAGAGATTAAGACAGGAGAAACACATCTTCCTCTGAAAGGGATGGAAAGGAGAAAGGGCATGTCCAAACCCAGGTTGGGTTTGTACATAGGGTGGCAAGAAATGCTGGGGAAACTCTTGCCTGGGGCTTGCACTGTCATTTGACGTGGGAGGTGAGGGCAGCTGTTGAAAGTGAAATGATGGTGGGCGTGTGTTTGGGACACGAGTGCAGCAAACTGGACACTGGTGCTGTGCACCATGAGCCAGATCAGCTAGAGAAGCACGGGATGACAGTCACCAAAGCCCCAGGAAGGTGGAGCTCCTCAACGATTGGTGGCTGCGTCCAGCAGGCTGGGAGGTTTTCTCTGGGGGTGACCAGCCCCAGTGGTGTGGGTGCAAGGCACACAAGGGGTCGTATTTACCCAGCAGTGGGGGTTCGATTCCTCCCTCTTCTCTCCTTCCTTCCTTCCTTCACTCCTTCCTTCTTCCCTTTTGTCTATGCATTATACGTGTGTATCAAGTGCAGCAGAAACCATAAATCATATGGTTTATGATTGCATAATCATTTCATAATGAAACATAAATTTCAGAGTTACTCCAAAAAATAAAGCCAGAGAAATATTCTGTGTCATTAGTTTATTTGAATTATACTTCTGCTTATTCATAAGACAATTGAAGGAAGCTATCTAATTTTTCAAATTCCTTGGAATTACATAATTTGACAATTTATTCACAAATAAAGACTACTTTTCCTCCCCAGGATTCTTTCCTAGTAATTTATTTTCATGCCTACAGACTAGGATTTGGAAAGGTTAAATAGAGAAACTGCACTGTCTCTTAAATGCAAAACTTCCCTGAGTAGGGATAAAAAACTTGCCCAGGAAGATTTATGGAAAATGGGCAAGAGTAGCCATTTGAGAGTGGCCAAATTCAATGTTAAGATTCTCGGTTGGGACCCTGTATGATGATGGCTGATTTGGCTTCCAGACAAAAGTTAGCTCCTAAAAGAACTATCAGTCTGAGCAAGGACACCAGCCTGGTACACCAATTCATCCATCAGAAAGAAGAATCAGGGGGCACCCGGATGGCTCAGTCAGTTAAGTGTACGACCTCAGCTCAGGTCATGATCTCACGGTATGTGAGTTCAAGCCCTGCATCGGGCTCTGTGCTGACAGCTCGGAGCCTGGAGCCTGCTTTGAATTCTGTGTCTCCCTCTCTCTCTGCCCCTCCCCCCTCATGCTCTGTCCCTCTGTCTCTGAAAAATGAATAAACCTTAAAAATTTAAAAAAAAAAGAAAAGAAAAATCAGTAACTGTTCAAAAATCATGCACCATCAGCACATGGTGTGTTGAACATAATTAACTACCTTCTCTTGCTATGGGCCATGCACTGGCATTTATAAAGCAAGGTGTTGACTATTCATCCAAATTAAACTTTAAATTTAACCAACATAAAATCTGTGACTTTACAGCCAACTTTGAGATCTTCTACATGTTTACGTGTGTTGTTTGGCATTTTAGATCTTTGGATACTTCTCCTCTGAAGAAGATACTCTTGCTTCCCAGATGGATGAAGACAATTTGGTTTTCCTTGTTTCTAGAAAACAGCGAGTTGTCATTTCAGGTGATATTTTTAATTTCTTTTCCAAATCAATATGGGTTTTAATATTTTCTCAAAAGTAAATATTGAGAGTAAAATAGAAATTGTACCTGAGGTTAGGTTTGAAATATGATCATTGCTCTGAGGGACCCTAAATAAAGAATGTTGGGGGGAAATAATTCACATTTTTCTGGAAAGGTTCATATCTCAAGTGAGTGCAAGCTCTGTACGATGGCACCTCAATACCGTATGCCCAAGCACAAGATGAAATCACATTTCTTTTAAAATTGTCTGAAATTTCATTTTTTTTTTTAGTAATTAGAACTCCTTCCTACACTTCCCTTAATTATCACATGGAAGTTTAACCCTATATCTCTAAAACTGTGAACTTGGGCCAATCACAGAGGAGGGTCATCTCAGCATAGAAGTCTCAAGAACATACATCATTTCTTTTTAAATTTGAGACTGGGACCCATCCCTCCCCACTGTTGACACTTTGGGTTTTCTTTCCTTTCTTCCCTCTGGGGAGGAAGAAGCCCACAAGGAGGAAGGCAAACCCCAGAATCTGCCCCTGCCCTCCATTTCATCCCAGACATTCTGAGATGAAGCATGTAGTCTAAGTCGCATCTGGTGTCTCTTTAAAAAGCGCCTGAACTTCCTGCAGTCACTTGTGAACCAAGCCCACCTTTGTCTTCCAACCTTCCTCAGCCCGACCCTTGGACCTCACCAGAGCCCATCATCAGGCCATGGAAACGATCATCAGACAACTGAAGCTAGGCAGCTGTCCCAGCTGCATATATGTGGTTTTATCAATTCAGTACACAGGCAAAGGAAAATGAAAGTGTCCAACATTGTTTTCAAAACAAAGTAAAAACTAATGAACAAACAAACAAAGAAAAAACCCTTAACAGTATTAAGGTGGTTTCATTCTTTTATGCTGGAAAGCCTGAGATCATATTAGACTTTTATTCTGTGTAAACCATGAGGGTGACAGTTCAAAGAAAGGATTCCTGAAAGATGTGGAAATCTCAAAATGGAATGATTCCAAAAGATGTTTGGAAAACACATTCTCTGTAAAATATACATTTTCTGTAAAATATGTGCCAGGGGCATGAGCATATACACATTTTCCCTGGGAATCCATGCACCACATTGAATTGGAAAGGGTTACAGGTTCAGTTTAGTATCTCTGGGGATAATTAAAAAGTAACACTTGCTGGTTTTTATGGTTTTATTCTACTTTACTTTTTCAGCAAAAAGGTAAAAAAGATGCTTTACTCTTTCTTTAAAAACAAACCTAACAAATTAGTTTTAGGATCTTTAGTGCTGGGAGATGAAATGAATATTATGTTGTTGACAGGTAGTAGAAGACGGGATGTGATTAAATGCATCGTCAAGATCCCTCAGTTCGATTTACTAGTAACAGCTTCTCAGAAAGGATTAATAACAGTCTTTAATAGCCAGGTAATTTGAAAGTTGGATTCTTCCCTCTTCTCACCCTTCCATCCTTCCTTCACTTCCTCCTTCTTTCTTTCCTTCCTTCCATCCATCCTCCTTCCTTCCTCCCTCCTTCCTTCCTTTCTTTCTCCCTCCTTTTTTCTTTCCTTCCTTCCTTCCTTCCTTCCTTCCTTCCTTCCTTCCTTCCTTCCTCCTTATTTCCTCCCTCCCTCCTTCCATCCTTCCTTCCTTCTTCTCTTTTGTCTATGTGTTGTAGACACATATGTATCAGGTGCAGCAGAATCCATAAGCCATATTTCAGAGTTACTCCAAAAAGTAAGCCAGATGTCAGTAAAATAAGGAGATTGCCAAGTTTCGGAGCAATTGCTGAGATTTTGGTAACTGCGTCTGGCAGTCTTCCTCAGGGAGTCTTACTGAACCATGTGGCATCAGCACAATTAAAGGATGATCCTGCAAAATTTCTCAGATAAAATCAGAAAAATTCACAAGCCATGTGATTTTGTCATAATCTTAACAAGTACAGAAGGTCCCAACAACAACCTTGGACGTGGAGTTACAAGGTGGCTCATATTCCGGCTCCTCTGTTTTACCAGCTATGCTGTTAAATAGGAAACTTAATGACCTGGCTTACATGTTTTCATGTCTCTTTCACGTTTACAAAATGAAACACCCAGACGGGTCTTCCCTCCCTCGGAGGGCTGTGGGGGAGGTAAATGAGATAATGAACACAGAAGCACTTTATGAACGATAAGTATCCCTGCTCTTTACAATTATTGTCACTCAGTGCTAAATTTGTAGGTTTCAGGCTTCCACTTTCAAACTAGGAGAGATTTTACTGCAATATATAATGTTACAGACTACACAGTGTTTCACTATAACATTGAAAGGAATGGTGTTAAATATCGAAAGCAAATAATTCCACCTATTGGTTCATTTTCAACTAGAGACAAGCTTTATACGAGTAGAATATATTTAAAAGAACCATCACATGATTACAGTTTCAACAGTAGTGGTTAGCCCTTCAGTGATCAGAGCAGCTGGGTTCTGGCAGTGGAGAAGGCTGCCGGGTCCCTGAAGAGGTGTGGTGGCAGGTGCCTGGTGGGGGATGCGGAGCTTGGCTGCCCTGCCTGGCACCTGGGCATGTTACTTATAACCTCCACGCCCGACTCCTCTCAGAACCTGAGAACTTTTCTCCTGAGGTAGCTATGCTATTGGCAGGAGTTAATACATACAAAGTGCTTGTTTGGCATCACTGTAAGTGCTCAGGAAGTATTGGCTGTTACAATTATGGACAAATAGTGTGAAAACAGAAATGGATTGCCTCATATAAATATGAAAGCTTTTCTCCACCTCTTTTTCTCCCTGGTGCCTTCTAATTTTTTAGCTTTATTTCCTCAAAAATAGAGTAAGATGATACGTAAAGAAGAACATGAGAAGGAAAATAATGAACTTCATAGTGAAATAGTTCAGGATTATGTGAAATAAGTGAGGCGGCATTTTCCTATTTCCGGAGACATCACACCCATACATGCATGCATGTGAGCACACACACTCATTCACACATTTATAGATGAACACGTGCGTACTCACAAACATGCAGACACATCTGTTTCTTATAAAAACCATGCAACTGGAGAGAAAAATTGCTTAAAAACTGATTTTTTTAAGATTTGATACACCAAGAATAAACAGCATTTTGAAAGTTGCATGTTTTACAAATAGGGTGACACATTCTGTGAACAACATAATTGGTAGGGTAGGTCACAGGAATAGTTTATTAAAAGGTAGTCATTAATAATGCAAAATATCTCAGAATAGGTTAATCCATAATTTAGGCTCAATGTAAAGTACAATAAACACAGTTAAGGATTTTCATGATGCTCTCTAGAGGGGTTGGTAATATAGACTGTAAATGTCATTAATAAAAATTCCTGCCAAAAGGCTGAATTTTAAAAATTCAGAAGATATTTATAAGGGTTAAGGAACTTTTAAAGATGATAAAAGAAATTGAAACACATGCTTTCCGCTAAAGATAGAGGTAGAGAAATAGAAGAGGAACACCACGGGTGTTCTGTGCTCTGCTCACCAATTTCCTGAGGGCACTTAATTCCTCCCATCTGGAAAAAAAGTCCCGGTTGGAAAAAGCCTCTTTGAACTCTTCAGATGAAAGAGAGTCTGAAATGACCGTGACTAACAGTTTTAGTGATCTAATTTACTTTTCCCCCTTTTCACGTCTGTTCCTTCTGGGCAGCCATTTTCTGTACTTTTCCCAAGACCACATGACCATGCGAAAGATATCTGGTCATTAATATACTTCAAATACTTACCTTGACCTTGAAAGCAATTAACATGCCCTAAGGGAAGATGAGTCTGATCAGGTTCATTATAGCTCTGCAAGGACTAAGTCTATGATTCTCAACCAACACAGTACAGAGCATAAGATTCATGCAATAGATACTTAACCCAGTAAAAGAGGAAGCACACTGGGTAGAATGTTCCTAAGTCTCTCAGGAACCTGAGAGACAACTTTCAAATGAAACAGTATTTCTCTTTTCCAATTCAAGCTGTGTTCATATTGACCTATTTAGCATTCCTTTGGACTACTCTTGACATTGCTGTTAGTATTATTTTGCATTCCCAGTTTTGATACCCAGTGTTGCTCCGAATAACTAAAGAATGTAAGGCAGTCTGCAAACAGGGAAAAACCATCAGTACAGTGTGAGACTCTACAGGCACAGTCAACAGGCTTTAATGACAAGCCACAGAAGCACACACTGTGCCCGAAGCAAATAGTGAATTCTTCCCCAGAGCTAGGTTTTTAGGGGAAAGGAGGAAATGCACGGAAGGTACAAATGACAAGAGAGAGGAAACTGTGGAGACAATGTGTTGTTTTAAAGCCAAAATTCTCCATTTTAATTGTAGTGTCAACTAATTTTCATTATTCTCTTCCTTTGTTCATAGATGAGAGTCCAGACCAGCACCACTGTTAGGGTGAGTACATTTTATAAACTCCCAGTGCAGTCAGATTTGGGGCTGAGGGCATGGATCCTCAATAACTAATCACAAGCTCTATGCAGTGCCAAGTAGGCCCTAAGAAGATGTTTTCGTATTGTATGTCTATTGACTAGGACCAAAACTAGACCTTGAGCAACAGCAGAGGACCCTCACCTTGCTTCCTGAAGTTAAATTTATTTCAGAGAAGTGTTCAGAGACATCAGTCCCTGGAAGCTTCCATTTAAAAGCCTCACCAAAGTTTTTCCGGGCAGCTGCTATTGAGGAATGTAAAACCTGGACACAATCCAAGCTGTGAGAACAACAGGGAAATGGCCAAGGGATATAATTTGAAAATATTGTATTGGAAACTCGAAAATAGCATTGAAAACTTTAGTGCAACTTATAATTTATTTAATCCATATCTCTAAGTGGAAAGTGACCTTGTGGCGGTTGTAAAGCTATGATGAGCTGGTTTCAGAGTCGCACGATGGCTTTATGAGAGATGGGGACATGTCTGCCTTTCACCCTGCTTATAAGCACTGAATGCCCTGAACTACACAGGATGGAACCATGCCGCCTGGCAGAGGAGCCTTTGCTTCTTAAGCTGAAACAGCTGTTGAAATCCCTAACGCACGTCTGGAAAGCAGGCAGCAGTGTCCAGCACAAGTAGGCACTCATAAGTGGGAGCTGTTGTGCTGGCTTTGTCCTGTGTCTTTGACATGACAGATCCTACCTGTGCCAACTTGGTGACTTTAGGCAACACAAGACAAACTCATTGGACTCAACTTAGTTATTGACCAGATGATCACTAAGCTCTTTTCTGGCTAAAAATTGTATGCATGGGGACAGGATCAGAGAACTGGCTTAACTTGGGCTCCCCATGTCCCCATGAAAAGGTGTTCTCACGAAAGTAAAGAGTGCTCACAGATGCCTGCTCTGTGGGTGGCTCTGTGCATCCAGGGAGTTGCAACAGGCATGAGCTCATCATTCTCGCGCTGATGGTGCTGGAAAACTCAAGAGTCAAGTGTGAAAGATGAGAGCCTCTCTTCCAGACATCAAAGCAGAGATGTTGCAAGGCTCCCCTGCAAATACTGGGGCAAAGTGAGGCTTAAAATGGAACTAACATACTCTTTAGTAACCATCCCCAAGTGATAGACTAAAACATATTATGTCCTCCTCCCCCAATTCTGTGTTTTTCTACCAGGACACCTCCTGGATCACAGGATGTGATTACCTCTCACAGCTGAAAAGAATTGTTGCCACTACAGAAAGGACCATCATTGTCTGGGATTATAAAGCTCAAGGCAGTGGCCAGGTACTGTGCCCAGAAAAATACTCCTGGTACTGAGGTTGTCTTTTCCATCCTGGTAGGATATGAGCTATCCACTTCCTCTACTGAATGTCAGTTTCCTCATACATAAAATTAGGCAGTTTAACTAATCAAGTTCATCATTAAACAAGTTCAGCATTAATATTCTGTGAGTCTAATTAAAAAGGAACATTCTTTTCATTTAGTGCGTATTTAATTTGGTGAACAAAATAAATAATTTTGTCTTCTTTTGTTTTTAAGAGAGAGAGAGAAGCTGATTCCTTTCTTCTTTATACCCTTCTCTGAATTCAAGTATTAGCTTTTTGATTATGCTCATGTTATCAGGTTCATAGCCCTTCTTTCCAGTGCAGCTTCATTTGGTAAGAAAATTACTAAAAATGAAGTGACCAATTCTGGTAAAACATCTAAGGGGAAGATGTCAATATTATCCCTTCAGTGCACTGAAATGTTACCATTTAAGCAGTTTGCAATATTTATTGAGCATTTGCAGACATATAGAAGTAATGAACACATTCCCTGCACTCAAACAAAACTCAGTCTTGAAGGATCTCATGAAAAAACATAATATGTAATACAATGGTGCAACAAATTATGCATTTAAAAAAAAAAAACAAAAAAACACAACGGCCATAAGAGTTTGGAGAGAGGCAAGATTGTAAAAAATGCCCTCAGGAAGCAGGATCCTTTGAAGGATAATGAGGATTAAGAAATAATTAGCCTTCCTCTGTGCCTTACTTGTCCCTAGGCTCAGTGGAAAACTAAACTTCTCATTCTTGTCCCCATAACCAGCTAGTGATGCCAGGATGACTTTAAAGAAGATAGGTTCTTGCTTCATGTACTTTATTATGTGATGTGTTAGGTCTCATGTTCTGCAGTTTGATTGCAACGTCTTCTCTGTCCAGTTCTGTCCAGTTTTCACTCCTGTTTTCCACCCCATAGAAGCTTCCAGATCCTTGAGAGCATCTTCTTCCACTCTCTGTCCCCTTGCCTCCTTCTCTGCCTTCTTGTCTGCACCACCTGGATGGAGCATCTGGGCTAAAGCCATCCCCACCTTCCATTTTCCTAAATCCTTTGAAACTCTAGTACTGATAGATGTGACAGCCTTTCTCTGCTTCTTCACGGTGGCTAATACCTCCTGGAGAAAAATACGAAGCCACACTGTTTGGCATCACTACAATTCAGGGTCCGCAGACTCATCTGAAGACTCACTGACTTCTGTCAACCTCTTTCTTGCCCTTGACAAATCACTTTCCCATCCCTGTCAATATTCCAAAGGCCATTATTGTCCTCAAGCTCTGTCCCTTTCAGCAGATGGACTTGCCCCTATTTTCCTGAGGAATCTGAGTCTATGAGGCTTAACCTCTTGTAAATTCTAGCTCTCCCACCTACAGCTTTAATGAGGACATTCTACTACCTTTCTTTCTTCCTTCCTCTCTCTGGGGGCAAATATCCCATCCCCTCCACCCTCGTCCAGGACAAGGCTCTTTCCTTTCTATCTTTTTGACATTCAATTCTCCTTCTAAACCATTCCTTTCAACCACCTCTGAATCTTTCTGTCAACCAGTTCATATCCCAGATCACAGGTCACCTTCCCTGACTATGGGACCTACAGTGGCTTCTCCAGTCACTATCACAGCACCCTGCTTTATTTCCTCAGTGCACTGCCCATGATCTTAAGTGATCTGCTTCCTTATACCTGTATTCCTGCACTAGAATGGTAGCTCCACAGAGTCAGAAACTTGTCTTGTTCATCCCCACATGGCCCATGCCTACAATAGCTCTTGGCACATTGTAGTTGCTCAATAAATATTTGTTGACTGACTGAATGAAGCTCTAAATATATTCAAGTCTCACACATTCTAAATAAAATAAAACAAAACAGATGTTTTAATAGTTTTTTTTTCCCTCTCTCATAGGTAGAGAGTGAATTCTGAGAGAGCACTCGATATATAGCCCAGTGAACCCAATCCAATAGCCCAGAGTCAGCTTGATAAATGCTTGCTGACTATTTCTGGATGAACTTGGCTGTTAGGATATGTTTTTCATGATAACTCCTTGTAAAATAATCGGGGTGTTAATACTTGATTTTCCTATTTACCATCCAGTTTTATGTCCCTGGTCTTGTAACACCTCAACCTTGTTACTTCCCATAAATTTGCCATACAAATTCAAGAGAGGGACAGGCCCAGTAACACCACAGAAAATCTCATTACATATTGAGTCAAAGGCGCCTCACCCTTTTCCCTACGAACCCCCCAAAAGCACAGTGATGGGGTCATGGTGAATGGTCATTAACTTTTACTTGGTTAACTTTGGACATTTTTTTTTCAAGTTTCTTGAACACCGTGGGAGTATCTAAAATGAGAGACATCAGAAAGTAAAACTTGTATCAAATAATAGGGCAATAGCTAATATGTGGATAGTAGAGCAATGTAATAACTTATTAAAAGCATTCTTCTGTTCCTAGGAAAACTATTTTGTCATAAAGCCTGTGGATCACTGCCTCCTTTGTGTGTGCGTAGTGTCTCTGCCCGACCAGGTCTGCCGAGATGACATCCTCTTGGGGGATGATGGTGGTTTCGTAAACAAATTCACAGTAAATAGTGATGACTTTGGACTGAAGCAGGCAAAAGCCAAAAAAAAATTACAAAACCAAGTCTTAGACTCAAAGAACTTTAAAAGGTAAGGGTAGTACATGGGCAGCTCAATTGTTTTAATATAGACTGTGTTCAAGTATTTATATAGTGAGCACAATGTGCTAGACCTACTGTGGTAGAGATCTAAAATGCCAAGCTGAACAAGAAATGCCTCTTACATCAAAGAACTTGCAGTGTAATCGGGAAGAGAAACGAGAAAATTAGCCCCTGAAATTTCAATTAACAATAAAACCTATAGGTAATTGAATAAACGAAAGAGTTAAGTGAAAAAATTAAATCATGAAAAAACTATAAAAGACATATATGACTGTTTACTAGCACTTGAATGAAGAAGAGTATAAACATGAAAGCAGTGAATGTAAAATTCGAAGAAAAAATTGGATATTTGACAAAATCAAAATTTCTGGACATCAAGAGATAACATTTTAAAATAAGCTAGCATAAATATTTATAAATCAATATGACAAATAATGGGTTAATACTCTTTAATAGATGTTGGAGCTTTATTAAAAAACAATAATTCCCTGAGAAAAATGGTCAAAGACTATGACCAGATAATTCACACTCAGGCACTCACAGTACAAATACTCAGTAAACATTTCAAAATGGTCATCAGGCAAAAATACTAACAATTATGTCCAAGTGATGAGATTATAGGTGATTTTTATTGTCTTTATAATTGTGCTGTCTTTGAAGTTTTTAGAGTAAAGCATATATTACTTTTATTAGCAGCGAAACAAATTTTATATTAAATATATCCTCTCTCTTAATCAAAAAAGTACAACTTAAAATAAGATACAATTTCTCACTTATAAAATTGGAAGAGATTAAAAATGGGGGAGATTTTATGGATGGGCATTCTCCCACACTATTGGTGGTAGAAAGTATGAGTTAGATCCCTTTCTGGAGGGAAACTTGAGCACACACATCAAGTGTCTGCATAAACCTTTACACATTAGGACCCAGGATGTACATGTGTTTAAAAATAAAAGTATGGTTACCACAGCATTATTCCCAACAGTAAAGTATCTAGTGTCCAACAATGGAGGAATGATTAACTTAAATGATTAAGTCAGTTCAATACTGTATAAATGTGTAAAAGCTCTAATACAGTTTCTACCAGTATATATTTACATATCTTATAAATATGTCCATATAAATATAATACATTTATATGTAAAATATATTTTTTTGTCAGACTCCTGTTTTTTGTCAGATATTTAAAGTATCAAGAGCATTCAGTAAATCATAGTATAATCATAGTAGGGAATGCCATGCACTCCCATTAAATAATGTTTTGAAAAATATTTAATAACATGGAAAATGTAAAGAATATAACATTAGGTAAAAAAAATTAATTTTTCTATGTACATATGAGTTCAGTTTTATAAAAAAATACATAGATGTGTTGTATATTTCTATTTAGGAAAATATTGAATGTAAATATCTCAGTATATTAATAATGATTCTATGGGGGACTTTGAAGAGGTGATTTTTATTTTCCTCTTTATGTTTTTCTACTTTCTAAATTATGCAATGAAAATTTTTCTTTTCTTTTTTTGAGAGAGAAAGAGGGCACAAGTTAGTGACGGGCAGAGAGAGAGAGAGAGAGAGACACAGAGAGAGAAGTGGGGCTTACCTGAAGCGGGACTCGAGCTCACCTATGTGGAACTCAAACTCAGGACCTGTGAGATCATGACGTGAGCCAAAGTCAGATGCTTAGCAACTGAGCCACCCAGGCACCTGCAAAATTTTCTTTCAGAATAAGAAAAAAAATACTTTTAAAAATACAGGGTTATATTTTGTCGTTAATGTAACAAATATTTTATCCCAGAGTTAGAATATGCAATTTAAATCTCAAACTATTACAATTAGCCAATTTCTAAAAAAAAAAAAAAAAGAAAAGAAAAGAAAACAATTAGCCAATTTCTGAAATCTTGATAATGACACAATAATTAACTATCTGGCTCCATTTTCCATTCTTCATATTACTTAGTTGCACCAAAGTATTAGAATCTGATGGGGAATTCCTAATATGTGATGTGCTACTGTATACACTATCAAGAATTTCATTCCACAAGAAAGTCGGGATAGAAGGAACATACTTAAAAATCATAAAAGCCATTTATGAAAAGCCCACAGCTAATATCATCCTCAATGGGGAAAAACTGAGAGCTTTCCCCCTGAGATCAGGAACGTGACAGGGATGTCCGCTCTCCCCACTGTTGTTTAACATAGTGTTGGAAGTGCTAACATCAGCAATCAGACAACAAAAGGAAATCAATGGCATCCAAATTGGCAAAGATGAAGTCAAGCTTTCACGTTTTGCAGATGACATGATAATATACATGGAGAACCCAACAAACTCTACCAAAAGTCTGCTAAAACTGATACATGAATTCAGCAGTCGCAGGATACAAAATCAATATACAGAAATCAGTTGTATTCTTATACACTAATAATGAAGCAACAGAAAGACAAATAAAGAAACTGATCCCATTCACAATTGCACCAAGAAGCATAAAATACCTAGGAATAAACCTAACCAAAGATGTACAAGATCTGTATGCTGAAAACTATAGAAAGCTTATGAAGGAAATTGAAGAAGATACAAAAAAATGGAAAAACATTCCGTGCTCATGGGTTGGAATAATAAACATTGCTAAAATGTCAATATTACCCAAAACTATCTACACAATCAATGCAATCCCAAACAAAATTGCACCAGCATTCTTCTTGAAGCTAGAACAAGCGATCCTAAAATTCGTATGGAACCACAAAAGGCCCCGAGTAGCCAAAGTAATTTTGAAGAAGACCAAAGCAGGAGGCATCACAATCCCAGACTTTAGCCTCTACTACAAAGCTGTCATCATCAAGACACCATGGTATTGGCACAAAAACAGACACATAGACCAATGGAATAGAATAGAAACCCCAGAACTAGGAACCACAAAAGTATGGCCAACTAATCTTTGACAAAGCAGGAAAGAATATCCAATGGAAAAAAGACAGTCTCTTTAACAAATGATGCTGGGAGAACTGGACAGCAACATGCAGAAGAATGAAACTAGACCACTCTCTCACACCATTCACAAAAATAAACTCAAAATGGATAAAGGACCTGAATGTGAGACAGGAAACCATCAAAACACTAGAGGAAAAAGCAGGAAAAGACCTCTCTGACCTCAGCCACAGCAATTTCTTACATGGCACATCCCCAAAGGCAAGGGAATTAAAAACAAAAATGAACTATTGGGACCTTATCAAGATAAAAAGCTTCTGTACAGCAAAGGAAACAATCAACAAAACTAAAAGGCAACCAACAGAATGGGAAAAGATATTTGCAAATGACATATCGGACAAAGGGCTAGTATCCAAAATCTATAAAGAGCTCACCAAGCTCCACACCCAAAAAACAAATAATCCAGTGAAGAAATGGGCAGAAAACATGAATAGACACTTCTCTAAAGAAGACATCCAGATGGCCAACAGGCACATGAAAAGATGCTCAACGTCACTCCTCATCAGGGAAATACAAATCAAAACCACACTCAGATATCACCTCATGCCAGTCAGAGTGGCCAAAATGAACAAATCAGGAGACTATAGATGCTGGAGAGGATGTGGAGAAACGGGAACCCTCCTGCACTGTTGGTGGGAATGCAAACTGGTGCAGCCGCTCTGGAAAACAGTGTGGAGGTTCCTCAGAAAATTAAAAATAGACCTACCCTATGACCCAGCAGTAGCACTGCTAGGAATTTACCCAAGGGATACAGGAGTGCTGATGCATAGGGGCACTTGTACCCCAATGTTTATAGCAGCACTCTCAACAATAGCCAAATTGTGGAAAAAGCCTAAATGTCCATCAACTGTTGAATGGATAAAGAAATTGTGGTTTATATACACAATGGAGTACTACGTGGCAATGAGAAAGAATGAAATATGGCCCTTTGTAGCAACGTGGATGGAACTGGAGAGTGTGATGCTAAGTGAAATGAGCCATACAGAGAAAGACAGATACCATATGGTTTCACTCTTATGTGGATCCTGAGAAACTTAACAGAAACCCATGGGGGATGGGAAGGAAAAAAAAAAAAAAGAGGTTAGAGTGGGAGAGAGCCAAAGCATAAGAGACTCTTAAAAACTGAGAACAAACTGAGGGTTGATGGGGGGTGGGAGGGAGGGGAGGATGGGTGATGGGTATTGAAGGGCATCTTTTGGGATGAGCACTGGGTGTTGTATGGAAGCCAATTTGACAATAAATTTCATATATTAAAAAAAAGAATTTCATTCCCATTATAATAGGTTCTTGGAGTAGAAGCTGAGACATAAATTTTCTTTCTCTGAGATGTGTGTCACCTGTCAGAATATTACATGGCCTCTTTTACATTCCTGTTTCCATTAGCTGAATGTTAGAAATTTGAGGAATCTGGGTACAGTTAAATAAATGCTAATTCACATTGGTTCTTTTGGGTGATTATTTACATGTAGATGATTTACTCATGTAGATGATCATAATGTACGTTATTTAAATTATTAAGACTGACATGCATAGATAAGCTGAGTGTGGAGGCATATTCTTACACCAAACAGATTCTTAAACCCAACAGAATGAAAAGGATTAGGGCCAAAGGGGTAATTAAATTCTGGAGCCATCATAATGTTTTCCTGCAGTTGATATCCACATAATACATTTATATCAGATGGGTGGTGGGGGTGGGGGTGTGGATAGGAAATACTGGTAAGCAAAATGTTGTGCAAATTAAAGAAAAAAGTAGCCAGCACCCAGAGTCCAAAATTAAATGCAATCCAGTATGGAAAAAAGAAAGCTCTCTATTCTGTTTAATCTCATATTGTCAAACATCCCTGCCTTGAGTTATAAACACATCCATTCCTCAACTAGAATCTAAGGAGCTTGGGAACAAGGATTTTGCCTTAGTCATCCTTATGTCCTTTTGACTGGGATACAGTAAGTGCTCAATAAGTGTTCATGAATGAGGAAACAAGTACACTGTAATATTTGAGTAAAGATAACACCAGGAAGATGGCTTCTTCCAGTTGAGGTAAGAATTTTGTCATAAAAATTTTGGCCCGTAATGCTAAGCCTCTCACTGAAGTGTCCGGTGAACTGATGAGCAACACTTTGGCAAGGCTGTCGCAGCTTCAGCTTCACCAGTGACTGGGACTCCAAATTTCTCAGTTTTCCAGTTCTGAAAGTGTTCATGGAAAATATGAAAGTGCATTGACTCACCTAAAACAATATGAAGCACAGTCCTTTTGGATGACTAGAATTTATCAGTAAAGTAAGGGTAATAGTGCCCACATTGAACAAGGATTCTTCTAGAGTATTCCTTTAATTCTGAATCTACAGCTCAAAATTTGATGATAAACTTTTATTTTTCCTTTAAATACGCCATATGATAAAAATTTAGTTAAACAGTTAAAAGTGGTATAATGCATAGGATGGTCTTATAATTGCAGGCTTTACCACAGTTCAGAGTTTTGACTTGGTTAAAATCAAAATGAAATGCTTAATAGAATCTCAACATAATGTCTCTGTGTGTCTAACATAACACCTCCTTTTTTTTCTTTTAATTCCCAGTGTTAAAAGGAAGCTGCATAATGACTGGGTTATGAAAATTAGATACATTGCAGCCCTAAGTTGCTTTGGGTCCTGCTCCTTAGACAGTGTTCATTCATTGGTTTTGGAATCCTTGAAGAGACTTGAGGATAATTTGTAAGTACAATAGTTTGTATACATGAACATTCTGTGACTTTCAGACCTTTTACAAGTAATAAGCCCATGACAGCATGGAGCTTTTTTAGAAAACATCAGATCTTAATGATTTCATTTGTTTGACAAGATTAGATTTTTAAGAGGAAATTGAAATCACTCATGCAAATCTGAATATGATGTGTCCTTCTCACAACAATTTTGCTCATTTGTTGTTTATTGACACAATGTATTGGAATAAATCAATGCAGGTATATCTATATTTTCCCAGTATAGTTCGGTGGGTAAAACTTTACACTGTGAGGGGCACCTGGGTGGCTCAGGTTTAGCATCCGACTTCAGCTCAGGTCATGATCTCACAGTCCATGATTTCGAGCCCCACGGTGGGCTCTCTGCTGACAGCTCAGAGCCTGGAGCCTGCTTAGGATTCTGTGTCTCCCTCTCTCTCTGCCCCTCCCCCACTCACACTCTCTCTCTCTTCCTCAAAAATAAATAAACATTAAAAAAAATTTTTTTAAGCCTTTACACTTTGAAAATCATTCTTACAGGTCAATTGGCTAGCCTGTGAATATCTATAGCACAAACATCATGTTCCATGTGTAATAAATACATGAAATGGCTTTCTTATAGACAGGTGAATTTGAATAGTATGTAGCTTTATTTTTTATCTCGTTAAATGTTCATTAATAACTATTAATATGTAATAAAATTATAACTATATAGTACCTATGTGGGTTTTTTAAGTTTGTTTATTTATTGTGAGAGAGAATGTACATGCAACTGGGGGAGGAGCAAAGAGAGAGGGAGGGAGGGACTCCCCAGCGGGCTCCACAATGTCAGCGAGGAGCCTGACCCAGGACTTGATCTCAGGAACCATGAGGTCATGACCTGAGCCAAAATCGAGAGTCACACATTTAACCAACTGAGACACCCAGGTGCCCCACTATACTACTTATGTGTTAATTACATTAATATATGCTAACTGTAAAGCAGACACTATATTTTATTTATTTTTTATTTTTTTTATTTTTTTTTAAATTTTTTAATATATGAAATTTACTGTCAAATTGGTTTCCATACAACACCCAGTGCTCATCCCAAAAGGTGCCCTCCTCAATACCCATCACCCACCCTGCCCTCCCTCCCACCCCCCATCAACCCTCAGTTTGTTCTCAGTTTTTAACAGTCTCTTATGCTTTGGCTCTCTCCCACTCTAACCTCTTTTTTTTTTTTTTCCTTCCCCTCCCCCATGGGTTTCTGTTACGTTTCTCAGGATCCACATAAGAGTGAAACCATATGGTATCTGTCTTTCTCTGTATGGCTTATTTCACTTAGCATCACACTCTCTAGTTCCATCCACGTTGCTACAAAAGGCCATATTTCATTTTTTCTCATTGCCACGTAGTATTCCATTGTGTATATAAACCACAATTTCTTTATCCACTCATCAGTTGATGGACATTTAGGCTCTTTCCACAATTTGGCTATTGTTGAGAGTGCTGCTATAAACATTGGGGTACAAGTGCCCCTATGCATCAGTACTCCTGTATCCCTTGGATAAATTCCTAGCAGTGCTATTGCTGGGTCATAGGGTAGGTCTATTTTTAATTTTCTGAGGAACCTCCACACTGCTTTCCAGAGTGGCTGCACCAATTTGCATTCCCACCAACAGTGCAAGAGGGTTCCCGTTTCTCCACATCCTCTCCAGCATCTATAGTCTCCTGATTTGTTCATTTTGGCCACTCTGACTGGTGTGAGGTGATATCTGAGTGTGGTTTTGATTTGTATTTCCCTGAGAAGGAGCGACGTTGAACATCTTTTCATGTGCCTGTTGACCATCCGGATGTCTTCTTTAGAGAAGTGTCTATTCATGTTTTCTGCCCATTTCTTCACTGGATTATTTGTTTTTTTGGGTGTGGAGTTTGGTGAGCTCTTTATAGATTTTGGATACTAGCCCTTTGTCCGATATGTCATTTGCAAATATCTTTTCCCATTCTGTTGGTTGCCTTTTAGTTTTGTTGGTTGTTTCCTTTGCTGTGCAGAAGCTTTTTATCTTCATAAGGTCCCAGTAATTCACTTTTGCTTTTAATTCCCTTGCCTTTGGGGATGTGTTGAGTAAGAGATTGCTACGGCTGAAGTCAGAGAGGTCTTTTCCAAGCAGACACTGTATTTTAATTTTCAGTTTTAAAATGCATTGAGTTATATGCTACAACACGGATAAACCTCAAAAACATTATGCTAAGTGACAGAAGCCAGACACAAAAGACTGCATTTTGAATGATTCCATTTATATCAAATGTCCAGAAAAAGCAAATTTATAGAGACAGGAAGTAGATCAGTGGATGCCAGGAAGTGGCAGTGAAAGCAGGGATCCCAAGTGGGCACAAGGAATATTTTTGGAGTATTGAAAATGTTCTAAAACTTATTTTGGTGATTGTTATACAGCTGTATAAATTCACTAAAAACAATTGAACCTACACATGGGTGAATTTTATGTTATATAAGGTATACTTTAACAAAACTGTCTTTAAAAATACATAGACACTTCTAGCTTCCAGTCTGGCACATAAAAAGTTTGGAAGTCATCACTCAGCCCTAACAACAGGTAAAATAAGTAAGTAAATAAATAAATAAATAAACCAAAAAATCAACAATTCTTCTTAAATCCATCAAAGAAGTGAAGTCACAGATCAAACTGCTGTCCCCAAATTTAGAGAGACAAGCAGGTATTTACTAAGAATCACAACTTACCAGAGCAGAAATCCACAAGCAGATACCTCTAGGAAACCAACATACTGTGATAGGAAAACATAAATCCCTGGGGGCTCAACATACACAAGTCTAAGAGTTAAAAACTCCAGGGACCCAGTTATAGGGGTTCCCATACTTTTGTGCATTTTATTTCTGGGACCAGTTTCTCACAGTGAATATTGGACAAAAATCCTCTCCTGCTTCTGACAAGGGAAGAGGAAAATGCACCACATTCTGTTCTTTTTAACAAGTTCCTTTCAGCAAAACTACCGTACCAGAGCCTAAACTATTGAGGTTTTATCAGAGAAACTGACAGAGATCAGAGAAATGATCTGATCAGGGAGATCAGAAGGGAGAAGGGAAATATCCACCTCTAGCCTACTCTAGCTTTCCACAATGGAGAAGGGACATACCCAAACCTAGCCCACTCCAGCCATCCTGACCTACCTAAGGGGGAGGAGGGCTGCAGAATATTTGTGAAGTCTGCAGTTTAGAGGACAGTCTTACTAAAAGACTGAAATCTAATCAAAGGACTGTAGACCACTTCCCTTTCACCCAACCCACCTTACAACCACATTACTAAAGGATTATTTGCAGCAATTCCTTTTTTTTACACAATACATTCAGTCCTACTATCAAGAAAAAAAAATTACAAGTCATACTAAAATGCAAAAACACAGTTTTAAGAGATAGAGCAAGCATCAAACCAAGCTCAGATATAGGTGGGATGTTGGAATCAGCAGACCAGGAATGTAAAATAACTATGAGTAATATGTTAAGGGCTCTCATGGATAAAGTGGACACAATGCAAAAAAAAAGATTGGGAATGTAAACAGAGAGATAGAAATTTTAATAAAAAGTCAAAAAAAGGGGTGCCTGGGTGGCTCAGTTGCTTAAGCGTCTGACTTCAGCCTAGGTCATGATCTCATGGTTCGTGGGATCAGACCCCGCATCAGGCTTCGTGCTGACAGCTCAGAGCCTGGAGCCTGCTGCAGAATGGGTCTCCCTCTCTCTGTGCCCCTCCCCCGCTCTCACTATGTCTCTTTCTCTCTCAAAAATAAACATTAAAAATTTTTTTAAAAATAAAAAAGAAATGCTAGAAATCAAAAACACTGTAATAGAAATAAAGAATGCCTTTGACTGGAACAGTAGACTGACTACTTGAGGAAAGAATCTCTGAACTTGAGAATATGTCAATAGACACTTCAAAAATGATAAAACAAGGGACATCTGGGTGGTTTAGTCGGTTAAGTGTCTGACTTCAGCTCAGGTCATGATCTTGCAGCTCACAAGTTCAAGCCCTGCGTTGGGCTCTGTGCTGACAACTCAGAGCCTGGAGCTTGCTTCAGATTCTCTGTCTCCCTCTCTGTCTGCCCCTCCGTCACTCTCTCTCTCTCTCTCTCAAAACTGAATAAAAACATTTTTAAAAATTAACAAATGGTAAAACAAGGATAAGAGGTCTGAAAAAAAAAAAAAAGGAATAGAATATCCAAGAACTGTGGAACAACTACGAGAGTTGTAGCATATGCATATGGGAATTCTAGGGAAATGAAGAGAAAAATGAAAAGAAGAAATATTTGAAGGAATGACTGAGAATTTCCCCAAATTAATGTCAGATACCAAACCACATATATAATAAGCTCAGAGAACACCAAGCATGATAAATGCCAAAATAGCAACAACAACAACAAAAACACTGAGGCATATCATATTCAAATGCTAGAAAATCAAAGATAAAAAATTGTGAAAGAAATCAGATGGAAAAAAGCACCTCATTTTTAGAGGAGGAAAGGTAAGACTTACATCCAACTTCTCCTCAAAAAAACCATGCAAGATGAAAGTGCAGTAAAATATCTGAAGAGTTGAAACGAAAATATACCAACGCAGAATTATTTTTTCTGCAAAAGTATCCTTTCAAAGTGAAAGATAAATAAAAACATTTTCAGACAAACAAAAATTGAGTGAATTTTTTGCCAATGGACCTAACTTGCAAGAAATGTAAAAAGAAGTTCTTCAGAGATGAGAAAAATAATGTATGTAAGAAATCAAGACCCACATAAAGAAAGGAAGATCATTACAGAAGGAATAAGTGAAGGTAAGAATAAAAACATTTATTTTTACTCTTAATTTATCTAACAGATAACAGTTTGTTCACAACAATGGCAACAATGTATTGAGATATATACAAATATATATGATCAAGGTATCTATAACAGCACTGACAGGAAAATTTATAGCATTAGATACATATACTAGAAAAGAAAGATCTAAAACTAATACTCTAAGTTTCCCTTAGGAAACTAGACAAAAATAGAAACTGTCCAAAGTAAGCAGAGAAAAAAAATAAAAATTACAACTGAAATCAATGAAATTAAAAACAGGAAATCAATAGAGAAAGTCAATAAAACCAAAACCTGGTTTTTTGAAAAGATCAATAAAATTGATAAGCCTCTAGCCAGGATAACTAAGAAAAGAGAAGACACAAATTGCTACTATCAGAAGTAAAGAAAATAACATGACTACAGATCCTATAGACATTAAAAAAATAAAGGAATATTATGACCAACTCTCTGCCCACAAATTTGATAATCTAGATAAAAATGGACCAATTCCTTGAAAGATATAATCTGTCAAAACTCACACCAGAAGGTAAATAATCTGAATAGGCCTATAATTTGTTAATGAAAATGAATTAATAATAAAACATTCTAAAAGAAAAAGCATCAGGCCCATGTAGGTTTAATGGTGAATTCTACTGTACATTTAAGGAAGAAATTATACCAATTCTCTACAATCTCCTCCAGATAATAGAAGCAGAGAAATACTTTCAGACTTGTTCAGTGAGGCCAGTTGTACCCTAATACCAAAACCAGACACAGGCATTACAAAGAAAACTACAGACCAGTGTCTCCCAGGAGTATAGATGCAAAAATCCTTGACAAAATATTAGCAAATTGAACTTAATAAGATATAAAAAGAAATATACACCATGACCAGGTATGCAAGGCTGATTCAACATTTGAAAATTATTTAATATATCCATCATATCAACAGGCTAAGAAGAAAAATCAATTATCACATCAATAGATACAAAAAAGCATTTGAAAAAAATCTATTCATGTAAAAACTCTAAATCAAGACACAGACCTTGTATTTCTCTCTCTCTCTCTCTCTCTCTCTCTCTCTCTCTCTCTCACACACACACACACACACACACACACACACACACACATCTCAAAATGGACCAAAGATGTAAATATAAAACCCAAACCTATAAAACTCCTAGATGAAAATCTAAATAATCTTAGTTTTGGCTGTGACTTTGTAGATTCAACACCAAAGGCATAATCCATGAAAGGAATGAATGATAAGCTGGGCTTCATTAAAATTAAAAACTTATGCTCTTCAAAAGACACTGTCAAGAGAACAAAAAGACAAACCATAGACTGGGAGAAAATATTTGCAAAAGGCATATCTGATAGAGGACTCTTAGACCAAGAACTCTTAAAACTCAAGAATAAGAAAACAAACAAATTTTAAAAATGGGCAAAAGATCTAGACAGATACTTCACCAAAGGAGGTATACAGATGGAAATAAGCACATGAAAAGATGTTCCACATTATATGTCATTAGAAAAATGCAGATTGAAGCCACAATGAATATGGCAAATCCACAGCTAATACCATACTCAGTAAAAGCTCAAAGTTTTTCCTCTAAGATCAGGAACAAAGATGCCCACTTTTGCATCTTCAACATAGTATTTGAAATCCTAGCCAGAGCAAGAAACAAGAAAAAGAAATGCCTTTTAGGCATTCAAATTGGAAAGAAAGTAAAACTGTCACTATTTCCAGATGACATGATATTATATATAGAAAGTCCTAAAGACTCCACCAAAGAGCTGTTAGAACTAATAAATTAATTCAATAAACTATGGGATACAAAATCAAAATACAAAATACAAAATACAAAAATCAGATGTGTTTTTATAAAATAATAATTAACTATTGGAAAGAGTAATAAGAAAATAATCCCATTTACAATTGAATCAAAAACAATGCAATACTTATGAATAAATTTAACCGAGGAGATGAAAGATTGAACGCTGTAAGACATTAATGAAAGAAATTAAAGAAGATACAGATAAATGGAAAGATATTCCATGCTCATGGATTGTTAGAATTAATATCATCACAATACCCATACTACCCATAGCAATCTGCAGGTTCAACGTAATCCATATCAAAATTCCAGTGGCATTTTTTCCCCACAGAAATAAAGCAAGCATTCCAATATTTGTGTGGCACCCCAAAAGGCCCCAAGTAGGTGAATCAATCTTGAGAAAGAGTAACAAAGCTGGAGGCATTATGCTCCCTGATTTCAAATTGTATTGCAAAGCTATAGTAATTAAAACAGTATAGCATAGGTCTAAAAACAGACACACAGATCAGTGGAACAGAATAGAAAGCCCAGAAATAATCCCACACAAATATGATCAATTAATTGTGGCAAAGAAGCCAAGAATGCGCTATGGGAAAGACCGTCTCTTCAATAAATGGTATTGGAAAAACTGGACAGCCACATGCAAAAGAATAAAATTGGACCCCTATCTCACACCATACACAAAAATGAACTCAAAATGGATTAAAGGCCTGAATGTGAGAACTGAAGCCATAAAACTCATAGAGTAAATGTAATGTAAGTAATGTAAGACATTAATCTTGGCTGTGATGTTTTAAATCTGACACCAAAAGCAAAAGCAACAAAGGCAAAAGTAAACAAGTGAGACTATATCAACCTAAAAAGCTTCTGCGCAGCAGGGAAGCCCTAAGAAAAATGAAAAACCACCTACTGAGTGGAAGAAAATATTTGCAAATCATATAACTGATAAGGGGCTAATATCTAAATATTATAAATATTTATACTTATATAAAAATATTTAATTTAATTTATTTATATAATTTATTTACATATTATATATTTATATATGTTTTATATATAAAGAACTCATACAACTCAAGAGCAAAAAACAATCCAATTTAAAAATAGGCAGAAGATCTGAATAGAAATTTTTTTTCAAAGGAGACATACAGATGACCAACAGGTACATGAAGAGGTGCTCCACATTACTAGTCATCAGAGAAATGCATATCAAAACCACAATGAGATATCACCTCACACCTGTTGGGATGGCTAAAGTCAAAATTATAAGAAACACCAAATGTTCGTGAAGATGTAGGGAAAAGGAAACCTTGGTGCATTATTGGTAGGAATGTAAATTGGTGCGGTCACTATGAAAAACAATACAGAAGTTCCTCAAAAAATTAAAAATAGAACTACCATACGATGCAGTAATTCCACTTCTGGGTATTTATCCAAAGAATACAAAACGCTAATTCAAAAAGATAATATGCACCACCATGTTTCTTATAGCATTATTTACAGTAACCAAAATATGGAAACAAAGTAACGGTCCATCGATGGATAAATGGATATGAAAATTGGTACATAAATACAATAGAATATTATTCAGCCATAAAAAGAATGAAACCTTGCCATTTGTGACAATATGGATGAACCTGGAGAGTTATACTAAGTGAAATAAGCCAGAAAGAGGAATACAAATACTGGATGGTATCACTTACATGTGGGATCCCCCCCAAAAGTCAAACTCACAAAAACAAAGAGTAGAAAAGTGGTTGCCAGGGGCTGGGTTGGGGGAAATAGGGAAAAGTTAGAAAAATGTATAAACTTGCAGTTACAAATGAATAAGATCTGAGGATGTATTGGCGACTATCATTAATAACACTATATTGTATAACTGAAATTTGCTGAAAGTAGGACTTAAATGTTCTAGAAAGAAAAAAAAAAAGGAAGGAAGGAAGGAAAGAAGGAAAGAAGGAAGGGAGAAAAGAAAGAGGAAGGAAGAGGAGAAGAAAAGAGAATGGAAGGGAATAGAAGGGAAGGGAAGGGAGAGAAGGGAAGAGAAGAGATGAGAGAAGGAAGGAAAGAAAGAAAACAAAGAAAAATACTCAAAGTGATGGTTATGTTAGTTAACTGGATGGGGAGGAATCCTTTCACAATGTATATACATATCAGATCAAAAAAAAAAAAAAAAAAACCTGAAAAGATAAAAACAAAACAAAAGACTAAGGGTCAAAACTTAAAACAATAAAAATCTCTTCTTGGTAATTTAATTCCCTTCTTTAAAACTCATTGTAATCATTTTTTATGAATTTCAGCTCTTCTATGTAAAGAACAAGAGATTGAGTCTTACCTATAGGACTTGGGCTTTCCCCCTTTTACATTAGGGTTAAACTAAAATACATACTAGAAAAAATAATGAATAGTGTTTCCCTAACAAAACACAAATGGTAACTTCCAGGCCCTTCCTATTGAGTTTTTTAACGAAATTCACAAAAAGTGAGAGAAAAAGATAGCCTCTACACATACAGGGCTAGAATTTTAATTTAAGAAACAGACTAACAAAATTAGAAATGTTATGGAAGAAGAGAATATCACATCTCTGAAATGACTGACTACCCTCCATTTTCTTGAAAGTTGTAATCTTCATGAAAGAAACATATTTTCCCATCATCTAGAAAAAGATAAAAAATATTTACCTTGACGTATAATATATTGCACTGAGAAATGAATTAAAAACTTTTCACAGAACATTAAAAATAGTTTCATTTCTTAACACCAGATCTGATTCCATAAATATCATTTCTATGGCATAATTAATTTTCACTTAGTTTCTGCAACATAATTAACTACTAGTGATTACACTCTGACGTTTTAAGGGAGTGCATTTCTGAAACATTTAATTAAGAATAGATGCAACTTAATTTCTAATTGATTTTGTATTGTGTTGGCAATTCATGATACATTTATAACCATAAAGAAGCATTTGTGAAAGCACATGAAATATAATATGCCCTGTATCCTTATAGTACATGTATATTCTACTTCAACATCCAGAGAAAGGATTTTCATTTCCAAGATACACAAATCTACACACATGATTTTACCCACACAAATATTTCTAGTACATTCACCAGGGTAATTCTAACCATCAATATGGCGACCAGAAAGCTATACAGGCCATGTAGTTCAGCCTTGAATCCAGAAGTGTATCAGTAATTCAACAAATATTTACTAAGTCACTATGTGGTAAGCACTGTGGACAATACAAATATGTTTAAGTCGTGATCCCTGCCTTTAAATGCTTAAAATCTAGGTAAGATGACAAGAAATACATAAAATCAGTGCCATGCTGGAGTCAGCTCATATCAGTTTATGAGAGCTGATTGCTAAGATTTCAGGAATTTGGCAAATTTCTTAAACACTGCCATCATTTAAAATTTATATAAGCTCAGAATTTCAGTATATTAAAACCAAAAGCAATAAATACTCCAAGCTCATCACTTTTTATTTTACTACATTTTACTATTATGTATATCCTCAAGGATTTTATGTCCTTAAGAACATGGGAATACTATATAATGGTGTGTAACTGTGTATCTTTTCCAGACTCCAAGTTCAGAGACGTCACATTACTCATTTGAAATTGACCACCATAGGAATATTTATACAATGAAAAACAGCAAATGTTATAAACAAATGCCCTCCCCCACCTCCACTTCCCTGGCCCCTGCTGAATATTAAACATTTACCAGCACACAACTGCATAGGATAATTCACATTGCAAAGCAAAGCATGTTAATTTCAGTTGAATGGTTTATGATTATGGGCATAATAGGAGCTTAGAAAAGAGAGTGATAAATGATAGCCCTCTAGGAAGCCTATTGGAGATAAGAACAAGCCTTATATAGGGGATGATGAAAATAAATTTAGCAGAGATTCTATTAAACAAGAAAGGTCATAGCAGCTAACAATAAGCATGCCAAGTCCATTTTTGGATGAATTAGGTGGCTTATTTCTTCTTAAAGAATATCTTTACATTGATGTGTTTAGTTGGGTATTGTCAATCTCACATTACAAAGTAGAAACCCAGGGCACCTGGGTGGCTCAGTCTGTTGATCAGGGGCCAACTCCTGATTCTGACTCAGGTCATGATCCCAGGGTCATGGGATCGAGTCCTGGATTGGTTCCATGTTGAGTGTAGAGGTGTGCTCTCTATCTCTCTTAAAAGAAATTAAAACAAAATGGAAATCAAAAGATTAGGCTGAATAATATTGACAAGCACCTAGAAGTTTTGTCTTCAGAATCCCCGGTATCCCTCTCTCTGGCCTCTCTGTCTTACACTGTTGGCTCTTAAAAGATGTGACTCTCTCTGCGCCTTCTCAATGACCTCACTGAGGCCTCTAATCCTTCATCTCCAAATTTTGTCAGTTCTCTCCTTGACTTTCTTGTCTCCCTCCTAACCTGGACCCCAGGTAAGTCATCTGAGCTCATGTATCATCAGCATTCTCTGCCCTGCACCTCATCTACCATGCACCCCATCTGTCAAGCACCAATCAGAATCCCAACCCTACTGCTCCATAGAGTCCTTATTTCACCCTCTCTGTTTACCTCAGACTATCCCCACCTCCATTGATGTTGGCCCTTCATGACCACAAAACCCTAAGGTCTTTGGAGTAATTCCCAACATCCCACATCATTTGGAATTTTCTATATCCACACCTATCCTTGATCTTTCTTTTTTGTTGAAATAGAAAAGCCTCCATTGGTGGCCTTGCTTTTTTTTTTTTTTTTTTTTAGCTTGCTAATTTGTTTCTCCTAGTCTCTCATTTCCACCTACAATACTTAAGTCTCTTCTGATGTAAGTGATGCTTTTCTTGACCTATAACCTCCTTTGAGCTTTCATACTACACTTTCCCTGGAAAAAGTACTCCACACTCACCATTTCCACTACCTCTACATTATTTGTTCCCTCCATAACCTTCTCTCATGCAGTGTCTCCCCTTCTACTCTGTAGAAGGGACTCTCAAGTTGGCCAATGATGTCTACATTGTCAAACCAAAGGAAACTTAACATACCAGATAGCCTCAGGGCATTTGGCATTACTGATCTCACTCACCCTGAAACTCTATCCTCTTAGCTTTTGGGAAGCCAGAGTTTTCTCCTGGTATCTTATTATTCTTTTTCCTATGACTCCTCTTTTTGTATTTGCTCTTAAATGGGGTGTTCTCTAGAGTTCTGTCCTTAGCTAACTTTAATTATCACTTTCTAGGAACTTCTTGGGTGATGTTCCTATTCTCTAACATACGAACGTCTATATGCTATGAAACCCAAACTATGTTGAACTTTGTACTTCGTATACCTGCTCACCATCTCCACTTGGATATTTCATAGCCCCTCAAACTCATGTTCACGACTGAACTTAAATCCTTCACCTCTTAAGCTATATATTTTACAGGATTTTTAAAATATTTTTCTTGGTCCATCCAATTACTATGATCCATCAACTCATCATAGGCAGAAATCTGACAACCCCATATGATTCCTTCCTCTGTGCCCACAAACCACCAATCAACATATCCTTCTATGTTCTCTTATAAACACTCATTGAATCTGTCTTATCTTCTGTATCTCTATATCCCTAGGCTATCTTCAACTAGCGTCTTGCCTCAGTTTTATCCCTGCCAAGACTATTGTCCCTTAATCTTCCAGAGTATTCTGATAAAGATGATATCCAGCCATCTCGATAACTTTCACGTTTTCCATCCCCTGCCATAGCATCTCCATGGTCTAGTCTCTTCCAGCCTCTCTACCTCATCCCCTTCACTGCCTTTCACTGCCTTGTACTTAAGCTCCTGTAACTCTGAGTTCGGGGCTGCTCTCAGGGTAGGAGCATGTACATGCTGGGATTTTATACCTGTTTGGTGCCTTAAATACTCTCCCCTCTCTTCCTCTTACTTCTATTCCCTCAACCTCCATAATCCTTTTGTTTGTTTGTTTGTTTCATGGAAAAGAGGAAGGTTTTTTGTTTTTAACTTTTTTCCAATTTTATTGAGGTACAGTTGATCCCATAATCCTTCAAGGATCAGTTGATACCAACTCTAGGAAATTTTCCTGACCTTCTCCCAGAACCTCCTTTCCCAACTGATTTAGGTATCCTTTTTGTGCCTCAGTCTTTTTATTTATCTTTTAATTATGATTAAGGGTGTGCCTTCCCAAGACACTAAGTTTGTCTAGAGCTATTACTATATCTAACATTGTCTAACCAATTGTCCTATAATTTGAGCAATTTGATGAAACCAGAAGAAGCTCCAGAGTCTGAATCTTCATTTGTTCAGTAAATACTTACTGATGAGTTGCTATATTTGAGGCATTGTACTCTGTGCTGGTAATTTAAAGATGAATAAGACTAGTTCCTTGATCTTGTATCTGATGAGAGAGAAAACAAATAGATTCCCACAGAGGCTGATAAGTGTCATGATATAGATATTAGAGAGGTGTATGGGAGCAGAAAAGAGTTCTTAGAGCATCCTACATAGGATTTTGAAGGGAGAAAAATTGGGGAAGTCTTCCTGAAGAAGGGCTCATGCATGCTGAGTTTTGAAGACCTGATAACAATTAGCCAGGCAAAGCTATTGCATTGAGAGTGGATAAATAGCCCCATTAAAGAAATGACATTTACAAAGGTGTGGAAGTGAAAAAGAAAATGGCAAGTTCTAGAAACTGTAAGTGGATCAATATTATTGGAGCACAGAGAGGGAGAAGTGTTGGGAAAGATGAGGAGGGACAGGGAAAAAATGAAAAAGCCAGTATATTATGCTGAAGAGTTGGAATATTAACCTGAGAGCTATAGGAAGCTATTGAATGCTTTGGCAAGCAGAATGGTCAAAGAAGTATTTTTGACAGACCACCTTAGCAACACGATGGAGAATGGATTGGGGAAAGGCAAGTTGGAAAGGAGAGAACTGGGAATATAGGGTAATAATTCAGAAAGGAGCTGATGAGAGCTTGAACTTAACCAGTGGAAATAAAAATGGAGAGAGAAGAGATTCATGTAAAATTGATAAGAATTGGTGACCTACTGGATAAAAGAAATAAAGAGAGAAATCTAAATTTCATTTTTTTCATTTGTAACAATATTTATTGAACGACTATTATAGACCAAAAACTGTTCCAAGAATTGATATAATGGTATACAAAAAAGATCAACTCTCTCCTCTCCTGGAGCACATATCCAAGTGGGAAAGACAATCCTATAAATAATAGAAATTTAGGAAATGAAGTAAGGTTACAGGATAGAGTGACTGCAGATAGTATTTTTGATAGGATAGTCAGGAGACACTGCTCTGAGGAGCTAACATTTGAGCAAAGAACTGAATGAGGTGAAGAGCAAATCATCCAAGATCCAGAGGAAACCTTAGGGCAGTAGCAGGCTGCTGGGTTTCTGTCTGGGAGGCCCATTTGCGTGGCTAAGCTATTTATTAAGAGAGAATGTTAGTAAAGGAATAAGTTTATGAGGAAGCAAATGACTTCTAATGTCACTTCTGCCACTTATTTCTTGGCCAAGTGGTCTTGGGCATGTTACTTATCTGAACCTCAATAGCTTCATTAATGAATGGGGAAAATGGTAACTTTGTTACCTCCCAGGACTTTTGCACTGCTCAAATGAGCTGAGATGAGTGAAGGTCCCTTGAAACTGTAAAATACTGTAATAATTTAAAGGTTTATTATTTGCTTATAGATGTTCATGCTCTTTCACAAAGAATTGATTTTTAAAGAACACGTTGATTTCCATGCACTGTCAAAATCCATAATAATGACAATACTGGGAGGGAAAGAAAAGCACTAATATTTTTCCTTGGGGAACAAGTTATGATGGGGCACATGTTCCCTTTTTCCAAAGCTTAGGATCTATCTATCAAGTGGTGATTCTTGTGTTAGATTTTAAACAAGATGGTAATCTTCCTGATCTCATTTAGATTGTATACCTTCTTTTTGTGAGGGAAAATATGCCCTTCAACTAGCATGATTCTAAGCCAATCTAATTTCTTTTCTCCCCCAGTGGAGTAACCTCAAGAGCAGGACTAAGTTGTTTACATTCTCCTTCACTTATTGTATTCCTTTTTATCCTGGATTCCAATCCATTTTCCCATGCATGCATGCACAGACATACACACACACACACACACATACACACGCACACACACAACACCATTCTATTGGGTTCAATGTATCTTTTTGTTTATACATTTTCTTCAAAATCTATATTTGTATGTATTTCTAATTTATGTAATGGTATTATAGGGAACTTAAATTCCTAGTCTCCACAGTGTTCCATAGATTTGGTACTTAGTAGTCATAAACAGATTGCTAGAAGATTTTATTTTCAAACTAGCCAATACTTCTGGTCTTTGCTCTGAAATCATCTATTTTGCAAGAGTCAGGAGTTTGTCTTTGAGCCCAATTCTGAGCTTCCTAGTATTTACCATAACTTCTGGAATGTGGTTGATGATACATTCAGCCTGAGGGAGTCAGGAAACTGAGATAAAAATACTCAGCCAACCTCAGCAAACGGTGATCATCGATCCATTCAGTAAGATTATGGCTGAGTTTTTCAACTATTTCCTTGGGCCACTCTCCTAAATCTAGAAGCTAAAGAGATTTCTCAAGTGATACAGTATAATAATGTTTTCCTGAACTGTCGGTGCCACTGGAGAGTCATCTCAATAGAAAGGAGAGTCAGGTCCATTTCATCCCTAGATTCAACATATTCCTATTTCTGCAATTTCCTATAATGAGTCTTAAGTTGAGCCCGATGAAACTGCAATTATCCTAATACGTAATTGGCCAGCTGTTAAAATGGGAGCTAGCACAACTCCCAAGAAGGCAGGAAAAAACTCCTCTCAAAAAAATTTCCATTTCAAACGTGATTACCATTTTGGTTATAATTTTGTATGGTAATTTCACAAATGGAGTTTTGTACCAGCAAGAAAATGAACATCTGCAATTAATTATACCATGTAAAGCATATGGGCCTGTTGCAAGACATAAGTTGAACCTTTAACTCTTCGATAGCTTGACAACTTCCCAGAGATGAACAACTAACTATTCAGCGTTACTTTTTCTCAGTTACCCAACTCAGACGCAGGTTTTTATACTGGGAAGTGTATACTGCCTCATAATAGGGTCGCTGTGGACCCAGACAGAACTGGTTTCCATCCTAGTACCACTAGCTTTCTGAGCACTGAACACCGTGAACACAGTAACATTACCTCTTCTTAATCTGTTTCCCCATCATTAGATGGGAATGAATATACCTACCTTATAGTCTTAGGAAAATGACTAAGTTAACTCATGTAAAGTGAGTACATGGTTAGTACTCAATAAATGTAAGTTCTTTTTTTGTTCCCTTTGTAAAGATGCTGAAAAGCTGCAAAAAAATGAGTGTGAATACTAACAACAGGTGAAACTACTATAGAGCAGTCATGGTTTGGGCCTTGTGCTCCGGCATTGAGAGTAGGGGTCAGAAAACCACAAGGACCAAATCCAGTAGGCCATCTGTTTTTGTTACATCTGCAAACCAAAAATTATTTTTACATTTCCAAATTGTTGAACAAGTCAAAGGGATGACCCATTTCATGACCCATGAAAGTTATGTGAAATTCAAATTTCTTTGCTCATGAAGTAGTATGGGAATACAGCCATGCTTACTCATTTATGTATTATTTATGGCTGTTTTCATGCCACAGTAGCAGAGTTGAGTAGTTGTGACAACAGAGACTATATGGCAAAGTCTAAAATATTTATTATTTGGCTCCTTAAAGAAAAAGTTTACCAACTCCTGATTTAGTTTTCTATTGCATCCTTACTTGTCCCTTGGGAATGGGCACAATATGGATCAGTGGCAGGTAACAATGCAGAGTGTGGGCCACTTAAAAAAATACCTTGATGTGAGTCACTCTGAAATTTCCTACTTCACATTCTCAAGGAGAAAATAAAAATACTTTCTTCCTTGCATCCTGCCTTCACTTCCACTAACTATCCTTACCTCCAAGGGAAGAAAAGATAGGAAGACACCCTACTTGCTCAATGGCCCTTCTTCATCGATCACAGGATCTCCCTGGAGTCCCTTTGTGTCTAGGCACCATCTTCCATCCAGTAAACAGCACCAGTCATGTGACACACATGCACTAAGAGTCACCCCTTTAACTTCCATGACTGACCTCTTCCCTCCCAGGCTTGGATTTGTGTAACAATAACAGGGAAGCTGAGGCGAAGGACACTATCATTCAGTCAGGGCCTTTTGAGAGTAGAGTTGGTTTTTATTTTTACTTTTTAAAGAAATTGTTAGAAAATGTTTCTCTTTCAGAAGTGCCATTGTCTCAAGAGTAGCAGGGAAAACTTCAGAGAGAACTTCCCAGAATCAATACATTTCTATTCTCTGTGATTCCGGAAAGGGGTGTTGTCTATCTGGTGTTCATATCTTAAGGATATTCAAACAAATATTTATTGGGAGTCTTCTATGCTCAAAGTGCCATGGTGGCTACATTTTCTTTTCTATGGAATGGACCATGTGGGCCTACCTTGTACATGAGACTGAGGCTGGTGCCATCTTGCTTTGGGGGGTGTTTACAGATAAGGGTTCACTGAGGCACCTTGGCCCTGTTCTTAACCTTCTGATTAAGAACAACTAGAACATTTTTGTAGGACGCTGAAAGTACTGTGAGCCTGAGGTGATGTGCTTTCCATGCCTAATGGACACACTCTTCTCTTGCCAGAGGGACACAGGACAATGGAGAAGGGTGACACCTTTCTGTGTGGTGAGCCAGTGTGAATGTCCTGTGAGACACAGTAGATATCTTAGAAGCTGTGCTAACACAAGGTAGCCCAAGAGGCTGTGCTGTTGGTACAAAGTGACACCATAAGAGACTGTGTTTGGAGACAAGGGTAGAAGAGAGTGATGTCTTTCCTGGTTTGTAACCCCATCAAGCTTAGCTCAGTCAACCAACTACAGTTACCAAGTGTGTCATTGGCAAAACTTGAATGAGTCACCTGCCAAAACTTTCTATTTCTTATCTGGGACATTTAAACATTTTCAAAATTCTAAATTCCGACTTTAGATTTCTGTTACTACATTGAGGCTTCTTTTCATGAACTTTGGGGAAAAGAAAGGGGGAGTATTTTATGTATGGATTTGGAAATATGTTCAAGATATAATATGAAGTGAAAAAGCAAGGAACAGAATGATATATGCTGCCATTTGTGCTTAAGAAAAAAGGAAAGGAAATAACACACACATCCAAGGCAAGAGGAGGTGAAGGCCAGCTGCTGTCTTTCCCCTCCCTCCCTGCTTCTGTGACTCATTAATTCCTGATCCAGGGCTCCTTCCAGGTGTCCCTCTTCACATAAACACGTCTCTTCCTTCACCCCATCTGGTCAGATGCAGTAACACCTTTCAACTATTGCTAGTATCAGAGGTCAGTATTATTATTATTATCCCATCTAATGAACAAGGAGGCATAGAACACCTGGGTGGCTCAGTTGGTTGAGCGTCCGACTCTTGATTTTGGCTCAGGTCATGATCTCATGGTTTGTGGGGTTGAGCACCGTCTCCAGCTCCATACTGAGCATGGAGCCTGCTTGGGATTCTCTCTCTCTCCCTCTACTCTTCTCCCCCCCACCCCCCACTCATGCTCACTGTCTCTCTCTCTCTAAAAACAAAAACAAAAACAAACAAAACAATAAGTCAGAAGGCAGTGATGAAGCCAGGATTTAAGCCCACACATTTTCACTGAAGCCTGGGCTCTTTTAAGAACAGCACAATACTACTCACAGATACTAAATTAACACTCAAAACTATACTAAAATTATATGATAGATGCTATATGCTACAGGGAAAATAATATGGCACCAGGAGAGACAATAACACAAAAAATACTGCTTAGTTGGTGGGGGCAAGAGGGTGGAGTTGAGGCAAGGCTTTTCTGATAAAGGAGCTTTTGAACTGATGCTCACAGAAGGATGGGTGGAGAAAGGCCGGGATCTCAAGCAAGCACATCTTTGGCCTGTGCAGAATGTCTTATGGAGGGAGTGAAGGAGCTTAGTGTGGCCAGAGGGAGGGTGGCTAGAGTAACATGGCTGGATCACAGCATGAAGGGAAAGGAGAAGGCATGGAACAAGCCTGGAAAGGTGACAGGGGCCACCCAAGGCCATGTGGACCAAGTGGGCCAGGTGAAGGAGCTTGGGTCCTCTTAGAACTTCAGGAAATCTCTGGACAGAAGTGGTGTGCTCTGATTCAGGTTTTAGGGGTCACCCTGGCTGTAACATGACAGCAGAACTTGAGGTGGGAATGTGGACAGGAGAATGGACATGGTGGAGGCTAAGAAGTTAGCAGTTTATTGTAGAAGGTCTGGTCAGAGGGAATGGAGGCTTTAACCCGGACACTGTAGTGGAAACAGGAAGCAGTGGTAATATTTCAGTATATTTTAGAGGACTTGACAGAAGGTGGCATGTGGGTGGTGGTAGAGGAGGATGCGTCCAAAGGCATTCCTGGTGTTGTGTGTACCAAATGGACTCAGTCAGCTGCCCAATAGCCTTTCTGGATTGAGAAAGGTCGGTGTCTGACAGTCCTTCCATGAGCACAAGCATAGTTCCCAGGGTGGAAGACTTGATTTCCCGCTAAGCAGAAAGAATACAAAGTGCTGTGGTAAATCACATTATGGAATGAATGGATTCTGTGGGTCAGTGAAGATGTCATCATTACTTACCATACTTCCTGATTTACAACCAGCTTAGAAATGAGTCTACTGAACATAACCTATGTATAAGTTAGAATTCGCTTTATAAAGAAAAATGTAGAAGCTTTACATCTCATTTGTGTTTCCCAGGCCTGTCAGAGAGTTCTCCATGCCAAGAGGAGCAAACACTTTTTGTTACTGTACAAAGGCAAACGTGATTGTCACTGGAGGTAAGGGGATAGTTCATATCATACAGAGATTTTCTACTTGGCAAACAGCGCTCTCCTTGATTAATATGGTGGTCTTCATAAGCCTACAGAATTTTACTCCTAGGAAAACATTTTAGAGAATTAAAAAATTTGCCTAAATCTGTCAGACTTTTTCTTTGTGCCTTCTCGATTTGATGGCACACTTAGAAAGTTCTTCCTTAGCACCAGAATATATGATATACTTTCTCCTGTATTTACTATAGTTTTTTATTGCTTTATTTATATTTTTCCTTCAGACCTTTAATCTCTCTAGAAGTTATTTCAACATGTGAGAGCATGAGTTCCTAGACTGGGTCCCCCAGGGTTTTAAAGGAGTTCTGGAGGCCCCTGAAAGCTAATGACATTTGTGTGTCTATGTGCATTTTTCTGGAAAGGTAGTTCCAAATTTTATCAAATCTTCAATGGGATACATGACCACCAAGGTCAGGGGCCAGTGTTTTAGAGTTAGGAGAAAAGAGGCCAGGGAGCAAGCCTTGAAACACACTAGTATTTAAGGGTTAAGTATGGTGTAATATAGGATACAAGGTCATCTGTGGAGAGTAAGGGAAAGATGGTATTATAAGAAGCTTGAAGGGGAAAGTGGAGAATGAAGAGGTTCCTTGAGCCTCAGACGCATCACCTATAATCCAGGGGTGCAGGAGGATGGCTTTGAGCCTGAGCTCTGGAGTCAGACGTTTTGGCTGCAAATCCTGGTTGTCTTTCCAGCAAGTTGTGTGGCCTTGGGGAGTTTATTTCATTCCTTTAAGCTTCCATCTACTGGAAAGTGAGACTGATAACAGTATCTATTCATAAGATTATATATAAGAATTCAAATTCAAATAAAGTACTTAACACATAATAAGTGCTCAATACAAATCTACAAATAATAATACTAACAATAACAAAACCTACATATGGTGGTGTTTAAGATTAACTGAGATAATGTATGCCTGGCACATAGTTGCTTTTCAATAAGTATTAATTCAATCCATCTATAACACATAGGCAAAGTCATTTTGGCAAACATATGGGGGTTTTATTGGAATAAAAAGAACTCAGAGGTTCCAGTTAGGAGGCTGTTCCAGAAGTCATGAGTGAAGTGGTGAGGGTCTGAATTGTAGGAGCAATGGAAAAAGAAAAGAGAGAGCCAGTCCCAAAGGCCTGGGAAAGAAACTAGTCATAAAACCTGAAGTAAGAATGGCATTGGGATTAACAAGACAGATCAACCAGCTGCAAGTGTGTAAAGTAGGAGAAACAGAAGAGCAGCAGCTGTATTGTCACCAGAGATCAGGAAGAGGTTGCTTACATGGGAAGGAGAGCAAGCAGATCTCAAGTTTGAACTTAAATGTCACATGTGATTAGACACCCAAGAGGATGCTCCTTTTGGTGATGAAAAAAAGGCCTAGTTGGATGTAGGGGATGTGGCGGCCCCAGGCTGCCTACATGTGTGAGAAGAAGAGCTCCTGGGGTACCTCAAGGAGATCGGAGTCACCTTAAGTAAAGATCACATAGACTTGAAAGATGTAAATGAACAAAACAGAAACTCAAACAAACATCAAGAAAATGGCTTATACTGGAGATCTGAACTTTATCAAGGGAAAGAGCAAACAAGATTTTTAAGAAGCAAGCTGTCACCAACAAACGTACCATTTGGTAAATTCTTAGAGCAAAAATATTTATTAAAAGAGCAAAACTGTTCAGTGAGTAATGCAACCAGCTCCTTCAAATTCCTTCCCCCAAAACACACACACCTTTGTTTTCCTATCAAGAGTTTCCTATCATGCCTCAGCCCTGAAGCGCAATATTGATAAGTACAGTCCACCTTTCAACAATGCAGTGGTCAGGGACACTGACCCCCTATAGTAGAAAATCCCTACTTTAAGTGACTCTTAACTCCCACAAAACTTAGCTACCAACAGCCAACTGTTGACTAGAAGCCTTACAGATAACCTAAACAGCTGATTAACACATTCTTTGAATGTTTGATGTATTATACACCGTATTCTTACAATAAAGTAAGCCAGAGAAAAGAAAATGTTATTAAGAAAGTCATAAGGAAGAAAAAAATACATTTATAGTTCTATAGTGTATTTATAAAAAAAAAAAAAATCCTCATATAAGTGGACCCACGCAGTTCAAACCTGTGTTGTTCAAGGGTCAACTGTGTAAAGATAGTCACACTGTCTCTGCACACCTGGGTAATCTCCCCCGAGGACATAAAGCTAAAGTTTTCTTCAAGTTTATATTTGAAGTTTATATTGAAATTTGTGCTCAGCTTTGGGCCCTTTCACAACGCTTACTTAAAACTAGTTTATGGTTTGAATATTATTAAAAAAATATATACAGTAGTCTATCGAAGAGCAAAACAAGTAAAAATAATGCACTAAAAGTTAGAAGAGCTGGGTTTAGTCATAACCTGGACACTAACCAACTGTCTGATTTTCAACAATCATGTAATCTCTCCCATTGCTCACTTTCCTTATCTGGTAAACAGAGGAAGTTGAACTACATCAATTCCAAGATTCCCTTGAGCTTAAAATACCCTGATTCTATTGTTTAAGGAAATTCCTGTTCATAGGGAGATAAATTAAAATGTTCTTTGGAAATTTTGGAACCCAGTCTGCTAATTAGGTATTACTCAATATATAGTCAGAGCTTTGTGTACTCAGAAAACTGAGGCATTAATGCGCCACAGACTTCTAAATTTCAAGCAAGGACATCAAGAAAGCAAAGCATATGTATAAGGAGTCTGCAGAGTAGTATGTGGGAGTCATGGCTTGCACAGGGGGCGAGTTTCCTGATGCTTGGTGGTGATAATTCTCAAAATGAACAGGGATCCAAGTCTGTAAGCTGTGCTAATTGAGGTTATCTTTTATTTTTTTTTTTAATTTATTATTTATTTTGAAAAAGACAGAGATGGTGTGAGCAGGGGAGGGGCAGAGAAAGAGGAAGAGAGAGAATCCCACACAAGGCCTCATGCTGTGAGCACAGAGCCCCAAACGGGGCTCAAACTCAGGAACTGTGAGATCATGACCTGAACCTAAACCAACAGTGAGATGCTTAACCCACTGAGCCACCCAGGTGCACTGAGGTTATCCTTTAAAGAGCCCCGCGCTGAAGTCTAGAACACATAAGAGAACAAATACTAAGATCACATGTTTTCAAAAAAAGAGGTGATGTCCTTCTTTCACAATTTCTTGATCCCCATTGCCCTTTGCTGAGCCAATGACTGTCTTGGCTTATTCCTTGTGAGGAAATGATGCTGACCACTCATCAGAAGGAGGTAGGGGTGTTCTGGGGATGAGGGCAAGAGCACAGTGGTCCTGGGACAGAGAATAGAACTATCATGGACTCTGTCCCAGCATGGCATGTCTTGAGTTTGGTGAAAATATAGTGGCCTCTATCCTACTTCAACTCAGACCCTCCTCAGGAAACCCTATAAGAAAGCAAAATGGCACAGCTATAGTGAGCTCTGATTCCTAAATTGGATTCTTCTGAAAAGAAAAACTGTCACTTCCATCTTAATCAACTCCTTTGAACAGCACTTTGGTCTCACACAAAATAATTCAAAATGTAAGAATTGACCAGGTTTCATATATTTTGTAATATTAGATATTTTAATCATTTCTGAAGGGGAAAAAACACAAACGTGTTTGGTGAAGTTCTGGAACTCAAACCACTTCAGTGTTTACGGAATATGGTATTTGACCTTCATTATAACCTCAGTGGTCATTATATTATAAGATGCCCAGCTATAGCTTTGAAATCTTATTAATTATAGGTTTTCTAGCTTTCTTACAAAACCAAAACATCTAGCAGTATGACTGACAGGCAAGTGATACTTTTCACCATGCAAAATTTATTAAATTGTCACAGTTACAGAGCTTCTATTAGTAGAAAATGCAATTCCTCAATAACTGAAAACGTTTTCCTCAGGAGAATACTCTTGTTGATTAGTGACTCAGCCAAGCACATTGCTAAATGTACTGTATGTACCAGCTGATGACTCAAAATATACTATGAAAGCAGCTTTGCTAGGCATAGTTGAATGTGTGAAATATGCAGAGACATTTGATGAGCTTGAAAAAATAGAAGCTCTTGCAGGGAGGTAAAAAAAAGCCAAACCAGGACAAGGTATTTACAAAAACAAAACAAAACAAACAAAAAAATTGCAAACTTCCTGAGCATTGTTGTAGTGACCATGAAGAATTTTTTTTTAAAGCTAATATCCATCTCTATTGGCATTTTAAGAGCTAAACTCCTACTTTGGAAGTTCCAGTGTATAAAAACAATTCTCTGCCATCCAAGATAACTTGGAGGCTCTGCATGCACTTGTTAATATTTCATTCAACAAATATTTCTTGCACAGCTTTACAGACTAGGCATTATGTGTCATAGAGATCAGGTTGTATTTTAACCTTCTAGAATTCTAAATTTAATCATACAAATAAGACATATTAATACATAACTATAATACAACATGGATCATGAGTCAACAGATTAATAATCGTAACAATAACAATACAGATTAAGCACTGTAGACATTTAGAGCTTAGTATCATGTCCCTTTCTGATCATTCTGGCTCCAAATAACCACCACACAGACCACGTAAGGATTCCATTACTATCAATAAAAACCAAACCCAACTGGAAGACTCTGGTAGCACACAATGGGTTTCTTTCATAATGCACACTGGACAAAGCTCTTCATTTGCCACATTTCTCAAGTCATAATCTTTTATTGTATCCTTCTTCCTGTGTCATACAAGTCACAGATTTTCTTCTGAGGATAGCCCGGCTTCATCCTCCAGGAGTGGTAAAGCCCAACTACCTGTGGGCCTGAGGCTCAGGTTCTGAACATACTTGCCAATGAAAAGAGAATGCAAGCAAAATACTGCATTATAGGAATTATTCAGTATGAATCATGTAGCTGATAATCTAGAGTTTTTCTCATTACCTTTACAAATTCCTGGTTGCTCTGTACTCTCACTGTAGTAATCCCCTCCCTCCACAGCACACAATCATAAAACTTTAGAATGGGAAGGAATCTCGGGAGATCAAAATTTTGCAGATAAGGAAATTGAGGCCCCAGAAAAGAGAATGGTTTGCCTCAATTCATCATGCAACCGGTCGTCTCAGAAACCTGAGCTCAAGTCAGTTCTCTTTGCTCCCAGCCCCTTTTTGCAACCCCTGGACCACAGCAATCTGGTTGACACAGTCTCTCCCTCCCTTGCTTTTCTCTCTGCATTGAGCCAGCTCATCTCATCAAGAGTGAGGCATTTGGATCCACTGACTCACCAGCTGAAATAGGAGCTTGCTAAAGGAAAGAAAATCCTATCTTTGTATGTGGCCTTATCTAAATCACAGTGAAAAAAAAAAGGAAGAGAGAAACTAAAATAAATGAAAAAGAACAAAAGAACAAGGAATTAACCCTTTATGACCCATAATATATCATTTATAGTAGAAAATCCTACCTTCAGATTTGAAATATTTTCTATGAATGCTTACTTTACCTCCAGATCGTTCATGCTTGCCTTAGTGGTTCTACTAGATTATAAACTCTCAAGAGCAGGACATGTTTTGTATCACTGTGAATGCATTCTTCTCTCTCTCCCCCAAACATTTTATATAAAATACATTGCACACGACAGCGATTTCGAAGAAGAAGAATAGAGTCGTAGTAATAGTCCCCTCATAGTCCAGGAACTGTTCAGATTATCCATGTATGACCCCATTTAATATCACAATAAGGTTATGACAAAAGTTCCAGTCATCCCTGATATATATACAGATGAGAAAACCCAGATATAGAGAGATGAAGTCACTTACTTAAAGCCATAAGGCTAGTGAGTGATAGAGTCAGGTTTCAAATCAAGGTAGACTTTCCCCACATACATATTTTGTAAGCACTCCCTGAGTGACTCTACTAGCCAATTCATTCGCTTAGCAAACATGTATTAAGCACTTACTATTTGTCAAACCCTGCTGTAAATGAGAAATATAAGACTCACCAGATAATGAGTAAACAGATATTTAAGCAAAAAATAATAATAATAATAATTAAATAGGGTTTGTGCTATAAACAAAACATGAAGAAAACAACCTAAGAATGGGGAAGAAATCCTAACACCATCTGAGGCTGGGGACAGTGATCAGGGGCAGCTTTAGGGAGGAAATGTTGGAAATAAGTTCTAGAAGGTATAAGTTTTGGTCTTCTGAAAAAGACTTTCAGTAGGGTCAGTATCTAGAATTTTTTCAACATCTAACAAAATGCCAAGCATGAAGTAATTTCTTAAGATTTTTTTTTGTTGTTAATAAGAGCAACATGGAAGTTTTAAATTTAACAAAACATCCCCCTTACCCACTTAAAATATCTTGGTCACCGTCTTGGTCAGCTTAGGCTACCATAACAAAATACTATAGGCTGGAATGTTTAAACAACAGAAATTTATTTTGTCAGTTTTAGAGGTTGGAAGTCCAAGATAAAAGTACCAGCATGGTCAATGTCTAGTGAGAGCTCTCTTGCTGGCCAGCACATGGCCATTTTTTCCCTCTATCCTCACATGGCAAAGAGAGAGAAAGAGAGAGAGAGAGAGAGAGCATGAGAGCTAGCTCTCTGGTGTCTCTCCTTATAAGAACAGTAATCCCATCATTGGGGCCCAACTCTCAAAACTTCATTTTAACCTAATTATCTCCCAAAAACCCCATTTCCAAATACCATCACATTGGGGGTCAAGGCTTCACCATAAGAATTCTGGGGAGACATGATTCAATTCATACCAGCTGCCTGAGAAATAGAAGGTAAGAGTCAATTGTGCCCTGAGATTTTTCAGCCTTTCTCTACTAAGATTCCATAACCCAACGACTTCTGGAGTGGAAGGAATCAGGCGAACATTCAACAAAGATTTATTTTTGTTTGGATACATGTTTTCCCAGTCTTGTGCCACTTGATAGTTAAACTTCTGAGCTAGGATATAGCATCCCAAAGTTGAAGTTGTGGAAGTTGTTCAATAAATATTTGAACTCCCACTGTAGGTTACACACTTGAGATACTATGATAAAAAAGAAAAAGTTCTGCCCTCGAGTGGATGGTAGAGAAAAATGAATAATTAATTATAAAACATGCTGGGGCAGGGAACACATAGGCAGGGGCACTTGGTTTTAAAGTATATGAAGACATTTTGAAATATTCTTGGAGGTAAAGGTATGCTAAGATTTGAAGAATGGATTGGAATACTCAAAGGAGAGAAATAAAATACTATGTTCCTTTTTCTTTTTATGGAACCTGGCAAAATAATCATAGAATTATGAAAACATTTGTGTCTAGAACATTTCTTTGGTCTATAAATGTCCAGCTGGTAAGTTATCTAATTCTCCTCCCTAACTGACTGGTGTGGGTAAGTGTATTTCCATAAAAAAATACAATATATATCAGCAAATTCATCCTGTGGGTGGCCAAATATGTGATACCTGATTAACTAACATGACCACTTTGAATTTTGTATTTTTTAATACACAAATTGTGTCTTATATAACTTATATATAAATTATACCTTAAGTTATAGTGTTATTGTAGAATCTTATTTTTCTAGTGCCCTGAAGGTCCTTGATAATAAATTATCAAGAATGTGCCATAATATTCCTAATGTGATACCATTTTCTGATATGTGATTCTGGACAAATCACACTTAAATCATTAAAGTAAAGTAAATCATTTAATTGAAAATCACTTAATATGTAGGAGTTAGTTTCTTTTCTGATATAAGAGAGTTGGATTATATATTTCTAGGGTTCCAACTTGAAATTCTTTGATGATTTTATATGACTCAAAATGACATTTAATTATTTGTGAAATAGGACATCCAATATATTAAAAATATTCTGTATTTGGGGGGCAACTGGGTGGCTCAGTTGGCTAAGGGTCCAACTCTTGATTTCCACTCAGGTCATGATCTTGTAGTTCATGAGTTCAAGCCCTGCATAAGGCTTTGCACTCTCAGCATGGAGCCTACTGGGGATTCTCTGTCTCTTTCTCTCTCTCTTTGTTCCTCCCCCACTCATTCTCTCCTCTCTCTCTCTCTCTCTCTCTCTCTTTCCTAAAATAAATAAGCTTAATAAAATAAAAATATTCTATATTTTGTAAACTATTATACATGGTTTAGGTTGCTTGTTTAAAATAATTAGATTACAACTACGCATTAGTTTAGATAATGCTGTAACAAATAAATTGTCACAGACTTTGAGTCTGGAGTTCTCTCTTGGCCAGCAAGAGAGTGAACACAAAATTGAATACGAGAGAGGCTAATGTCCAGGAGGATACAAGAACCCTGAGTAAGGATCTTTGCTTGGTATTTATTAGGATCAGAAGGCTGAAAAATGTGATGGACAATAAAACAGTGATCATTAACTCATGTGTGTAAGAGAAAGGGGGTTTTAAAGGTATGAGGTGTTAGGTGTTAGGATCAATACAAATCAAAGTCCTGGCACCGAGCACATGGCCATTTACTACAGGCACCAGGTCCTGTATCTGTTTATCTTAACTTTTCTAGGTGCTAAGACAAATAGAACATGCTACCTCAGGGTTAACAAGGCATTTTTGTTGTTAACTAGCTCTCAGCGTTTTCACCTTGCTGCAGCAACTTTCCACCTCTATCTGTTCTTGGACAGTTTCCTCCTGTGCAAGGGGCTTTCCACTCTGCTCTATCCTTTGTTCTACTCTGGAGGCACTTTTACCCTGTGGCAGCTTTCCACTCTAAGCCTTGTTAACCCATTGGTGCAAGGTCAGAGAATTCTTAAACTTATTCCTTACAATAAATCCCAAAATGTATAATGACTCAAGCAAAATGGAAATGTATTTCTCTTACTCATGTCAAATCTGATATCAATTTTCTTAGTTCACTGGCTTAAAGTCAGTAATCTGATCACACCTAACTGCTAGGGAGTCTGGGAAATATAGTCCAGCTGTGTACCCAGTAAGAGACAATAAGAGTTGGTAAACAACTAGCTAGTCTTTATCATAAAAGTGGATGTGTGTGTGTGTATGCATATGATAATAAAATTTTATTAGATTTTAATTTTTAAGATCATCAGAATTCTAATAGACCATGGGTAAAGTATATGATTAAATAATTCATAGGAGGAGATATAATAGCAGATATACGTGGGAGAAAAAAATTCAGCAGCATCAGTTGTCATATAAACTAAATAAAAACATAGTGTCATTTTAGACATTAAAATAGCAAATATTTTAAATTGTGATAAAATCCATTTGCTGGCCCAAGTTTGATGAAACTGGTATAATCATATATAGTTGATGGCTTTGGAATTTGGTATGATCATTTTAGAAAACTACCTAACAACATGGAAATTTATCCTCAATAACAATATCCAAAAGAAGAAAAAAAATACGTAAGTTGCTGGATAAAGTGAAAGACTAGAATTAGCAGGAACATTTATTGATAGGAAATGTTAAAAAATGATGATGTAGCAGCCAAAATGATAATTATGAAGGTGTGGACCTGTGCTTTTCCACAAATGCAAAAAAAAATGGTGTGTGTGTGTGTGTGTGTGTGTGTGTGTATAATTTGAATTATATTGAACATATAAAATTTGTATTTTACAAAAGGGTACAAATTTCCAGTGATAAGATGAATAAGTTCTGGGGATATAAAGTCTACATGGTGACTATAGTTAACAGTATTGTATTGTAGAGTTGAAAGTTATGAAGACAGCAAATCTTAAAAAGTTCTGACGACAAGGAAAAAAGGTAACTGTGAGGTGGTCATGTGTTAACTAAGCTCATTTTGCAATATATACTTATATCACATAATCATGTTGCATACCTTAAACTCACACAATGTTGTATGTCAATTATATTTCAATAACCCTGGGAAAAAAAACAGAAAGCAACTTGCCTTGTAATCCCCACATATAATAACACGGTTGGTCTTTCCCTGCATTCAAGACAGCATGCTGTGATTTCTTGGTAAAAATACATTTTAAAGCACAGTGATTTTTTTTATTTTGGAAACATTTATACTATATTTTTTAAATGTGTATATCAAAGATAAAAGTTAGTAATAGTGATTTTTTGTTGTTGAGAAATGGTAAACTAAATACCCCCTAAAAATAATTCAACGCATTTCAATACGAATGGAAAAGTGTTTTCCTTAACTCTGAAAATAAAAAGTTTATTTTTAAAAAAGAGGGAGAAAACAGTTAGCAGTGATTATCTATAGGGAGGTGAAGTAGGGATTCTGAGGGAAAAGAAGACATTTTTGACAAAATTATAGCCTTTTGTGTTGTTAAATCTTTTACCGTGTACGCATATGATTTTAACAATTAAAAAATAGTATGTATGCTATGATAGTAAGTATGTGTAAATTATAGATGCTTATGGATATGTGCTAGAAGGGAAGATGGAGACAGGAAAACAGTTGATTTGTTATAATGGTAGAGATTATGTGCAATTTTCCTCTTCCTCTCAATGTGAAGACAAAAGAACATCTGTCTAAAATACCTTGGGAAGTAAATAAAATATAAATAATACATTAATGCATGAATGAGTGGGAAAGTACTGAATCAAGAAAAGGACTCATAAAATATTTATAAGAATTCACATTCGTGTGTGTAAATACAATTATTGCAAAACAGCCTGACAGGAGGAAGTGGCCCTAAAGCAAGCCTGGCCTCTTAGCAAGTCAATCATAGACGGCATCCCGGAAGAAGCAGAATATGATTTGGTATTAGAAGGATGAGAAGGATATGATTGAGTGAGAGGCACTTTTTAAACTTTGACCAGCTGTCCGTACAGCTGTCTGTATCCCTGAAAAAACAAATAACCTTCCCATATCCTCCTTGTTAGGAGACGACAAGGTACTCCGGTTGTGGCATCCCAACATCAGCACCAAGCCGGTGGGGAAACTTGTGGGGCACATGTTCAGTGTCATCGAGATCGTAACCAATGAGAAAGATCAACACATCATCAGCCTTTCTTCTGCAAAGGTAACAGAAAACAAAATAAATGAAATAGACCTTTTTTTCCCCTTAAAATCAGCCACTGGAAAATCTAGAACACATGCAATTTTTGACTGAAATAGCTGCTTGTCACTGAGAAAAATACTGTCGATGTGGAGAAGGAAATGATGAGCCACTGTTCTGTTTCTGCTGATGAGAGCATGTAAAAGAATATGATTAAATATAAGCGTTAAAGGAAGGTCGTGCTGGAAAGAGAGCAGGCATGGCTCTCCTGTTGCAGACAGGACATCATCAGCAAAGACAGAAAGCATGATGGTTCTGTTGCTGTTATTACACAATGTCTTAAATGTTCTAATCAATGTGCTAAAATAAGAAAAAAGGAGTTACGAATATTAGATATATAATGACTGAGTCATTATATGTGCAAATAATAATGATTACCTCCTCAAAAAATACAACAAAATCAGGTCTTAATTTTTTTATTTTTTTAATTATTTTATGTTTATTTTATTTTATTTTATTTTATTTTATTTTATTTTATTTTTATTTTTTAATTATAATATTTGGAATTTATTTGCCTGCTGATTAAACACATAGACCAAATATATATGTATGCTGTCTGTGTAAGACAGTTGAGGGAAATGAGAATACTAACTGGATATTTATTTATTTTTAAATATATGAAATTTATTGTCAAATTGGTTTCCATACAACACCCAGTGCTCATCCCAACAGATGCCCTCCTCTATACCCATCACCCACCCTCCCCTCCCTCCCACCCCCCATTAGCCCTCAGTTTATTCTCAGTTTTTAAGAGTCTCTTATGCTTTGGCTCTCTCCCACTCTAACCTCTTTTTTTTTCCTTCCCCTCCCCCATGGGTTCCTGTTAAGTTTCTCAGGATCCACATAAGAGTGAACACATATGGTATCTGTCTTTCTCTGTATGGCTTATTTCACTTAGCATCACACTCTCTAGTTCCATCCACGTTGCTACAAAGGGCCATATTTCATTCTTTCTCATTGCCATGTAGTACTCCATTGTGTATATAAACCACAATTTCTTTATCCATTCATCAGTTGGTGGACATTTAGGCACTTTCCATAATTTGGCTATTGTTGAGAGTGCTGCTATAAACATTGGGGTACAAGTGCCCCTATGCATCAGTACTCCTGTATCTCTTGGGTAAATTCCTAGCAGTGCTATTGCTGGGTCATAGGGTAGGTCTATTTTCAATTTTTTGAGGAACCTCCGACTGTTTTCCAGAGTGGCTGCACCAATTTGCATTCCCACCACCAGTGCAAGAGGGTTCCTGTTTCTCCACATCCTCGCCAGCATCTATAGTCTCCTGATTTGTTCATTTTGGCCACTCTGACTGGTGTGAGGTGATATCTGAGTGTGGTTTTGATTTGTATTTCGCTGATGAGGAGTGATGTTGAGCATCTTTTCATGTGCCTGTTGGACATCTGGATGTCTTCTTTAGAGAAGTGTCTATTCATGTTTTCTTCCCATTTCCTCACTGGATTATGTGTCTTTCGGGTGTGGAGTTTGGTGAGCTCTTTATAGATTTTGGATACTAGCCCTTTGTCCGATATGTCATTTGCAAATATCTTTTCCCATTCCGTTGGTTATTTTTTAGTTTTGTTGGTTGTTTCCTTTGCTGTGCAGAAGCTTTGTATCTTGATGAGGTCCCAGTAGTTCATTTTTGCTTTTAATTCCCTTGCCTTTGAGGATGTGTCAAGTAAGAAATTGCTATGGCTGAGGTCAGAGAGATCTTTTCCTGTTTTCTCCTCTAGGGCTTTGATGGTTTCCTGTCTCACATTCAGGTCCTTCATCCATTTTGAGTTTATTTTTGTGAATGGTGTGAGAAAGTGGTCTAGTTTCATTCTTCTGCATGTTGCTGTCCAGTTCTCCCGGCACCATTTGTTAAAGAGACAGTTTTTTTCCATTGAATATTCTTTCCTACTTTGTCAAAGATGAGTTGGCCATACTTTTGTGGGTCCCACTTTGGAGTCTCCATTCTATTCCATTGGTCTATGTGTCTGTTTTTGTGCCAATACCATGCTGTCTTGATGATTACAGCTTTGTAGTAGGGGCTAAAGTCCGGGATTGTGATGCCTCCTGCATTGGTCTTCTTCAAAATTACTTTGGCTATTCGGGGACTTTTGTGGTTCCAAATTTTAGGATTGCTTGTTCTAGCTTCGAGAAGAATGCTGGTGCAGTTTTGATCGGGATTGCATTGAATGTGTAGATAGTTTTGGGTAGTATTGACATTTTGACAATATTTATTTTTCCAACCCATGAGCACGTAATGTTTTTTCATTTATTTATATCTTCTTCAATTTCCTTCATAAGCTTTCTATAGTTTTCAGCATTACAGATCTTTTACATCTTTGCTTAGGTTTATTCCTAGGTATTTATGCTTCTTCGTGCAATCGTGAATGGGATCAGTTTCTTTATTTGTCTTTCTGTTGCTTCATTATTAGTGTATAAGAATGCAACTGATTTCTGTACATCGATTTTGTATCCTGCAACTTTGCTGAATTCATGTATCAGTTCTAGCAGACTTTTGGTAGAGTCTATCGGATTTTCCATGTATAATATCATGTCATCTGCAAAAAGTGAAAGCTTAACTGCAGCTTTGCCAATTTTGATGGCTTTGATTTCCTTTTTTTGTCTGATTGCTGATGCTAGCACTTCCAACACTATGTTAAACAACAGCGGTGAGAGTGGACATCCCTGTCGTGTTCCTGATCTCAGGGGGAAAGCTCTCAGTTTTTCCCCATTGAGGATGATGTTAGCTGTGGGCTTTTCATAAATGGCTTTTATGATGTTTAAGTATGTTCCTTCTATTCCGACTTTCTGGAGGGTTTTTATTAAGAAATTATGTTGAATTTTGTCAAATGCTTTTTCTGCATTGATTGATGGGATCATATGGTTCTTATCTTTTCTTTTATTAATGTGATGTATCACGTTGATTGATTTGTGAATGTTGAACCAGCCCTGCATCCCAGGAATGAATCCCACTTGATCATGGTGAAATATTCTTTTTATATGCTGTTGAATTCGATTTGCTAGTATCTTATTGAGAATTTTTGCATGCATATTCACCAGGGATATTGGCCTGTAGTTCTCTTTTTTACTGGGTCTCTGTCTGGTTTAGGAATCAAAGTAATGCTGGCTTCATAGAATGAGTCTGGAAGTTTTCCTTCCCTTTCTATTTTTTGGAACAGCTTGAGAAGGATAGGTATTCTTTTTGAGAAGCCTGGCTAGAGGTTTATCAATTTTGTTTATTCTTTCAAAAAACCAACTCTTGGTTTCATTGATCTGCTCTACAGTTTTTTTAGATTCTATATTGTTTATTTCTGCTCTGATCTTTATTATTTCTCTTCTTCTGCTGGGTTTACGGTTTCTTTGCTGTTCTGCTTCTATTTCCTTTAGGTGTGCTGTTAGATTTTGTATTGGGATTTTTCTTGTTTCTTGAGATAGGCCTGGATTGTAATGTATTTTCCTCTTAGGACTGCCTTCGCTGCATCCCAAAGCATTTGGATTGTTGTATTTTCATTTTTGTTTGTTTCCATATATTTTTTTAATTTTTTCTCTAATTGCCTGGTTGACCCATTCATTATTTAGTAGGGCGTTCTTTAAACTCCATGCTTTTGGAGGTTTTCCAGACTTTTTCCTGTGGTTGATTTCAAGCTTCATAGCATCGTGGTCTGAAAGTATGCATGGTATGATCTCAATTCTTGTATACTTATGAAGGGCTGTTTTGTGACCCAGTATGTGATCTATCTTGGAGAATGTTCCATGTGCACTGGAGAAGAAAGTATATTCTGTTGCTTTGGGATGCTGAATTCTAAATATATCTGTGAAGTCCATCAGATCCAATGTATCATTCAGGGCCCTTGTTTCTTTATTGACCGTGTGTCTAGATGATCTATACGTTTCTGTAAGTGGGGTGTTAAAGTCTCCTGCAATTATCACATTTTTATCAATAAGGTTGCTTATGTTTGTGAGTAATTGTTTTAATATTTGGGAGCTCCCGTATTTGGCACATAGACATTTATAATTGTTAGCTCTTTCTGATGGATAGACCCTGTAATTACTATATAATGTCCTTCTTCATCTCTTGTTACAGCCTTTAATTTAAAGTCTGGTCTGTCTGATATAAGTATGGCTACTCCAGCTCTCTTTTGACTTCCAGTAGCATGATAAATAGTTCTCCATCCCCTCACTTTCAATCTGAAGGTGTCCTCAGGTCTAAAATGAGTCTCTTGTAGACAGCAAATAGATGGGTCTTGTTTTTTATCCATTCTGATACCCTATGTCTTTTGACTGGTGCATTTAGTCCATTTACATTCAGTGTTATTATAGAAAGATATGAGTTTAGAGTCATTGTGATGTCTGTAGGTTTCATGCTTGTAGCAATGTCTCTGGTACTTTGTCTCACAGGATCCCCCTTAGGATCTTGTAGGGCTGGTTTAATGGTGATGAATTCCTTCAGTTTTTGTTTGTTTGGGAAGACCTTTATCTCTCCTTCTATTCTAAATGACAGACTTGCTGGATAAAGAATTCTCGGCTGCATATTTTTTCTGTTCATCACATTGAAGATTTCCTCCATTCCTTCCTGGCCTGCCAAGTTTCAGTAGAGATCCGTCACAAGTCTTATCAGTCTCCTTTTATATGTTAGAGCATGTTTATCCCTAGCTGCTTTCAGAATTTTCTCTTTATCCTTGTATTTTGCCAGTTTCACTATGATATGTCGTGCAGAAGATCGACTCAAGTTACGTCTGAAGGGAGTTCTCTGTGCCTCTTGGATTTCAATGACTTTTTCCTTCCCCAGATCAGGGAAGTTCTCAGCTATTATTTCTTCAAGTACATCTTCAGCACCTTTCCCTCTCTCTTCCTCCTCTGGGATACCAATTATGCATATATTATTTCTCTTTAGTGCATCACTTAGTTCTCTAATTTTCCCCTCATACTCCTGGATTTTTGTATCTCTCTTTTTCTCAGCTTCCTCTTTTTCCATAATTTTATCTTCTAGTTCACCTATTCTCTCCTCTGCCTCTTCAATCCAAGCTGTGGCTGTCTCCATTTTATTTTGCAGCTCATTTATAGCATTTTTTAGCTCCTCCTGGCTATTCCTTAGTCCCTTGATCTCTGTAGCAATAGATTCTCTGCTGTCCTCTATACTGTTTTCAAGCCCAGCGATTAATTTTATGACTATTATTCTAAATTCACTTTCTGTTATATTGTTTAAATCCTTTTTTGATCAGTTTGTTAGCTGTCGTTATTTCCTGGAGATTCTTTTGAGGGGAATTCTTCCCTTTAGTCATTTTGGATAGTCCCTGGAGTGGTGTGGAACTGCAGGGCACTTCCCCTGTGCTGTCTTGAATAACTTGCATTGGTGGTCTGGGCTGCAGTCAGACCTGATGTCTGCCCCCAGCCCACCACTGGGGCCACAGTCAGACTGGTGTGTACCTTCTCTTCCCCTCTCCTAGGGGCAGGATTCAGTGTGGGGTGGCGTGGCCCATCTGGGCTACTTGCACACTGCCAGGCTTGTGGTGCTGGGGATCTTGTGTATTAGCTGGGGTGGATCGGCAAGGTGCACAGGGGCGGGAGGGGCAGGCTCAGCTCGTTTTTCCTTTGGTGATCCACTTCAGGAGGGGCCCTGGGGCACTGGGAGTGAGTCAGACCCACCGCTGGAGAGATGGATCCACAGAAGCTCAGCGATGGGTGTTTTCTCGGTGCAAGCAAGTTCCCTGACAGGAACTGGTTCCCTTGGGGATTTTGGCTGGGGGATGGGCAAGGGAGATGGCACTGGCGAGCGCCTTTGTTCCCCACCAAGCTGAGCTCTGTTGTCTGGGTTCAACAACTCTCCCTCCTGTTGTCCTCCAGCCCTCCTGCTCTCCGAGCAGAGCTGTTAGCTTATAACCTTCCAGATGTTAAGTCCCACTTGCTGTCCAAACATACTCTGTCCAGCCCCTCCACTTTTGCAAGCCAGGCTCAGGGGCTCTGCTTCACTGGCGGGCTGCCCCTCTGCCCCGGCTCCCTCCCGCCAGTCTGTGTAGCATGCACCGCCTCTCCACCCTTCCTACCCTCTTCTGTGAGCCTCTGGTCTACACTTGGCTCCAGAGAATCCATTCTGCTCATCTTCTGGTGGTTTTCTGGGTTATTTAGGCAGGTGTGGGTGGAATCTAAGTGATCAGCAGGACACGGTGAGCCCAGCGTCCTCCTACACTGCCATCTTCCTCCTCTCAGGTCTTAAATTTTTTAAATTGAAGATAGTTGACACACAAAATCAGTTTAAAATTTTAAGAGCAGATTGTTCAGTAAGGTGGTTTGTGACAATAGCAATTTCTAAAAAATAAATAAATTTCTATGTAAGAGCAATAACCACAATGGTCAAAGAGATAGCATTCACGAGAGCAAAAATTGTGAAATACCTAGAAATAATCTTAACAAGCGATATTCACCATTAATATTAAGATAATTAGGTTTTCTGAAGTACTTTTATTGAAGAACATGAACAAAGGTATATGCTATGTTTTCTGCATGGGAATAGGGTACTATAAAAGATATTCTCCATCAAATTGAACAATTTTTAATGCTATTATTTTTTAATGCATTCATGATTATTTTAAGCATCAGTTTGCGGTTTAGTGTTAATGTCAAAATACTGATATACAAGAGTATCTTAGAAACTTTGGAAAATATCATTATAAGCCAGCATTTCTTCCTCTGTCAGATATTAACACATACTCTTTTTTTATTTTTTAATGTTTATTTATTTTTGAGAGAGAGACAGACAGAGCATGAATGCGGGAGGGGCAGACACAGAGGGAGACACAGAATCCTCAACAGGCTCCAGGCTCTGAGCTGTCAGCCTAGAGCCCAATGTAGGACTCAAACTCATGAGCAGTGAGATCATGACCTGAGCTGAAGTCAGATCCTTAACCAACTGAACCACCCAGGCACCCCAACACATATTCTAAAAGTTGCAATAAATAAAACAAAGCAGTATTAAATGCAGAACGAGTTAGACACATCCATGAAACAAAAAAGGCGAGAATGAATTCATGTGTGTGTGGGAATTTTGTATATTATAAAAATAGCAACCCAAGTCTTTGAGGATGATGGTAGTTCATTAAATGTTGGGAAAACTGATTAACCATATAAGGAAAAAATATATATAATTAGATGATCCCTTCATAATGAACAGCAAAATATCCCATACACATTAAAGATCTTACATGTAAAATATAAAAACATAGAAGTTCTGTGATTTTCCAGAAGAAAATACAGGTGAATATTCCTATAACCTTAGAGTAATTCCTAAGCATAGGACCTGTGACTACAGAAAAATAAATATGGTGGTTTCCTGTCTCACGTTCAGGTCCTTTATCTATTTTGAGTTTATTTTTGTGAATGTTGTAAGAAGGTGGTCTAGTTTCATTCTTCTGCATGTTGCTGTCCAGCTCTTCCAGCACCATTTGTTAAAGGGACTGTCTTTTTTCCATTGGATATTCTTTCCTACTTTGTCAAGGATTAGTTGGCCATACTTTTGTAGGTCTAACTCTGGAGTCTCCATTCTATTCCATTGGTCTATGTGTCTGTTTTTGTGCCAATACCATGCTGTGTTGATGATTACAGCTTTGTAGCAGAGGCTAAAGTCTGGGATTGTGATGCCTCCCGCTTTGATCTTCTTCTCCAAAATTACTTTGGCTATTCGGGGCCTTTTGTGGTTCCATATGAATTTTAGGATTGCTTGTTCTAGCTTCGAGAAGAATGCTGGTGCAGTTTTGATTGGGATTGCATTGAATGTGTAGATAGCTTTAGGTAGTATTGACATTTTAACAATATTTATTCTTCCAATCCATGGGCACGGAGTATTTTTCCATTTCTTTATATCTTCTTCAATTTCCTTCATAAGCTTTCTATAGTTTTCAGCATACAGATCTTTTACATCTTTGCTTAGGTTTATTCCTAGGTATTTTATGCTTCTTGGTGCAATTGTGAATGGGATCAGTTTCTTTATTTGTCTTTCTGTTGTTTCATTATTGGTTTATAAGAATGCAATTGATTTCTGTACATTGATTTTGTATCCTGCAAGATTGCTGAATTCATGTATCAGTTCTAGCAGACTTTTGGTGGAGTCTATCGGATTTTCCATGTATAATATCATGTCATCTGCAAAAAGTGAAAGCTTGACTTCATCTTTGCCAATTTTGATGGCTTTGATTTCCTTTAGTTGTCTGTTTGCTGATGCTAGCACTTCCAACACTATGTTAAACAACAGCAGTGAGAGTGGACATCCCTGTTGTGTTCTTGATCTCAGGGGGAAACCACCAAAACCCTAGAAGAGAAAGCAGGAGAAAACATCTCTGACCTCAGCTGCAGCAACTTCTTACTTGACACATCTCCAAAGGCAAGGGAATTAAAAGCAAAAATGAACAATTGGGACCTCATCAAGATACAAAGCTTCTGCACTGCAAAAGAAACAATCAACAAAACTAAAAGGCAACCAAAGGAATGGGAAAAGATATTTGCGAATGACGTATCAGACAAAGGGCTAGTATCCAAAATCTATAAAGAACTCCCCCAAACTCCACACCCGAAAGACAAGTAATCCAGTGAAGAAATGGGCAAAAAACATGAATAGACACTTCTCCAAAGAAGACATCCAGGTGGCCAAAAGGCACATGAAAAGATGCTCAACATCACTCCTCATCAGCGAAATACAAATCAAAACCACACTGAGATACCACCTCACGCTGGTCAGAGTGGCTAAAATGAACAAATCAGGAGCCTATAGATGTTGGAGAGGATGTAGAGAAACGGAAACCCTCTTGCAGTGTTGGTGGGAATGCAAACTGGTACAGCCACTCTGGAAAACAGTCGGAGGTTCCTCAAAAAATTAAAAATAGTTCTACCCTATGACCCAGCAATAGCACTGCTAAGAATTTACCCAAGGGATAAAGGAGTGCTGATGCATAGGGGCACTTGTACCCCAATGTTTGTAGCAGCACTTTCAACAATAGCCAAATTATGGAAAGTGACTAAATGTCCACCAACTGATGAATGGATAAAGAAATTGTGGTTTATATACACAATGGAATACTGCTTGGCAATGAGAAAGAATGCAATATGACCTTTGGTAGCAACATGGATGCAACTTGAGAGTGTTATGCTAAGTGAAATAAGTCATACAGAGAAAGACAGATACCGTATGCTTTCACTCTTATGTGGATCCTGAGAAACTTTACAGAAGACCATGAGGGAGTGGAAGGAGGAAAAAAAAAGAGAGAGGGAGAGAGCCAAACCATAAGAGACTCTGAAAAACTGAGAATAAACTGAGGGTTGATGGGAGGGTGGGAGGGAGGGGAGGGTGGGTGATGGGCTTTGAGGAGGGCACCTGTTGGGATGAGCACTGGGTGTTGTATGGAAACCAATTTGACAATAAATTTCATATTTAAAAAAAACAAGCACATTTTGCTACAACCTAAAAAAAAAAAGAAAAAGAAAGAAAAAGAAATATGACTATGTAAACATTTAAACTTTCTGTGAATTATAATAATTACCATTTATCAAATGTTCACCAAGTGCCAGACACTGTGGTACATATTTTACATACTCAACTCACTTGATGCTAATAACAGCCCTATAAAGTAATTATCATAATTTTGTATGTATAAAGGCAAATGAGACCTAAGTAACTTACCCAAGGTCACATAGCTACTTAGTGGCTAAATATAGTCTATCCCAGCTGTCCCAACCCTAAACAGTTGCCCTATACATTTTTAAAAATGTTAAATACAGATTAGCAGAGAGCAAAAATGCAACAAAAATAACAAAAACTGGAATAAGATCCTTGAACAAATAAACTTTTAGGCATTTCTTCTTCTTTTTTAAAATGTCTATTTATTTATTTTGAGGGAGAGAAAGAAAGCGAGTGGGAGAGGGGCAGAGAGAGAGAGAAACCATCCCAAGCAGGCTCTGAGCCATCAACACAGAGCCTGACGTGGGGCTTGATCCCATGAAACATGAGATCATGATCTGAGCCGAAATCAAGTTGAAGGCTTAACTGACTAAGCCACTGAGGCACCCCTAGGCATTTATTCTAATGTAATAATCAGATAAGTGTCCAAAGACCCATAAAACAGGATGTTCATTGCACTGTTGCTTGTACGCTGATTTAAGAAGGAAGGAAAGTGGGGTGCCTGGGTGGCTCAGTCGGTTAAGCGGCCGACTTCGGCTCAAGTCATGATCTCACAGTCCGTGAGTTCGAGCCCCGGGTCGGGCTCTGTGCTGACAGCTCAGAGCCTGGAGCCTGCTTCAGATTCTGTGTCTCCCTCGCTCTCTGACCCTCCCTTGTTCATGCTCTGTCTCTCTCTGTCTCAAAAATAAATAAACATTTAAAAAAATTTAAAAAAAAAGAAGGAAGGAAAGAAAAAAAAGAGAGGTATGGGAAGGAGAGTGAGAAATTCAAAAATCTAAAAATAGGGCTTTGATTCAGTAAGTTATTTTATTTACTTGTTTGTTTGCTCTCCAGTGTTATTGAATATAATTGATACACAGTACTGCATAAGTTTAGGGTACACAGCATAATGGTTTGACTTACACATATTGTGAAATGGTTACCACAGTAAGTTTAGTGAGCATGCACCATCTCATGTAGATAGAAAAAACTAAAAGAAAGAAAGAAAATAAATTCTTTCCCTGTGATGACAGCTCTCAGGATCTACTCTCTTTACAACTTCCACACACATCACACGGCAGTGTCAGCGACAGTCATTGTGGCTTATGTATCTTGTTCCTGGAAGTTTGTACCTTGTGACCCCCTACATCCCCAATCCCTCCCCTTCATTCAGTAAGTTGTGATGTGTCCTTTCACATCATAGTAATATCATACAGACTTTCAGTGTTATATAGATGAACACTGATGGGAAAATACCTAAACGTTAGGTAAACATTGGGAAATATAATGAAAAGCATGTAAGAAATTATTTTATTTTAAAACATTTCTTTGTCTATCATACATTACCAGGGGTGATTAACAAGATGTTGTAATTACCTGCATGCCAAATTGTGAATGGATTATTTTTTTTCGTGTTTTTTTCTTACCTATTTTTTACAGTAAGTACTGCTTTTATAAGGAAACTATTTTTAATTTTAATTACATTAAAAAAATTAATGGTACTGGAAAGACAGTGAAGGTTTTGAGGCACTAAAATTAAACCACGTTATGAATTGAGAACTGGAGTCCCCTCTAGAGAAATTAAAGACAACAAAGATACCTGTCTAGCAAATATTTAGGCCATTCATGTCTAGAGGTGAAGAGACATAAGCGATTAGATTTCCCGTTTCTTGTAAGCGTAACAGGTGTATTAACATTATGATGCTCATTCAAACACCCCAGCAGCTTCACTGGGCAAATTACTTGATATCTTTCCACACGGTTATTCATGTGTAAAGTGTATTTTTGCCTACAGGGTTATTATAAAAATTAAATGATCTCATTCATTACTTATTCAGGAAGCATTTATTTCTTGAGCATCTATTATGTGACAGGTACTGCTCTGGCTTCTAGAGAAGGGAGCACTGAATGAGTCAGATAAGGCCCTTTTCACAGGACATTGACATTCTGGGGAAGAGAGAGTCAAACGAAGTAGCAAATAAACAGGAAAATAGCATGGTAAGTATTCTAATGAAAAGAAATTACAATCATGTCATGTGACTGAAAATCACCTCTGAAGAGGTGACAGAAAAACTGAACCCAGGATGACCAGAAGAGCCAGCCCCACAAAGATCTGAGAAATGAGCAATTTAGCCAGAGAGAACACCAAATTCGGCCCATACGTGTTTTTTCTAGAGCTGCCATCATCATTTCTAGTAGTAATATCATTAATTACAGCAAAAATAGCATATTTTTAAACATCTAGCATTCCTTCAAATTGCTTCATATAAACTAGTTTTCAACCCATCAAGCTTTAATAAATCACCAGCCAGGGGCGCCTGGGTGGCTTCAGTCTGCTAAGTTTCTGACTCTTGATTAGGGCTCAGGTCATGATCCCAGGGTCATGGAATCAAGCCCTGAGTCAGGCTTGCACTGAATGTGAAGCCTGCTTAAGATTCTCTCGCGCGCACTGGTTCAATATCCGCAAAACAACATGATTCATCACATCAATAAAAGAAAGGACAAGAACCATATGATCCTCTCAATAGATGCAGAGAAAGCATTTGACAAAATACAGCATCTTTATTGATAAAAACCCTCAAGAAAGTAGGGATAGAAGGATCATACCTCGAGATGATAAAAGCCATATACGAGCGACCCAATGCTATTATCATCCTCAATGGGGAAAAACTGAGAGCTTTTCCCCCTAAAGTCAGGAACAAGACAGGGATGTCCACTGTCACCACTGTTATTCAACATAGTATTGGAAGTCTTAGCCTCTGCAGACAACACAAAGAAATAAAAGGCATCCAAATCAGCCAGGAGGAGGTCACACTTTCACTCTTCGCTGATGACGTGATACTTTATATGGAAAACCCAAAAGATTCCACCAAAAAACTGCTAGAACTGATTCATGAATTCAGCAAAGTTGCAGGATATAAAATCAACGTGTAGAAATCGGTTGCATTTCTGAACACCATCAATGAAGCAACAGAAAGAGAAATCAAGGAATCGATCCCATTTACAATTGCACCAAAACCCGTAAAATACCTAGGAATAAATCTAACCAAAGAGGTGAAAAATCTATACACAGAAAACTATAGAAAACTGATGAAAGAAATTGAAGAAGACACAAAGAAATGGAAAAAGATTCCATGCTCCTGGATAGGAAGAACAAATACTGTGAAAATGTCGATCTTACCCAAAGCAATCTACATATTCAATGCGATCCCTATCAAAGTAACATCAGTATTCTTCACAGAGCTAGAACAAATAATCCTAAAATTTGTATGGAACCAGAAAAGACCCCGAATAGGCAAAGCAATCTTGAAAAAGAAAACCAAAGCTGGAGGTATCACAATCCCAGACTTCAAGCTATACTACAAAGCTGTAATCATCAAGATAGTATGGCACTGGCAGAAGAACAGACCCTCAGATCAATGGAATAGAATAGAGAACCCAGAAATGGACCCACAAACGTATGGCCAACTAATCTTTGACAAAGCAGGAAAGAATATCCAATGGAATAAAGACAGTCTTCAAGTGGTGTTGGGAAAACTGGACAGCGACATGAAGAAGAATGAACCTGGACCACTTTCTTACACCATACATAAAAATAAACTCAAAATGGATGAAAGACCTAAATGTAAGACAGGAAGCCATCAAAATCCTCGAGGAGAAAGCAGGCAAAAACCTCTTTGATCTTGCCCACAGCAATTTCTTACTCAACACATCTCCAAAGGCAAGGGAAACAAAAGCAAAAATGAACTACTGGGACCTCATCAAAATAAAAAGCTTCTGCACAGCGAAGGAAACAATCAGCAAAACTAAAAGGCAACTGACAGAATGGGAGAAGATATTTCCAAAAGACATATCAGATAAAGGGTTAGTATCCAAAATCTACAAAGAACTTATCAAACTCAACACCCAAAAAACAAATAATCTAGTGAAGAAATGGGCAAAAGACATGAATAGACACTTTTCCAAAGAAGACATCCAGATGGCCAACCGACACATAAAAAAATGCTCAACATAACTCATCATCAGGGAAATACAAATCAAAACCACAGTAAGATACTACCTTACACCTGTCAGAATGGCTAAAATTAACAACTCAGGCAACAACAGATGTTGGCGAGGATGCAGAGAAAGAGGATCTCTTTTGCATTGTTGGTGGGAATGCAAGCTGGTGCAGCCACTCTGGAAAACAGTATGGAGATTTCTCAAAAAACTAAAAATAGAAAAAAAAAAAAAACTAAAAATAGAACTACCCAATGACCCAGCAACTGCAGTACTAGGCATTTATCCAAGGGATACAGATGTGCTGTTTCGAAGGGACACATGGACCCCCAGGTTTATAGCAGCACTATCAACAATAGACAAAGTATGGAAAGAGCCCAAATGTCCATCGATGTATGAATGGATAAAGAAAATGTGGTATATATATACAATGGAGTATTACTCGGCAATCAAAAAGAATGAAATCTTGCCATTTGCAACTACGTGGATGGAACTGGAGGGTATTATGTTAAGTGAAATTAGTCAGTCAGAGAAAGAGAAAAATCATATGACTTCACTCATATGAGGACTTTAAGAGACAAAACAGATGAACATAAGGGAAGGGAAACAAAAATAATATAAAAACAGGGAGGGGGACAAAACAAAAGAGACTCATAAATATGGAGAAGAAACTGAGGGTTGCTAGAGGGGTTGTGGGAGGCAGGATGGGCTAAATGGGTAAGGGGCATTAAGGAATCTACTGAAATCATTGTTTCACTATATACTAACTAATTTTGGATGTAAATTTTAAAAAATAAAAAATAAAGTTAAATAAAAAAAAGATTCTCTCTCTCTCTCTCTCTCTCTCTCTCTCAAAAAAGAAACATTTAAGAAAAATAGTAACAAAATAAAATAAATGACTGGCCAGTCACGTGCCTATGACATGCCTTTTGCGAAGCCCTTGCAGCAGATTTTCATCCTTCCTCCTAGTTCTGCAGACTTTCCACCCAGATATTGTTTTCTTCTGCAGATGTTAAAATTGTATTTCTGGTCACAGAGCTCAAGCATTTAGCCACTGAGCCACACCTCCTGCTCCTGAAGAGCTGATGAACCCTGACAGATGCAGGAAGAAACAAAAAGTGGGAAACATGGTGGTCAGCTTTCTCAAGCACAGTCTAGATACCAAAGGTTATTTTTCTTCTTTTTGCTATGAGGAGAGAAATATACATGCTTTGATGACTTCTAACAGATTGCAAATGGGTGTTTAACAGTTGCTTTTTTTCTTTTTTTTAATTTTCACTTTGGAAGTGATATGAAGAAACCTGAGAAAAGGCGCAGCTTGACTCGACTGGGAGTGTGCCTTAGAGCAAGAGTCAATGTCCTGAAGTCAGGTGCCAGGTGCATAATGTCAAACCAAGCAGAGGGGTTGCCTGCTTGGCCTGCAGTCTGGCTAGATGCCATCTTATTCCTGACCTTGTCTAAGATCCTGTCCTAAGTGACGAGGACACTACTGTCTTGCTCCCAGGCAGCATGGCTAAGAGAATGGCCTCCAAAACCTAGCAGACCTAAATTGAAGAGTGACTCTGACAGTTATAGGTGGTGTGACCTTGGATGAGTTATTTGAGATTGCTGAGAAGCGTAATAGAATACCTTCCTCATAGGATTGATGTGAGGATGATGCAATGAGATAAGGTAAGGAGCACGCACACAGTGCCTGGTATGTAACCAGCACCCCCCCCCCCACCATTAACATCAGCAGTTATCAGAAAGACGGGTGCTCCCCATTCTCCATAGTGGGGACAGGACTTGTATTGATCTACCTGCTTTTGTCCTGAGCCTCCTCTGCGGCCACACAGGGGTAGATTATGGGTGTGGTATGTGGCATGGAACAGGGTGAGGCTTTCCAAAAGCCCATGCTTCTCATGCTACTCAGTCATTTATATTCATCTCATGCTGAACACCTGTCAATTCTACATGAGGTTAAACAAAATCTACTCTCCTTGAGCCCCTGACATGGCTCTCACGCTCCACAAGCTACCTCATCTTCTACTAAGCTGACAATGTTGAGTCGCTTCATTAACTTCCATCTTACCCACCTCAAAATATTTGTGTTTTTCTGTTTTTTTAGCTACTTTCTCTCTTTTCCTCCTGCCCAAAGCCAAAAATTTCTCTTCCTTCCTGAATCAAATCCCTACTTTCGTTCTCTTAGTCTAACCCTGCACCATCAAGACCCTTGTCGCATCAGTTCTCTTCTTACACTCAACGTCTCTATCTTCAAGGTTCCTTAAAGGACCGTTTGGTTCTTATTTATCCTTTCCAAAATTCCTGCTTATCTAAAACTGAATTAATTTCCCACGTCAAATCTCCTTTTCCTGACTTCTGGTCTTCTTCTAGCTGTTAATGATAGCATCTGTTCCCCACAGAACAATGACCAACTTCAAAGTCACTTTTAAACCTTCTGACTCTCTAACCCCTCACATTGGCCAGTCTCCAAGCCTCTGCAATGTTTTTCATATCGGGTGCCTCATTCTTCTTCCCACAGATATGGCCTTCGTGCAGACCCACTGAGAGGCTCCCAGTTACGTAGTCACATGAGAAGGCACTTGTGGTCCTCCTGCTTCAGTCCTTCCCATCTCCCCATCATCCGAATATTACACTGTCATGTTGATCATCCTCTTACCTACTTAACTTTCTTACATATCATCAAAGCCACCTCATGCCTTATAAATAAAGTTCAGATTCTCTTTTCTAGTTTTCTCTTCATGGTCTGGAACCAGATACCTTTTCTAGTTTTGTTGCTACTTACTTGTATTCAGATAGTCTAAACTTCACCCAGCCCTTCCCCAAAGTCTTTATGCTTTCCTGCCTGTGTCTGTAGATGCTTTCCTCCCATACTCAGCTGTTCTACTGAGCCTTTAGATGTCAGTGCAATATCACATCCTCCATGAAGCTTTCACCAAGAGAAAACTGGAGTTCATCTCTCTTTGGTGAATAAGAAATGTGGGTCCTTGAAACAGACCCAGGGATAGGAGGAAAAGCTGACCTTTAAAAATATGTTACCCTTAACTCATAAAAATCAGAACTCTTTTCTGGTTTTTACTCCTTATGCTTTTTTTCTTGTATGAGATTATTCTATATGATGTAAATTCCAGTTGGGTTTTTTCCCCCTACTTTTTGGATAACTGGAAGCATCCATGATTAAGAGCCAGATTTTACTACTGTCAGCATTTTGTCACCTTCTGTCCTTCCTTTGCTGCTTGGGACATTCCATTTTGGGTAAACTGTGATTTGCAACATCCTCAGGAGGAAGAGTTACTTGCCTCTAATCTGTCCTCAGAGCAGACTGTTGGAAATTTTTCTGGGGAAGATCAATATATGTTAGGAATCCTTAGCTAGTAAAACCTTAGTGACCAACTGTAAAGAAAAAATACAAACTAAGAGAAAGGGACTCATGCTTTGGGATTCAGACTCAACTTGAAGAGTCTGAAGCAGTCTGAAGAGTCTGAAAGCTTTTTGCTTACGTACACGTCTTGCCTTCTTTCTGTCTCTAATCCCAGAATAGTTCATCGAACATCTTCAAAAGGCCCTGTTGATAGTTCTGACTGATGGGAGACAATGTGCCCCACAAAACAGTGGAGAACCAGCCCCTACATGAAACTTCCTTCCGTTTGTGGCTGTCACTCTCTATTTGTATAACCTGGGACACTTTGTTGTCATTACACGTTTGCTTAAGATGGGCTATGAGCTTCTGAGTTTTGCCCTTTGGGACTATTCCCTCTTCACCCCACCCCCTTGCCCACCAGACCACTTGCACAAATACACACACACATTTGCATGTGCACACACACATATTCACTACTGTCTACCTAAGGTAGCTCTCTGGGTATACAGTTGCCATTAACTTTCATTCCTTAGTAAATGTAATTCTTGCAAAAGCCTGACATTGTTCTTTGGCTGGTAAACTGGATGTATCTCAAAGCTATCCTCCTGGAAATCTTGACTTCCTACTGTGTCTATATGAATCAAGCAATAATATGCGATCCCCTGCTAAGTGTCTAATACTGTATCAGGCCCTGTGATTAAACATCTTTTGATATAATCTCTGCCCAAAGGGAGTTAAAAATCTAGTTGAGTAAATAAGGCAAAACTTCCAAAAATCTTTGATGGCAAAACCTAGGAATGACAAAAACATCAAGTTCAGTTCTCTTACAGAACTGGAGTAAATTATGAAAGCTGGTTTTGCAACTTGAAATCAGGAAGTCATCAAATTGTAATCTTCTCAAAAAGCAAGGTTGACTTTGGCAATCTAACAAAACTTAAAACACTCATACCCTTTGACACAAAAATTCCATTTCTGGAATTTATCAAACAGGTATGTTTAGACTACTATGAAAAATTACATGTGCAAGGAGGTTCACTATCACTTTACTAAAAGAAAATAAAGGAAATAAGCATAATTCTATCAGTTGGAAACTAATTAAAATAAATTATGGAGCATTCATACAACAGAATACTATACAGCCATTAAAAAGAATGAAGTACATTTCAGTAAATATGCCCTCATATTGATGTAAGCTCTTTCTATATATGACCTCATTTAACGTTTGTGACAACTCTGTGAGACAGGTTCCGATATAATCTCCCTTACAAATGTAAAAACTAAGGCTCAGAGATGTTAAGAGATTTGGCCAACGTCACACAGCTAGTAAATGGTGAAAGAGGATTCCACTGAGTTTTCTGCCTTCAGAGGCGATATCTCCCAACAGTGATTAACCTAAGAAGTTGAACTGGAGATCCCAGAAGGAGTGGGTAGGTGGGAAAGGGTACTCTGGGTTTTGTACTGTTTGAAACTTTCTACCAGGCACATATAATAACGTGGTAATTAAAAAGTTAATTTTTAAAGGCATGCTGGGTGTCCTCATTTCATTTCCGTTTTGCCAGTTATCACACAGGAAAAATGTGAGAACAAGATAACAGAATCAACAGTTTTAGTTACACGTAGGAATTTTTTTTTCTTCTTGTTATCTGGAAGAGCTTAAAAAAATACATTTTTGCATTGAATTCGCTACACAATCAACATTGAATGCCTACCATTTCTATTGCACTCTTATACATACCCCTGCTTTCAAATATAGTATTTGTCTATAATACTGTGTTAGCCCTCAAAAGAGTCATAATATCAGAGATCTTTAGGCTCTTCCTATGTAAAATAATGTAACCCTAATTGATTCATTTGGGGTCTAAAACCTAATTAACCTCTTGTAGACATTAGGTAAAATTAGGAAGGCTGGCAAAATCCCAGCTTCCCTTGACAAATCAAAAATGCTGAATTCCCCATGTCCCTCCCTCTATTAAATGACACTGCAATTCTAAAGACTTCTACTAATACAAGTGTTAGTATCCCACAATTGTTCCAACGTCTATTCAAATATAGCCCTTACAATGCATGATAATGTCATGTGTCATATCTACTCTCCTGCCTCGATGAGGGTCTGTCCAAGAACAGGAGGAATAGTGCTTCTACTGATCTTTTGTTTCTGAGGCAGCTAGCTCAGAGTTCCAGAGTTATTTGCTGTATAAGGAATCATGCATATCATGTTGGTTTTGCACCTTTTTACAATCCTTTTTCTGTGTATCCAAAACCAATGTCTACACATCTGATATTCTGCTCTAGTCACTCTGTAATAAACACCCATCAAGAAAAAAAAAAGAAGAGTTTATTAATGTGTTTGGATAATAGTGATTGGCATCGAGTTTGCAAGAAAAGACCAAAAACCTGGTTGAATCAAAACAATCCTCACTCCTGGCTCAGACACATGAAGAGTTTCCAAAAATTTTTACTTTATCATTATTTATTAATTTTCCTCACAAAGCTTCAGGGGAGGCCTTCCTATTGTCCTTCTCTTTCATATCTGGGGATGAGTAACTTTATCCTCAAAGACTTGCAGCCTTGCAATTCAATTTTTCCTGGTGTTAAAAAAAATCCTGTCACTGAACCCCTGCATTCCCAATTTGTTTGAAAATCATTTTATTATTTTTTAAACTGTCTTTTTTTTAAAAAAAGTTTATTTATTTTTAAGAGAGACAGTGTGCGCAAGCATGGTTGGGGGAGGGACAGAGAGAGAGGGAGACAAAAAATCCAAAGCTGGTTTCATGCTGTCAGCACGGAGCCTGATGTGAGGCTTGAACTCATGAACATTGAGATCATGACCTGAGCTGAAACCAAGAATCAGACACTTAACCAACTGAGCCACCCAGGTGCCCCTGAAAATCATTATTTTTAATGCTACTAGAAGGTGAATATTTTTTGTAATCTCTGTGTTAGACAGATATGTAATAATATTTAATTTATAATTTATAAATACTGCATTCTGCATCCAAGGGCTTCTCTAGTTGAAGCCACCTATCCTCTCAGATTATTTTCTTTCTACAGCAGCTCAGTCTCTTTCTGAAATGCTGCCCTTCCTAATCCCCTTCAGGCCCAAACTGGCTCCACTTCTGTCTCTCAGGCTTTGAGGCACTAACACTGGCCACAGGAACACTGTCCACCCTGAGGGAAATGAATAGAGAAGAGAACTAGAATCGACAGATTCTAGAGCCTAATTGATAACACTACCCTCCTTTCCTCCAAAGTAGCTAATACATTAAAACCACCTAAAAACAGAGCCAATGAATTATGTTTTCTGACGTTACCCCGCTTATTAATTGATTTATCCGATTACAGCGTACTGACTGCCTACACAGTGCTGCAACATTATAAATTCCTTCAAGGTCTGGACCAAGACAGAGAATAAGCAAGTGAGCAGACCAAAACCCAGCTAAGTAACCAACCTAACTACAGAGAACACAGAAGACACTGAGAAAACAATCAAATAGCACATGGTTTCTCCCTTAAGCAAGTCACAGTTTAGTAGAGAAGGCAACTGAGTAAATCATCATATGGCATATGACATCATATGACAATCTCTAATTGCTATTACTGTATACAGATATTATGGGCATCTAGAGCTAGGAGGGTGACCAAAGAAGTTGACCTTTTGCTTTTTGGTTTTTGGTTGTTTTTTTTTTTTTTTTCATTTTGAACAAGTGCTATGTTTTTATGCCAGTAGTACACATATAAGTGTCCCTAAACTGTAGACAGTTTTATTTTGCATGTTTCAATGTTCTTTATAAATATAGTGAATAGATCCTACAGAAATTTCCTTTTTTCCACTCACCACTATATGCTGAGATTTATCCGTGTTATAACATATGGCTTTAGCTCATTTATTTTAACAGCTATGCAGTATTCTATCGTATGTGTATCACATATTTATCCAACTTGACCAATGACCATTGGACTTGTTGCTACCCTCTGTGGCTTTGGGATTGTTGCCTTGGTTGAACAGAGATATTTTATTCTAATTCAGTTAAATGTATCCATCTTTTATGGCTCATGCTTTCTTTGCTTATTGAAGAAATATTTTTCAACTCTTAAGTGCATAAGGATATCCTTTTCTAAGTTTTTCTAAAAATTATAGTTCCTTTTACATATTTAGGGCTCTGTGTATGTGTGCACACACTGGCACATGTGTCTGTATGCTCACTCCTCTGTATCTATAGCCTTTCCCCACCTGTCCCCTTGGGATCCAGTCTAGAAATAGGTCTAGTTCCTGAGCCAGAAGTAGTCTTGGTTTAGTTCCAGGTCAGAAATCAGTGTCCCCCTCTGTCCCCGGTCTCCCAGTTTTCTCAACACTATACCTCCAGATGAAAGTAGAGCACAAAAAAGAGGTTAGTGTGGAGGTTCCTCAAAAAATTAAAAATAGACCTACCTTATGACTCAGCAGTAGCACTGCTAGGAATTTACCCAAGGGATACAGGAGTACTGATGCATGGGGGCACTTGTACCCCAATGTTTACAGCAGCACTCTCAACAATAGCCAAATTATGGAAAGAGCCTAAATGTCCATCACCTGATGAATGGATAAAGAAATCGTGGTTTATATACACAATGGAGTACTACCTGGCAATGAGAAAGAATGAAATATGGCCCTTTGTAGCAACGTGGATGGAACTGGAGAGTGTGATGCTAAGTGAAATAAGCCATACAGAGAAAGGCAGATACCATATGTGTTCACTCTTATGTGGATCCTGAGAAACTTAACAGGAACCCATGGGGAAGGGGAAGGAAAAAAAAAAAAGGAGGTTAGAGTGGGAAAGAGCCAAAGCATAAGAGACTCTTAAAAAGTTAGAACAAACTGAGGGTTGATGGGGGGTGGGAGGGCAGGGAGGGTGGGTGATGGGTATTGAGGAGGGCACCTGTTGGGATGAGCACTGGGTGTTGTATGGAAACTAATTTGACAATAAACTTCATATATTGAAAAAAAAAAAAAAAGAAAGTAAAGCACAGCCTATTGCTTCTCAGTTTCACTGACATGTTCTGCCTTGGAGCACTGAGGTGCTTCTGGTCCTGCTCCCCTCTTGTTTGGATCCATAGTGATATGTCTCTTGCTTTGAAGCCTTGTTATTTCTTTTACTTTCTCTCTCTCTCTTCTTTAATATTTTTTCTACTATTTCTCAGTGTTTGGAGAAGAAATGACTCCTCAGGGCATAAACTTACTGAACTGTGACTCCTTAATTCTCTTTATGACAGATTTGAGGAAAGAGTAGCAGTTAACTACACAATAGAGGGTGTTGAAAGGAAATTGTAGAGGATAAGAAAAGTATGTGGTGTGCAGAGACCAGAAAAAGAAGGAGGGTTTTAGAAATTGGGAGCAATCTAGTGTGAGGGTAACAGAGGCAACATGAGGGAGTGGGCAGCAGAGAGCCCTGAGACTGCAGCATGATCAGCCAGCCCAGCAGTCACCACTTCCCTGAAACCACACAAAAAACCTGAAGAACAGAACACTAAAGAAGAGAGAAACACAAAAAAAGAAAACAGAATGAGTCTATAGAAAACATTACAGATTTGAAAGCATGTTCACATCAATTCAGTGAGGTGCAGAGTGCTATATGTTATATGTCTGTTGTAGAATCAAGAAAACAGAGGCTCAAGGGATTTAAGTGATGGGCTATAACTGAAACGCAGATCCTCTTTTGCCTCATTCCCTTGTTCTTTTTAGCAACCACAATGCAGAACAGATACACATATAGTAAAAAGCCTGCCACCCAGGAATGCATCTTGGTGAAAGCAATACAATCAGAAACAATTTGAATAGAGATAAATTTCTTTGGCACTCCTCAGTTTCACTTTTAGGTTTTTCTCCTACTTGTCTCTTATTCTGGGCTCTGAACCTAAATTCATAAATAGTCCATTATACTCATTTACCTTATGATACAAAAGACTGATAAGGTTCAATGTTCTAGCTACCCTCTCCCAAATTTGTGTTTTTACTAGAACAAAGGAAGTAACTTCCAACTGTACAAGTTCTGAGTAACACTGGCCTACAAAGTGTATGCATTTGAGGCAAAACTCCTTACCAGTGTTCCCTAAATCACATGACTTAGACAACTTTATGCTCCTACATATAAGAATCAAATTGCCTTTGCAACAGTGAAGTTTTGAGCTCCTTTAACTCACTTACAAGTGTCTCAAATAAGAAGACAGTATATCCCTATTAACGAAACTACTTACTTCATAGGTAGTTCTTATAATAATTATTCATTTGCTCAACAAATATTCCAAATGATTAGGTTAATAGTAACTATTGTAAAGTGAAAATGTTATTTAAGGATGCATGCTAGAAAATGTAACTTTGACCAAATCAAACTTATTTCTGAAATTCAATCACACTGTAACTTGCTTACAAAGACAGAATAATTAATAAGACTAAGACAGACCAGTTATCTCAAATGACAAAGGGTAAATTTGACCTACTTTTGCTGAATTTGTACTTTATTGTCCTTTCTATTCTTTTATATCAATTCGAGCTCTGTTTGAGTAATTATGTAATTCTCTTTTCTTTCTCAAAGGAGAGCTTGAATAACCTATTCCCCACACTCCCACTATATCTATACCATCCCTAAACTGCTTTCTATAATACTTTCATCCGTGGGCAGCAGGAGGGGGATGTTCTTAGAAACCTCATTTAGTAAGATGGTTTATCTTCTTAAGTCATGAAAGAGCAATGTGAAACCCTCCATCTAAAATATAAGTCTTCTACAGGGTATCAGAATGGATAAAAAAACAAGACCCATCTATTTGCTGTCTACATGAGACTCATTTTAGACCTGAGGACGCCTTCAGATTGAAAGTGAGGGGATGGAGAACTATTTATCATGCTACTGGAAGTCAAAAGAAAGCTGGAGTAGCCATACTTATATCAGACAAACTAGACTTTAAATTAAAGGCTGTAACAAGAGATGAAGAAGGGAATTATATAATAATTACGGGGTCTATCCATCAGAAAGAGCTAACAATATAAATGTCTATGCACCGAATACAGGAGCCCCCAAATATATAAAACAATTACTCACAAACATAAGCAACCTTATCGATAAAAATGTGGTAATTGCAGGAGACTTTAACACCCCACTTACAGAAATGTATAGATCATCTAGACACATGGTCAATAAAGAAACAAGGGGCCTGAATGATACATTGGATCAGATGGACTTCACAGATATATTTAGAACTCTGCATCCCAAAGCAACAGAATATACTTTCTTCTCGAGTGCACATGGAACATTCTCCAAGATAGATCACATACTGGGTCACAAAACAGCCCTTCATAAGTATACAAGAATTGAGATCATACCATGCATACTTTCAGACCACAATGCTATGAAGCTTGAAATCAAACACAGGAAAAAGCCTGGAAAACCTCCAAAAGCATGGAGGTTAAAGAACACCCTACTAAAGAATGAATGGGTCAACCAGGCAATTAGAGAAGAAATTTAAAAATATATGGAAACAAATGAAAATGAAAATACAACAACCCAAACGCTTTGGGATGCAGCAAAGGCAGTCCTGAGAGGAAAATACATTGCAATCCAGGCCTATCTCAAGAAACAAGAAAAATCCCAACTACAAAATCTAACAGCACACCTAAAGGAAATAGAAGCAGAACAGCAAAAACACCCCAAACCCAGCAGAAGAAGATAAATAATAAAGATCAGAGGAGAAATAAACAATATAGAATCTAAAAAAAACTGTACAGCAGATCAATGAAACCAAGAGTTGGTTTTTTGAAAAAATAAACAAAATTGATAAACCTCTAGCCAGACTTCTCAAAAAGAATAGTGAGAGGACCCAAATAGATAAAATCATGAATGAAAATGGAATTATTACAACTAATCCCTCAGGAATACAAACAATTATCAGGGAATACTATGAAAAATTATATGCCAACAAACTGGGCAACCTGGAAGAAATGGACAAATTCCTAAACACCCACACACTTCCAAAACTCAATCAGGAGGAAATAGAAAACTTGAACAGACCCAAAACCAGCGAAGAAATTGAACCAGTTATCAAAAATCTCCCAACAAATAAGAGTCCAGGACCAGATGGCTTCCCTGGGGAAATCTACCAGACATATAAAGCAAAGATAATACCTTTCATTCTCAAGCTGTTCCAAAAAATAGAAAGGGAAGGAAAACTTCCAGACTCATTCTATGAAGCCAGCATTACTTTGATTCCTAAACCAGAGACCCAGCAAAAAAAGAGAACTACAGGCCAATATCCCTAATGAATATGGAGAATGAATATGGAGAATGAATATGGCAAAGCAAATAAGATACTAGCAAATCGAATTCAACAGCACATAAAAAGAATCATTCACCATGATCAAGTGGGATTCATTCCTGGGATGCAGGGCTGGTCCAACATTTGAAAATTAATCAACATGATACATCACATTAATAAAAGAAAAGAAAAAAGCATTTGACAAAATTCATCATTGCTTCTTAATAAAAACCCTCAAGAAAGTCGGGATAGAAGGAACATAGTTAAACATCATAAAAGTCACTTATGAAAAGCCCACAGCTAACATCATCCTCAATGGGGAAAACCTGAGAGTTTTCCCACTGAGATCAGGAACACGACAGGGTGTCCACTCTCCCTGCTGTTGTTTAACATAGTGTTGGAAGTGTTAGCATCAGCAATCAGACAACAAAAGGAAATCAAAGCCATCAAAATTGGCAAAGATGAAATCAAGCTTTCACTTTTTGCAGATTACATGATATTATACATGGAAAACCTGATAGACTCCACCAAAAGTCTTCTAGAACTGATACATGAATTCAGCAAACTTGCAGGATACAAAATCAATGTACAGAAATCAGTTGCATTCTTATAAACCAATAATGAAACAGAAAGACAAATAAAGAAACTGATCCCATTCACAATTGCACCAAGAAGCATAAAATACCTAGGAATAAACCTAACCAAAGATGAAAAAGATCTGTATGCTGAAAACTATAGAAAGTTTAGGAAGGAAATTGAAGAAGATATAAAGAAATGGAAAAACATCCCATGCTCATGGATTGGAAGAATAAATATTGTTAAAATGTCAATACTACCCAAAGCTATCTACACATTCAATGCAATCGCAATCAAAATTGCACTAGCATTCTTCTCAAAGCTAGAACAAGCAATCCTAAAATTTGTATGGAACCACAAAAGACCCTGAATAGCCAAAGTAATATTGAAGGAGAAGACCGAAGCAGAGGCATCACAATCCCAGACTTTAGCCCCTACTAGAAAGCTGTAATCATCAAGACAGCATGGTATTGGCACAAAAACAGACACATAGACCAATAGAATACAATAGAGACTCCAGAATTGGACCCACAAAATTATGGCCAACTCATCTTTAACAAAGCAGGAAAGAACATCCAATGGAAAAAAGACAGTCTCTTTAACAAATGGTGCTGGGAGAACTGGACAGCAACATGCAGAAGAATGAACCTGGATCACTTTCTTACACCATCCACAAAAATAAACTCAAAATGGATAAAGGACCTGAATGTGAGACAGGAAACCATCAAAACCCTAGAGGAGAAGGCAGGAAAAACCTCTCTGACCTCAGCTGCAGCAATTTCTTACTTGACATATCTCCAAAGGCAAGGGAATTAAAAGCAAAAATGAACAATTGGGACCTCATCAAGATAAAGGCTTCTGCACAGCAAAGGAAACAACCAACAAAACTAAAAGGTAACCAATGGAATGGGAAAAGATATTTGCGAATGACATATCGTACAAAGGGCTAGTATCCAAAATCTATAAAGAACTCACCAAACTCCACACCTGAAAAACAAATAATCCAGTGAAGAAATAGGCAGAAAACATGAATAGACACTTCTCCAAAGAAGACATCCAGATGGCCAAAAGGCACATGAAAAGATGCTCAACATCACTCCTCATCAGGGAAATACAAATCAAAGCCACACTGAGATACCACCTCACGCTGGTCAGAGTGGCTAAAATGACAAATTGGGAGCCTATAGATGTTTGAGAGGATGTGGAGAAACGGAAACCCTCTTGCACTGTTGGTGGGAATGCAAACTGGTACAGCCACTCTGGAAAACAGTCGGAAGTTCCTTAAAAATTAAAAATAGTTTTACCCTATGACCCAGCAATAGCACTGCTAGGAATTTACCCAAGGGATAAAGGAGTGCTGATGCATAGGGGCACTTTTACCCCAATGTTTATGGCAGCACTCTCAACAATAGCCAAATTATGGAAAGTGCCTAAATGTCCATCAACTGATGAATGGATAAAGAAATTGTGGTTTATATACACGATGGAATACTGCTTGGCAATGAGAAAGAATGAAATATGACCTTTGGTAGCAACATGGATGCAACTGGAGAGTGTTATGCTAAGTGAAATAAGTCATGCAGAGAAAGACAGATACCATATATTTTCACTCTTATGTGGATCCTGAGAAACTTAACAGAAGACCATGGGGGAGGGGAAGAATAAAAAAAAGTTAGAGAGGGAGGGAGTCAAAGCATAAGAGACTCAAAAACTGAGAATAAACTGAGGGGAGTGGGAGGGAGGGGAGAGTGGGTGATGGGCATTGAGGAGGATACCTGTTGGGAGGAGCACTGGGTGTTGTATGGAAACCAATTTGACAATACATTTCATATAATAAATAAATAAATAAATAAATAAATAAATAAATAAATAAAATACAAATCCCATTGTGAAAAAAAATAAAATAAAATATAAATCTTCTATTTATTCTCCAATCCATAATGTAGAGAGATGGCTTCATTTGAACTGTAAGTCATGATCAGCCCTCCAGATTCTTAAAGAAGAATACTGTTTCTCTGTAATGATAGAAAAATCTAGTTCCTCTAGGCAAACTTTTAATCGCTGCTGCTATTTACTTGATATTAACCGACAATAATTGAACCAAGAACCAAATTGGAGTTTAGCAAATGTGTGCTCATCACGTAAATCCTACTTGCTGCAAGATTTTAAGAGCATACTGCAGGCTTTGAAAATGATTCACCTAAATAGCTTTGAGTGGGGAACATAGGGTGTCAAAGTGGTGAACTGTGCTCTTTCTTTCCCCAGGTTTTCAGGGTGTGGGATATACAGACTCTTTCACTATTACAAATCTTCCATGACAGCCAGGGAGGACCAGGAGATATGCAGATTTATTCTATGGTATATGACTCCAATAGTGGCATGCTTATTACAGGTAAGTGTACCCAATTAATGGCAGACAAAACTCTTATCTTGACTTTTAACCTTTTTTAACTATCACTTGAAGAAAACTAACCAGAAGAAAAGCAAAAGTAGAAGGGGAATATGTAAACTGTGATTCATCACAGTAGATTTTATTTTTTTTTTTTAGCAAGAGAGAGAGTGAGTGGGAGAGAGGGGCAGAGGGAGAGAGAGAGAGAAAGAGACAGAGAGACAGAGAGAGAGAGAGAGAGAGAGAGAGAGAGAGAGAATTGTAAGCAGGCTCCATGCTCGGTGCAGAGCCCAACTTGGGCCTTGATCCCACAACTGTGAGATCATGACCTGAGCTGAAATCAGAAGTCGGACACTGAACAGACTGAACCATCCAGGTGTCCCCATCACAGTAGATATTTAATTCAGTTCCACCCTGTCCTGTCTTTCCATTACCGGGTAGATAAAATGTGTGACTGAACTTCCTCAAAAAGACCAGGTCAGTGCTCTAAGTTCTTGAGTCTAGGATGATGGCTTGGGTTGAGCAAGAAGTAGGATGTGATGTGTTGCTGCATAGAAGGCAAGCCAGCTCTGTTATGACTCTCAGAAGCTGGAATATAATCCATTTTAGAGTGGCTGCATCAGAACGCTGAATCAATGCCCCCTTTGTTCAGTGAGGCAATTTAGCCCCATGCATTCTGGTGCTGAGACAGTCAGTTAGAAGGTGCTGACCCTCCCACCTGTCTTTGCTTCTAGACAATGAAGTGGAGAGAGAGGATAGAGTTCCAAATGACAGATCCCCAGGGCTGATGCTAACAGATTTGTTTCCTTTTCTTGTTGTCTCTTAAAAAACAAACAAACAAAAAATGCTTCCTAAAGTCACAAAAGATTCTGCTAAGGCATTTAGGTTAAATGTGATTCACATGCATGCCTTCTGGCTTTAGAAGAAAAAATACACAATATTAACGTACTTCTTCCTTCTGGAACACCAACTCAGAATGCATTTCCTAAGCATTTTCCCACTGACCACCTGTTCTGAGTTCCTGTGAGATTAATTAGAGTAGGGAAATGGTGCTATCTCTGTTGGTGGAAAATATAATTATTTTTTAACTCTGGGGGTCTTTTTCCAAACCAGCATTTCATACTTGACAATTTTCCACCTTGTAAAACAGAACTTAATTCTAGGTATAAGCACCCCTCCTCTTTATTACCTCCTCTGAAAATAACATGCTAATGACTGTAAGCATATTCTCCTGGTATCCCCACTTGCATATTTGATTAGTGGGCTCAGCATTTACAACCCACTTATCATCAGAGTAACTAAGGACTCAAGTATCAAGACAAAAGAAGGAAGAGGAGGAAGGAGAAGAGAAAATCAAGATTACTTCCCAGTTTTATGTAATCTTGACAGTACTTTACCTACAAAAATATAGAGCTCTGTGTATTGCTTACATCAACTGCAACCATCAACTTGACATCAGAATTACATGAAGCTTATCTCTCAGATTCTATTTCATGCTTTGATTCAAATGACACTGCCATAGTAATCTTCTAAACCCCAATGACAGCAGCACCACATTCTGGAAATGTTTTGTAGAATATACTGTTGTTACTGTCGTTTTTATTATTCCTCTGTTAATACAACTACCTTTTGTAAAGTTCTTTTACAAAGTGCTTTCATGTACTTTCATTTGACCCACACAACCACCCCATGAGTTGGGAATTACTGCTTATCCTATTTTATAAATGACAAACGAAATATTAAAACAGTTCAATTGACTAGTTTTTTTTTTAATTTTTTTTTTAACATTTATTTATTTTTGAGACAGAGAGAGAGAGAGCATGAATGGGGGAGGGTCAGAGAGAGGGAGACACAGAATCCGAAACAGACTCCAGGCTCTGAGCGTCAGCACAGAGCCCGACCCGGGGCTCGAACCCACAGACAGTGAGATCGTGACCTGAGCCGAAGTCAGACGCTCAGCCGACTGAGCCACCCAGGCGCCCCCATTGACTAGTTTTAAAACACAAGGTTAAAAGGTAGAGCTGGGATTCATTACCAGAGCTTCTGGTTCCTGAAACCACATTCTTTCTCTGTAACTGCATTGTTTGCATAGCCAAAATGTAGAGCATTACCATTGGTTCATAAGCATATCTAGCTTTGTTGATGTGAGTTCTGAAAAAAGTTAGTCACAATATAATGTTAAATGATCTACCAAAGAGCTCTGAGTGTTGGTTATTTGGTTACTATTTTCCTCTCACATGTCCATACTGGGACATTCAAACTGAGAAATATTACCAGAAAAGCCTTTTAAGTCCTTCTTTACACGTGAACAGATTTTATCTTAAAATTTCTTTTTTAAATTTTTTTTTAATGTTTATTTATTTTTGAGAGAGACAGAGACAGAATGCAAGTGGGTTAGGGGCAGAGAGAGAGGGAGACACAGAATCCGAAGCAGGCTCCAGGCTCCGAGCTGCCAGCACAGAGCCCGATGCGGGGCTTGAACTCACGAGCTGTGAGATCATGACTTGAGCCGAAGTCAGACGCTCAACCAACTGAGCCACCCAGGCGCCCCTATCTTAAAATTTAAGCACCTTAGGAAAGTGCTTAGTAACTCCTGCTGAACCTTTTCCTACAGGTGCAGGTGGGATTGGAAAGTCATGAGAAACTCAATACAAAGGGTTTATCTTTGGTAATTTAATCTCCACATCAATAAAACAGAGAAGTTTCATTTTGTTTGATCTTTGAAATGCTTTGAGATTCTTATTTATATTTCTAGACATTACACTGAAACAGAATACATAGTTGATTTTGAGAGTTAAATCATATTTGCCATTTATATATTCCTGTAAAACCAAACTACCCCCTTAGGAAAATGTAAATAAGGAATATCTGCTCTCCATCTACTTCCCCATGGTGATTTAGAAATTAATCTTATTTAATATTGATGTTGCAAGCACTGGCTTGCAACCATTCTTTCATTACATTTAATAGGAATGTGTTTACAGAGTGCTTTATCATTTGTTGGTTGGAATAGGCTCTCTAACAATAAATTCCAATCACTAAATGGAAGTTTACCTTCAGCAGAAAGCTGACCTTTCAGCAGAAAGCTACTATACACCAGATGGAGAGGCATGTGGTAGGCTCTCTAAAAGAAGGAAGATAGTAGACTGTAAAAAAATAGAAAAATGGGGGTCACTGAAAATAGGCTATCAGCGAATCCAAATCGCCTGTACTTGAAAATTAATGAAGCCGTCAAAATGAATGTTTTTCCCTTACTGAATAACAGGCTTTATTTGTAAAAAATGTTTTAGAGAAAAAGAATGTGTTTTCACTTCATTAGATATCCTAGGAATTGATATTACTAATCCCACTGATTGGTTCTTTCCAAACACAAATGATTGAGTAAAATCCTTTGTGATTCAAAACTTCTAATATTGGGTATTTGTGAGATACTTATTTCTGTTCTAGGATCTGGTGTTATGGACATGTATCCTCTGACGAGGATGGTACAAGATACAAAACAGATTCCTCATACTCATGAACGAGAGATCAATGTCATGCTTTACAACAGATATTTTCACCAAGTCCTTACTATCTGTTCTGAATCCATAATTAAGGTGAGTACATATTGGCTCTTCGGAAAGAAAAAGTCAGAGCTAATAGAATTTTCTCTTTTTACAGGTAAGTCTTTGGGAAATTAAGTAACTGTAGTGGTGCATTTGATGAGACTCAACAGTAGAGCTATTTTTAAGCGTTCATGCACATGTGAAAAACAAGTATTTTAAGCCAGCTCAGACAGCTTGCTATTTTTCTTTCAAGAGAGAGTGCACATGAGCAGGGGAGGGGCAGAGGAAGAGAGAGAGAATCTTAAGCAGGTTCCGTGCTCAGCACAAAGCTCCACTTGGGGCTCAATCCCATGACTATGAGATCACAACCTGAGCTGAAATCAAGAGTCTGATTCTCAACCGACTGAGCCATCCAGGCACCCCTACACTGCTTATTAGGCCACACACTCAATTAAATATATAAAGCTCGTTTTTACTATCAGAATAGAAATTTTAAAGGAAATATATCAAGGAAAGAGAACTAGGATAGATAGATGATAGATGATTTTTAAATCTGAGCTATGGGAAGAAGATACGTTAAGAAGGAAGGGAAAGAAATTTATAATGTTTACTGTAACCCCTATAGGTGCAGGATGTATGCCAAGTGCCTCAAACCCATGATCTTATTTAATCTCCACACTGGTTTTCTGTGGACACATAAAAGTTTACATTTTAAAGATGAGGAAACTAGGACTCATAGCAATCAAGAAACTTGCCTCAGATCATATAACTAGTAAGCATCATAGCTAGGATATGAATCCAGGTTTGCCTGATGTAGATACCTATGTCTGTTTCTCTGCATTCCTCTGCCCTGTCATTACTGTGTTCCCCAGGGGCCAGGGTATGTAGCTATCCTGAGTACACCTGTAATTGCAACCACTGAAGCCATCCAGCAGTGATGGCTGGCAGTGTTTTCTTCAGAGTGTTGTCCTTTCATTTCATTCATGCTGTCCTTTCATTTCATGCATGATCTCCAAAAGGAGAGAGCTCGAGCAGTAGAGAGCATCCTGTGGGGACCCTTTAAATCCCCTCTCAATCTTTGACCTTTTGTGCTCATCTGCTGGAAATTTTCTCGAGCCAAAATCTCCTGAGTTCACTTAATTATCACCTATTTCTGATAATGCCTACAAAATAAGTAAAGGAAAACTAAAACTATGGAGAAAATGTCTTCCTTGTAAGAGAAGCAGTGGGGGAAGGAATGCATCTAGGTGAGTTTTCATTATGATTGATTGGTTGAAGAGTGATCCTACTTCAGGCCAGGAAATGGATGATGTCTGAAACCTGTTCATGCAGCATCACTCATTTCTCCCTTGAGGACCCTGTCTGAACTCGGGAGCACTCAGATGTTGACATCTGGGCTCTAGGGCCAAACTGGCCTCATTCAGATCAGTCGGTGGCCCTTGGTTGGCTACCTGGCCTCCAGGTGATTCCATTGAGCTCCATTTGGTCCCTCTCTCCCTCTTCCAGCTGCAACACCTCTCAGCTCCCCGGAGGGACAATGCACCTTCCCATCTCTGGCCCTTTGCTTATGCAATCCCATATCCCCAGATACCTTGAGAGCCACCATTCTGTGCTTGCCAGTTCTGTTTTATTACTCACTGACAGCCTAGTTCACATGTGAGCATGACAGATCCATGAAAAAGAAGAGATTTAGACTGGAAGGCTGGAGGTGTAGAGCCTCTCCCGTGTTTCCAAAGAGAAATAATGATGTGTCTTGACATGTTTCTGGATTTTTCAGTCACACCCAGCCTGACTACACAGACAGCTTTCTCTGAAGTCTTTCTCTCTGTCTCTAAAAGTGATGCCTGTGTCCCTAATCAGAACACTTCTTGGAAAGGTCAGTGAGCTCCTGACCTTCCTCTGGGTCTTCTTAGATTCCATGTGTCAACCACAGATTCTGTCCTGTGACCGTGGCTAATTTGGATAAATGTCAACAGGGAATAAATCCCGTTTCATTGTTTTGTCTGTTATAATTGTTACATTTCTATCTTGCTGCAAATCTTGCTTCGTGCTTACAGTGGCAAAATTGACTACTTCCTCCACAGCCAGGGTGCCTGGAATAGTCGCTGCCTGTCTCGGCCACCTACAGCAGACACAGTCCAGGGTAGCACAGTAGCTACTAGACAGCAATGTATCTTTTAGAACTTTGTTTGCTCAAACCAACATTCATGGCAGAATGTTGGGAAAGATTTTAGAAGTGCATAGTACCAATTTTGGGGCTTTTTGAATATTGTAAAATTTGTTAATAACTGAAGGGTATATGGATTATTTTATTTTTGTTGTTGTTGTTCTTTCCTACAGGTATGGGAAATCGAGACTGGCCTCCAAATATACCAGATTTTAGACCCTCATGGCTTCAGTGTTGAACTGACTTCTGCAGCTATTAATGAAAGTGGATTTCTTTTTGCCACAGGAGCATATAATGGTCAGACTTATATCCAGAATATGGCCTCCCTGCCTTAGTGCCCTGAGAATTTGTGCTAGGAATTCATTAGTTGTGTGGGTTAGAGAGAGCATGAATCAGGCTGGAATATGTCAGCATGCCAGAGAGTGCTCTGCCTTAGTGACTCTTCTCTAATGAGCACCAGAGCCCTGATATCAATACCTGAGATTACATTTATAGTATTGCTTTAACATTTGCAAAAGTCTTTCATGCATATCTCATTCTATCTTTGGTGGGATTTACTTGCATTGACTTGCATTGCATTACTTGCATTGACTCCTTTTGCCCTTTTCGTTTTGGGTACCTTCAGCTAAGAGATGGACATTACATTTAGTGCTTGCTGATAATATTTTTACTGACAGTAGACTTGAGGACCAGACAAAAATCCAGCCAACATTGTTATACAACACCTAGAATTCTCTATTGGACTTGTTGATATGTCTAAGCTCTTTGGGAGCATACACCAGGTCACACTTGAGAGGATGTCAGTCTCCAGTGGTATTAGGTCGCTTGCTGCTCCTTGTGTTATCTATCGAGCATTGTGTAAAACCTTCTGGAACTAAGCACTCCAGCTGCCTCACCTATCATGTCACCTGGGCCTGACCCCCCACAACAGAACTACTTCATCTAGACCATATGGTCAACTTGTATGCACAACTCATGGTTTATTTATTCTAGAGATATATTTGCCAAAGAAATTCTTGCTTGTAAGCCTGTTGGTGGGATGTGTGTACACGCTGATGTGAAAGTCTGATTTTTTAAAGTGTGGCAGACAATACACATGAAATAAAATCATGAATGTAAGTGCTGGGGTGTGAATTGGTGCAACTGCTCTGCATGTGGACAATTCTTAAAAAACAGCCTTCCTGCTCTATAAGCACACTCTACATACATATGAAAATTAGTTAAAATAGAAATTCTGAGCAATGTACACAACTATTATCAGGCATATGCATTAGCAATTCATACAGATGACTAAGATAGTATTACTTTTGGACAAGCAAGTCACATTTCATTATTAGTGCTAGGGTGGAGATTTTCTTCAAACTTGGACAGTTTGTCCTCCACAGAGGTAATTGACAAAGGTGCAGAGACATTCTAGGACACCCTGGGAAGCAGGATTCTTCGGGTCTCAGAACAGCTCTGCTCACAAGCCATCAGGTCCCCCTCATTCCCACCGACCCGCACACCTAAGCTGAGCCGTACCTCTCCTGGCTCTCTATGTCCCCATTAAATCTGACTGCCAAAGTTCCAAAGTAGCAGGAAATCTGGGCCATGAGACTGTAGTCCACATATCCAGGACTGAATGGAAGCATTCCTTCTTTCATTTGTTTGCACGACTGTGTTCCTCCAACACCATAAAGTCCTTGAGGGCAGGAACGATGCCCGTTCACTTTTCATCCCCAGCTACTCGCACAGTGCTGAGTATATAGGGAGAATTTAGTCAGCGTGTAATGATGTTGTTAGTGAGTAAACAAATGGTAGGAGTTGTGAGTGTTGCTGATAGAGAGTACCTGGCATAAAGGGAGTAAAAGAACACAGTGAGAACATTCCGGATGTTCAGCAAGAGTAAAGCTGGGAAATAAGAAGCAGGAGACAGGGTGGGATTAGGGTTACACAAGGGGAGGAAAGTGACATGAGGGGCTGTCCACTGGATTCTAAACCTGAGGTGACCCCTAGAAAAGCCTACATGAGACAATTCCTACATGGAGTTTTGACCTAGCAACAAACATTCAACAGCCACGCAGTGAATCAAGCCTCCTGGCCCCTCATCAAGTTCCCCTAAATCAAATGACCCAAGTTAATGACAAAGAAAATATGATTTCAGATGTAAGAAGAAACTCAGCACCCCTTTTGCATTTCGTTCCCATGTAACCAATAAAACAACTCAAAGCTTGATAGATTCCTACCTGCTGGAATTCTCTTAAATATTTTATTACCTAGTAAGAGCTAAATTCTTCAAACATGTCAGCACCTTAGGAAATGTGACATTATTGGACTGATCTTTCACTACAGCTGACTACTGTGACAAAATATTAGATAAATAGGAAGATATTGGAGGGTATTTAGTGAACTGGAGGACATTGGAAGAATAAGGGAAGAAAGATCTACTTCATACAGAAAGCTCAGCTAGGAGAGTTTAAGTGTTTCAAAAAACCTGTCACAAATTTCAAAACATTGCCTAGTCTTGCTAATTTGTTTTTTTTGTTTTGTTTTGTTTTGTTTTTTGTTTTTTTTTATTTATTTTTGGGACAGACAGAGAGAGACAGAGCATGAACAGGGGAGGGGCAGAGAGAGAGGGAGACACAGAATCGGAAACAGGCTCCAGGCTCCGAGCCATCAGCCCAGAGCCTGACGCGGGGCTCAAACTCACGGACCGCGAGATCGTGACCTGGCTGAAGTCGGACGCTCAACCGACTGCGCCACCCAGGCGCCCCTAGTCTTGCTAATTTGTATTAGCCTGTGACAAATAAAGGCATACAGAGATTCATTTTTTGCACAGCAAGGCTAGGGAGACTCACACGTCATAGTAGGAAATAAACATAGGATAAATGTTGGCAGAAAGCTTTCAATTAGATCAATTTCTTAAAGTGTATTTATTTATTTTGAGAGAGAGAGAGAGAGAGAGAGAGAGAGCGCGCATGTGTGAGTGGGGGAGGAGCAGAGAGAAAGGGAGAGAGAGGATCCCAAGCAGACTGTTGGCACAGAGGTCTACGCAGGGCTGGATCCCATGAACCCTGAGATCATGACCTAAACCCAAATCATGAGTTAGACGTTTAACCATCTGATCCACCCAGGCACTCCTAGATCAGTTTTGTCTGAGATAAAAGCCAAGCTTTCTATAAATTATTTTTATCTACATAGTTTTTTTCCTGTGTGCTCAGGAACAATTAAAATCTGGGACTTTGGCAGTGGGCAGGAGATGAAAATGTTGCCTGAAGGGAAAGACTGGAAGGAGGAAGAGCACTGGCTACGGCGCCTGATTTTCCTGAAAGCTCAGGAAAAACACCAGTACTTGATCCTCACCTTGGAGCACAACGGGAAGATCAAAATGATCCAGGTTTGCAATCTCAGTTTTATATTTGTATCCTATGTGCTCTTCTTGGGGAAATCAATGGAGTCCATGGATGATCCCCATTTCACGCCTCTCTCACCAGTCATCTGAGGATAACATTTCTCCACGAGTCTTCCTAGGAGGCTCCCAATTAAGAGCATCCTTGTCCAGGTCCAAGCAAAGAACAAAAAAGAATAGCTGATCAGCGACAGCATCTCGCCCAGCCAGCATTTGCTGAAGGATTAGTTAGGAGCCCCTGGAGCAGGTATCAGAAAGATGAAACTGACCCACAGCTGCCACCTCAGACATTGTTTATACCCTCGTCTGGGGATAATTCCCTGGCGGAACTGCTCCCCAGCAGTCTCGGTGTAAGGGAGCAATGATTCCCCTGTGTTCTCAGAACTCATAATGCATTCAGCGATGCTCAAGTCACTTTTTCAGTTTGTCACCAAAATTGCTTTGTTTACTTTGAGGTTAACGATGCAATCTGCTCAGGGCCATTTCGGGAGGATTGAGGTAGGCTAATTTATTTTTTCTGCGAGTCTATTACCACCTAAGAATGCTAATGCCTTCTTCATTTTTAAAATGAAGGCTAGATCATTTATCCTGGCTACTGAGTGGATCTCTCTCTGCCTGGAACTCGAGGACTCATTGAATTTATTATTCCCCTTCTGAAAGCTAAAATCAGAAAAAAAAAAATCTTAAATTAGGGAAGCAATCATGAAATTTCAGCATTGATTAAGGTGACTGATGTCCCTGCTGCTGGAAAAAAGGAGTGAAAAACATCCCTGATGCAATATACTCTTCCCATGTTGTCTGAGCAATCCAGATAGCACCATAGAAAGGAATGTTTTAGTTATTATACACTCTACCACATGACAACATAGTGATTTCCCTTCTTTCAATTAGTGCAACTGGCCACCAGTATGCTTTTCCTAATATACAGTGTCTATTATAAACAAGCCTTTTTTAACCATTCCAAAAAAAAAAAAAAAAAAAAAAAAAAAAAAGCCTGGTGCTGTTCCCAAGTAAAAATTGGTTTTGGTTTTATTGCAGCATTGTTCATTTTGATTATTCTGGTTCTTCATGTTTCAAAAATCCATAGACTGAGCTTGATGAAGACTGAAAACCTCTCTTATTCATATTTGTATTCCTGCTCTGCCCCAAGCAGGTGCTGATTAAGGATTGAGAGAATGAAGAAATATAAGAAACCTTTTAGAAGATATGTAATAATTTGTACAAATCTCAAAAATATGATGTTAAGTGAAAAAATTTAAAGAATTCATACAGTTTGATAGCATTTATAAATAGGCATAAAGAAATGTCATTATATATGTACACGTATATATGTACAATAATATGTAATATATGTATATGCAGAATGTACGTATAAGTTTATGTAGAAATATTAAAACTTCCATAACTAACACTGTATTCAGGTTACTAATTACCTCTGGAGAAGGAAGAAGAAACAGGACTATATTAAAGAGATCTAGACAGGATTTAAGATTTGATAAAGCCAGATGGGGGGTACATCATTGTATGTTCTATTTTTCCTATACCTTTAAAACAGCTCAAAATAAAACAGTGAATTGAATTTTTCATATACTCACTGTATTTCTATTGAAGGGTAAGGAAGATGATATGTGCCTTATGGTAATATGGGAGCTGCCCAATGTCATGCCTATGCTACAAAGTGGGATTCACACTGTGCATCTGAGGACATCCCCTCAAAACAGGAGCATGACTATTCCTTTCCCACAAGTCGAGTTGATAGAGAAAAACTTTTCTCAACGTGCTAATGTAAGTTTCATTTCTTCATTTCTTTCCTTTTATTATGGAAAATTATAGACATACAAAAGTAGAGAGAACAATACATTGAACTTCTATGTACTAACATGCAGCTTCAGGAATTATGTGTACATGGCCAAACATTCCTTTTTATTCCTACCACTTCCCACAACCACCACAAAAGAATTATTTTGAAGCAAATCCCAGACATTAGGTCATTTCATCCCTAAATATTTCAGTATGTATCTCTACATGATAATGACTCAAAAAATGGAAGGACATGGTTATTTTTAAGATATCTTCTAAAATAATTTTTAAGAAGTCCTTAATATCATCAAATATTTACACAGTGCTCAAATTTCCTAGATTGCCTCATTTTTTTTATGGCTTACAAGATTCAAATAAGGTCCATTTGTTGCATTTAGTTGATAAGTGTCTTAAATCTCTTTTAATCTATAAACATATTTCCATTTCTCTTTTTCCTTTGCAATTTATCTACTGAAGATAGTAAGAGTTGGTGCCATAGTTTCCCATTTTCTGGATTTTGCTGATTGCACCCCCTGGTGTAATTTAAGGAGTTCTGTCTGTACTTCCTCTAATCTGGCTTAATTGCATGAGCTTTGATTTTTTTTTTAATTTTTTAATGTTTATTTATTTTTGAGAGAGAGAGGCAGAGCATGAGAGGGGGAGGTGCAGAGAGAGAGGGAGGCACAGAATCCAAAGCAGGCTCCAGGCTCTGAGCTATCAGCACAGAGCTTGAGGTGGGACTCGAACTCACAAACCGTGAGATTATGACCTGAGTCAAAGTTGAACGCCCAACCAACTGAGCCACCCAGGTGCCCCTGATTTTTTTTTAATTAGATTCGATAGATTCTGTCATATACTTCCATTAGGATTCACAAAATGGTTGCTTTAAAAATTAATTAGTTAAATTAAAATCTCTAAGAAAGTATTTTTGTGAGGCACTTGTATCTACTCAGTATGGCAGGAGCACGTGATCATTCCTGAGGGGTACAGTGCATGACATGTTTCAGGCTGAAGAACAGAGAACTAAGGAAGCTGCCCTTGTTCCCATAAGGATTCAGATCGATTGATTTTCTTGAGACTTTATCAATCGTGTTTGCTTACTCTAATATTAGCTCAAGCCATTTATACTTTCCAGTTTTTACAAGGATAAGTGGTCAGATGCTAAAGAATGCAAGAAACTGAAAATTATAGAGGGAGCAATTGAAGAAAGCCTTAAGGTTTTACCGCTGTCATTAGTGAAACAAACATAATTTGAGAGAGAATAATATAGCTTGTTTTAAAGAATTTGGAAACTGGGGCGCCTGGGTGCCTAGTCAGTTAAGCGTCCCACTTTGGCTCAGGTCATGATCTCATGGTTCATGAGTTCAAGCCCCACGTTGGGCTCTGTGCTGACAGCTCAGAGCCTGGAGCCTGCTTCGGATTCTGTGTCTCCCTCTCTCTCTGCCCCTCCCCCTCTCATGCTCTGTCTTTCTCTCTCTCTTAAAAATAAATAAACATTAGGAAAATTTTTTTAAAGAATTTGGAAACTATTATTTCATCCTACATGGAGAGATATTGTATTATTTTCCCTCAAATTTAAATGTTAGTTCAGCTCTACAATTCCAATTCCATTCTTGTTAGTTTAAGTGATAAGTAGGTTTCATAGTTTGCTAAAGGACTTGAAATCAAAATATACAGTGACTGTCTCAGGATAACATTACCACATAATGTGTGCCAAAGCTGGAAGAACAGAATGCATCTCCTCAAACACTCATTCTAGTCCCTTTCTTCCAGCTCCACACAATTGGAAACACTAGGTTCAGTTCTTTGTTCCTTGTTTGGAGCTAATGAAAGCTCAACAATGATTAATGCACAGTGAACTAGACCTGATGCAATTGGCAAGTTATTACATGGGTAATGAAAAACGCTTACTTTGGAAAAAATGAGAAAAACTTCTGGAATAAATTATTGAAGTATAATCAAAGTACCTTTATGGTTATAATAAAAATGTAAATTATCTCTGATGTTGAGCCCTTATGTTTTGTATTTATCATAATTAGCATTTATGGCGCTTCTTTTTTGCAACACATTTTTAAATTACTCTATAGACGGAAAGTTTGCAAAAGTCACTTAGGGAAAAAAACTTGGGTTGTGCATGGAAATTATCTTTCTCTAAAACTCTTCCATTTATGAAGGGCTATTTATTGAATACCTACTTTGTATCATGCATTGTTCTCAGCACCAGGATTAACAGGTTGGTGGAGTTTGGTACCTATACCTACTGCACTCTGGCAGCACAGCAGAGAGCTGGGAGGATTAGGTCAGGGGAGTTTCCTAAAAACCATTGCTGAATAGGTCTGAAAGAATTACTAAGATGTAGCTTGGCCCAGATAGGGTATCTAAAAGTTTCCAGCAGGAGTTGAGAAGACAAAGTGAATGCCAAGTGGAGGAGATAAAAAGAAAAATGTCGCAAAAGTAAGAAATTGCATGGTTTGTGAGGAATAACTGCAGGTACCTCAGTGTGGCTGAAAGAAGATGGGGAGTGAGAGAAGATGGTGATGGATAGATAGGTAGGGGCTAGATCATGCTCATGGTGTTAAGGTACTTGAATATTGTATAAGAAATAGCCATTGAAGGGCTTTAAATGAGAAATGACATGATCAAATTTGTGGGTAGCACGTTTGATGCTGCTTTGATGACAGTTTATGGTTTTCTTTTTTAAGTTTATTTATTTATTGGGGAGGAGGGGCAGAGAGAGATGGAGACAGAGAGAATCCCAAGCAGGCTCCACACTGTCAGCGCAGAGCCCAACACAGGGCTCAGTCCCACGAACTGTGAGATTATGACCTGAGCCGAAATCAAGAGTCAGACACTTAACCAACTGGGTCACCCAGGCACCCTTTGATGACAGTTTTGAATAGGACATGATTGCAGGCAGAAGATTCAGGCAATAGGCCACTGTTTTTGGTGAAGGAGATAAGGCCATGATAGGATGGTGGAAGGAGAGGTTTCAAACAATCTTTAGGTGGCAAATGTAGCAGAACATGGACTTCATTAATTAGTGATTGATGTTATGTAGTTGGGAGAGGAGGGTCCTGACAGAAAGGAAGGAATCAAGGACAGCATGGAGCTTCCTACTTGAAAGATGGACTGAGGGGGTGCTACCCAGTGAGCTGTAGAATGGAGTGAAGTAACATACTTGAAGGAGGTGAGAAATTATGCATGTTGAGATACCTGTAACCTTTCTAAGTAATTAAATATGTAACCCCAAAGTTTATGGGAGGGGACTGAAAAGATCATTAGAACACTGAAATTGGAACAATTATTAAAACATAGATGATGAGATTGCCCAGAGGAGTTGGAAAAAAGAAAAAGCCAATGGGCTAGAGCTAAACCCTCAACATATTAATATTTAACAGGTTGGTAGAGTAAGAGGTACCAAGTAGGAAACAGAAAAGGAAGGGTTGTCAGACACAAGCAAAATTAGGAGTCTCATGTCAAAGATGTCAACAGAGTAAGAAGTTTTAGGAAGGAGAGAGCAATTGAGAGTGACAAGAATAATACACCTATAATCTTTTTTTTTTTTTATTTGAGTATAGCTGACACACAATGTTACATTAGTTTCAGGTGCACAACTTAATGATTTGACAGGTTTATACATGATGCTATTTTCACCACAATGTAGCTACAACTGTCCCATTACATTGCTATTACAATATCATCCACTGTATCCTTATGCTGTGACTTACTCATTCCATAACTGGAAGCCTATATCTTCTACTCCCCTTCACCCATTTTGCCCAGTGTCCCACCCCCTTCCTTTCTGACAACGATCAGTTTGTTCTTTGTATTTGTAGGTTCAACTCTGCTTTCTGTTTATTAGTTTGTTTGTTTTTTTTAGATTCCACTTATGAGTGAAATCATATAGTATTTGTCTTTCTTAGTCTGACTTATTTCACCTAGCATAATACCTTCTAGGTCCATGCATTGTATCTCAGATGGCACGATCTCATCCCCTATTTCAATTTTAATTTGAGTATAGTTAACATATAGTGTTATATTAGTTTCAGGTGTACAATACATTGATTCAACAATTCCATACATCACCCAGTGCTCATCACCAGTGCAATCCTTAATCTCCACCACCTGTCTCACCCATTCACCCACCCACCTCCGCTCTGGTGACCAGCAGTGTGTTCTCTATAGTTAAGAGTCTGTTTATTGGTTTCTCTCTCTCTCTCTCTCTCTCTCTCTCTCTCTCTCTCTCTCTCTTTTTCCCCCTTTGCTTGTTCATTTTCTTAAATTCCACATAAGAAATCATATGGTATTTGTCTTTCTCTGACTGACTTATTTAGCTTAGCATAATACATTCTAGCTCCATCCAAGTCATTGCAAATGGCAAGATTTCATCCTTTTTTATGACTGTGTAATATTCGTGTGTGTGTGTGTGTGTGTGCACGAGCACTCATGCATGCACACAGGTACACATATGTATGTATACACCACATCCTCCTTATCTATTTGTCTATTGATGGATATTTAGGCTGCTTCTATATCTAGGATATTGTAAATAATGCTTCCATAAGCATATGAGGTACATATATCTTTTCAAATTAGGGGTTTTATTTGGTGTGAGGGGTAAATACCCAGTAGTGGAATTATTGGACTATATGGTATTTCAATTTTTAATTTTTTGAGGAACCTCCATACTATTTTCCAAAGTGGCTGCTCCACTTTATATTCCCATCAATAGGGCATGAGGATCCCTTTTTCTCCACATCATCACCAACATTTATTTGTTTCTTGTCATTTTGATTTTAGCCATTCTAACTGGTGTGGAGCAATATCTCATTATGGTTTTGGTTTGCATGTCCCTGATGATGAGTGATGTTGAGCATCTTTTCCTGTGCCTGTTGGCCATCTGTATAATAGACCTCTACTTTATTTAGATGTCACTCTTCTATGTTCCTAGAAAGTCTTATACATGCCTCCAATACAGCACTTTTAAATTGTACAGGGCTTTATCTTAATACTTTCATGATATGATAAGTTTTGTCCAGGTCACAGACATTCTGTTTGACTTTGTATTTCAGGAACCTAACAGCAGGTGTCCAACAAATAGTTGAAGCAACAATTGAAGAGTGCCAAATAGCACTGGCAATAGAGAGTGCTTAGTGATAAATAGAAAAAGTTTTCATAGAGAAGTATGGAGCAGAAGCCAAACAGTGAGTGAAGGGAAAGTCGTAGGGAGGATCAGCCAATATAGAATATTTTTAAGAAGATTGAAGGAAAGAGAAGGAAGGCAAGGGAATCTAATGGTTGGTATGCCAGGGAAGAATAAGTCAAGTCTGGGAAGAAGGAGCCAGTAGTTGAGGAGTATATTTTGTTGTTTTAATGAGTTCAACTAGTTAAAACAAACAAACAAAAAAAAACTTTAATGCAAAATTAAATCTATTTTACTAAATTTCATGCTCTAAATTTAAAAAAAATCATAATGAGACATTTTGTTTTAATGGTAGAATAACAAACTGTACACATAGCATTTCTGCTGTGGTTAGATACTGTGTTCATGATGGTCCATAAGTCTTTTTGCTTCCTTCTTCAGAATCCTGCCATCAGTATGGAAGTGAACTGCATTGATTTATTGCAAGTAGAAGGATATAATTTGATAGTTGCTGGAACCTTAAATGGTGTGATTATTTTATGGAATTTTGTAAACTCTACTGTCAAAGAAGTGTAAGTTGCATCTTTAAACAATATAAAAGCTGTACTGCAAAAGAGCCAAAATAACATTCAATACTTTTTTATTTTTTAAAATTTTTAATGTTTCTTTATTTTGGGGGGGGGGAGACAGAGAAAGAGGGGGGCACATAATCTGAAGCAAGATACAGACTCTGAGCCTTCAGCACTGAGCCCGATGCAGTGCTCAAACTCATGAACTGTGAGATCATGACCTAAGCCAAAGTCGGGCACTTCATCAACTGAGCCACCCGGGTGCCCCACATTCAACATGTTTTTAAAAACAATAAATCAGTGGTATAACAGCGGTGATGCTCTCAAGAGAGGCTTTTCTGGAAGTTACATTCATGAGATTTGTTCTGTATGTCCAAATCCCAGAGTAATAATAGGAATAATAAAAGGAAATAATAATAATAATAAAAGGAAACTTAAGTATTCATATTCCCAAGTCCCTTGACTTTCACTCTTCTCCCTCTAGTACATACTTTCATGTGTGATCCTGTCCTAATTTATAACCTACATAAAAAGTTAAAATATGTATATATTTTAAATTTTCGTAATGTTTATTTATTTTTGAGAGAAGACAGAGAGAGACAGAGTGTGAGCGGGGGAGGGGCAGAGAGAGGGAGACACAGAATCCGAAGCAGGCTCCAGGCTCCGATCTGTCAGCACAGAACTTGATGTGGGGCTTGAACCCATAAAACCACAAGATCATGACCTGAGCTGAAGTTGGACACTTAACCGACTGAGCCACCCAGGCACCCCTAAAATATATGTTTTAAACGCTAATCTCCCTAAAGCTTTAAACACACATATCTGGCGATGACCATCTGGGTCACCAGCAACACCCTGAAAGACCAAAACTGTGTCCCAGTCTTCCCCATTCCCATGCATCTCCTTTTCCTGTATTCCCAGTGATACCACCATCTGCTTAGTCACCTCAAATGGTGAGTAGCATTCTACATGGGTTTTCTTTTTATTCACCACTGCAATGTGTACAGTGCATTATAGGTCAATGCTAACACGGGGGTGGCATATGCAATTAAATAAATAGATCTCAACCAATCAGATATGCCCTGCACCATAGCCAAAAGCTTTACCCATTCCCTGCTATCCATTTCTAAATATTCTTACCTTTGACTGTAAAGAAAGTAATGTAACATTGGATTATTTGCTACGGATAGGTTGTAAATAACAAACTCTCCCCAGTTCTGTAATTGGGCCATAAGCAAGGGCCATGTGTAAACATCCTGTATCAAGGGAACTCGCAGTGTTTTACTTTGAGGTACAAGGCGGTCAAGAACCTTAGTGAATGGATAAAAATAACATCAAGTCTATCTAAGCATTCAGAGGAAGGAAAGAGGGGGAAGAGCATTAGAAAGGACAAGAGGAAAGAGGAAAACAGAAGAAACCTCTGCTTCTCTATTCACAGTGCCTTAAACACTCCTGGTCCATCTGGACCCCAGGCCCCTTTCCAGTGTAACTCTGAGCCTTTACCTTTAACCAACGTTTGACAGGACATAGTCCTCTCTTGTTTGGATCCTGGATTTGTTCTCCTTTGAACCGTTCGTTGACTTCTCCCTCTGTACCTCAGCCAGTGTTCTCTTGGGTCCTGCCCTCGAATCCCTGTCACTCTCCTGTTCCTTCCTCTCAACACTTGCCCTTGGGCTTTCTCATGACTGTAGACTTGTCACTTGATACCCATATCAATATGCACTGTGTGGTTCTTCAGTCTCTTATTAAAGCAGTTCTCATGCTGTGTCAGCTTGTGCGTGACTCACTACAAAAGGAAAGCAGAGAGACTGTAGTCCTGCTTCCACAGCATCAGGAGGGAAGCTCTCCTGAGACTATTCCCAACTTGAAGGAGGAGATGCTCCTTGTTGAAGTGCTAGTATTTTGCAAAGCGATGAATGTGAATACAGCACTCAGTCAGAGGAAAGTAACGGTATGGTGAGCCATACATCATGTTCCCTTCCCATGAGAAGATGATTATACACAAGTAAGTGACTTAGAATCACTTTAGTATTTTGCAAAACATACAATTTAGTACACAACTGTCTAATGTAACTTGGGCCCAGCTTTCAAAAGGCTCTAAAGTTGAAAGTGGTTTCCATATTCATGGTGGAAGCCGTCTCTACCTCTGCTCAAATTTGCCTAAGATCCCTTCACCAGTCAGGAGACCTGGCCTTTCTCTTCCTGTTCAAAGTCTCATGCTTTTTGGGGGGCCCAAACTGGAAATTTGCCACTCCACTTACTCAGAGTAGAATTCTATTCTTCAAACTTTCTGAAACTTCCAGGAGGTTATATGTAAGTCCACTTTGACGTATTAGTAGAAGGCTAGACCTGCTAATTGGATTAAAAGACTTTTAAACACTGAGTTGGTCATGTGGTTACACAGGGCTTTATTAAGGGAGATAGGTTCCAACTCTACCCCTCTAGGTTTTCTCTTTATGTTCAGTGATACCAGCATTGCAGGAATTGATTAGTTCTTCATGGGATGTATAAGTAATGCAAGTTGCCTAACTTGTAAATGTTTATCATGTAAATGTATGCTTCACTCCCAGGTACAGACCTGAAAATTGCTTCAAGGTGGACCCTGATTTGGATCCCAAACGCTTTAGAATCAATGACATACTGTTCCTCTTTCGACCGCCTGAATGTGCAAGGTAACTCAGTACTTACTGATGAAGAAATACTGTCTGGGACTTATGCGGGTGATGTAAAAAGAGTTCTCCTTATCCCAGCACTAAGGAAGGTACAATTGAGGGAAGACATAAATTGGGTATGCTACTTGGCTTAAGCTTTCTTCCCTGCTACTATCTTTTGTAGGTAGGTGGTCCTCTGGGATCTGATTTGCTGTGTGGGGTTCTCATTTCCCTTACCATGTCAGCCTCACAGCGATCTCTACACTAGTAGAAGAGGTAGAAAATGCCCACTTGACCACACTTGTGGCCAGAATAAGGAAGGACTTGCAGGGCAAATTTAAACCTATAGCAGAAGGTTTCATATGACATCTGCTAAAATGGAGCCATCTCCATTCATTTCTGAGGGGAAGGATATTGTTTTCTAAATATTTAAGAAAAACTATTTTTTCTGTCTAGATGCGCTTCAGAGTTCTGATTTTCAGGCAACATGTAATGGGAAAGGAAATGAGAAAGCAAAGGCTTCCATGTTGGTTTTGAGTCACCCAGCAGTGAGCAAGAATGTACCACCTTCCCTACCCCTTGACTTGAAATTGTCTTAACTGAGACTATTTTGAAGACTTGTTCCATATCAGTGCCCTCACTGGAACCTAAGTCACTTTCCAGTTCACTCCAGCAGAGCACGGCCGAGACAACCAGGCTAGAACTGGGGATTGCAGAGCAGAGCAGGGGTTAGCCAGGCTTTTCAGGGGCCCACCCCCCAACACTGCTTCTGCCATTTCAGTGTCAGCTCCTGGGAATACATCTAGCCCTGAGCAGTGGTACAGGGCATATTTTTATTTCCCAGACCCAGGCAACATTAAATCTTAATTACTGAGGCTCCCCAACAGCATCTACCAAAACCAGACAGATGAACATTTGTAACCCAAGATAGAAAGTATGATTTGTTTCTTGAGTGGCTCAGTATCCATAGATGATGAGAGAAGTAACCTACTGAAATTAAAGCAGAAAAGAGCACACTTTGTGTAGGATAGAATATCTTAACTTTCCTTCCTTGGGCTTTTCCCTCTTCCTGTAGGAGATCAAGTCAGGATTCTGTGTGCTCCTCATCACAATGTGATTCTAGTAAAGGTCCACAGAGTAGCAAGGTAAGCAACAAATAGAAAGAGTATGTCTTCCTGTTATATCCAATGTTGGTTTAGAAATAGTGATTGGCCCCACTTGAGATGCTCTTTTGAGAGAAGGTCAAGGTGGAAAAACTGTGTGTACATGCATGTGTAAAATCTGTTTTGTTTTGTATTTTCAAGGTTTTCATATCTGAAAATAAACCATACATATAAATAAAATACATTACATATGCTATCTTTACATTTCTGAAATAATAAATCAATTTTAGACAACCTCTTTTGCTAAAAAGTATTACATACATTACACAGGGAAGAGACGACACACAGAGTAATACTGTGGTTTTCAAACTCTGTTCTCAGTCCATAGATTTGGCACATTACATCTCTAGTAGGATTTTGTTTTATTTTGTTTGAATAGTTTTTATGTTTATTTATTTTTTGAGAGAGAGAGAGAGAGTTGGGGAGGGGCAGAGAGACAGGGAGACAGAGAATCCAAAGCAGACTCCAGGTTCTGAGCTGTCAGCAGAGCCTGACCTGATGGGCTCGAATTCATGAACCATGAGATCATGACCTGACCCGAAGTTGGATGCTTAACGAACTGAGCCACCCAGGCTCCCCTCTAGTAGGATTTTGTTTTAAAGGAAACTTTTCCCTGGAAAAATTATTTTAAAATGACTAGCATGATGAAAAGAATAAACTCACAAGGATGTAAGAGTCAGACAGACTTGTACTTCAATCAGGTGCTCTGATTAGCTTTAGAGACATCACCTAATCTCTGAGTTTTGTTTCTTTATCAAATAAAGTCTAATTCACATGGTTGCTAATAGAATTGGAGATCATGTACACCAAGAACATGGCATGCATTACACACATAATTGCTCTCATTGTTATGCCCTCCCTAAGCCACTAGAATGTTGTGTTACAGATACCATATTTATGAACATGACAATCTCTGCAATATACTTTTTAAAATAATTAATTCAAAAACAACTTCAGGGGTGCTTGGGATAGCTCAGTCAGTTGAGTGTCAGACTCTTGATTTTGGCTCAGGTCATGACCCCTTAGTTGTGGAATCAAGCCCCACATTGGGCTCTGCACTTAGCATGCAGCCTGCTTAAGATTCTCTCTCTTTCTCTCTGCCCCTCTTCCCCACTCTCTCTCCTTCTCTCTCTCTCTCTCTGAAATAAAAAAATAAAATAAAATAAAAACTTCAAAAAGAATACTGAGAAATGTAAAATTAACAGAGAACAAACTGATGGTTGCCAGGGGGAGAGGATGAGGGATGGGCAAAATAGGTGCAGCGGAGGGGGAGTTACAGGCTTCCAGTTATGGGGTGAATAAATCCCAAGAAAAAAGATATAGATAGAGCATAGAGAATATAGTCGGTACAGCAACAGCATTGTATGGGGACAGATGGTAGCTACACTTGTGGTGAGCATGGCATAACTTAAAGACCTACCCAATTGCTGTGTTGTACACCTAAAACTAATGGAACGATGTAACATTGTGTGTCAACTATACTCAAATGTTTAAAAATTTAAAAAAAATGTAAATGCACCTGAAGAATCTAACTCATCCAGTACATCTCATTTCCTTACAATGTCACGGAAATGCCTTCTCTTTTTCTCCCCTAATTCAGGGAAGCAAACAGAGCATACATGACACTGAGGTTAAACGTAAGTATGAAATCACCTCTCTTTCTTATAACAATTTCATGTTACAGGAGTTCGGGTTCTAGAATAGTCTTATGAATATACATTATATCCTTTCTGTGGCTAAATGTTAAGGAGGTGGTATAAGATTCAGTAGTCTAAGAGGCAGAATTTCCATTATGATGATGCTGTTTTAAATACTAATTCTAGATTTTTAAAAATCCAATGCATTACTGAGCTTCTTAGTCTTGAGTCCATTTTCCTAAAACTTATACTAGATTCATAAGCCATTTGGGGTGTGTAAGACTTACACTGGGTATATATCTAGTTTTAGCTGTTATATACAATGTGGAGGCTTTTGTAATAAGATGAAAAATAATTTCTTCCCCCCAGTGATCTAGGATTCCATTTGTTAATGCTTTTTTTTGTTCTCTGCCCTGAGTGAAGTTATCTGAGGTTGAAAAAAATATTCTAGGAAAAAGAATGTGTTGTCTTACTATTTTCCTACCTGGCTCCTCTTTTATGTTCTATAAAATTTGTAATTCCAAGTATTGCAAACACCCATGGTAGCTCGTTAACTTTCCTGTAGGTGAACAAACTGATGTCACAATGGGAGAGCAACATCCAGTGGACAAAAAACATCCTGGAGGCACCAATTTAATAGAAGCTCAGCCCCCTATCATTGTCAGTGCTCATGAGGATGGACATCTTCGTTTGTGGACTATGGAGGTGATGGGACCCATTGTTTACCTGGAACAGCAGAGAATGAGAAAGATAAAAGTATTGTGGAATGAATCCTAGCCTTCTAAGGTTCCAGAGAACATCCAATTCTAGTATTTTTCAACCTTATAACAAATTGTGGTTCCTCAGCCTTCTCACTGAAAGTGCAACTCAAACATTACAATAGAACAGTTCTGTAACTCGGGTCAAATGATCAAAACTCCTAAGTTAACTATTTCAAATCTTTCTTTTCTTTAAATTGAGCTATGAGTACATGCCGCTAACTATTTCATTGGATATTTAAATAACATTAGAGGATATTAATTACAGTAAAAGAATATTACAGTAAAAGAATATAAGAACACTCAAATATTGAGTATGTATAAATTTTTAGTTATCTAAACTATTGGAAGAAGTTATTACATTGTACTGAGTGTCCTTAAGTATTTTACAATGAAAAAATAGCTTTTATTTCCCAGAAGATTTTAAATGACTTGGAGCGGAGGGTGGCAGAGTTTAAAACTAGGAAGACAGAAATGATGGAAGGAAGGATCTTGATGGAAGGTGCTGATAACAATGAAATCAGTAGAGAGGCAAGAAATCACTAGAGAGGCAAGTGAGAAAAGAGCCACCATTTTGTATGGCAGATAGTGAGACCCAGTGACACAGAATAGTGCAGGCGTCTACTGGGTAAAATGTCCAGGTCTGTCAATAGATCTTAGCGTGTAAGTGGGAAAATCTTGGTTTGAAAATACAAACTTTTTGAAACAATTTTTAAATTTCATTTTAGAGAGAGAGAGAGAGAGACAGAGCAAGTGGGGGAGGGGGAGTAGGTAGGGGGAGAGAGAGAGAATCCTAAGCAGGCTCACATCCAGCACTGAGCCTGATGTGGGGCTCGATCTCACGTCTGTGAGATTATGACCTGAGCTGAAATCAAGAGTTGGTCACCACCCAGGCGCCCCAAAAATACAAACTATCATTAACAACTTTTCCTGAGAGTATCTTGGTATTGGAGCAATGCCTTTTTTTTTTTGTTTTTTTCTGACAGAGAAATAAGAGTGACAGAAGGAAGATTATACCCAAATAAATCTCAGGAAGTGATTAGCAGACTCAAATTCTCTCTTCTTTTTTTTTTGATGTTTATTTATTTATTTTGATGAGTGGGGGGAGCACAAGCAGGGGAGGGGCAGAGAGAGGGAGAGAGAAAGAATCCCAAGCAGGCTCTATGCTGTCAGTGCAGAGCCCCATGTAGGGCTGGATCCCAGGAACCATGATATCATGACTTGAACCAAAATCAAGAGTCAGATGCTTAACCAACTGAGCCACCCAGGTGCCCTATCAAATTCTCTGTTCTGGGGTGCCTGGGTGGCTCAGTCGGCTGAGCATCCGACTTTGGCTCAGGTCACGATCTCGCAGTTGGCAAGTTCGAGCCCCTCATAGGGCTCAGTGCTGACAGCTCAGAGCCTGGAGCCTGCTTCAGATTCTCTCTCTCTCTCTCTCTCTCTCTCTCTCTCTCTCTCTCCGCCCCTCCCCTGCTCATACTCTGCCTCTCTGTGTCTCAAAAATAAAATAAAAATTAAAAAAAAAATTTAAATCTCTCTTCTGAAGCAGGGATGTTTATTGTCTAAGTGAGGCAGTGCTTGTGGAAAATCCTTCCTGGTGCTGACTTATCCTAAGCACTGAAAAATAATCTGCTGAATTTGAATCTCCTACAATCTCTTTATCTTGCACCAATTTTCAAAATAGATATGTCTGAAAACGTAAGTGCAATATTACTGGTTGAGATACACTTAAACAAGTGAGATACACTTAAACCTGAAAAGAATGTTTGTTTAGAAGGGGAATATGTACCTGGAAAAGAGGTCTGAGGAAGTTCATGGAAAGGGTCATGGAAGTGCAAGAAACAACCCCCAAGAATAGAAGTGGTCTGTAATAATCAGAGTTTAGATGCTCTTAATAGTTGTTACAGCTTTATGAATATTTAATTTCAAGGAAATAAGTCCCTTCAGATAGTTTCAAATTGTTTTTATTACAAAGAAGAGAATCATGTTGCAGTAGTAGAGATAATTTTTTAGATGGATTATTTATAGAGAAATTCAACTCTGAGATTAATATTTTATAGAATTTATTATACTTCATTCAGGGAAAGCTACTGAAAGATATGCTGCCTTTCACAAAACATTCTGCCATTTCTCTGACATCGCTGTATACTGATCCATGTACCAGGATACTTCTGACTGGAAATGTGGGTAAGTCATGCTTAGGTAGTCGTCTACAGGTTGCTCCATAACCACATGACATAAAGATGGAGGTAGGAAAATACATGACATTTGTTGAGACAAAAGAAAGAAAAAGAAGGATGCTGAAGCAGGAGAGAGTGTTATGAATAGCTTGCTGAATAAAGAGAATAATGAATGAATAGAGCAATGAATAGAACCTATTCCATTCTGAGGTCTTTACTTAGAGTGAGACAATCTTTTTTTTCCCATCTTTAAATGGGGTACACAGTTAAGCGTCTGACATTGGCTCAGGTCATGATCTCACCATTCGTGAGTTCGAGCCCCACGTCAGGCTCTGTGCTGACGGCTCAGAGCCTGGAGCCTGCTTTGGGTTCTGTGTCTCCCTTTCTCTGCCCCTTCCGTGCTGATGCTGTCTCTCTCTGTCTTTCAAAAATAAATAAACATTGAAAAAAAAATTTTTAATGGGGTACAGAACTACCTGTTCTCTTACCTTACATATTGGGAAGAATGTAAAGTTTTCATTTTCCATCTTGAATAGGTTATGTTGTATTTATCTCATAAAGGGAGTAACAGCATTAATTAGGAAGGAGAGGGATTCTTTGCTCTCATTAGGGGATTTTGTATTGATTGTTAGAACTCATACAGTTGGTTTTTCTTCTTTGATGTCACAAAATTCTTTTTTCTAATGCTTTATTTCCTTTCTTTCATCTTTTTAACTAATCATGAATTATCTTTCTTTTCATCTACTTTAAAAGATTATGTGAGTGTGTGAATGAGCATTCCTAGTGTAAAAACATTTTTAAGTTTTAGTAGTGTTCACTTTTAAGTTTTTCCAAAAAACAGACAAAACTAACCAGTTTGTTAGAATTTAGACTGAAACAGCATCTTTTCAGTTAAACAAAAGCTTAGCCCACTTTACTCTTGCTTTTCTTCTACACCCACCCCTTCACTTATCATTTGCTACTGTAACCTTGATATTTGCATTCGGGTACTGCTATTACATTCATATTTAAATTTTAGGGGCACCTGGTGGCTCAGTAGGTTGAGCCTCCGACTTAGGCTCAGGTCATGATCTTGTGGGTTTGAGCCCTGTGTTGGGCTCTGTGCTGACAGCTAGGAGCCTGGAGCCTGCTTCAGATTCTGTATCTCCTTCTCTCACCTCCCTCCCCTGCTTGTGCTCTCTCTCTGTATCTCAAAAATAAATAAATGTTAAACAAAAAGTAATAATATTTGTTTTACACCTTTTCTTGAAAGAACATTGTTCTCATTTCAAAACTTAGTCTATGAATCAGTTTGTACCTTCAATTATTTCAGTCTTCCGGAGATTGTACAAAATTTTCAATTTTAATGAAGTACAGTTTACCAATGGTTTCTTTCACAGATTGTGCCTTTGATGTTGTTTTTAAAAAGTCATTGCCAAACCCAAGGTTTAGATTTTCTTCCAGTTTTATAGTTTTGCATGTTACGCTTAGAGTTGTTTTGATCTGGGTTTTTTGGCTTTTAGAATTTGGTGGGAAAAGTGTAACGTGCATTTCCAAATTGAGAGTTTTTATCATGAATGGGTATTGAATTTTGTCAACTGCTTTTTCTGCATCTATTGTGATCATGTGATTTTTTTCTTCTATAGCCTGTTGATAGGATGGATTACATGAAATGATCTTCAAATGCTGACCATTGTGTATAATTCTTTTAATATGCTTATATTTTGATGGGGATTTTTGCATCTATACTCATAGCAGCTATTGGTTTATAGCTTTCTCATAATATCTTTGGGTTTGGTATTAGGGTGTGCTGGCCTCATTGAACAAGTTAGAAAGTATTCCCTTTTACTTTTATATTCTGGAAGAGTTTGTACATAATTGGTAAGATTTCTTACTTAAATGTGTGATAGAATTCACCATTAAACTCATTTTGACGCAGTGGTTTCTGTTTGGGAAGATTATTAATTAATTTCCTTAATAATATAGACCTGGGGTACCTGGGTGGCTCAGTCAGTTGAGCGTCCTACTCTTGATTTCAGCTGAGATCATGATCTCACAGTCCGGTTCATGGGCCTATATTGGGCACCACACTGACAGCATGAAATTTGCTTGGGGTTCTCTGACCCTCTCCCTCTGACTCCCTACCCCATCCATAAATAAATAAATAAACATTTTAAAAAAATAATATAAGCCTATTCATATTATCTGTTTCTTCTTGGGTGAGCTTTGACAGATTGTGTCTTTCAAGGAATCAGTCCATTTTATCCAGGTTATTAAATTTGTGGGCATGGAATTCATAGTATTCATTTGTATCCTTTTAATTCCCATGAGATCTTTTTTTCTTAGTTAGCCCGGATAGAAGTTTGTCAATTTTGTTGATCTTTTTAAAGAACCAGCTTTTGGTTTTGTTGATTTTTTTCTATTGAGTTCCTATTTTTAGTTTCATTGATTTCCGTTCTGATTTTTACTTCATTTATTCTGCTTACTTTGGTGAATTTGTTTGTTTTTTTTTTTAATTTCATTCTAAAAGAGAAGTTTAGATTATAGATCTTCCTTTTGTTTCTAATATTTGCTCGTAAATTGCCCTGTGAGCACTGTTTTTGCTGCTTCCCTCTAATTTTGATGTCATATTTTCATTTTTATTTAGTTCAAAATATTTAAAACTTTCTCTTGAGATTTTTTTCTATGATCTATTATTTAGAAGTATGTTGTCTCATCTCTAATTATTTTGGGATTTTCCAGCTCCCTTTCTCTTGATTTCCAATTTCATTCCATTGTAGTCTGGGGACATACACTATATGATTTCTCTTATTTCAAATTGGTTAAGATATAATTTATTGCCCAGAATTTGGTCTATCTTGGTGAATGATAGCTTGAGATTAATATGGGTTTTGCTGTGTTTGGATGCAGTAGTCTATAGATATCAATTATATCTAGTTGAATGATGGTGTGATTAAGTTCAACTATGTCCTTACTGATTTTCTGCCCCCTGGGTCTGTCCATTTCTGATAGATGGGTGTGAAGTTTCCAACTATAACAGTGTATTATCTATTTCTCCTTGCAATTCTATCAGTTTTCAGCTGCATATCTTGATACTGTGATGTTAGGCACATACATGTTTTTCTTTTAATTTTTAATGTTTATTTTTGAGAGAGAGAGAGTGGGGGAGGGGCAGAGAGAGAAGGAGACACAGAATCCAAAGCAGGCTCCAGGCTCTGAGCTGCCAGCACAGAGCCTGATGCAGGGTTCAAACTTACCAACCGCGAGATCATGACCTGAACCAAAGTCCGATGCTTAACTGACTGAGCCACCCAGGTGCCCCGGCACATACATGTTAAGGATAGTTATGTCTTCTTGGAGAATTGCCCCTTTATCATTATGTAATGCCTTTCTTTATCCCTAATAATTTTTCTTACTCTGAAGTCTTCTCTGAAACATAGATGCTCTTCCTTTCTTTTGATTTGCATTAACATGGTAAGTCGTTCTCTATCCCTTTACTTTTAGTCTACATGTATCCTTATATATAAAGTGGATTTCTTGTAAGCAACATATAATTGGGTGTTGTTTTTTAATCCATTCTGACAATCTCAGTCTTTTAAGTGGTTTACTTAGACTGTTGACATCTAAAGTGATTTTTGATATAGATCTACCATATTTCTTATCGTGGTCTATTTATTCCTCGTTTTTGTTCTTATTTTTGTCTTTCACTCTTTTTCTGCCTTTTGTGGTTTTAAGTGACCTTTCATATTATTCTACTTTCTCTTAGCATATCAATTATGTATCTTTTTAAAATTTTTTGAATGGTTTCCCTAGAGTTTGCAATATACATTTACAACTAATTCGTGTCAAACAAGTCTACACCACCTCCCTGGTAATATGAGTACCTTATAATAACAAAATATTCCTAATTTCTTCTTGTGTCACTACTGTCATTCAGCTCAAGTACCTATAAGTTACAATTGTCAAATACATTGTTGCTATTATTGCTTTAAATAAATTGCTTTTACTTTATCTTCATTTATTCCTTCTCTTATGCTCTTCTTTTCTTTATATAAATCTGAATTTCTTACCTATATCATTTTCCTTCTCTCTTAAGAACTTCTTTTAATACTTCTTGCAAGGCAAGTTTACTAGCAACAAATTGTCTCCGGTTTTGTTTGTCTGGGAAAGTCACCTTTCTCCTTCACTTTTGAAGGACAGTTTACAAGGGACATAATGCTAGGTTGATGGTTTTTCTCTCAACACTTAAATATTTCATTCCATTCTCTTCTAACTTTAATGGTTTCTGAGAAGTTAGATGTAATTCTTATATTGTTCCTTTATAGATAAGATATCCCCCCCCACACCGGTTTCTTTCAAGATTTTTTTTCTTTCTGCAGTTTGAATATGCCTAGATGTAGTCCTTTTTGCTTTTTTAAAATAATTTTTTAATGTTTATTTATTTTTTGAGACAGACAGACAGACATGTGCGGGGGAGGGGCAGAGAGAGAGTGAGACACAGAATCCAAAGCAGGCTCCAGGTTCTGATCCAGATTCAGCACAGAGCCCGATGTGGGGCTTGAACACACAAACTGTGAGATCATGACCTGAGCCAAAGTCAGACATTTAGCCAACTGAGCCACTCAGGCACCCTGTTGCTTTTTTTTAAATCTAGTTTTATAACTATCATGTGGATTGTAGGATGATTATCTCTCTAATGGTTTGGATTCCATTTGGTAGTGTTGTTTTCATTCCTATTTCATCTACCCTGACATCGAGAGGAAATTTGACTTTGAGCATACATGGCAACAGTAAGTCACAATGAGGTTGCCATATATCAGAATTCCTACGTATAAGTGATATAATTTTTTTTCTTTCATTTCTGGTTTTTCAGATTCTATTTTATTTACCATTATAAATGCCTAAGTCAAATTAATTTGGCGGGCTGGATAGTATGTGCTTAGACAAAAAGGATACCTAACTAAAGATTCCAATGCTTACATTTTCTACAGAAGGACATGTTATCCTTTGCAGCATTAGTTCCTTCCTGGATTCACCTCACAATGAAAAGGTAGGAACTTTAGTTTTAGTTTAATTCATGAACCAGAAACTGACCATTTTTCTGTGCTAGACACCACAAAAGATAGAAATGCAAGCCAAGACTTCCTACTCTGGAGTCATATATAATACTATTGAATCTTAACAGTATTTTATCTTGATGGGCACTGAGAAATGTATAGAGTTGTTGAATCATTATATGGTACACCTGAAACTAACATAACAGTCTATGTTAATTATACTTGAAGTAAAAAAAAAAGAAAAAAGAAACAAGCTACATGCCAAATAATAATGGTTTACTGGTGAAAAGAAAGAATGAGTGAGTGAGTGAGTGATCTAGCCACTGGCCACATTACATCATCTTCATGTTTTGATTTATTTGAGAGAATCTATGTAGAAACCCAGAGCTTAAAAAAGTTCACAAATCATCTAGTCCTCCACAGTCAGTTTATATATATGACATAACTTTACAGAAAGAGATGCTATTAAGAGACTCTTAAAAACTGAGAAAAAACTGAGGGTTGATGGGGGGTGGGAGGGAGGGGAGGGTGGGCGATGGGTATTGAGTAGGGCACCTTTTGGGATGTTATATGGAAACCAATTTGACAATAAACTTCATATATTGAAGAAAAAAAAGAAAAATAAATAAATAAATAAATAAATAAATAAATAAACATTTAAAAAAAAAAAACAGAAAGAGATGCTATAACTTTTCCTTACAGGCCTAATCTAGTGCCCAACCATTGGGGATGAAAAATACAGCATAGGGAATATAGTCAATAACACTGCAATAACATGTTATCATGCTATCAGGGTGAGCACTGAGTAATGTACAGTATGTTGTCCACTTGAAACTAACATAACGTTACATGCCAACTATACTTGAATTTTAAAAAAAGAAACTCTTCCTCACATCTAGTCTAAGTCTTCCTTGTGATTCAAACATATTTTATGCTCTTTTTAGAGTGAACGCAATGTAAATGTCACCATCCTTATTTAAAACCACCTGAATATGAACTTTTTGTGTCAATGTGGATAAACAAATATGCCTACATCTATTATAAAGACTCAACTTGACTAATTAAAAGTTACAGCAAGGAAGCACTATTTTACCATAGACTTATTTCTCTTTAAGGTCATATTTTAAATCTAAAACGTAAATAAATAGTATTTCTTTTACTATTATTTTCCTATGGTTACATAGATTAAGATTGGATTCCTTGCAGAGTGTCACAGAATGGTACTGTTTCAAACCTTATTTCAGTTGATCCATAGAATTTTCTTTTTGTTTCCAAGAACCAATGATGGTTTTCTAATGTTCAGATGTTTATTTTTCCTATGATTATCTCCACTTTGCAGAGGGGAAATCAGAGACTGTCTTGCCTTAACTCCATGTAGACAGTTAATGACTTAGTCAGGACTAGAGCCAGGCTTCTTGTCCTCAAGTCTAGTGTTTTTTCCATATATAACACTCACTGCTATCAGATAGAAAACAACGTTCAAACAACTTGTGAAGCACAAAGTTTCACTTATCAACAGGTATAAATGGTCTGAAATCAAGTCATGTTGTGAGCAGAACAAAACAAATGACATGCTTGAACCATATATAAGTGGAAAGTTATCTGTTCCCCCTTAATTTTGATGACTATCATATATTGTTATTAATTTTAAGGCACAAAAGTATGACCCAAAAACCTTACAGTTTTGCAAATGAACTTTCTATAAACTGGGATACAAGACCTTATAAAATTTAGAGAAAATCTTAAAAACAAAGTTATAAAATAATATTGAATTAAACTATCAGTGGAATTTATTTTAAAGCATTTTCACCAATTTACAAAAGCAAAGATTTATTTTAATAACTTACTTGAAATTACTCCATATTCAATGTCATTTCAACCTTTTTCTGTATTTTGGCAATGTATTTTTTCCACTTTGTACATGGCTACCTATATACAACAGAATCCCATTATAAGATGCCTCATTATTACACAGATTAATATATATCATGAATTAAATCAGGTTCAGTTATAGATTACAACTAGTTACAATAAACACCTAATATGTCAGTGCAAACACCTAATATGTCAGTGCATACATCATAATCTGCTTCTCTTGCAACATCACTATTAAAAAGATGCTCTATATAATATAGATATTCTAAGAGATAGGATAGTCAAAACCTGTCCACAGGAAGAGAAATCATACATATGATAATATACATTTGTCTACAAAAAAAAAAGTCTTAGAGCAATGTTTTCCTAAATACAGGTTATAACCCACTAGTGGGTTATAAAACCAGTGTAATGAGTGGTGACCAGTATTTTAATTTAAAAGGGGAATGAAATGCAATAGAATAGAATAGATGATATCAGTGTGCATTGCACATAGTAAGGTTAAGAATCTGAAATGTGTCCGGTATGCACGTGCAGATATTATATCTGTTGACATCTGTAAAATGTCTTTCTTACTATAGATATGGCCCATAGTAGAGAAACACTTGCCTAAGTGAATCCAATCCCAAAGCAGAGAAAGAACCCTTGGATAACAAGCTATTATTGAATAACTATGAGACAATAAGAAGTAAGAGAATGCAGATTTCACCCTGGTTGTCTAAGAACAACTAGAGGGGATTGAGTCAGAAGGTCAATAAATTTAGGAGGAATTGTGTCTGAACTTTGTTCAAGTCTAAATGAATAGGAGACTCATAAGAAAACTCCAAGCTGCCAGAATTCTGGCTACACATACATTCTAGGTAGATGACCCCAGAAGAAGTAGTGCTTGGTGTGAGTTCATCAGTGATAGAGACAGAATGTGCTCTAAGGAGATGTTGCTACAGAGTCAGCTTTCCAGTGGACAACTCTAGTTCACACAGTTCAGGCCTGTTTAAAGGCTCTAGACTTGAGGATAAGCCACATCTTGAATTGAGACCTCTGAGGTCTATCAAAGAGAATGAGCCAGGCCCATTCTAATTGTTGATTCCTTGTGATATCGTATATAACCCTACTACCTCCATCACCACCACCACCACCGCCAAAAAAAGAGAACAAAATCACCAGGGCTATCTCTGGATAAAATTTGAAAACACGGAAGTTTTGCCAACTTCCCCTTCGGTCCTCACCTTTCAGCTCTGCTTCCTCCTGCCCCTGATTCCACTCTGCCTCTGCCTATCCCACAGCCTTTCTCCTAAGGCTTTTCTTTTGTCTACTCATCTTGTAATCCTCAACTAAATGTTCATCCTCACTTAAATGAGAAATTGCTAAAGACATAAGGTCTTTCTTCTCCCAGGAATACATGAGATGAACAAACACCTAAAAATGGAGTTAGGGTACCTGAGCAAGGAAAAAGAGCTCACAGGGAGAGGGGTTTCGACTTGCACAGATGTCCACACCCATTCACTTGGAAGCTTGGCTCATTCGTGGTTACTGGTTTTGCTTGAGATTGGATTATGATCAGCACATACTTATGCTACAGAATATGCTTTATTGTTGCTTTCTAGAAACTGAAGCAGCGGCTTGCCTGGCGTGCTCATTCTTTAGAAATTGTTCAAGTAATCTATGTAGAAGACAAACAAGTGGTACTTACTGCCTCCGTTGATGGCTCAGTAAGGTATGGACCTTCATATTGTGAATTTAGGGTTTTGAGCACGAGAAGTAAAAATTTTAAGCTACGGTTTAAGTTTATACCCCAAATACAATCTTGATTGGATAATTAAAATAAATACATAAACAAACAAACAAAATGTGGCACACAGAAAGGGCTTTGGAAAGATGGCCACTGGCTTAGAATTGTTTTCCATGTCCAAGGAGACAAGATGCCCTGCTCATCCATGTCAGAGTATGACAAATACTTCAATAAAAGTGTTTTTTGTGTACTCATTTCAAAGAATGAAGCAAGATGATTATCTCAGAGAGATAGACCCAAGCCCAGGAATAGCCACAGGAGACACAGGATCAGAAGGCATAAAGAAAGTCATAGCAAAGTGCAACTCAACACTGAGAAAAGTGAAAGCAAGCTAATGTTTTCATGGACACTGTGATTGATTCTGCAAAGCCTACTTATTTCTAATTGCCTGGATAATGCTAAGGATACATACACCAATACTGAACACACACACACACACACATACACACATACACACATACACACATACAAAAAGAAAGGAAATGCCATGACATTTCTTGAGACAAATTGCTGCATATTAAAATGTGTCAAAATCATGGTAATGAATTATCCTCTTGGGAGAATAAAGTCAGGTAAGATCGAGAGTGGTAGAGAGGTTTCAAAGTGTGCTGGAGAGTTTAAACATAGTGAAGGCAAAAAGGAAGGAATCTTTTACATTGGGTAAAAGACCCTGTGTGAGCCTGGGGCTGGTTTGAATCTTCACCTTGAAGGAAATAGCCTCCAAAGGATTTTAAGTGAAGGACTAACATAATCTGATTTACATTTTTAAAAAAAATAACGTGTAGGGAATGGATCTCAGAGCAGCAAGGTGGGAGCAAAGAGACCAGTTGGAAGTCTATGCTGAGTGCAGGTGCCTGGACTAGGGCAGTGGCAACAGTGCTGGAAGCAGATAGTCTGGATCTGAGAACTGTCCAGGAGATAAATTCCAGGAGACATAAACTGTAACTGAAAGGGAAGGTAAGCAGTGGATGTCAAGCCTACTTCCTGCCATATACCACTCAGTGAACGATGGTACCATTCATGAAGAGAGGAGGCACTTAAGAAAAAAAAAGAAAAAAGAGAGAGAAAGGAGGCACTAAAAGAGGAAAATACTTTAAATATGGAAGGGTGAAAGTAAATTATTAGAAATGTTGAGTGAAAGGTGAGTCTGGAAGGGGGCAAGGTCCTAACTGGGGTTAAACAGAGCTCTTCCTCCGCCAGAAAGGGAATGTGTTATTTTATTTATAGGAAAAATTAAAAACATGTCATTTCATTATTACAGATGTTTTTCACAACTCTGTCCCTTGGGTCTCTGTTCCAGTTTATTTTCAGCTACCTGTCAGCAGAAGTGCTAATTGGGGATTGTAATACACACAGGCACGCACACACAAATGCACGTGTGCACGTGCACCACATGTCACATGTGCACACACTTCTGTTGTTATGAGCATTCCCTGCTCAGATATTTCTTTTATATGATTCCTTCAAGTGGAGATCTCCCTAGATACTCAATTCAGAAAAAGTAGCTCTATGAATAACTATCTCAGATACACTTCCCTTTATAACTAAGCTATGTCCTTTTGCAAACACTGGCTGCCACTTTCCAAAGGGGTAGGGAATTTTAACATTCTAAATCTTTGTTTTCAAAAAGATTGTGATATTATAATAGGAAAAAGTGTAATAAAGACTTAGCTCTTAGACAGAGGATAGACAGGGCTAAGATACTTATCTAAGACCCAGGAAATCAGGCTGAGAGGTGGGATCAGTCATCTGGAAGAATTCCACATGCAGCAGGAAATGTCACAAAACAAGATCAGAAGCTGCTTCAGTCCTGACCTAGAATAGAGTGAGTTTGGAGTTGTCCTAAAGGTAGTCCTTACCCTCTAACTTCTGTGCTGGAAGGACCGGTCCATTTCACTTTGGTGAAGGCTCTGGCAAGGCAGTGTAGGAGAATTAGAATATGTAAGGGATGTAAAATGCTCATGTTACATTCTTAGGATGCTATTAGGTGTGAGGAGTCCTGGCTAGATACCTCTCCTCTGTCCTCTCCTCAATGCCCGCCCCCGTGACCTGGGAAACCACTTGAACTTGGCAGAATTTACTCTTACCTCATTTAGTGTGTCCTCCTCATGGGCCATGATGACTGCTTCCATCATTTGTTACTCTGAGGTTGAAGTCAAGATATAAAAGCAAGATCTTCCACATACTGTTTTATCTTTCCTTAAGATGCAGGGCACACACTCCTGCTAAGGATATTCTATAGGACTTTAAATCAAGTGGGCTGCTTAGAGGGATCTCACAGAGTGACCTGATGGTAAAACTATGCATATGGATAAAAAAAAAAAAAAACACTTCTTTTGTCACCTTATTTCATAACTCAGTTGTGAAAAATAGTATGGTTTTTCCAGAACAGTAGGAGTTATGGATGGAGGTTGAGAGGATTTTGTTAATAGTAAAAGCATCCTTAGGAAACTCCTCCCACAAGCCCTACTGATGCTGATGCAGAGGTAGACAACTAAGATATAGCACACTGTAAGGCCTAATTCAACTAGCATACTGTCAGTCAACACAGGTTCTGATCACAATGAATGAACAGTGTTATTCTGGGAAATATCCATTCCTTGTTTTCTGATTTTAATGAATGGCCATCATAAGTACAGATTCAAATCAACATTTCCCAAAATTGTTGATTAGAATTCTAATGGATAAAAATGCTTATGCTATGATTGGTTCCATGTATTTAACAGGAATAGTCCTCGATTCAAGCTTAAAATCTCTGATGGACCAGTAAAAACCCATATAAATGATCTAATAAACAATAACTTTCACTGAATTCCAGTTACTTTCTTCTCCCTACTTTTGCCTTTCCTCAGGGTCTGGCATGCCCTCAATGGTCATTACTGTGGATATTTTGGACAGCGAAGAATGTTTGAAATATCACCAACAAATGATTTCATTTTGCCATGTGATGTTAATGAATATCCCATAGAAATAAAAGAAGAAAACAAATTCACAGAGAAGACGCAAAAATATGAATATCCTCTGGTATTTGACCGGCAAAAGTAAGACCACTGGGTTTTTCTTTAGATGAGCAGACAAGAATTAAACTCTATTTTTTTAAGTTTATTTATTTATTTTAAGAAAGAGCACAAGCAGGAAAGGGGCAAAGAAATGAGAGAGAGAATCTCAAGCAGGCTCAGTGCCATCAACACAAAGCCCAATGTGGGGCTCAAACTCACAAACCGTGAGATCATGACCTGAGCTGAAACCAAGAGTCAGACACTTAACCGACTGAGCCACCCAGGCACCCCAAGAATGTGACACTGTGCTGGACATGGAGAATTCAAAGGTGAAAAGTCCAGGACTTTTCAATAACATTGCAATCCAGTGGAGGGGAAAAATATGTAAACAAAAAGCTACAGTTTAGTATAATAGTACTTCTAGGAAAATGTAATTCTCAAGATAATCACCAAGGGGTAGATGGGATGTAACCAAACAAGACCAAAGAGGCAACTTTGATCTTCTATGTTTCCTTAAATCATGGGTAAGTAAAATCACTAAATAATGAAAGACTATGATGTAGTTTTTCAAGACTGGGGGGTCCAGTGAGCAAGTAAGGACGACGTGGTGGGAGATAAAGCAAGAAAATTTTATAGATGCCAAATCGCAATGGGTTTTGTAACAGACCAACAGAAGGATTTTAAGCTTTACAGAAATCATAGTGACAGAATACAGAAGAGAAAAAACAAGTCTGAAGAAAAGGATAGTGCATTTGGTTTTGGACAAGTGTAAGTCTAGATGTTTGTGGGACATCCAAGTGAAGATATTTAATGAGCATTGAGATAGACATGTCTGGTTGTTGAAAAGAAAACCACATGCACATGGTATGATGACAAGTGGTAGTGAGGACACATTTGTAGAACGTGGCAGTGAAGTCACATAGGACAACAGAAAAGTAAACACACGATTGGCATTATTTCAGCTGATGACCTCGGAGAGGGTAATGTCAGTGGAGTGGTGGGTAACAATCACATGCTAGTGCTTGAGAAATAAATAGGAGATGTGAGGTGATGATAGTATATATTGCTTTGTAAGGAAGTCAGATAGCTCTAACGTTAAACAAGAGTTTGATTCATGGGTATGCTTGTGTCTCAAGGACACCTGAGCACTGCTTAAAGGCTTAGAAAAAGAGGACAGTTACCTAGTAGGGAACAGAGTGTTGGCAAAAGGTGTTTTGCGCTTTTGTAACATTCAGTCCTGGTTTTGATGTGGTTGGATCTTTGTCATTATGGAAGTGATTGGAGCTTAACTGAGCTCAACATCAGCAAAGCATGGGGGTCCTCCCTGGACTGGTAATATAGAGCAGACCAGAACAGGGGGAACTGACCAGATGAGTCAAAAATGGGAAGAAGCAGAAGGGATTGTCTAAAATAAATCCCTTTAGGGAAATCGTAAGTGCGCCAAAGCTGGAGAGATTGCATGCCATCATCTAGTCCAATAGTTGGTAGAAGAAAGAGAAATTGAAGCAAAGTGTCACAAGCCACACAGCAGCAATTTTAGAAGAATCGACAAGGGTTCCACGTGACTGCCAAGACTCCACTGAAGGGTTCAAGCCTTGCCTTGACTGGCCAGCAAGAGCTCCAGAGAAGAGGTCGTGCCAAAACATGAGGTGGTGTAGTAGAGTCAAGACTCATCAAGTTGTGGTAAAGTTCCCCACACACAGTTGATCAATGGGTAATTGCTGAGCCTTGAACATCCATTTATCTTAGTACTCAAAATAGTATATTCTAATTTGGTAATATGCATCTCCTTCACTAGCTCTGTGAGTTCCTTGAGGATTAAGACCATGTTTTATACATCTTTATATACCCAGTTCTTAGCTTAGTGCTTAGCACACAATAGGCACTTAAAAGGTATTTGAGTGAACAAATAAAGAATGACTAGTTAAGTGCAGAGGTAGCATCATTAGGACTGGTGCCATGAAAGCCAGAGAATTTGGGACCCAGAGAAAGAAGGATTTAATGGATACATGTGCAGTAGGCAGAGAATAAAAGATGTGGGTATGTGCTGAACAGTTTTTCTTGTATCTTTTTACACAGATGGAAAAAAATGAGCTCAATCTCTTTGCTTTTCAAACGTACACCTCCCAAGGCCTTTGAAGTGGATCATGATTTTAAGTTTTTCAAGTCTCTCTCTTCTCCCAAGGTAGCCTTAAAACAAACAAGTGAACAAAAAAAGATAAAGCACTTTGCTTTTGTTTTCCTGAATTTAGATCTCTCTGGTATATTAGTTTTCTATTATTGCTGTTACAAATTACTACCAACTTGGTGGCTTAAACAATATAAATTCATTATCTTATAGTTCTATATGTCAGAAGTCTGTCCTGGTTCTCACTGGTCTAAAATTAAAGTGTTTCCAGAGCTATGTTCCTTTTATAGAGGCTGTAGGGGAGAATCTCAATGCTTTAGTTGGGGGCCCTCCTCCTTCATCTTCAAAGCCAGACATATTGCTTCTCCCTGACCATCTTCCTGTGGTCACATGTCTGTGACCCTATGGGAAAGGTTCTCTGTTTTTAAGGATGCCTGGGATTAGATTGGACCCACCTGTATAATCCACCTCAAGGTTCCTGACCTAAATCACATCTGCAAAGTTCCTTTTGCCAAGTAAGGCAGTGAAACCATAGGTTGGGGGTGGGAGAAATAGGATGTGGACATCTTTGGTTGCCATGATTCTGCCTATCACAGACTGACACACTTTTCTCCAGTGCAGAATTAGGAGAGAAATGGGTCCTGCTATTCATTCTATTTGCAATATTTGTAAAAAGTGGATATAGCATGAGTCTTTAGGCTAAGGTGTGGTATTAATTGAAATCAATTTCTTCAAGATCTTCAACACAATAAGCCAAACTTAACCTTTTTAAACTTGTCTCCTGTTACTAACCTACCATTGCCCCACCCTCTACAGATCAGGCTAGTTGTTATTTCCTGAGCATTCCTGCCTTCTGCTCCAGTTCGCCTGAGCTGTCCGTACCACATCTGTGACCTTTCTCTGTCAAGTCCACCCCACCTTTGTAATTGACAAAAGATTAGTATTCAGAATAGAAAAGGAACTCCTAAAAAAATCAATAAGAAAAAAAGACAGTCCAATTTAAAAAATGGTCAAATACTTGAATAGATACATCACAGAAGGAAAAAAAAAAATTGCCAATAAGCACATGATGAGATGCTCATTAGTAAACATGGAAATCCACATCAATAATATTATGAGATATCATTTTACACCCAGCAGATTGGCCAATGTCAGAGAGTCTGACAATATCAAGGGTCAGTGTGCATTTGGCACAATCAGAACACTAATCTGCTGGTGGAAATAGTGTAAATTGGTAGAACCACTTTGGAAAACAATATGGCGTTATCTAGTAAAGTTGAAAATAGTTATAGTATCCTAGATATATATCTTTGGGAAACCTTTAAACACATGGTTAGGAGGCAGGCACAAGAATGTTCAGAGCAGTACTGTTTGTAATAGAAAAACCTGAAAGCAGCCTAAATGCTCACAGACATTATAATTGGAACATAATTATGGCATATCTATAAATTGGAATACTACAGAAGAGTGAATATAAATGGACCAAAACAACACTCATGTATATGAATAATTGTTTGACACATGCTATTAAATGGGAAAAGTTTTGCTTAAGAATATGTACATAATTATTTCATTTGTATAAAAGTCAAGAAGAAGCCAAACTAAATAAAATATTGTTTGGGCAAAAATTTACATAAAGTAAAACTATATAAACGAAAGCAAGAGAATTAAAAGCACAAAGTTCAGGACAGTCATTACATTTTAAAGGCAGATGAAAAGGACTCAGAACTTCAAAGTTGAGGGTATTGTTTCAATACATAAAACAGAGCAGTGGGTCCATGGATGTTCATTATGTCATTATTCTTTCACATTATCAACTTCATAATTTGATAAATACTTAATATTTTCCAAATTAAATAGTTTTCATAAGTCCTGCCTTTCTGTCCAAATGGAACTCAGCTGCTCCCAGAGGGCAGGGTGACAAGGAGGAGAAGGACAGGATGGGGAGTGGGACAGACTTAGGTTTAGTCTTAAATAATTTTATCTCTTTATTCATCTGCAAACCCTTCAAAGTGTTGTGGTGAGGATTAGATGTGAAGATGCATACAGTTACATCACAGATTCTCAATAAATGTTAATTCTACATTCTCCAACAACCCTGATCTCTCCCTGCTTTGTGTTTTATAGCGTATTCATTTACCATGTTCTCCAATGAATCAGTATTTTTTTGTGTACTCATCTTTACTTCCCACTCACCACTGAGTCCTAAGCTCTTTATGGCCAAAAACTTATGCATAGCATATAACTCAATTTTGTTGAATAGGATTGAAATAGTACAACCTAAAAATAAAGACTGGTATGTCCTTTTAATATTCTCTTCCAATTTGAAGATAAGAAATAATTTTTTAAATAATTTAACTGCAATATTAAATACATTTTGGGGAAATCTTTAGCAAAGTTTAAAAGGCCTTGAAACAATCAAATGCCCCAAGGATTGTCTACCCCTTAGCTCAACTTTATCTTTTCAATTCATTGGTAAAATAATAAAACGTTAATGCTAAAGTTGAATTAAAACACCCTTTTCTTAGGAATCTCTGAATTCTTCCAGAATCTTGTTTTGCCTATTCCTTTTCTTTCTCAATTATATAAAATGTATTCATTCACTTCTTTTTGACATATCATTATCAGTAATAATAATACAATGATAGTAAATCTTACATTTGAGTAGCACACTATCTGTGTTATTTCATTTGATCCTCATAAATAGTCAACAGGGAAAGAACTTGCCCAAGATCACTCAGCTAATAAGCATCAGAGTCAGGATTTAAACCCAGGAATTTTGCCACTGATAGAATGTGCCGACATCACTAAACATCCACTTCCTGTGTTTTGCAGATTCGAAGACGTGCCTTAGAAGGATTCCTGATGGAAAACAGAGAGGCAGGGATTGTTTTCGGCTCTCTTCCTATATATAGGGTAAGTTGGAGGCTTCTAGAACTGGAGTAGTTAGAAAACAAGGAATCTGATGTCTCATTCCCGACCTTGGACTACCCAACAAGGTTGAAGAAAATCACATAACCAAGCAGACTGATGCTTCTATGAGCGTGCTGCATCTGATCCCAAAGAAGTCTCTAGTTCTAGATGTGCATGGTCTTGACCATTTGCCTCTGCCATTTCACGTTAAACAACACTATAAGAAACTATTTCAGATTTTAACCTGGCTCTTCATCGCCTACAGGATAAAATCCAAATACCTTTAACCTGGCATACAAACTTTTCATAATCTGGCATCTGCCTGAACTGTATGATTTCATTTTCTACCACATTCTCCCATGTACCTTATACTCCAGCTGTGCCAAATTACTTGCCATTCCTTAAGCATCACCACTCTTCCCTCTTCTGTGACTTTGCCTGTGCTGTCCGTTGGCCCAGAATTCATCCTCTGCCCAGAATTTTCTCCTCCTTACTCATTCTCTTCCAGTCTCCACTAGAGCTAACCTCTGTTAAATTAAACAACTAATTAAACCAAGAATAATAAACTGAAGAAGAAATACTTCAACTTAACCTTAACTTATTATTTCATAAAATGTTATTTCTCCTTCCCAAGAACACGTTCCCTGTAATAGGGTCAAACACTTAAGCTACAGATAATGCTAAGGATGAAGTGTCAAGAAGTCATAGTGGGCATTTGGGAAGGAGGGGTATATTTTAAAGCAGTTGAACCTTTCCCTATTCTCCACCCCCGTGAATTCACATTACAGGTGTAATCACCTTAAATATGTCTCACTAAATCTTTACTTATGGCTTCTAGGTACCAAGCCCCACTAGCCTAAGATTTCTTCCACTCATTGGTTCAGAAGCACGAAGGGAATCTTCTGACATCAATCCAGGAAAAAAGAAGGGAGGTCACACTCATGATAAGGTTAGTACTTAGAATTCCTAGTGTATTCCTTTTCTGTGTGGACTGTTAATTATTTCTTTGTTCCCAGGGACATTCTGGGCCTAAGATTTTCTCAGTCCATATTCTTATCATGAATATTCCAGGATGCATGTGTTTTAGCTCTGTGAGATGGAAATCATGAATTTGCTGGACAGAGAGGAAAAATTAAACAGGACCTCTGAACCTGACAAATGAAATTTTTCCAGAGCTAATTCAAGACTTAGATTCACTGCCTACTTCTAAAAGCTAGTATCAATTGATGAATGGATAAAGAAGTTGTGGTATATATATATATATATATATATATATATATATATATATATATATATTGGAATACTACTTGGTAATGAGAAAGAATGAAATATGGCCTTTGTAGCAATGTGGATGGAACTGGAGAGTGTTATGCTAAGTGAAATAAGTCATACAGAAAAAGACAGATACCATATGTTTTCACTCTTATGTGGATCCTGAGAAACTTAACAGAAGACCATGGGAGAGGAGAAGGGGAAAAAAAAAAAGTTACAGAGAGGGAAGGAGGCAAACCGTAAGAGACTCTTAAAAACTGAGAATAAACTGAGGGTTGGTGGGGGGTGGGAGGGAGGGGAAAGTAGGTGATGGGCATTGAGGAGGGAATCTGTATGGAAACCAATTTGACAATAAATTTCATATTTAAAAAAAGAAAATCATATAAAGTTAAAAAAAAAAAAGCTAGGTAACATGACATAACATCTCCGAGGGTTGTATAACCATCCTTGCTTCTGAATGTTATGGTACCTACAGGATGGAGCCATGAAATCAGTAAGCCTCTGTCTCACCAGCCACGTCAAGAAGTTGTTTTGTGTATTAATAGGCGTAGCTAACGTTCAACGACTTACAGTTTACGTAGTACTTTTAGAAATTATTCCCCTCATTTTCACAACAATTACAAAGAAAAATGTTATACCCGTCTTAAAACTGGGAAAAAGTAGAGCCTAACCAGAGGGTAAGAGACTTGCCAAAGATCACATAAGAAATAAGTGATAAGCTGAGTTCTACTTGTGACTCTAAATGTCATGCTCATCATATTAAGCCATACAGCCTAGAAAATTCAAATGCTGTCACTCTTCTACTAGTTCCAGGAAGCTTGTATTGGCTCAACTTAACCTGTGGCCATTCGTCTCATCTTTATAATAAAATAGATGAAATGTGGGGCTCCTGGGTGGCTCAGTTGGTTAAGCACCTGACTCTTGATTTCAGCTCAGGTTTTGATTTCACGGTTCGTGAGTTCGAGCCCCCCACTGAGGTGGATAGCACAGTCTGCTTGGGATCCTCTCTCTCCCTCTCTCTCTCTGGCCCCCCTCTGTTCATGCCCTCTGTCTCTCAAAATAAATAAATAAACTTAAAAAAATGGATCAAACCTTAAGAGGAGGATCTAACACATGGTACTTCTTGTAAGCCACATTTCATGATGTCAGACTAAAAACAGAAAGAGCTGGTTCATACTGTCTGTGCCTAATGGAATAAACGATAAAAATTATAACTCCCACCACCAGAACAAAAAGCTGCTTTGTTTAATTATATAGAAATCTTGACCATTATTTTGTTAGCTTATGTACATAAATGATTCCTGTTAATCATCAACTCTACCAATTGTTTGAATATGAATTTTTGGCAATAGAGGATTTTCTATAAAATAATATAATTTACTGTTAATTGTTTTAAGTAGTGGATGAAACACAGTGGTATAAAATGATCCACAACTAACAGGTAAGCAAAAGAGTGTTTGTTTGGGGTTTTATAATTTGTATATTTTATGCTTGTATTTCCATTCTTATTTGTTTTGCCTCATTTGATATTAAGTATACTTTGCATTCTTTAAGTACAGACTAAGTGAAGAAAGAAGGTGGCCAAATGTGTCTTAAATACCAGGAGGAAGACAAAAATGGAATAAAAATTAGTCATGGTTAATCTACATAATGAATAATCTACACTTAGATCATCAGAAATTGATTCCACTATGATTAATTTTGTCAACGATCATGAAATATGATAAATTATTTCTCCAAATGCAAAGGAATTTTTAATATATCTACTGTTTTAATAGATATTAAAACTTTATTTTCTCTTAATAAAGAGAATAAAGCTTTCTTTCACTCTGAAAAATCATTAACCATACAAGAAGGGTAAAAGGAGTAGATATCTCCATTTGCTTATAGAAAAGGTAAAAATTCCCTTTCTAGTTTAATGTAGAAAAGAGTTAAGTATAGTCAGGGGTTAAAATCTGTTTCCAAAATAATATTAGGTCCTTTCCACAAAATTATGCACTTAGCAAGATGACAATGAAATCTGGAAACTGGTATAGATTAAAGAATCATGGGGGCACCTGGGTGACTCAGTCTGTTAAGCATCTGACTCTTAACTTTGGCTCAGGTCATGATCTCACAGTTTGTGGGTTCAAGCCCCTCACTGGGTTCTGCACTGAGAGTACAGAGCCTGCTTGGGATTCTATCTTTCCTTCTCTACCCCCACCCCACTTCTGCTCTCTCTCAAAATAAATAAATAAACTTAAAAAAAAAAAAAAGAATCACTATGTTGATTGTCTGCAATTTAAAAAAAAACATACAGCTTAAGTGGGGAAAATAGTGGATGAGGTCCAATTAATAAATACCCATCAAATATCTATTTTCATGAAAAGCACTTCCAAGAAGCTAGGCATAACATTACTTCAGAAAATTTTGTGTTCAAATTCCAGTTTTGTGAAACAAACATGTACAGAATATCTTGAAATACCTACTAATGTGCCCTGCACTGTGTTGGGCACTAAGAAGCCATTCATAGATCAAAGAGCTCACAGTAAAGAGAAGAGAAAGTTCTCTGACCAAATAGTCCAAAAACAGGTATCTTAATCTCTTCAACTGATTATTTTTAAATAATAGAAATGATGATTTCAATTATTAGTGTCTTTAAATAGCTTGTAAATCCCTTTAGAATTAAACAAGTTACAAAATATTAACCATAGCACAGGAAAGCATACATCAGAGCCAATTTTATACGGTGGACACTTGAACAACACAGGTTTGAACTACAAGGGTCCATTTCTGTGCATATTTTTTTCAATAATTACAGTGCAGTATTTTCTCTTCCTGATGATTTTCTCAATAAATATACAGTACAGTATACCTTCTCTTCCTGATGATTTTCTTAATCATATTTTCTTTTCTGTAGCTTTCTTTATTATAAAAATATGGTATATGTGCTAATCCACTGTGTATGTTACTGGTGAGGCTTCCAGTCCACAGTAGACTGTTAGTAGTTAAGTATGGGGAGAGTCAAAAGTTATACGTGGATTTTCTACTGCATGGGGGGATCCTCAAGGGTCAACTGTAGCTCCTTTTCAATTTAAATGTGGAAGAGAGTGGGAGAACATGAACTTTGTGACATGTGATCCATTTACACAATTGTGGAAGCACAGCCAATAATAGAAAAATGTTTAAGTGAAAGATATATAAGAATGCAAACATAGGCATAAAATATATGAATTACAAAACCCCAAACAAACACTCTTTTGACTACCTGTTAGTTTTGGATTATTCATACAACTGTGTTTCATCCATTACTTAAAACAATGAAAAAATATATATAATAGCATACTTTATAACTTTTCAAAGAATAAGAGAAAAACACTCACAATTTTATTTCAGGTGAAAGGGGATATAAACTGTAACTGAGTGCTACTGCTGGTGATAATAGCTAACATTGGTGTTTAAATTAGCATGCCAGGCACAAACCTGTAGGTTCTATATGCACTCTTTCACTGAATCTTTATAACAACGAGGGAGTTATGGTTACCATCCCCATTTGATATTCAAGAACACTGAAGCACAAGAGGATAAATAATTTATTTAAGATCCCAAAAGAGGTAAATAGTAGAGCTGGGATCTAAATCCAGCAGGTTGACTTCAGAGCCCAGACACTTAAATACAATGCAGTGTAATTCAGCCAGTCAGGAAGCTGCTCGGTGTCTCCGGGTTAAGTAACCAGATGAGAGTCTGCAGGTAACGAACAAGGAAGAACTCTCCCTTCCCATCACTCTCTGTGCCCTCACCCTAGTTTATTTTTCTTCACAGCTCCAATCACTACCTGCTATCACATGTCATAAAAATGGATTTATTTGTAATGATTCTCCCCCACTAGAATGTAAGATCCATGAAGGCAGGCACTTTGGCTTATTCTCTGTTGGATCTCCAGGGCTTAGAACAGACACATAAGTCACACACACACACACACACACACACACACACACACACACACACACACAATTTGCTGAATGAAAGAATGAATGAGATCAAGAAGGAGGGGAGAGAGCAGGAGGAAGCGGGGGAGAATAATGATAGAAAATTAGATTAGAAAATCAGTGCAGCTGGGAATTTGCTCCAATTGGTTAGTGGATTGATCTGGGGAACTAAGTTTCCCACCTTGTGTCTCAGAGAGGACTGGTCAGGTGACTGTAAGCGTTCAAGCCTGAGAGATCTTTAGGTGTTTGAATTTTACCTTGGGGCTCTCTCTGTTTTTTTCTTTAGCTAAAACTCTCTGTATCTCCTCTCCCTTCTTCCTTCTTTCTTTCTTATTCTCCATAATAGAGCATAAAATCAAACTGATGTGTACTGTCAATATTAGCTGAATATTACTGACAAAAATTAGATACTTCTTGTTCTGAATTTTTAAACCAAATGAGTTTAACTTTCTATATGTATGTCTTCCAGAAATATCTAATTCAAAACTAATTTTCATTTCTCATTTGTGGGATCATCACTTGATCTTATTTTCCTATAAGTCAATGGACTCTGATGATATTCATATACGATATCTTTATGCCTGACAACAACATAGCAAACTTCTGTAATTGGCTTTATTTTAATCAAACCCTTGCAGACTGGGTAGTTGAGTCCCAGCATGGGATAACTGCCCAGTCAAGTAGTTAGTCCAAAGCTTCTGCTTTTCCACCATACCCTTCTGGAACCCCACCTCCTGTTTTGTTTTGTTTCGTTTCGTTTCATTTCGTTTTTCAGAGAGAGAGAAAGAGTGTGTGCATGCAGGCACGCACTTGAGCAAGTAGGGGAGGGGCAAAGGGAGAGGAAGAGTGAGAGAATCCTAAGCAGGTTCCACGACCAGTACAGAGCCGAACTCGGGGCTCGATCTCACCATGAGATCATGACCTGAGCTGAAATCAAGTCTGACACTTAACTGACTGAACCGCCCAGGCACCCCTACTTCCAGTTTTTAACACATATTTACCCTGGAAGCATACAGGATAGTTAAGCAAATAACTATACTTTCTTACTAGGAAGATTAAAATCTCTACATAAATTAGTGGTGCAACTTGACTCTAAAAATTGTATTTATCATATAATGCCAGTTACTAACTGACATGTCCTTTATTTCACAGAGTCAATGGAAGAAAAGTCTGAAAAGAAATTTCGTCCCACAAATAAATCTGGCTTCTTCCTTCTTCCCAGCCATCAACAAATGAAGAGAGAAAAATCAGATGTGACTGTGGTGGCCTGAGCTTCACATGTATGATACTCCAGTCTTTACTTCAGGATGAAAGTGTGGGTCTCCCAGACACTGTCATCCATATCTATATCCTCAGGCCATCTTTCAATGGAGAAGGTTGCTCATGGAGCCCAGGTGGCCTCAGATCTGAACAAGGAAGCAGCAAGCAGACAGTTAGCCAACTTCATTCATAGATGGAAATCCACTTAATGAATAGGGAATGTTTCTTGCTTACTGTCAGCAACATGACACATAAGGAAACAAAGAGAATCAATAGCATAAGTAGATTGAAAATAACATGGTTATCAATGATCAGCTGTTTGCATCTCCCCCTTGTTCACCTGAATTCATAAGCAGAATTATCAGAATTTGTTTCATCCTATGTGTTATACAAAGAAAAACATTAAAAAGAAAAATGTGCAAATCAAGCCTCTAGCTCTTTATTTCCTTCATTTAGGGAAATGTCATGTGGAAGAAAATGTTTAGAGTTTCTTAAAGTTAGAAGTTATTTACATTTAGCCTAGAAATGAGTCCAGATAAAAAGAATTATCTGACCTTTCTTGGGTTCATCTTTTAATTAATTATTTTACTAATTTATTTTGGTAATGTGGCCAAATCATTAATTTTACCAATGGGCACGCATGTATTTTTACATTTTTTGGTATTTTTATATTTGTATTTGTATGAAAGCACCTAAATATGATCAACAATACAAGAGATTTTAAATAAATCAAAGGCATGAGGAAGGTATCAGAATTGAAGCCTGCACATTCACTGACCTCACTTCTCTTTGGGAAATGATTCAGAGCTCTGGGTAATGAAAGCATTCCCATGTCAAGGGTTATATGCACCCAAAGCAGTTATATGCATGATACCACTTGGTAATAAAAAACTGTGGTCTCTTAAGATGTGATTCTGCCTTTCCATTCTGAAGGGCTCCATTTCTTAAAGTTCCAACAACTTTGGAAAAAATAAAGAAATTTTTTATTCACATAAACTTTATACATTTCCATGTTTATTTTGAGGCGTGTACTAATTTTGGGTGCTTGTAGGAATGTGATTATTTCTCCTCCTAATTTTCTTTTTCTTGATTTTAGCTCAGGTTATGATTTCCCAGTTCATGAGGTCAAGCCCCATGTTGGGCTCTGAGTTGGGCATGGAGCCGACTTGAGATTCATTCTCTCTCTCTCTCTCCCCCTCTCCTCCTGCCCCTCTCCCCCACTCACATTCTCTGTCTCTCCCCCTCTAAAAAATAAGTTGGGGGGGGGGGGAAGAGGCCAAGGTGACAGAGCAGCATGGAAGTTTTTTTTTGCCTGTCTTGTCCCTGAAATGCAGCCTGATCAATAACAAACAATCTTGCACACCTAGAAAACTTACTTGAGGATTTAAAAAAAAAATCAGTACAACTTGTACCACAGAATTTGGCAGGTACATGGAGTGGAGAGGCAAACTGGGGAAGAGAGAAGCCGTGGAGGGCAGGAAGCTGCTTTTGCTGCAGAGAGAGGATGGAGACAGGGGGGAAGATACAGGAAAAGCACTCCCCCCAAAAGCACCTGGAGAGAAAGAGAAAGAGTGGAAGCACCAGCAAGGGACTGAACAAGAAAGGGAGAAAGGAGAGGGTTTAAATACCATTAAGATGCTATAAACAGGGGAGTGCAGAGTCTGAAACTCCACAGCTTGATACCTGGCAGAGCTCTGGTAGGAAGAGCAAATCCCCTGGAGCAGACAGCGAGGTCCAAGTGGTCCTCGAGCCACACAGGAAGAGGTGGTTCCCCTGCTGGGAGGACATTTGGTAGAGGCTGTGTGGCCACCCAGAGGTAAAGTCCCAGTGGACCCTGGAGAACAGCCATGTTCACTGTTGTTGGAACAAGAACATTAATGGTGAAGCCTGGCACCAGAAGTGTGTTGTGATTTACTGTAATCCCTGAACCACCACTGCTACACAATTACATGAACATTTTCTGGGGTGGGCTGGCACTCAGCCACAGTCTCTGGGCATCGGTAACAGCGTGGTCACATGAACGTTCCTGGGGACAGGCTGGCACCAGCCATTGCTCTGCGATTCCTTCCCCCAGAGGGTCTGAGTGGTTCAAATCTGCAGGGCCCTCAGAAGTGAGAGGTTTGGAAACACAGCCCATCTGAGATAAAACTCAGGAAGGAGGTGCCGCCTGGCAGGCTGATGACTTGGTTGCTGAAAATGTAGAAGCAGGGAGTGGACAGAAGCTGGAGACAAAGGAGGGGTGCTTGATTTCCAGTGACCAAGAGCACAGATACTAGAGACTGGGTAGCTGGGTGATACCATTGTCAACCCTCCCGCGCATGTGCATACATGCCTATATGCACCACAAAAATCACCCCAGTAAACTAAGGAGTGCCATCTACTGGAGAACAGGGTGTTATGCCAAACTCTGTCCATCTGGGCCAACCATGCTCTAGAGGAACACAAGTCTCTCCACCTGCTTACTTTACGGACTATAAACTGCTTCATAGTTTGATTTCTGGGGGGAACTGGACATAATTTCAGTCATATTTTATTCTGTCCTCTGGTCCATCTATTCAAATTTTTTTCTTTTTCTTTTCTTATTCTTGAATGTAGAAAGAAAAAAATTATTTTTATTTTTCGTTTTTATAAAAAAGATTTTTCTTTAATTTTTTGTACTGTTTTTTACTTTTTTGTAAATTTTTAAATTCTATTTTACTTTCATCATTTCATTTTTTACTGCATTCATTTTTTAAGTTTTCAAATGATTTCCTTTTTCTTCCCTTTTTTCTTTCTTTTCTTTCCCTTTGTTCTCTATTCTGTCAAGCTTCCTGCAACAGCCAGACCAAAACACACCTAGGATCCTTTATTTGATTTTTTTGTGTGTGTTGCTGTTAATTTTTTAAATGTTTATTTATTTTTTTATTTTATTAATTCTTTTTCTTCCTCCAAAATGACGAAATGAAGGAATTCACTCCAAAAGAAAGAATAGGAAGAAATGACAGCCAGGGACTTAATCAACACAGATACAAACAAGATGTCTGAACCAGAATTTAGAATCACGATAATAAGAATACGAGCTGGGGTTGAAAAAAGCATAGAGTCCCTTTCTGCAGAGATAAAAGAAATAAAATCTACTCGGGACGAAATTAAAAATGCTGTAACTGCGATGTGATCTTGAATGTATGCCACGGCAACTTGGATGAAGTAGAGCGGGGAATCAGTGATATAGAAGACAAACTTACAGAGAATAATGAAGCACAAAAAAAGAGGGAAAATAAGGCAAAAGAGCATGATATAAGAATTAGAGAACTCAGTGACTCATTAAAAAGGAATAACATGCGAATTATAGGGGTTCCAGAAGATGAAGAGAGAGAAAAAGGGGTAGAAGTTTTATGTGAGCAAATCATAGCAGAAAACTGTCCTAACCTGGGGAAAGACACAGACATCAAAATCCAGGAAGCACAGAGAACTCCCATTAGATTCAACAAAACCTGACCATGAACAGGCATATCATAGTCAAATTCACAAAATACTCAGGCAAGGAAAGAATCATGAAAGCAGCAAAGAAAAAAAAGTCCTTAACCTATAAGGGAAAACAGATCAGGTTCGCAGCAGACCTATCCAAAGAAATATGGCAGGTCAGAAAGAAATGGCAGGATATATTCAATGTGCTGAATTGGAAAAATATTCAGCCAAGACTTCTTTATCCAGCAAGGCTGTCATTCAAAATAGAAGGAGAGATAAAAAATTTTTCCCAGAAATGGGCACCTGGGTTGCTCAGTCAGTTAAGCATACAACTTTGGCTCAGGTCATGATCTCATGGTCCGTGAGCTCGAGCCCCGTGTCAGGCTCTGTGCTGACAGCTCAGAGCCTGGAGCCTGCTTCAGATTTTGTGTCTCCCTCTCTCTCTCCACCCTTCCCCTGCTCACACTCTGTCTCTCTCTCTGTCTCTCAAAAATAAACGTTAATTTTTTTTTAATTTTTCCCAGAAAAACAAAAGCTAAAGGAGTTCATGACGACTAAACCAGCCCTGCAAGAAATTTTAAGGGTACTCTCTGGAAAAAACACGGAAAAAAAAAACTAAAAGCAACAAAGATTAGAAAGGACCAGAGAACACTACCAGAACCTCCAACTCTACAGGGAACACAATGGCAATTAATTCATATCTTGCAGTACTCACTCTAAACATCAGTGGACTAAATGTTCCAATCAAAAGACATAGGGTAACAGAATGGATAAGAAAACAAGATCCATCTATATGCTGTTTACAAGAGACCCATTTTAGACTTAAAATTTTAGACTTTCAGATTGAAAGTAAGGGGATGAGAACCATCTATCATGCTAATGGTCAGCAAAAGAAAGCCAGACTAGCCATATTTATATCAAACAATCTAGATTTTAAAATAAATACTGTAACAAGAGATGAATAAGGGCATTATATCATAATTAAAGGGTCTAGCCACCAAGAAGACCTAGCAATTGTAAACAGCTATGCACCCAAAGTGAAAGCACCCAAATATATAAACAATCACAAACAGGGACAGATCATCTAAACAGAAAATCAACAAGGAAACAATGGCTTTGAATGACAGACTGGACCAAATGGACTTAACATAACATTATTCAGAACATTTCATCCTAAAGCAGCAGAATACACATTCTTCTAGAGTGCACAGGGGACATCCTCCAGAATAGATCACATACTGGGACACAAATCAGCCCTCAATAAATACGAAAGATAGAGACCATACTGTGCATATTTGCAGACCACAAGTTATAAAACTCGAAATCAACCACAAGAAAAAAATTTGGAAAGACCATGAATACTTGGAGACTAAAGAACATCCTACTAAATAATGAATGGGCTAACCAAGAAATTAAAGAGAAAATTAAAAAGTACATGGAAGCCAATGAAAATGATAACACAACAGCCCAAAACCTCTGGGATGCAGCAAAGGCAGTCATAAGAGGGAAGTATATAGCAATGCAGGCCTTCCTAAAGAAGGAAGAAAAGTCTCAGATATACAACCTAACCTTACGCTTTAAAGAACTGGAAAAAGAACAGCAAATAAAATTCAAAAACAGCAGAAGACAGGAAATAATAATTAGAGCAGAAATCAATGGTATTGAAACCAAAACAACAACAACAACAACAACAACAACAACAACAACAACAACAAACAGTAGGACAGATCAATGAAACCAGGAAAAAATTAACAAAATTGATAAACCCCTAGCCAATTTGATCAAAAAGAAACAGGAAAGGACCTACATAAATAAAATCAAGAATGAAAGAGGAGAGATCACAACCAACACTGCAGAAATACAAACAATAATAAGATAATATTATGAGCAATTATATGCCAATAAAATTGGCAATCTGGAATAAATGGACAAATTCCTAGAAACATATAAACTACCAAAACTGAAACAGGAAGAAATAGAGAATACAAACAGACCAATAACCAGTAAAGAAATTGAATTAATAATTATAACCCTCTTAAAAAACAAGAGTCCAGGGCTGGATGGCTTTCCAGAGGAATTCTACCAAACATTTAAAGAAGAGTTAATTCCTATTCTTTTGAAGCTATTCCAAAAATAGCAATGGAAGGAAATCTTCCAAACTCATTCTATGAGGCCAGCATAACCTTGATCCCAAAACCAGACAAAGACTCCACTAAAAAGGGGAACTATAGACCAATTTCCCTGATGAACATGAATGCAAAAATCCTCAACAAGATACTAGCCAACCGGATGCAACAATACATTAAAAGAATTATTCACCATGACCAAGTAGAATTTATACCTGGAATGCAGGGCTGGTTCAATATCTCCAAAACTATCAGTGTGATACATAACATAAATAAAACAAAGGACAACAACCACCTGATCCTCTCAACAGATGCAGAGAAAGCATTTGACAAAATACAGCATCGTTTATCGATAAAAACCCTCAAGAAAGTATGGACAGAAGGATCATACCTCAAGATCATAAAAGTCATACATGAAAGACCCATCGCTAATATCATCCTCAATGGGGAAAAAACTGAGAGATTTCCCCTGAGGTCAGGAACACAACAGGAATGTCCACTGTTATTCAACTGCCACTGTTATTCAACATGGTATTGGAAGTCTTAGCCTCAGCAATCAGACAACACAAAGAAATAAATGGCATCCAAATCAGCCAGGAGGAGGTCAAACTTTCACTCTTCACAGATGACATGATACTCTGTATGGAAAACCCAAAAGATTCCACCAAAAAACTGCTAGAACTGATCCATGCACTCAGCAAAGTCGCAGGATATAAAATCAATGCACAGAAATCAGTTGCATTTCTATACACCAATAATGAAGCAACAAAAAGAGAAATCAAGGAATCAATCCTATTTACAACTTCACCAAAAACCATAATATACCTAGAAATAACCTAACCAAAGAGGTGAAAAATCTATACACTGAAAACTATGAAAAGCTTACAAAAGAAACTGAAGAAGACACAAAAAAATGGAAAAATATTCCATGTTCCTAGATTGGAAGAACAAATATTGTTAAAATGTCGATACTACTCAAAGCAATCTACATATTCAATGCAATCCCTATCAAAATAACACCAGCATTCTTCACAGAGCTAGAACAAAAATCCTAAAATTGGTATGAAACCAGAAGAGACCCAGAATAGCCAAAGCAATCCTGAAAAACAAAACCAAAGCTGGAGGCATCACAATCCTAGACTTCAAGATGTACTACAAAGCTGTAATCAAAACAGTATGGTATTGGCACAAAAACAGATAATCAGATCAATGGAACAGAATAGAGAACTCGGAAATGGACCCACAAACGCAAGGCCAACTAATCTTTCACAAAGCAGGAAAGAATATCCAATGGGATAATGACAGTCTCTTCAGCAAATGGTGTTGGGAAAACTGGACAGTGTCATGCAGAAAAATGCACCTGTACCACTTTCTTACACCATACACAAAAATAAACTCAAAATGGATGAAAGACCTAAATGTAAGACAGGAAGCCATCAAACTCCTAGAGGAGAAAGCAGGTGAAAACCTCTTTGACCTCAACCACAGCAACTTCTTACTCAACATGTCTCTGGAGGCAAGGAAAACAAAAGCAAAAACGAACTACTGGAACCTCATCAAAATAAAAAGCTTCTGCACAGCAAAGGAAACAATCAGCAAAACTAAAAGGCAACCGACAGAATGGGAGAAGATATTTACAAATTAAATATCATATAAAGGATTAGTATCCAAAATCTATAAAGAACTTATCAAACTCAACACCCAAGAAACAAATAATCCAGTGAAGAAATGGGCAAAAGACATGAACAGACATTTCTCCAAAGAAGACATTCATATAGATAACAGACACATGAAAGGATGCTCAACATCACTCATCATCAGGGAAATACAAATTAAAACCACAATGAGATACCACTTCACACCTGTCAGAATGGCTAAAATTAACAACTCAGGCAGCAACAGATGTTTGTGAGGATGCAGAGAAAGAGGAACCCTTTTGTACTACAGGTGGGAATGCAAACTGGTGCAGCCACTCTGGAAACAGTATGGAGGTTCCTCAAAAAGTTAAAAATAGAGCTATCCTACGACCCAGCAATTTCACTGCTAGGTATTTATCCAAGGGATAGAGGTGTGCTGTTTCAAAGGAGCACATGCACCCCAATGTTTTTAGCAGCACTATTGACAATAGCCAAAGTATGGAAAGAGCCCAAATGTCCCTCCATGGATGAATGGATAAAATAAAGAAGATGTGGTGTGTGTGTATATATATATACATACACACACACACACACACACACACACACACACACACATATATATATATATATATATATACACACACACATATATACATATATATGTATGTATATATAAGTATGTATATATATATACACACACATATATATGTATGTATATATATGTATGTGTATATACATACACATATATATGTATGTATATATGTATGTGTATATACATACACATATATATATATGTGTATATACACACATACATATATATAATGGAATATTACTCGGCAATGAAAAAGAATGAAATCTTGCCATTTGCAACTATGCGGATGGAACTAGAGGGTATTATGCTAAGCAAAATTAGTCAGAGAAAGACAAATATCATATGACTTCACTCATATGAGGAATTTAAGATACAAAACAGATGAACATAAGGGAATGGAAATGAAAATAATATAAAAACAAGGAGGGGGACAAAACATAAGAGACTCTTAAATACAGAGAACAAACTGAGGGTTGCTGGAGGGGTTGTGGGAGGGGGGATGGGCTAAATGGGTAAGGGGAATTAAAGAAGACGCTTGTTGGGATGAGCACTGGGTGTTATACATAGGGGATGAATCACTGGAATCTACCCCTGAAATCATCATTGCACTATATGCTAACTTAGATGTAAATTAAAAAATAAAAGTAAATAATTTTTTAATAATTAATTAATTAATTAGTAGCCCTGGGTGGCTCAATCACTTAAGTGTCTGACTCTTGGTTTTGGCTCAGGTCATGATCTCAAGATTCTTGAGTTTGAGCCCCGCATCAGATTCCACGCTGACAGTGTGGAGCCTGCTAAGGATTCTCTCTTGCCGTCTTTCTCTGCTCCTCCCTGACTCACTCTCTCTGTCTCTCCCAAAATAAATAAACCTTAAAAATTTTTAAAAAAATAAAATAATAATAATAATTTGAACAATTTACTCAAATGAAAGAAGAGACTCTAGAAAAACAGCATAGTTATAGAAAGTATGCACTTATCAATACCTAAGTAAACCCAAAGATCCTTTTTTTAAAAAGTGAGGTATAAAAGACATATCACATTATATTAGTTTCAGGTGTATAACATAATGATTCGATATTAATATATACTGCAAAATGATCACAATAAGTCTGATTAACATCTGTCACCTACATAGTTACAAAATTTCTTTCATTCTTGTGACGGGGTTAAGACCTGCTCTCTTAGCAACTTTCAAATATGCAATACATTATTATTAACTATAGTCACCATGGTACACATTACATCTCCATGACTTATTTATCTTATAACTAGAGGTTTGTACCTTTTGCCCAGAAGATTTTTTTTTAAGATTTCTAAAAGTAAAATTGAAAATTTCCAAGTTTACGAAAATGATTCCATTTTCTACCTTTTGACCTCATTGTAAGAGAAGGTCATTTTATCCCTAGGCACATATTTACTAAAGCAAGACCATATTGAACACCTGCCAAGTACTCAATCTCTTTAACATGCCATTCAGGACCTAAATTAGCAGCCCCTCCCTTTTTGACTGAGGAAATCTCTCAAACCTCTTTTGAAATAAAGATACATTTTCTTGAACTTCTTAGGATTTACAAATTATATTTAAGCATTTTCACACATCATATAATAAGTGATTTCATGTTAGTATGTTGTTGAAATGGCACTATAACTATTTAATCATAACATATAGCTTTAATGATACACATAATATATTAAAATTTTTATCTTTTCTTTCAATTATCAAACAATGGGTTGACTAGATTCATCATTTGAGAAATGTTGAGAAAAAGGTCTTGACTTGTTGACAAATAATATATCATGTTTGGTGTGGCATGGTTAAAATGTTTACTAAAATATAGGTAATGATTTCTGCTTCAGGTAATGGTGAGACAAGTAATTTGGACCAACCACTCCCACTGAGGATAACTAGAAAACATAGACAAAATATTTAAAAAAACATCTCAATGAAGGCATCTGAATGCAAATAAAATGGTAAAGCATGAACATACCAGACTCTGGGAAAGGGCTGACGCTCAGGTAGGTGAGTCCAGCTTTTGAAGTCAGTTTTCCCATGCAAGCATGTGCTGATTCCAGAAGGGAAGAGTAGGAAGTTAAGAAGTTGAAGTGGTAACTAGGGCCAAGGGGACAGGGAATGGAATCCAAGCCTCATCAAGGGATAAACCCCTCTCACTTTGGGTGGAGGCTCCACAGAACTACATAGATGTGGGTGATGCAAACGTAGACAGATCTTTACTGGGACTACAGTTCACCTTCCAATTATTTCAATTCCTGAAGTTGGACTAAGGTAATCCTAAACTGGTAGAGCCCCCAGGAGCCTGCAGAAGCAAGGGTAAACCCCACAGAGAAAGAGGACATCACTTTAGGTCTTCAGTTATATCTTCATGATTCCAAATCTATGTCTGACACTCTATAAAAACTGACCAGTTACCTGAGGAGACAACAAGAATGAGAGTTGACAGGGGAAAAGCAGGTAACAGAAACAAACATACTTTAAAATACCTGCTTGCTTGGGACACCTGGGTGGCTCAGTTGGTTAAGTGTCTGACTCTTGATTTCAGCTCAGGTCATGATCTCACAAGCAGTTGTGGGATTGAGCCCCGCATCTGGCTCCACACTGAGTGTAGAACCTGCTTAGGATTCTCTCTCTCCTTCTCTCTCTGCCCCTCCCCCACTTGCACCCTCCTGTCTCTCTCAAAAAAATAATAAGCATTTAAAAATAATAATAAAATAGAATAACTGCTTTGCTCAACTGGAGGTAAAGCACAAGATTCAGAATTTCAGCAAAGAATAAGAATTTGCTGATAAGAGTCAAATGGAAATTCTAGAACCAAAAAACACAATTACCAAAATTAAAAACTCAGTCAAAGGTTATAATGACAGAGTAGGTCAACTAAAAAGAACATTAGTGAGCTGAAAAATAGGTGGTAGGTACATAGGTATTTGTTATAGAATTCTTGCAAATTCTGAGTGTTCAAAATTTTTCCACAATAAAATGAGGAAGGGAAAAGAAGTCTAATGGGGAAATCAGTAAAACACATAAGAAAGAAATTAAGCCTCATCTAAATGCAAAGGTATATTTTGTTCATGGTTTTGAAGACTCAGTTTTATAAAGACGTCAATACTCTGTAGGTTAATCATCTATTGTTGCATTTTAAAACCCCCAAGAAACTTGAGTGGCTTAAAACAACTATTTTATCTGCTCATCATTCTGTGGGTCAGTAATGGGGGCTGGGCCCAGTTGAGCACTTCTGATCTCACCTGTTATCAGTCACTGCAATGAGTGGCTGGATGGCCTAACATGGCTTCCTCACACATGTCATGTTGGAGCCAGCTCTTTGCTGGACCTGTCGCTGTATGTGGTCTCTCGTCCCTGCTGACGCTATTCTTCACAGGATAGTCTCAGGGTTTCAAGAGGATGAGAACAAAAGCTGCAATATCTCTGGAAGCCGAGGTTGAGGATTCCCAGAATTAAGTTACAAAGCAAACCACAATTCCAGGGGGGCGGAGAAATAGTCAAATTACAAAGAGGCAGCCATGCAAAATTAGGAAAAATGTGAACCTATTTTTTTTTTGTGATCTACCACATTCTTTAATGCCATCTCAATCAAAATCTCTAATTTTTTTTTTTTTTTTTAATTTAGGGGCACCGGTTGGCTCAGTCTGTTGAGCATCTGACTCTTGATTTTGACTCAGGTCATGATCTCACACTTCATGGGATGGAGCCCCACATTGGGCTTTGCACTCAGCATGGAGCCTGCTTAGGATTCTCTCTCTCTCTCCCCTTCTCACTGCCCCTCCCCCCTCAAAATAAATAAACATTTTAAAGAGTAAATTGACAAGCTTTTCAAAACTCTAATTAAGAATATAAAAAAGGGTCGGGGCGCCTGGGTGGCTCTGTCAGTTAAGCATCTGACTTTGGCTCAGGTCATGATCTCGCAGTTCATGAGTTCGAGGCCCTTGCCAGGCTCTGTGCTGACAGCTCAGAGCCTGGAGCCTGTTTCAGATTCTGTGTCTCCCTCTCTCTCTGCTCCTCCCCCACTCTCACTCTGTATCTCTCTCTCTATCTCTCTCTCTCTCTCTCAAAAATAAAGATTAAAAAAAAATTTTTAAGAATACAAAAAAGGGTCAAGAATCACCAATAGTATAAGGGATAATTCTTCTTAAAAAATCAAAGAGTACAGAATGGCTTGGCTATTATCAAGACTTATTATAAAGCTACAGTAATTAAGACTGAGAGGTATTGGCACAAGAATAGACAAAGGGAATCACTTCTCTGCCTTTTGGCTAAGATCAAGTGAAGAATAGACAAAGGGACCAATGGAATGGAGTAAGAGCACAGAAAGCAACTCTCACATATCAAGACATTTGATTTATGTCATAGGCAGCTCTACAGCACAGTACGAAGAGGTTATCTTTTCCAAAAGTGGTCCTGGGAGAATCAGGTGTCTGCTCTGAAAAACATGAAAAATGACCTCTATTTAACACCATGCATAGAAATCAATATCACGTGATTATAATTCTAAGAATGAAAGGTAAAATATAAAGTGATTTTAGAATTAAACAAAGGAAAATTTGTTCATGAGCTGGGAGCAGGGAAACAATTCTTCTTTTTTATTTCTTTTTTTGAAATCTTTTTAATGTTTATTTTTATATATTTTTGAGAGAGAGAGAGAGAGAGAGATACAGAGTATGAATGGGGTAGGGGCAGAGAGAGAGAGGGGGACACAGAATCCGAAGCAGGCTCCAGGCTCTGAGCTGTCAGCACAGACCAACTGAGCCTGATGTGGGGCTCGAACCCACAAACCACAAGATCATGACCCAAGCCAAAGTTGAACATTTAACCGACAGAGCCACCCAGGTGCCCCAACAATTCTTAAGTAGTATACAAAAGTACCTGAACACAAAGAAAAAGACTGGAAAATTGAATTACCTTAAAATTTAAAATTCCTTTTCAACAAAAATATTATCAAGAAAGTAAAACAGGAAGCCACAGAATGGCTGACATTTGCATCATGCATAACTAAGAAAAGAATTTCATCCAGAATATATGAAAAACTCCAACAAATCAATATGAAAACTACAGAGAATCCAGTAGAATAGGCATGAAGCATGAGCTGAAACTTCATAAGAGAGGAGCATGAGCTGAAACTTCATAAGAGAGGATATCCAGATAGCCAATACACATGTAACAAGGTGTTCAAGCCCCCTAGTAATTAAGGTAAGGCTAACCAAAACCACATCACATACCTCTACACAAACCCCAGAATAGCTAAAATTAAAATTAACAATGCAATTGGCAAAGATACAGAACAACAGGAACTCTTATATGCTTCTGGGGGGAGTGGAAGTGTAAACTGATCCAGTCACTTTAGAAAACAATTTGATATCGTCAACATTGAACAAATGCACAGTCCTTGACTCAGTATTCTATCCTAGATCTGTACACCCAACAGAAATATGTGTACATCTACACCAAAAGACAAGTAAAAGAATGATCACAGCCCTATTATTTACAATTCCTCCAAACTGGAAACAACGCACGTGTTTTTCATGGTGGAATGGACAATGAAATTGTCATAGATATTCATATAATAGAATACAATAAAAAGAAATAAACTACAGCTATACACAAAACATGGATGGATCTCACAAATAAGAATGTTGAGCAGAAGCCAGACATAAATTAACCTGAGCTATAGGATTCCACTAGAATAAATGTTTTCAGAAAAATGAAGAAATTATAGGGTTTTAGGTATGAATTACATACAGTTTTTAAACAAAAAAGAAACGCAAGGGAATGGCCACTATAAGAATCAGGATAGTGGTTACCTTTTTGGCAGAAGAAAAGTGTAGTTATTTGTACAGTGTCAGCTTATTTGTAACGACTTTTTCCAGAATTTTCCGTTCTATAATTCTAGGTTAAGCATAGACCATCTGAACTTGAGCACAATATGGAAGGCAAAGGTACAGCAGTGACCATATATTTTTTATGCACAAAAGGTGGTGCAGGGTGCCGTGGTTGACTTAGTGCATGCTGTCACTCATCTCCCGGTTCACCTTGGTCCTAGCCACAAAGGTGCACATGGGGCAGACCTGTGCTTCTATAACTACCCCAAACCTCCTTCTTCACCTTCTGTGACTCCTGGGCTGGACTGCCTGCTCTGCTGACTTCAGAACCAGCACAGGACCCAGAAGCAGCAGCTGTGTATATATATAATCTATTCACCCAGCTCACACAGTTGTGTAAGGGTAAATCCCATACTCTACAGCAATCTTCATCATTTTCTGTAATGAGTCATTGAGACCCACAAGGGGCATGACAGAGGCCTCTTGGGTGCTGAGAACATCCTATTTTTTGACTTGTGATGATAAAGTGAGCTTTCTGTCTACCTTTAGATCAATTTTCTATAGTTGTGCTATATTTCACAAGAAAAGTTAAAAAATAACTAAATTACATGTTAGAGCCAAAACAGACCAAAACTGCTGTCAAGACTTGTTTACAATTATTGCACTTTGCGCATTTAAAAAATAGTTTAATAATTTTTGTGTTTCATTTCTAAATAATGAGCCATCAGAGAAGGGCTCAGTATGCTAATTACAGGTTCTTCTCTGAAAGTAATACATTAAAGGTGTGTAAAGCCTTATTTCTAACAAGGAGAAAGCCAAAATAGTTATAACCATCACTAAATTTTTGTCTTCTTTAATTCTACTTTGAAATGTTAGAGGCATATTGATGTGCTATTTGAGAATGTTGATCAAATGGATGTAATATGTGAATTTAGTTATGACCTTGAGGACATTTACTGAATTAAATGTTATTGTCCTTGTTGCCTTATTGCATTTCAACTTCAACATTTGTTACAATTCCTGCTTTCAACCCATATCCATTATGAGTATAAATTCAACAAAATATGAAAATGCTTAAAAGCTTATGAGATCCTTGCCAAGCTAACATGACCTCCAAAAATTGTCACATGCATCTGGACTATATATACTCAGAAGCTCTCAAATGGTCCTATTCTAAGGAAGAGAAATATATAAAGTATTAAATTTTTAACTTTTAAAAATATTAGAGAATTTAATTAATAATAGAACAGGCAATATTAGTGTGCATTTGCACATAGAAACGTTGTGTCCTTTTGTGAAGGTACTGAACCTTGTTCAGGATGCATGTGCAGATATTGTATCTGTTTGCTGGATCATGAAGTAAAATGTATTTTTTACTCTCTCTCTAACACAAATTTAAAAATATTTTCTTAAAAAACAACTTGAGAAAGTCTACACTGCCAGGTCTAGCCCCAAACTAAATATTCAGACTTATCTCCTTGCTAAATTTTAGGAAATCCAGGCTGCTCACCACTCCCCAACAAGCTCTAAACTTTCCCTTATTTTCCTTTTCTCTTGCTCCTGGCCACCAAATATTTCCAATTATCACATTTGAAATGTGATATTTGAAATTATCACATTTCAAGGCTTGGGTAATTTTATGTCCTCCATAAAAATCTTTCCCTGTGCTTGATCTCACCAAGAGTAGGATCCCTCTTCTTTGGCTTCCATAGCACTTTTTCCACCTGAACCTCCTTTGTAGTGTTTAACACATTCTACTTTGAATTAGTTATCTTGGGTACTCATATGTCTTTCCAGGTTTTCATGATTTGGTAGAGTTCTGGGTCAGAGAGAGAGATTTGAGGATCATGAGCTTTAGTGTTAGGCACATCAGTAGGTGTTGATCAGGTCAACCAGAGACAGTACATAAGATAAAAAGATGAAAGAGCTAAGGACAGAACCCCAAGGACTATCAGTAGTAAGAGGCAAAGAAAAGGGTGCCTGGGTGGCTCAGGTGGTTAGGCATCTGACTCTTGGTTTAGCTCAGGTCACGGTCTCACAGTTTGTGAGATTGAGCCCCATGTCAGGCTCTGCACTGACAGCCAGAGCCTGCTTGGGATTCTCTCTCTCTCTTCCTCTCTCCTTCTCCCTCTCTCAAAAATAAATAAATAAACTTTGTTTAAAAAAGAGGAAAAGAAAGACTTGCTTAGAAAAGAAATTTGGAGGAAAATCGGGAGAGACTTGGACACACAGAAGCCAAGACTTTCAAGGAAGAAGTTATCAATGGTATGAAATTTAGCAGTGAGATCAAGGAAAACAGTGGGAAGCTCTTTGTGTTAGCTCATGATGTTTTTATTCAAGCTTCTTTGTGGTTCTGAGAATTTTGAGATATCTAATCTATAGTCTTTTAAAATAGTCTTTTATATCTAGTATTTTAAAATCAATTTATTTTTGGCTGTGAAAGTAGGGTAGCCAGGACTGTAGGAGGGGAGGGGCTTAAACATGTTTAAAGACAGAAAAGTGAGTCAAAACAGTAAAGAGAAAAACTGAAGATATTGGAGATATCTGTGATATTTGTTGGAGTAAGATTTGCCTTAGACCAGAGTCAGTATTCATATTCCTCTGTGACAGGAAACAGTAAAAGTTGGTACAAACACAGATGAAATGGTAGTTGTCACAGGAGAAAGTTGAGGGAGTTCCTGGCAATTTGTCTCAGCTTCCCCCATGAATAATAACAATAACTAACATACATTTAATATTTATTATCTATCAATCCCAGGTTAAGCACTAGACATGGATTTCCCTCATTAAATTTTCATAATACAATGATGTTGTTAGTATTTAAATTTACATAGGAGAACACAGATGCTTCGAGAAGTTAAGCAATTTGCCCAAAGTCACATCTTCAGGAAGTGGAGGAGAATCAAATTCTGATTCCCAGACCCACATCATTAGGCAATCAGAACTGGTAGTGAAATTGGAGCTGGGGCCTGAAAAGGTGGTTGAAAAGGAATGAATTAACTGATGAATGGATAAAGAAATTGTGGTTTATATACACACTGGAATGCTACTTGGCAATGAGAAAGAATGAAATATGGCCTTTTGTAGCAATGTGGATGGAACTGGAGAGGGTTATGCTAAGTGAAATAAGTCATACAGAGAAAGACAGATACCATATGTTTTCACTCTTATGTGGATCCTGAGAAACTTACCAGAAGACCATGGGGGAGGGGAAGGAAAAAAAAGAGAGAGGGAGGGAGGCAAACCATAAGAGACTCTTAAAAACTGAGAATAAACTGAGAGTTGATGGGGGGTGGGAGGGAGGGGAAAGTGGGTGATGGGCATTAAGGAGGGCACCTGTGGGATGAGCACTGGGTGTTGTATGGAAAGCAATTTGACAATAAATTTCATATAAAAACAAAAAAAAGAAAAGGAATGAATGAGGAAACTTGGCTATTGATGAAGAATGCAAGAGAAGGCTGTCTAGATATACCAAAGACCACCAGGTAGCATTGAAGGTCCAACTGAGTTTTGTTTTGATTTTTTTTTAATATAAATTTGCAATGGTTCCAATCTATAGAGTTATAGGATCTTCTCTATATCTCTTGCAGAGACTGAAATCTCAGTGGTCTGATCAGAGATTTTACAGAATGAACACAATGGCAGGACAAGGGGCAAATGATTCAGCGAAAGAGCGAGGCAGTATTTTATGGCAAACCACAGTACAGAGGTTGATAGAGAAGATGGGGAACCTAGCAGAGTACTGGCAACCCAGGGAAAGTGTGTGGTCATGGACCACCTAATACTTTCAAAGTGTATTGAAAAGTAAGAGAGGGGGGCGCCTGGGTGGCTCAGTCGGTTAGGCGGCCGACTTCAGCTCGGGTCATGATCTCGCGGTCCGTGAGTTCGAGCCCCGCGTTGGGCTCTGTGCTGACAGCTCAGAGCCTGGAGCCTGTTTCAGATTCTGTGTCTCCCTCTCTCTGACCCTCCCCCGTTCATGCTCTGTCTCTCTCTGTCTCAAAAATAAATAAACGTTAAAAAAAATTTTTTTAAAGAAAAGTAAGAGAGGTTGAGTTGTTAATAGGCTGTGGTGTGGTCAGAGCAGGTTAATGACATTTTAGATTATAGAAGTAGAACAATCCTAGATGCGAAGTATAGAGTGGATGGTCATGGGGAAAGAAAACTGGAAGAAAGTAGAGATGAAGTTCATTAAAACTGAGATCAGGAAACTCTAATGTTATGCATTAAATAAATTTCCCACAAGATATAAAAGACACCCAGGAAGATGGTGGGACTGAATTTGAATGAAAATACCCTGAGCCAAAAGTTCATTTTGTATGAGGGTGAAGGAGTAACAGTTTTGGGGAAAAAAGGTGGGAGCGAGGCTAGAATCTGACCTTGGGTTGTACTAAAAAGAATGGAGTAGTTTGCAATTGAATGGAGGTTCTGGCAAGCCCAGTGGAAAGGACTAGCAAATAGGGCAAGAGTATGGGGACAAGCCAGGATAGAGGAAGCCCAGAAGAGAACTAGGATAAAGGATAAGTGAGGACAGATGACCGGAAAGGCCCGGGATTTGGGGGGTGAAGGACAGCAGGAATGAAAGATAAAGTAATATTGGCCAGTCTCAGGATTCTGATGGTAACACATGTTCAAAGATATCTTGGTGAGAGCAACCGGGGTCACTCGGTGGTGTCATAAGCTGCCCCAGTTTGGGGTAGGCCAAACCTGCAGCTCTTGTTGGACTTCCAGTCCCTAAAAAGTGTAAATAGAGAAAATCACAATAGCAGGAACTATTTTTCCCATTATGCATCTATTCCTTTGATTTGGAACAAGTTCTACCCTTCTTTTCACTTTGCTACATCTTAGTTACCCTTTAGACCTACACAGCCACCAGCTGCTCCATGAAGTCTTTCTTTCAAGAGGAGGGAGATTTTAGATTCTTTAAGATCCAATTGAAATGGATCCTTGGGCTCATTCATTGTGGAAGATACAATTTTGGCCATCAAACTCTGGTTATCTTTATTCCATAATATCCTAAAACTCCATCTGCTATTTGATTCAGCCCAGTTTTGGGGCTGTGTGTGGCCAGGATATTTCAGGAAATTTCTTACCACATTTTAGGATGATATAATTAGATTATTTTCCAGTCTAGCAGATTTTACTCCCACCAAGCTGAGACACGTCATAATAATTACCAATGTGATAATAATCACCAAAGGCAATTTTTACATGAGGCAAAAAAAAAAAAAAGTCTAAAATATATAAGCCAAATATGAGCAGAGTATCAAAAAAGAGGGTTATATACCTTAGCCAGTATATCTGGCGTAAAAGGAGAATATTTTTCTCTCAGGGCACTTCACTTCCTTCAGATCTCTGCTCAAGTATCACCTCATAAGAGTTCTTTTCTGAGGATTCTCATTTGCAATGGCACCTTCCCTCCCTGTATCCCTGTCTCTATTCATTGGCTCTCTGTCTTCCTTACTGTTCTTTATAGCACTTAGCACCAGCTGATAATATCCATTTGCTTATTTTTTAGTATCTGTTACTCCTCCCTCTCTGAGATTAGAGACACTGGTCACACAACTTGCTGTGTCCCTAAGTTCTGGAAAGGTGCAAGCCCATAGAAGGTACCCTATAAGAACTTGCTGAATGTGGTGGGGAAAGCATTGGGCTTGGAATTAGGAGATCATTATTAAGAATCCAGGTGTGGCCCACTCACAAGCTGTGTGAATCAGATAAATTTATCTTCCCAATCCTAGATTATTTTAACTGGAAAATAAGAGCATTACCTGTCCTGCTTACCTCTCAGCATCTTAAATACTATTGAGTGATGTGCTGACATCATGTGCTATTTTATTGTGCATGGAACACACCTGTCAATATATGTGAAAGGCAATTCAGATATACATTTTGTCCCTTGTATCATATCATGCTGTTTGGAAGCTTCCTACTTGGGCTACATTATTTTGGTAACCCATTGAATTGCTTTCACTGAATTGTACTTTGGCTTTGTCAGACCTAAATTGAGGGACACTGTGATAAACAGCAAATGGAAGGCTCTGTGGTACGCATCCCAGTGATACAGAGATGACAGCATCGTCCCTAGATCACATAGAGTCCTTTACAAAGACTCAAGAGAGAGCTCTCTCTCAGGTCTCAGGGCTAAGGAAGGCTGTGCTTTGTCCAGAGAACTGACATGCTTTGATCTTGGGAACACCATAGTTCATATAAGTGGATGTTGTTTCCTCTTTTCTCTGATGGCTTAGAAAGTTTAGAGCCAAATTTGTATCCTTCCCTTACCCATTGTTTTAGAACATGACTATATCTTAGGTTCTCGCACAAATAGTCCTCTGGCCCAGATTGCCCAAGAAATTTATGTTAACCTTTTGCATGGTATGTATTTTTATAAATTAATTTAGCCCTTTCGTGAGATAAGATCTAGTGTGGATGGATGATTGTGTACACATATTTTATATACGTACACATATTTTGTAGTTCAGGGTTTAAAGAATTAAAATGCACAAAATGTGTTTTCAAATTCTCTTCTAAGTCTCTAGTTCTCTTTTATGAATTGATCTTGTCTGTTTCTATGACGTTCCTCTGATGAGTAATAAGTTCCTTCTCCCAAAGCCGACCTGTTTTCCATAAAGCACAACTGAAATATAGCAGTCTATTTGCAAATCCAAAAGTCAGTAGCCAATGTCTGCAAATAAGAGTGCCTCCTCCCAAAATGGGATTCATGAAACCTCTAGAATTGTAGAGAATAAGTTAGATCGTTCCATGTAAATAGGCCTCCAGGGAAAAGAGAAAAGAAGAATTAAAACCCTTTTCTTTATTATTAAAATCATGACAAGCCAAAAACCAAAATGAAAACAAAACAAAATCCACCAAAAACAGAACTTGGGACACGAATGACATTTGTCATAACTGATGAAGCATTCTTTTTTGTTAATATGATCCTCTTAATTGTTTCGAAAGATATATAATAAATATGGAGAATACATTGCCACTAAACCATTCAGAAGGCCTATGAGAGATATCCAGCCATTAGAAAATATATTTTCATTGAGTAAAAGGTAAAAGGTTTCTTTAAATTTATTTGCTATTACATAAGAAGTTTCAGGGGGTTGAAATACTACATTGAAAATCTAATCAGGGGGCACCTAGGTGGCTCAGTTGGTTAAGTGGCTGACTTTAGCTCAGGTCATGATCTCATGGTCTGTGAGTTCGAGCCCCACATCTGTGCTAACAGCTCAGAGACTGGAGCCTGTTTTGGATTCTGTGTTTCCCTCTATCTTTGCCCCTCCCCTGCTAGTGTGCTCGCTCTCTCTCTCTCTCTCTCTCTCTTTCAAAAATAAATAAAACATTAAATAAATAAATATAAAGAAAATTTAACCATGTTTAGATCTACTGTTTTAATCTACATGTTTTAATCTACTGTTTAGAAATGTAGGAAGTGTTATCTAACTTCTAAGTTGTTCTCAATTGAAATTTCAAAACTCTTTTGATTGGTTTGCAAATCCTTTTGATTGCAGAGGGAGGAAGTTAAATCCTCCTTCAAACATTTAGAGTCCCAGATATTGATCTGACCCCTTTCTAGACCCTCCTGTCATCCCTTCCTCTTTTCCCCTGATCCATCCATCTGAAGGAGAACCATATATTTCTAGATTCTAGAACATGAGCATACCATGCCATTGTGGATTCCAAATATAATTTTCTTCTACCTTTAAAGACATTCCCCCCCATTTCCCCACACACTTGACCTCTACCAAAACCGACCTCATTTATCATTCTGCTTTCTTTTCCCCTCCCCCACACCTCTACCAAAGGAATAATTTAGTTCCTGCTTCTAAGTCAATCATCATGGATCAGGAGACCTCTCTCTCACACTTTCCTTCAACTCGTTTACTATTCCACCTCTATATTCTTTTAGCTGTCTTAAAATTAGTAAATTGACCTTCCTAAGCTTGGGAAACTAATAAATACCTTACTGAATGTATGCAACACAAGACCTTTGAAGTCCATTTTGATGTATATTAAAACTATGAAATTAATAACACCAACATCAATGGCATTAACTCTAACACTACAGAATTTCATTCAATTTGCCCTTGATTGACTCAGAAGGATTATTATAATTCCCCTGATAATATGCTACTACCTAGAAATCATTGTTACTTAATATTTTCCCATAGTCTGCCTTTACTTAGTAGCTCAATTCATCTATTTTTAAAATATTTTTGGTGATTTGTATGCTATGCCTGGCACATAGCTGGCACTTGATAATATTTGTTGTTTGATTTGAATTTCATGATTGCCATAACTAATTCTATTCCAATATGCCAGATGCTCTTGCTATTAGCACTGATTAGCAAAGCTGAATCATGAACCATTCCAGCATGACAAGTAAATTATATAAAAGTCACACAAAAAAAAACGCAGACATTTCACTTAGGAAAAAAATGGACTTACATTTTTCTTTTCTCTGAGCTTTTACTTTACAAAGTTATGAAACTGAAAATTTGTCTGAGTTTCTAAAAATTGTGTCACTAAAACTGAAGGGACAAATTAACACGGCTCTTTTAGTTATTCCCACAGCCAGATATTTCCACTGAGTTTTACTTAGGTGAAACATGGACCAGTGGTTTCTAAAAGCCAGACTATTGGCTGCGTTACAACCAGCTGATAAATTGTTTAAAAAAAAAAAACAAAAAAAAAAACCAATGCAGATTCTCAGGCTTAATCCCCTAAAAATGTTGATTCAGTTGTGTCCAATGTGGGTTCAAGGCATCCTTACTATTTTAAAGGTACCAAAGTGATTGTGACGTACAGATAGGTTTAGGCTGTTAAGACTGACTCAGGACATTACATAATACTTGTGATCAATTTCTAAATGAGTCAGCAACAAACATCTTTAAAACAGGAACCACATTTTTTCTTCATTTTATTACCCACTGTGTTTAACAATGCCTTGCTCACTCTAAAGCTTAATCAATGCTTACCGATTGACTATAGTTAGAAATACCTACTCAATCATACCTTGTCCAATTCAGCTTTATTCTGTACGGGACTGAGACAAACATCTTTGTAACAAACAGTTTTATATTTTGTCTGAGATACGAGGTTGTAAAGAAATACTCAGTCTACATAACTTCTCATGGCTGCACCTAAAACCTTCAGAACTTTCTAACTTACCAGAGGTGATGCTGTATGGACTGAGTCAAATCTATTGGGAATAATTATAAGCAGTGAACTGAGAGATGAGAAAGAAAAAGGAAGGTAACATGAGTGGCAAAGTTGGAGAGTGTTTCTGTGATGCAGGCTCATGGTCAGGACATTTGGGCACTGGGACTGAACTGATGGTTCTACTGTGTTCTGGTGGGCTTGGTATAGAGTCATCACATAGAAGCTAAGGTTATATAACTCTTTACAGTGGGATGAAATACTAAAACCGAACCCTTGCCAAGACCTGAGTATTCTTCACTCACATGCTTAGAACATTCAACAAAAGTGGCCCACATTTTTATCTCAGGGATTCAGGTTATCCGTATGGATCACAGAAAACAGAGCCATAAAGGTAGGCTTCATTACTGTGCTTCCAGATTTACTTCAGAATGATTCAGTTGAGTCTGTAAAGGCATATCTGCAGTCTGAGTCATTTATTCAACAAATGTTTTCTGAGCCCCTACTTTTGGCCAGAAACGATGCTAAAAATGGAAGAAACTATTACAAGTGTTGAAGATAAGCTCTTCCATAGTTAATCAACCACAGAAGGAAGAGATGCATAAATAATTATAATACATCAAGTGATAAAAGAGAAATCTTTTATCTAATGTAAAGGTATTACATTATCACCAAGTACAGAGCAACCAATTGTTTGGGGGCTGGGGGTCTACTGAGTGATGCAACGGGGAGAGAGGGGAGAGAAGCTTGTAGCATCTTGAGACATGCACCAGGAGATGCCCAGTATGTACTTTACAAGGAAGGTCTGGAACTGAAGACATATATTTGAGAGTTGAGGCCATGGCAATGGATAAGACTTCATAGGAAAAAAATAAATTAAATGCAGAGAAAGAGGAAGTGGAAGTGGGGGAAGAAAAAAGGCAGACACCAAGCAGTCTCCCCCATGGAAGGAGCAGGTGAGACAAGAAGAGGTAGTCAAAGAGCCTGGGGATGAGAGAAGGTTGGAGGTGGACCAGGAGAGAATATGGCTCCATTGTGTGTCTACGAGAAAGGAGGGGGTTTTAAGAAGGAAGGACTCATCAACACTGGACATTTTCAAAGGTGAGAGAGGTTAAGAGCATAAAGTTGTGCTGTAAGTTCTTTGAACTAAGACAAGTTTGAAGACCTTTGAAAGCAGAAGGGCAGAGTCAGAAGCAAGCCATGTTGTAGAGCAAGGTGGGGAGCCAGGCAGCGAAGACAGTGGAGAGATGACAAGCCTTTCCAGTTGCTTTGCTGGAAAGAGAGAGAAAGCAATGAGATTGCAAAGTAAGGGGAAAACAAGGTGGAGAGAGCAGGTTTTTCTTCTCGTTTTTGTTTTGGAATGGGTGATAGAGGTAGGAGCCACCACTTACATCATCGAAGGAATTGCTGAATGGAGATTCCCGGAAACTCTGGGCACACTGGGGAGGCTACATAGGAACAAGTACCCAGAGAAGAAGCCCCAGGCAGGACAGCCAGCACAGAGTCCAGTAGAGCTGGTTTCAAATCCTGATTGGCCATTTTCCTAGCTGTGTGACCAAGCAGATTCAGATTCAAACCTTTGCAGGATTCAGTTCTCTCATGTATGTCCTTAGAACAGAATCCCCCTCAGAAGCTCTGGTGCAAGGTGCCTAGCACAGTGACAACCAGGTACACGAGCTTCCCTCCCTTTCCTTTTGTTCTCAGCAGAAATCAAAAAGGATTTAATAAGAACATATACATGTGTTTACTAATCTTGAAAGAAATATGTACATGGCAACTGAAATTTACAGAAGTACCCACCCAGTAACTTTAGATTTGAAATGTAATAATGGAAAATATAAACATTTGATATTCAGAAAACCACCTGAAACAATGGAAATATATAATAGGTGTCTGTAAATTTGATGAACAAATGAAATAATGCAACTATAACTCCTACATGGCATGTTAGCACACAGAGTCTGGAAAAGACAATTTGTTAATGCTTATCCTGGCTAGGGGAGCAGGCTGCTGACTGACAGCCACAAATTCTACCCAAGATAAAAGAGGCTATTCATGGGGCCCTACTTGTCCTTGCTGATACATCCCCGCCTGGTTGGCAGATTGGTGTCCAAGGAGGGGTGTTGCAGAGGTAGTCCTGTGTGGACTGTGGATTTGCTCATGTGATCTGTAAAGTGGGTTCCAAGCCTAAGGATCTATGATATGCAGACTTTGGGGTCTGGAATATGGGCCCCAGTCAGTTTCCCCTACCCAAAAAGGAAGGACAGACAATTGAGAATGCTCTCTTTACCAGCGAAATCAACTGTTGAAATGATTATTCAGATTCCCTGATTCCCTGCCAGCTTATTCAGGCCAAGACAAGAGGGCTTCTGTCAAGTTACATGTAGGTAGTATGAGTGGTGAGCAATTACATCCACCATATCAATCCCATTTGCAAATATGTGCAGCATTATTTAGACTGCTAGTCTTCCAATGTCTAATCAAGCATATCATTCCTGAATCCAGATCTCCAACCCTACCTACAGGTTGAGCAACAATCTGCTTTTTTAGAGGCATTTGAGGGGTACCCTCCTGGGTCATCCAATGAAAACATTGTTTCTAGAGGTCTAGAGAAATCGACATATGCCCTCTCCATGAATATATCCCTGAAGACTTGTTTGTCAGATTATCTGGTACTTCAAAAGGCTGAAAAAGAAAGAAGGCACACAAAGATAAGAGAGGCAGGCAAGACGTGTGTGTGTGTGTGTGTGTGTGTGTGTGTGTGTGTGCATGGTGAGGTAAGAGCTGGCAAAAACATAGAGGGAGCAGAGCAACACAATTATAAGCTCTTAGGAGGTGAGGGTCAGGAAGAACAAGTCTAGAATATTCACAATAGCCAAACTATTGTGGAAAGCAGTGGTGGAGGGAATCTGGAAATCCACACCTGATTTTTTCTTTTGGCTTTGAAATACATACTATGATATTTTTGTAGCAGATATACCTCCAGACTTTGTTGTGGCTTAACACTGAGGACAGTTGTCATCCACCAAATACATAACAGCGGAATAGGTGGGGGGAAAATGGATACAAGCATGCTAGATGGCAGTGGAAAATTTAGCTAGGATCCAAAATATCTCAGAGATAATGCAAAGCACAAAATTGCATACTCAAACACTAGTAAAATGGACTGTATTTGTGTGGCTTGTATTTGTGTGTGAACAAAATGCCTGCACTCATTTCAGTGATAGATGTTCCTACATTTTGTGTATGTGTTTTCATGCCCTCTCTTTCCATTATCTAGAGGTGCTTTAAAGAAATAGATCATGTCTATGTAGTATTTCTTTTCTACTTTCCTTAAATACCTAGTTCAGACATTATTAGAGTATAAGTGCCTCAGAACTGATTTTTTTTTTTTTTTTTTTAGTAGGCTCCATGCTCAAGGTGGGGCTTGAACTCAAGTCCCAAGATCAAGAGGTGTATGCTCTACTGACTGAGCCAGTCAGGCACCCTTGTGTCCCCAAATTTTAATTTACCTCTTTATGAGCTTGCTTACCTTTATATTTTTCTTTAACATACCAGTTTTTAAATGGATGTATAAGTAATTAGGTAAGAAACAGAAGGAGACATTAATTTGCTCAGTAAATATTGTGTAAAAAACTAGAGATACCCAGGAAAATATGAGATGATCTCTACGATACTCATCACCTGGAAGAAACACAGATGGAATCAGAACCGAGTGCTACAGGTGTGCAGATGGAAGTCAGTACAGGTGTCACATGAACATGGGAAACCTTCTAATTCTGACAGACACACACCTGCACTTGCAGTGACAGTCATCATCTGTGCAGCGGCCAGAAAGGAGGAAATATTTATTTTTAAGCTGAATGAAAGCCATTCTCCAGTTTTTATTTTATAGGAAATGTACACCACATTAAAGGCAGGAAATAATACATAAAAGGGTCAACAAGATTTGGCAGTAGAAATGGGTATGAAAATGACCAACAAAAAGGATTCCTATTTATACCACCAGTCCCAATTTTATATGATTAAATGCTAGATGATTGCATGTGGCGTCTAAGTCAAAATAAGCTTTCGTTTACAGCTACATGCCATCTGTACTACTTCCTATTTTTATAATGGCAACATGTTCGAAGAAGCATTTGGTTTTAAAAGAAATGTCATATCTACTTTTAGAAGTATTTTCCTACATAAAAGGCTGGAGACAGCAAGAAAGCTCAAAGGCATCGGTGGCTAAATAAAATTTTTCAATGAATAGAAATAAACTAAACATCCCTAACATTTCCTTAAAATGTCGTATGTTATCAGAACAAATTGAACAAGTTAATGCATTGCTCATGCACAGCATAATTTACTTGTGGTATAATGACTCAGATTTGGTGCTTGGCTAGTAAATTCAACGTCTGCATTTTTGTTCACTGCCCGGACATATTATTTTTCTGCCATACTGACTTAATCATTCATGAACAAAAGAAGATTAACATGTTCGGAAGAAAACACTTCTGCTACATAGAACAAAGGATTTTTTATTAGAACAGTCTTACAAATAGGTGAAAATTATATGCTGAAACAATAGTTAAGGAATTTCATTAATTTCACTATTTATGTTCTTCTGATTAAAATAGCACAATGATAAGAAATGTTACATGCAGTTATTTGCAACACTGGTTCAGAAGTCAGAACAACAGAAAGAATATATATGCTTCCAATTCACCTGTACAGGTGATAATCATGTAGATTGTCCATCAAACATAACGGTAAACAGAATTCCTCTTTTTCTCTTCAGATGGCCAGGCCAGTTCAGTCCAGAACCAGAATATGTTTTTGATCTGGGGTTCCAGGACTGTCTCTGGTTGTTCTAAAGGTTCTTCTGGAGGAGAGCGACCATCTGGATCTAGTCTAAAGATCACACTGGCCACCCACACTTCCCTTGAGTGGCACTGAATCCTCAGAGAAACTCTGTAAATTCCTGCTGTTCATAATTCACAGAAGGAAATCAGACTTATTTTTGTGGTAAAGAACACAGGTTCTGGAATTAGCCCCCCCCCCATCCCCCACCAGATTCAAATCCTGTCTCCACATGAACATGGTTTGCGGCAAGTTCTTTGAGATCTCTGTGTGCAAGTGTACTTGTCTCCAAAATGAAATGATAATAGTACTTACTTCATCGAGTTATTATGCAGATTAATTACATAGTGCATGTAAAACTGCTTAGCAAAATATATATTCACATATATACTTATTTAATGTACACTTTATATGTGTATAGATGATAGATACATGTGTGCATTTATATTTTTTCAGCTTTATTTCACCTAGGTATTCACCCCACTTTGTTCTTGCCAATATTATACACAAAATATTTTCTGATATTTCCTCCAACATTGCACTCCATTTTGTACTGCCCTTTCCTGAATGAACACAAGTAACCTAATAAGAAGGAGACAGAAAAAACAAAGCTCACATCTTAGAAACTGTCCATTTTTTATCCATGTCAGTTCTTCTGACATTTCCCTCATTGCTTGAAATAACAAGAAGAAAAATGAAAAATAGCTTGGGTCACCGATAACGTGCTTTTCCTTCACTGATTCTAATTCTGAGATTCTAGACCATCTTGTAGGGCCAGCTTTCTATGGGTTTTCAGAAAACATAAACAAACCCACATAGCTTTTATTGTCTGCAGAGAAAATCCTTTCTCTTATGAACCTCAACTTATTTTTTTTAATCTTTTTAAATGTTTATTTGTTTTGAGAGACAGAGAGACAGAGCATGAGTGGGGGAGGGGCAGAGAGAGAGGGAGACAAAGAATCTGAAGCAGGCTCCAGGCTCTGAGCTGCCAACACAGAGCCTGATGCGGTGCTCGAACTCACTAACCACGTGATCCTGACCAGAGCCGACGTCAGACACAACCAACTGAGCCACCCAGGCGCCCTGGACCTCAATTTAGTTCAAAAGCCAATCTGACTCTAATCCAAGATAGAACAGGATGGAAAGTTTTTGTTTTGTTTTGTTTTTAAGTTTATTTATTTTAAGAGAGAGACAGAACAGGGGAAGGGCAGAGAGTAGAAAGAATCCCAAGGAGGTTCCAGACACAGAGAAGCTGGGTGTCCTGAGGGACGGTTCTGAATGCTGCATGTCTGGTGTTACCCAAACTGTCTTGCAGCTTAGCTGCAGAGAGATGTGCTCCCTGGGTTCCTTCTTAGCCTCGCTGGGCAAAAGGGGCTGCATGAATTCTGAAGAGCAAGCTGTCACATGGTGATAGTAGTTTCAAACCTTTTCCGGCACAGAGCTTCCAAAATCCTTGGAATTTCCTAGGTGACCATAGCTATAAACGAGTCTTTTGTTATGTTAATGAATGATTGTTGGAAACTCCTAGGTCACTTAAGGACTGGAGCCTGGTTACCAGAGGAACCTACCACGTGATTAAAAGGTTAAAACTTCGGAGCGCCTGAGTGGCTCAGTCGGTTAAGCGACCAACTTCAGCTCAGGTCATGATCTCGCAGTTTGTGAGTTCGAGCCCCACTTCGGGTTCTGTGCCCGACAGCTCTGAGCCTGGAGCTCCTTCAGATTCTGGGTCTCCCTATCTCTCTGTCCCTTGCCTGCTCCTCATGTTCTGTCTGTCTCTTAATAACAAATAAACGTTAAAAAAAATTAAAAATAAAGTAAAAGGTTAAAACTTCTGGGAGAAGAGCGGACAGGAGATTGAGTTCAATCGCCAATGGCTAATGATTTAATCGGTCATGCCTATGTAATGCAGCTTCCATAAAAATCCAGAAGTCTGGGGTTTAGAGAGCTTCCATCAGCTCCCATAATAGTGGGGGTTTTCACACGCTCTGCAAACAGGGCAAGAAGAACCTGGAAGAGGAGTCTCTAAGCTAGAGACCAGAGCTTGTTTTAGTCCCACTGGCCATCTTATGGTGTAAAACTTTATTCATTTTCCCAACACCATTAGAAGGGTATCTTTGCCTAAAATAATGCATTCCTTGCTAATAAATTTCTTTCTTCTGCCCCTTCCTGGCTTTAGAAAACTTCCATTTTCTACAGCTTCCTGGAGCTTTCCGCTTCTTGGATCTAGATGGGATCCTGCCTGATTATGAATCATTACATAAAGCCAATTTGATCTTCAAATTTACTTGGTTGAATTTTGTTTTTTAATCAACCCAAAGAGGGAGTCATGGGAACCTCTGGTTTATAGTTGGTCAGAAGCAGAGGGAACAATCTGGACCTGCAATTTGGGCATCTGAAGTGTAGACAGTCTTGTGGGGCTGAGCCATTAACCTGTGAGATCAGATACCATCTGAACAGAGTTGAATTGTAGGACACCTGGCTGGTGTTGGAAAGTTGCCTGGGTGTGGGAAACCCAAACAATGTGACTGGAATCAGAATCAGAACCATACAAGTCAAGATAAAGAGCTGCTGACCTAAAAGTGCTATAGAAAACTGGGATCATAAGGCCAAAAACAAGACAGTGGCCCAATGGCAAGGTTTAACACAAAATGAGATACTTATCATCTTCTTCCCAGCAGTTATCATGACTAAACCATGAAAATTTGGACTAGTCAGTTCTGGTTGGAAGAGTGCCATTGGAGGATAATTTAAGGAACCAGATTAAGGAGAAGCAACACCACAACCTGAGAGGAAGCTGTCACAAATTTGCATGTCCTTTTCTCCTCCTGACTGGGCCTGGCAGTGAACCAGTCCTGCCAGGGTTGGGATTTGAGGGGCTAGAAGTACATGTGAATTGCTTGGGAAAGCAAAAGTCAGGAAAGCTTAGAAGAGGAAGTATAAGCCATTGTCCCTTGGAGAGAGTGAGAACCCAGCTCAGTGGCAACAAATACCAAGCAGGGGCTTGAAGCCTCAGTGAGCCAGAGTTCAAAGATGGGGTGAGAGAGCAGGAACAAGGGAGGACCAAATGGAATAGGATGATTGCCAGGAAGGAGCCAAGCTTCCTTTCCAAGCAAACAAACTGCCAAAGGCTCTCATGCCCCATGAATCTTCAAGACTAGGTCAGCTGCAGGGTGTAAGGCTAACAGATATGCAGAAATCAAAGACAGTTCAAATTAAATATCAAATTCAAAGAGTCTGTTAATATGATATCTGAGCCTTGCTTCAAAATAATGGGGAGAGGACCCCGTGTGTACAGACTAAACAAAACTAGCCTTCCCAACAGTATGGTATGAGAGCTCTTTTTTCATTCAGGTTACATCATTCTGAATGGAGATGACAGTAGCTAAAAATTAAACACATTCATGAGAGGTATGAGCTAACATTGTTAGTGAGGAAGGAAACATCCTGTAATTCAAAATTTCCCCTCAATTTACATCTACATAAGAATAAGAGAACATTCAAGGAAGGAACCATCTTTATGCAGAGATTGAGAGCAAAATCATAACGTTTCTTTCCTAACACTGACACTTTTAAATAAAGGACAATTCTACCCTTGAAGCTTAAGGTCTTATTTTTATAGTTTCTATTGCCAATATTCTATACTATCTTACAGCAGCCCTGTGGGAGAGACAGAGCAGTGCTACTATGCTTATTTTATGGATGAAGAAAGTAAGGCCCAATGGGATAGAAGACCTTGTTTCAACCCAGCCACCTTCATAAGTAAAATAGTCAGGACTCTTGAGACTTAATTTGTTGGCACCAAATTCTGGCCCTCTTTGCTATGCCATTCTACTTGGCCCAATTTCATGGGATTCTTCTAATTGTCAGTTGGTATCCCAAACTAGTACTTTGCCTTGCTCTGTCTTTCCAACCTTGACCTAATAAATGATTGAAATGTCGTTTTGCAGTACAGCTGACCCTTGAACAACATGGGTTTGAACTGCATGGGTCCACTTATCCACGGGCTTTTTTTTTTTGCTAAACACAGTACAGTCCTATAAACGTATTTTCTATTCCTTATGATTTTAATAACATTTTCTTCTCTCTAGCTTACTTTACTATAAGAAGACAGTAACACATATACAAAATTTGTGTAAATTAATTGTTCATGTTATCAGTAAGGCTTCTGGTCAACAGTAGGCTATTGGTAGTTAAGTTTTGGAGGAATCAAAAGTTAAATACAAATTTTCAACTGTGTGGGGGTCGGTGCTCCAACCCCCGTATTGTTCAGTGCTCAACTGCATTCTGGTATGCCGGAATATCAGGCTATTTTTTGAAAATCCAAGTATCTTGTGGTATTTTTCTTAGTGTAGTCCCATTATTTCAGTATTTCAAAAATCTAACCTCTGAGTTATGGACATTATGACACATATCCAGAAAGTTCTATACTTCATTTACATTTTGTATTAAATAGAGGTGACTTGCTAGAAATCTCTCTCACTGCATCACTTCCCTTTTAAAATCTGTTCAAAAAAAAGAAAGGAAAGAAAAGAGAAGAGAAAAGAAAAGAAAAGAAAAGAAAAAAGAAAAGAAAGACCTGTTCAAAGTATCCTTTGGTTGCATTAATTTCAATGTTCTAAATTACAGATGAAGGTGAGCACTTTGTATTTCCCAAAGCTAGTTTGGGCCCAGTGTCCAGAAGTCCCTGATGGAATCTGGATGGGGGTGAGGGTGGGGATAGGGAGTTAGGAAGGGGCCCTGGGGAATATGTAGTATGAGGGAAGGCATTGGGTGAGGAGAAAAAGAAAAGATAAGGAAGCTCTGGATTAAAGGTTCCTCCCTTTCTTTCCTGAGAGCACCAAACCCATTTTCATACAAACAGATGGTTCTCCCCTAGGATAATTTATTCTAACTTCTTCCAAGCTTACCCTTTCTAGAAAGATTTAGGCTAGAAGGGCACAGGAACAACAGTCCTTGGCTCTCTCTCAAGTTCATGATTTTCTCATGACAAAGTGTAGATGACAACACCATACAATTATTTTCTTAAATAGAAGACTGCCAGTAATACCAACATTTGTGCCAGTATTTCAGGATTAAGAAAATGTAAATATGGCCAGTCCTGTTATTTCTCTCCAGTGTTGCAGTTACTAAGCCTCAGTCCTGGAGCTTACCAAATCGACTCCTATGGCTCCTCTCATGGCCTCCCTCTGCGTCAGGCCACCTGCCAATGCTGTCACATCCAAATATCGATGGCCCTGATCACAGTTCCCAATGCTTGGCAGCTCTCTGCTGTTTCCACTGCCACAGAGTGGATACTGCTCCAGTAAGAAATACTCCTGCTCTGGGCAAAACTGGGATTCTGATATAACCATCCTCATTCTCATTCTGTATACCTTGGTACATATAATGCAATGAATTTTTGCGAGAGCAACTCAAATTTCCATTAACAAAGGACGGGTCGATTCATTTATAGTACATTCACACAGTGCATAATTATAAATCATTAAAAGAGTGAGTTACACTTGTATGTACGGACATGAAAAGTCAAGCTGGACTGTTCTGGTGAAAAAGGCAGGTCTGAACAGTTAAGCCCATTCATGTAGTTAAACATATAATCTCATTCATGTAACTGAAACTTCATAACCAGTGTTCTGCCAGGCTTCTATTTCTCAATCAAGTTGGTTTTCTCTATGTCTTTACAAAAAGAGTTCTGTAGAACTTATTGGTCTGCCTGAGAATACTTAAATGCACATAAAATTTACTTAGCACACAAATAGATATAGTATCCGATTTCTTTAAAGTGTAAAAATAAATTAGGAGGCAAACTATGAATTGAATCCAAAATAGTTTTTTGGCAGGGAGGAAGCAGGCTGCCAGCCAGTGCAGTGATGCTAACTTCAAGGAAGCCAACAAAGCGAGGAAGTGTCTCTAAAAGAGTGAAGCCAACTGCCCCGTCCATAAGGCGACTCTTCCCACAAGGGACCAGGTGCTCAGTGTCCCCATCGTGATAACAGCAACACAGCTGCCCTCTTTTGTTAACAGTCCATTACTGAGTCATATTCAACTGAATCCAGTGGTTCTCTCACACCCTTTCTCTCCCCCTTCCTTTTATGAAGAGTCAGTGACAATTCTTTAATCTCTGGCTGAGGAAAAAGAGGAAGCAGGTCAGAGTGATCATTGGCCATTAATTGCAGCTTTGCTGCTGGAAAAGGGGACATTGGTACCCTCTTTTCAGTAGCTGCCACTGCAGCAGGCTGAAGGATGGGCCACATAACTTGACCATCTCACTCACAACACAAGGAGGTATTTAACCTAAAGTTCAAGGTAGGAGTCATAATATAACAGATTTCACAGACACTAATGTCCATTAATGTTCAAGCTTATTATACATATTTTATGATTTGCTTGCTAATTTTCTTAATGACTGCTAAGAACTTAGTCTTTTTTTTTTTTCCTGGTAAATTCTCTCTCTCTACACCCACCCCCAATTATTTTAAAATAGTCCTAACTTTTACTCTGTATCCTAAGTGTTTATTCTATCAATAATGTTTCTATGTACAACAAAAAGTTATACAGCTTTATTTGTTAGTAGATTCTTACTTTACTCTTTAAAAATGAAGACAGAAAAAAATGTAAATGTGTTATTCTCACATGTTGTGTCTATATACCTGAAAAACCCAAGATAATTAACTTAAAAGCCATTATAAACAAGAAGAAAATTCAGCAAGCTGTCTAGTACAAAATTAATGCAGAAAAAAACCAATAGCTTTGCAGTGTGCATATAATAATTAACTAATAAATATTTTAACCCTATTGGGAAACAAAAGCAAAAAGAAACTATTGGGACCTCATCAAGATAAAAGTCTTCTGCACAACGAAAGAAATAATCAGCAAAACTAAAAGAAAGTCGATGGAATGGGAGAAGATATTTGCAAATGACATATCAGATAAAGGGTTAGTATCCAAAATCTATAAAGAACTTAACAAATTCAACACCCAAAAAGCAAATACCGGTGAAGAAATGGGCAGAAGACATGAATAGACACTTTTCCAAAGAAGACATCCAGATAGCCAACAGGCACATGAAAAGATGCTCAATGTCACTCATCATCAGGGAAATACAAATCAAAACCTCATTGAAATACCCCCTCACAATGGTAAGAGTGGCTATAATTAACAACTCAGGAAACAACAGGTGTTGGCAAGGATGTGGAGAAAGGGGAACCTTCTTGCACCGTTGGTGGGAATGCAAACTGGTGCAGCCACTCTGGAAAACAGCGTGGTGGTTCCTTAAAAAATTAAAAATAGAACTACCGTACAACCCAGCAATTGCACTACTGGGAATTTATCCAAAGGATTCAGGATTCCTGATTCAAAGAGGTACATGTACCCCAATGTTTATAGCAGTGCTATCAACAATAGCCAAATTATGGAAAGAGCCCAAATGTCTATCAACTGATGGATAAAGAAGATGTGATATATATATACATATATCCACACACATACATAAATACATACATACACACACACACACACACACACACATACACAAATGGAATACTACTCAGTGATAAAAAAGAATAAAATCTTGCCATTTGCAACAATATGGAAGAACTAAAGGGTATTATGCTAAGCAAAATAAGTCAGAGAAACACAGATATCATATAATTTCACTCACATGTGGAATTTGAGAAACTTAACAGGTGATCAAAGGGGAAGGTAAGGAAAAATACGATAAAAACAGAGAGGGAGGCAAACCATAAGAGACTCTTAAATACAGAGAACAAAATGAGGGTTGATGGGGGTGGGGACAATGGGTGATGGGCAATGAAGAGGGAACATGCGATGACCATTGGGTATTGTATGTAATCTACTCCTAAAGCCAAGACTACACTGTATGTCAGTTAATTGAAAATAAATAAATAAATAAATAAATAAATAAATAGCATGAGGCTTCCAGCTTTGTTCCTTTTTCTCAAAATCATTTTGGTTATTCAGGGTCTTGTGGTTCCATATGAATTTTAGGGTTGTTTTTAATCTATGTCTGTGAAAAATACCTTTAGGAATTTGATAAATTGCACTGAATCTGTAGATTTCTTTGGTTACTTTGGATCTTTTAACACTATTAATTCTTCTAATACATGAACATGACAAAGCTGTCCATTTATTTGTCTGTTTAAATTTCTTTCATCAGTGTTTTATACTTCCTAGTGTATAAGTCACTCACCTCCTTGGTTAAGTTTATTCCTAAGTATGTTATTCTTTTTGATGCTATTGTAAATGGGATTGTATTTGTAATTTCCTTTTGGGATAGCTTATTGTTGGTGTGCATAAATGCAACTGACTTCTATGTTGATTTGTGTTCTGTAACTTTGCTGAATTTGTTTATTAGTACTAAAAGTTTTTTTTCTCTGTGTGTGTGTGTGTGTGTGTGTGTGTGTGTGGAATCTTTAGTATTTTCCATGTATAAGATCATGTCTTCTGAAAATAGAAACAATTTTACTTCTTCCTTTCCGATTTGAATGCCTTTTCTTTTCTTGCCTTATTGCTCTGGCTTGGACTTTCAGTATTATGTTGAATACAGGTGATGGCAGTGGGCATTCTTGTCTTGATTTTAAAACCTATTAAAATGCAATAGTAATCAAATAGTCTACTACATGCACATAAAGAAATATACAGATCAATCAACATAAGAGTCAAGAAACATACAGATACTTATGGGGACAGTTTTGAGACATGAATACTTCAAATCAATGGTAAAGATGAATTGTCAATAAATTAGAGAGTTTTGGGGAGCCATCTAGGAAAAAAATACTCTGGATTACATCAAAACAAATTTTAGCCGGATTAAGTATACTAAAGGGAAAAATGAGACAATGAAAATACTGGAAGGAAATATGGAAGAATTTTAACAGCAGTCTCAGACTTGGGGACCTTTTAAAACCTGACATGATGTGGCTTCTCAGCCTTTTAGCTAAGATCAAGCATACTATTTGTTCTTATCAGTTTAATCTCTGGTATGTCCTCTACCCAAGGGCAGTATATCAAACGGATTTCTGGAGCAGGAAATGGAATAGGAGCTTGCTCTGTCCACTCCACGCATCAATCTGGAATTGCAGTACCTCCAGTAATGGTGTACCCCCTCAGGGGAATAAAAAAATAAAATAAAATAAAGACTGATAAAACACACAAAAGCCATATAAGAAAAAAATCAATAGTTTTGCTACATAAAAATGTTAAATTTATGCTAATAAACTCAGGGAAATTATTTTCAACATATAAAAACAAAGGGCTAATTTCCATATTCACAAATATCTACAAATCGTTAAAAAAATGCCTTACAACTATATGGAAAAATGGGAAAATGGGCAAAAAACATAATCAATTCACCAAAAATACAAATGGTTTTAAAATAGGAAGATGTGAGGGGTGCCTGGGTGGCTCAGTCAGTTGAGTGTCCAACTTTGGCTCCTGTCATGGTCTCATGGTTCATGAGTTCAAGCCCTGCATAAGGCTCTGTGCTGACAGCTCAGAGCCTGGAACCTGCTTCAGATTCTGTATCTCCCTCTCTCTCTGCCCCTCCCCCAGCCATGTGTGCTCGCTCTCTCTCTCTCTCTCTCTCACAAATATAAATAAACATTAAAAAAGTTTTTAAGTAATATAGGAAGATGTTGAAGTTTTACCCATATTAGGAGAAATGAAAGTTAAAAATCACAATAAGAGTCTTTTTTTCACCCAATATATTGGAAAAGACCAAAAAAAATTGACAAAAAGCAATCTTGGAGAGAGTGTGGTGTTAATATAAATTGCTACATCCCTCTGAAGGACAATTTCAGCACTATTCACACACAACATGCTCATAACTTTTGATCCATCACTTCCTCTTCCAAGTTTCTATTCCTAAATTATATTCTCACAAAAGAAATACAGGTACACAGCAAATCACTTAATTATTGTGGTGATAGTCAGTGCCTGAAAACAACCTATATGTGTTTCAATGGGAGACTAGAGAAATCAACTCTCATATGTTCAACCAATGGAATACTTTGTAACCACTAAAAAGAACAAGACATACCTCATTCTGTTCTAACTGACCTGAAATGAAAGCCAAACTACAGTTGGCTCTTGAACAACACAGAGCTTAGGGGTGCCAACAACTCATGCAGTTGAAAATCCATGTATAATTGTTGACTTCCCCAAAACATAACTGCTAGTGGCCTGCTGTTGACTAAAAGGCTTGCAAATAACAAGAACAGTCTGGCTCACTAGATTAAGCATCTGACTCTTACTTTCGGCTCAGGTCATGATCTCAAGGTTTATGGGGTCAAGCCCCTCATCAGTCTCCAGGCTGACAGTGTGGAGCCTGCTTGAGACTCTCTCTCTCTCTACCCCTCCCCCACTCACACTCTCTCTTTCAAAGTAGATAAACTTGAAAAAAAAATAAAGCAAGGTATGGAACAATCCCTATAACCATACTACCATTTCTGAAAAAAAAAAAAAAAAAAAAAAAGAAAGAAAATTCACATGAATCAGAAAGGAAGAAACTGGCAATAAAACAGTTTTTTCCACCTCTGGAGAGTGAAACTAGGAGACCAGAGGGTGGGGGTGGAGACAGAAGGATAGTGTGCTTTCAGAGAAAATAATTTTCTGCTTATTAGTTACACATACAAAATGACCCTTATCAATTAAGGGTTAAAAAAATAAACTTTATGAGCTAATTCGTGGCTTTCTTAGTACTCGTAAATGTGTTCTTACAGTTGTACATCCTGCTTTTATAAGTACTAAACTGAAAGTAAACAGAATAGACATTAATTCGAAAGTGTTTTATAATGTAAATTGTCATGCTTAAGATGTGTTTTAGCTGATCCTTAAAATTTTACCTTGTCTTACATACAAATATAAAACTTCCATGCATTTGTTTGAATTCACATACAAATCGCTTCTTAGATCATGTCATTTTGATTGAATTCACATGCAAATTGCTTCTTATAGCATGGGCTGTCATATTTGATAGGAGATAGCCGCCGCCCTTAGGAAGGGACACCCCAGAAACCAAGTTCCAACCTGACATATGCATCTTTGTATAATAATAGTGCCTTAGGGGTACCTGGGTGTCTCAGTCTGTTGAGAGTCCGACTTCGGCACAGGTCATGATCTCATGGTTCACAGGTTCGAGCCACGTGGCGGGCTCTGTGCTGACAGCTCAGGGCCTGAAGCCTGCTTCAGATTCTGTGTCTCCCTCTCTGTCTGCCCCTCCTCCACTTGTGTGCTGCGTGTGTGTGTGTGTGTGTGTGCGTGCGTGCGTGTGTGTGTGTGTCTCAAAAATAAACATTAAAAAAATTTTAGGGGTGCCCAGGTGGCTCAGTCAGTTAAGCAACCGACTTCAGCTCAGGTCATGATCTCTCAATTTGTGAGTTCGAGCCCCATGCCGGGCTCTGTGCTGACAGCTTAGAGCCTGGGTCCTGCTTCGGATTCTGGGTCTCCCTCTCCTCCTCATGCTCTGTCTCTCAAAAATAAATAAACGTTAAAAAAATTTTTTTAATATTTAAAAGAATAATAGCACTTTATTTTCATGTTGTTTTCCATGTGGGCCATGATTGGATCTTGATCCTTTCTTCCAGGACTAAACAGAAGCAGCTCTCTATGTGTAAAGAACTGTCTTCAGCTGTCCTTTTGTATCTTCCTAGATAAAAGAATTGCAGCCTTGGTAATTGATTATCCTTTCTCTTCCGCCTTCCTCATTCCCCTCTTTCTCTTCCTCCTTTCCTTCCTCTGTGGAGTTGTCTACTTTTGTGTCATAAGCATGATTTTAAGAATTTTAATGGGACTCAGAGAGGAAGCATTTTTCAAGGATTGCTTTAAGGTCAGCATGGACCTTTTGTACAGATTGCCTCATTGGAATTAAAACACCGATTTTTTTTTTTTTTTTTTTTTTTTTTTTAGCTTGAGAACAGCTTTTGACTTGGTTGTTTGTGTAGAAGCTACAAAATATGAAGCCAGGAGAGCTCCCTGCCTTTTCAGAGCAAAGAAGTGTAGAAAAGTAGAAAAAGTCATTACTGCTGTTTCTCGTTACCTATCTCTTATTTACTAATGTCTTATGTAGATTTTGAATAGAGGTTGAACCATTTTTATTTTTATTTTAAAACTAAAACTTTCTTGGGGTACCTGGGGTGCTCAGTCAGTTAAGCATCCAACTCTTGGTTTCAGCTCAGGTCATGATCTCACGGTTCATAAGTTCAAGCTCTACATCAGACTCTGCTAGCAGCTCAAAGCCTGTTTGGTATTCTCTCTCTCTCTCTCTCTCTCTCTCTCTCTCTCTCTTTGCCCCTCCCCCACTCGTTCTCTCTCCCTCTCAAAAATAAACATTAAAAAAAAACCTTTAAAACTAAAAGGTTTTTAGTTAATTTTTTAAACATTTAACTGCTTTACTTGTATTTTTTGCTTTTATTTTTTTCACTAAAAAAACCTTGGAATTCTTTTGATATAATTCGGTAGCCTTTTCATTTTATTTAGATCTTTTCACATAGTTTCCAGGCATTTAATTTAAATGGAAATTACTTATTTTTAGCTACTTTCCTCCCTTTCAGAGAGGAAAGGATGAGTTTTAGGAAGGCACATCAGTTTCTTTCAGGGAAGTGTTGGCCCCTAGTGGATCAAAAGTGGTAACACACTTTTTGAAACAACTGGCTGGCATATTGGAAGACTGTATTTGGGGAAAGCAGTAAAACAGATAGATTGCTAGTGCAAAGAAAACATAATTCACTTTGTCAAATGTCATAAATGCATTGGACAAAATCACATAATACCATTAGTAGAAGCGACTACCTACTAATTTAAAATAGAAATGCATAAAATAGCATGACAAAATTAAAAGTAAAATGAACTGGATGAAACACTTCTAACAAATATGATGTACAAGTAGAGCAAAACATACAAGAGACTTGGAAATCTACAAAAAAGAAAAAAACAAATACACCAGAAAATATTTTAAAAACTGCAGAAGTTCTATGATTAGGCAATATACACAAAAGAAAACCCAAATCGAGATGCTCAAATTCATTAGCAACCAAAGAAAAGCAAAGTAAAATAATACCTTATTACTCTCATTTGTTAGAGTGACCAGTAAGTATGGGAAGAATGTAGGGATTTAGGAATTTTCATGCACAGCTGGTGCGAATTAAGACTGGACTAGCCTTCTAAAGAGCACTGGCTCAATAGTCACATTAGGTATCACCAAGCAATTCCACTCCTGTTGAATATGCACATATCCACCCACCATGTAGTGCTTTGCAGCAGTTAGAAGTACCAGATACACACCGAGCAACATAGATGACCTTTAAAATTGCTGTAAGTGAAACTGAGAAGCAGACGTAAATGTAATATGCAATACCATTTCATTTATATCAATCTAAAATATATGCTTATAATAGTATCTATTTTACAACACACATGAATGCGTATACTAGGAAGCTTACATTGGGTGTGGGGAGAGGCAGTAGTAAGATGGGAATCAGGAATCAGGATGAAAGGGAGCAATGTCCATGAAAAGAGGAGTATCACTAACTCAACTCTCTCTCTGAGGTCCAATATTAAAAGAGAAAGAATAGAAAGAAAACTTGAAAACTAGTAAAAAAAAAAAAAATAAGCAGAGGACACAACGAATGAACATAGAAAATAAATGCAAATAAGGAAAAACCATACAAGAAACAATGCTCAACTTCTTAGTAACCAAAGAAGTAAAGGAAGTGTGTGATAACATCTTTCAGCTAGCCCACAGTCAAAATGTTTCTTAATGAGAATGTCCTATATCATTGGGGGAACATTGGAAGAGGAGAAGCACTCATAATGAGTTGGTGGTTTAAATTGCTAATCGTTTGTGGAAAGGCAGTCTGTACACATCAAGGACATTAAGGATAAAGATAATCAAGTTCTGCAATTCCTCTTCAAGGAATTGATAAGGATAAGAGGATAAAGATATAATTATGTCCACCATTTATAAGAAAAGATAAAAACAAGCTAAATATCCAACAATAGGTGAAGAGTTAAATTATTATGATTCATTTATAAGGAAGAAATATATAATACGATGTGTTCAAAATTATTACTGCACAGTAAAATGCTCATGAGATAATAATGTATGGGAAAAACATGAGATTATGTACATATATACAGTGCCAGAAAACACATTAAATGTTAACAGTTCTCTCTGAATATTATAGTCTTCCTGGGAATTTTTGTTTTCTTCTCCATACATTTCTGTATTTACCTAAGGTCACTACAAAATATACAATACAAAAATATGTGTTTCTATTATAATTAGAAAATACAAAATAATTTAAGAAGCACAAGGACATCTTGACTTGTCATGAACAGATAATCTGAGGAAGAAGGACATGACATCTGGTCTAAGCAGAAATACTACCCAAGGATGACAAAGTGATTGCCAGGAGCATTTCTGCAGTTGCTACTTTTTAGGAGCCAGATCTTTACAAAATATACAGTGTAAAAAAAAGGGATGAGCAGGACTTGTGGTGCATTAGGATTCCCACTGCCACAGCCAGATCATTTAGAGGAGATGTGATGTGCAGAGTAAAACAGAGGCAATAAATGGTCTGCAGTCCACTCAGGTTCACTATCAAAAGGTCACTCAACCTGAGAAATTTTGATGGATAAAGTCAGTGTCCTTTTCAAACATAAGGTTCTTTATATCATTACAGTTTGAAACTCAAAAGGGATTTCTAGGGAGTTCTGATAATTTCTAGAAAGCTACTAGCCACATTTCACCAGTATCAGTTACAGATATAACTGACAATTCAAAGTTTCAGAAAAAGTAATTATATCATTTGAAGAGCTATTGAAGACAGGTGTATAAAGAGAAAATGGTATGGAGAACGGGGTACTGTATCTGGGTTATGCAAACCCAGAAATGCCAGAAATGTCAAAAATATTTATAGATTCCACACTGCTTACCGGAATTTTGATGCAGAAAACCTAAGTCTATGCCTAATGGAGACAGTCTCACAGTGGAATGGGGTGGATTCACTATGACTGACACAATTCTTGAACCAAGCCTCAATAGTTGATGATCCACTCCTACCTAAATCCTTAAGCTACTCCTGCACTTTTCAGATATAAGAGGGTGTATTGCCTTGCTAGGGCTGCTATAAAAAAGTACACGGATCAAGTGGCTTAAACAATAGAAGAAATGTATTAACTCACAGGTCTGGAGGCTAGAAGTCCAAGATCAAAGTGTTGGCAGGTTGGTTCCTTCTGAGGGCTGTGAGGGAGGGCTGTGTTCCAGGTCTCTCTCCTGGGTTTATAGATGGTAAACCTTTCCCTGTGTCTCTTACATTGTCTTCCCTCTGTGCACATCTCTGTATCCAAATTCCCCTTTCCATGAAGACATGTCACATTGGATTCTGTCCCACCCTAATGACCTCATGATAACTCAATTACCTCCGTAATAATCCTATCTCCAAATAAAGTCACATTCTGAGGTAATGGGGGTTAGAGCTTCAACATATCTTTTTTGAGGGGGACACAATTCAACTCAAAACAGAGGGAATACGTTCCCTTTTTAGAAGAGCTAATTTAAGTTGGGCTTCTGTCATTTGCAACTAAAAGACTTCTGCTCACTAAATTTCAATTTCCTTCCCTTACATAACTAAGTATTCCTTTAAGCCCCTGCATATTTCCAGAAATGGGCGACAATATGCACAGGCACAATTTTTATTTAACCAATTCAGGTCCTCTGAGTAGTTCTTGAGGGAATCCGGAAGTTCAGGATGAGTTCTGGCAGGAGGAGACCTAGGCTCCTCCTAGTATGAATGAAGTTGGCCAAATCAGCTACAAAAAGAACAGCAATTTCATTTTAAGGGGAAGTAACATAAAAGTGTGGAAAAGCCATTAATCTAAGGATTAAAATGTCTTTTTCAGAGAGAGAGAGAAATAGCAAGAGAGAGGGAAAGATAGAAAGAGAGGGAGACACAGAATCTGAAGCAGGCTCCAGGCTCTGAGCTGTCAGCACAGAGCCCAATGTGGGGCTTGAACTCATGAGCCATGAGATGATCACCTGAGCCGAAGTGAGACTGTTAACTGACCAAGCCACCCAGGTATCCCAAAAATGTCTTGTTAGATAAAATATTCCGAATCTACCATTTGCTCTGTGGTATTATGTGAGCCCCTGAATGGAGCTAGAAACCTCCTACCTGGTCCTCCTACCAGGACAAACCTGGACTGTCTAAGTCATTGTGAAAACCAAATAAAAATTGTGTGTGAAGGCCCTCAGCACACTATAGATCACCACACACTATTAAATATTGTGGGCTTTTTTTTTTCACTTAACCAATTATCGAGACATTATATTTGCTTTACGCAAATCCTCTCACTTAATATCCAAAATCCTATGAACCAGTTAACCTAGATCTATTTATCCATTGCAGTTACAGAGAAACTGAAAAATAAGGAGACAAGGAAATTTTTCCCAAGTCAGCTAATTAATAGCTAACAGGTGGTATAGTCCAGATGTGAATCTGAGTAATGCATGTACAGACCTTAAGCTCTTAAGCAAGTGAGGCAGTATGTAAAGGATAACAGAAGGCAGCTAGATATCGATATGCCTATAAATATACAAAAGAACAATGGAAAAATTGGTCACAGATGTTTGGCAAAAATATTTATTAGATTTTAAATGGTGAGATTAAAGCACGTGTTTATCCTCTGCTTCTGAAAATAGAACTGCTGGCTGAGTAAGTGCCCTGGAGGCTGAAAGACCAATAAATGGACAGGAATTCATTATTCTTTCATTCTGACAGCAGCTGCTTCATGCAGAATCTGGCTCTCTAAACACAAGGACCACTCTGCCTCATAATCATTGTGACTCCTTTGTTCAAGCTCAGCCTCTCCATCTTGTATTTCTCCTCACTCAGCAGGCTGTTTCTGGTTGTTTTCTCACTCCGTTGATGTATTCACGTCTGCTTCTTGTTCCAGGTTGTATTTCACTGAGTTTTTCAATACAAGTGTCCCTTCCAGCTATATGGTGAATGAGTGTTCCCCATTAGCTTACCACCTTGGAACTGTTATTCTGACATCCTACTGCAACTCACACCTTCCCACTAAAGTCGAAAAAGCCATATCTATTCTGTGCCTATGGAATGACTGATCCCAAGCTCACCAGGAAAGGGGATAGCATTCTCTGAACTTTTTTTTTTTCCTCATTTTGTTTTCAAAACAAAACCGAAGAGTTGAAGTGTTGAGATGAGTGAGTAACCCTGGGCCATGAAGAAGTCATGGTAACAGTGAGGATCATTGGAGGTGTGATTGCCGCTCCAATGGCAGGAAGAGGAGTTTCCTCAGTCTGAACCACTGGACCCAGTATGTGTGACTTACTGAAGTCTTCCTCCCGGAATGAAGAGTTAGCTTGGCTGTGATCACAGGGCCCCACTCCACCTACTCTCCTAGCACTCACGTGGCAAGGAAACCCCGAGGGCCTGGGTCAGGAAAAGGCATCTGTTGGCCCAGAAATTCTCAGCTGAGATTGTGTCTTCTGTCTTCCTGATTCCACGGCCCCATTACAGCCTGTTCCCAGCTGGAACTGTGTGTCACTCCCCCTGTCCCGGGGCTCCACTGTTTAGTGGGTAACACCAGTTTTCCTCCCTGTAAATCATGGTGAGGAGTATGGGTTTTTGGAGACCTAGGTTTGAACCACATTTGAGTCACATCACATAATAATAGCTTTAGGACTAGGATAAGCTTATATGCTTCTCTGTGCTTCAGTTTTCTCTTCTGTAAACGGGGCAATAATAGTCATCTTCCAGAGCCATTTTGAGGATTAAATGAGGTAACATACAAAACATGGTAGATTCTAAATAAAAGTTGTTCTTTTCCTTTCTTATTCCCAAAACAACTAAAAAAATTAAAATAATAACTTTGAAAATGTAACAATATCTATGTGCGTGGATAAGCATCTATAATGGCCGTCCAAAGGTAGTGGGTCAAAGCACAGGCTCCAGAGTTAAGCTACATGGGGTTCAGATCCCTTTGTAGTTCAGTTGTTTCATTTGTAAAATGGGGATCATAAATTTACCAACCTCATAGTATTGTTATGAGTGTTTAAACAAGATAAGCAGGTAAAACATACAACAACCTTGAAGGATACTAGGTGCTTTCTAACTGTTATAATGAGTATTCTCATAGTAAAACTTTTATTTAGGGGCACCTGGGTGGCTCAGTCGGTTGAGCGTCTGACTTCGGCTCACGTCATGATCTCATCAGTTGATGAGTTCGAGCCCGCGTCAGGCTCTGTGCTGACAGCTGAGAGCCTAGAGCCTGCTTCAGATTCTGTCTCTCTCTCTCTCTGCCCCTCCCCTGTTCATGCTCTGTCTCTAAAATAAATAAACATTAAAAAAAAAAAGAGATTTAAAAAAAAACTTTTATTTAGACAGACAATGTTTATTCTGATGTTTCAATCCCTAAAAGAGAGCTTTGCCAAATATCTATGCCAGCTTCTCTAAAATGCACATTTGGGGATATTATTTGTTGGACTTGTCATTTTGTGTAAATGTATTACATAGAAAGGCCATTTAAAGTGTTTTCTCTCCATAGTAGGGAATGAGAAGCAACATTTATTCTTTCTGCATTTTATGTACTAGATATTCAAATAATACTTGTGTTGATAACTTTTTGATTGTTCAATTTGACTGTAAAACAGCTTTGAGGGGCGCCTGGGTGGCTCAGTCGGTTGGGCAGCCGACTTCGGCTCAGGTCATGATCTCACGGTCCGTGAGTTCGAGCCCCGCGTCGGGCTCTGTGCTGACCGCTCAGAGCCTGGAGACTAATCGGATTCTGTGTCTCCCTCTCTCTGACCCTCCCCCATTCATGCTCTGTCTCTCTCTGTCTCAAAAATAAACGGTAAAAAAATAAAAAAAATAAAATAAAATAAACAGCTTTGAAAATAGCTACATTATTCAAAGTTCTAAAAATGTCAGTGACTACTTTAGATTCCGGCTGGTAGTTAATTTTAATATTTACTCTCTCATTTATTCAACTGGTATTTACTGGGAGTCTACATGTCAAGCCGTGTTATAGAAGAAAAAAAAAATCTCTACCCCTGTAGAGATTTCATTATAGTGGGGTGGAAGACAGTCAATAGACAACTAAAATGCACAAATATGTCAAACTACAATAAGTAACATGGAGGAAAATAAATCAGGGGGAAAAAACTGAGTGTCCCAAGGTAGGGACAGGAATTTAATTTTAATGTAGGTAGCATGGTTAGAGAATGCTTACTGAGAGAAAGTCTGTCAGCAAAGGCCTAAGAAAAGTGATGGAGTAAGTCATGTGAATATCTAGAGGAAGAGCATTCTAGGAGGAAGGCCAAAGACCTAGAGGTGGGCAGGTACCTGGAATGTTTAAGGAATGGCAAGGATTCTACTGTAGCTAAAATAAAGTAAGCAACTGAATTACTATGTTGTGTGTCAACTACACTCAAATGAAAGATAGATAGATGATGATAGATAGATAGACAGATAGATACATAGATAGATAAATAAAATAAGCAAGAGCAAAGGTAGTAGTTGTTCAAGGAATGGTAAGGACCCTGGTGGGGCTGAAATAGAGTGAGCAAGTGCAAGACTAGTGGGAATTGAAGTCACACACCAAGTCACAAGAATGTTCACAGGAGCATTATTAATAGCCCAAACCTAGAAACAACTCAGATATCCATCAATGACAGAATGAATTAATTGTACATATATGTAACTGAATTACACATAAAAATGAAAAAGAAAGAATATAGGTTCTGTCAACAATATGGATGAGTGTCATGATGTTAAGTAAAAGAGGCCAAGTGTTAAAGAATAAAAACTACATAGTTCCAGTTCCATAAACTTTACAAAGAAGACAAAACTAATGTATGCAGTTAGAAGACAGATCATAGTTAACTTTGAGAGGAAAAGAGGTATTTGCAAGTGGAAAGGGGGAACAAGGGTCTTCAGGGAGGGCTGAGTGAGGGTAATATGTTATGTTCATCTTGGGAGAACTGGCTTAGCATTTGTGCACCTTTCTGTACATATTTATACATGAATTAAAAACAATACACAATAGTGAACGGAAGAATTTGAGAAAGCAAGAACAGACAATTCTTTTTTTTATCCCCCCACCCCAGACAATCCTGTCAAGACATTTTACCATAAGGGGAGCTGAGAAATGGGACAATGGCAAAAGGGTTATTCTGAGGCTGGGAGAAATAAATGACTGTTTGGGAAACTCCACTTACTCATATTTGCCATGAGAGAGAAACACCTGTCCCATTATTTACTTAACTACGTTTTCTTTAAACTGACTCATTTTCAACTTAAATTTATTTCAAATTATAAGTGTCACTTGCCATAATAGAAGCAACTAAAAATACAAGGAAAGCATGTCATTCACTTGAAATCATTAAAAAATGTAAAAACAAAGAAATGTAAAGAAAAATCCATCGAATTGAGCTACCAAAATGAACACTTAAAAACCAGCCCATCAGTCAAAAAACTAGAGCTGTTAATGACCAGAGAGAGGAGCACTGTGTCCCATGTCTTTACAACAATCACCACCATCGTCTTCACCCTTATACTCTAAGCATCCTTTTTCACACATTCATATTGAGTTCAACAGAGGACCGAAATGAAAATGCAGTCCCCACAACTCTATGACAAAGGATGCTGACTTTCCCAGCACCTCAGGTCATTTTCAGTTCCGTGTCTCCATGGCTTGGACGGAAACTTGGTGCTAAGAAAAAGCCTCCTGTGCTGCCAACAAAAAGAACCCCTGTTCCCACATCTTTTCCTGGAAAGCGCTCACTTTTCTATGAGTGGTGGGGGGTGGGGGTGCCAGTCTGCTGTGGCTGTAGCAAGCCTACCTTAAACCAGGCAAGGGTAGGGGGACATCCCAGAGGGGCCCCTAACAATCACCCCTGTTCCTCATTTTAGAAAACACTGCTCCGTAACAACAGAGGTAGTATTTTCTAAAATAAAAATCAGAATGCATGACCTTTCAACAAATTAAAAATCAGAGCTGCAGGGGCTCTGGCTGGCTTAGTTGGTAGAGCATGTGACTCTTGATCTCAGGGTCATGAGTTCAACCCCATGTTGGACATGGACCCTACTTAAAGAAAAAAAAGGGGGAAGAAAGAAAGAAAGAAAGAAAGAAAGAAAGAAAGAAAGAAAGAAAAAAGAAAGAAAGGAAAAAAAAAGGTTAAAAATCAGAGCTTCCCAGAAAATCTAGAATGCATAGTGCTGTAGCTAGGACATTCATTTATTAGTCCATAAATTCAGACTTTTTTTTTTTTTTTTATCAATACCAGTGCAAAACACCAGGCATATGAAAATTAGGTTTCCAGATAAAAATAGAGAATACCAAGTTAAATTTGAATTTCAGATAAATATGGATTTTCTAGTCTATGTCCCAAATATCGCAGTAGACATAACTAAAAATGTCTCCTATGTTTGTTTGAAATTCAAATTTCACTGGGTCTATATTATTATTACTTGCTAAACCTAGGGGCAAAGTCCATAAAATAGAGAGTATGAAAAGCATCGGGGCAAAGTGGTCATCACAAGGTGTCTGGGTGCACGTCAGGGAAAATTTCAGAAAGCCGGTAGCATTCAGCAGAGTCTTCAGCTGAGAACTTATGGGCTGTACCATTCACTGCAGATTTTAATAACACACCATCATGGTTTGTTCCTCAACTTTTTCATGAATACATGTTTTGTCTGCATAACTAGATCCTAAGTTGCTTGAGGACAGAGACCATTTCTTTGTGTTCCGCTACCACTAGGATGACAGGCACACCTCGGGCACATTACCACATGGATTGATTCAAATGGTTTTATCCCTTCAAAAAGTTAAAAACATCCTGTTCAATGAAATCATTTTCAAATTCATGTTTTCTTTTTTAGTTTCAGCCTTCACATGCTGTGGCCAATTCAAACGCTGCAGCCAAGAATCCAGTCTGACACTAAGGAGTCAAATTAGCAGTAAAGGTATGAGCTGTTTACAGTGCAGCCATCTTCTATGTTCGCTTCATGATGGATTCAGCGTGGCTGGAATGGGCACCTTTCTGATGCCTGGGTGTCAGGAAGGGACCCATATGTGGCATATTCTTGGCTACAATTCGATAGTCCAGTGACTGTTAGAACGTTTCTCTACAAACACACCCCACCCACCCTTAAGTTCCTCTCTACCCTATTGCAGTTTGGAACTGACCCCCAGCTTCCCCTACAGTCAGCTCCACGCTGGTCCAGGATGAAGTCTACCCATCGCTGTTGGAAGCACAAGGAAAGGTAACTTTTCTGACCTCCTCTCCTAGCCTCAGCTCTAAAGACCAGACCAGGGAAGGAAGCAGCCCTGAGCACATAACCCAAAAGTGGCACCGTTTCAGCAGTTGCTAAGGGAGAATGTTGGCATGATTGATGTTAAATTGATCATGGAAAGACCTTAAAAGAAGGAGGGAACCATGTAGAGAAGCTCATCAAATGGGGAGCATCTTGTTAAACGTGCTTAATTCTTTCCCATCAGCTCTTTAAATTGAGTAGGAATTATCATTCCTCCCCATCCCTGGATCCAGAACACACTTCGTGGTCTGGTCTAAGGTTCTTTCCCAATTTTTTACCACAGTAGCTCTAAGAGAAGAGGACAGACACAAGGTCTAGAGTGTTACGAAGATAGGAAGGCTCACCCAAGTGATTACCAGAGTCCAAACTGCCTTTAAGTTCTGCAAACCATAAGGCTCATTTCCATGATTATTTGCCAATAAAGATTCCCTCCCGCCCCTGACTTAGGTCAAAGATGAACAAAGCTGGACACCAGATAAAGTGGTAAGGACAGTTTTAATCAGCATTATGCTATTGCAGCAGGACACAGTCCAGCTTTTAACTTTGGTTTGTGTTGAGGTGGTGCAAGGGGAGGGCTGTTTTAAAGAGAGAATGAGGGAGTCGCCTAGGTGGCTCAGTCAGTTAAGCAGGGGACTTTTGATTTCTGCTCAGGTCATGATCTTACAGTTGGTGAGAGGCCCACGTGGTAATGTGTGCTGACAGCTCGGAGTCGGCTTAGTATTCTCTCTCTCCCTGTCACTCTGCCCCTCCCCTGCTTGCACTCTAAATAAACAAACAAACAAACAAACAAACTTAAAAAAAAAAATAAAATGAAGACAGAGTGAGGGAACAGGGAGGGGTGAATGAGGGCTCAGTAGAGTCCGGGAGGTGAAAAATGACAAAACCCAGGACGGGAGAGTAAGTGAGTCACCTGGGACTGTTACCAGCCTTGTAGAAGTTAGGCTCCTACAGACCCTGGGAGACAGAGACCCTACTATCAGATGTGGGCTGGAACCAGCAGTAAATCCTAGGGATGTGGCCTTGAAGTGTTAGAAACTGTGTTAGTGTTTTGTTCAAGTCTTTATGGGCCGAGGAAGGGACCCAGTAGAGAGAAGGGCTCATAGCAGTCTGGGCTGAGTGTGGTCAAGAAGCAACTCTTTGTCACTTCCTAGTGACATTGATTACTAACCGCTCTCCCCCCCCCCCCTCCCCCAAAGTCTACAGGAAGGGTCCAAAAAATATAACCCAAGAGGCATCTTGTTTCCCTGGAGCCCACCGCGCATCTGTCTCTGAAGAGCCTCGGGATTTACAGCACACCACAGAAATTAAGGGAGACTAATTTGCAGCAGGATCTTTTTCAGGCTTAAAAAACTCCACACAAACACGCGATGGCGCTCTTTAAACCTTAGCAGACCCGACCTGAAGGCCGCAATCAGCAGAGAACTACAACTCCCAGCAGCGCCGGCGAGTGAAAATTACCAACTTCCGGGGACTGTTTCCCGTGGGTCAGCTGCTCCAGCTCCACCCGCGCCATCGGAAGGCAGCACAGTATGCAGGCGGGAGGCGGCGGCCGGGGTCGCGGAGTCGCAGGGTCGCAGGGTCTCAGGGTCTCAGGGTCGGGGCCGCCGTCGCTTCCACGAGGAGCGAGGCTCACGTCCCGGAAGTGGAGGCCAAGAGAAGCGGCGCCGCGGAGGGGCGTTCTGGCGTCACTTCCGCTGGGGCGGGGCCTCGGGCTCTCCCGCGCAAATTGAAAAGTCTTTGGTGCCCGGCTGCCACCAGGCCCTCTGTGTTCCGAGCCGCCTGCCTCGGGCGAGCTGGCCCAGGGTGAGTTGGGCGCGTCGGGGGTGGGTTTCGGAGCCCCTTCACGGCTCCCTTGGGGCGGACGGGGAGAGCCCTGCCCGGAGAGGGAGCGGAGCGGGCTACGCGTGGGCCCTGGGTGGCGTCCTCTCGGGACTCCTGTCTTCCAGCACGGGGGGATGGGTCCGGCGAGGTCTTCCCGGCCCGGCCGCAGAGTCCCGAGTGCATATCGCGGTGCAGGCCGGCCCGGGGCTGCCCTTCGGGAGGGCAGGGAGGGTCCGCGAGCGCAGGCTCCTGCGTGCGGGACTCCTGCAGGGCTGCCGCCGACCTAGCAGTCTCCCCCGGCGTTTAAATGTGGAAAGTGAACTGTCTTCTTGATGTCGTGCAGGCGAGAGGAAGCGTGTTCTCTGGAATGGGCTTGCGGGCCGCTTGTGCACAGCCTGTGAACAGGAGTGGGGCGGCGAGGTCGCCGGTGTTGTAGCTGGCGTGCCGCTGGCGGGCGCCCTGAGATGATGCCTGCGCAGCGGCCCCCGGCCATTCCCACCACGCTCCAGAGGAAACGTTTATGCGAGCGTATTTACCCAGCTTAGAAGAGACATCAGCTTCACAGAAAGTGTGTTACGTCAGTTTTCCTCAAAGTGGAAGAAAACTCTTTTTAGAGGCATTGTCTGAGAGGTGGGAGGCTGATTGTTTTTCTCAAACTGCGGCTTGAGGAGCACCTGCAGCCAGATTACCTGGATTTAAACGTCGGAATCCCCCCACCTGGCTCCGCAGCTGGTGAATGCGCTGCTGAACTAGAGCATCCGAGTTTTGATACAGCATCAAGGTGAGGCTGACTTGCCACCCTGTGCTTTCTTCCTTTCCTTCCAAACGTAGTTTGGTGGGAGAGGTTGATGTTAGGAAACACCAAGCAGCTGTTCAGCCTCATTGCTATCAATTTTTATCATGAGGAGTGGGAGTGGGGGGGTGGGTAGGCCGGCTGACCCTTAAACAACAGGGGATTGAACTGTGAGGGTCCACGACAAACAGATTTTTTTCGATACAGTACAGTACTGGTGAAGTTCCTGGGTGATGGTGTGGTGGTCCAGAGCTGATGGCCAAGAAAGAATTCTTGAAGAAGTCTTTGGTACAAAAAGATGATTTTATTGAAGCACAGGGACAGGACCCATGGGCAGGTAGAGCTGCACTGGGGTAACTTTGGGGGTAACTGATTATATCCCCTCAGGTTGGGAGAGGGTTAAGGATAGGGTAGGTCTCTAAGGAATTTTGGAAGCAAGGTTACCAGGACCTTGAGCTGCTGTTAGGAAAATGCCATTAATTACTGCAGTAATACCTGGGATTAGTAAAACCGGGGACCCTTCAGATGCATGTCAGGGGAGGTCATAAGCTTGGAGTATGATTGCCAGCATATATCTTGGGGGAGTTGAGATGAAGGACGTTTCCCAAGGAATTTTTATGCTAAAGTAAACTGACAGTGTCCTCCAGGTTGGGATAATGTTAAGCTAAGATTACCTTTTGCCCCTAGGAAAGATTACCTTTTGTCATCATCAAGGCAGCTGAGCTCCTTTACTGTTTCAAGGACTTGTCAGTGGTCTGTAAGCAGTAAGGGAATTTAATTTTTCATTTGCCTTAGTTTCCCACATCACCATGGCAAGCACTTACACCCCTTTCCTTTGTTCTTGGGTAGCCAGGAGGTCTGAGGAATATCACACATATTCCACCTGGCGGGGGTGGGGCGGGTGCTAATAGCCTGTACTTAGCCTTCAGCTTGCCCCACACTCCCTCGTCAGTACTGTAAGTGTGGCTTATGGTTTTCTTAACATTTCCGTCTCTCTAGCTTACTATAAGAATACAGTATGTAACACATGTAACATATGAAATATATGTTAACTGACTTTATGTTATTGGTGAGGCTTTAAGTTTGGGGGGAGTCAAAAGGCATACGTGGATTTTTGACTGGGTAGGGGTGGGTGCAAATAATCCCCCTCCTTGTCCAGAATTTCTGTATAGAAGGGACTTAGGGGCTTCTTTCTGGGCGGGACGGGGTAGGAAGTGAAAGAAGCATTCGTCTGAAATCAGTATTTTGCACAGCGAGCACACTTTCACATTTCTTTGGAGTAACTTTCAGAGAGTCTGATGGAGTTGTCGCTGGGCACCATTGCTGCTTATTAACAGAATGTTGGTTGCTTGGAATAAGACATTCTGATGGCAGCAAATTTAAGTCCTAAAAATGTACCAATTTACTTCTGTAATTCTGTTTATTTTCTCAGTTGAAATGTCTACTTTCCTTCTGTTTGGAGTTTCCACTCCTACGCTGATGTGCATGCTGGCTCTTAACATGCTTGTGTAGAGGCGCTGTGATGCGTTAGCATGCACGGTTTTGTGGCTTTTAGCAATGCCTTTTTGGAGAGAGAGAGAGAGAGAGACTTATGCTCTTTTAGCACTTTCTGTGTGCCTAGTAGTGTGTTAACAGCTTGAAACATACTTGATGATTCCAACTGAGAAAGCACTTTGGAAAGAATAAATGTTAAGGAACTATCACGTGACATTAGAGTTAGTGTTAGCGATTAGTGAAAGTATTCTAGATTATGGAAATTGTTGGCAGGGAGGAGCCCAATTGAGTATTAAAGAGGTGATTCTCAAATAAGCAATAACAGTCGCTATATCAATTTCTGATCTCTTCTTATTTTTCTAAACCTTTTGGATAAATATGTTTTGCTTTGAATATTGCTGTTTTCTCTTTCTCCCCTCGTATCATGCAGTTAACTTGGCACAATGGGGATACAAGGATTACTGCAATTTATCAAAGAAGCTTCTGAACCAATCCACGTGAGGAAGTATAAAGGACAGGTAGTAGCTGTGGATACATATTGCTGGCTTCACAAAGGAGCTATTGCTTGTGCTGAAAAACTAGCCAAAGGTGAACCTACTGATAAGTAAGTCTGCACCTTGTATTAACTCTTTGCCAGTTAAGACTGAGACTTATATTAAATATCCTTTTGTTCATAAATGAGGGAAGTTGTGATGTAGCTCTTTTTGTCCAGTTAATTGCTTTGCCAGAATAGAGCACTAAATGCAATACCTGATCCTTGTTTGGATCCTGGACCGTTGCAGGGTGGGATGTAGCAATGCTGTGCTGCAGCCAACTCATCCAAGTTCACAGCGCACCACCGTCTTCTCCCAGTTCAGCATTCCGTGACCCCGCATTGGTAGTTTATCCACCGTTGTAATACATTCATGTCCGGGAAATGGACAGATGCTACGGAACAGGCGCCTCCTCTCGCCAAACTGGTTGTTAAATCTTCACCAGAACACACTGGTTATAAGAGCTGTTGAGACAGTTGGACAAAGTTCAGTACAGACTGTACGTAAGATGATATTTTGTTGCTGTTAAATTTCTTGGGTGTGATAATGGTATGGTTGAAGGGATCAGGTATTTATTGTACTATTCTTTCAACTTTTCAGTAGATTTGAAATTTTTCAAAGCAAAAAAAAAAAAAATGGAAAAAAGGTAAGATTTGGAACCACAAAATATCAGAACTGGAAGGGATGTCAAAGCCTTTTTTAGTCTGTAGATGAGAATGTCAATAACTCATCAGCTGTCACATAGCCCGTTAGGATCCAAGGCAGGATTTGAACCCTGAAGCCTAAATTAGAGTTTCCATGTCCTGTGAAAACATTTTGCTTTAAAAAAAGAAAAGAAAGAAAAAAACTTCCCTGTTCATAATCCATCTCCTCTGGTTTTAAAGAGTATTACTTTATAATACGCAATGCACCTAAAATTTTTTTTCTTTATTTTCATAGGTATGTAGGATTTTGTATGAAATTTGTAAATATGTTACTCTCTCATGGGATCAAGCCTATTCTTGTATTCGATGGATGTACTTTACCTTCTAAAAAGGAAGTGGAAAAGTCTAGAAGAGAGTAAGCTGATTCTCTATTCACTCTAATTGCGTTAAGGTCTGATGCTATAGTCTGTACCAATTTTCTTGAATTTTAATTTATTGAGGCTTGCTTCATAGCCTAGTACTTCAACAAATTTCTTGAAATGTTTCATGTGTGCTAGAAAGGAATATGTATTTCCAGTTATTAAGAGGAAGATTGGTTGTCCAGTAAGTCAAGCTTATTGATTATGGTGCTCAAATCTATCTTTACTGTTTTGTTTGGTTTTGGTCGTGGGGGGGTGGGGGTAGTGGAATTGTCAATTACCTTATAGTTCTGATCATTTTTGTTTTATTTTGAAGCTATTTTATTGGTTGCATTCAAGTTTAGAATTAGTTACATTCTTGTGGTAACTGTTTTACTAGTGACTCTTAGTCCCTAGTTTTGCTTTTTTGTTCTAAAGTCTTCTGTCCGATTATAACCGTAGCCATAACTTTTCCTTCTATATTCCCACTGTCTTTTTTTATTTGTTTACCTACAGCTTACTACTTCATTGGTTTTAAGGTTTGTCTCTTACAAAGAACACATTACTATGTTTTGTTTTTGTTTTTTTATCCATTCTGTCAATCTTTGCCATTTTTTGAAAAAAAAAAATTTTTTTTTAAGTTTATTTATCTATTTTGAGGGAGACAGAGCACGAGCAGGGAAGGGGCAGAGAGAGAGAATTCCAAGCAGGCTCCACGCTGCCAGCACAGAGCCAAATGGCAGGGCTCAAACTCCTGAAACTGTGACATCATGACCTGAGCTGAAACCATGACTCAGACTACTCAACCGGCTAAGCCACCTAAGTGCCCCTGAAAATCTTTTAAATGGAGAGTTTATTCTTTTCACATTGACCATTAATTACTAGTATATTTTAATACATTGTTTCTCTTACTTGGTATTTTATATTTGTCCATCTCTCTCTTTTTTGGGGGGGGGGAGGTTAACCCCTGCCTTGCTTGACTTCTGGATTGTTTTTTCTACCTTTATTGTCTCTTGTTTCTAGTTGAAAAGTAATGTCTTCTATTTCCCTTAATAGTTAACCCAGAAATTTTATCATTCATGTTTAACTTCACATATTCTAGTAAGTTTCTAACAACAGGCCTCAGAAAGAACTTCTGTATTTTAATAAAACAGGTATCCTCCCCATATTCATCTGCTCTCATTGTCCCTCCCCCCCACACCCCCACTCCCATCTGTGTTTCTAGGTCCCAGAGTCCTTGTGTTGTATAGGAAAGACCCCTGGGCTTAGTTGTCAGAGCTAGTGTGAATCACACCCAGACAGAAGTAAGCCTCGCTGAGGGAGCCATCTGTTAGGGTGCTGCTGTCCTGGCTGTGCTCTCTCTCGGCCTAGATAGGTTAGAGAGAGTTTTTCAGACCTAGGTTTTGGAACCTAGCTGTACTTGGAGGGCTCTGATTCACATACAGAGTCAAATCAGTTTCACGCTGGAGGGTTCTGATTCTTAAAGCCAGAACTTTATAAAGACTGTTTATAAAGGAATAACTGAAACTGTGTGAGCCCACGTTCTATTACAAATAATGTACAGTTTACCAAATATACTCTCAATAAAAGTTAGTTCATTCTAGGTTAGTTCTGAAAGGATTAATGACAGACCTAAACCAGAGCGGCTGAGAGACTAGTCCAAACCACATCCTACCCGGGTGTTGCCCACCGGGTCTTAATTCTAATTGCAGATACTTACTAATTTTCTCTTGCTAAGCTCAAGAATGGCTAAAAACATGTCTCAGCTGCCTGTCTCTGTCCTGCATATTCTTTTTGTCTTTGTAAGATCAGCTTTTTCTGTGCCACTGTAGCAGTGAGAGGGGGCGCTTAAAATCCTTTCCTACAAGTCTCTTCCTCCATGGAGCCCAGTCTGTGGAACTAGGGAATTTGTATATGTATGCGCACATTTACCTAAAGATAAAAACCTCATAAGTTCAGACTGATTCTTCCAAGTCAAACTCAGGACTCAGGGTTTTTACCTCTTCTGCAGTGTATCTTCACCTCCTTTCTTCATACGTAGAATCCTTATTTTCAAGGGTAAAGGGATGACGAAGTTGGAGTATCTTATAATTACTCCTTTGTTCTATCCCAAAATAAATGCACATATTTTATTATACTCAAGAATAGATTCAGAATAAAATACTGATACCCCTACCAATATGATTATTGAAAACGGTTAAAATTTCTTTCTCCTTTTGCATATGCTTTCTTCCCATTTAAAAATAGTGGTTCCATATTGTTAGAACGTGTGTTATCACTGTCTCCGTTAAACCTATATTTAGTATTCTACAAATTACCACATACTTGATTATTATTGACAGTTTTTATGCAGATGTTATTTTGGTTTTTCTGAAATTTGTTGTCTAGTAGATTCCACAGAAAAGCTCAGAAACAGTATTTCTCAAGTTCTTTATATTCCATAAAGTTTTGATGGTATAAAACCCTTGATTCATATTTTCTTAAGTGTCTTAATTACTGCATTTTCCTTTGACATAAAGCATGATGTAAAAAAGTCTGAGGATATGCTTGTGTGTGCGTACATGATAAATCACCTGTGTTCTTTTTGACTCGAAGCCCAAAAGATCCAGATTAATGTTCTCAAGCACCTGGTACACACTGTCCAATGAGTCAAAGTTTATTTTTTTTCCCCTAGGAAAATTTCTTGAATTTCTTGAAGTCAGCCTCTTAATATTTTTTTTTTCCCCTTGCAGAAGACGACAAGCCAATCTTCTTAAGGGAAAGCAGCTTCTTCGTGAGGGGAAGGTTTCAGAAGCCAGAGAATGTTTTACCCGTTCCATCAATATCACACATGTGATGGCCCACAAAGTCATTAAAGTAAGCCCAATAGGAAATGAAGCCAAAGAGAACAAATGGCCAACTTCATCGAAGCTAGTTATGAGTTGTATATTGATGGGAGAGCAAGAAAATGAAGGGAGGGAAATTACTTTCGGTCTAACCTCAAGGAAGTGGCAGGTCTCAGGAAGAGGAAGCAGGATCTTTTGACAGAGAAGAGTCCACCAGTCTCCAGGGGGAGAAATCCTAAGGACTAAGAGACACTCTCCCTTTTTAGATAAGTGACTTAATGAGCTCCATGGGCACCTTGTTCCGTAGAGACGGAAGTGTTAATTCCTGGAGCATCAGTCTCACCCCACTGCCCTGTAGTCTTCAACATGTATAACCTTCACTTCTGTAGGCCGTCAGGTCTGTAGAACGAGCCTCACTGACTCCGGAACTCTCCGACCCTAGTCTTCCTCAATCAGCTTCTGCTTAAAAGCATCTTACAACCATAGACCTACTTCAATGGCCCAAAGTCCCAGCCCTCACTTACCCTCCTTCAGGCCTCTGTTCAAACTGCTTGGTAAACAAATAAGAAAATAAATATAGTGATTAAATTCTGTAGTTTTATCAAAACAGTGTCAGGTAGACTTTTGTAGTGTGAAAAGAAAATATATTTTCATAGGGAAAATACATCCAGAGCTCCAAACAAATGTCTTATATGCTTTTGGAGCGTAGCCATTCTGAAGATGCAAGCTTTCTACAACTTGAAATAATTAAAGTTTTCTGGCTTCTATTTTTTTTTTTTTCTCCCTCTGAATGTACAGCTATTTTCTCCACATTTATAAAGTGATTTTTTAAAAAAGAATTTTTTAAATTCTTTGTGGCTATATGATTAGTTCAATATTTGCTAGGACTAAGAAACACTTCAAAGGAAATGATTTCTGAAAACAATTATCAGCATGTGCATGTCGAGGCTGGTAGTGAAACAGGAAATTGTTCAGTGCTCTCCAGATGCCATCCTGGAGATTGACCATGATCCTCTCTGGCAGGCTGCCCGGTCCCAGGGAGTAGATTGTCTTGTGGCTCCATACGAAGCAGACGCGCAGCTGGCCTATCTTAACAAAGCTGGTATTGTACAAGCCATAATCACAGAGGACTCTGATCTCCTCGCTTTTGGCTGTAAAAAGGTACTTTACTACTACATACTGTTTTCTGTGCAGTTGGTAATGGTGTAAATCAAGGCATTAAGGTTTTTCTTTTCTAGGAATCATCACTTTATTTTATTTAATACCTACAGTTAATATCTACTTTACAATGTTAATAATTATTTTATTTAAAATGCAGGGTTTTGCTGCTTGACATTTGTGTAATCTGGACACTTTTTCAGAGTAAGCTCTTACGGTTAAAAGGTTTTGTTTTATCCGAATTCTTCAGTAGAGTGTAGACTTGCTATTCTTATTTTTGGTAATAATTTATATGCTTTATTTTTTTTCAACTAGGTGAGGTAAATAACTTACCTAACAGGATGTTTTGCAGTTACTTAGAATTATGTATAAAACTGTTTAATGGAAAATTTTATCATGACATAGTAAGGGAGGATTAAGATACAAAACTATAAGATGATCTCATTTTTGTTACTGCCAATGTTATTCATATTATCTACATATTTTATAGATGACTAGAAGGATCTGTTGAAGGGTTAATGTTGGGTAACAGTGACAAATGAGAGGTGTCAGGCAACTTTGGTTTCCTTCTTCCTGAATTTCCTTGTTTTCCAAATTCTCTACAATGAACATGTATTACTCTAAGAGAAAGGATTTCTGTATGGATTGTTATTTGATTGCCATGACAACTCTGAATGTCAGTAGGGGGTAAGAGACACTCTTTCTACCAGAGTCAGGGCAAGGGAGTCCTGGTGCAGGACCCTATCTAGACATAGTGTATGTTTCAGTTTAATTTATTTACAAATTGCACAGTGATTACCTGGCCTATCTCTCTTCTCAATGTGATGCTAAATAACAAGAAAGAATTCTTAGGAATATTACAATGGGTTAGATCACGAAACATTAAAATGACCCTTACAGGTACTTAGGTATTTAACAATTTCCCTTCCTTTTGAAGGTGATTTTAAAAATGGACCAGTTTGGAAATGGACTAGAAATTGACCAGGCTCGGCTGGGAATGTGCAGGCAGCTTGGGGACGTGTTCACCGAGGAGAAGTTCCGGTATATGTGCATACTTTCAGGCTGTGACTACCTCTCCTCACTGCGTGGGATTGGGTTAGCAAAGGCCTGCAAAGTGCTCAGACTAGCCAATAATCCGGATATTGTAAAGGTGGGAGTGATTCACCAAGTGCCATATTCAGTTTCCAAACCATTTCTTCCGTCATAGATACACCCCTCAGAATATGAATTTTAAATATTCTATCCTGTCAACAGCCCATGTTATGTCATTGAAAGGAAAAAATGACTAAAACACTAGAATTTTGTTTTTGGCAACTGATGGACCTGTTTTAAGCAATTGACAAATTTTTTAAATGAAGACTTATATAAAGTGACTTAAGGGTAAAGTGTTCTAGATAAAATTAATGTTAAAATTATCTTTCAGTTTCTGTCCTATTGTCTGTTGTAAGTGGTTCTCAAACTTTTTGGTCCACTTACGCTCTTTTTTTTGTTTGTTTTTTTAATTTTTTTAAGTTTATTTATTTATTTTGACAGAGAACAGAGCACACAAGCAGGGAAGAGGCATAAAGAGAAAATCCCCAAGACTTTGCGTGCTAGCAGCACAGAGCCCGATGTGAGGCTCGAACTCACAAACTGAGATCATGACCTGAGCCAAAATCAAGAGCTGACACTCAACTGATTGAGCCACCCAGGCGCCCCACCACTTACACTCTTAAAAGCTCTTCGTGGCAATAATTTTTGTTTAATGGGTTATAGCTATTGATATTTACTGAATGAAATTCAAACAAAACTAAAATGTTTATTAATTTAAAATTAACAATAATAAATTCATGGGGCACCTGGGAGGCTCAGCCAGTTAAGTGTCCAACTCTTAATTGCAGCTCAGGTCATGATCTTATGGTTTGTAAGATCAAGCCCCACATCGGGCTCTGTGCTGACAGTGCAAAGCCTCTTTGGGATTCTTGCTCTTGCTCTCACTCTCAACATATATAGCATATTCTAAAGAAAAATAGCCGTGTCTTCTAAAAACATGAAAATGACAGGAACTGCACATTTATGTAAATCTCTAACATGGCTTGATAGGAGACAGCTGAGTTCTCACATCTACATCCTCATACAATCTGATGCAATATCATGTGGAGGGCATCCTCTGGAAAACTGAGACTCCTCCATCACCACTCTGTCATTTCCCAGATAGCTTTACCTTAAAAAATAAGTATATGTTAAGCTAATTTCCGCCACCCGCCTTGGGCAGTTCTCATCAGGAGTTGGTAGTAGAGCTGGGATTGGAGCCGTGGGCACTAACTAGCCTGTGACTCCCGGGCCACTGATTCTCACTCTCTGGCTCTTCACCTGTGAGTGTGATGCGATGATGACTCCATTTTTAATTCTCAGGTTTTGTGTGTTGTTTTGCTTTTTTAGATAAAAGGGACTTTGAGGGTGAGGAATGTGTCTTAACATCACACATGGGAATATAAACTTGACGTCGTAACTGAATTGTTCATTCTTTGGGTTAACAGAAAAATCAAAGAAGATACTGTCATAGAGACAATTTTTAGTACTGCAACATGATTGTGTTTTCTGGTAGAGGTTTTTAATGTAGATAAAATTAGTTGATTTTCTGTCTTGCCTCAGCCTCCTGTAATGTGAACCAGTTGGTCTTGGAGATGATACATTCCCTATTCTGTATTTGTAGATAACCAGTAAATATTTTTACATCCATTATTAGGTCATCAAGAAAATTGGACACTATCTTAAGATGAATATAACGGTACCAGAAGATTACATCAAAGGATTTATTCGGGCCAACAATACCTTTCTTTATCAGCTAGTTTTTGATCCCATCAAAAGGAAACTCATCCCTCTGAATGCATATGAAGACGACATTGATCCTGAAACACTGAGCTACGCGGGGCAGTATCCTTTCTGAACCAGAATAGAATTTTGTATTTCTTTCTTATTTTTATGGAGATATTTTTAGTGAAACATTCAGTAAAAAGCCTGTAAATTGTTTTCTGCTTTCTTTTTTATAGTGAAGCCTATCTTTTGTTAATTTTAAATACCATGCTGGTGAAAATTTAGAGCAGCTTTTTGTTTATAACTTGCTAATTACTTGGGTTGACTTGACAGAAACATGTACCGAGTCAGTCACTTAAGGTACCCATGGCAAGGGTGGCATTTCTCGGCAAACAAGCTCGATTTATTAGGAGGGCCATCCTGGGGACGTGTGCACACCGTGTGCCCTGCTCCTAACCCGGGCTACATACACTCAGTGTGGTTCAGAGCCCTGGGTCACATATGTGATCTACTAGTGACAAGTAGACACTAGTGAACGACACCTGTGGTTTCAGGAATGCTGAAGGTAGAAAGTCAGGATCTGCTGGAGCCCTAAACCTGAGCATTTTCTGCAACGATAGGAAACACTTTTCTATCGTAGTTACACTCATTTGGTTGTTAATGAAAGCATTTTTCCTTAATCTTACCAACCTAGGTATTTTGATGATTCCATAGCTCTTCAAATAGCACTTGGAAATAAAGACATAAATACTTTTGAACAGATCGATAACTACAATCCAGACATTGCTACGGTAACGTCTTAATGAGTTGTTTTTTTTAAGTGACTTCACTTTTAGAGAGCATGTTTTAGTTATGTGTTAGGAACTGTGACGAAAGGCAAATCTTCATGTAATAAACATCTTCTAAGGATTGCTGTATCCCAGCTGTTTGCACAATGTGGGTTTAAAACAACTTGATGCTAGAGAAATTGTCTGTCTTAGAACATAGGTATATTGGTTAATTTCCTTAAGTTAAAAAGCAATCACATGATATATTACCAGACCTTTAGATGTGAACATTTCTTTTGTGTCTACAAGCCTCTCTTCTCATCCCATTCCATCCCATTCCATCCCATTCCATCCCATTCCATCCCATTCCATCCCATTCCATTTGCCTTTGGCCTTTGGCATTTTGAAGATTCAAACCTAGAAATGCTACCATTAGAAGGAAAACCTGGTTTTTTTGCTCGTTGACCAAATATTGAGTGCCTCTGAGCTCTGTCCTTGAGCCCCTCCATGTTTTCTTCTACTTTTTCCCAGTTTTGTATATCCCTTCTGACAACCACCCCCCCCCCCAACCATTCTCTCCTTTCTCTGACTGTTCTCTTTTCTGTTCATATCTATTCCTAAAATAAGTTCTGATGGCTTTACTTACTCATGCAGAAACCTCACACATCTTTAACCCTATCTCCAGTCTAGTACCAGCCACGTAATTCTGAATGTTTCTTGGATTTCTACGTAAATGTTTTCCTAGAACCTTAAATCCATCCACAGTCAAGAACAAACTCCTTGGGGTGCCTGCGTGACTAGTCAGTTAAGCGTCCAACTTTGACTCAGGTCATGATCTTGTGGTTTGTGAGTTCGAGCCCTGCGTTGGACTCTGCTTATATCTCAGAACCTGGAGCCTGCTTCAGATTCTGTGTCTCCCTCTCTCTCTGCCCCTCCTCCACTCACGCTCTGTCTCTCTCTCAAAAATCAACACGAAAAAAATAAAAAAAAAAAAACAAACAACTCTTCATTCCTTATCAGCTTTCCTTAATAACATTTCTCCTTTTTCTTTTTTAGCACTTTTCACTACATAAATTACATCTCAATACTTGATTTTGTGAGTCTTCCCAGCAGAATGCAATTTTCATAAAGGCAGGACATTAAGAACTTCGCTGCTATATTATTTTTACCATGTTTATCTATGGAAGGAATGAATATCAGCTACATGATCTCTTTCATTCTCAGACTAGAACACTTGGAAATAAACTTTGGCTGCTCTTTCATTGCTAAGTCCTTTTGCTTTTAAGTTGTCCTCCTGAAGGATAGTTTCTTCTTTCACAAAGCTTCTGGTCTAATCCAGGTCTTCCCACCCTTGCTCACTAATTCAGTTCCTGACTTAGCATTTATTAAGCACTGTAATTAGCATAGGTTAGCTAGTGTTCTGGAATATAAACAAAAATAAAATCTAATTCTTCCTCTCTGGTGCTCATTCCTTAGGGGAGGGAGACGTTATATCGATAGAAATAGTAAGTTCTGTAGTAGAGATGTATTCTAGGCTCCATGAAAAAAAAAAAAAAAGACCATGCACCTAACTCCACTGGAGAGAATTCTTCATAATAATAGTAGCAAATATTTACGGGGCATTACTATGTTCTAAATACTATTCTAATAACCTTACGCATAGTGACTCATTTACTCTTCAACAAGCCTGTGAGGTCAATATTATTATTCCCATTTTACAGATGAATAAACAACAAGAGGGAGGTTAGGGAAGTTGCCCAGATCACACATTTAAATAATTGGGGAGTTATGATCCCAGGCCAAGCTTTGCTGTCTCCTTGTGGAGAAACATGTGTCCTGGGTTTGCAAATGTCAGTGGGGATTTTCAAGATGATGAGTGACTCCAGGTTGAAGCATGAGTGGAAGAGGGTAGTAAGCAGTTCATTATGGATGGCCCAAGAATGTCCTAGTGTTCCATGTGAAGGAAGCAGAGGGCCTTGAGAAAGAAAAAGAGGTGAGCCTGGAGAAGGTGGCTGCTGATAAACTGGCGACCAGTTGAGCATTGGAAAGAAATCATTACTGTCAGCTGAAATAAACCAAGCCTACCAGGAGGACACAAATCCCTAATGATACTAGGAAAGAACCTTATGTTGATCATCTCAAATCATGTAAACCTTCCTCTTTTCTTTTTTTTTTTTTTTTTTAATTTTTTTTTTTTTTCAACGTTTTTTATTTATTTTTGGGACAGAGAGAGACAGAGCATGAACGGGGGAGGGGCAGAGAGAGAGGGAGACACAGAATCGGAAACAGGCTCCAGGCTCCGAGCCATCAGCCCAGAGCCTGACGCGGGGCTGGAACTCACGGACCGCGAGATCGTGACCTGGCTGAAGTCGGACGCTTAACCGACTGCGCCACCCAGGTGCCCCAACCTTCCTCTTTTCTATTTTCCTAGAACCTCTCTATTAATTAGATGTTATTTCTTAGTCCTCTAGTTTTTCTTATTCATGTCTTTGTCCTTTTTTTTTTTCTGGGAAACGTTTGTCTTCCAACTTTGTACTATCCAGTGTAGTAGCCAGTGGCCACATGTGGCCTGTTAAAGATTCTGTTTCACGGATCTTTCTCTGAGAATACCAATTATAATTTCCTGCACATTTTCTGCTGTTGTCTGCATTTTCTGCTCTGAATTGTTTTTGGGTTTTTTTTTCTACTTGTTTTGGCCTTTTCTCTTTCATAGTGGAGACTTTTATTCAAACATCTGAAGCTTCTTGTCTATTTGTTCCTATTTGAGAGAGGCACTGAGAAGCTCGAGAAGATTTGTGTGAACAAGTGGGGCCTACAGTTTTGGGCTTTACCCTTGGGTGATCTGGTTGCCAACAAGCTGGCTTGATTTTGTGAAGTCCCAAATGTCAGCATGTTTTCTCTGCACAGTTCCATTTTTCCAAAAAGGGATCCTACAATTTCTACTTGCACATGGAAACGTGGCAGTTTGCATTTTTTTTAATGTTTAATTTTGAGAGCGAGAGACAGAGCATGAGCGGGGGAAGGGCAGAGAGAGAGGGAGACATAGAATCTGAAGCAGGCTCCAGGCTCCGAGCTATCAGCACAACCCGACATGGGGCTCGAACTCCCGAACTGCGAGATCATGACCTGAGCTGAAGTCAGACGCTTAACCAACTGAGCCACCCAGGTGCCCCCATGGCAGTTTGCATTTTAAGAGCAGGTTAGGGAAAGTGAGTTGGGGTGAGCCTTTCATTTGATATCTGTCTTTAGATAAATGGATCTTCCCACCTTCTGAAGTGCCTTCTGTTTCTGGGTTTCAGCTGAACAGTTGCTCTGGTTCTGAAGGCAGGTAGGTGTGAGTTGACTGGTCAGTTGGAAGATAAAGGCCCAAGAGTCCAATAATCTTCCTTTTCTTAGCCCTGCCCCATGTAAAGCCTGTGTGGTAACTGGTGCCTTCAATTCCTGAGCTTTTCTCATGTGTGTGCAGGTGAAGTTGACTTCTCTTTGGTATTTTCTGCAGACACTTGGGCTTGATCTCTCTTCTGCTGAGTTCTTAAAATTCCTCTGTCTATACTCTTGTTTGATCGACACAGGTATCTTCTAATTTTACTGCAGATGGAGTTTGTGTTTTGTTCTGGGGGATAATAATCAAAAGAAGGGGACTGAAAAGTGTATACTTTGCTATCTTTACACATTTGAATTATTGATATTATAATTTCATCAGGAATGTTTTTTTTTTTTTTTAATTTTTTTTTTTTAACGTTTATTTATTTTTGAGACAGAAAGAGACAGAGCATGAATGGGGGAGGGTCAGAGAGAGGGAGACACAGAATCTGAAACAGGCTCCAGGCTCTGAGCTGTCAGCACAGAACCTGACGCGGGGCTTGAACTCACGGACCGCGAGGTGATGACCCTAGCCGAAGTCGGCCGCTTAACCGACTGAGCCACCCAGGCGCCCCTCATCAGGAATGATTCTTAAGTTGTTTCTTTGTCTCAGAAACTCTATAATATTTGGCTGTATCGAATCTATCCAGTCATTAATGAGAGTATTATGGCTCACTAAGATGTCCATCCCTTTATAGAGAAATTTCTGTAGGAATCCTTAACTGTACAAGCGAATTAATCCTTTTTATTTAAAATTTAGTCTTCCCAGTCTGGTTTTCTACTTGCCTGTTGTCTTTTTCAGTAAAACTGTCAATGGGATCTATTGCCATGAGCCGTTACAATTAAGCTGTTTTTTATAACCATTTCCTCATTTATTCCAAATTACCTTCCTTGTTAATTCTCAAAGCGTATCCTGAATAATGTCACCTTGTTTTATTTATTTTTATCCATTCTTTGAGAGCTTAGATTCATTCCAAGTTAGGTGGGATTTTTGTTGACTGGAATTCGTGCCCTGAGTACCAACATTTTTTATGCCTTTGTTAATTCTTCCCTTTGCCTCTCTATTAGAGTTTTATTGATATCCTCTTAATATATCCATGATGCCATTGTGAATAACTTATATTAGCATTAAGAATGACTACTTACCAGCACTTACTGTCAGTAAACTCTTTGTCAGAGAAAGTTTTATGCAAGACTCAGTGTAGACCAAAGTAGCTTTCTGTTTCTCCAGATTGTCCACTGAAGACGGTACCAAGTATGGGTCTAATACAAACTAGAGTTTTATGAATTAGATTGTTTTGGTTTGAATTCAACCATTTTCTAGAGGTGGGATGGTTGATTACTTTAAATACACTGTTTTATGGTTTTAACTTTCAGGTGCTTTGTAAAGGGTGTGTAAATGACTATTCAGAGGCTTATTACCAGATGCTTGTTAAACTAATTACTATTTTTTGAAACAATACTGGAATTTTAAAAGTACTTTTTTTTGGAGCGCCTGGGTGGCTCCGTCTGTTAACCATCCAACTCTTGATTTCAGCTCAGGTCATGATCCAGGGTCTTGGGATCGAGTCCTGCGTCAGGCTCTGCACTGAGCATGGAACCTACTTAAGATTCTGTCTCCCTCTCCTTCCCTGACTCTTGCACACACACCCACATGCTCTTTCTCTCTAAAATAAAAATAAGTAAAATGTTTCTAAAACATAAATTTAAAAGAAAGTACTTTTTTTCTGGCTACATTTGTTCAAGTGCATTTTCATTTCTTGCACTGTTCATCTTAGGAAGATTCACTTTTTCTTAGAAATGAGCTAACAAGGTCACTTGAGTTTCATTACGAGAAGCAGACCCAGGAATACAAGACACATTTAATGGAAAAGTGTAGTACATCAAAATAGAAAATGTTATTAAAGAACAGATACTTCCTCAGGGTGCCTGGGTGGCTCAGTTGGTTAAGTGTCTGGCTTTGGCTCAGGTCATGATCTCACGGCTCATGGGTTCAAGCCCCACATCGGGCTCTGCTGACAGCTCAGAGTCTGGAGCCTGCTTTGGATTCTGTGTCTCCCTCTTTCTCTGTCCCTCCCCCACTCACACTGTCTGTCTCTCTCTCTCTCACTCTCTCAAAAATAAATATTAAGAAAAAAGAACAGATATTTCCTCAAAAGCTATTCAAAAGAATAAGTTAATTATTTACTTATAATTTATGTTGATAAGGGAAATGATTTGGCTATTTTCCTTCTTCAAGTAACCCTTTTCCTTTTTACTATTTTAGCCTGCCCAGTCAAGAAGTCATAGTTGGAATGACAAAACATGCCAGAAGTCCTCTAATGTTAATAGCATTTGGCATAGGAATTATTGCCCTAGACTTGAACTGAATATTGCTTCAGATGCTATAAGATTGAAGGAAAGTCCAAGTACTGTGGGCATTGAACAAGTGATCAGTGTTAAAGGATTAAATCTTCCAAGGAAGTCATCCATTGTGAAAAGACCAAGAAGTGGTATGTATTTTGCTTGTGGTACATATTGTGAAATATTAGTGAGTGTTGATCACATTTAAGAACTCTTTGCCAAACCCAAGGTCAGTGAGATTTTCTCCTTTATTTTATTTTTTCCTAGAACTTCTATAGTTTTAGGTCTTAGATTTTGGTCTTTGATCCATTTTGAATTAATTTTTTATATGGTGTGAGGTAAGGATCAAGGTTCACTTTTTGTGTATGTGGCAATCCATTTGTTATACCACCATTTGTTAAAAGATTGCCCTCTCCCCATGGAATTACCTTGGCACATTTGTTGACAATCAGTTGACCTTAACCATATATTTGTGAGTCTGTTTTAGACTCTATTATTCTGTATCATTGGTCTTTTCCCATCTTCATGCCGGAACATTGTCTTAATTACCATAGCTTTATAGTAAATCTTGGAATTAAGTAAAAGAAGTTCTCTAAGTTTGTTCGTGTTTTGCAAAGTTGTGGCTATTCTCTGATTTTCATAGTTCCATACAATTTTTAGAATCAGCTGTCAATTTAAAAATAAATAGGGGCACCTGGGTGGCTCAGTCAGTTGAGTATCCGACTTTGGCTCAGGTAAGATCTTGTGGTTCCTGAGTTTGAGCCCTGAGTCAGGCTCTGTGCTGACATCTCAGAGCCTGGAGCCTACCTCAGATTCTGTGTCTCCCTCTCTCTCTCTGTCTGCCACCCCCCCCCCAACACACTCAAATAAATAAACATTTTTAAAAAATGTTTTTTAATAAGTAAAGCCTGCTGAGATTTTGGATTAGAATTTGGTTGAATCTATGGATCAGTTTTGGGGAGAATTGACTCCTTAACTATACTGGTTTTTTGTTTGTTTTGTTTTTTAATGTTTATATCTTTGAGAGAGAGACGAGTATGAGCAGGGAGGGGCAGAGAGCGAGGGAGACACAGAATCTGAAGCAGGCTCCAGGCTCTGAACTGTCAGCACATAGCTGGACGTGGGGCTCAAACTCACAAACTGCGAGATCATGACCTGAGCCAAACTCGGATGTTCAACCAACTGAGCCACCCAGGCACTCCACTATTTTGGATTTTCTGATCTGATTAGTGAAGTCTTTCATTTTTCTTCAGCAGTGTGTTGTAATTTTTAGTGTGCGGGTCTTACAGACATATATTGTCAAATTTATCACTATGTTTCAGATTTTTGATGTTATTGCAAACACTTTTAATTTTGATTTTTAGTTATTCATTGCTAGAAATACAGTTGACTCTTGAACAAGGATTTGGACTGTCCAGTTCCACTTATATGTGGATTTTTTTTTTTTTTTATAAATACAGTGCAGTAAATGTATTTTCTCTTTATGATTTTCTTAACATTTTATTCTGTCTAGCTTTATTACAATACAACATATAGCATACAAAATATGTGTTAATTAGCTGTGTTATCAGTAAGGCTTTTGGTCAAGAGTAGGCCACTAGTAGTTAAGTCTTCAGGGAGTCCAACGTTATACACAGATTTCTGACTCGAGGGGGTCAGTGCCCTTAACTCTCATGTTCAAGGGTCAACTGTACAATTGACTTTTGTGCTTTGATCTCCTGTTTGACAACCTTACTAAATTTATATATTGGTTCATAGTATCTCTTCTGTAGACTCTGCAGGATTGCTGTATAGATGACCATACTGCCTGCAAATAATGGTAGATTAGTCTGCTTCTCCTTTTCCACTCTAGATGCTGTTTGTTTGTTCATTTGTTTTCCCCTCCTTTTATTTCTTTTTCTTGTCTTCTGGAACCTCCAGTACAATGTTGAACAGAAGTACTGAGAGTGGCATACTAAGTATTGGGCAAAGAAAGGTGTTTTACTTTTCTCCTAGAAGCTGTGTAGAAGTAGAAAGGATGATTGCAATCTGTCCCCTCTCTCTTTTCCTCGGATAGCTACATGAATGAATGAAAGTCTAACAACAAAAATAAAACAAGCCCTTTGTAAATTCAGGTATAGATTATTCATCTTTTGTCAAAATGTATTGATTCCTTCTGCACCTAAATCTTTTCCTGATAATATCTCTGGAGCTTTGTTTCCTTTTCTGAAATGGGAACGATGTTGCCTATTCACAAATTTTTGTATATGTTCTATAGGGTAACCTCTAAAAGCCCCTGGTATGTATCAAGTACAGTATACATGTTAGTTCCTTCCTTCCCTTCTGTTCCCATGAAAATCAGCTATTCATTTTATGTAGGGAGCTTCTTATCTGTAAGTTCTTTATGCTATAACTACCACCTATCACTGGATTTTGTGCCCTGGACACACATCTAAACACAACAACAGAACAGAAAACAGTAAGTTAACCCCTTTAAAAAATGCTTTTGAAGGTTTTTGTTTGTTTGTTTGTTTGAGAGAGAGACAGAGCATTGAGTGGGAGAGGGGCAGAAAGAGAGGGAGACACAGAATCTGAAGCAGGCTCCAGGCTTTGAGCTATCAGCATAGAGCCTGATGTAGGTCAAACCCGTAGACCACAAGATCATGAGCTGAGCCGAAGTCAGACTCAACCGACTGAGCCACCCCAGAGCCCCATAAGTTTACCCCTTTTAGTCAGCAGCCTGTCATAGATTTAGAGACAGCCACTTTGACTCCTAAATTTCTTTCCCAAGCTGTTTCTTACCTACCATGTTGTGTTTTGGATACAATGTAGTTTTTAATGATTGTGTGACTATTATAGTCAGTGATTGTTGAAATACAGTCTTCTTACCACAGAGCACAGTAAAAATTAAGAATTATGTCACTATTTCAGCCCTTCACCCAGAGACTATGCTTTAATATTACAAAATAAGATAGCATTAGCTTTTATTAACATTCCTGTCATTTTGCTGCATTTACTGTTTATAATCAGAATCCACTAGTTGTTAAACTAGGTACAGTTATATTTTTAAACTTGAATGTGAAGTAAATTATCTGTATTGAGGCAATCTTCACTATAATCCATTGTTCTGCCTTTATAAAAAAAAATCTTCGTATTGTCTACTAATTTATGGGTATTATCTATGTCACCTGGAAATTAGAGAAGTGTGGCTCCCTGTGTTAAAATGTGTTTGCTGGTGTAACATTTGATGGAATCAGCACAAGTAGAGACACTGAGAGAACGTACACTAGATTCCAGACCGCCGTTCAGCCTGCAGTCTTTGGGGTTCTTCAATTTGCTGCAATTCCACATAATAGCTAATATACAGTTATTTTGCTCTGCATTGTCCACCAGGATAATATGAGACACACTGAGGTGTCCTGCTCAATTCAAAATATGCTAAATCCGTGACATTCCCCCAAATAGCTAGTCTAAAACCTTATCACAAAAGGAAAATGAGGCTAGCCTGCCTAGCATGACTGCTTCTTGGAGAAACCTTGCTGAGGATCATCAGCGTTTGTTTCCTTCTTCCATAAGGGCCCACAGTTCTCTGCGTAATAAACAAATTTAGGCTTTTGCCAGGAATCAAAATCAAGTTTGCAGATCTGTGGCTTCTTAAAAATCTATAGGTTTTTAAATTTGAGGCATCATCGTCTCTCTAGCGTTTGGTACCTGCAACCATTTTTCTGGCCTCATAAAGTAGTAGTGAGTACTTTTGCTACGTGAGTGAGGCCGTTCAGAAAGAATTAGTTGGACTGATTTAAAGCACCTTAGCACTGTCTCTGGTGGCCTATGTCAGGCATCAACGTATTGTATTATTTAGTCTTATGATTTATTCTAATGCCATAGAATACATTTGTCACACAGGTTTCTAGGGCCCCATAACTCGGTAATGAGGATCAGAACTGGAGCATAGATTACTTCACAACATGACAGTCACATATAGTTCCGAGACTGTAGAGACTGTAACGTATGGACGGTGTGTAGAAATGGCTGCTGGTTTTATTGGAACATTGTATTTAGTTAGTTAGTTAGTTAAAGCACAAGCAGGAGAGGGGCAGAGAGAGAGGGAGACACAGAATCCAAAGCAGGCTCCAGGCTCTGAGTTGTCTTATTGGAACATTTTAAAAATCAAACAGTAAATCATATATTGGCATGTAAATTGCCTTAATTTCTTTTTTCATTCAAAATCAAGCCTTTAGTATAATAAGTATATAGCCTTACAGAATTGATCGTATCCTGAAATTTTGGTTTCAGTAATTTCACATAAAATCATAAAAACAATGGACGTTAAATCTTAACTAATTTGTGAAATTGTAAACCACAGCTTAAGGGAATTTCCTTTTTCTTCTAAGTCATTCTTGTATCTCCTTTTGGGATGCACTGTTAAAGAAATAAGACTTCATCCTTAAGACAGTGAGATGTGGGCTGTAACATTAAGGCTGAGTCTGCACACGGCAGGCACAAAGATTTACAGACTGTTTTTGTTTCTGTTTAGAGGAGCTGCCAGAAGACGATCTGTTGAGTCAGTATTCCCTTTCATTCACAAAGAAGACCAAGAAAAGTAACTGTGAAGGTCATAAATCATTGAACTCTGAAATGCTCATGCCTCACCTGGTAGATGGAACTACTGTTAAAAAAAACATAAGCACACCACCTACGACAAGAAATAAATTTGCAGCATTTTTACAGAGAAAAAATGAAGAAAGTGGTGCGGTTGTGGTTCCAGGGACACGAAGCAGGTACAGTTTATCTACAGGATGTTGTGTGTCTGTTGTATTATCTACTCTGTTGATATTTATTTCAGCTGTCTTAAATAAGCAGTCCATGGAGTAGGTGTGGGCTTGGCTTAATCCCTTGACCATTTGTATCATGTGTAGCTGTAGTCCTGACGTAAATGCACAGCTATTGTCATGCGGACGCAAAATAAGAACTGTCGACTTATTATATTTTGCATTAGAAAAATTCTCTTGTTTTGGAGGGTCCCCTGCTTCTTTGTTTCTACTTTTTTTAAGAGCTAAAAACAATTTGGCAGGGTATTTTTATTATTATTTTGAGCATTTATTTTTTTATTTTTTTAATTTACATCCAAGTTAATTGGCATCTAGTACAACAATGATTTCAGGGGTAGATTCCTTAATGCCCCTTACCCATTTGGCCCATCCTCCCCCCCAACCCCTCTCTCTAGTAACCCTCTGTTTGTTCTCCATATTTAAGAGTCTGTTTTGTCCCCTCCCTGTTTTTATATTATTTTTGCTTCCCTTCCCTTGTGTTCATCTGTTCTGTGTCTTAAAGTCCTCATATGGGGACGCCTGGGTGGCTCGGTCGGTTAAGCGTCCGACTTCGGCTCAGGTCATGATCTCACGGTCCTTGAGTTCGAGCCCCGCGTCGGGCTCTGTGCTGACAGCTCGGAGCCTGGAGCCTGTTTCAGATTCTGTGTCTCCCTCTCTCTCTGACCCTCCCCTGTTCATGCTCTGTCTCTCTCTGTCTCAAAAATAAATAAACGTTAAAAAAAAAAAAAAAAAAAAAAAAAAAAAGTCCTCATATGAGTGAAGTCATATGATATTTGTCTTTCTCTGACTGACTAATTCATTTAGCATAATACCCTCTAGTTCCATCCATGTAGCTGCAAATAGCAAGATTTCATTCTTTTTGATCACCGAGTAATACTCCATTATATATTATATATACTACATCGTCTTTATCCATTCATCCATCGATGGACATTTGGGCTCTTTCCATACTTTGGCTATTGTTGATAGTGCTGCTATAAACATTGGGGTGCATGTGTCCCTTCGAAACAGCACACCTGTATCCCATGGATAAATGCCTAGTAGTGCAATTGCATCTCCCTGATGATAAATGATGTAGAGCATTTTTTCATGTGTTAATTGGCCATCTGGATGTCTTCTTTGGCAAAGTGTCTATTCATGTGTTTTGCCCATTTCTTCACTGGATTATTTGTTTTTTGAGTGTTGAGTTTGGTAAGTTCTTTATAGATTTTGGATGCAAGGTATTTTTAGAAGTACATTTAAATACAGATGACTATAGAGCTCTAATATTAATTGAAAACCAATACCACACTAAGCATTGGGTTACAAAAATGAGAGACCTAGTATTTGTTGAGAAGCTTATAGTCCAGTTGCAAAAATAGATCCGTAAAGGAAATCTATACAGTGTGGTGGGTACAGTGACAAAAGTATCCCTGAGGTGTTCTGGGGGCATTAAATGGACGTCTCATGCAGATTGGGTGGTTAGGAAGGGGCAGGGGTCAGGTGCCATTACAAAGAATGCAGCCTCTACCTTCCCAGTAGAGGCAGGCAGCTTGGGCAGAGGCATGGAGCTGGGCAGCGGCATGGGGCAAGCATGGGGACAGCTTCTTGCTGTCAGTCGTTCTTATTAGCTGCCAAAATGCAAGTCTAGAAGGATGCTGAGGGAGCAGAAATAGGCACAAGGCCAGTTCAGTTTGCAAGCCAGGCTAAGGAACTTCTCATCTTTAGAGGTGACAGGAGATATTTGGAGGGTTTTGGTCAGGGTAGGGTATGACTTGATCATACCTGCTTTTGATGGACCACTCCAAGTGTGCCATGAAGGATGGATTCTAGAAGACCAAAGTGGAACAGAAAGATTGGGTAGGCTGTTCTGTAGTCCCTGTGAGTGATGATGAGATTTTGGGGTCAGGATAATGTAGGGGTCTGGAGTTTATACCCTGGGATTGGACCGCCTCGATTTGAATCCCATCCTGTTCACTCATGAGATGTTTGACTTAGGTAAGCGGACTTCTGGGTGCTTCAGTTCCCTCTTTTTTTTTTTTTTTTTTTAATGTTTATTTTTGAGAGAGAGAAAGAGAGCATGTGCATGAGTGGGTGTGGGGACCAGAGAGAGCAGGGAGAGAAGTCCAAGCAGGCTCTGGGCTGTCAGCCCAACACGGGGCTCAAACTCACAAACCATGATATCATGACCTGAGCTAAAATCAAGTCTGACGCTTGACCGACTGAGCCACCTAGGCGCACCCTCTTTAAAAAATGGGACCGGGGCGCCTGGGTGGCGCAGTCGGTTAAGCGTCCGACTTCAGCCAGGTCACGATCTCGCGGTCCGTGAGTTCGAGCCCCGCGTCAGGCTCTGGGCTGATGGCTCGGAGCCTGGAGCCTGTTTCCGGTTCTGTGTTTCCCTCTCTCTCTGCCCCTCCCCCGTTCATGCTCTGTCTCTCTCTGTCCCAAAAATAAATTAAAAACGTTGAAAAAAAAAAAATTAAAAAAAAAAAAAATGGGACCAACATCTCTGACAACCTCAGGGCCACTGAGAGGATTAAATTAATACTGTAAATAAAGGTGCCTAAAACAGTACCTGATAGGTGATCAATACACAATGAATAGCTCTTCTTCTGTTGTCTGGGTGGTGAAGTCACAACGAGCAACAGGACGTCTCAGTGTCGAAAGTTATGTGGGCACATGAGGTAGCAACTCTGAGAACCGAGCAGCCCCCGCATTCCCCTAGGAGACTTGGAGAGGCTGTTGTCTTCAAGTGTATACACCAGGCTGAGCCAGGCTGTCTGACCATGACTGTGGGAAGTGGGCAGGAAGGAACCCCCCACTGCTCCTCTCCCATCAGGCCTTCTCAAGGGAACAGCCATGTCCCAATTAAAGGATCATTTTGATTCTGCCTTTCCTAGTCACTGTCATTAAAGATGGCATTACCAGTGCAGCGATGAAAAAGGAGGCTTCCAAAGATGAAGGCGGCTCTAGATGATACACACTGATTAATAACATCCTAGAAAGTTGGCTTTTCTTACTTGGAGAAATTTTTAGAACTTGCGTTTTGTTTTTCCATGTGGGAGAAAATAAAATTTCCCTTTTCTGTCACTCAGTGCCCACCTCTTCTTCGAGGACGGGCTAATGAGAACAGAGTTCGCATATCTCTGCAGGCCTCACCTAGTCACCAGCGAAGCTTAATCAAATTTCCATTCACAGCTGCACATCGCTGCTTTAATAGTTTAGGTAGATGTGGCACTGATAAATCGTTGAGAGATGTTTGGAAAAATAAAAGTTTTTTTCTGTCACTTTCCTATGAAATAATTGTAAGTCTCTACAGTTTTCTGACCTGGGTGGTATAACAACATCTAATAACAACTAAGTGTTAGGAAGTTGGTATTTGTAGCTAATTTTCAAAGTTCTTTAACATACTCTCTTCCTCCTTTCAGCAAAATGATGAGACATTCAGGGTTGGTGTTATTTTCTCCATTTTGGGTTAAGACATTCAGGCTCCAAGAGGTTTAAAAAAAAAAAAAAAACTTTCCCAGGGTGGCATAGTTAGGACTGGCGATGGGAGAGGTCCTGGTCTTCCTCAGCATGGTGGGTGGAAAGGAGCACGTGATCTGATCGGCCTGGATGTGAATTCACACTGTGTCATCACATTAATTGAGTGATCCAGGGCACCTGGGTGGTTCTGTCATATGAGTGTCTGACTCTTGGTTTTGGCTCAGGTCATGATATCACAATTTTGTGAGTTCGAGCCCTGCGTCTGGCTCTATGCTGACAGCTCAGCGCCTGCTTGGGATTCTCTCTCACCCTCTCTCTGGCCCTCCTGTGCTTGCACTGTCTCTCTCTTAAAATAAATAAATGAATTTAAAAAAAAAATTTAATCGAGTGATCTTTCACACCATTGAATTTCCCTGAGCCTATTTCTTTATAAAATATGTATCAGCTGTTCTGAAGACTAGCAGAAGTATATCAAGCACCTGACACAGTGCCCAGTCAGTAATATATCTGCGAGAATTTATCATCACCCCACTCTTTAATGTGATTTGTATTTAATATAATATCACCCCACTACATTAACCTAATGCAACAGGAGGTATTAAATATGCCAAAGTTTGTCTTCATCCTGTCTGCTTTTTTAGAAGTCTGTTTTAACTCTTTTATTATATAGATACTTTATCCTAGAAACATGCCAGTTTATCTTTTGAGATCTAGAAATATAAGTTAAGCAGCAACATACACTAATTGGGAAGAGGTAGCCATGATCTGGGAGGAGTTCTGGGTTTTAATTCTGCTCTCTTGCTGATTAATTTTATAACCTTGGGCACTGTTACTATAACTTTTCTTACCTATGAAATCATACCTGGAAGAATACTTGGATATCATAGGGGTTATTATTTAAAAATGAATTATGTAATCAGATCTAGGAGCTGTTTTGTGCTTAGTGACTAGCCTAGTAAGACCTTTCCTTCCTGCCCTGTACCCACACCTCAGCTGGGGATTAGATGAAGGATAGAGAGGGTATTTTTACTCTCTAGCATTTAGTAAATATTCTGTTTATCATCTTGGATTTGAACTAATTAAAGCAGTAATTTCTCTTTAGGTTTCATATTTATCTGATCATATACTCTGGGAATTTCCTTTTTAACCTAAAAACTCTCTGAATATATCTTCTCTATAAGGATACTCATCTTTCTTTTCTATTGGGGTGTTTATAAGTGATGTTTTAAAGCTACCAGACTGAGTAAACCTCTTATTAATACAGAATTTAATGATTGATGGTGAGGGGCACCTGGGTGGCTCAGTTGGTTAATTGTCCGACTTCAGCTCACGGTCCATGAGTTCAAGCCCCCAATCAGGCTCTGTGCTGACAGTGTGGAGCCTGGAGCCTGCTTCAGATTCTGTCTTTTCCTCCTCCCTCCCCGACTCGTGCTTGGTCTCTCGGTCTCTCTCTCTCAAAAATAAATAAACATTTTTAAAAATTTATTAAAAAAATGATTGATGGTGAAAGTCATAACCTCACATATTTAAAATAGTGTGAAAGTTTATAGGATATTTATTTTAAAAGCCAGTAGAGTATGGACCACTACAAGTTCCCAGATGATTCACTACAATGGACTAAGCCAAGATAAAGAGTAAATGACTAAATTTTTTTATTTTGCATTTACAAAGTAAGAGACAGTAGTTGTAAATTGTCCTTTCTGTCGCATATTTCCATATCTCCTCAAATATTTGATTGTCAGCCATGTGTTAGCCACTATTGTAGGTACTGTGGAGGACACAATGGCTTGGATGGTAGCTGTCCTCAAGGAGCTTCTGGTCTGTTGGGAGTCTATTCAGTGAAGGTTAGGAGAAAGGATACCTATATGATGATGAGGTATAGATAAATTATGCCAGTTCCAAATACACGTATGTAGAGAGGACTGGTTTTAGGAAATCCTGTCTACAACTTCAGGATTTCAAATAAATTTCTGAATGTGTGAATGTTGTTATAATCAAAATTTAAACTTTCAAGAACGGTTTCCTCTTTATTTATGAAATTATGTATTTAGGAGAGTTTTTCTTGAAGAAACAAGACCATTTTTCCATTTTTCATTATCTGAATCTTATCACCTTTGTGAGAAAACTCTAAAACATTTATGCATTCTTTGTATTATTTTTTTTGTTAGATTTTTTTGCAGCTCTCTGGATTCCGCCAACTGTGTATCAGCGAAAGCAGGCGGTGAGCCCCCAGAAAAAAGTGCTGTCACAGATGAAGAGGCCAGTGTAGCTGAACCAGATCATCAGGATGGCAAGAAGCTGGCTGGTCCGGATGGAGCATATAATTCAGATGATGAGGTTCCAGATGAAAGTTCTGTCACAGATGAAGAGGCCAGTGTAGCTGAACCAGATCGTCAGGATGGCAAGAAGCTGGCTGGTCCGGATGGAGCATATAATTCAGATGATGAGATTCCATATGAAAGTTCTGTCACAGATGAAGAGGCCAGTGTAGCTGAACCAGATCGTCAGGATGGCAAGAAGCTGGCTGGTCCGGATGGAGCATATAATTCAGATGATGAGGTTCCAGATGAAAGTTCTATCGCAGATGAAGAGACCAGTGTAGATAAATCAGACTGTCAGGATGGCAAGAAGCTGGCTGGTCCAGATGGAGCATATAATTCAGGTGATCAGGTTCCAGATAATGCAACTATGATTGCTGACGACTCTCTATGTTTGGAGACCAGCAAATTCACAAGGACCATCTCACCACCCACCCTGGGGACACTCAGAAATTGTTTTAGCTGGTCTGGAAGTCTTGGAGATTTTTCACGAACTTCAAGCCCCTCTCCAGGCGCAGCACTGCAGCAGTTCCGGAGAAGGACCGATTCCCTCACTGTGGCACCGGACCAGAGGGAAGCGTCTGCTGTGTCCCAGTTAAAGAGTGAGGAGTCCGGTGATGGAGCGCCTCCCGTGCAGGCAGCGGCTTGGTGTCCAAAGTCTCAAGGAAGCCCAGAACTGTCACCACACAATTTAAATGTGTCAAAACTGTCTCAGCCTTCTAGTAAGGATTCCGACTCAGAGGTAAGTCACATTATGAAGCCTTTGTTTTTAAATCCATACATAAGAGAAGATCTGGTATTGATCAGATCACTGGGGAAATTTTGCCTACGTTATGGAAATAATTGGCTGTCTTAACTTTTTTTTTAAGTTTACTTTTTTATTTTGAGAGAGAGAATGCACGCAAGTGTGGGAAGGGCAGAGAGAGACAGAGAGAGAGAGTCCCAAGCAGACCCTGCACTGTCAGCACAGAGCTGGATGTGGGGCTCAATCTGAAAAACCGTGAGATCATGATGTGAGCTGAAATCGTGAGTCCGAGGCTTAACTGACCGAGCCACCCAGGCACCCCTGCTGTCTGAATTTTTTATTCTAGGTCTTACTGTGTAGAAACTTCACATTTTATTCATTGTAAGGACTTCTCTGTATGTTTAATACTTTAAACTCTTGTACATTCAATCTAACTCTGTCTCCTGAGTTACTTACATACTGTGGAACAGTTAAGACGTAAGCAGAATGGTAACTTACAATACATTTAACATTTAATTCCTTAATATACTTTTGGATTCAAATAACATTTGAATCCTTATAAGTAAATGGCCTTATTAATTTGATGATGTTCATCTTAAGGTTTTAGTACTTAGAAATATATTTTCATTTACCCTTCTTAGTCCTGCTAAACTTCCCCTTTCTAACAAAACAAAATGGTAATGCATGTGATTTTGTCATTCTGTTTTAAGTTAATAAAAGCATCCTAACCATTTTTTCCCTTGCTTATGAAATATCTTTTAGTCTGACTTAAAGCTTCGAGTATGTACTGCTCATAAGATGCCGTGAGGTTGTAAAATGACATGACGACAGGATAGCTTCCTTTACATCTGAGTTACCTCAGATTTACCAATATAACATACTTCGTTTTATCTTCACCACCTGTAATTACCAAGTTATAAGAACAGTTATAGCCGCGGTACTACTTGAGAGAACTTTGATAATCCTCAATTTTGGAGTGTGTCTATCAGGATAGCTTGTATTTATCAAAAGGAAAATATTTTATTCAAGTTTCCAAAGGAAACTTGAGTTGTATTGGACTCAAAGTGAAGAAAAAAGCTAACTTACAATGTGAGAACAAATTGTTTTCATTTAGAGAATGCTGAAATCAGTTAATATGTTGAATTCAAACTGTTCCCTGCGGTATTGAAGTGTGAAGACTAGGCCAGGCCACCCCTGGGCTGCCTTGGAGACGTGTGCTTTTCTTCTTCCTTTCATTTGCTTTGCCCTCAGTTCATCCATACTGGTCTACAACACTCTTTCTGTTTCTTTTAATATCCATTTTAGGGGCGCCTGGGTGGCTCATTTAGTTAAAGCATCTGACTCCGGCTCAGGTCGTGATCACATGGTTCGTGAGTTTGAGCCCCACATCAGGCTCTCTGCTGTCAGTGCAGAGCCCACTTTGGATCCTCAGTCCCCCTCTCCCTCATCCTCCCCCCCGCTCACGCTCTCTTTCAAAAATAAACATTTGAAAACAATACAATAGGGGCGCCTGGGTGGCTCAGTCGATTAAGCATCAGACTTCGGCTCAGGTGATGATCTCGCGGTCCATGAGTTCGAGCCCCGCATCCGGCTCTGTGCTGACAGCTCAGAGCCTGGAGCCTGTTTCGGATTCTGTGTCTCCCTCTCTCTCTGACCCTCCCCCGTTCATGCTGTGTCCCTCTCTGTCTCAAAAATAAATAAACGTTAAAAAAAAAAAAACAATACTACAATCCTCCATTTTAACACCATCCTTTTCATTTTGTACTGCATACTGCATTTGCCCTTGGCCCCATTTGGGTGCCAACACAGTAGCTGTCTCTTGAACATCTTTCATGAAAACGTCATCTATTTATGAGACTACTCTTAGGTCTGCTGAGCTCTTTCAGGGCAAGTGCTTTCTCCTTTTTCAACAGACATCTTCCTGTTTCACTTTGTAATCTTTTAGCCATGTGTTGCTGAGAAGCATACCAGTTCACAGGCTGTGGGCTGGTCATGCTGATGAACTTTCCACATTTCTGTCTTCTAGCTAACCATTTTTTGTATTAATCAGTTATAGACACATGAACCCTCTTCTCCCTTCCTTCCCCACAAAAACAACTACCCACCTAAACTAGAAATGATTCATTAAGTCCTCTCTTGCCACCAGATGGAGTAAACTCCTGTTAGGATAAATGAATTGTTAATTCTCAACGAATTAGAACACTAACAGTTAACATAAAATTACATAATCTTTCGTTGATTCAGAAAATGTGTCAGAAAGCCACAGTGCCATTGGGCTTCATCTTTAATATTAGTTTTTACCGTGTGGCTCTGAAGAAAATATTTCTGTATTGGGGCCTTCCATTGGTAGTTCACTGTGAAAAGCAACAATCTTAGATTCTGTGTGTATTGAGTTCACTGACCCTATTTGAGGTGAATTAATCTTATGACCTTACTCATGACCTTTATCTTAAGAAATGATTTGACGTCTGAAACTAATGTAACGTGTCAACTAAAAAAAAAGGAAGAAAGAAAAATAAGCAAATGATTTGTCCCTGAGTCACCACTACTGTTAACTATGAGCAAGGAATATTAGAGTTTCTGAAAATTACAGTCAAGTTAATGGAGTATTTTTCACTTTGGGATTATTTTTTAAGTATCTAATACTCTAAAGAATCCCAAAATAAATTGAAAAAAAAAAATCCTCTTGAAAAATGCAGAAATGTAAAGTCTTCATTCATTGTCCTTTTTTTATTTGAGTTTCGTGGGAATCCAGATTTTTCTGTGTAAAGCAAAGCTTTATATGATGGGATAGGGCAGAGGTTAGATCTCAGTGGCATTGGGAAAAGTAACTGCATTTGACGCAATATTACTCTACTTCTTGAAAGCAGATGCCTTTTTTTTTTCTTTAATGTTGAATGTGTTCCACAATTAAAGATTTGGCTGTACTGGTTCAGCTTTTTGTAGCTAGTAGTTCACAAAACCTATTAGCCGAGCTTGGGTAAGCAATGATACTACATCAGGAGACTTTTGTCTAATCAGAGTCAGCATTTTGACAGGCTCCTGAAAGGGTTAGAAAAAGTCTTCAAATTCAAATGTATCGTTTCTTTTATACAATTTACTTGAGGTAAAACATTTTGCTAGTTTGTTGAATACTGGTTAGTTGTCATAAAAAAATCCATAGTAAAAATCTTATTTTATTTTTTTATTGGGGAATCTAGGAATCTGACTGCAATAATAAGTCATTTGAGAATCAAGGTAATCTGGAATCCAAACTACATTTATCTCAGTATTCAAGAAAAGTCACACTTCTAAAAAACAAGGTAAAACAAACATCTAATTTTTTTAAATTTCAGAAGCAGTATATGTTTATTACCAAAAAATGAGAAATATCAACAGAATTGAAAATGCGTATATTTTAATTTACAGGAGAAATGTTTACTCTCAGTCCTTCTAGGGCCATGTTTATGCCTGACTGTAGGTGGTAAAGTTGTTGAAGAAACCCTTATCTTCTGCACTATAAACCTCTTGTTCTCATGTGCTTCTACAGCGTTACTCATGATGACTGAGTAATAGCCATTGGATGAGTGTAGCCAACCCTCTATGTTTGTCATTTAACTGAACATTTTTTGCGGTAGCAGACAAGACTGCAACCAAGAACTTGTGGATAAATATTTACGTGCCGTTCTTGATTATTTCATAGGGATGAATTCCGTGGAGTGGTATTGCTAGTCTAAAGGCACCAGAATTAGAGCTTTGATATATGTTGCCAAAAGACCTTCTAGAAACTGTATATCCGAGAAGCCAGGTTATTTTTTTTATCAAGATACATAAATATTTGCATGACTGCAAAGGGAAAGCTCATAAGCTAAAACATATTTTACGTATGAAGTGTTCTACCCATTAATATGAAAAATGCTAATTTCTAACTCAAAAATGTACAAGGGACATATATAGTACAAAAGAAAAAGTATAAATGGTTGGTTAACACATAAAAGCATGTTCAACCTCATTAGTAATCAAATAATGCAAATTAAAATAATGAAACATAATTTCTTACCGCTCAGATTTTCAAAAAATATTTTTAGTTGTACTCATTTTTATGAGACTATAGCGAGACAAATAAACATATTAATTGTGTATAAATTGCTCTGCCGTTTCAGGAAAGCAATTTGAATGAGTTTAAATAATTCAACCCAATTTAAATAATTCAAGTTCCAATTCTAGAACTTGTCTAAGGAAATCATGAGAGTTTAAGTACATGAACACTTGGGGCACCTGGGTGGCTCGTTGGTGAAGCGACCGACTCTTGATTTCGACTCAGGTCATGATCTCATCGTTTGTGACTTTGAGCCTCAAGTCGGGCTCTGTATTGACAGCATGGAGCCTGATTGGGATATTCTCTCTCTCTCCCCCTCTCCCCCTCTCCCCCTCTCTCTCCCCCCTCTATCTCCCCCCTCTCTCTCCCCCCTCTCTCTCCCCCCTCTCTCTCCCCTCTCTCTCCCCCCTCTCTCCCCCCTCTCTTCCCCTCTCTCTCCCCCCCTCTCTCTCCCCCCTCTCTCCCCCCCTCTCTCTCCCCCCTCTCTCTCCCCCCTCTCTCTCCCCCCTCTCTCCCCCCTCTCTCCCCCCTCTCTCTCCCTCCCTCTCCCTCCCTCCCTCTCCCTCCCTCCCTCTCCCTCCCTCCCTCTCCCTCCCTCCCTCTCCCTCCCTCTCCCTCCCTCCCTCTCTCTCCCTCCCTCTCTCTCCCTCCCTCCCTCTCTCTCCCTCCCTCCCTCTCTCTCTCTCCCTCCCTCCCTCTCTCTCCCTCCTCCCTCTCTCTCTCTCCCTCCCTCCCTCTCTCTCTCTCCCTCCCTCTCTCTCTCTCTCTCCCTCTCTCTCTCTCTCTCCCTCCCTCCCTCCCTCCCTCTCTCTCTCTCTCTCCCTCCCTCTCTCTCTCTCTCTCTCCCTCCCTCTCTCTCCCTCTCTCTCTCTCTCTCTCTCCCTCCCTCTCTCTCTCTCTCTCCCTCTCTCTCTCTCTCTCCTTCTCTCTCTCTCTCTCTCTCTCCCTCTCTCTCTCTCTCTCTCTCCCTCTCTCCCTCTCTCCCTCTCTCTCTCTCTCTCCCTCTCTCCCTCTCTCCCTCTCTCTCTCTCTCTCCCTCTCCCTCTCCCTCTCTCTCTCTCTCTCTCCCTCTCTCTCTCTCTCTCTCTCTCTCTCTCACAGCCTCTCCCCTGCTTGTGCTGTCTGTCTCTCTCTCTCAAAACAAATAAACATTAAAAAAAAGTACATGAACACTTAGCCTGCATTAGTTACAATAGTGAAAAATTGAAAATTGCCTATCTAAAAATAAGGGGGTGAATTATTAAATACATTACTGGTTTTAGCTCTTAGGTGGTAGGAATAAGTGAATTTTTTTCTGTTGTTTTCCCCTGTTTTTCCACAGTGAACATATTATTTTTCTAATAGCATAAACACTTTTTAAAAATTTCAGTAAATGGTCTGCATATCGATTTGAAAGAAGATCCCCCATCTCCTACTATACAAATATAAATCCTAGATATATTAAATATATAAATGTGGAATATGTAAATATAAGATTATTTTGGGGGGCTCCTGGGTGTCTCAGTTGGTTAAACGTCTGACTTAAGCTCAGGTCATGATCTCATAGTTTGTGGGTTTAAGCCCTGTGTCAGGCTCTGTGCTGACAACTCAGAGCCTGGAGCCTGCTTTGGATTCTGTGTCTCCCTCTCTCTGCCCCTCCCTTGCTCATGTTCTGTCGCTCTTTCTCACTCAAAAAAAATAAACATTAAAAAAAGATTATTTTTAAATCTTTGAGTGCAAAAGCCTTTTTCAAACATCCTGTCTCAGAAAGGTATCCATGTTTGTTTTTGTTTTAAGTTTATTTTATTTTGAGAGAGAAAGAGAGAACAAATAGGGGAGGGTCAGGGGGTTGCCAGAGAGGATCCAAAGTAGGCTCTGTGCTGGTAGCAGAGACCCTAATGTGGGGCTCGAACTCACAAACTGAGGTGACCTGAGCTGAAGTTGGACTTTTAACTAACTAAGCCTTCCAGGCACCTCCATTTTATTTTTGAGTAAAGAGAAAAAACATGGAACGTATGTATGACACGGTATTTTTGTTTAAATATTCACAAATACTCAGGCACACTGTGTTATGTTTACATAATCACAGTAGAAAGTCGGAAAGATACCAAAATTATTTATAGCGACAGGACTGGAAATGTAGAAAGTAGTTTCGCAAAAGAAGTTATGTCTGGACATTAAGCCATCTTTTTATTATTATTCTTGCTCTCAGAAGTTGTCAGGGGTCTGTCACTCCTGTTTTAGTGAAACTCCCCAGAATTTTCCCCCTTGCTCCCCAATATCCATCTTTAATATCTAAAATAAAACCTTTTTTTTTTTTTTTTTTTTTTTAAACATTTATTCCTTTTTGAGAGAGACAGAGTGTGAGCGGGGAAGGGGCAAAGCAAGAAGACACAGAATACAAAGCAGGCTCCAGGCTCTGAGCTGTCAACACAGAACCCGACTCGGGACTTGAACTCACAAATCGTGAGATCATGGCCTGAGCCGAAGTCAGACACTTAACCAACTGAGCCACCCAGGCACCCCAAACCTTTTTTTTTCTTAACCTCAAACCTCTCAGAACATTTCTATCTGTTACATAAGTTATATTATTCTCTTTGCCATTTAGTTTCAAAATCTTAGGGTTATCCTTTTTCTTTCTGCCAGCTCGATCCTTCTGCAGGAGATAAAGAAAAACCACCACACATCTGTACCTATCCAAGTTCTAATCTTTCTTTCTTTGTCTTGTTTCTTGCTCTCTCCCTTTTCCCCTCACCAGCACCCCAAGACAAGATTTCATCTTTCATGTGTGAACTTTTCCATTCTTCATACCTCCTCTGGTAGTTGCATCATTCTGAAAGCCTTGTTTTATCTTCCTCACTCTTTACTATCCTAAACAACAACAAAATGTTGATGGCTCCATGTTTCCCACAGGATAAAAATCAACCCTTGGATAGAAAAAGCTAAATGTCATTAGTGATGTGTTTGAACAACTTATTCAAAGCAAAATTCACTTCTACATGTAAAAAAGAAAACTATCCAATATACATTACTAAGTAGAATCGAAATATATTAAGTGAACATTTTTACACATTGCTTATCAGTTATTTTTCTGTTCTACTGTTCTAGTAGAACAGTATCTAGTATCTACAGATACTAGTTCAAAGTTATTTAAAGGTAGTTGCCTGAACAGAACAGTATTAAAAGGAGCATTTATTCTTCAGATTCCCGGGCTGTATAAATCTAGTTCTGTGGACAATCTTTCTGCGACCAGGATCAAGCCTCTAGTTCCAGCTCGAGCCAGTGGGCTCAGCAAGAAGCCATCAAACATCCAGAAGAGAAATCATCATAATGCTGAGAACAGGCCAGGATTGCAGATAAAAATCAATGAGCTCTGGAAAAATTTTGGATTTAAAAAGTGAGTTGCCGTGTTACTTCTTCTAAGATAGGATAAGTTATTGTTTTTTGTAACTTCAATTACTTTCTCCCATTTCTTTCTATTTTCATATGAGTCAGTTTTGTTTTCTAGTACCCTATAAGAATTATTTTTCTCTATTCTCTTTAGCTCTTTTTAAGTACATTTAATTTTAGTGTCTATGCCTTCTTGTGAAAAGGTGCCAGACTGAAAATCCTGAGTTCCTGGTCTGGCTTTGGGGTCTTTTGTTGAAGCAGATTACTTTTTCTGGCCTAAGTGTCTCAGCTTTGTTCTGTTGTCACTCAGGATTGTGATGAGAGTAGGGTTGTTCTAGACACGGGGGTGGGAAAATAATGCTGCATCACACTTCTTGATTTAAAGCAATTTGTTTCCCTAGATCATCACATCTAAAGTGGGGAGAATCATCCAGTGTTTATGATGAATGTGCCAGATTTCTAATGTAGGGGGCAGACACTATTTTAATAGAATTGATCTTCTGTATATGTATGTTTTTTGAGCCATAGTACTTCCTTCTGTTAGACTACAAAATTAGCCTTGGAGTAGCTGTGATTTATAATTAACTTATTCTCTTGTTCTTCTCAATAAAGCAAATGTGCTAAGAATAGAGGGAGGGAAACTTACATGGGTGGGGGGATTAAATCTTATCTAATAGAAATGTTGTCACAATCAGATGAAATGGATGGTATGTGGGGACTCACTTTAAATAAGCAAGTGCCAGACAACTGTTTTTTTATTTTGCATTGTGTAAAGTCTAGGATTATACCATATCGCAGCAGTTCTCAAACATTTGCTTCCAGGCACCCTTTACACCCTTAAAAATTACTAAGGGCCCCATAATACTTTGGTTTACGTGATTATACCTGTCAGCACTTAACTATCGTAGAAATTAAAATGGACATTTTAAAATATTTATCTTTAACAGTGACAAGCCCATACTAAAATCAATAGTATATTATTACATAAAATAAGTATGGTTTTTTTGCAAATCTTTACTGTGGTTTAACAGGATTGAACTGGATTCTTATGTCTGCTTCTGTGTTAGATCTGTTATGGTAGATTGTTTTGGTTGAAGTATAGGAATAAAATCTGGCTCCATACATATTTTTGGCTGGGAAACATAATTTAATAGACTTTTTGTTTAGTTGTAAATTTTATACTTTGACATGATACCAAAATTCAACAAGTGATGGTTTCTTAAAGGTTGCAGTGTAGAGTCTGAAACTTGTCAGCCAACTTTGCATATTGTTACATTAACATCCATTGGTCCAGATTGCACCTTGAGTGCCTCTTTTATTCATGCATGAAGTGGTCATTTAGGAAATGTTGTCTTACTGAGTTATCTTCCAAATGTTGACACATTTCATTTTACAATATAAAGAAATCACAATCTTATCAGCAAAGTCTTTAAGAATTAGGAAGTTTTCCAAAATCTTAACTTTCTCTTGAAAGTTTAAATTTTATCCTTGGCAACAAATACTGTTAGTCGATTACCTAAATTTGAATAACCCTAATAGTGTCACACGTGCTTTTTTTCCTGGAGATAACCATCATCATCCTTCAGTACCAACAAAAGTGCCTCCTTGGTTTCCCATTTTCTCACACTAAGAGGTTGAAGGTTGAGATTTAATAAAATTAATGATTTTTACTGCTTTTTTAAGAACATTCTTAAGTGAGACTGGCTTTTTTTAACTACAAGTGCATGGAGCTGGAGAATACAAATACTGCTTGTATTTCTCGTGTAGTTTGGGGCCGCTGTCTTGACTCGTGCTAAGTTGCCAGTAGCTTCTACGTCAGTTCAGCTTTTGGATGAACACATGTCAGCACGGTGGAAAAGGCAGATAAAGTGTAAATATTATTATGAAATAGTTTTGATCTTGTAAACCCCCTGAAACGGTCTTGAGAATTTTTAGGAGACCATGGGCCCTATTTCGAGAACTGCTACTAAAGAGAAATTGAGGGTGCAGAAGCATTCCTAAGTGTGTTCCTAATAGGATGTTTATAGACCTAGAGATTTTCAGCCCAAAAAAAGAAAAAAAAAAAAAAAGGTTGTGAGGAGGCAGGAGTAAAAGATAGGGCTTAAACCTTATTCATGCTTCACTTATGTTGGTTCTTAGCCAGACTGGAGAAGGGTGCTAAGAAGGAGAAAGGAACTAAAGGTTCTTTATTGGAATCATTCTTTCCTAGCTAGTACATATTTAGTAGTGGCCTTGCACCTGCTTTAAAAGGTAATTTAGGAAGCAGGAAGGGGGAACTGAGAAGCAAAACTCACATTTTATTGGGATACTCAGAGACAAATTAGAAGGTCTTGTCTTCATATATCTCTTTTGTCTAGGTAGACTATTCTCTAATAACTAGTACCCTAAAAACCCCAAATTCATTTTCTTGTATTTTACAGAGATTTTGAAAAGCTTCCTTCTTGTAAGAAGCCAGATCCCCTGTCGCCAGTCAAAGACAACATCCAACTAACTCCAGAAGCAGAAGAGGATATATTTAACAAATCTGAATGCATGCGTGTTCAGAGAGCAATATTCCAATAAATGCAGGCAGCTGGGAGGCTATTGCCTGCAAGACAATCTCTATCAATTTGAAGTGCTGTTTGGGAATGAGGCAGTTACCAGACTGAAAGATTTATGCATAGATGTAATGCCATTTTTTAAATAGAGTACATTTTGTATATTAACTGTAACTATTTCTTTGTTCAGCTTTTTATATTTTGTAAGAAGCTAAAATAGAGAAATAATTTTATCTTTGACAGTTTTTGGAAGTTTTGATGTTTTGGGGCAAGGCCCCTGGAATTTAGAAAAATCTACTCTGAAGGTTTCTGTCATGTTGTCAAATGTAAGGATAGTAAATGAAAAGCCACAATTCTGTAATCATTTTAGCCTGGAGGGAATCACTGTATTTCCTCTCAGGGTTGAATTGGAAATAAAGTTTCTGGAATGGGAGGGGTAGCTGGAAAGGTTAAAGTGTGAGCTGAAAATCCCTTAACTAGAGTCTTAGGTATGGTGTAAGACACTAAAGCATTAGGGTCTGTGAAGAGTACACTCTACAGGGGTGGTCAGGTGTCGCAGACTATGAGTCTGGAGTTCTCTTGTCCAGAAAGAGAGTGGACGCAGAATTGAATACGAGAGGCTAATGTCCAGGAGGAGACAAGAGCCCGGAACAGGGGTTTCGTCTCCATATTTATTGAGCTCATAAGGTATTACCCATGTGGTGAACGTGAGTAAAACAAGACCTTATACGTGTGAACATGGAGAAAACAATCAGACCGTAATCATTAACTTGTATGTGTAAGAATCAAAAGGTCTAGGGGGCAAGTGGAGTTTGTGATCAAGGTATATTGGCTCCAGATGGAAAGCAATTTCCTGCAGGTGATAGAACAAGTTACTTGTGATCCCATTACAGTATGTCACTAGCTAACCTTGGGTGCTTTCGCCCAGTGGTGGCGGCTTTACCCTAAGCTGTTTTTCTAACCCATTTATGTAAGTAGAACCTATTTCCCCACAGTCAGGTACCTAGAAAAAACCAGCCATGCAGGTGAATAGCTGAAGGAAGGAAAAATCTGGCAGGGGGCAGAGGGTTTACCTGAGATACAGAGGGTAAAGGAAAGAGATCCAAATTATTTTAATTTTTAAATAAGATGTGATAGAGGACTCTTGGATAAAGAGTCAGAATGGAAAAAAAAAAAAAAGTTGTAAGAAACACCATAAAAATTTTTAAAAACCAACAATCTGGAAAAAAAACAAAAACAAATTTGAACTCTATGAATGTTTCCTGTTATAGAACAAATTAAGAATGTGAGTCAAACATTGTCTACAAATGTTTATCTCCTTGCCCATTTAAAATGCCACTTAAATGACAGAAAAGGAGTAAAACAGTTTAAATCCATAAAGGTTAACCGAGGAAGAGACATCAGGCAAGGAAATAGATGGATAAGTGGTGAGTGATTTAGCAAAGAAATGATCAATTCTGCAGTGGTAGAAGCCAACAAGAGGCAGACTTCAGATGGGCTCAGCAATTGGCAATGCAGCTTCCTTCAAAACCAGGAGCTGGAGGTAAATCTGAAAATGGAGCTGGCTGAAAACATTCAAAACTGGTATAGGGAGGGTGGGGAGATGGCAGCCATGCCATGGATTATCAGCCTCCAAATCCCCACATAACCAAGTGGATATCAAAATCAAACACTTAGGAACAGCATTACGACACAGGTGATGGAGTTTCCTTAAATCCCAAGATATAAGTGGGTGAAGACAAGCTCCCAACAGCAAGACCACAGGATGGAGAATCAGGAAGGCAACAGGGAGTCTACTGGAGCTGAGAACAGAATTTCAGAATAACCATTAAAACATAGTAGGTCATGTTGGACCCGGGAAAGCCTTTCCCACTCCCGTGGTAAGTGCTCGGGGCCTGCGTGACCTCTGAGGGAACTAATGCTGACTGGTCCACGTGAACTGTTGCAATTTAGCTGCCGACTTGGCCAAGGCTCCTTCTGGGACAGGGTCCCCCATGGAAGAAAACTGGTGAGAGGAAGCCCAAAATCGAGCAGGACAAACAACAGAAGCAAAGGAGAGAGAGATGGTTGAAATAGTGGGAGGAGCAAGGGTGACCAAGAAATCTCCGCAGAATACCTGTTTTTGAACACTTAGAAACATTTGATGTTCAAGAAGCTCCCATGAACTGTGCCTCCTTCTCAAAGAAAACTAATTTTACTTGAAACCACGAGAAAGCTTTTGGATCCATCTCTTATGATAATTTAAAAAGCAGAATAACATCTTTATAGATATTGAAAATCTACCAAAAAAAAGTCCACAGAGCAGATGAAAAACAGTCCGTTTGAAAAATGTAAAAATTAAGAAAAAGGAATATAGATATGAAGGAAATTTAGAATTGGAAAAATTTAAGGTAAACCCCGAAAAGCATTAGAAATGGACATTTCAGAAGTGAAAACTAAACCAGAAGTAATACAAGATAACAGATACAAGATGGGAAGTAAAAATCTGGACAAAATGGAAAGAAAAAAAAAAAGAAAGATTAGGAAGCAACAAATATTGAAGATAGGGACAGAAGGTGCAATATACAGGTAATAGTCTGTATACAATAGAAATACAATACAATAGAAAAAAATGTAATTTCAGAAAACTCTCCTAATAAAAAAAAAAAATTTGAAACTTTTTAAAGGGCACTCTCATACCCAAGATTATTGATCCAAAACGTGCAACACCAAGACCTAAGTAACAAAGTTACTTAAAAAGAAATCCTTGGGGTAAGCAAAAACAGATTTTTCCACAATTACTTTTTACTTGAAGAAAATGAAGTAACATTTTGAACATACTCCAGGCAAGAATTTGGGGAATAGTATTCCCTTAAGTTATTCCTAAAGAACCTATCAGAAAATGAGCTCCTTTACAAAACCAAAATAACTAGAGAAATAGCATCATAAAAACTAGTGGGCATTTAATATAGCAGCCTGTATATATAGAAATTGGAGTTAAGGGGCCCCTAATTCTCAGTTGGTTAAGCATCCGACTTCAGCTCTGGTCATGATCTTCCAGTTAGTGGGTTGGAGCACCACATCCGGCTCTGTGCTGACAGCTCAGCCTGGAGGCTGCTTCAGATTCTGTGTCTCCCTCTCTTTCTTGCTACCTCCCCTCCCCGTCCTCCCCCCCCCCCCCACCGCCACTCATGCTCTCTCAAAAATAAAACATTAAAAAAAATTTTGTATTTTAATTGGAGTTACAAGCAAGACAGTGTGATGTGCAACGGCTTCATGTCCAGATGATAGTAAAACTAAAAAAGAGGAAAGCAGATGCAGAAACATTTGGCTTAGCTCATGGTATCTGATAGTGTTGTTAGTTTAGACTCTTGGGTGTATAATGTGGACATTTATGGGATATTTAAAAAAAAAAAAATTCAATGTTTGTTTATTTTTGAGAGAGAGAGTGTGAGTAGGGAAGGGGCAGAGAGAGAGGGAGACAGAATTCAAAGCAGGCTCCAGGCTCTGAGCTGTCAGCACAGCCTGATGTGGGGCTCAAACCCATGAACCATAAGACCATGACCTGGGCTGGTCAGGCACCCAACTGACTGAGCCACCCAAGAGCCCCTTTAATCCCTATAGTTATAAATTTGAGTTGGAAGTAGTGATAGAAACTTAAAAATATGTGTATGTATACACTCATTATATGCATATATGCTGCATGTATACATGCTGAAGAGACCTAGGAAAAATTAACTAATCTAGTACTAATAAGCATTGCTCAGCTTACAGGCTTTTTTTTTTTTAGACAAGTCTTTATTTTTTTTAATGTTTATGTTTAACAAGTCTTTCTAAAAAATTTTTAATGTTTATTTTAAACAAATTAATTTTTTTTCTTTTTTTTAATTTTTTTTTAAGGTTTATTCATTTCTCAGAGACAGAGGGTGAGTGGGGGAGGGGCAGAGAGAGAGGGAGACAGAATCTGAAACAGGCTTCAGGCTCTGAGCTGTCAGCACAGATCCCGATGCAGGGCTTGAATTCATGGACTACAGGACCCATGACCTGAGCTGAAGTCAGATACCCAACTGACTGAGCCACCCAGGTGCCCCTATTTATTTGTTTGTTTGTTTATTTATTTATTTATTTATTTATTATGTCTATTTGGGGAGAGAGAGTGTGTGAGTGGGCAGGGACAAAGAGAAAGAGGGAGAGAGAGAGAGAATCCCAAGCAAGCTCCTTGCTGTCAGCACAGAGCCTGATGAGCAATTCAATCTCACAAACAGATCATAACCTGAACCGAAATCAAGAGTCGGATGCTTAACCCACTGGGCCACCCAGGTGCCCCACTCAACTTTAAGTCTTAAAATACTATTTTTTATCAAAGGAAACCAGAACATCTAGGGGGTGGGGGGGGGATTACCTGGCAGAAAATATATAAGAAAGCCCTGGAATATCTTATTAACCGAAGCTAAGACAGGAGCCAACTTGAAGAAGCCCAAATATGGTTAAAGTTGATCTTGAAAAAAGGGTAATAATTGCAACTTACTGAAATGCATCAGAAACAGATTAAAGACAAATGATCACCTTCAGAGTGATAGGGTATCCAACTCATGATCTTGAAAACAGGGAAATAAAGGAGAAACATCAATCATTTTCTTCTTTCCTCTGAACCGCACCACTGTGTAACCAAACAGATGAAGGAGGGAAAGAAAACTTTTTAGTGTTCCAATAATGAAAAAGAAGTGAGATCATAATCACCATTTTGCAGCCCCTGGTGGATTAATGGATTTACACGTTGAGCGTCAGCTGCAGTTAAAACCCCAAGAGACAGCTGGACACATCATACCTCTTAGTGAAAGAACTCAGCATCCTCTTACAGTCTTGCCAAGGGATGGGAGGGGAGTCTGATCATGCCTCTAGGTGCAGCTGCCAAAATGTAGGAACAAGGAGGACAGAGGAACGTGTGGAACTGTATCTTAAGTGTGCAGTTAGCACAGTCCAGAATGGGAAGCCACAGATTTAATACGCTGGGATTTTCAACAGGCGAGCTAAGGAAAGGGATAAGGAGGGGAAGTCCATATTTTTTTGAAAGCTGGATAAAAACTGAAATAGACTGTTTAGGGATGCACACTGTTGATAAAGCAATAAAGATACAAGGCAGTGATAACTAAAATTCAGGCGAGTGGTTACTCCAGGGAGGAGGAGGGCACTGATGTTAGGAAAAAGCACACGGAGGGGATTCTGGGAGTGGCTGGCAGTTTTATAATAACTTAAGCTATTTAGCTCTTTTGTGTAGTTTTCTGTTTTATGATATTTTTTAAATAGTAATTCGTCATATTGAAGATGTAATTGATTGCAAAGGGGCACCATTATTTTATTTTTACTATTGAAAGAAGAAAATCTGTGATACTGACACCACCAACTTTAAGACACACTATTTTCAAAAATGTTACAATGTGCACCTTAGAATAGATGAAATGCAGCACTTAGACATCGCAGGTCTTGTCCCTCATACACAAAATCCAGCAGCTATCCTCACTTCCCAACGACTTGAAGTTTACTCTGGACAGTCAGCACCAGACAGCTGCTGAACTTTAAGGACCAAGAGCATAGTGGAGGGACAGGTGGGGTGTTGCTGTTGGCAAGAAGGAATGATGAGAGATAAGCTGACAGTGTGATCCCCAGTCCCATCTCTCTGCTCAGCCTCCCATTCTCACTTTTGCTGCTGGGATCTCGGTTATACTGTGTCACACTTTCAAAATTGTCCCATACTCTTAATGCTGTTATATCTACCTTCTACTCTGTTTTCTGTTTTCAGTTTAGGTCATTTCTACAGATCCATTTTCAAGTTTACCAGTTCTTTACTTGGCTCTTTATTGCTGTGTTTTTGGTTTTTATTTCTAGCGTTTCTATTTTACTGTTTTAGTGTGTTTAGTCTTTATTTTTAAGAGAGAGACAGAGTGTGAGCAGAGAAAGGGCAGAGAGAAGAGGGAAACACAGAATCTGAAGCAGGCTCTGAGCTGTCAGCACAAAGCCCGACGCAGGGCTCGAACCCACGAAAGTGAGCTTATGACCTGAGCTGAAGTCAGATGCTCAACTGACTGAGCCACCTAGGCGCCTCTCTATTTTACTCTTATAGTGTCCCCCATCTGTTCATGCCTATTACCTACTTTTCCTGCTAGAACACAGTCACCATAGTTATTATAAATTATTTGTCTGATATTTCCAACATCTGGCTCATCTCTGAGTCTGGTTCTGTATCTTGTGTGTTTGACAGTTTCTTTTGCCCTATTTATTTTTGTGTTTGTGTCATTGTTTTTGATTGAATGCCATCTATGCCGATATAGAACTATAGTGACTGAAATAATGTCTATGCCCAGGAGTGGGCCGGCCTCTTCTATTCATCAGAGCAGGGCATTGGGAAAGCTAGTCAGGAGTTTAATGGGGTTGGATTTGTTGTTACTACAATCATCGTAAGGGCACCACTGCCTTCATGTTCCTCTAGCGTTGCCTGTGGTTGGGTGGGGCTCTGGTGCCAGGGTTGTATTGTTTTCATCAGTGTTCCTGCAGTACCCTCAGCGTCAGCCTTCCTCATGCACCTGTGGCCCAGAAGGGGTCTCTCTCCACACCCTTGCCCCTTCCCAGCAGTAGGCAGCTGTTCCTTATTTGGTGCTTGTTTATTGACGAGGTACAGCCTTGAGGTTACCCTATTATTAAATGCTATTACTAAATGTGTCAGTTATATTAGATTTTGTAATCCACTACATAATAAAAGCATTATTCTCCTTTGTTTCTCAACTCCCAGCAAGATCCTGGCAAAAGGGCCAGGGTTCCTCATTCCTCTTATTGATGTCTAGCTACCAAGTGCTGAACATTATACTGCACCTCGTGTCTTTCAAAACACATTTTGGTGTTTAACACTTGTTGACTTATGATTTAGGGGAGGCAGAAGAATCATTGAAGAATTCCAGATAGTAATCTATCTGCCTAAAATAAGTGACTTTGGGTTAACCACAGAAGCTGTGTTGTCTTTTTTCTCATGGGACAAACATGAGGGGTTGACATGTAACTCAGAAGTTTACAACTCCAAGATTTGGTGAATAAAACACAGTGAATTGATTTCTGAGTAACCATTTAAAGACTGTTCCACAAGATCCACAAGCGGGCAGCCCCTCCACATTGCTTGATATCTGAAGAGCGAGTACAAGCACCTGTAAGTCTATTTTAAAAATCCTCTTGTACGATGCTTTATTTTTATTTCTTTTAATTATACAAATAGAGAACAAATATAGTCTCACTTACAAAAATTCTAGCATTACACACCAGCTTCAAGTCTCTATTGAGTAGTACCCCAATCCTAATCCCCTCCCCCTATTATCAGGTTGATGGAAAATTATGAAGTTTTATTTTATGTGATTTTTTAAAACACGATTTCTGCAGCTAACTTTTTAAAATCTACATGTGACTTGAATATCTTTTCCTGTTAATATACATAGATTAACTTGTTTTTAATTGTTCTCCCTAACACGTCATGGTTTACTTAATTGTCTCTCAATTAATGACTTTTAGATTTTTTTTTCAGTATTCAAACATTTCCTCAAATATTTCAGTACTGCATTTTGAAAAAAAGTGAAGAGCCTCACAAGATTTCATAGTAAGTAAGATTTTAAAGTGAATTTATTAACCAAAGTAGGAATATTTTTAAAATTTTACTAGCCACAAATATATGAAGTCAATTTATAGAAAAGGGACTAAAAGGGAAAAGCACTTGGCAGCCTTCCTTGGAAGCATTAGATTTACTCCATTCCCTGATGTAAATCATCCTGGATGCCATGCCTGTTAGGGCATTTTACAAGTGTATTTTTGTCCTAGACTGGATTAGACCCAAGCAACAAATGGCCTTGTTGATGCAGAGGACAAAGACAAGAAAGGAGTGACCAAGTGTGGTCATCCCAGTGTGGGTCAGAGCTGTGTCTTAGTTATCTCTGTATCCTCTGCAATGTTAAGGAAATATTTGCTGGAAATGAGCCAGAGTTATTCGTATTTCATGTACACAAGAGAAGCTAAATATAAATATGTCTGACAATGTAAAATGACTTGTACCTACAGCAAATATTTCTAGGGTAAAGGATAGGCCCCTCTTTGGGACTTTTTAGGATTTACAACCTGATGGAGCTTGAATGGGATGTATGTGATGGAGATAGATAAGAGGCAGTGGGGTGGGGAGTGCATTCTGCACAGGGACTTTGTGTGAGCAAAGCTTAGAGAAGGAGATGCACAGAGTGTTAGCACAAAAGAGACCAGATGAGCCAGATCAGGGGGCTTGCACCAGGGGAGCAAGACGGGGGTTGGAAATTCAGGAAGGGGCTCAGACTGCTAAGGTCTTAACTGGAGTTTGGACTTGAACTCTGGGCAGTTCCAGTGAGCAGTGAGTGGGTAGGAAAGGGAAGGGACGGGTAGGCCAGGAATTAGTCACTGAAATATAGTTCCACTCAGAATGCCCACTGGCAACCCCCAGGTAATTGTCCTCACTTGAGATCTTACTTTTATTTGTGTATTTGTTATTATTGTCTACTCCTCAGTAAGCTGTAAGCTCAATGAAGATGGAAAGACAGTAACTATGTAACTGTAATGACTGCTTTCCTTAGCACTTACCACAGTGCCTGTGACAGGGTAGGTATCTAAGGATTTTTTTTTTTTTTCTGAGTGGGTAAATGAATGAATAAAAGTATGTTGCTGTGGAGTTAATTATTTCCATTATTATAGAAGAGGAAACAGGAGCTCATAGAAAATATCTCCTATGGTAGCCAGCCTCATGATGGCCCCTGATGATCCCTGCCTCCTAGTATTCACATTCTTAGGTGACCCACAAGTTCCAAATCAGTTAGGAACAAGCTATTGTATAAATCAATCAAGAAATCAATTTAACCAACAAGAAAGAAAGAAAGAAAGAAAGAAAGAAAGAAAGAAAGAAGAAAGAAAGAGAGAGAGAAAGAAGAGAGAAAAAGAAAGAAAGAAAGAAAGAAGAGAGAAAGAAAGAGAGAGAGAGAAAGAAAGAAGAGAGAAAGAAAGAAAGAAGAAAGAGAGAGAGAGAAAGAAAGAAGAGAGAAAGAGAAAGAAAGAGAGAAAGAGAGAGAGAGAGAGAGAAAAAGAAAGAAAGAAAGAAAGAAAAGAGAGAGAGAAAGAAAGAAAGAAAGAAAGGAGGAGAGGGGAAAAAAGAATTTGCTTAGAAAAAGCAAATTAGTTTTCTCCTCTGAACATGTGTAAGCAAAGGATTTTGAGAAGACACAATTGCAAATGTAAAGTCACATGTGCACCTGAATTTCTTCTGGAAGAGAGCCAAACAGGAAAGCCTCCCACGTGAGGTGCGCTGTGATGTGGGAAGAATCAAGCTTTTGTTATGTTTCACTAATGGATGTGGCGTGTATTTTTTATTGCACAGCCTGTTCTAACTACAAAGTCATTAAATGTCAGTAATGATCCTTTTTTCCAAGTAAAATATAGATAACCGTGGAAAGAAATCTTGTGAAGTTGATATGGAATATATAGAATTCTTTCTTCTTGAACATTAAGAAACAATTTGAAAGCCCACAGCTCAAGGGATTGGTTGAATGATATGCATGGAGACAGGGAAGAAAGAGACATGAGGCTAAGATAAGAATGAGAAAGAGGTCCCAAGGCAGTTGTGTCTCTGTGGAAGATATGCCAGAGCCTGGAACTGGACTCTGGTACCTCAAGTCTCTGCCCTGACTTCCCCCACTGGGCCGAGACAGGCAGGGAATGATGTTGTCCATGGAGAAGGAGCCCTTGTATTGAAACCACTGAGAAACGCTCTACCTACTAAGTCCACGTTCCCTTTCCTCTCTGTGGACTCAAAGACTCAGGGTGAGCTCAGCAATCATTGTCCCAGCCTTCTAGGCAGGAGGAAAGGCAAAATTAAAATAAATAAAGAGGTTTTAAAAAATTATATAAAATACTACCTTTCCTTCTGTCCCTCAACAACCTGGAGAATGTTTGGTCACTTTCCTCTACATCATTATCATTTGACAGAAGACTCTTCAAATGTCAGGTATCTCTGCATGGAATGGTGCCAGGGACACCCTCTGAAGATCACGGTGTCTCCATTCGCTATAGAGGAGATGCAAAGGGTCCTGTTTATTCTCAGGACAGGGATAGGTCTGAATAAGACAGAGGGATGTGAGGTGAGGAGGCAGCTGACCTCAGTAGCAATACTGTGTTCCTGAAGGGGAAGCAGTCACTAAAGCCACACTGGTGCATAAGACAAGCACAGTGGGGTGGAACATCGTAGCACAGAAAGGAGAACGGATCTGCCTGTCTACTGTATCTTAGGTCAGTGAGTTCATTTCTGTGGATCCCAGTTCTATCACTTTCTAAATACAAGACCTTGCACATGAGCATAACTGTCCTACCCACATTCCTAGAACTGCATAAATATGACAAAATGTGTTAGAAAACTGCAGAGTAAAATGCTACTTTCATACATACCTGGGTTTTATCCCGTTTCACCTCTTTTTATCTGGGCAAATCACTCAACCTTTCTGGAGTATCTATTTCTTACGTGAACAATAGCAGTGTATTTCGGGGTAAGGTGAAATCGATCTTCAACTTGCTCCATAACTGTATTCAGTGTCCTCACCAAGCTGTTTCTACCCAGGGGTCCTAAGCTTAGGCCCATAGGTAAGCATTAATGTGAGGACCAATGCACTACATTGTAAATCGTAATTTCTTCAACAAAAACAAATTCCTTACCGGTTGTGAGCAAAGCGGCCTTCTCAGACCAGCAAGCAGGGGGCTGTTCCAGGTCCTTCCTCAGGACTGACCTCCTCCTGCCCAGGGAGGGGCAGGGGAAGGCAGGTTGGAGACGCCTGATGTCACACAGCCCTACCTAAGGGCCTCCTTTAGGCTCCTGCAGGTGGTTTGGAAGCAGCTGGAGGAATGAATTAGGTCCTGGTTGTGGGATTTTTTTTTTTTTTTTAAGTCAGACACAGACACAGCTGTTAAGCAAAATGCAGACTCCACAGAAAACCCAAAGCCTCAGACCCTTCAAGCAGAGGAAGAGTTTAGGTAAAGTTCTCAGAGCAGCTGTCTGGGTTCTGGCCCTTGAGACAGGGAGGAAAGGAGATACAGACTTCTATTACATGCCGATGTATTAATTTGAACTTACATGTTCACAGCAACCAGAAGAGAGGAAGTCGCTAGAATTCAGGCGAAGTTCCCCAGCAAGATCCTGGTAAGACTCCGTTGTGCTTCCTGAGTGGTGCCTGCAATATCCTGTTCTTTGAAAAACCAAAACTCACCCAATGACCTTCTCTCTGTTCCAAGTTCCTAAGACACAGAGAACTGAGCACATTCTTGGACACTTGCTTCCAAAGAGATTCACGCAGAGACTCTTAACAGAGTAGTAGTGGAGCACTACCCCAGGGAGAGGTTCCTGCCCCCCCTGGACAAGACTCAGTTCCTGGTCCTGCAGGCACTGACCATGACCCTCTTCCTCAGTGTCATCTGGGAGGTGACAGAGAGCACATTGGCACGTGTGCTGTGTATGCCCAGGATTCTTAGAACAATAGGATCTAGCAGAGGGAGGCAGGGAAGTAGTCCTGCTTGGCCCCTTTCCCTTCAATTGTGCCTTTGAAAAGGATGGTCTTGGGGTGCCTGAGTGGCTCAGTCAGTTGAGTGTCCAACTTTGGCTTAGCTCATGATCTCTCAGTTCACGAGTTCAAGCCCTGCGTCAGGCTCTGTGCTGACAGCTCAGAGCCTGGAGCCTGCGTCAGATTCTGTGTCTCCCTGTCTCTCTGCCTCTCCCCCGCTCACACACGCTCTCTCTCTCTGCCTCTCTCTCTGTCTCTCAAAACTAAATAAACATTTCAAAAAAAATTTTTAAGAAAAAAATAAAAAATAAAAAGGATGGTCTCATGGATAACCAGTCATTAACGTTTATTTATTTTTGAGACAGAGAGAGACAGAGCATGAACAGGGGAGGGGCAGAGAGAGGGAGACACAGAATCTGAAACAGGCTCCAGGCTCTGAGCTGTCAGCCCAGAGCCCGACGCGGGGCTCGAATTCACGGACCGTGAGATCATGACCTGAGCTGAAGTTGGACGCTTAACCCACCAAGCCACCCAGGCTTACCCGGATAACCAGTCATTAAAAGGTTGCAAGGACCTTACAACTCTAAAGAAAGTGGGGGCTCTCAATTTGACAGAAGAGCTGTTTTCTCATTTATTTTTCAAAATTTTGCTGGTACTGCGTTCTAATTTCTGGCTTCAAATTTCTCTGAGAATCTTCCAAAGGAACTTTGGAAACGAGTCCAAAGAACCCTCCAGTGTCAGGTGTTTTAAATGTCCAATGACGGCATTTTGCCTCTGAGGAATTTTTGGTAGAGCAATGGTCTGCCCACCTGCTGGAGTCACCAAGCAGAGGAGCCAGACCTTCCCCATATCCAGCTTCCTCCCACTCAGAACAAGGAAGAGCGAAGTCAGACAAGTGTTGCTGGCTTTAAAAATAAAGCTTAAGCGATGGAAGTTGTCACCTGCCAGCTGGCCTCAATAAAAAAATGACATGAAAACTAAAAGTAGCTGACTGGGGCTCAGTAAATATGGCTGGTGTGAGTCTCCCTGTACTGGAAACCACCTCCCAAAGGTTTTGGCTGATGCTGACAGTTTCTTCACAGTGTTTATTATGATTTTTTTAATGAGCCCTTTTAGAACACTCCACATTCTCCTCTGACCTGCTAAGGGTTAGGTTGGTCCAGTGGAAAGTGGGGGCAACTGAAAGAAAACCAAAGTCAGCCTTAGATCCCAACTCCGGTCAGACTCCAGATGCTGGGGGACAATGGTGGCTTTACTGGAAAGTGAGTTTTGACCCCATTTCCCCCCTTTTTCCATATACATGTGCCTCCAATTTTCAGGCACTCCCCATTCTCCATCCCAATAACTTTAGGTCTCTACATTAATGCATTTAAACATATTGATATTAAGCACCCATTGTGTATCGAGCTCTGCAGGAAGAACACCGAACAAAACAGATGAAAATCCCTGCCCTGAACATCTTCCGAACCACAGCGTTCACTCTTGGGGACCCCTCAACCTTAACAAAAGGACCGCCTGGTGGAAGAAGGAAGGTGAAGGTGCAATTTTGAGGCGCGAGGTTGCAATAACCCCTCCCCCCAGCCTTACCCTTTCCCAGAAGGCAGAGTGGCCATTTGCTCCTTGAGGGAGAGCAGCGCAGCGGTCAGGGTTTGGTCTTCAGGTTATCCACCTTTTGGTAACCAGGATCTGAAACTATTTCCCCTCCCACCCACCACATAAATGTAGCCCTCATCACTGTATCCCAGGAGCGCCCTGGCTGTGCCCCGAATGTTTGGGCGAGGGGGAGTAGACAGGGCTAACCATTACTAACAGACCCATCCAGCCATGAACTCCAACCAAATGGAGCTGTTTCTCTACAGCATTAACCCGAGGGGAGGAATTTCAGACCTTAGGGCAGTAATTCCTTTCTAAATGTTACCCCAGAGCTGCTTAAATGACGTCAGAATCCCCAGCTTTCCGTATTCTCTTGTCACCACACAGGAAATTCTTTGCTTTAAACTCATAGCAAACAGAGACCTATTTGCTTAGCATTTTGGTGCTGTGAATAGTTTTTCTAGCTAGTGATGGGGTGGCCTTGCATGTTGAGCCCGTCAGAGGGTCCCAGGGCATTTTTAATCCCCAGGGAAGGGAACAGTCTTTCTGCAGGATTCCAACAACTCCCTTGTCACCCCAGAGATACTGCAGAGAGCTGTGCTTCCCTTTCTTTCATTTTTAATTGTGATAAAAATGCATCTTAACTATTTCTAAGTGCACAGTTCGGTGGCATTAAGTACATTCCCACAGTTGCACAACCATCACCACTGTTGAGCTCTAGAACTTCTTCATCTTTCCAGATGGAAACTTTGTATTCATGAAACGCTAACTCCCCACTGTGTCCCCCGCCGCCCCCCCACCCCCACCCCAGCCCCTGGCCACCACCAGTCTACAGTGTTTCTCCGATTTTGCTACCCTGGGAACAGCATGCAAGAGGAATCATACAGTGTCTTTTCCTGGCTAGTTTATTTCACTTAGCATAAGTTCTTAAAGTTCATCTATGCTGTAACAATTTCTTGTCAGAATTTCCTTCTTTATAAGGCTAATGCTCCATTGTGTGTACAAACCACTTTGGTTTATCCATTGGCCTGTTGATGGACAGTTGGTTCCCTCCATCCAACCCTTTAACTTCTGTGCTTTGGTTTCTTTATCTGTTATTAGGAAATCAAATGGGACAAGAGATGAAGTTTTGTATAAAAAGTTGAGTAATGACACATATAAATTATTGTTTCAGCAGTGACCGGTAGAGGCAGGGAAATGTATCTGACACTTTGAAAGCCTCCAGGCAGCAGCAAGGGAAGCAGGTGGAAGGACTGTGCTTCTCGAAAAATCTTTCTCAAAGTCAGGTGTGCCTGTCTTACAATCCTGCAGATTCCCAGGCTGCTTCCTGGATCTACTAAACCCAAATCTGGAGTGGGGCCCAGGAATCCACATTTTCAGCAGGCACTCCTGGGTCATTGTCAAGTTTGAGGACCTCGCACCAAAGTGGGGAGGTGGGCTCCTTGGGTAGACATGTTTGCAGTGAACAAACAGAGGTAAGTCAGGCCTTGGGTCAGGAGCCCATTCCCTGCCCAGTGAAAGTTTCCCTTTCCGGCCCCCGCCCCTCCCAGGAGCTGCCTGATCCTGGGGGCCTCTGGAGCCTTTTACTTGCTGGTAAACAATAAGAGCCTGGTCAGCATGAGTGTGACCATGGCAGAGGTCTACAGGGACTACCAGAACGAGGACGGCCTCGTGTACGTGACCTATGCCTCCCAGGAGATGTTCGGCTGCCTGAGCTCCAGGAAGACCCTGCCGTCCTCTGCAGAGCATGTCTAGAACCTGGTGTCACCCCATGTGGGTGGACTCCATGTGGGCTCGGTCACTGGGAACCTCAGCCTGGGGACAGGTCTGTGGGGAATCCCCGTGTGGGGCCTATGGACCCACTCATTTGGGGGCAGGGGTCCTTATCTGTGCCATTCCTGAGATGATTGTTGTATTTCCAGTCTTCACTCCCACTCGGCTTATTTCCTCTCGGATTCTGTTGCATCTGTTTATGCCACACGGATTTATGCCAAAGATGCAACTACTCAGTTCCAAATAATTTGGATGAGCAGTTTTCCTTAGAATAGAATTTTTTTAAAATAATGGCTTTCATTTAAATCTTCATTATGGACTAGACTTTGTTCAAAGTAGTCTATAGGTATTAACTCCTCATAATCGTCCTACATGTTAAGTACTTTTATTCCCATTTTAAAGATAAGGAAATTGGGTCAAAGAAAGGTCAAAAAACTCCCCAAAGTTCCCACAGCTGGCAAGCAGCAAAACCAGGTTTTGAAATCAGTCTGGTGTAGAACCCAGGCTTATAACACAGAAACTTCCTCACTTGGTGACAATCTGCTAGTCTTGAATTGAAGCTGAATTCCACTTGTTCACCTGTCCACACAGGAGACAAAGAGGCAGACACATGCCTGCAGAGGACCTTGGTCAGGTAAGAACAGTTAAATACTAGTTACAGGGCAGCCCAAAGGCAGGGACGCTTGGTCACAGAGGGTGTCCCAGGTTGTGAACTTTGACCTAGGTTTAGAGATTGAAAAGCCTTTTTTTTAGGAAGGAATTTTTTGTCTTGTTTTTAATTCACTTGTGGCAAATAAACATCAAATAGGCATGTCTTGTGTGCCAAACGCTTCTAACAGTGGGAGCGACAACGGTGAGTGAGACAGGTAAGCAACCAGCCTCGTGTCGCTCTGTCTAGTGAGGGGAGAAAGAAAATACAGAGAAGCATTCTAAGTGGTAGGAAGACTGATGAAATGGGGTCAGGGATAGGGCTGGTGTGGGGACACCTTACCTCAGTGGTCTGGGAGGTGACATGTGCACTCAGTCCCTCAAGTACAAAGGAGCCAGTCCCACGTGGATCTGGGAGGAGAGCCTGTACGTTTTGCAGGATGGCGGTGGGCAGAGCCTGTGCAGGGTGGTGGTGAGCAGAGGTGGTATTTTGGTTTCTGGTTTGCGTTGTTTTCTCTCATTGTTGCTGCTGCTTCCCTACATGCTTTGGCTTCTCTGTCCGGTTGGATAGGGTTATTTTCGGTGGCTTTATCTACAATGGGCACACAGGGCAAGTTCAGCAAATATTTACTGGCATCTTCCTTCATTTGGTCATTTTTCCAGACGCTGGGTCTCCAATGAGCCCTCCTTTATCTGTCCTCATTCTTCGTTTTACTCCATTTGACTGTTTCTTTGCCACCCCTGCAAAAACAATAGTGATGTGGGCCAGTTTTTGTTAACAACGAACACTTACATTGAACCAAATTAAAGTAAACCATTATTCTAAGCGATGACATTACATTCAGTTAAGCTATTACACATGAAACAACAACAGTGAAGAGTATCCACCCCACCCCCACCCCCACCCCCCCACCCCCGGGCGCAGAGGCGGGGTCGAGATCTGGAACAGAAGGGGCAGGCAGGGCAGATGCGGGAAGATCCAAAAGAACATCCCCCAGGACCTATTTTGTCTCCTCTGCTCTAAGCCCCATTTGATGTTCCAGTTGGGTCCTGCCTCTTCCTTTTTCCTTCAAGCCTTTCACCCTCAGGGGGAAAAAAAAATTAGGAAACAAAACAAACCACACCCCAGGTTTTGTTAACTGCTGTTGCATAACAAATCACCTTAAACTTTAGTGACATAAAAGGAGGATTTAGTCTTTCCCATGGAAACCGTGGGAATTCCATGATGCTGTGGGAAGGGGGGAGGATCCTCCCAAACCTGCGCGGGCAGGTGGGCCTGGCTGTGGGCAGGCGGGCTTGGACCACCCGCATTGCCTCTCAGCCTCCACTAGGCGGGGCCAGCTCCCGAGAGCACGCTTTCGGGGCTGCATTCCAAGGACGCAAAAGGGCAAGCTGCAAGTGTTCTTGTGGCCCGGCCCTGGTACCTGCCCGGTGTTCGTTCTGCCACATCCTCTGGTCAAACCTGTGTTTAAGGTGTGGGGAAATCAACACCTCTTTTTTTAATGTTTATTTATTTATTTGTGAGAGAGAGAGAGAGAGAGAGAGAGAGAGAGCGCGCGCACGCGCACACCCAAAAGCACACACACAAGCGGGGGAGGGGCAAAGACAGAGGCGGAGATCCCAAACAGGGTCTGCGCTGTCAGCGAAGAGCCTGACGAGGGGCTCGGTCTCACGAAGCATGAGATGGTGACCTGAACCGAAATCAAGAGACTTAACCCACTGAACCACCCAGGTGCCCCCAACAGCACCTCCTAATGGAAATATCCAAGAATTGGTGACCTTATTTCACTTACCATATACTTCTAACAAGCACACACAACCTATTCCTCCACCAGCCACACCCTATACTTCCTGTAATTTATAGCCACAAACAGTGGCGCCTGGGTGGCTCAGTCAGTTAAGCATCTGACTTGGGCACAGGTCAGGCTCTCACAGTTGGGCTCTGTGCTGACAGCTCAGAGCCTGGAGCCTGCTTTGGATTGTGTCTCCCTCTCTCTCTGCTCCTTCCTGCTGGTGCTCTATCTCTCAAAAACAAATAAACGTTAAAAAAAATTTTTTTTTAAATTTATATCCATGAATAAATGCATATTCCCTCACTATTCACCCTTCATGTACTGTCTTTCTCCAGTCCTCTGCATTCCTGAGCCACCTAACACATGTATTAGTTACTTTTGAAAGTGCTATCATGCTGATGTTAGTTAGAAAGTAGCATACCGTAGGTTCATAGTGAAATACATATTTTCAAACTGTATTTCATTCACTAAACAGATCCCTACTGCGTGCTCACAATGGTTAGCACTTTACAGTGCAGTGTGGTAAGGGGGACAGTGTTCTAGATAAGCACTTACAGAGTCTAGCTCAAATCTGGAGTCTGGCAGACTCCACTTCCCTGGAGGAAGTGATGTCAGAGCAGATAGATGATGAGAAAGAATTAGGCAGACCAAGAAGACGAGGAAAAATATTGTGGTCACAGAAAATGGGATGGACTGTCTGAAGAGCAAAAATCATTTCAATGAGGCTGGACCTTTGAGAAGTGAGTGGAGTGAACAGGAGCAGGGCGCTAGGAGGCAGTAGAGGGGTAAGGACCTTAATAAAGGATAGATAAAAAGAGTGAACTTTCTCCTGAGAAGACCAGAAGGGATGGTTAGTGCTTTTAAAGACTGCAGTGCCGTGGACCAGGTCTCCTGTTAGAAAGATCACTCTGCCTAAGAAAGAAAGCCATTGGAAGCTTTCAGTTTTCTTTTTAGATAGGCCACTGTCCGGAAGTTACGAAGGATATTATTCTAAAATATGCTAATAGGCCATTGAAAGATTTTTAAGGAAAAGAATGACGGAATTTGATGACTATTTTAGGGGTATGATGTTCTGGAGGAAGTTTCAGGGCATAAAAAGACGAACTGAGGAGGTGGAGAAGGTTTGGGAGGGAGGGACGCGTGGGCGTCAGGAGCGCCGTGTGCGTCACTGGGAGGCAGGATGAAAACCAGTCCCCAAAACTGGACAGGCTCCCGGAGACGCTGGCCTCAGGCTCACCCAGGAGGCAGCAGTTCCCGTTGTCCACCACAGCTTAGACTGAGGCCCCAGAGGGAGACAGGTGCTCTCTGGCCACAGGACAGAGTCCCTTCCAGACCCTTCCCCAAAGTTGGGACAACACTCACAAAATGTCCCCCAAGTTCTATCCCGATTCAGATTTGTTTCAGGAAAAACTCAAGATCACTGGGGATATTTCCCCTCAATCCAAAGAGACCTGACTCTCCCACTGTGTGAGGAGACCAGCAGGGCCCCTCCGTGGGCTGGACTCTTCTCTCCCGCACAGAAGAGGGGCAGCGGTGGAGCAGAACTGCAAACCCAGTCTGGGGACGCAGGAGCTGAGGGGTGACAATGAAAGGAAGTGCCAGGTGGAGCTGGGGGCTGAGGCAGGGAGAGGGTCATGAAGCAGCACCAAAACAGAGCCGCTCTGGGTATTACAAGCAGAGATGTTTCATGGAAGAAACTTGCCATGAGATGTTTTGTTGCTGTTGTTGTTTTTTTTATTTTTATTTTTTAACGTTTATTTATTTTGGGGACAGAGAGAGAGCATGAACGGGGCAGGGTCAGAGAGAGGGAGACACAGAATCCGAAACAGGATCCAGGCTCTGAGCTGTCAGCACAGAGCCCGACGCGGCTCGAACTCACAGACCGCGAGATCATGACCCGAGCCAAAGTCGGATGCCCAACCGACTGAGCCACCCAGGCGCCCCGCCATGAGATGTTGAAAAGCAGGAAGAGAAAAACGGAGAAGGTTAGCTAGAGGGCAAAAGGGGTGAAAGGGAAGAGAGACTGAGGATATGGAGGGAGCCTCAGACCTCAGGCGGGCACCTGCTGCTGCTCTTAGGCTCTGGGCCTCCCTGGGGCCCAAAGCAGGAAGGGAGTGAGTCCCCCCTGCGCCCCCCCCCCCCCCCCGGGGGCCTCAGTGGCCGGAGGGACATGGAAGAGAGAGATGCCAGGGGCAGCGGGTTGCAGAGATGGAGGTGTGGTTCCCCAGCTCCTCCGGGGCTTCAGGCGCAGAGAAAACAACAGGTAAATGACCTGTACCTGCCCACTTCCTCGGACTTGTATTTTTGTTGTCCAACAAAATATTTTTTTTTAATTTATTTTATGTTTTATTTTTTAAAGTTTGCATCCAAATCAGCATATAGTGAAACAATGATTTAAGGAGTAGATTCCTTAGTGCCCTTTACTCATTTAGCCCATCCCCCCCTCCCTCAACCCCTCCAGGAACCCTCAGTTCGTTCTCCATATTTATGAGTTTCATCTGTTTTGCCCCCTCCCTGTTTTTATATTATTTTTCTCTCCCTTCCCTTGTGTTCATCTGTTCTGTGTCTTAAAGTCCTCATATGAGTGAAGGCATGTGATTTTTGTCCTTCTCTGACTAATTTCGTTTAGCATAATACCCTCCAGTTCCATCCACGTAGTTGTAAAGGACAAGATTTCATTCTTTTTGATTGCCGAGTAATACTCCATTGTATATATATACCACATCTTCTTTATCCATTAATCCATCTATGGACATTCAGGCTCTTTCCATACTTTGGCTATTGTTGATAGTGCTGCTCTAAACATGGGGGTGCATATGTCCCTTCAAAGCACACCTGTATGGATAAATGCCTAGTAGTGCAATTGCTGGGTCTAGGGTAGTTCTATTTTTAGTTTTTTGAGGAACCTCCGTACTGTTTTCCAGAGTTGTCCAACACTATTTATGGCCATTTAGATGTATCAATTTTAAGTTTAGTGGCTTTCAGTGCATTCCATTTCCTATGCAACCATCACCCTGTGTCCTGGGTGAGCCATCTTCGCAAACTGAAGCTCTGTACTCTCCACTCTCCCCTTCCCCAGCCCTTGAAAATCACCATTACACTTTCTTTAAGGATTTTTTAAGCCCCATCAGGCATTAATTGTGCCATAAGTTTGACACTTCCTTTATCATTTCATTTATTGAGGTTTGCGGGTGATAAGCCCTCTTCTTTTTTAAAAACTTTATTTTTAACTTTTATTATAAAAATTTTCAACTACATATAAAAGTAGAATTGTAGGGGTGCCTGGGTGGCTCAGTCGGTTGAGCGTCCGACTTCGGCTCAGGTCATGATCTCGCAGTTTGTGGGTTCGAGCCCCACGTTAGGCTCTGTGCTGACGGCTCAGATCTTGGAGCCTGCTTCAGATTCTGTGTCTCCCTCTCTCTCTGCCCCCGCCCCCCACTCACACTCTCTCTCTCTTCTTCAAAAATAAATAAACATTAAACAATTTTTTTAAAAAGTAGAATTGTATGATGAAATGAATCTGAATGGCTCATTATTCAGTTTCAACAATTATCCAATATTTTGCAAATTATTTTTATTATTTTAATCCAAGTTAACATATAGTATAATAATGATTTCAGGAATAGAATTTAGCAATTCATCACTTATGTATAACACTCAGTGCCCATCCCAACAAGTACCCTCCTTAATGCCCATCCCCCCAACTCTCTTTTTGTTGACCTAAAAATTAAAAATGTTTTTGTTTTATCTTCATCCTTATACATGTTTTCATTCAGTATAGAATTTCGGGTTTGCAATTCTTTTGTTTGAATGCATTAATGAAGTCCTTGTATATTCTTTTGGTTTCTATCTTTGCTAATGAGAAGTTAGCTGTCAAATTAACTATGGCTGCTTTGACGGTAATTCATTCTCTCTGTCTCTGTCGGTCTCTCTCTCCCTTCCTTCCTCCCTCCATGTTTTTAAAATATTTTCATAGATTTTGATTATCTGCCGTTTTACTGTGGTGTGTTTAGGTATGACTTTCTTTTTATTTGTCTTTCTCGGAGTTCATTAGGCTTCTTGAATTTGTATTTTGGTATGGTTAACATTTCTGGAGAATTCGCAGGCATAACCCTTTCAAATAGAGCCTCTGCCAGTGCTCTCTCTCCTTCTGGAAGCTTCTTACTCTTCCCTGAAGTTCTCTCACCCTCTCCTCCTAGTTTCTATCTTTCTCTCTCTTATTCTGTATAATACCTTCTGCCTTATCTTTCAGGTATGTCATTTTCTGTGTTCAACCTGCTTTAAATACCATTTTACTGAAACATTAATTTGTTTTTTTTTTCATGTAAAAAGGTTTATTTGTTTTTGTTGTTGTTGTTGCTGTTGTTTTTACAAATTTGTTATTTCACTTGTTATAGTTTCCTATTTCCTGAGGATATTTTTCAGTCTCATATTTTTTAAACATAATTATCATTAAAAATAATCTGCTGCTGGACACCTGGCTGGCTCAGTCAGTAGAGCACGTGACTCTTGATCTCAGGGTCATGCGCTCAACTCCCATGTTGGGCATGGAGCCTACTTAATAAAAAAAAAATATCTGTTGCTAATAATTCTAGCATTTGAAATCTTTGGAAGCTAGTTTATGCCAGTTTTTCTGTTAATTCCTGTTTATTGCACCTTATTTCCTTGTTGTACTCATTTCTTTAATTTTGTCCTACTTTCTTCCCTTGAAAATTTATCTGTGAGATTTTCCAGAGACCCAGGATAAACATTTCTTCAACCAGAGAGAGGTTTTGCATTTGCAACTCCAAGCACCTGGGTACTAGGAACTGTAACCATTTAAAAGTAAATATGTCTCATAGCCAAAGTATGGAAAGAGCCCAAATGTCCATTGATGGGTGGATGAATGGATGAATGGTATATATACACAATGGAGTATTACTTGGCAATCAAAAAGAATGAGATATTGCCATTTACAACAACGTGGATGGAACTAGAGGGTATCATGTTAAGTGAAACTAGTCAGTGAGTCAAAGATAAATATCATATGACTTCACTCATATGAGGAATTCAAGATACAAAGCAGATGAACATAAGGGAAGGGAAGCAAAAATAATATAAAAACAGGGAGGGGGACAAAACATAAGAGACTCTTAAATACAGAGAAAAAACAGGGTTGCTGAGGGGTTGTAGGAGGGGGGATGGGCTAAATGGGTAAGGGGCATTAAGGAAGACACTTGTTGGGATGAGCGCTGGGTGTTATACATGGGGGATGAATCACTGGATTCTACTCCTGAAATCATCATTGCACTATATGTTAACTAACTTGAATGTAAATTTAAAAATAAATTAAATTAATATGTCTTCATGCCTGATATTGTTAATTTTGGCTGCAAGTGTTCATAGAGTCAACATTGGGTTTTAACTCAGAGGCAGGTCTTTTTCTCCACCTGATCCCACTTGAGAGGCAGTAGGAAAGGGATCCAGGCGCACTCTGGTCAGTCTGTCTTTTTAAGGCAGCTCTATTTCAGCTCACTTTCTCAGCTGTTTCCAGCCAAATCTGCAAATACCTCCAGAGCCAGAGTGAACCATAGCTCACCAGCAACCTCTTGTTTCTTGACTTCCAAATTTTGAACTATCTTCTCTAGAAATTTTAAGAAGCTATCTTTGCAATAACTTCTAAGAAGTTTTTTGAGTCTATCATTTTAAGTCATCTTCAGTAGGAATGTGGTCCAAATAACAAAGCCTGCTGTTATAGAAAATGGAAGCCCCCTAATTATCATTCTACCTATTTTCTCATTTCTATCAAGTTTCTGCACAGTCCAATGTTAGCCATAGGGCTTCTCAACTCTAATATGGGGTTAATCATTTTTTTCCAGCCCACAGAATCAGTGTGAAGGTCAAATAAGGTACTGTAAGTGGAAGTTCCTATAAACCTATGTGTCATCCAGAGGGAACAATTAGGAGGGATGTGAGCACAGTGATTTGATCACTTGTGTGTTCTTCTCAGCTCTAAAATTCCAAGAGTCTATATTTCGGATGAATATGTCTCATCTCCACTTACATATATAAATCTTTAGACCTTTCTCTGCCCATTTGTAATACCAAGTACCATTTTTTTTTTCCCTCTGTGACTCTACCTTTCCTTAAAAATTCATGCAAGTATACCTTCTACAGAAGGGGTCCTCATGATGCCTACAAGAATCCAGATGTGTGGTTGCCAGTTAGACCAACTTAATCAGAACCTCTGGTTGGGGTGTGTCCAAATGAAGCTATTGTATGGCCAAGGTTAATAATCATGTTTTATATAAAACCTTTCATGCCTTCTGAATCTGATCTTTTATTGACTTTATCATTAATTGGGACAGAGCCCCCAGTGCCTCATGAGTTAGTTATCTTGTTGAATTTGTAAGTGTCTTATCTTTCAAAATAGAATACAGATTCGTTTATGGATAATCTAGCTTTACCTCCCATATTGCATTTGCTTCCCATATCCCTTGTGAATAATAAAGCACCTAAATGTGTTTCCGTAAATGATTGTTATCAGGTGTAGGAAAATGACCTGTTTGTCCTAGGTAATATACTGATACCAGTTTCTAAAAAAAAAACAACAAAAAAAAAACTTCAATCAGTTACATTTCTATACACCAATAATGAAGCAACGGAAAGAGACATCAAGGGATCAATACCATTTACAATTCCACCAAAACCCATAAAATATCTAGGAATAAACCTAAGCAAAGTGGTGAAAAATCTATACACTGAAAAGTATAGAAAGCTTATGAAAGAAATTGAAGAAGACATAAAAAATGGAAAACATTCCATGCTCATGGATTGGAAGAACAGATATTGTTAAAATGTTGATACTACCCAAAGCATTTTACATATTCAATGCAATCCCTATAAAAATGACACTGGCATTCTTCACAGAGCCAGAATAAACAATCCTAAAACTGGTATGGAACCAGAAAAGACCCCAAATAGAAGCAATCCTGAAAAAGAAAACCAAGCTGGAGGTATCACAATTCCAGACTTCAAGATGTACTACAAAACTGTAATCATCAAGACAGTATGGCACTGGCACAAAAACGGACACATAGATCAATGGAACAGAATAAAAAACCTAGAAATGGACCCTCAAACGTATGGCTAACTAATCTTTGACAAAACAGGAAAGAGTATCCAATGGAATAAAGACAGTCTCTTCAACAAATGGTGTTGGGAAACTGGACAGCAACATGCAGAAGAATGAACCTGGACCACTGTCCTACACCACATACAAAAATAAACTCAAAATGGATTAAATACCTAAATGTAAGACAAGAAGCCATCAAAATTCTAGAGGAGAAAACAGGCAACAACCTCTTTGACCTTGGTCATAGCAACTTCTTACTTGACATGTCTCCAGAGGCAAGGGAAACAAAAGCAAAAATGAACTATTGGGACCTCATCAGAAGATAAAAACCTTCTACACAATGAAAGAAATAATCAGCAAAACTAAAAGACAACTGATGGAATGGGACAAGATATTTGCAAATGACATATCAGATAAAGATTAGTATCCAGAATCTGTGAAGAACTTGTCAAACTCAACACCCAAAAAAACAAATGACCCAGTGAAGAAATGGGCAAAAGAAATGAATAGACATTTTTTCAAAGAAGACCTCCAGATGGCTAAGAGACACATGAAAAGATGCTCAACATCACTCATCATCAGGGAAATAGAAATCAAAACCACAATGAGATACCACCTCACACCTGTCAGAATGACTAACATTAACAACCCAAGCAACAGTAGATGTTGGCGAGAATGCAGAGAAAGAGGGTCTCTTTTGCACTGCTGGGAATGCAAACTGGTGTAGCCACTCTGGAAAACAGTGTGGAGGTTCCTCAAAAAATTAAAAATAGAACTACCCTATGACCTAGGAATTTAACTACTAGGTATTGATCCAAAGTATACAACACTGCTGATTCGAAGGGGCACATGCACCCCAATGTGTATAGCAGCACTATCAATAATAGCTAAAGTATGGAAAGAGCCCAAATGTCCATTGACAGGTGAATGGATAAAGAAGATGTGAGATATATCTATCTATCTCTCTATCTCTATCTCTATCTCTATCTCTATCTCTAATCTATATATATAATGGAATATGACTTGGTGATCAAAAAGAATGAACTCTTGCCATTTGCAACAACATGGATAGAACTAGAGTGTATTATGCTAAGTGAAATAAGTTAGACAAACACAAATATCATATGACTTCACTCATATGTGGAATTTAAGAACTAAAAAAGATGAGCATAAGGAAAGGGAAGCAAAAATAATCTAAAAACAGACAGGGAGACAAACCATAAGAGACTCTTGCGTACAGAGAGCAAACAGGTTTGCTGGTGGGATATTGGGTTGGGGGATGGGCTAAATGGGTGATGGGCATTAAGGAGGGCAGTTGTTGGGATGGGCACTGGGTGTTATATGTAAGTGATGAATCACTAAATTCTATTACTGGAATCATTATAACACTGTATGTTAATTAATTTGGATTTAAATTAAAATAATCAATTAAAATTAAAATTAAAAAAATAAAAATAAAAAATCAACTTCAAAACATTAGAGAATTGGTTGAATAAATTATGTGTTAACCCTATGGTGGAATACATTATAGCTATCACAAAATATGTTGGAGAAGACTATTGAATGGTAAAATGACTTTGGTACATTACACAAGCCATAAATTACAAACAGTATGCAATTTTCAAAATTTAGGGAAGAATTTATGGACAAGTGGTATTCTTGAACTTTTTTTAATTCTTTTTTTTTATTTTTTAGAGAGAGAAGTTTGGGAAGAGAGGCAGAGAAAGAGAGAAGCTAAAACAGTCTCCTCACTCAGCATGGAGCCCAACACAGTTTTTGATCTCATGACCCTGGGATCATAACCTGAGGCACAATCAAGAATCAGAGCTCAATCGACTGAGCCACCCAGGTTCTCCTTGAACATTTTGTATTCAAAAAGCAAAATAAAAACAAAAGCAGCATTGTTTTCCTAAGATGCCTTGCACAAGTGGGGGAGGGGCAGAGAGAGAGAGAAACAGAATCCCAAGCAGGTTCCAAAGCTGTCAGCACAGAGTCCAACGTGGGGCTCAAACTCAGGAACAGTCAGATCATGACCTGAGCTAAAGTCAGATGCTTAACCAACTGAGCCACCCAGGCACCACTCACCACTGCCTTTTATTTTTTTTTTTTATTTTTTATTTTTTTATTTATTTTTGGGACAGAGAGAGACAGAGCATGAACGGGGGAGGGGCAGAGAGAGAGGGAGACACTGAATCGGAAACAGGCTCCAGGCTCCGAGCCATCAGCCCAGAGCCTGACGCGGGGCTCGAACTCACGGACCGCGAGATCGTGACCTGGCTGAAGTCGGACGCTTAACCGACTGCGCCACCCAGGCGCCCCCTTTTATTTTTTTTTTAATTTTTTTTTTAACATTTATTTATCTTTGAGACAGAGAGAGACAGAGCATGAACAGGGGAGGGGCAGAGAGAGAGGGAGACACAGAATAGGAGGCAGGCTCCAGGCTCTGGGCCATCAGCCCAGAGCCTGACGCGGGGCTCGAACTCACGGACCGCAAGATCGTGACCTGAGCTGAAGTCGGACGCTCAACCGACTGAGCCACCCAGGCACCCCACCACTGCCTTTTAAACAGTACCTCTCTTTTCTAGATTTCCATCCAAGATCATTGTCATCCTGGGAAATGATTTATCTGGAACAAACAGAGGCACCACCTCTCACGGTTTTGCTGTCACCCTGTTGCCAACATCTGTTTCCCTCCATCTAATACAAGATATATGGGCTGTGGACATAGCCTACAGGTTTGAGTGTAAGTATGATTGGTCACCTGGCTAAATCCTGGTTAAGTATTTGGATTCACTAAAGTTCTAAAAGCATGAAACTAGAATATAAAAGGAAGCTATAACAAGGTTCAGCTTTTTATAACATTGCGTGGGGTCAGCTATGTGAGTGATGTGGAAAAGAGTGTGATGAAAAGAATAGATCACTTTTTTACTTGGAGAATAAAATAGTTTTACAAAGGAACTAAAGTAAAACTGTGTGCCAAAGGAGCCCAAGATATTAAAAAAAAAGAAGGAGAAGGAGAGGGAGGGGAAGGAGGGGGAGATGTGGGTGAGAAGAAGAAGGAGGAGAAGAAGAAGAAGGAGGAGGAGGAGAAGAAGAAGGAGGAGAAGGAGGAGAAGAAGAAGGAGGAGAAGGAGGAGAAGAAGGAGGAGGGGGGAGGGGGAGGGGAAGGGGAGGGGGAAGAGAAAAGAAAAACCCTGCAAGAGAATATATCAAAATGTCACCTGCCATCAGAACTCATCCATTTCTGGCTGGAATGTTATTTGGTACAAACACCATTGAAAACAGTTTGGCAATAGCTATCAAAATTACAAATTCACATATCTTTTGAAGCAGCAATTCCACTTGTAAAGGTAATTTATGATATGCTCACACATTTGCAAGATAATATATGTGCGCCCTTAACTAATGCAGCATAGTGTGGAAAAGCTTGAAAATAAAACATCCATCAGAAGGAACTTGTTAAATAATTATATATGACTGAAGTTTATGCAACTGTAAGATTAAAAGATAAAAACACTTTATGAACTCATACAGAATAATCTCCATACACAATTTAAATAAGAGAGGGGAGAAGTAATATGCATACTTTTCAATGTAGTATGTATATAAAATCTGGTTGCCTTTAGGGAGAGAAAATGTGTGGAGACAAGGAATTTTTTTTTTTTAAAGACTTAATTTTTCAGAGCAGGTTTAGGTTTATAACAAGATTGAGAGGAAGGTACCAAGATTTCTTGAATAGTTTTTGCCCCCACATGCTTTGCCTCCTCCGTTAACAACATCAGTCGCCCAGAGGTACATTTTTTCTGAGGATGAACTAACATTGACACATCGCCATCTCTAAACGTTCACAGTTTACCTTAGGGTTCACTCTTGGTGTTGTACATTGTATGGATTTGGAAAAATGTATAATGACATATATCCATCATCATAATATCATACAAAATATTTTCATTACCCTAAAAAGGAAAGTTTTCATTGTGCACTCTTTTGTAGCTCTTGAATGGGAGCCATGTAAATGAATTGCCTAGTTAAAAAAAAAAATTAATTATTTAAAATAGCTTTAAAAATAATGTAAAATATTGCCAACCTGCTGGAGTGTAAGCTTCCTGGAGGGGGAAGGACTATGTCTACTTTGTATGTAGTCCTGTGCCAGCACAGTGCCAGCATAGAGTAGCTGAATAGTAGCTGATCAATAAATGAAGGATTAATATTTAGTATTAGGTTTTAAGAGGTTTTTTTTTTGTAATTTGTGAATATTCTAGAACACAGAGGTATTGATTTTTTAGTGACCAGAAATAGAATTTTTAAGTGGAAAGGAAAACTCAGATACATTATAACTTTTAGACCCAAGCAAATGGCTCCCCTGCTCTGGGTCAGCCTTGTGCCTCAGGTAGCCCTGTGCACTAAAGCATCTTCCTCAAAGTTTTCTTGTTGGACGGGACCAGCTGAGCCTGTAGTGCCATTGAACAGGATGCTACAGGTGTGGACCAGATCCCAAGGTGCTCTCCAATCCTTGCCCACTGTCCCCCTGCCAGGGGTGACCAGATGCCCCAAGCAACTCCAGGATTTGTGTCCATGCATTATCCCTGCCTGGCCCTGTGGCTGGGTCCTGCTTCCAGGAGGGTGACCAGAGAACAGATAGCTTTCATTGGCTGGTGTGGTATTTCTTCTGTGGAATTGTGTGGCATGGGCCACCAGTTGGTTCTGATACCCTAATTTTGAGTGACTGTCACTCAAGTCAGACACAGTGTAGTGGGTAAGTTCGGGGCTTGACCACTGAGGGTTTACCACTAAGCCTTGGGCTTGCATCCTCATAAATCCCGTTCACTGGTCAGTTCTCACTTATCCATGTTCTGACATGTCACCAAGTTGTTTACAGAAGCCAGGACGCCAAAAAAAAAATTTGCTGGGGACTCACACACCCCAAGGGTGACCCTGTTTCTAATACAATCATTTGTATTATTTGAAAGATTTCAGTGGCAGCAAATGGAAGTGTTAACATTCTGACAAATCAAAGCAGACATTTTGTTCTAGAATAGAATAAAGGAAATAAAATGGAATAGAATAATGTTGGTAGGTGAGGGAAGAGACCTAAACCACTGGAGTCAGAGTCCCTACCCACCAAATCCAGAATCAGAAGAGCCCAGTGAGTTATACAGTGGGCTGTTTTCACAGCTGAAGTCAGTAGTTATACAGTGACTTAAAAAATTATATGTATGAATACATAAGCTTCAACCCCCTTGCCCATTCTTGGCAAGTTCAGAAGAGGTCAAGCCCTATGACTCCAGCACAGCAGCTCTGGACCCCCTGCCACATGAGGCTATGGCCCACAAGGTCCACCTCATCTTGCATGGTCATCTCCCTGCACACCCCAATATACTCTTCCAAAGAAATTGAACTTTAGAGAGAGCAGAGGGTCAGAGAGAGATCAGCTTGAGAAGAGGCCACGTTAGGGAGACAGTCAACTTCTGTCTCCTAAAATCAGAGACTGAAACCCTCTTAGTTTTCTGCTCTTCACCTGTAGCATGTATCTCTGAGCTGAATCAGGCAACTCTGTACGATCCAAAAAAAGCGCCTTGTCGCTGACTAAAAACCCCTCGGTCCTTCCCTACTCTAGACCAGTCCTTTCTGCTCCCTCCAGGAAGCTCCAGACTCCAAGTCAGACCAGAAGCTGTGGAGAGACCCTTGCTGAGGCCCACCAGCTCCTTCCCTGATGTCCTAGGAGGCCACAAAGGCAGCAAAGCTGTGACTCATGACTTACGTTAGGCCAACATGCTGTTGCACCAAGAAATCCAGCAGGGTCTCGTTTTCATTTTCATGGATGTACCTGTATGTTGCATGTGAGGAGACGTGTATGCTGGTGCAGGCAGAGAAGGAAAGGGTGACACGGATAGAGCACTTGTCACTGAAGGCTGGATCCAGCTGGGTACCGTGGACACAAACACCACTTACGGGGCTGTGTGTCATGGGCCTGAGGATGTTTGTTTGGCTCCTGTCTCTCCAGCATTGCTCACCACGCCATCAACATCTTGATTCTGCCTAATCCACAGAATCTGAGAACCTTGTGCAGCTCCTTGTCTCTCACCTTCTGCCCCAAATTGAGGGAGAGCCCATGCAACCAGACAGGGAGGCCTGATTTATTCTGGAAAAGAGTCACAAGTACCCTGGGTCAGAAGAAGCACCCAAAAAGTGTAATGCCCGAGATCGCGAACCCCCCGCAAGAGACCACCAGAGTCGTAAGTCAAAGCCAAGCGGCAAGGGTCATTTATTGCAGGTTCGAACCTGGACCTCTGCGCACTCGTCGCCAGTGACGCTGAGAGGCCCCGATCAGGATTGGTACAGCGTTTTTATAGACAGAGACAAATAGCACAGGGTAGGTTTCAAATTATGAGGGGCCTGATTAGTTGGTTTTAAAGTAAGGACAATTGTTGTTCTCTGATTGGGCGTCCTTTGTCTGTCCTTTGGCGGGAAGGCTTTGTCCGTTACTTGTGGCGGGAGGAAAAGGGGGAAGGGGAAAGGGGGTAGGGGAGGAATGTGTTAAGCAAGCAGGTTTACAGAAGCGAGAAATGCCGGTTAGTTTATGTACAATCACTTATTCTATTACATATCAGACTACATTCAGGAAAGGTTTCACAATGCTCGTAGCAAACAGCAAGCAAAACAGACTTCTCAGCAATTGTATTTCTTATCAAAGATCCATAATAAGCAGAAAAGAGGACTTAGCTTTAAACTAAGGCAGGGCTGTCATTTGGATTTAAAGCTGTTCTTTTCAAAAGTACTGTGAGTGGATCGCTTGCTGCTGATGTCCATTCATGCATTTATTAAAAAATACGTTTTAAGCACCTACTATGGGTCACTGCAGCAGAAGACTCAGCTCAAGTATCTGCCTGGTCTTGCATCAGGGGCAGTGGGGGACAACATACATCTAAACAGATAAATGCAATAGAGTATTCCTGATCTGATGATGGGGAGGTTCTGACGTGGAGCTGTGGGGGCCCGAAGGACAGAGCAGCCCCTTGTACCTTGCAGGTAGGGTGGAGGGACAGATGCATTTTCATGAACAACATGGAACTTCAAAGGTGAGGAGGTAACTGTAGGCAGTGATGAGTCTAGAGATGAACTCTCGGTAGAGGGAGGAAATGGCACAAAGGGGGCGCATCAAGGAAGAGTAAGGGATGCCGGGAGTGGTTTCACTAGTGGACCTGGCCTGTGTGTTGGGATGGAAATGGGAGAACAGAGAGCTGGGATAGGGAAGTGGTCAAGGGCTGTAGGTTTAGACTTATCTCATGGGTGGTGCTTGGGAGGGACCACAAATCATGGCTTTGCATTTTATTGTATTTCAATTTTTTGATATTAAAAAATCCATATTCTAGTTAGGTTGAAATACATGATACAAAATCATTCTGTTGTATCAAAAATAATAGCAATATTTTTTGTACTATCCCTAGGTAAACATCTGCAAATATTCCCATTTATGGAAGCAAGTTCATTACTATAAATCAAAACAAGGCAGTAGATATAGCCATGGAGAAACCTGTGCCTTGGACTTTTAAAAAGTCACAGTGGGACACCTGGGTGGCTCAAGTGATTAAGCACCTGACTCTTGGTTTCAGCTCAGACCATGGTCTCAAGGTTCATGGGTTCCATTCTTGGTTTTGGCTCAGGTTGTAATCTCATGGTTCATGGGTTCGAGCCCTGCATCAGGTTACAGCGTGGAGCCTGCTTGGGATTCTCTCTCTCCCTCTCTCTGACTCTCCCCTGCTGACTCTGTCTTTCTCTCTCTCAAAATAAATAAATAAACATTTAAAAAAAAATAAAAATAAAAGAATTTAAAAACCACAGCCAAAGCAATTGAGGGGATGGATTGTTGAGCACCAATGCTTGCAGAATAGGCCAAGTAGAAGGGCCTCAGGGAGGGAAATGAGTGGTCTTGGTCAGCGAGTTGGCCAAAGACCCTAGGGGAGCTGGAGGGGACAACAGGGAGCTGCGGAGTTGGGGAGGAGAGTGTTAAGAGGGTAGATGTCAAGGGAATGTGATCAGAACAATTTGGCAAGTAGGAGATCATGGGCTATTTTGTCCAAGAATGTCCACTGGAGTGCTGGGGTAGGAGCCCAAAGACAGCAGCAAGCAGAAGAAGGAGACTGAATGAGGAGGGGGAGCCAGTGAGGGTGCAGGCTAGTCTTCAGGATCCTGGTTCTTGCTGGATGGAAGGAGGTAGCTTCCCAGTAAGTGAAGCAGCGAAGGACCTGAGTGCTATTGAAGCTGAGAGAAGGGAAAGGTTAATAGAAGGAGAAGGTTAAATAATAGTAGGGGTAGGGGAAGCCAAGCCAGGGGATCTGACCTGGCAGCACCAGAGAGAGAATCAGAGAGATCTCTGGAAATGTAGGGGTCATTCCAGAGCAGGAGGAAAGACTAGGGCCTAGAGGAAGGCCCTAGTTTGGAGCAGGGAACAGGAGGCAGGGTGATTTAGTATCATTCCCACCACCATCCTGAAAGTTTAAAATTATTTCCGAATAAACAGTTTTGAAGATTGTGAGGCATTTATAAGTTATATTTATATTTATTTTTTTAATGTTTATTTTTGAGAGAGACAGAGACAGAATTTGAGTGGGGGAGGGACAGAGAGAGGGGGAGACACAGAATCTGAAGCAGGCTCCAGGCTCTGAGCTGACAGCCCAGAGCCTGACGCGGGGCTTGAACTCACAAACCACAAGATCATGACCTGAGCCAAAGTTGGACGCTTAACTGACTGAGCCACCCAGGAGCCCCAAATTTGTGATTTATATTTTTAAACAAAAATGGAATCATAACAACTATTTTGAAATCTTGCTTTTTTTTTTTTCAATGTATCTTGTTGATAAGATAATAAGACATAGCATAGACAAATCTCCATCATTCTGCTCTGTGGCTGGGCACGATTGCTTTGTCTGGATGAAGCATAATTTATCCCATCTACCTCTTGGTAATTAACTTGGATCTGTCCACAGTTTTTGCCTTTGCAAATGACATGTGACCATATTTTTGAGCAAACACTGAACAAGATTTGCTTCTCACAAATACCATGAGTTTAAGCATATATTTCTGTTCTCAGCCTCAGTTCTATCATTTGTAGAATGAACATTAAAAATACTACGTTGATTTAGTGGTTGCAAGAATTTAATAATAAAGTACTGTGCATAGAACCTGATATACAGGAGGCCTGACTCTTATAACAACAGCACCTATTATGAACGCCTTCTCTGGACATTTCCATGCACGTGCACGCACGTGCATGTGTGTATGTGTGTGTGTGTGTGTGTTGTTCTCCCTATATAATGTTTCTGGCAGTGGAATTCCTGGCTCAAGTGTATGAATATTTCACACCGTGGTAATTATCACTGACTTTCTCTCTACAAAGTTGTCCCACTGCTATCAAAAGTGACTGCCCCCCACTTGATCATTACACTGGAAATAGAAATCTTTAAAAAATATTTACCAGTCTGAGGTGGAAAATTGCCCAGAGCTGCTTTATTTTGTGTCTGTTTTTCAACACCTGTCAAATGTTTATGGCAGTTGGTACTTTCTCTTTAACAAATTCTGCGTATTTGGGGGTGGGAGGGAGCTCACCAATTTTCTACTGTTTTGTAAGCCTCTTTGCACATTAGAGAAATGTGTCTGCCACGTGTGCTGCAACACGGTGTCTTTTCATTTTGTTTATGGTCGGCTTTTCTTTTCTTATAGAACTTCTAACTTTTTTATGAGATCCAGTTTTTCGCTTTTCTCCTTTGTGGCTTCTGGGCTTCTTGTCCTGCTTAGGATAATTGTTCCATGATTATAAAACATGGCACAAATGCTTTGCGTTGTTTCTAATACTGTTAAGATTTTGTTTACTTTACATGTAAATCCTGATCCATCTGGGATTTATATTAGTGTAATAAAGGAAGGAAGGATTCAACTCCCCCACTTCCCAGATGCTTAACGACGGTTCCAACCCATCTATTGAAGAATTTGTCTTCTGGCCCTGACACCAGCTTGGCTCTGCTGTGATTGCTGTGTGTGACCTCGCTGAGCTCTTCAAGGGCCAGGGACACAGGGTTTTCTCCTCTCTGACCCCCAGGACATCTAGCAGAGCGCTGAGCACAAAAGGGCAGCTCCCAGACTGAGAAGGCAAACTGGGGAGCCCATCTGGAGTCTCAGCAAGGGACCATGGCTGTGCTAGAATGAGGTCTGGTCCCTCTTTGCCCTTGGCGGTGACCTGTGACCTCCCTACAGATGGAGCCAGCATTTCCTTCCTTCATGACCTTACCCAGCTCAGTGGCTCTTTCAGAGGCCCCTCAGCAGGAAGGGCAGGTAACAAACAAGTAACTGTTACCTGAAACTGGGCTTGCCTCTTGGTGCGTGTTGAGCCCAGACACAACGAAGCCAAGGAATAGGAGAAGGAAGGGTTTTAGTTGCAAGAAGTAAATGAGAACATCATCGGGGATCTTTTCCAAAGCACTGTCTCCCTGGGCAAGTTTGAAGCTAAGGATACATTCATCTTCATGGAGGGTTTGCACAATGAGGAATTCAGCACAGAGTTGGGGTAGAAGTGGGGCATCTGGGTGGCCCAGTTGGCTGAGCATCCGACTTCAGCCAAGGGCAAGATCATGAGTTCCAGCCCCACATCGGACTCTGCTGTCAGCACGGAGCCTGCTTCGGATCCTCTGGCTCCCCCTCTCTCTGTCCCCCCCGCCCCTGTCCCTCCCTGCTCATGCTCTCTCTCTCAAAAATGAATAAACATGAAAAAAAAAAAAAACATTAAAAAAATTGGGGAGAAGTCATCTTAAGGTGATAGAGTCCAGGTCTTAGTAGATGGAAGTCATGAGGCCTGCAAGGGTCGGCACCATGGATGTTCTGGCTCCAGTCGGTCAGGTACCCAGTGCTCAGAGGGGCTCAGATCCTACAAAGATAACTCGAATACGCTCCAGGTCAGTCTCTACTTTTGAATCAGCACTGGGAGTTTCACCACTGATTTATCATCCCTGGTATAATTAGGCTACCTCCTGGCCTGACAGCTCTTACTTTTTTCGTTCCCTTAAAATTATTGAGGACTGAGGTCTATTTTTTCTGCAATTTCAACATATCCCAGGAAGTCCTGCAAGAAACGTGTTTGGGGCAGGTAGGGCTGGTCAGGCAGAGATCACAGGACGGCCGGGGGCCTACAATGACTTTTCTTGTGTCTATGTCTCATCTTTCTTTTTCCAGGGACTCCTGACTCTTTCTGCTTACACAACCATTAACAAAGGGGAGAAAGGGTCCTCTGTTGTCATCTGTTCACCAGAATATTACAGAGCTGCAAAAAAGGAACAACAAGTACCTGAATACCTGGGAATGTGTTTATAATATATTAAATGGAAATAAAATTATATAAGGAATATATAGATAATCCTGTTTTTGTAATAAACAATTCATGTAAACATTGGAAAGATTTGGAGACACACAACCAAGTATTCTGCATGGTTGTAGCAAGAGGGTCAGAGAGCTGAGTAGTGGTCCAGAAACGGAAGAGATGCCACAGGCCCCTGGGCCTCCAATGGCCAAGTGAACTCAGGGTTTACTTCGGTATTCACGTTCTCTCCAGACTAGAACGGGAGGTGCTAATCACATAATTTTCAAGAACCTTCTGGTTATAAAGAGGTTTCCCATGCAAATAGGCCTTTAGGGAGAGAATGTCCAGACTACATTGATGACATAATCACCTTTAGTCAGTACATTGTGTTGTGTTTTGGTTTTTACCTTTACCTGTATGAGCCCAGAAAACACAAGTCCACTAACGAGTGCTGGATCAGTGTGCCCTGATCAGCGATCAGGGTGCACTGACTCTTAGTTCACAGGACACTTGCCAAGGACAGACCCAGGAGTAGCCTGCCACCCACCCCTCCCAAGCTCCCTGGCAGCCTGCAAGGCATCCTGAGACCCTTTCAATGCAGCACCCACCCCCGTAGGCTAATGTCAAGCTTAGATAAAGTGTCCCATGTGAGCCAGGGTGCCTGGAAAACAGTGCTCAGCAAAGCCATTGCTGTCTCTCCCTCCTCTCCTATTCATCAAAGGATTCTGCTTTTATGGAGGGGATTTGTTTGTTGGCTGTCCTGTTTCCCCTCCCCTGGGATTAGTTGATCTTTTAGAATTCCAATTTAAATTGCATAATTGACTCTTAGCTATACTTCCTTGGTATTATTATTATTATTTAGTGGCTCCTAAGTTATTGAACTATACATTGTTAGCCTTTCAGAGAGTTAACAGTGTGCCACTTCACATAAAATATAAGATCCCTGCACCCATGCAAGGCCATTCCCTGCACAATGCAAAGTTACAAATCGTTGCTTAAACATTCCTATGCATTTTAAAGGAATTAAGAGAAAAAATTAGTCTTTAATGCTTACCCACATCCTTATTATTTCCAGTGCTTCTGCAAGGGAGTTATGCACTTTGAGGGCAAGGACAGGTATGGTGTGAGCAAGAGGAGTTAGGGGTTCCTGCAGTTTTCAAGACACCAGAGAAGTCTTTTAGGCCCTCAGCTTTTTTCCATGATCCCTAGTTGCCCAAGCACACTTCTTGCAGAACTTCCTAGGAGGTGTCAGAATTTCAAAGAAATGGGAAAACCTCAGCAGTTAAGGATTTTAAGGAACAAAGAAAATGCAAGAACAGTCTCTACCAGGCCAGGAAATAGTCCAACCATATCAGAGACAATGAATCAATGGTAACCCACACCACTCCCTGCTCAGTGCTGACCCAAAAGAAAGCAAGGCCCTGCATTCCTTATGTCAGACAAGGAGCCCAGGACCCCATCCAGTTTATATGAACTCTCAGAGCAAGTCCAAAATCCCTTCTCCTTATCCAACAGTTACCTCTGCTTCATTATAATAATAATGTCTCCAAAGGAGGAGCAAAAGCTTCATTAACATAAGATGCATGTACAGTCTTGTTTTCTAAGTACACCTGCACAGTCTTATGCCCACATTTACATGTGATGACAAAGCTCCCCTTTCTCCCCTTCCTTAAACACTGAATAAAAAGAGCCCTCCCACCCCTGCTCCGGGAGTCATGGCCTTGGAAATTATTCCCCATCATCTCCTTATTTGCTACAAATAAAGTTTCCTTTGAGTGACAACTGCCCGTGGTGTAGTCTCCATCTGTACCTCATCGAGGAGCAAACTCCCATTAGTTTGGTTACAATGGAAGCCAGAGAATAATCCAAGACAACATACAAATATTGTAGAATTTATAGGTCATGGAAAGAGTCCCAAAGAGTTGATGGAATTACCTGGGTGATTCAGGTACTGACCTTTGTCAGGGAGGAATAATTTCCTCTGCCTTTCAAGGTCCTTCTAGCTGGACTTAGAAAGAAACTGACATGAGACAGATCAACAGGAGAAAGTCAAATTTAATAGCGTACGTATGGGGAATCCACACAAACATGGACATTCCAAAGACAGACATGATGCTTATATGAGCAAGGAGAGGGACAGGATCTGAGGACACAAAAGGGAGAAAGACCATTAGCAGGAAGGTCAAAGGACTTGATATTTGGAAAGCAAAGTTTGCCCTGTTACACAGAAAAATTTCTTAGGTAAAGAGGAATCTTTGGTAATAGCTCTCTTCCTGGTAAAGTGGGCAGTTGAATGGGAGGTAAAGAGTTTTTCCTGAATCTGCTGGGTTTTGATTGCTTTTAACTGAAAATAATGCTCATGCCAAAGTAACCCATCTTGAGGTGCCCTTCCTTCGGTCCCTACACCTTCACTTTTCAGGGATTGGATTTATTTCTCTGAGCAAATATTTCAAGACATGTGGAATTTTCTTTTTCCTTTTCTGCTTTTATGAGTTCAGATCTAATAAATTCACTTGAACTCTCTGTCCTCAAATATTTTGGTTCTGCTTGATGACTGCATTTTAGAGGAAGTGTAGGGTCTTTGTTCCATCAGTAGAAACACTGCAATTGCTTCTCTTAAACCTTCCTGGAGGGTCTGTGTGGCTCAGATAAATGCATCCTTTTGCTCTCCTTTAGGGAGACCATTTGCAGGAGGGACACAGCAGATTGGCCCTCCCAGCCCTCAACCCCTTCAGCCTTTCCTGCTGATCCCCATAGGCCCAGGAGCACACAGCCTTTGTTCTGAAGACTGTCAGAAAGTCAGGAGTTTGGATCAGGAAGTATGGAGAGAAGCAAGTAGAGAGGTAGGCAGGGTAGAGATCAGGCAGCACCTTTATGATGTCAAGAATTTATTCTAAATGCAGTGAGAAGTTATTACAGAGTTACAAGCTCAGGGGTGAACATGGGATATATAAATAAAGACATTTCATTTCATGGGAATTGGCCCTAATATTAAATATTTGCAAACTCATTTGAGCCCCCAAAAGTAAACCTCCTGCTTTCTCAAACTTATCTCTAACCTCATAAATAAAAATGTATGGTTAAAGGAAAATTACTTACTTCTCAACAACCACAGTGATTGTGCAAAATAAAAAAAAAAATTAAATTAAAACTGAGGAATTATAATGAGGAAATTGTGCAGACCTGCTTTTAACCAAGGGGGAGGGATGAAGGCAGGTCACTAGCAGGGATGAGCATGTCATTCTATTCCAGAGACAAAATCACAATGTTTCTTGGAAAGCTTACAAATAACTGAAATTACCCTCCCTGACAATTCCCCTTTGCTCCTTTACTCAGTTCTTAGCCTGAGACAGAGGAGCAGTCCCTGAGCCAGGAGCCTGCCTGGCACACGTGGTTAGCCCATGGGGTCTCCAGTGGGCATAAACAGTTTCACAGAATGAAAACACCTCGTGACAGAGATGGATCAGACAAACCAAAGCCAATCCCTAATCATGTGTGAACACAGACAAAAGCAGGAACTGTCATCCAAACCACAAAACTGACCAGACATCTTATCCTGGCTAATGAGTGATGGCTGATTCTTTTTTTTTCCTTTCGTTTTTTTTTCTTTTTTTTTTTTAAGTTTATTTATTTTGAGAGAGAGAGAGAAAGCACAAGCAGAGGAAGGGTAGAAGAAGGAGACAGAATCCCAAGCAGGCTCTGCACCATCAATAGAGAGCTGGATGCAAGGCTTGAACTCACAAACTGCAAGATCATGACCTGAGCCGAGATCAAGAATCAGATGCTTAACCAACTGTGCCACCCAGGTGCCCCATGATGGCTGATTCTTGATCAGATATAGCATTAGCCACCATCTGTTCTTTCCACCTTCTAGGTATGAATTATCTAAATATCATAGAATTAGCCCTACTGCTAATCTGTAGCAAAGCCTTGTGTCCTAAACATTCACCAAATCCCTCACATAACCCCAAATCCTGTGAGTCCTTTCTACCCCTTTTACTGGGACACACCATGGTGTGAATTGTGAAGAGTTAATAAACTCAACTTTGTTCAACTATAGCTGTGTTCCTGGAAAGTACTGACAGGCCAATTAATTTACATAAGGAGGGTGAGGGTCACATTCCATAGACAACAAATTTGCTTTTATAAACCCTGCCTTGCTTTTGTTTATAGACTAATCTGGTGATCTAAACATTTTATCATAATGATACATCTCCCTTTATCCCTTAGAATGCTTTTTACCTTAAGGTCAATTTAGTTTGATATTAATATAGCTACTTAGATTTGGGGGGAATTAGTATTTGCATGGTATTTTTTACTCTCAGTCTATATGTAGGTTTAAATGTATCTCTTTTTATTGATAATAAATTACAATAAATTTTCCTTGAACTATTGACCATTTACATTTAGTGTAAAAATGTGATACATTTGGATTCTATTGTACCATCAGACCTATGATTTTTATTTGTTTTCCTGTTTTTTTTTTTCCTGGTCTCTATTCTTTATTTAATATCTATTATTTTTTATTAATCTACTTTTCCCCACTTTACTAATTTAGAAGTGTTAAAAAAAAAAAAAAGAAAGAAAGAAAAGAAAACCTCAGGCCCAAAATAATATCACTTAGACCAGGTTCCCAAATCAGGGATTAATATCCAATCTAATTGCAGTTTCAATGTCCCCCAGAAATATGGCTTTAACTGATCAGTCAGGATTTTCTTGTCAGCACCAATAAGTTAATTTGTCATTGGGCCCTCTCCATCCCCAAATGAAGATAAATCATCTGAATGATAAGATTCCCTTTCCCTTTCCCCTAAAAGAAAGTGACCTTGCCTGGGACAATCTTTTCTTTTCTTTTGCTAATAACTTCCTTGCCCCACCCTCTTTCCTGTAAAACCTTCAATTTTGTAGAACTTGGAGTCCCTCTCCACTTGCCAGATGAGGTGCTGCCTGATTCTTGAATGATTTAATAATAAAGCCAATTTCTTCAAATTTACTTGCTTGAACTTTTAAAAACAGATTTTATGTATTTCTGTTCTTGTGGTGGTCAAGAAATTACAATGTGCTTTATTAATTTATTAATGTCTAAATTCAACTTATTTATGTCATCCTTGATAATAAAAGCAATTTAAAACACTTTACCTCCATTAACCACTCCAACTTATTTTCTTTGTTTCATGTCTTTGAATTTTGTCTTGTTTTTTAATTTACTTTCTTAATTTTTTTATGTTTATTTATTGAGAGAGGAGAGAGAGAGAGACAGAGCACAAGTGGGGGAGAGGGAGAGAGAGACACAGAATCTTAAGCAGGCTCCAGGCTCTGAGCTGTCAGCACAGAGCCCGACACAGGGCTCAAACCCACAAACCCCGAGATCATGACCTGAGCTGAAGTCAGCCGCTCAACCGACTGAGCTACCCAGGCGCCCCTATCCTGGTTTTTTTTTTTTTTTTTTAACTGTATATGTTATTTTTCTGCTTGATGAAATCAAAATCTGTCTAGATATTTCCCATATTTACCACTTCCTTTAGAACTTTCTTCAGATGAGAGTCTACAGGTGAAGAACTCTCCTAATGTTTACTTGTTCTGAAAATACCTTTATTTTACTCATGTGCTTAATAGATAATTCATTCAACATAGGTTCCAGGCTGACAGTTTTTCTCCAGCCAAGGGACGGCCTTATTTCACTGTATCTTAATGCAGCTAGAAGTCAGCGTCCAGTTTCATCTCTGCTCCTTTGAAGATAATCTATTATTTTTTTCATTGACTGCTTTTAAGGTATTCCTGTTACCTTCTACTTTCTTCGGTCCTACTATGATATACTAGGTATGTCTTTTTAAATATTTATTCCACTGGGGCACCTAGGTGGCTCAGTTAATTGTCTGACTCTTGATTGAGGCTCAGATCATGATCTCAAAGTTTGTGGGTTCCAGCCCTGTGTTGGGCTCTGTGCTGACAGCACGGAGTCTGCTTGAGATTCTCTGTCTTCCTGTCCCTTAGCCCCTCCCCTGCTTGTGTTCTCTGTCTTAAATAAATAAATAAATAAATAAACATTAAAAAAATATATCCATAGGCCTTAACCTAACCGACCAATGGGCTACTTACAACCAAGCATAGTTACCAAAAAAGGGAAATTTCTATACATCCCTATGCCTCCTCACCTTCCTGCTTTAATTTTTTTAAATTTTTTTTAACGTTTATTTTTTTTTGAGACAGAGAGAGACAGAGCATGAATGGGGGAGGGTCAGAGAGAGGGAGACACAGAATCTGAAACAGGCTTCAGGCTCTGAGCTGTCAGCACAGAGCCCAACACGGGGCTCGAACTCACAGACTGCGAGATCATGACCTGAGCCGAAGTCGGCCACTTAACCCACTGAGCCACCCAGGCGCCCCATGCTTTAATTTTTTTAAATATTTATTTATTTGAGAGAGGGAGACCAGGGTGTGAGCAGGGGAATGGCAGAGAGATGGAGGCACAGAATCTGAAGCAGGCTTGAGGCTCTGAGCTGGCAGCACAGACCTGATGCAGGGCTCAAACCCATGAACCCTGAGATTATGACCTGAGTCAAAGTCAGAAACTTAACTGACTGAACCACCCAGACACCCCCTCGCCTTCCTGCTTTAAATAATCCCTCCGCCACTGCCTGGTTGCAGAGAGTCTCTCCTCTGCCGTCCTGCCCACCCTTCCCTTGCAGTGTATTCAATAAAGTTATATTTCCTTTGTTCTGCTTTTGATGAATTCTTTTACTGCCTGAGTCACTGGCTTCCATCAATTGTTGCCCCACATTTGGGGATTCCCATCTGATGGAGACAGACACCACAGCGGGTACACTTGTAATGCCCCCGATTTCGAATCCGAGAGACCACCAAGGATACCGATGCAAACGCATGAGGATTTATTTGCAAGCTCGAGCTCGGGCCCAAGTATACCCGACACAGCGGAGCAGGGACTTGGACCCCTAGGTTAAGAGGGGTAGCAGTTTTATAGGGGCCAGTGGCCAATGAGATTGTAACACACACAGAAAGTTGCATAGTCATGTCAGTCTACACGCAGGTGGCCAATTGAATTACAATTTACCCTATAGTAACTGTTTGAACTAGCCTATCACTCTGGTCAGAACTGGCGCGCAAGTTTGGTGGGCAAAAGGCGGGTTTTAGATTCTTTGGCGGTTGAGCCGGTTTCCAGTAAGGGTGTGCTCAGCGGCTTGACTAGGGTGGGGGAGTGTCTTAAGCAATAAGCAGGTCATGTGGGGGGTTATACATGAGATGGTGGGTGTAGCACAAAATGGAGTTAGTCTTGCTCTGCTTGTCCAGGGGTAGGGGATTTTTGTTAAATTCCTTGGGTCCCACACACTCTAGTCATTGTTAAAGAAAAATAAAAACTCATTTACATGAAAGTATACCTCTATGTACACAGATATGTAAATTATAGAAAGGAAAAGTTAGTGAAGTTTCTGCAGCCAATTCCAATGTTTGTGTCAGAGGGGAGGGACATTTTCCACACCAACAAGCAATTCTCCAACACCAGCTGTGTGTCCTACATTCAACTCAATTCTGACACGATCTACCTGCATGTAGCCTCAGATCCTACAGGTTAAAAGCTCAGTCCTCCAAGTCTGTCCCTACCCCCGAGTTCAGACACCAATCATAATCTAGATTATCACCTGGGCTTCTGACTGACTGGCTGTAGATTGGAGGTTCTTACAACCCCATTTGGGTTTGATTAATTTACTAGAGTGGTTCACAGAACTTAGAGCAACATTTTACTTCCTAGATCACTGGGTTATTATAAAAGGGTAATATGAGTCAGGAATAGCCAGATGGAAAAGTTGCATGGAGCAAGGTATGGGGAAGGAGTATAGAGTTTCCATGATCTCTATGGGCACACCACTCCCCCTAAATATCATGTGTTTACCAACCTGGAAGCTTTTCCAACCCTGTCCTTTTGAAATTTTATGGAGGCCTCATTACGTGTGCATGATTGATTAAATCATTGTGCATTAGTGATTGATGAACCCCTCTACCCAGCTTAGAGGTCTGGGGTGTCAGGACAGAAAGTTCCATTGCTCTAATCACATAGTTGGCTCAGCTGGCACCCAGCTCCCATCCTTTGGCAGGGTCCAAAGGTTGCTTTATTAACATAGCAAAAGACACTTTGATCACTCTCCTCACTTAGGAATTCCAAGGGTTTTAGGAGGTCTGTGCCAGGAAGGGGGTCAAAGACCAGATATATATTCATTACAAATCACAATATCAGTTAGACAAAAGGGAACAAAAACTTGCAAAGTTTACTTGGCAGAAGGGGAGAGTTCAGAGGTAGAGAAGAGAGAAAGGGGGACTTATTCTATCTACCATTGCCTTAGAAGTACAGTAAAACCTTGGTTTGTGAGCACAATTCATTCCTGAAGCATGCTTGTAATCCAAAGCACTTGTTTAATTTCCCCATAAGAAATAATGGAAACTCAGACAATTCATTCCACAACCCAAAAATATTCATATAAAAATGATTACAATACTGTAATATAATACAAAATAATAAAGAAAATACAAAATGTAAAGAAAAAGAAACAAATTAATCTACACTTCCTTTGAAAACCTTCGTGGCTGGTATGAGAGAGATAAGATAGAGGAGGGTTATTATTATTTTTAAAAATTTTTTTTTAATGTTTATTTTTGAGAGAGAGAGTGTGAACAGGGGAGTGGCAGAGACAGAGAGAGACACAGAATCCGAAGCAGGCTTCAGGCTCTGAGCTGTCAGCACAGAGCCCAATGCGGGGCTCAAACTCACAGACTGTGAGATCACGACCTGAGCTGAAGTCGGACGCTTAACCGACTGAGCCATCCAGGCGCCCCGAGAGAGATGGGTTATTATGTAAGATGACTTTCACTATCACTAACAGAATCACTGGTATCTATTGGCTCAATGGAATCTTTTTCTTTTCATGCAAATTTAACAAGGAATCTATCCAATGATCCAAAATGAAGCAAAACTTACTCTAAATGGAAAAGCAAAGGACTGTCCATACATGCTTTGAAGTGACAAAAAATATACTAGTGCCAGTTGTGGGCATGTTTTAACATTCTGAAAAATCACTGATTCTGCCAAACATTGCAACCTGAGGCCAAATATCCAAGCATGGGAGGAAATCACCCACAGTCCCACAGAGAGAGAAAGAGAGGGAAGAACCATTGGCTCAGTTGTGATCATGTGACATTCGATGTCACGTACTCCTTGCATTGCAAGACACTGCTTGTTTATCAAGTTAAAATTTATTAGAAATGTTTGCTCCTCTCGGGAAAGACTCACACAACAAATTACTCACAATCCAAGGTTTTACAGTATTTGAAATCTCTGTAGCAGTAAGTCTTCATATATTACTTAGGTGATACAATTAAGCAGCATTTTTTTTAAAAAAATTGGGACACGGGCACATAGGTGGCTCAGTTGGCTAAGTGGTCAACTTTGGCTCAGGTCATGATCTTGCAGTTCGTGGGTTCGAGCCCAGCATCAGGCTCTGTGCTGACAGCTCAGAGCCTGGAGCCTGTTTCAGATTCTGTGTCTCCCTCTATCTCTGCCCCTCCCCTGCTCATGTTCTGTCCCTCTCTCTCTCTCAAAAAGAAATAAACAGTAAAAAATTTTAAAGAAGAAAAAAAGAAAAATTGGGACAGAATTCAGCAGTTAATAGCAAAATGATAGTTACCTTCCAGAGTTGATATGACGGTGCAATCAGTTACTCATGAGTGAGCTCCTGAGCGGCCGGGAACTAGCAAGCTAGACGGTCCCTAACATGACAGAGCTCTCATCATGTTGGGAAAGACATGATAAACAGCTAAACCACAAGTCACTAGTTGTGGATGGAATTAAGTTTGGTAAAGGTGCTCTAAGGGAGGGTGTCTGGGGAGCCCCACTGTACAGAATGGCCTCCTTGGGAGGTGAAGCCTAAACTGAGGCCCCAAGAGTGATGAGCTGCCCCCTTCCTGGAAAAAGGAAGGAGCAGACTCAGGGGGAGGGCTCAGCATGTTCCAGAGAGAAGAAACTTTCCAGTACTGCGTAACTGGGAACAAACAATCTTCCAGAGCTGGTGAGGTTTCAGGCTGAATAAATTCCCAGACACCAGAGAAACAGGATGGGCGGGGTTGAATACTGTCAGAGGAGTTTCTTGATAGGCCACACCACCATGTTCAGCTGTCTTCAGGGCCAGTCTGACCCTAAATGCAGTAAATTTGGAAAACATTTCTGGCTAACTGCGTGAAGGCCTGCTGTCCTTTCCTAGCCCGTTTCCAAACTGCCTTTCTATCCCATGTTCCATGTTTTTCACTTTCCTACTTTCCAGTGGTAAGGGATTAGTAAGCCCTGCAATGCTTCTTTATGCCAGAGCATCATTTTTCATCCCAAGGGTTGCAAACACCTGCAAGGATGACTCAGGAGAGGAGAGGAGCCAGGGTTTTCTGGCAGAGGAATGTGGGAGCTGAGAAACAGGGTCACATTGTTTCCACTCTTCCTGAGGGTATTGGAGCAGTCTGATTGTATTTCCTCTGGATTCTGATCTGTGTATCTTCCTGACTGTACTGTGTACTTACACAGGTGTGAAGGAGAGAGAGAAGGGGCTCTCAGCAGTGGCCATTTGCATCCTTAAGGCATGAGGCTGCTTTACTGATGCAGAACCCCCATCAGGACATCCATTCCTGGGAGGATCTGGGGCTCTTGTACCCAGGGCTCTGAAGGAATACTCAGTTGGCATTTTCTCTAAGTCCACTTTTCTATTCTAAGTCAATTATTGCTCTATTCATCAAAGACCAGAGTCATCATGTTTTAATGGAAAGCATGGTTTTTGATCAGGTGTCAAATATGCCTGGGCCCAAAGCCCAGCACCTGAGGGATTCTGACCCTCACCTGAGATCCTGTTGCTTGTTTCAGAAACATTAACATGAGGAAATAGTTGTAAGGTAATTAACACTCTCTCGATTGCTCAGCTTGTGCTGTGATAATAACTGCAAGTTTCAGGGATTTACAACCCAAGCATACATTTCTCCAAGTTTTGCAGGTTGGCTGGCCTGGGTTCCAGATGCCTTCTCACTTGGGAATGGAGGGGAAAGGAGTGGCTCCTCCATGGGATATGCTGTTCTCACGGTGGAAGACAGGAGCACAAGGGCGGTGGGAGAAACTTGGGCTTGGAACTAGCACACTGTCACTTCAGCCCACAGTCCACAGTCCAAAATAATTCCCATGTGGAGGGAGAGAAAGATGAATATTTGCTTAACAATAATACAATTGCCACACTAAACCAGGAACATGTCAGGTCCTCCAAAGTTGTTAGCCTCCACCCCTCCTCCCATGCCTACAGTAGGATTCAATGAATGCATGGCCGGAATAAGCCAGCCCTGTTGCCAGCCCAACTTTGAATGTCAAGCCAGCTGGCCAGTGTCCATTCTGGCCCCACAACCTTGACCTTCATCCTAGTCTTAGTGCCCTGAGCATCCCACCTGCCTCAGCTTCCTCATCCTTTCCAGACCCTCACCTCCCTCTACTGTGTCGCATACCACGTAATCCTGTGTCCTGACAGCTGGTGGTAGCCCCCACTTTCTACCTTCTCCATGATCTCAACAGGCCACGGTCCATGTAGTTTCCTGCCATTCCAGGCCATTGTGGGCTCGGATTGCTAGGCCCATTGTGAGTGTGTAGACAAGAATATGACATCAATCACCAACTTCGTCATTGAAAAAGACCACTGAGCCTAAGGTAGCAAAATAGGTGAAAACATAGTCTGTGGTCATATGGTTATATCTCATGGCTATCTTTAAGAATAAGCCTATGCCTTTTAACAAATTCTGGTCCTCAAATTACTTCTCAGTGATATTATTGTGGGGGTTAGGAGAGAGTGTGGGGTGGGCACAAGAATTAGTTGGCAACCTGGCCTAATAAGAGGTGGAAAATGTATAATAAGTGAGGTTGTGAGGACTTTGAATATCACTTTTTCCAAGTCCCTTATTTTACAAATAAGAAAACTGAGAGGTACAGAGAAGAACTTTCTATAGTAAATTATGAAAAGAAACCAAGCCCCTTGAGTCCTGGGCCAAATCTCTTCCCACTGCATCAGAACAAAATGGAAACAATCTTTAGGCCATCAAATGTCCTGAACCCCAGAATAGGCTGTAAGAGGGAGGCTATGTTAATTTAGTCTTTGATTGAGAAGATGTTAAATGGGGCCAATGGCATGGACAAAGGCATCAGAAGCAGTAGGTGTTGTCCAGGGGTGGGGAGCCTTTGGGCTTCAGCCAGTTTGGCCTTAGGTATAAAATACAGTCCTGCCTGGGAGCATTCAGGATCTTGAAGGGACTGTTTCAAGACATCAAGACTTTGGCTGCTTTCTGAGGACTTTCCTTTCCTTGCTAATGCTTGTGAGGACAATAAAAACAAAGGTCTGAGCCTAAATATTGATGGTGGTGCTTTCCTTGTTCATATAGCAAAAGTCTTGGGGAATGAGTGATCTTCACAGTCTTCTGAGGGAATGACATGTCATCATCAGGAATTTCTAAAGGCATTCCTTGTGACAACGGAGAGTAATTCAGTACATGCGATAAATTGCTACTCCTAGATTTTCAGTCTAATTATCAAATCATTATGATTAGCAGGCAGTTCTCTGAAAAGAAAATTACCTGTATATTTTAGTAGAATGAGCTGTCCCCTGGAGGGAATTATTTCAGTCAGAGTCATGGTGTCTAGAAGCCCTTCCATAAGAATGAAAACAAAAAGAAAGAAGAAAATAAGGAGCAAAATGGATGAATGGGTGCTAAGGATACAAGATGGATTTCAACAATATTGTCAAGAGACATTTAGTGCATTGGAAGGGCAGATATGGCACACGTCAACCGCCAAGACCAATGGATGCATGTGCCAGTGCATAGGTGAGAAGTTTCAGTACCCACAGGCAGATTGACTTGGAACGTTCTGCCCTTCAACTGGCATTGACTGCCAACATTTTAATATTGATTATAAAGAGTTAATGTTCTGTAATGCCCAGTAGCCAAAAGTCTATTTGTAGAAATTCTGTGAATCTTTTTGCAAAGAATATTTGTTTTATGCAAACACGTTAGCTCTGCATAAATCTATATTTTATTTTTCTGGCATGGCGTTAGATGGGGATTAGTGGGGAGTGGCAGGAGGGGGGAGCTCCAGTCTCTCAGGCGGAGCACTTCCATGCATTAGTAATGCATGCAGAATCTAGCAACAGTTTACTGAACATTTACTTGACACTACGTGCTGTGAAGAGCACAGAAGGAGTATGGTGTAGATGCCTTTGCCCACAACAGCTATTGTGAGCAATGGCTCATTGCTAGCGTTGCATCCGTTTCACAGAATTTAACTAAGCAGACTGTGAAGTTAAGTGGCTTCCTAAATCAGCATCTGACCTGGGACAGAAAGCCAGAGCCTTGGCTCTTTCGATGGTTTGAGTCTTAAAAACTATCCCCACTGCAGCTTATTGTGATTAACTTCTGTGGAGTCTCACCAGCAAGGAGGATGTTGGCTAGTCTGACGCAAAGCAAAATAAATTAAAGCTTAAAATTTCTTTTAGAAATTTCTTATGTGAACCAGAAATCTGGGCTCCCCTGTAACGATGAGCATTGCCTTCCCATCCTGTGTGAGTCACTTCTGGGCCCGCAGGTGTCTGGCCTCTGCAGCCGCAAGAGTCCTTCCTCAGACGCTCACATCGCCACACTGGCGTTTGTGAGGCCACAGTCAAAGTATGTGGAGGTTTACAAAGGAGACAGGGGACATCTGAGGCCCATAAGCCAGTGCAACCTTGAGGTTTTTAAACTGTGGTAAGACACATCACACAAAATTTTTTCACTTTAATCATAGCAAACAGAGGCATATTTGCTTAGCATTTTTGAGCTGTGGCTATTTTTTTCTAGTTAATATGGGTCTTGCTCTTTGAGCCCATCTGAGAGTCCTGGGGCATTTTAAATCTCCAGGAAAGTTTCTAATAGCTATCTTATCACCCCAGGGACACTGCAGAGAGATAGAGAGGGGCTTTAGAGAGGTCCTTTGATTTCTTTTATTACTTTTTAATGGTGACAAAATACCACCTTTCCCATTTTTAAGTGTACAGTGGCATTAAGTACACTCACATTATTGTACGTGGGGGGTTCAACATGAATCACCCTCAAAGCGCCACTTTGGCATGCAGATTTTCTTGAGCTGAAAACAATCAAAAACCAAAAGACTCAAGAAAAACTTAGACCATCCCCCTAAATGTCAAGAGGATTTATTTATTGTTTTCATTTTCATTTTTATTTATTTAGTTAGTTAGTTAGTTAATGGTTGTCAAATGATCCTTTATTAAGATATTTTCCTTTGTATTTCTTACCTGGCTGAGCATTCCACTGTATCACTATTGATGTCATGAGGGTGGCGGCCATCAACATTGCAGCCCACAGACTGGGCGGTTCCGAAAATCTCTTTAATGGTTCCAGAGAGTTCTCTGGATCAGTGCCACATCTGTTGGGCAATGTTGACGATCTCATCAAAAGTGATATTTCTACTGTGCTTAATGTTTTTCTGCTTCTTTCTGTCTCTTGGCGGTTCCTTGAGGGCTTCGATCATCAGGGCAGAGACAAAAGGTGCCATTTCTATCTGGGCCTGTCTGTTCTGAATGGTCAGTTTCACTGTAATCCTCAAACCCTTTCAATCACCTGTTACCTTGGTGATGTCATCACCAACATTTTTTGGAGACAGAGCCTGCGGGCTGATTTTTGGGGCCAGGGCAGACATGAGTGACACCGACTTCACCACCGGTGCACCTCAGGTATATGACTTTGACCTCATTGGGGTCGAACTTAAGCAGCATGGTGGAGGTAGCTGGTGTTGGATGAACCTGGATTAGGGACAACCAAAGACAGTTGCAGCATGGCCTCCTCTGAGCCAAAAGTCAAAAGCTGTTTTTTTAAGCTTATTTATTAATTTTGAGACAGAGAGAGAGAGAGAGAGAGAGAGCATGAGCAGGGGAGGGGCAGAGAGAGAGAGAATCCCAAGCAGGGCTCTTAACCTCCTGAGCCACCCAGGTACCCCATCTAAGAGAATTTAGAGGACCTGTTCCAGGAAGGGAGCTATCACCATAGATAACTATAGTATAATATGAACGAGAAGAAGCAGATAAGGACAAATTTTCTTTTTACATTTTTAAAAATGTTAATTTATTTTTTGAGAGAGAAAGACAGAGCATGAGTGGGAGAGGGGCAGAGAGAGGGAAACATAGAATCTGAAGCAGGATCCAGGCTCTGAGATGTCAGCACAGAGCCCCCACACGGGGCTCAAAATCACGAACTGTGAGATTATAACCTGAGCTGAAGCTGGTCGCTTAACAGACTGAGCCATCCAAGTGCCCTATACAGGGAAGAATTTTTAGTAAGGTCTATTTGTTAAAATTCCTCTCTGTGTTCCATTGTTTTCTGAATAGCCTAGCAAACACTTGTTTACCAAACATTTACCCTTTTTCATCTTCCTGTGCATTGTTTTCCTTCCCTTAAAAACCCCAGATCCCAAACCCCTTTTCCTTAGTTCAGGATGACTTATACACCTCATTTTTGCCTATCTTTGGAATTTAATGTTTCTGTGGATTCCCCATATGTACGAAATTAAATGTTACTGTCTCATGTCAATTTTTTAATTCATTTTTTAAAATCTTTATTTATTTTTGAGAGAGAGACAGAATGCAAGCAGGGGAGGAACAGAGAGAAAGGGAGACACAGAATCTGAAGCAGACTCCAGGCTCTGAACTGTCAGCACAGAGCCCAATGCAGGGCCTGAACCCACAAACCATGAGATCATGACCTGAGTTGAAGTTGAATGCTTAGCCAACTAAGCCACCTGGGTGCCCCTGTCTTATCTCAATTTAATTCTTAGGCATACTAGAAGAACCTTGAAGGGCAGATAAAGTTTTTCCTCCCCACATGTGCAACCATCACCACCATTCATCTCCAGAACTTCCCAAATTAAAACTCTGTATCCATTAAACACTAACTCTAGAATATTCTGACACTAACTAGCATTCTGCTCCCAATTCCAGTGTGTGGGTATTTCCCTCACATCAAACAATTCTGACATCAAATGATTCCCTTGACCCCTCCTCAGATTTTATTAATTTCCTAGAAGAGCTCGCAGAACTCAGGAAAACATTTACCTACTAGATTACCAGTTTATTATAAAAGAATATAACTCAGGAACAGCCAGATGAAAGAGATGCATATAGCAATGTATGTGGGAAGCATGTGAGCCTTTCATGCCCTCTCCAGGCTCACCACTCTCCCCAAATTGCCACGTGTTCACCAACCCAGAACTTCCCTGAACCCACTCCTTTTTGTGTTTTCATGGAGGCATTACATAAGCACAGGTGATTAAATCAATGGCCATTGGTGATCCATTTAACCTCCAGCCTCACACCCCTCTGGAGGTCAGGGGGATGGAACTAAATGTTCCAACCCTCCAATCACATGGTTGATTCTCCTAACAACACGCCCCATCCTTAGGTGCTTTCTGATAGTCACTTCATTAACATAACAAACGGCACCTTGATTGTTTTCATTGCTTAAGACATTCCAAGGGTTTAGGAGCTCTGTGGCATGAACAGAGAAGATCATGTATATATTTCTTATGTAAAGTATAATATCACAGTGATTTATAGAGAGAATCATTCTTCCCTCAGCCCCTGGCAACCACGGTTCTACTTTCTGTCTCTATGAATTGTATTTGATTACTCTAGGTACTTCATTTAAATGGAATCATATAATATTTGTCCTTTTGTGATTGGCTTATTTCATTTAGCATAATGTCTTCAAGTTTGATCCAGGTTGTTGCATGAGTCAGAATTTCCTCCCTTTTTAAGGCCATACTTCATTGTATGTATATACCACATTTTGTTTAGTCATTTATTCACCAATGGGCATGTGGGTTGCTTCTACTTTTTGACTATGATGAATGATGCTTCTATGACCATGGGTGTACAAAGCCTTGAATTTTTAAAGGAGATTTTTATTCACACTTTGCAAGCTTCAGAAAAATTTAGTTGTCTATCTCAAAGACAGATTTTTATTTTTTAAAATTCAGATCTCTTGAGTGGCTCAGTGGGTTAAGCATCTATCTCTTGATTTTGGTTCAGGTCACAATCTCACAGTTCATGGTTCATGAGTTTGAGCTCCCTCCTATTGGGCTCTGTGCTAACAGCATGAAGCCTGCTTGGGATCTTTCTCTGCCCCTCTACTACTTTATTTCTCTCTCTCAAAATAAATAAATAAACAAAAAAATTCAGAATCTCTTGGTGGGATAAGGCTCAGCAGGGTGGAAAAGGAAGATCAGAGATCCAGGAGAATCAGAGACAACAATCCTCTGGAATCCAAATAAGGACTTTGTTTTCCTCTTTCCACAAGGAAAGGATAGCAATCACTTCGAATGTTAAACAATGAGTGCCAATTTGGAAGAGAACAGAAAAGATGTTTTGAGATGTGCTATTTAAGAATCCACTGCTAATCTTAGCAAGAACGATTTTATTCCGTTAATTATGGAGACAGATGCCGGATTGCAAAGGTTGAAAGAAGTCTGATGAGCATATGGAAACAGTGAGAAGTAGTTAACTTCTCTTTTGAGAAGTTCAAGGTTCACAAGGAGAAGGAGAAAGCCAGACTATGGCCACATAGGAGACTGGTGATGAGAGGAAACTAATGTCAGTTTGAGGTTCTAAACATCATCTTGTTTAATCATCAAAGCAATTCTCTTAGGATGGCTTCTGTTTAATTCATTTTCAGATGAAGAATCTGAGCATCAAGATGTTTAAGCAACTTGTTAAGTTAAGCAAAATTAGAACCCAAGACTGACTCCAGAATTCTGTGTCACATGCCAGGAGGTTGTTTGTTTCAGGATGTATAGTGAAAAGATGATTATAGATCATGGGGAGCAAGTCCTCTGTTGTGTCTATTTCATGCACACCCTTCGACTACCTCTTGTATTTACTCCTCTGGTCTGATATCCTGACTGCAATACTCCTTCAACCTCTGAGAACAGAAACACATCAGCTCTCCCACCTTTTTGCTGTGTCTCCCTCCCACGCCCACCTTTCCTTACCAGTATGCATTGAAGTCAACCTTCCTAACCACTTCCCTGCTGGCACCTTCTCTCCTGCTTCCCTGGTTAGTCTTGCTTGCTTGACAACACCCATTCAGGTGAGTGACTGACATGTATACTTGATATGTACACATGACAGCCAGTCCCATGTGGACCTTTACAAATGAAGAGCAATCACACCACTTCTCTCCTCTATTCAATCTCCTACTCACTGAGGTAACTCTCACACACATCTCTTCCCCATCTTCACTTTTTGCTGAAGAACTTGCTTCTTATTCCACTGAGATTAAATTTAGCAACACAGATAACGTTTGTGACCTTGTTATGAGGACTTTCTATAGAGCGCTGAAATTAAAGTTGAATTCTGATGGCTTTAAGAGAGAACAGGAGAAGAACTGGAGACAATAGGTACAGACAAGTCTTTCCTAGAGGTTTATGACAAAGCCCAAGAAAAGGAACAAAGTTTGGACAGGGAAGAGGGGACAAGGCAATTTATCTAAGTGCTGATGATACAGTAGTACATAAAACCCCTGCTCCCAATCTTTAGAATCCTCTTCACTCTTGGGCTTCTCAAACCCTCCCAAAGGAGACCCAAGAATGAGGACATAAGAATTGGAGGGAAGATCTCCAGAAATCAGGGATTTCCTTCCTAGCTGAAAATGACACTCCGGTTCCATTCATTCCTTCACTAAAGGAAAGCTCCAACAGACTGATTCTGGATTATCCAGGAGGCATCATTCAGTTGTTAGATAAACAGATAAACCACAGTCTGAAACAATCTCTATTCCCCTTCAGCTATGTTTCTGTCTCTCTGGGCTGGATCAAACCCAAAGCCAGGTATGGCTTGAATTTGTTTGGTTTTATTGGGTGGGTAATTAAAATGAAGTTCAGCCATTAGCAATGAATATGCTTTGCCATTCTACTCCCAAGGATGAATCAGGACTCAGAATTGACCATGACATTGAAAGCAATTCCAAACTTATTCTGCTATTCCCCAACTCTTTGGGGAGAGGTATCAGGATGAGGAAAGGCATAATTTGTGTAGTAGATCCTTTGCAATCATTACTCCAGGCATCATGGAGAAGCCATGAGTAAAGGTAGCAGGAAATTGGGAGAGAAGCTGGGAAAATGGACAGAGGCCCTGGTGTCAGGTTAAGGTGATAGGATTTTATTTTAAGGTAAGACAAGAGCATTAAACCATTTTAAGGAGGGAAGTGCCATGATCAGGACTTAGTTTAGAAGTACTCTTTAGATATGCCTTGGAAATGTTAAAGGACAAAGTGAGATGATCAGATTTGCCTTCTAGAAAGAATTATTTGTCTAAAAGGAGTGAAAGGAACCCTAGAGTATCTAAGGAGGGCACCAAAGTAAGTCGTTAAGAAGAGCAACAAGATGAGATATGCATTTTGAAGGAATTACTCCTCTAAAGAAGTTTAAAAAGGTATAAATGGACAAGTAAGTGGGGAGCCAGAGGAAACTTAGAATCAAAGTAAGAGCCAAGGCCTCCACCATGTTCCCCATCCGCTTCATTTGCCAGTGTTGCAAGCAGCCGCTAAAGCTGAATCAGTCCATGGAGACCTCAGGTCTTGAGACCACCCAAGAAACTACAGCTTCCACACTCTCAGCTCAGTGGGAGCCAGGAGAAACCTTGGAAAGAGGCCCTGCCTCCAAAGCAGAGACAGATACTGAGAAGCTGCAGGATAGTACCTCCTGCTCCACCCTCCCTGGAGATGATGGCAAGATATCTGGGGACAGTTCTAACAACTTCATCTTACTTGGAGAGTTTGCCCCTACAAGTATGCTCAGTAACGCCCAGAAGACTGCTGGGGACATTTTTGACATCCTGACTGGTGAAAGAGATGTGGACCACGCCCTGTGTGAGGACTGTACTGACAAACTTTTAGAGGAGCTGGACACCCAACTCATTCTCACAGAAACAGAGAACCAGAACTACAAACATTGGAGGAAGAGAATACATGACGGGGAGCTGGAGACACTGCAGGAGGAGCTGGAGGGCCTGGAGCTGGAGGAAGCAAGGCTGGCTCAGGAGCTGGAGGAGGTGGAGAAGAACCAAAAAAGAGTAGCAGAGGATCTTGAGGCAGCCAGAGCAGAGACTCAAGTGCTGGACCAGCAGGATGAGCAGCACTGGAGGGACTACAGTAACTTACAATGGCAGCAACTGGAACTGCAGGATGAGCTGACCAGCAGGAGGAACCAGCTGATACATGCCCAGATCCAGTGGGACTGGCTGAAGAAGACCAATGTCTTCAGTGCCACCTTTGAGATCAGGGATGATGGCCCTGTGGGCATCATCAATAGCTTCAGATTGGGCTGCCTCCCCACTGTTCCCGTGAGCTGGAATGAGATCAACATGGCCTGGGGACAGACAGCCTTGCTACTTCATGCCCTGTCCAACAAGATTGGGCTGGAGTTTCAGAGGTATCAACTCTTCCCCTGTGGAAACCGGTCCTATCTGAAGTCTTTAACAGATGACGCCATTGAGCTGCCATTGTTCTGCATCACGGGGCAGATTACTTGCTTGGATGTCAAATTTGACCTCGCAATGATGGCTTTTTTGGACTGCATGCAGCAGTTCAAGGAAGAGGCTGAGAAAGGCGAGTGGGGTCTCTGCCTGCCCTGCAAGATTCATGTGGAAAATGGCCTGATGGAAGACTCTGGAAACACTGGTGAGTTCTATTCCATCAGAACCCACTTGAACACGGAGGAGCAGTGGACAAAGGCACTCAAGCTCATGCTTATAAATTTTAAGTGTAGTCTTGCTTGGCTGTCTTTAAAATATTGTCAAAAATAACTTTCTATGAGGGAGAGGGAGATTTTTTTGCTTTAAACTATTTGTGACCATATCACAATTGTAAAATTGGAAGAGATAACATGCTTATAACTTTAAAAAGTTAATGGCAACAGGGGCACCTGGGTGGCTCAGTTGGTTGGGTGGCCACCTACAGCTCAGGTCATGATCTTGCGGTCTGTGGGCTCTGGCTGGCCACTCGGAGCCTGGATTCTGCTTCCAATTCTGTATGTCTTCTCTCTGTCCCTCCCCAGCTTGCACTCTGACTCTCAATAAATTAACATTTAAAAAAAGGGATCAAGAGATGCAGAGGGAAAGCACTGGGGTGGGGCTGGAGGAAGGTGGGGAGGAGGAGAAGGAGAAAGCTGGAATCTTCATAAAGTGTCTGGGTCACTAATGTATGTAGCAGGACTTTATGGGGAGGGTGAATATTCGAAGATTAAGTTTTGGCTGGGATATATAGTGTAAACCCCTCCTTCATCCCTGAGAAACTTTCAATAAACTTCTATACATTCTTCAATGATTTAAAGTGAGAAGTGTGTCCTATTGGGCTATGCCATTATGTTGAGACCAACCTGGTGGGGTTGTGTGGCCAAAGAGGATGGTAACATCTTGGCTGATAAGTCAATCCAATCATCAGTTAAGAGTCATCAGATGAATTCTTACAGAGACCTAAAGATTTAAAAGGAGTCAGAGAACTTCTTTAAAAATGCAAGTTGCAGGGCACCTGGGTGGCTCAGTTGGTTAAGCATCCGACTCTTGGTTTCGGCTCAGGTCATGATCTCAAGGTTTGTGAGTTCGAGCCCTGAATCAGGATCTGTGCTGACAGCTCAGAGCCTGCCTTGGATTCTCTGTCTCTTTCTCTCTGTCCCTCCCTGTGTGTGTCTCTCTCTCAAACATTTAAAAAAAAAATGCATCATTCAACTGTTGTTCCATTGCTCTCAAGACAAAATTCAACCCTGGGTCTCCCTGTGTGTCTCCAGGCTCACCTCACACTTCTTCCAGCACCCTCTTATTTCCAATACATGCTAAGTCCAAACTTCCTCTGCCTTTTGCCTAAGCTGTTGCTTATCTGCAAGATCTTTTAACCAAACAACTCCCTGAGAGCTATGTTAGCTTTGTAGTCCATAGCTAGTGCCTGTAATAGCTACGGCTGCATACATACTATCTATAAATAGAAGTCATTGTGGAAAATGAGAAAAGGAAGATGCTTAAATATTTTTTAAGTTTATTTTTGAGAGAGCACGTGGGAGTGGGGAAGGGGCAGTGAGAGAGAGAATCAGAGGCTGACTCTGTGCTGATAGCAGAGAGCCCAATGTGGGCTCAAACTCAGGAACCGTGAGATCATAACCTGAGCCAAAATCCAACATTTAACTGACTGAGTCATCCAGGTGCCCTGGAAAGTGAATAACTTGTCATACACTAAGACTAGGAGATTGGTTAAATAAATTAAGCTCTAAGCCTATGATGGAATATCATGTAGGTATTAGGATGTTAAGAGGAATATTTAATTAACATAACATTTGATGACAATACTTGTATAAATATATTAACTAAAAAGATTAAGTTATAAAACATAATATGAAAACTCAGAAAAGTAGGAAAAAAAATTTTAAAAAATGTATTCCTTGAATATAAAGGTACTGCCATAAGTTTTGGGTTTTAAAAAACTCTCCATTTGAGATTAGGAAAGAGACAGGATACTGGTTACTGGCTATCAGCATTTCTATTTAACATGTGTTGATGCTAGCCAGTACAATATATAAAAAATTAAAGGGATAGAGACTAAAAGGGAAAAAATAAAATTGTTGGGGTGCCTGGGTGGTTTAATCGGTTAAACGTCCGATTTCGCCTCAGGTCATGATCTTGTGGTTTCCTGAGTTCGAGCCCCATGTCAGACTCTGTGCTGACAGCTTGGAGCCTGGATCCCACTTTGGATTCTGTGTCTCCCTCTCTCTCTGTTCCTCCCCCACTCACACTCTGTCTCGCTGTCTCTCTCTCAAAAATAAAAAATTTTAATAAAAAAATTATTTTCATATGAAATAACTATGACAATATCTAAATAAAACAACAGATAAATCATTAGAATTAATAAGTGAATTGAGAATTCAGTGACTACAAAGTCAATACAAAAATAAAATGTATTTTTATATAAAGGCAACAATTAGAAAAAGAATTTTGAAATAGTTCAAATTGTCAAATACCTAAGAATAACCTGACAAGGTCCTTAGCATAGGAAACATGTTATCAATTGCCTGTAGAGCAAGAGTTGGAAATTTTTTTTCTTTAAAAGGCCAAATAGTAAATATTTTAGGATTTTTGGTCCATGTCATCCCTGTTGCAACTACTCAGTTGTAGCAACTACTCAATTGTGCTATTAAAGAGTAAAACCAGCCACAGAAAATACACAAATGAATGGGCATAGCTGTGTTCTAGCGAAACTATATTCATCAAAACAGAAGGCTGGATTTGGCCCTTGGGCCATGGTTTGCTGCCCCTTCACCTAGATGATAGCTTTCATAGAGTCATGGGTTATGTCCACCTCATTTACTCTGTGTCCCTAACTGCACAATGCCCACCACTAGTCAACGCTCAATGCATAATTGAATGAATAAATTACCGAATTATACTGAGTGATGGGATTATGGGAAATTTTATTTTCTTCTTCATGGTTTATAAACATTCTCTGGTCTATATGTATTTGTCTTAGGATAAAAGAAATTAAGGGATGTGGCTAGACATCAAGTTAACCTGCTGTTACATCATTCTGTCCCATTTTGTGATGATCCATCTCCTTCCCTTCTCCCATCCCCCACTTCCCACCAAATTTCTCATACAGGCAAATATTTTCCAGTGAAATAATTTGAATGGCATAAACTAGTAGACGAAGAGATTTTAGGCACCTGCAATAAAAGGTAAATCAGTTTTTAGGTTTTCCTTTTACGTGTGTGTGGTAAGAACACAATATGAGTTTTCCCCTCTTATTGGATTTTAAGTGTGCATTATAACATTGTTAACTATAGACACAATGTTGTCGTGCTAATCACTAGAACATAATCACCTTGCACGATTGAAACTATACTCATCGAATAGCAACTCCCCATCTCCCTGCCAGTCCCTGGCAACCACCATTCTATTCTGTTTGTATGTGTCTGACTTAGATACCTCATAAAGGTGGAGTCATAACTATGGAATTATGAGGCAGTATTTGTCCTTCTGTGACTGACTTAGATAACTCACATTTATTATTTATTTTATTTGTTTATTTTGAGAGACAGAGACAGTGTGAGTGGGGAAGGCGCAGAGAGAGGGAGAAAGAGAATCCCAAGGAGGCTCCATGCTGCCAGCACAGAGCCTGATGTGGGTCTTGAACTCACAAAACTGTGAGATCATGACCTGAGCCAAAACCAAGAGTCCGACTCTTAACCTACTGAGCCACCCAGGCGCTCCTATTTTTTTTTTTTTTTTTTAGTTTATTTATTTATTTTGAGAGAGAGCGCATGCAAGCACAGGAGGGACAAAGGGAGAGGGAGAGAGGGAGAATCCAAAGCAGGCTCCTTACTGTCAGCACAGAACCTGATGGGCTGGAATTCAGGAACCATGGGCTCATGACCTGAACCGAAATCAAGAGTCAATACTCAACTGATTGAGCCACCCAGGTGTCCTGATAAATCACTTTTAGAAGAGAGACATTCTGGGGTAACTGGGTGGCTTAGTTGGTTAAGCATGTGGCTCTTGATTTCAGCTCAGGTCATGATCTCATGGTTCATGGGATCGAGCCCCACATCAGGCTCCATGCTGACAGTGCAGAGCCTGCTTGGGATTCTCTCTCTCCCTCTCTCTCTGCTCCTCCCCTGCTTATGTCTCTCTCTCTCCAAATAAATGAATAAAACTTAAAAAAAGAAAAGAGACATTCTGGTCTCCTCAAAGTGATATCTGGAATAGCTGCACAGCATCACCTATGAACATGTAAGAAATGCAAACTTTAAGGCCCATCCCAGATCTACTTAATCATAATCTTTATTTTAGTAGAGACAGATGAAGATAGAAAGGCACAGCCATGGAACAGCCAGGAACTCAGTGTGTACAGGGGGTTGGGGGCAGGGGGTGCTGTTGAGAGAAGAAAGATAGGAAAGAGCACTGTCTTGGAGGGCCATCGATGTGATGCCAAGGAGTTTAAATTTCTAGTCAGTGGAGCGCCACCCATCCCCACCCACCTTGGCCATGGTACACAAGCCCCCAGAAGTCACAGATTCACTTTTGGAAGCAGTGTAGATTATAGAGGATTGAACACTGGTCAAGTTTGCATGTGGGGAGTGGGGTATCCTCAAAAACACCAGCCCTATCCATGAAATGGCAGGTGACTGTTAGAAGATTAAGCAAATGACCAGAAGTGAGAAAGAGAAAAGGGGAAGAGGTTTCCAAACAGGCAAGAGAAGAAAGAAAGTGCCTAATGGCACTTAAGAGGTTTTTGCTGGTTTTGATGTGAGGATTCTCAGAGCAGTAAGGCCGAGATCCAGCTGGCAATAGATGGGAGAGTGAAAGGAAAAGAATTAGAGACAATGAATACAGACAATTCTTTGAGACCTTTGACACGAACATAGATGAAGCAGAAGCTTTGAAATGAGGACAAATCTGAGATTTTTTATAGTATAAGAGGACAGTTGTAGGGAAAGAATACAAATACAGCATGTGCATGGCATAAATTGATAATGTGAGACAAGAAAGTAGAAGTCTAACCATGAGGGAGGTTAGGAGGACTGCTCTTGGACAGGAGGAAATATGTCCCTCAGATGAGGTGGGAGGGGGTGAAGATACAGATCATTTGTGGTAGGAGTGTGGGTTGTTAACAGGAAGCAGCTCAGGCAGCTTTGAGGAGGCTGGTGGAGGGATGCACATGGTGGGTGAACAGGGATTGTGAAGGAAACTGTAAACCAAGTTTCAAAGCCTGCAGTAAATGAGGGGGAGTGCGGGCCATGGATGACAGGTAGAAGAAGGTAGGAAGTTTATTATGGAGCAGGGACCATAAAGAGGACTGCACTGAGATTCAAGACCGGAAGGAAGAATCTGAATAAAGACAGTGGAGGGAAGTGAATGGTTATGGTATGTGAGAGGAGAGCTCTCAGAAGTGCTGGTGTTGGACCTGTGGCCAAGGATGACAGACAGGAGACCTGCCTGGCCTGCCTGCCCTCATGTTTATGACCAGTAGAGACTGAGGTTTCCACTGATGTTGGAACTGTCAGTTGCGCTCACACCTTCTTTGCTCCATTGCTGTAATAGGAAGGTGCTAAGAAGGTGGTCTGGGACCTTTGATTTGAGCTCACTAGAGAGTGAGGAGGGTCATTTGGGTCCTGGACATTTAGCACCCACGGTTGATTCCTAGAGCTCTGGGGGTTTGTAGAGAAGAGTCAAAGAGGTCTGATGCCCTAGAGAGAAAAAATAACCCTTAACTAGAGTTTCCTTCAAGCACTTGGGAGGAGATTGGTTGAATCCCAGATGGTTGCCTCCTGTTGGAATCCCAGTGGCTCCCAGTGACCACTAAGTAGTTCTATCCACAGATAGAACTCTCTTATGTAGGAGAAAATGGTCTAGCTTCTAGACAATGTCTTGGAGCAGAGCTTGCTACAGGGAGCTAGACAGGGGTTGAAGTCCATTGACATGGCTAAAAAGCCATGGATAGTCTACAGATATGAACAGCAAAGCGGAAACAAGTCTTGAGGAGAGTTCTTCTCAGTCTGGGTCATCTCAGGAGAGACATTTAAACTCAGAACCACACACTCAAATGTCCTTAGCTAGCACCAAGATGGTAACAATGTCTGACTTGGCACCTGTCCTACCTAAAGGGGTCACAGGTTTTGCAGCTCCAACCAGTTTCAACCTGCAATCCAGGTCCCTGTATCAAATCTTCCAACTTTTCTGGAGAACCTAGATATCTGGATTTAAATAAGAAATCCCGGGGGTACCTGGGTGGCTCAGTCGGTAGAGCATCTGACTTTGGCTCAGGTCATGATCTCACAGCTTGTGAGTTTGAGCCCCATGTCAGGCTCTGTGCTGACAGCTCAGAGCCTGGAGCCTGCTTCAGATTCTGTGTTTCCCTCTCTCTCTCTGCCCCTCCCCTGCTCACACTTTGTCTCTCTCTCTCTCTCTCAAGAAAAATAAAACACTAAAATTTTTTTTATATAAATAAGAAATCCCTTGGTTTCTAAATCACAACACCTAATGAAAATATTGGAAAACATTTTGAGTCAAAACAGTTATGGGACCACATGTGACCCTATGGCCATTAATTTGTAACCTATGGCTTATTTCACATGGTTGGCCTGAGAAGTAACGATATAAAGTTTATGAAAGACTTTTGTCAGTGAAAAAAATCCTATAAGAACAAGTTATTTTTTCTTGACAAGGTTAACTGGAATAAGGAGAAGAGATCTCTGCTTCTTAGAGGTAGAGAACTGGGGCATTAGATCTTTTATATAATGTTTGGGCATCAATCAGCAACTTGCAGCAAGTAAGATACAACACAAATTCCAGATCTTTGAAGATTTCTTGTAAAGAAGAGGTTAGTAGTATCAGGCATCCAGTACAGAGGATCAAGTTTATCATTTTTTTTTTTAATATTTATTTATTTTTGAGAGAGAGACACACACACACACACACACACACATACACAATGTAAGTAGGGGAGGGGCAGAGAGGAAAATACAGAATCTGAAGCAGGCTTCAGGCTCTGAGCTGGCAGCACAGAACCCTGCAGAGGGCTTGAACTCACGGAGTACAAGATCATGACCTGAGCCGAAGTCAGATGCTTAACCAACTGAGCCACCCAGGTGCCCCTATAATTTTAAATAAAATAATTTAAATAATAAGGTATACTGGCAAATAAATTTATCAATATTTGAACTAGAAATATTAGTATGAATTCTTGTGTGTGTTGCGTGTTTCTGGAAGCAATGATAAGCTGGCTGCTGTAAGTGCCCCACGATTCAGATCTTGGTTTCCCATTCTCCACGGAAAGGACACTTCTTAGAGAAAAAGTGCTTTATCATTTCCCGCCTCCCGCCCCGCTTCCGTCTCCCCCCTCCCTCCCCCCCAAACCCGATGTTGAATTTTAGCTATATCAATATCCTCAGATCATGATAAATGAGTGTTTTTCTCTTCCATTCTGGAATCATTCTCCTTCCATGTCTGGTATCACTAAGAATTCATGGATCCTTTTTTTGCAAGAAACTGCAGTTCACCCCCAGATGATAAGGGAACATTCTTTAGAGAAAAATGCCACTTTATAAATGTAGAAGGAACAGTTGAATAGAAAATAACCATTTTGCGATACCTGAGGAAATAATTGAGTCAGGTAAGGATGATCAGAGACCCTGAAGAAGGGCCCTGGGGAGGAGGATATTTGTGGAGTACCAATATTATCCCACAGGCTCACTGATGTATGTTTATAGTTGAGAAGTTTACTGCCACATTTTACTCAGGTTGTGAAACATCATCATTAATCAGGAGATGATCTAATGTTATGAATCTCCTCACAAGATGTATTAACCTCATGGCATCACCTGTAAAATCTTTTACGCAGAAAGTTTAAGTCTTATGAAGCCCTTAGACCTATTTTCCAATTTACAGGAACAAACTAAATGCTATCACAAAGAAGTAACCAAATTAATCCAGAATGTAAGATTTTCTACAAGACAATTGGACTAGGTTTCAAAAAGTTATGGTTTTTTATTTAAAAAAAAAAAGGTTTTTTAAATGTTTGTTTGTTTATTTATTTTTGAGAGAGAGACAGAGTGTGAGCAAGGGAGGGGCAGAGAGGGAGACACAGAATCCGAAGCAGGCTCCAGGTTCTGAGCTGTCAGCACAGAGCCCAATGCGGGGCTTGAACCCATGAACCGTGAGATCATGACCTGAGCAGCAGTCAGACATTCAACTGACTGAACCACCCAGTCAGCACAGAGCCCAATGCGGGGCTTGAACCCATGAACCGTGAGATCATGACCTGAGCAGCAGTCAGACATTCAACCGACTGAACCACCCAGGCGTCCCTGTTGTTGTTGTTTAATGTTTTTATTTTTGAGAAAGAGAGACAGAGAGACAGAGAGAGATACAGAGTTTGAAGAGGGAGGGGCAGAGAGAAAGGGAGACACAGAATCCGAAGCAGGCTCCAGACTCCAAGCTGTCAGCACAGAGCCTGATGCGGGGCTCCAACCCACAAACCATGACATCATGGCCTGAGCCGAAGTCAGACGCCCATCTGACTGAGCTACCCAGGCACCCCATGATTTTTTAAAAAGTAGGAGGGATTTGTTAGGTTAACAGACACAAACAAGCTGTAACAACCCCATATGATGTGAACTCAGAGGAACAACTACTGGGGTGGGCCTGCCACTAACAACTAGGCCCTGGATTTCTCAAACTGAGCATAAACAACTTCACAGAACACCAAAAATCAGGTCACTCTGACCAGGATAGAGCAAGACAAAAGCCAGACCACTCTGTAATCGTAAGGACAGACAAAAACAAGAACATCGTCCAAACCACAAAAATGGCCAAACATCTCCCGTCCCTGCTTTGTTCCACCTGATCCAGAAAAAAATTAAGAAAATCATAGAATTGCCTTTGCTTTTCGACAGCACCCAATCCAGAACAAAACCGCACCCTGACCCCTTACCAAGAATCATCTTCAGCCCTCTGCCGGGCTCTTCCCTGCCCCACCCCTGTTGCAAAGAGCCAGTAAATCCAGCTTTGTTCCAGGTGAATCCGGCAAGCAGGGTGTCAATAACTCAGACTAGATCCTGGTTTAGAAACAATAAAAGACAACTGTAAGACATGTGGGGGACGAATTATGGAAATCTGAATATAGTGTGGTATTATGTGATCTATAGTAAATCATGAATTTTCTTAGGTGTGATAATGGTATCATTATGTTGGAGAATAGAATTTTGTTGTATATGTTTAGGCTTAAGATGTTGTGTCCTCAGTGGACTCTGAAATGATTCAGCAAATTAGGAAAATGTATTCATAAAGTCATTGTGGTAAAATGTTGAAACTTGGTGGTGAATAGTTTTGTGTTTATCATGCAATGTCTTCAACTTATTTTTTCATTGTGCACTTTTCTGAGATAATTGATGTACAACATTGTATGAGTTTAAGGTGGACAACATAATGATTTCATGTATGGGTCTATTGCAAAATGATCACCACAGTAAGTGCAGTTACATCCGTCACCACACAGTTAAACAATTTTTTCTTGGGATGAGAACTTTTAAGGTTTATTCTCTTAGCAACTTTCAAATATACAATACAGTGCCATTAACTGTAGTCACCATGCTGTACATTATATCCCTAAAACTTATTTATCTTATAATTGGAAATTTGTATCATTGACCCCCTTCACTGCCTCCCACCCCCTTCCTCATGAATCTGTTCTCTGTATCTGAGTTTGGGTTTTTTTAGATTCGACATATAAGTGAAATCATAGAGTATTTATCTTTCCCTGTCTCACTTGCTCTGTAACTTTTTAAAAGAAATAGTACAAAAGACACACTTCTAGAATTTTTAAAATTTTGAAACACGCCATAATTAGAAGTTAAAAAAAAATCCCTACTCCCTGGCTCTGCCATTTATAAGCGAAATGAATGGCAACTAGGTGCTCTCTTTAAAAAATTTTTTTAATGTTTTATTTATTTTTGACAGAGAGACAGAGCATGAACAGGGGAGGAGCAGAGAGAGAGGGGGACACAGAATCGGAAGCAGGCTCCAGGCTCCGAGCCGTCAGCCCAGAGCCCGATGCGGGGCTCGAATTCACAAACCTCAAGATCATGACCTAAGGCGAAGTGCGACCCTTAACTGACGGAGCCACCCAGGAGCCCCAAAAATGTTTATTTTGAGACAGAGAGAGAGCAAGTGGGGGAGGGGCAGAGAGAGAGGGAGACACAGAATCCAAAGCAGGCTCCAGGCTCTGAGCTGTCAGCACAGAGCCCGACGCGGGGCTCGAACCAACGGCCCATGAGATCATGAACCCAGCTGAAGTAGGACCCCCAAACGACTGAGCCACCCAGGAGCCCCGAGGTGCTCTCTTTCAACTTCAATTTTCTTTTCTATGAAGCAGAGATAATAGTATTAATCTCATAATTGTGGGGATTCAGTGGTAATATTTAAAGTGCTCAGCAAAGTGCTTGGCATGTTTTATTACTTGTATTATTATTATAATTATGAAGATATTAACAACTTTGTACTTAAAATTTGTGGGTACTTATATGACTTGTATTTCTACATAGGAAGTTTCTGGACAGGGAATTTCTGGGTGAGCAAATATGAATATTTTTTTAAATTTTAAGTTTTTACCAAATATTGTTCCACATGATTACACCCGGAACTATCCTAACACTTGTGGGGCCCAGAACAGAAGTATAAGTGAAGATGTGCGTATAACATGTGTGTAAGTACTTAAATCAAGCTACACACTGCTCAGTAAAATATGTTCTATCCTCCTACCTTGACAAATACATCTTCATTATTAGAAGTCCAGTTTCAAATGTAGAATTCTCAGACTCCTTGAAGTTGTAGGCTGGGATGTTCTGAGCGTGTCCGCAGCCCATGGACCATCTTCTCTTCTCCTCTCACCCCTGGTTTGACTCTACAAGGCAGAGTTTCTTGTGCCTCATGTGAACACAGCTTCAAGCTTCATACCCAAGCTTTATCCATGGCCCTGAAATCAGCCATCTGTTGGGTATGCCTCCCAGCCAGAGAGGCACACACCAGCAGCACCGTCTGCCTTTGAGGCACCAACTCCTGAAAGAAGAGTCCTGTGTAGTTCCTGACATGGACATTGTGCCACTTTCACAGAGAAGTGCAGTGCTCTAGATGTCTGGAGAAAGATCTAGAAGGGGTGCGTGTGGGGGAGTGTGGGCTCTAGGTGAGTCTGTGGTCTTAATGCTATAGTCTTCCTCACAATGGGGAGGTCTGCAGCAGATCAGGGTCTGAATGGGGTCTTCTGAATTACAAAGAGGACTGTGCGGGTTTTGCCAGTTTATATTCCCACTGAAGGTGCCAATTCCATCACAGCATAATTAACACTGGATAATATCAAGCTTTAAAAAAACATTTACTAATCTATTACATGAAAAGAAATCTCAGTATTATTTCAACTTGAATTTCTACAATCATTGTTAAATATTTTGGTGTCTACAGGCCTTTTGGATTTCCTCTCTTGCAACTAAGACTCATTTAATTTTTAATTTTTCTATTAAGTTGCAAGATCTTTTGTTTATTAGAGGAATCAGCAGTTGACCATAGGAGTTACAAGTATTTTTCTCCTCAGTTTTCCCTTTGATTATAATTATAGTGTTGGTTATCTAGAAATTTTTATTTTCATTTTTTATGTGGTCAAGATTGGTAGTCTTTTCCATTATGACCTCTGGGGTTTGTGTCGTGCTGAGAAAAATGGTCTCCATGCCAAGGCTGTCAAATTATACACCCACGATTTGTTTTCTTCTAGTATATTATGGTTTCATTGTTTTTACATTAAAATATTTGATACATCTGGAATTTATTTTAATTAATTAATTAATTTATTTATTTATTTTCAAAAGGCTGAGAAGTGATGGAATTTATTTCAATGTAAGATTTGGTTTAGGGCCCATTGTTCCCTTTTATTCCAAATGGCAAGCTCCATGTCTCAATTGCATTTATTAAACAATCCATCCTTCGGCACAGATAGTCGACTTGTACGTGGTATGATCATATTTTAACTCCTTAACAACACTCTATGGTCCTCAAGGACAAAGACTACCTTTCTTTTCCTGAGGCCTCATGTCAATGGGCAGATCTCAGGTGTTCAACAAATACTTGGGAAAATGGGAGAACTTGCTGCCATCTAGAGAGTGGTTATTGCAAAGATGAAATGAAATAATACTTATGAAGTTCTTAGAATAATAGCACTGCCACATTTTAAGGTACTATTGCTATTCTTTTGTTTGGGTTTTTTAAAAAAATTATATCTAATGTTATATTTAGATATTGGTATTAACAATATATTAAAGAGAAGAATGATTGTTGCCCTTTTAGTCAAGACTTTTATTCCTTGCTGGCTTTAGTGCATGAGTCACTCCTCCCTGCCCCCCCCGCCCCCCCCATTTTCCATCCTCTTAAAATCACACAGTGGCTAATAACTCAAATAGCTCTATACATATTCCCAGTTGACCTCAGGTTTTGTTGTTGCTTTTGTTTTTGTTTTTAATACACATGGCTTACCATCAAGATCGAAATCTTATGGGGGAAGAGGAAGCAAAACACAATAGCAAAGGGGGTTTGCTTGTTTGTTTTGCTTTTGTTATAATAATGAAGAAAAAATCTTTTTCAAAACCTATGTTGATTTCATATTTACAAATATGTAATCCTGGCTGTGTCAGTCCCCCCAGGTCTGTCCCAGCCTGTTATGTCTCTGTGTGCTGGTCCCAAAGCCTGCAATGAGATTCTAAGTGGGTAGTGTCACTTCACTAGAAACTGCTTCCTGTCTGTTTCCCACCAAACTTCCTCAAGGTCAGAGCTTCTCAAGGCACATTGATCAAGTCACAAGAGCCCAGCTCTAGTGTCTGGACAGTGCTGGGCAGTATGACCGCTCTGTTTCTCTTCCACCCATTGGGGAAGTGCCCTGATTTCAGTGGATCTGTGTCCATTGTGTTTCAGCTCTGGTAAAACCAATTCAACAGCATGTTTTGAGCAAAGACCTTGGCCAACCATGGTCCTGATGGCTGAAGTGCCTTGGAAAGAGCCTGGGCTTTATAATCAGACAGATTGAGTTTCAAAAGATGTTCCTGGCACTGTGCGCCTGAGAGAGTTACTTAATCTCTTTTTTTGGGTTTCCTCATCTGTAAAACCTGATCATGTGATTTGGAAAGATCCACATGCAAATAGGCAAGACCAGTTATCTGTAGCAAAGTAATCCGGAAATGAGAAGGTCCAGAGAGAGTCCCTTAGAATAAAGACTGCATAGTGAGGTCACTGGCGAGACTGCCCCTCTGCAGTGTGCTCTTGTCACTGGAACTCTATCTCTTTCTCACCTGTGAGATGGGGACAACATTGCACTTGCATCAAAGGGTTTACCGAGAGGATTAAATGAGGTGACAGGTAAAGCACTTAGAATCACTCTGGCCCCTTGTAAGGAACTAGCTATCCCATCATCATGTCTTCTGAATTTTTGTTTTGTTTTGTTTTTAATTTTTATTTTTACATCTTTAGATAGTGGAATTAACATGTCTAAAAATGTTAAAAGACAAATAGTTAATTAACCTTTTGGTTCAGAGACTCCTTTATGAATGTGAGAGTGTGGAACAAGCAAGTCACAAATGACAAAAGATTAATAATCATCACCATACTGTAGCCGTGAAACTAATACAACATTGTATATTAATTAACTAGAATTAAAATAAAAACTTAAAAAGATTAATAATCAATATACTTTAAAGTTATTTACCTTACTCTTAACTACAGAGAACAAACTGATGGTTGCCAGAGGGAAGGTGGGTGGGGGGATGGGTGAAACAGGTGATGGGGATTAAGGGGTACACTTGTGATGAGCACCTGCTGTTGCATATAAGTGCTGGGTCACTAAATTGTACACCTTGAAACTAGTATCACACTGTGTGTTAACTAACTGGAATTTAAATACAAACTTAAAAGAAAATAAAGTTATTTACCTTACTCAAGCCTAAAGGCATGCAAATTTAAAAGAAAAATAAACATTTTCCTCTTACTGGAAGAGAAATGTAATAGGATATCAAATACATGTGAAATTGGCTGGGGGGAAAGGTTGAGATATTTACTGTCAGGATGGATATGTGGGAAAAAGCTCATACATTTTAAAACAGTATAAATTCATGTAACATTTTAGGAGGATAATTTGGCATCTGTCCAAATTTTGAATAAACATTCTTATACACAAATTATCCCAGTTCTAAGAGCCCTGGGATATTTGTATGAGTGTGCAAATCAGACAGGCATGCATTCAACAGATACTTTGTGAGCATCAGCTCTGGACTACGGTCACTTCTAGGCACAAAGGGAGGGGAAGTTGTTTTCAAGAACTAAGAACCAAGACAGAGAAGAAGCATAGATAACTACTATAATTTCAGGTTTCTTTAAGAAGTGACAAAGAAAGTGACCCTATGAAGAGAAAGCAAGTCAGGGAGAACGGGGTGAGGGATGGGCGACTGATGCCAGGATGGGCTTCCCTGAGGGAACCAAGGGCAGGAAGGCACTGACCAGGGGAAGGTGTTGGGCAAGAGTGTTTGGTTCTTTGGGGAAACAATGTAATTCACCATAAACAGAGGCATAAGTAAATAAAAACAAATGAAGATAAATCAGTTTTATGATACATCATGCAGTTGCTAGGAAGAATATTAAAAACACGTCTGAGATATATACAGTTTGGGAAAAAGAAAGTACTGAACAATATACTGTATGTAGCTTTGAAAATATAAATATACATGAGTGAATATTTTTCTTTCGTATGAAATTCTTTGAAATATTAGAATCGGTTACAATAGATTTAGATTATATTACTAATTTTTAAAAATTGTATATGTATACATAATATTATTCAAGATTCAATGAATTGGGGCAACTGGGTGGCTCAGTTGGTTAAATGTCCGACTTTGGCTCAGGTCATGATCTCATGGTCCATGAGTGAGTCCCACATGAGGTTCTGTGCTGACAGCTTATAGTCTGGAGCCTGTTTTGAATTCTCCCTCTCTCTCTGCCCCTCCCTCCTCTCTCTCTCTCTCTCTCTCAAAAATAAACATTAAAAAATTTTTTTAATTAAAATAAAATTCAATGAATTGTATGAACTCTTTCTCAAGGACATGGGAAATATGGACAAATTTTTCATACCCTTTTTGGTGGTTCCTGTATCAGATTAAGAATTCATGATGCAGGGGCTCAGTCGGTTGAGCATCCGACTCTTGATTTCAGCTCAGGTTATGATCCCAGGGTCGTGGGATCAAGTGTAGAGCCTGCTTAAGATTCTCTCTGTCTCTCGCTCTGTCCCTTTGCTCCCTCCCCAACTTGCATTCTCTCTCTCCCTCTCTCTAAAATAAATAAGTAGGTAAGTAAGTAAATAGAATTCCTGATGAAAAGTTTAGGAAAAGGAGAAAGAAGAATGAGTCATGTGAGATCAGCATTGTTTCTGAGCTGTTTGGAGGGCAAACCACACTGCATGTTGGGGATTTAAACTCTTGGGAAGAATTCTTGAGGCTGTTAGCTCTGGAGCTTAGTAATCACATAATTTGTCTTGTTTTGTCTCCATATTCATCAAGCAACCGTCTGACTATAACTTGGCCTCTTGTGTGAATTAGTTTCTAGGGAGGAAATACACTGACTACATTGGTTAGTTGATGGTGCTTCTTTTAAAAGTTGTTCATGATCATTGGGGTTTCTCATTGATCTTAAGTTTAGTGGACATGAAATTGTCAATGAGAGGTAGCCATCCACTGGGTCACGGACAGGTAGAGGCCAGGACCATGAAGCCTAGGAGGCTTGCTGTGAAGACACAGCAAGAACATGGATGTCTATGAGCCAAGGAGAACACTCTCATCAGAGACCAAGTGCCCGTGTGCCCACAATATCGCCCCAACCGCACCCAGTTGCTCAGGTGGATGTGAAGGTTAAATAAAATACTAGATGCAAAGTGCGTGGCTTGCTTTGTGCCTGGACAGACAAGGTGCCCAGTGGTGTTAATTTTGTCTACCACTCCTTGATTATACATCAAAGATACTTGCTCTCAGAGTTTATAATATTTTCTGAGAGAATTGATTATTTAAAGGAAACTGGAGAAAAATATACTACAGTACAAGGTTAGAAAAATAATATAAAAATTGGCAGAATTCGTAAAGAGCTCAGGAAGTCACAAAGGGCTGATGGAATTATCTGGATATGTCACATTTTAAACTTGGCTTTCCCTCAATTTGATTGCATTTCCTTGGTTAAAAATCTTATAAATTGTGTGGATTTGTTTTCTTTTGCCTATTACAGGAAGGCCTGACCTAATAAAATGGGGTCACTGGCCTGTCTTTAAAAGGTTTATAGCAATTTGGTTGGACTGTGCAATACCTTTCCAGGGCAAGAAGTATAAGAGCCTTCTGTCTCTGTCTCATTTACCAGGACATGGACACTTTGACCTGGAGACTCCTTTATGGTTTTGAAAAGGGAACTTGTTTAGTCTTCCAAACAGACAGCAGTTCACAGAAAAGGGGCAGCAAGATTTTGGTCCTTGCCGCCAGATGGCCCTGGGTTTGTATCCTGACTCATACAATTTCCTGTGTGACCTTGGGCAAGGCATTTAAACTTCTTTGCTTCCATTTCTTTTCATTGGTAAAATGGGGATGATAATAGTACTTTCTTCACAGAATAGTTGTGGGAAGTAAAAAGAAGGTAGAGGTTCTTAGGAAATCACAGGGTCCATTGTAAAACCCCAGGATATATTACTATCGAGAGAGAGAGAGAGAGAGAGAGAGAGAGAGAGGAGTTTGAGAGAAAGAGAGAGAAAGGCTTAGACATGCCCTAACTCAAGAGTTCTCAAACTTTAGAATCATTTGGAATACACGTTAGCAATGCAGATTCTTATGGACAGATTGCTAGGGTGAGAGTGACCTTCCCGTTTCTGCAGTTTTCTCAGACTTTTTGAGCTTAAAATATTTAATAAGCCAAGTTACCATATTTGGGGGTAGCATGTCCTGAACCCCATCGAGCCTATGGTGTGATTAGGTTTAGTTGAAGTCATGAGGGTGGTTTAGTGAAGGTTTAGTGAAGGTTTAGATTAGGTTTAGTGAAGTCATGATGGGATTAGCACTTTTACAAGACACCAGAGGGCCTGCTCTGCCTGCCTCCAGCCCCCCCATATGAGGGCACAGCAAGAACACGGATGTCTATAAGACAAGAAGAAAACTCACACTAGAAACCAGGTTGACTGGTACTCATATCATGGGATTTCCCAGGCTCCAGAACTGTTAGAAATACATTTCTGTTACTTAAGCCCCCCAATCTGTGGTATTTTGTTAAAGTAGTCCGAACAAAGACACCTGTTGTTGCCACCACCCCTGGTCCCTTTAGATTTGTAGGTCTAGTTGGGGCCTGGAATCTGCCGTTTGAACGGCACGATCTGCCTGATACTGATGCAGGTAGTCTCCAGCAGACCTGAAGAAGGGCACAGGATAGTCTCTTCACTCTCTGAGAACTTGGTGTCCTTCCTGCTTTATATCTGTCCTGTCCCTTTCTATCATATGCCCTCCTGCCTCCTGACAACTGCTGTTTCATAGTCTCTCGGGAGTTTTTCTTTCTTTCTTTCTTTCTTTCTTTCTTTCTTTCTTTCTTTCTTTTTTTCTTTCTTCTTTCTTTCTTTCTTTTTGTTTGTTTTTTTCATTTTTATTATTATTTTTTTCTTTTTTTTTCAATATCTGAAGTTTATTTCAAATTGGTTTCCATACAACACCCAGTGCTCATCCCAAAAGTTTCTTCTTTCTTTCAAGTTTATTTATTTTGAGAGAGAGAGAGCAAGCACACACAAGCAGAGAGGGGGCAGAGAGAGGGAGGGAGAGAGAATCCCAAGCAGGCTCTGCACTGTCAGCATGGAGCCTGATGTGGGGCTCAAACTCACAAACCCGTGAGATCGTGACCTGAGCCGAAACCAAAAGTCGGATGTTTAATCAACTAAGCCACCCAGGTGCCCCTTGGGGGCTTCTTAAATAAAACCACCACCAATTCCTCTAAAAGTTCAAGGAAAAAGTTATTTTCAGATCTTAATATTTGTAACTCTTCAGAAAGGCAAAAGATGTGATCACTATAAAGGTTTAAAATACATTACGGAAAATTAAGAGGAAAATAATATGGTTGAGATAAACAGGATAGAATTATTACCGAGGCCTTAGTAACATTTTATTTTATTTTATTTTTTTTTAATGTTTATTTATTTTTGAGACAGAGAGAGACAGAGCATGAACAGGGGAGGGGCAGAGAGAGAGGGAGACACAGAATCTGAAACAGGCTTCAGGCTCTGAGCTGTCAGCACAGAGCCTGACGCGGGGCTTGAACTCACGGACCGTGAGATCATGACCTGAGCCGAAGTCGGACGCTTAACCGACCGAGCCACCCAGGCGCCCCCGTAACATTTTAAAATGGAATTAAAAACATATAGACACTCAGCCAAGCGATATTGGCTCCATTCTGTAAAATGGAATGAAACTCTGGTCACAGCTTGCTATTTTTGGCTTGCATTTCCACCACCAACTTATACCAACTTTTTTCTCCTTGGTAGATGCCTTTCTAGCTTACCTTTTCAGTTTGCAAAGATCGGCTTTTCTCACTGCCACCTCACATTTCCTCTTATTTGTCCATTAATTCAAAGAATATGAGAAGGCAAAGGTGAACAACCCATAAATGGTGTGTGTCTTCAAGAATCTTCCATTTTGGGAAGCAAAATAATATAAAAACAGGGAGGGGGACAAAACATAAGAGACTCTTAAATATGGAGAACAGAGGGTTGCTGGAGGGATTGTGGGAGAGGGGATGGGCTAAATGGGTAAGGGGCATTAAGGAATCTACTCCTGAAATCATTGTTGCACTATATGCTAACTTGGATGTAAATTTAAAAAATAAATTCAATGGGGGGAGAAAAGAATATTCCCTTTCATTGGGAAGATATATGAAGACCAAGACAATCTAAAATTGTTGGGGCGCCTGGGTGGCTCAGTCGGTTGGGCGTCCGACTTCGGCTCAGGTCATGATCTCGCGGTCCTTGAGTTCGAGCCCCGCATCGGGCTCTGTGCCTGTTTCAGATTCTGTGTCTCCCTCTCTCTCTGACCTTCCCCCATTCATGCTCTTGTCTCTCTCTGTCTCAAAAAAATGAATAAACGTTAAAAAAAAAATTTTAAATTGTGATGAGGTCAGAGGTGTCTGGGTGGCTCAGTTGGCCGAACGACCGTCTTTGGCTCAGGTCATGATCTCACAGTTCGTTCAAGCCCCACATTAGGATAGCTGCTGTGCCAGCTGCTGTCTGTGCAGAGCCTGCTTCAGATTCTCTGTCCCTTCCCCCTCTCTGCCCTTCCCCTGCTCACATGTTCGCACTCTGTCTCTCAAAAATAAATAAACATTAAAATTGTGACGAGGTCAATAAAGAAAACAAATATAACAAAGAAACATGGGTTGGAGCGGGATGAGGAGAATAGAATCTATTTTGTAGCCTTGTATTATGGATATTTCCAATGCAATACAAAGATGTGATGAATATCCATCATATAGTGTCAATAGTCTTCTAGACACGGCTAATCTCGTTTTATCTGTGCCTCACTCATTTACTCCACTTCCAACTACTTGGAAGCAAACCTGAGACATTATATCACTTCATTCATAAATATTCTTGTATATTTCTTCTAAACCATAGCCATGAAACCATTACCACACCTGAAGAAAAATGAACTCTTCTCTTTCTGTCTACTCAGTGATGAACTACTACTCCTGCTCTTACTCCTACTTTGGAGAAATTGGTCCAAAAAGGCTTCTTTAAGATTAGATTGGAGACCCAGCGCAATGTTGCCTAAATTATCTATGGTCAAGAACCAGTTTTTCTGCTTTTTGTTTTTTTGGTTTCATTTCTGATTGGATGAGCACTCTTGTGAACTGCAATGAAAATAAGTTGCCTCCTAAGCAAAATTTGAAAAGATTACATAGAACAGGTGCCGGGAGATTGGCCGTCTGCCAAATCAGGCCCACACCCTGTTTGTCTATGGCTCATAAGCTAAGACTGTTTCTTCACATCTTTAAATAGTTGGGAAAAGTAAAAAGAATATTTCATGACATGTAAAAAGTATGTGAAATGCAGATTTCAGTGCCCACAAGAAAGGTGTGTGGAAGACAGCCCCTGTCAATCATTTATGTACATTTTCATATGCTTTTGGGTACACTTTCATACGGCTTTATGCTGCAGTGGAAGAGTTGAGTAGTTATGAAGGAGTTGCTCTGAGGTGGGCAGCAGAGGAAGGAGCCTTGCAGGAGGAGCATCCCAGACAATGATTAGTGCAAACTCAGCCACAGGAAAGAGCATGGCCTGGCCTAGGTTGATGAGTTGATGGTCATGGGCAACATTCCCATATGGTATCTTTTGGTCCACACAGGGTTTTAAAACAAATTAGAATTCTGTACCAGAGGTTTTGCATGGAGTGATTTATTTTCTTTCTTTCTTTTTTAAATGTTTATTTATTTATTTTGAAAGAGAGAGAGAGAGAGAGAGAGAGAGAGAGAGAGAGAGCGCGCAGGGGACAAGCAGAGAAAAAGGGAGAGAGAGAATCCCAAGCAGGCTCTGTGCTGACGGCATGGGGCTTGATCTCACAAACCATGAGATCATGACCTGAACTGAAATAAAGGGTCAGATGCTCAACCAACTGAGCCACCCAGGTACCCCTAGAGTGATTTCTTTTAAAACCTGGATTTCTGAGTTCTTTTGAGAAAATCTGAAAATGTGGCAATCATGGACCCACATAGGGATTTAATAACTCTAGGGCAGAGAAGCATCTTCTTGCTGGAAGGGGATGTGTGGGTTCAGTTCAGGCATCTGAGCCTGTGACCCCTATTTCACTAGGTCAGGGGTCTGAGGCAAAATGAACAAGGGGAAGGTGGGTGGGAACTGTTTGGAAAGGCAGGTGGGGACCAGACCTGTCAGGACTGATGGGTGCTGGAAAAGAGATTAGATGTGAAGAATTCCAAGTAAGGGTGTGAGTTTGGATATTAAGGGCAATCTTAAGATATATTGTTAACAGACTGAGGTAAGAGTGACAGGACAATGGCTGGGAAGCTGTGGCTGAAGTCAGGGGAGAGCTGGCAGACTGGACTGGGAATTGGGCAGAGGAACTGGGGAATTCAATACATATTTTGTAGGAAAAATGAGTAGGACTTGTTTGCACATTTGAGGTGGGGTTGGGAAAAGAGAGAAAGCCAAGGTGGAGGATGACATCCAGGTTTCTGACTGGATCCACTAGAGGGGCAGTGTGGCTATTTATGACAGGGGAAGACTTGCAGAGGAAGGAGACAGGGAGATAGTGTTCAGGAAGAACGCCCAGAGCGCCATCTTGGACCCTGTGTGAACTGTCTGTGAAATTCAGAAATGAAGCTGCAGGTGGCAGTTGGCAAGAAAAACATGACGACGGCATACGGGCCGTCTTAGAGAAATAAACCCAGTCCCTCTGAAGATCACCACCCTCTGCTCCACACTGTCCCACCTTCACTCTCATCCCCAACATCCAGGCAGCAAGTGCAGGAATCAGTCATTGAAGATCTTTCTATGAGGCAGTCTCTTATGAAGTACAAAAGTTGTAAAAATCCCTACCCTTATAAAGATCACGGTCTGAGGGGAAAATAGTTTTACTCTGAGCTTTGCAGCTCAGCTAACTGCATCACACTTCGTGGAAGCTGTGGTCTGGGAGGGTGGGAACTTGTGTTGGGGGGGTGAAGAGGTGGGTGTGTAGGGAGGTGGAGGATGTGGGGGGAGGTCAGCTCAATGCCAGTGATGGAATCCAACGAAGATGAACGAGATAAGGGGGCCAAGCCTGGGAGGGGAGTCCACCAATGACAGGGAGAATGGTGATGGAAGGACGGCCCTAGCACAGTCCTTGAATGGATGAACCTTGTAACTCCAGGCACATCAATCTCCTTCTCTGGTTTTAGTCTCTTCTCATCGGTGCAGGGCTTTAGACTAAACAGATGGTAGGGAAATGGTTGCTTTGTGATCCATCATGGGCATTGCCTCACTATTTCCTAATTTTATGAAGTACTAAATGATGCAAATCATTTCTGCTGTATATTGAAATGAACTGAGTTTATTCTTCAGTGGGAGAACAGGGTGGAATTATGCTAAGTGTGGATCCTACATGTGTCCAACATTACCATAAATATCTTGATGAAGGAGAAGTTTGCAAAACCTTCCGACTAGACCGTTTGAAACCTTCTTCCAGCTGTAATCCGTGGTTTTGAAGTGCTTTGTATGGAAAGCTAGAAGAGACTCGGTATCTTTCAGAATCACAGCAAATTACTTCTGAATTAAGCCAGGATATAAATAAGAAAGTAACACATGAGATTACAATATTTTAAATTCCCATCGTTATTTTTTAAGTTTTGGAATTCCTGCGTGAGAAAGAGAAAAGCCTATCCTCTCACACCAGGGAGCTGACCTGGTGCTCAGTCGCACAGTGTCCTCCTGAGGAACATAACCAATTTCATAGAGCATTGACCCCAGACAAGGCCGTTCTGAGACTTAGTCCAGGACAGATCAAGAGAAACACAAGACCTCTCCATGATCATGTGTGAACACAGACAAAAATATGAGCATTGCCCATGCCACAAAAATGACCAAAGAACCCCCTCCAGGCTGATATGAGTGACTGCTGCTTCTTTACCAACTACAGCTTTAGTCTTGTTGCCTTCTTCTTCCCATAGAGACTGTGTTGATTAAGGTACTTAATTACAGAATTTCCCCCGCTTCCTGACAGCATCCACTCGAGAGCAATGCCTTCTTCCTTAAACCCGCCCCAAATCGCCTAACACAAGCCAAAACCACCAACACCTTTCTGTCATCTCTTAGTGAGACACCCTGTGGATGCCCATGGTATACATTCTCCATCACCGTAATGGGGAATGAACCCAACTTGTTTAATGGTAGGTATGTTTCTGGTGGCTTTGGCTGGAAAGCATGAACACATTCCAAGCTAAACTATTCCGAAGAAACTGAACCAAAATGACCAAGTGTAAATGTTTGTTGTCTCTCACCAAGAAGCCCGGGGCCTTCTCAAAGCAGGATATAGTTGACATTTTCTGGATTTGTAGAGCATGTTACTCAGCGCCTTAGGGTTTAGAAATACCCAAGCAGTAGTTGGCCATACACATCAAAAGGCCTAAGAGATTTTAACAACCATAAATAGGTGAATGTGAATTGTCTGAAACCACCTCAGTTAGTTGGGGGGTGAGGGTAGGGTTGGATAAGGCAGCAGCATATGGCCTGCAGGAGAGTGGACCACACAGCTCTGGGGGCCTCCACTTCCACTGACTGCAGTGAGAACAGAAGCCCCCAGCATTGTGTGGCCCGTCAGTCCTGGGTGAGATACCGTGTTAGGTGAAAGGTAGCTAGGGATGTGAAAAGAGTTTCATTTGCCTTGAATATTAACCGAAGGGCACCTGAATTGTCAATCAGCTGAGAATGCCTCACTGCTGACATGAGGAATGCACAAAAAATCCTCATAAAGGAAAACACAACCTCCGAAGCTCTCACGCTGCCATGACAACAGGAGCTCACAAATGATGCAATTGTACAGGCAGCTGAGGGTGTGCATGTGACCGTCGTCAGCAGGGGGGACACAGGAGATGAGGGCAAGGTCCCACCATGAGGGAAATGGAAACCAGGGAAGGGAAAATGTAAGCTAATCCTGGTAACAAAAATAAAATCAGTCACAGCTGTTAGCTGTAAGAGAGGGAAAGGGGAATAAGTATATTTTACTTTTGCACGGTGTCTTTCATCAGAGGTTATTAAAACACACTTCACTATCATTAACTCATTCCTTGGGCACCACGCTGAGTGTGCAGTCACCCATTTTATGGGCAACACGGTTAGCTCAGTGAATCATGTTTTGGGACAAAAATGAATAAAACATTCCACAGCAAATGGCTGTGGCACTAAATACTGCAAACTTGTTTAAACTCCCAAATTCTCCTTTACCAAAATGTATTTAACTTTACTTAATAAAGTTTAACATTAAAAAAATAATGTCTCTCAAAATGGGTAAAATGAAATCAATTGGCTAATCTTGTTAAAGGTTATTGTGTAATTTTTGTAATTTAGATATATATTTGAAATCTATCAAAATACAAAGTTACAACAAAATAATTAGAGCCTCTGTGCCTGGTGCTTTATGAGGGCAGGGCTTTCTGACTGTTGTGTCCATTGCTACGCCCAGTGCCAAGTCCAGAGCTCAATCAATGCTCACTGAGTGGATAGTAGGCGTTCAGTGAACCGTAACAACTGTTAGTAAATGTAGCTTGCCAATGCCTTCTCACCAACCAAGCAGTTCCCACAAGTTCTGTACTGTGGGACATTTTCTGATGATTTCCTTGGCCACTGATATTCTTTTATTTATTCTACACATATTTCCCATGTCTTCGGGGTGCTAGGAACTGTGTCAGATGTTGGATATTCAGAGTTGATGAATATCGAGCATGTGCACTGGTTAAATTTAATCTGGTGAGGGAGACAGACATGAAACACACAACTCACAAATGGGAATTGACCCCCAGTGGTGACAAAGACTAGAAAGAGAAGGTACAGGATGCCCAGAGTGGCTGGGGCAGGGAAAGAGGAGAGACTAGGAAGAATGAGACACATGTAATGAGCAAAGAAGGGAATGATATACCACCAGCCTGGAAAAGTGGATGGAGACAGATGTGGGGGAAGGGGGAATGAATTTTCCTCCACTATTCTTTTTATTTATTTTTTTATTTAAAAAAAATTTTTTTTTAACGTTTATTTAGTTTTGAGACAGAGAGAGACAGAGCATGAACAGGGGAGGGGCAGAGAGAGAGGGAGACACAGAATCGGAAGCAGGCTCCAGGCTCTGAGCCGTCAGCCCGACGCGGGGCTCGAACTCACAGACCGGGAGATCGTGACCTGAGCTGAAGTCGGACGCTTAACCGACTGAGCCACCCAGGCGCCCCTTTCTGCCACTATTCTGAGTTCTTGACTGAAATCCCTGTAATAAAAGACAGATTCATAAGAAAAGAACAAGAAGTTTAGTAACATCGTAGGGGCTGAGAATATGTCATCCCAAATATGCCATCCTAGACTTGCATCTTTTAGAGATCCTTCAAGCTATTGTCAGAATTAGAAGTCCTTTCCACTGAGTCTTACTGCCAGGCCTTTTGAAGGGAGAAGGTGCAATTTCTAAAATCTAACAGAAAATAAAGCCTCCATCCTGGCATATTAATTTGAAGGTACTTGAGAATCAGCCAATGCAAAAAAAAAAAAAAGATACTCTGACCCTGCCTTGTCCCCCTGGTAGCAGGAGACAAATCTCCCATGGGAAACATAGTCTCCCTGCTCCAGGAGAGTAGAAGGCATACTTATCACCAGGGATGAGGAATTCAGAGCCAAGGCCATATAAAAAAACATGTTAATATTTCACCAATGTTTCTACTCCAAGCCCAAACCGTTTTGCCTTGCCAAGCCCTCACAAATTGTTTCTTTTTCTAAAAGATTTGAAGGCTTCCTACCCTGGTCACTTCTTTGAGTCCCCTATTTTTATGGGGCTCCTGTATGTATGTACTAAAATTAAATTTGTTTTTCTCCTGTTAATCTGTCTTATGTCAATTTAATTACTAGACCAGTAGAAGATCCTAGAAGGGAAGAAGGAAAACTTTTGCCCCTCCAACATATGTCATGTACACATGGGAGCTACCTACGGAAAAATGAGTAATTCCCTGAGATAGCTTAGAATTCAGACTAAACGCAGTCTTAATAGAGAAAGGGGAGAAGGGTGTAGGTTTCTTCGGGGAGAGCGAATGATTTTTAGGGATGGTGACTGCTCCCTCAGAAGGATTGATGCCAGGTCTGATAGTCTGTGACTAAGCTTTTCTGGGTGTGGTGAGAACTTCTAGCGTCCTCTGCTGTGATTAGAGGACTCAATCCTCCCAGGATGATGAAACTCCCAGGAAGTTGATCCCTTTTGGAGCATCTGTCCTTAGGCAGATGAGGGGAGTTCAGAGAAAGCCTTTCCATGCATTTGCTGTTTTTCAAGTGCCTGCGGCTCAAAACCATCCATATGCCTAAGTGGCTATTCTGCAGCAGCATATTCTGCTACCCACCACGGGCCATGCCAGGCATTGTAGCCAAAGCCAGGGGCTGAGCTTTTATGTCAGAGCAATGGGAACCCCGGAGGATGTCAGATGGAGAACGAGCCTGACTGGACTCGCACCTTTTAAAGATCCTTCAAGCTATTGTCAGAATTAGAAGTCCTTTCCACGGAGTCTTACTGCCAGGCCTTTTGAAGGGAGAAGGTGCAATTTCTAAAATCTAACAGAAAATAAAGCCTCCAATGGTAACAGCTCCATGAGGCAGTCAAGTGCACGGACGCTCAGCAAGCCAACTTCCTGAGAGTAGTAGCTAATGCTTAGTTAGTGTTTAATCTTTGTCCAGCATTATTTCAAGCTCATTATACGCATTAGCTCATTAAATCTCCATTAAGATTGTGAGGTAGCTGCTGTTTTTATCTGCATTTTTACAGATGAGTTCTCTGAGGCTCAGAGAATTTTAAGTAACTTTAGTAAAGTCACAGAGCAAGTAGGGGAAAGTATCCTTATTCCAGCAGGCTGGATGGTGGTTAAGGGGATCTGGATGTGCCAGCCTAAATATGCCACTCTGGTATAAGGATTACATGGAGCTGAAGGCAACTGAGAATCAAGAGATGCAGGAATAATTCTGTGCCCTCCCCCTTATCTGCCTAAAAGCAGGGCATAGCTTTCCCTTTGTAAAGTTGTCCTCTGTACCAGGAGGAGAAGAACAACTCTTACCACTAGAGATGAGAGGATTGTCATGAATAAACCTTACTGAAATAACCCCTGGCTTCCACTAGTTTCCCCCTATATTTCCTAGTCACTTTGCTAATTTATCATTCCCAGAGGCCCAAACCCTTTTCTTTGGTAGATAAAACCTCGAATCTAACCACATCTTCTATTATGTGAACTCTCCTGCACATAGATATGAATGATCCATCTTTCATTAGCTTAATTTGCAGGCCCTCGGGAACTGAACAAAAAAGAGTAGACGAAAAGTTTTTCTCCCCTTGCAGTAGTAATGGGAATCTAGATCACAGAGGGATGGGACAGGTCACACAACCCTGTGGCTGCCCTGAGATTCAGACACTCAGCTCCCTGGATCCCAAACCACTGTGAAAGCACTTTGGTGACAGAAAACAGCCACAAAGTAAAACATACATCAAACACAACTGAAAAACAATAACTCCCAAAACCCCTTGGATTTTTGTTTCACAGCCCTGGTTTCTCCTGTCACTGGTGGAGAACATTTCCACAAACATCAAAGGGAGTTCAGCCCCAGCCCTACACCCTACAAAACCCCTTCCTTCCTGTTGGGGCTGGGGCTCCTGGAAGTCAACACCCAAGACTCAAGCCCACACTACATTTAGGGGATCCCTTCTCTGGCCCTTCTGGGGCCTCAGGCTGTCCCAGAATTGGCATTTTACTGTGTTCTTTGCCTGCTGCCTGGCCTGGATGTGAATTCCTTTTGTCTTGCTTCCCTCTTGCCCCAAGGCATCTCTGATGGATGGTTGACCAATGTTCTGGACCACAGTCACTGCTGGTTCAGGATGCAGGTGATACCTATAAGTTATTACACAACGGTGACTGACTGTCAGCAGGGCTGAAACTCTCAGGTTCTTGAATAAATGAGACAGTGGCCATTCTAGAGTTCTGGGCCAGGGGTTTCAAAGTGTGTGGTTTCCAGACACTGTTGCCAGCAACAGATCACCTGGGAACCTGTTAGAAAATTTCAGGCTCCTCTCTAGATCTTCTGAATCAGAAACATAGGTGAGGCCTTCCAGTCTTGTTTAAAAAGTCCTTCAAGGGAGGTTGATTAATGCTGTGGCACAGCCACGAACCCAGGTCAGGCTCAGCAAACTGTGGCCCGTGGGCTCAATCCAGCCCACCACCTGTTTTTGTAGAACTTGCCAGCTAAAACTGGCTTTTACATTTTCAAACACTTGGGGGGTAAAATCCAAGGAAGAATGACATTTTCAAGACATGTGAAAATTATTTTATTTTTGAAAAATTATTTTACATTCACATTTTAGTGTCCATAAATAAAGTTTTATTGGAACACAGCCACACCCATTCATTGACATTCACATATTGCCTCTGGCTGCTTTTGAGCTATGACGGCACAACTGTGGCAGAGACCACAAAGCCGAACATATTTACTATGTGGCCCTTTGGAGAAAAGTTTGTTGACCCTGCTCTAGGCTAAACTGTTTTGAAATCAGCAATGTTTGGCGAAGTGTGACAGCTGTCAGCTGCACCCCACACAGGCTAGTTACAGAGGGGAAGTGGTGATCCCAGACTTTGCCGCGTAGAATCCATTTCTGTGCCACGCAGTTCAATGAGTTTGTCTCTAAAAGATGCTAAAAATGGCACTGGGATTTAGAAAAGTTCCCAAAGGCCCAACCAGTCCCAGATCCAAATAAATAGATCTGATTTTCACACCCCAAAATTCTGCTTCCACTGTTGGAAATTTTGCCAGGTATGCCCAGCTGGTGTTTATCTATGCCTCTGTAGGGCAAATCTAGGCAAGGAGTTTGATGGTCTTGGGCTAATTCAAAGTGTCCTTGGAAGAAGACTAATGAGGATAGGAATCCTGAGGTCAGAAGTCTGAAGGTTAAGCTTACCTTGAGCTAGGACTCGACCACACTCAGCTGACAGAGCAAGCCACGTGCAGAAGCTGCATTCACTGGCCTCACCTGAGGGGGGTCTGAGGAAGGTCTACAAAACGTCAGTCAAATCTGTCTGTAGCTTCTGCTATAAGAAGCAGAGTCCTGGGGCGCCTGGGTGGCTTGCCAGTCAAGCATCCCACTTCAGCTCAAGTCATGATCTTGTGGTTTGTGAGTTCAAGCCCTGCAACTGGGCTGTCTGTTGTCAGCACAGAGCCTCCTTCGGATCTTCTGTCTCCCTCTCTGTCTGTCCCTCCCCCACTCACGATCTCTCTCCAAAATAAACATTAAAAAACAAAAAAAAAAGCAGAGTCTCGAGAAATGAGTCTAGATAGGTGATTAGATCTTTGAGGAGCTTGTATAACACTTCGTGGAAGCTGGGGTTTGTCCAGCATATGTAACTAAGGATCATGGTGTGTTTTAAAAATGGGGGAGTCACATCTCCTTAAAGCCAGGTTGTATCAGGTTCTAGGGATATAAAATAATGCTCTTGCCCATAAAGAAAGCATGGTCTAGTGGGAGAAACATAGGTAAAGAAAAATTTTTAACACATTAAATTTTGGACTAATGTTAGGCTTTTGGAAATTTGTGAATCCAAAACAAGACACCTTAAGTATGGGCATGCAGCTTCCCAAATACCCCCAACCTCCCACAGAGGCGTGGACTCAGGAGGACTGGGTGGGTCTGCCATCCAGGATGGCTGAGGTTGGGGTGGGGGCATCCTCATGGAGGGGGGCACCGGTGCAGGCAGTGAAAGAATTCACCTAAGGCAGAGCAAAAGAGATAGAAGTTTATTGAATACACCTCAAGGGTGCAGCAGGCAGGACAGCAAAGCAGAGACGATCTGCAAGGAGGGAGTGGTGAGGGGCTATAGTTACAGGGTGGAGTGAGGCTGTATGGGAACATATGGAATTTTCCCTTGTTTGGTAATCTTAGGAACCGTGTATCATGAGCACGCTGTGAAAACGCACACACAAGTTGTCTTTCCACACAGCTTCATTCAGTCTTCAAGCAAAGTGCACCACGATTATGAAGCAGGTTCAGGATTCCAAACTCAGTGACATTTCACCATGTGATTAAACGTGGCTTCTTACACGGCACATGGGACGGAACATACAAGCCACACAGCCAACAGGATATGGGAAGGTGTAGGGAGCTAGTGAACCAAATGGGAAGTCCGTGGGTGGGAGCACAGTTGTCAGGAGGTCGGGTCCAGGTCAGCCCCCAGCACTCACTGCTTATTATGTTCAAGCAGGGAAGGATCTCGGTTCCTGTTCACAGATCAGTCAGGCAGAGCCCTCAGCAGCAGCTGCTTTTTTTAAGTGGTCAGACGTAGAGGGGTCACGTCTGACGAGTCTGACAGTTTGCTGCAAAAACCCTCCCCTTTTTAAAGGGGTTTAACTCATCTTGGGCCCCTGCAGACTTCCCCTGCTTCTGGGGTGTGAGCTGATGCTGGTCCCTCCGTATCTTGTAGCTGCAGTACCTTTAAGTGCTTGCGTCATTGCTTGACACGGGCTTTTCTGTTGACATGAGAGACTCCATTTTGCTCTCTACATGGTGCCTGGTTGTAACTGGTCAGTGAGGGCCTTTGGCTATTTTGAGGTGGGTCGCTTAGGAAGTCTGTTTGCAACAGCTGGGTGGTCGCTGGGGGCCCTTGTGCCCTGCTCATTTTTCCACTGCTCAAGCCTGTTGCCTAAAAGTGGCCTCTACACGAGGCAGGGAGTCCCGACCACCACAGGGGCAACTCAGAGGGTCAGCTGGTAACAAGGTAGTGGGCAGGAGGGGCTGTGTCTGTTTGGGGAAGGTCAAGGTGTTCAGTGTGCCTGGGATTGAAGACTCCCGCAGGTGACGAGCGGGTCGCTGCTTGTAATGAAAACCAGGCTCCCATCTGGCTAGGCAGAGTTCAACCCCCAGCTTTTTTCTTACCTGCCAGGTGGTCTTTCTTTATCCTGCTGCCTCTCAGTGTCCTCAAGGCTAAAATGAGTTGTGCTTACTTTGTAAGAATTTTGAGAGGCTTAAACGAAACCTTTCACAGAAAACAGGTTAGCACAATTGCTCATTGCTGTCAGTAAATGTTCCCTATTTGTTTGTTAACAAAAATTTAGCTGAGTAAATTTGAAGATCTAATTGGCTTTACATGATTCATGAATTAGGCAAAAACCCATCAAGAAAATAGAGGGGGAGCTCTGAGGAGTGGTACAAAAGGAAAGGTTTTTATAGGAAGGAAGGTGGGGCAAGGAAGTTATTAGCAAAAGAAAAGGATTATTTCAGGCAAGGTCACTTTCCCTCAGGGGGAAGAACAGGAGTTCTTATGCAGACTTCACTATTGTTGACTGGGGAGGCTGAAACTACAATTAGGTTAGGTACTTAGTCCCTTACCAAAAGTGACTCCATTTCAAACCTGTTCCTTTTTAACATTAAGACTTAAGGGGCCCCTGGGTAGTTCAGTCGTTAAGCATCCAACTTTGGCTCAGGTCATGATCTCGAGGTTCATGAGTTCGAGCCCCGCGTTGGGCTCTGTGCTGACAGCTCGGACAGCTCGGACAGCTCGGACAGGAGCCTGGAGCCTGCTTCGGATTCTGTGTCTCCCTCCCTCTGCCCCTCCCTTGTTCACTCTCTGTCTCTTCCTCAAAATAAATAAGTATTAAAAAAGATTTTACATTATTGGGGTAGGTGGGTGGCTCAGTCGGTTAAGTGTCCAACTCTTGATTTCAGCTCAGGTCATGATCTCAGGGTTCCCCGTGTCCGTCTCTGTGTTGACAGCTCTCTCTCTCTCTCTCTCTCACTTTTTCTCTCTCAAAATAAAAAAAAAAAAAAAAAAACTTTTAAAGAGTTAAAAAAATGTTACATTATTATTGCTTATGAGTTCCAAACAGTTAAGCCGGAAACATATCAAGCCTTAACATAATCTGCTACCTTAACCCTGTTTGTTTGCAAGAGGGACTTTGCGGGGTGAGCACAAAGGAGGATGGGGGTCAAGAGGTACAGACTGCCAGGTACAAGATAAATAAGTTCTGGGGGTATCATGTACATATGGCAACTACAGGTAACAATACTGTATTATATACTCACATTGCTGAGAGAGTAGATCTTAGAAGTTCTCATCACAAGAAAAAAAAGTTGTAACTGTGTGAGGTGGTAGATGGAAACTAAACTTATTGTGGTCCATTTGCAATATATACATAATATCAGATCATTACACTGTATACCTTAAATTAATACAAGCTCCTATGTCAGTGATATCTCAATAAAATTGGAATAAAATCCCAAACAGGCCAAGGTCAGGAATGACCTCACTCACTGCTTTCTGAGTACATACCTGGTGCATACCTTTTTCTAAATTCTTTTTTCTTTACTTAGGTCATCAGTGATGAGGGAGCTTGAGGCAGGCTGAGGGCAAAACACAAGCTAGCACCCCCCTCCCAGGTGGGGCATGTGTGATATTCTTTGGACACTCCCAGCTACCCCAAAAACCAGGAAAGGATGAAAAAACCAAATGGTTAAATTGATAAGAGTCTCCACCAATCTACCAGAAAAAGGCGATCCCATCAATGGCCTAAAGTCTAGGAACTCCCTACTGTCACTGTTAATGCTTTGCTAGAGGTAAAAACAACCTTAGCTGGACAACAGCTGGGCCTCCAGAAAGTCTTTAGCAAGTGAAAGTCTTTTTGGAAACTCCCTTCTGACTTTATCTCCCTGGATTCCTTAAAACAGTCACCTCCCACACTCACATTGCACTTCTTCCTGCCCATAGATCCTGTCCCCATGCTTTGATAAAATTCACCTTTTTGCACCAAAGAATTGTCTTCAAGAATTTTCTTGGCCATTGGCTCCGGACCCCAAGAACCTCCCCCATCACCCCAAAACTTCATCAATCAGAATCACTTAGCACATTCACCATGACATGGTCAGTATTGAAGCCAAGATTTGCTCCTTTCACTAAACATTAATAAAAGACGTTCCCTAGGCTTCAATAGTGGCTTCACAGAGGCCACTGTGGGAGATGTGGGGGTCTGTGGGGGAGAGAAGTTGGGGTAGTCAACCACCAGGGGAATTTGCACGGTTTCACATTAAATGCTGGTTTCAAGTTTCATTTCAGTTTGCTTTTCTTTTTAACAGTTTTTTTTTTCATTTTTTCTGAGAGACAGAGAGTGCAAGTGGAGGAAGGGAAGGGGGTGGGAGTCAGAGGATCTGAAGGAGGCTCCATGCTGACAGTAGAGAGCCCAACATGGGGCTTGAGCTCACAAACAGAGAGATCGTGACCTGAGCCGAAGTCAAGAGCCAGACGCTTGCTTAACTGACTGAGCCAGCCAGGTGCCCTATTTTGCTTACTAAAAAGTCCTACTTTTACTAAAAAGACTACAGACAAGTTAGTTTGATCAAGAGGGAATGAGAACATTTTCTTGAAGCAGCCATTGTAAGGGTTAAATTGTAGTGTAGGGCTAACCACTAGCTTGAAAATAACAACTTTGTTCTGACACTGAAGTTCAAAAGATAACAGCCTTGCTTTTCCTGTTGTAAATCAAGCTTCATACTCTTGTAAATCAGGCTTTACCAATGAAGGAAACAAAGCTCAAAGAAAAGAGCATCAGAGACAAGGTCAAGGAGATCCACTGGTTGCAACTTAGCGGCAGAAAGTCTAAAATAATCACCTCATTCAATAACTGTCTCTAACTCCTCTGGCAACTGTTTCTAACTCATCTGGGAACTGTTTCTCTGTTCTGTTCCCAAATAATGATAAAACGATGTGATCGGCTTTAAAAACTCTGTACCCTGGCTGTTCAGGGCCGTACTCTTATCAAGAGTGTTGGTCCCGATTGGTCGGCCTTGCCTCTCATTGTAATAAACTTTGTTGTGACTGTCACTGGTGCCCGTAGCATTCTGTTTCAGGAGTCGTGTGGATGCAACACCATGATTCTGGTTCCCGGTCTGCTTTCCACTTTCATTTCATCTGCTTTATTTCAGGATCACACAGTAAGGGCTAAATTTCTGTATATCCCTCAGTCCTCTACCCTCAAGGACTACAGTCTCCATTTAAAAAGTAAACCGAATAGAAAATGAAAAGAAAACAAACAAGCAAAAAAGTTGGGATTGTCCTCAAACTAGAAAAGGAAACTTCTGTATAGAGTGGAATAAGTACTGCTCAGGACTGTCACTGTGGGGTCCACACCCCTCGCCTCCTGGGCTCCCTATCACCCATCACACAGACACTGGCGACTGCCCTGACTGGGCAGGGCAGGACAAACGCATCCCCAACCCCAGCCCCAGGCCAGCTTCTGCCTGACTCCTGGAGGTTTTACAGAAATCCTCTGTATTCCCTGGAACTGGCCTCCCATGTTACTTGTGGACAGTGGTGCACGATCAGAGTCCCGAGTCCCTTGCCTGCCTTCTGCCACTTAGTCCACTGGTCCCAGCTGAGTTCCGTTCCAGGCTGGTTCACAGCCCTCTCAGTAGCCAGCTTGTCTGGTGCACGCCTCCTTGGTTCTTGTAGTCGAGTCACTTGTACACTCTGCACGGGACCAAAATGATGGGACCTATCCTAAGGCTGCATGTCAGTAAAGCAAGACTGAATACCTCACCTAAAGGCAGTTTCAACCTCCCCTAGACGGGAACCTGTAATCAGCCAAGACTGGAATTCTTAGGTCAACTGTAGGAGGCAATCCCCCGGGATTTCATCATTTCATTATGCCAGCTACAATTTTATTTATTTCAAAGGGTCTGAGGATTACTTGACTCCCAGTCCCCTGGGCAGTTTTTAGCTGTGTCAAATACCTGCTGGTATAAAAAGATGTCAAACTGGCTGAAACTAAGTTAAACTAAATCAGTTTAAGAGCCAAGTAAGATGGCCCCCCAGCTGCCTTGTTTCCCAGTGGAAACAAAGGACCAACTTGAGGTTTTCACCACTTCAGGGGGCCCTCGGCTCTGGCTGGTTGGGGCTTCTCTGTGGCTCTGAGTGCTGAGCAGATCCCGGGATCTCAATGACTCAGGAGAACGACTGGGAGACCCAGACTGAGAGATGTCCACACTGATTTGGGGGCAGTGGTAGTTTTCCAGAAGTTGAGAGTAAGCCATAGGTTTAACCTCAAAGTCATTTAAGGAATGATTGTCCCAGCTTGAATCAGGACTTAAAAGGGCCCCTGAGATCTATAGCTGGAGAGAGAGAACTTCCTATTTTTTAAAAAAGTTTATTTATTTATTTTGAGAGTGAGCGAGCAGAGGTGGGGCAGAGAGAGACAAAGAGAGACAGAATTCCAAGCAGGCTCTGCACTGTCAGCACAGAGCCTGATGTGGGGCTTAAACCCACAAACTGTGAGATCATGACCTGAGCCAAATCAAGAGCTCAATGCTTAACTGACTGAGCTAAGCTGGTGCCCTGAGAACTTTCTATTTAAGTGACTCTGCAGCCAGAGACAGGTATCCACACTGCACCTTGAAGTCAGTCTCCCCCAGAATAGGTCACTACAAGGCCACTCAGAAAATGTCTTCACAGCTGTGCAAAAGTACTACACCCTAAGATTTGGCTTCTCTTACAGAAGGGACTTGGAATTTCCAAATCTAATTTAAAAAACAATTTCGGTGGGGCGCCTGGGTGGCTCAGTCGATTGAGCATCTGACTCTTGGTTTCAGCTCAGGTCATGATCTCATCATTTTGTGAGTTTGAGCCCTGTGTCAGTCTCTGTGCTGGCAGTGTGCAGCCTATTTGGGATTCTCTCTTCCTCCCTCTCTTTCTCTGCCCCTCCCCTACTCGTGGTGTCTTTCTCTCAAAAAAATACATAAAACTTAAAAAAAAATTTTTTTAATGTGTCAGTCCTGAAGATTAAAGAAAGGGGCAGCTCTAGTCTCTTTTCTACCCCCACCCCCACTTCATCCTTACACACAGAGCCAGCCCTCTCCCCTCTCCACACTCCACACTCACCTGGGTAATTTCTTTAGGTTTCAAGGTGAAAAATCACGTTTTCTGAGCAGTCTTCAGTACGATCACAAAAAATATTGTAGTTATTCATTACCTTTCCCTTCGTTTGATCTGATTTCATGATTTAGGTATCTGAGTTTTGTTAGTCATTTCTCTGAACATACTATGGACTCCAAAATCTGGGTCTTTTGGTTATGACATCTTCATGGAAGACATTCCAGGGTCTTAACTCATGTTTCTGTATTTTAGCAACCACCCTGTTATCCCCAAATGGATAGCAGTCTATTTGAAAAGTAAATACAAAGAAGTTGAGAATATGTTCATTATCTTCATGATGGTTTATTCATTCATTCATGTATTTAATTCACACATGCAATGTTAGTTTATGTTGATTCTCCTAGGCAAGGTACTAATCATAATAATTAAGACATTGTAGAAAAAGCAATAATAAATGTAGGCACAAGGTATGTATGCAGGAAGGGCAGGGGGAATAGCCATCCATACCTGGGGTGGTAGAAGCCAGTTGACTTTGGTTTTAAAGATTAAGTTGGCATTTTCCAGTGAATCAAAGTGGGGAATACCCCATGGAAAGTTTGAGACCCAGAAGGTGGGTGTAGTTCTATTTGTTAAAAATTTACTGTGTAACATAGAGTCCTAAGGTGCAAGGCTATCCATAGCCCATACTAGAGCCACACATGGGGTTGCCTGATTTAGAAAATAAAAAATGCTGGACACACAGTTAAATTTCAATTTCAGATAAACAAAATTTCTTTTTTTTTAAATTTTTTAATGTTTTTTTTTTCTTCTAAATTTTTTTTAACGTTTATTTATTTTTGAGACAGGGAGAGACAGAGCATGAACAGGGGAGGGTCAGAGAGAGGGAGACACAGAATGTGAAGCAGGCTCCAGGTTCCGAGCTGTCAGCACAGAGCCTGACGCGGGGCTAGAACTCACGGACCGGAAGATCATGACCTGAGCCAAAGTCGGCCGCCCAACCGACTGAGCCACCCAGGCGCCCCAATGTTTATTTTTTAATTTTGAGAGAGAAACAGAGCATGAGCAGGGGAGGGGCAGAGAGAAAGAGACACACAGAATCCAAAGTAGGCTTCAGGCTCTGAGCTGTCAGCACAGAGCCCCATGTGGGGCCGGAACTCACCAACCATGAGATCACAACCTGAGCCAAAGTTGGACGCTTAACCGACTGAGCCACCCAAGGGCCCCACCCCCTCTTTTTTTAAGTGTAAGTATGTCCCATGCAATGTTTGAAACACAGGATGATACAAATGTGAGTTTGATCTGTAGGCTTATTGGCTCTGTGCCTTTAGGAATTTTATTTGACTTTTCTTGACCTGGGTTTCTTCATCCTTAATGGGAATAATAACAATAATAAGTATCTTTCAAGATCTTAGTGAATATTGACTATGAATTGTAGGGTCATTATAACTCCCAAATAAATAAGACTCATCGATGAAATGGAAGGAGCACAGAACCAAGTCAAGAAGCTGCCTTGGATCTTGAAGGACAAGCAGGAAAATGTCATCCCTAGAGGGAGGGACACTCCAGACATGAAAGAACATGAACAATGACCCTGAAATGCTTAAAAGATAATAAAAATAGAGCACAAGCAAGAAAGGATGAACCAGTACATGAAACGTTTGGCAAGAAGTGACAAAGACACAGAATGAGGAGACAAGGCAATGTCTTTCGATTTGAGGGCCAAATCGAAAGGTTGCTGCCAAAATGATGTGGCATTAGAGGGAACCATGATACTTAAGTTCACAAGATACTGTCCATTTTGTTTTATCATTGGGGCTGGTCGTTTTCAGTGACTGAAAATCCTTTGTTCCCCATTTGGAGCACCCCTTTCTTCCAAATTATCACAGACACTGAATCTAGTCGAGGAAATTCTTGCCCACTGACCCCACCCACCCCCAACCCAGATTCTGGTCTCCTGTTGACTTAGAGGTTCTACACGGTTGATTTGCAGGTATTAATCTAATCTTCGGAACTGAAAAGCTATTCTAATACCATAACTCAGTGCCTAGGATGCCTGGGTGTGGCTGAGCTCTCTGAACTAGGTACTGGAGGAGGACTAATATTCATGAAGCATATATCTTCTGATAAAAGGCATCAAATAAAGGTAAAATGACATTTGGGACTTGTTTTATTTCTGCTACTACTAATTCTCTACTGTTATCCCTCTCTTGACTTCCTTTCCCACATGGTGGCCCATGGTCCTCACTCTCCAACCCTGCTCCCAGAATCCATCTGGGCCATTTGTGTCTTTATGATGGTTCTGGTTTCCACAGCAGCACCAGGATTTCGGAGGACCCTGCTTTCCTTCCTGATGTTTTGTAGCGTTAACGTCTGAGCAGTTCTTTCCTGTGGGCTGGTTAGCATTCACGTCAAGGAGACACATATAATGCTCTGTGTACTCTTCCCCAACATTTATGTCTGATTTCCTCTTTGGCTAGAGCTAGCCTTTTCAGAGTTAATGGGGAGTTACCCCATTAGTGACTTTAAAATTGGGGGGATTTAGCTTTATTGGCAGCAAACTGCTTGGTAATTTCTAAACCTAATGAAGTGGTGTTGGCGCCACCTGGTGGCACTTGTCGGCTCTGACATAAATGTCAATGGAGACCCTTGAGTTCCGAACCAGTGAGTTCATAGGGTAGAGGAAGCCGCTCCGGGTATGGTCTTGCTAGTGGGAACCTTGCTGCCTTTGTGACTTCATCACTTGTGAGAAACGTTCATATGTGATTTAAAAACTTTGGTACCAAAAGTGTGCTGATCTTTCGTCAATAACCTGCTCAGAAGGCCCACATGTTCTGAAACACAAACGAGAGATTTTTCGGATGAGGGCACTGACGTCGATTAAATAATCCCCCAAACACACAGGGGCAGACTCTTCTTTTGAACCTAGGTTTGTCAGATGACAAAGTTCCGGCTTGTCCCAGGACACCACAGTGTGTGTGCCAAATTGTGTGCTCACAAAGTTGAGAGAGGAGGGTGTAGGTAGAGCACTTTCCGAAGAGGGGAGAAAGCCTCAGGGCTGTTACTACCCATAATGTCTGGGCCTGTGCTTCTCAAACTCTAAAGTGCCCGTGAATCACCTGGGTGATCTTGACAGATTGTAGGTTCTGACTCAATGGGTCTGGAGACAGCCCTGAACTTCTGCATTTTTAATAAACTCCTAGGTCAGGCTGACCTGCTTGTCTACAGACCACACTTCTGGTCTAGAGTGAACTTGAACTGTGGTTTTGAGCAGGGAGCAATTTCACCCCCCAGAGGACATTTGACAATGGCTGGAGATTTTTTGGTGTCACTACTGGGGTGAGGGGACAGTACTACTGGCTTCGGTAAATAGAAGCTAGGGGTGCTGTTAGTCTCCTATGATACCACGGCAGCCTCCGCAACAGAGAATTACTGACCCAAATTCCAGTTGTGCACAGGTTGGAAAGCCCTGCCCTGGATTTAGTCTTGTGTGATGGGCCTGTCTGCTGTGAGCAGCTGAGGTCTCCTAACCCAAAGGGAGTTGGCTGGGAAATGGGTATGAACTGGTTTCTTTTGTTCCCGAAAGGAAACAGTTCACACTAGAAATCCCCCATCCATATTTCAGAGGCAAAGGAAGGGTGAGTGGGCCTGGAGGAGACTGGTGAATATGAACCATGATTAGGAGTAGCTTTTGGCCAGTGGAGAACTCTATGTGTCTACATTCAGCGCCTCCAGTCAAGGACTTAGCAACACAAAATCAATGAATCCAGCGACTGGGAAATTTCCTTCTCATCTTATATAGGACCAAAACAACAACAATGAAAAGAAAGTTCTTAATGTGATTTATCCCCCAGGACATCTTGATGATAAAATTATACTGTAAACCTGGACTAGGGGATCAGCAAACTTCCTCTATGAAGGGTCAGACAGTAAACATTTTTGGCTTTGCAAGTTATACGGTCTATGTCACAAATACTCAACTCTGGCATTGTTGCACAGTAGCAGCCAGAGCCCATGGTAAAGATATGGCATGGCTGTATTCCAGAAGTACTGTACTTACAAAAATAGCCCATGTCAGATGGCTGGAGGCAGTAGGCTACTGTTTGCTTATCTCTGGTCTAGGCAGTCAAGTGCATCAGATCAGCTGTAGATTCTGTGATAGCTGTGACATAAGCAGATGCATTTTTATTTGATCCTCTTTGGTTTTATGGAAGAGGATGGTTCCTGCACAGAAATAGGCACTAAAACCAAAATGGTTTCCTGGCTGAGCTGGTCATTGTAAAAACAAGCAATGGCACAATCCCATCATTCTAGTATCTCCCTCTGAAATGGACAGCTCAGGTTCTCTAATCTATCACCAAGCATTGATTAGCCAAATGTGCTTAGCATTACCAAAAGCCATGCGGAATCCAAAAAAGGAAGGCCACAGTCCATTGTTCTTAAGCATTCTTTTGTTATTATGGTACTAAGACAAAAACGCATAACCGCAGCGAATTCAAATACCCATGGATAACTTATTAAAAGTGCTGGTAACACTTGGTTAAGCATTGAAACTGCATACTTTCTTTTGTTACCAAAATAAATTCCACTTCATTCAAATACTTAAATGTAAACAAAATGGAAACATAGTGCTAGAAGTAAACACAGGATGGGTATATACTTTTTATAATCGTGGAGTTAGGAGAAACTTTCTATTGAGAACGTGAACTCAGAATCCACAAGGAAAAGATCACAGAAGAATAAAAAGGAGTTATGTAAGACAGTCTGCCATAAACAAGACCAAAGGAACTGGGTAATTATTTTTAATACATATGGTATACAAAGAGGGAGTCACTCAACTTTGTGAGCTCGTAAAAATCAATAGACAATGATGAATACTGTAACAGAAAAGTAGTCATAATTTACAGAAGTACACATTGCCATTTAATCTTATGCCTCTGAGTAGATGCTAAGAAAATAAAGGAAAAAAAAATCCGGACCAAAATCAATTGGACTTCATCACCTAGGGACAGGTCAGCTGCGGTCTTGGTTCCTCGGATCACATGCCCTTCCACTTCTCCTTCTGAGGATGGCCATCCTGGAACCCACACTGGGAGAGGCACATGGAGCTCCTCTTGTCTCAGCTGGGCCTGGCCTTGAGTCATCCTAGCCCAGGAGTCAGACATGAGACCAAAGAAGCCTCTAGATGATCCCAGCTCCCAGCCATTCAAGTCACTCCCAGCCCTCGGATCTCCCAGCTGAGCCCCCAGACAGCAGGGAGCTGTTGCCACTGTGCACTTTCTGGAATCTTTACTCACAGACTCCATAAGCGCAAAAAAGCCGTGATGGTATCATGCACTGAACTTGGGCTGGTTGGTTATACAGCAGGAAACTGGACACTGTCCACCACAAATGAGGCAGCCTGAGGTCGATGCAGGAGGGAAGCCATATTGGGAAGGGTCTTGGAGACAAAACAGAGCACAGCAGTTCACCCAGCTACAATCCAGAGGGATGATAATCTTAGATGCTGGATTCAACAGCAGCCGCAGGGACGGGTAAGACTGGGAGCAAGAGCACCAGCCCCGGGCACAGCCAGTTATGTGGATGTCCAGCGCCAACCAGCTCTCAAAGTCACAGTCAATCTTGGGAAATGGACTCATTTAGGAAGAATATTCACTGCTCAAGGTGAAGCAAAGGATACATCTGGAGAACAAATCTGGGAGGCGCTGTTTCACTCAGCAGATGGCAGAGAGGACTTGATGGATGCATGTTAGAGGAAGTGAGTAGAGCAGGAGACCAGGCAAGCTGGGCATGGGAAGGACAGCCACGGGCAGGAGAGTGGGCTGGCTGCTGCCTGGGAGCAGTGAAATGCAGCCTGGAGCAGGACGATGGATCCACGGATCCACGGATCCACGGATCCAGGAGTGAGCAGAGGGCAAAGGCCAGCTTAGTGCCACTGGGGGATGTTAGGGAGATCACACCTTCACTGAGTCTCTCTCTCTCTCTCTCTCTCTCTCTCTCTCTCCAGTTAGAATGCTTCTCCTTTTCCACTTACCAACCTTAAAATAAAACCCTAACACTTTAGCAAAGTCGACCCTGTAGGATTGGCCCCTGCCTAGCTTCTCTCCCCTTCCCTGGCTGCAACCACGCTGGAACTCTTTCCGTTTGTAAAGCTCTCAAATCTTTGGACCTCACAGCCACCCTTCCCCCCGGCATGCTTAGCCTCCACCACTGGCTCCTCATCATCATTTGGGTCCAAGTGAAAGTTCTTCCCTCCCAGAAGCTCTCTCTGACCCTCCTACATAAAGGATTAAATCTGCTAATTACCTTCTGTTTTGTTTTGTTTTTCTTTATTGTACTTATAAGCATCTAAACTCATCTTGAATACTGTCCTTCTTCCCTTCCTAGAATCAACTGTGACCCCTGAGGTCTGGGACCTTACCTGTCTTGGTCAGTGTTGTATTTCCAGCACCTAGGATAAGACTTCCCTTTCAGTAAGTGCTCAACAAATGTATGTTGAATATAAATAAATAAAATTCCTTTCTAGACAAACTCTTATCCATGCTTCAAGACCCAGCTCAAGTGGAACACCCTACAAAGACTTCCCTGACGAATACCCTCCAAGCACAGTTGGAGTGCTCATACTTGGTGCTGCAGCTGCTAAACCAAACACCCACTGTCACTCGTTCCATGAGTTCCGAGCTCTGCTACACTCCCCAGGTTGCAAGTCTCCCTGGTGGGCTAAGTTGATGAAAGTGGGCTCTGTGGCTCAAGCAGCCAGTCTGAACTCGCAGAGTAACCTCATCAGATGGAGGGCCTCGCAGAGGGCTAGGAGTGTGGCTTCCAAAGCCAGACTCTCTGGGCTCGAGTCCCAGCAGATTGTGTTGTGTGAATTTGGAAAACATTTTTTTATCTCTCTGGGCCTCAGTTTCCTCATTGTGAAATGGTGATAACAATAATTAACCAGAAAGAGTTGTGATGAAACACTAAGACACGTGACCTGCTTACATAGCTGGCACAGAGCAAACATGTACGAGTTAAGTGACTCTATATTGATCAGTTGTATCTTTGGCATAAATCCATATGGTATAAACAGATAAAACAGAATCTGAGAGAAAAGAAGGTGGAGTGAAGGCTGTGAAAATACAACAATCGTCTCCGGAACGACACAGATAAGGACCCCTGCCCCCTGAAGAACGCGGGGGTTCCCCTGAGACCCGTCCTCAGGCCGAAGTTCCCAATGACCGAGCGCACACAGGACTCCTGCCCACACGGGGTGACACCAGACTCCCCAAGAGCCTGCCGGCCTCCACCACACAAGACACTTAGATCCTTCTCCAGCTCATTGTCAGAGAACCATAAAGATCTACTTAGAAAGGACTTACTATTTACACGATTCCCAAGAGCCAGCATGCCATCTTACACGGAGCACATGGGAGCCTGGAGCCTCACAAAGGAGACAGGGGTGGCCAGGTGTCCCTGTGATGGCTGGTGCTGATCACTGCCTGCCACACACACTGGGGCTGGTCCATGTCTCCGCAGGTTTGAGAACAGGTTCTAGACATGCTCTGCAGAGGACAGCAGGGTCTTCCCGGAGCCCAGGCAGCCGAACATCTCCTGGGAAGCGTAGGTCACATACACGAAGCCGTCCTCATCCTGGTAGTCCCTGTAGACCTCTGCCATGGTCACACTCATGCTGACCAGGCTCTTATTGTTCACCATCAAGTAAAAGGCTTCAGAAGCCCCCAGGACCAGGCGGCTCCTAGGTGGGGGGTGGGGGTGGGGGGGACAGCAAAGGGAAACTTTAACTGGGCAGGGCATGGGCTCCTGACCCAAGGCCTGACTTACCTCTGTTTGTTCACTGCAAACATGTCTACCCAAGGAGCCCACTTCCCCGCTCTAGGAATGGTCCTCAAACTTGACAATGACCCAGGAGTGCCTGCTGAAAATACAGATTCCTACACTCCACACGTAGAGATTCTAATTCAGTTTGCCTGGGAAGCATCCCAGAGGGTTGCAGGATCATGACACTCAGGAAGATAGAATTGCTCCCTACTCCTTTCCTGCAGCTTTAAAATACCATAAGTCCTCCCAGTTGGGCCAAAAGGGTGAGGCAATCCTATTGTTTACTAGGGGACATACCAACACAAAAATGCTAAGCAAATAAGCTCTTTGCTCTTAAACCAAAGGTTTGCACATCCCCAGACATACAAACGTGATTACAATATCCTCCAGCATCTCACTGTTAAACAGCCTTGGGATGACATTTTAGAAGGTTGCTGCCTCCAAGTGTGCCCTTCCGCCAAACCCACCTGCCCCTGGCCATCTCTCCCCCACCTCAAGGAAATGGAGAAACAGCAAAGTTCAATTGGACATGCTGTAAATGTCAAGGTCAGTCTGAAGCCTGGCTCATCCTGGAGTGGAGGACAATGTGATGATGTAGACGCCCAGGTAAGGGCTCTGCACCCCCTGCAGCACATTTCCATGTGCTCTGCTTGCAGAGGCAGCCCAACCTGCCCACTCTGGCCTCAAAGCTTTGAACCTTCAGGTCCATGTAGCTTTGGGACACAGGTGGCTGGAAGCTGATTAATTTTACAACTAGATAATCCTTCCTAAAATAACCCCAGAGATTTTAGCTTTGACGACTGTATGGGTATGGCTGTCTTTGGGTAAAAAAGAAGTGTTCTGCAATGGGTATGGGTGGAGCTGGGAACGAGCGCATTGCCTTCAGCTCTGCAGGGAACTCTGCTCCTAGAGTCTACACCCCCATCTCCTGTCCTTGGCCATGCTCTCTTTCCATGGGGGTTGTGGCATTCCTTGGAGGAGGAGGCTGTGGACGAGGATTTTTGTCTATTCTTTCACTGCTGTAAAGACAGAGCCCAGAAAGAACACAGAACATAACTGATGCTCAATACACATCCTGGAACATCAAAAGTTGGATGGAGAGTGGGTCAGGGCTGGTGGAAAGGAGATGACTCTTGTCTGGGACGGAGAAAAAGAATAGCTTTCGGAACTCAAAGGGTTGTTTCTTTTTTTTTTTTTTTTTTTTTTTTTTAATTTTTTTTTTTAACGTTTATTTATTTTTGAGACAGAGAGAGATAGAGCATGAACGGGGGAGGGTCAGAGAGAGGGAGACACAGAATCCGAAACAGGCTCCAGGCTCTGAGCTGTCAGCACAGAGCCTGATGCAGGGCTCGAACTCACGGACCGTGAGATCATGACCCGAGCCGAAGTCGGCCGCCTAACCGACTGAGCCACCCAGGCGCCCCTCAAAGGGTTGTTTCTGAGGGAGGTGGGGGAGGGGAGGTCACACTATGTTACATCAACATGTTGGGATATAATCCTAACTTTCATGCTCCCTTAGCCACCTCTGTTCACACTGGGCCAACGTAAGCTTCCCTGAGGAGAGGAAATCAGGACGCTCTTAAATAACTCATCAAGACAAACAAAACCGAGAGCAACACACATTCATAATGAATTCTCCAAGCAACAAGCATCTAGGCAGCTTGCAAGGGCTGGCCTCACCGGACTTTTCAACCCTGTGAAGAATTACCTCCCGGGTTGTATTCACATTACTCCCAAGTCATTTTTATTGAATCCGTGTCAGGTGACACTACTTAACCCTCTGAAACTTTAAAAATTGCTCCATTTTCTTCACTGTGCCTTAACCCAAGGAAGGGGCATGTGTGGGTACTCCTTCCCTGTTCTGCCACCCAGGGTCTAAGCAGTGCAGGGAATATTTGCCTTTTGAAGAGGTCCCCAATCCCCTGGTGCACACACCCTTTAAAGGTACTGTGTCTCTCCTGGGAAAATGCAGACTGGGTTTTAAACAGCACGTAGAGGAAAGGCATTTTCGGTCTAGTTTCAGAGCCAAGACTACCTCTGAAACATTTTAGAAGAGTTACTCTCTTTAGATTTGTTATCTGTGGAGTTCCCCCACCTGTTTAAACTGGATTAGTTCTCAGAGCATCTTTTCTGGGCACTACAGATGCTAAAAGGTGAGTCACAGAGAAAATGTTTTCCCTCTCTTCCAGAATGCTCCCATCCTCAGAACCAAACCAACTAACAAAGCAAACAGAAAAAGCCCAGCACATGCCGCCACATGTACTTTGTCACCTACCGGATGATGCTGAGGAACTGGGTCATGGTCAGCTCTTGAGGGACCAGGAACTTGGTCTTGTCCAGCAGAGGCAGGAACTTTTCCCTGGGATAGCGCTCCACTATCACCTGTCAAGAGGGTCAACCCCTAAGAATGTGACAGAGCTCTCACTGCCTTAGAAACTTAGAACAGGGAGAGCCAGTGGGGATTTTTTTTTTGTTCTTCTTGTTATATTTGGTGTTTTGTTTTTGTTTTTGTTTCAAGAAACAAGGCATACTCCTTTTCAAAAAGCACAATGGAGTCTTACCGGGATCTTGTTTGGGAACTTTGCCCGGATTCCAGCAACTTCCTCTTGTCTGGTTGCTGTGAATATTTCAAAGACAAAAGAATAAGTAAACAGCAAGAGAAGCCTGTATCCTGTTCCCTCTCTCTGGCAACCCAGACAGCAACTCTGAGAACTTTACCTAAACTCTTCCTCTGCTTGAAGGGTCTGAGGCTTTGGGTTTTCTGTGGAGTCTGCATTTTGCTCAACAGCTGTGTCTGTGTCTGACTTAAAAAAAAAAAAAAAAACAAAAACCCACAACCAGGACCTAATTCATTCCTCCAGCTGCTTCCAAACCACCCGCAGGAGTCTAAAGGAGGCCCTTATGTAGGGCTGTGTGACATCAGGCGTCTCCAACCCGCCTTTCCCACCCCCTCCCTGGGCAGGAGGAGGTCAGTCCTGAGGAAGGACCTGTAACAGCCACCTGCTTGCTGGTCCGAGAAGGCCACTTTGCTCATGATCACTTCAAGATATTTCTTTGCTGGAGAAATTAGGGTTCGCAGCAAAACCAGGGGCTGTGTAATCAAGCAGACTAGGTCTGCACTGAGAACTCTGGAGAGGTCAAAGAGCTGTTTGCTAAGGACACTCTTGTGCTTCCATAATGAGCTATCTTGAAAGTGGGCCAGGATGGGGCCACCCAATGCTGAAGTAGGCTGCTTAATTCTCACAACAGACCTTGTCATTTTTCACAGAAAGAAACCTTTGATCAGAAAGGGAAAGGCATTTGCCCAAAGTCACACAGCTAGTAAGAGAGGCCGTTGAGGTTAAAACTCAGAGTTGGTACAAGGTAGGGCTACACTCTAGTATATGCTGACATTTTATCTTGTCTGCAGTAAAGGAGAGAAGGAAGCTCAGTGACCCCAGAGATCTCCCTTTAAGAGATAAGAAACAGGGGTGCCTGTGTGGCTCAGTTGGTTAAGAGTGGCTCTTGATGTCGGCTCAGGTCATGATCTCCGGCTCTGCATCAGGCTCTGAACATGGAGCCTGCTTGGGATTCTGTCAGTCTGTCTCTCTCTCTCTCTCTCTCCCCCTCTGCACCTCTACCCTGCTCATGCTCTCTCTTTCTCCAAAAGAGAGAGAGAGAGAGAGAGATAAGAAACAAAGGCCCATGAAGGTTAACTGATTTGCCTGGGATCCAATGGCTGGTAAGAGGCGAGACACAGATCTTCTAGGTCCCAGCGTCCAGGGCTTGCCTCCAGACATGTACGCCCATCATCCGGGAAGACCTCTGGACTCTGAATGTACAGACGGTTTACATTCCCTGTACTTATTTCCTGGAAGGGTCACTCAACAGTGAAGAGTTTTTGAATGAACAGAGAGTGATAGGAAGGTGATGGTACACCCTGTATGTTTACTTCGTGAATCAAAGAGTGGGAATCTCAGTGCTTTGCTTAATCATCAGGAATGGACATCGAGTGATGAAATGATGGCCTCACTGACAAGTGGCCTCATCCTCTCTCTTTCCCTCTGATGCCCTTTAGAAAGGGCGCAGGCCCTGCACGTCTGTAGTCAAGCAACTTTCAAATGCACAGTCTCACTTAAACCTCAGTCGCCTTGTGGGTGGGAAGGGCAGGCAGGATGCGCACTTTGCATATCCACACCTGGCGAGGTGCACCAAGGTAGAGTCCTGTCCAGACCGTCCAGTTCCAAGAGTGGTCCCCACACCCAGGACCAGCAAAGCTGGCTCTGGGCCTGGCCCTCTAAGTACCACCTCAATTTCTGATTTAGATAAATCACTTCACTTTACTGATATGGTTTTCCTTGTTGAGAACTGGTTTTTTTTACCTGATTAAAATGGTTTTTTACCTCATGCAGAGTGGTGAAGCGAGACTTGAATGAACTCATTTCTGTGCAGGTGCCTGCACAGGGCCTGGCACCAAATCCCCCCACACTGGGCCTCCCCAACCCCCCACAGGCTGGGAACGTGGACGTGCACAGAGGTTTGAAGGCTGAAGGAAATAGCTCTGGGTTGGGGCCAGGGGAAAATAAGTCCCAGCTGCAGTGTTTGGTTATTAGGGCTTTGAGATGTTTCCTAACTGAGCTGCATTTGGCTTTCTCAGCTGGCACCTGGGATTATTATTTCAGCCAGGCCTACCTCTCCGGATGGAATGGGAGTGAAGGGGGTAGTAGAATAAGGGAATTGGGAAGAAAATAAAATGTGTCAATATTCATAGAGTGTATTGTCATTCAGGAAGAGAGTGGGCTAGATCATTTTTCTCTTGTGGAAAAGCTTCTTTTTTTGAGGGGAGCAGTGTGTCCGTGGGGGCTGTGTAGCCCCATCATGCTCCTGGGGCTGAGGGGCAGGACTCAGTCGGCCAGATGGTGACCAAAGCCACATAATGTCAATGCCACAAGGACTGTGGGGAAGGAGATAGGAATAACACGTGGTAAATGGCTGAAGCAAGAGTGCAGGCTTGATCTGGAGTCCTGGCTATTGATGTTTAAATAAACAAAATCCAGCTTTGTTCTTCTTAGAGCTCTACCTGTCTCGCAGACAAGGCATATGAAAGATGAGATGGCTGAGGTCGTTCTGATTCACCCACCCCACTCTCCTCTGATCTGGGGCCTGGACAGAGCTCCTGGGAGGAGAGAGAGCAGGTGAGATGAGATGTAGGGCGCTTGCAGTGGGATTAGGAAGACTTATTTCTCCCCACCGCCTTAAAATAGCAACCAATCTTCCCATGACTCTACCAGACATGTAACTGTCATGGAAAGGACAGCTTTGAAAACAGACTTGGGTCCCAATTACTTCTTTGAGCCTCATGTTATTCATTAGTGACATGAATATACTTTTTTGCTCATCTCGTGGGTTTGTGTGATGATGAAATGTGGGGGGCTCTGGGGTGTCCATGTATACGTGGCATGGCACAGTGGGGCTCAGGAAACACAAGTTCTTTCACTACCCAAGTCCCATAGCCTGTAGCCTAGTCCGCTCTGCTCATGCTTCTGGAACCTTCTGCAAGAGTTGTTGGAGCTCACTCTTTCCACTGAGCTCACTGCCTGTCCCCTTCTTCAGCTGCGGTCTGGAGTCTGTCCCAACATCAATGTGTACTCTTGGGAGGTCAGCGGTAACACATACAAACCCCTCTTTTTAATCCTCGTTTCATTTGGTCTTTGATCTGTCAACATCTTCTCCTTCTGAAAAGTCTCATCCTTTGGATTCCAGGATCCCACTTTTTTGGGATTCTTTGCCCTTTTGTCCCCACTTCTGAAGCTGCAAGTTCTCCTTAAGTTTCCTAAGGAGATAAGTGTACTCTCCATTGGTCTGGATTAAATTCACATTTATCTATGTGAATAAAAGCATTCACAAAACATCTCTGTATTTCTTGACTTGTGGCCATCTGCGGATTGCATTGAATGCCTGGAAGCCTGTGGAAGTGCAGCGTCCCCCTGGGATCAGCGTGCTTCCAAACCCCCACTATGGGGCGGGGGATGCTGCCCTAAGCCCCTGCTATGTACAAAGTTTAGAGCCACCAGGCTCTTGATCTTGCCACCACCCACTCCTCACCTTGCTTCATATGCTTTCCTGGGATGATTTTAACTATTCCTGAGGAGTGAGGTGACTCGGTTTCTCCAGTGTGATTAAAACCAGGCCTGTCCCTGGGCAAATGTAGATGTTTGGGGCTTACAGAGGGACTAAGACAGATCTACTTTGCTTTCCCATCCTATCCTAGTGTGGCCACTCTTATTCATCCTTCCTGGTGACAAGCATTTATTCTTAGGAAACAGGTGTGGAAAGTTACCGCCAAATGGAAGTGATTTGCGTGTACATCTCCGAGAAGTGGCCGCTGCAGGTTGGAGGGCTTGAGTAGAAGGAAGTCTCCATCAGTGTGTCCATTTCAGACAGGACAGGTTCTGGAGGTGGCCGCAGAAGGCCAGCTGACTCCTCCAGGGAAACTTGTCTGGACTTTGTGGCTTCACAGAGGCACTAGGGGAGCCAGACGGGAGATGAGTGGCAAAGGGGACCTCTCTGCTGCAGAGATGCCCGAAACTTCTCACCCTAGATAAGACTCACTCCAGGTGGGAAGGCGATGTTCACATCCACAAGGTAGAAAGCTGAAATTCCAATTCACTTCATTCCATCTTGTTTTCTTCATCAAGTGCCCTTGAAGATGCTGCTTACCAGCAAGACTTGTTTATCTGATCAACATCGATGAAAATACTTTGAGTCAGATCGTCAAAGAAAATAGAAGATTCTGGTGCCCGGTCCCAAATTAGCCACTGAATGATGAAGTCACTTGAGCTCAGAATTTGCTTAGTTAGCCCATGAAATCATTTCAGTGCTGGTACTTTGCTATCATGTCCCAAGTACAAAAGTAATCCACAATAGCTATTCAACGACTGAGAGTAAGACCCTGTCTGTCTGTGCAGCCCCAGCACCTAGCACAGAGCTGGACATACAGTTCATGCTCTATAAAGTTAAATGGATTTATCTGCATGCAAATGTCTAACACAGAGAAGTGCCCACATGGTGGGGTTGCCTGAAGCCCTGCATGCAGGAAAGACAAACTCCTATCCAGACTATGTGTTGGTCACATTCAGATCATTTGCAGCATCTTCTAGCAGTAAAATGAGGCTGATGGCATCTGTCGCCATTGGGTAACTGGTTGACTTCCTTGAGGACTTCATGCTCTCAGGGCTCTGGCATTAGTCTCCATTGGGTGATTCGACATGTGGCAACAGTGCAGTGGTAGCTAGATCTGGTGAGTTGGGATTCATGCTGCCAGGCCCGTGCCTAGCCTCCATCCCATGGAATTGCCACCATGGGTATTCCTTCACGCGGTCATTGTTCCAATGCTGGGAAAAGTGGGTATTAGTGGCCAAAACCAACTGGATGACTGGCCACATCATTCTGTGTCCTCGGTTGTTTAATGCCTTCTTGGTGGTAGATCTCTGTTGGCATTCATGTGTGTTATAAAGACCTCCACACTTCACACCTATGCCCATAGGTGTGTCTTCATACCTCTTTCTTAGATGTCCCTGTCCCCATTCTTCAGGTGTTCTTCTCATAGCTCCTGACAAATCAGCCAGGACTTCTGCCGCTGCCCAGGAATCTGTATTTACCCCAAGTGAATGACTGGGTGCATTGCCCAAAGCTCTGCCCGGGGGCAGGACTGCCTCTCACCCCTGACTCCAGGGCATAGGAATGGGGCTGGCACGTCCTGCACCTTGCACATATACTGAGACTACACACCTGTGAATTCAGGGCAGCCTTTTCCTTCCTCTGTCAATGGATTGTAAACGACCCTCCTCAACAACAACCAGAGTGAAGGAAGGAAGCACATGGGCACAACAGTGGCAAATCACACAGGGGTCTGGGCTACCCACAAATGCAGTGTTCTGTGCCCTTGGCTCTGTGTATCTAATCCTACCCCTTCAGCTTCCTGATGGACTGTTGCTGGGTCTGACAAAATCTATCTCATAGTGGCCAGGTCTTAATGTCCATGATCAGCTAATATTAAATGATGAATCATTCTCTGTTGCAGGTGACATGGCTATGCTTTGGAGCCCAAGGGATCTAAACTGACTGTTTTATTGGGACTGACCATAAACCCAACACAACATCTTTTTTCATCACAGATACCATTAGGTCTACCTGGTCATATGGCCCAAGAGACATGGCTACTTGCTACAGAGTTCTTTCTTGCTGTGGCCACACTCAAAGCTGGCAACATGTTATGTCGTCTAGTGTATTCTCAAGTGCAGAATATGCTGTCTTTGGAACCCAGAAAAGGCAATCAAGCATTGCATTTCCTTCTTTGTAGTGGGAGGTGTGCTATACAATAATTTGTTCTTGACTATTGAAACGATGTCCCAACATACCCAGACCACAGACTCCCTAAAAGCTTGATAGCTTAGGCAGGCCCCTGAGTCACTGAAAGATTTATATCCCACCTCTGGAAAGCATAAATGTGCCTCAAAAAGGCTTCCAATGTACTTGCTACTTCGTGCTCATTTGAATGGATCAACATCATATCATTGATATATTGGACCGATGCCATATTACTTGGGATGTCTGGAGAATCTATTTCCCTCCAGACTATCATATGACAGAGGGTAGGTGAACTAACATAGCCTTGCATTATCTGCTCCAAGTAAATGCAAAATGTTTTTAGTTCTTTTCGATGGGGATGGAAAAGAATGCACTTGCAAGATCATGGGCCATATACCACGTATCTGAGGCTATGTTAGTATTTTACATCTAGCAGAGCAGCTACAGTGGGGCTTCTATTTTGGTTGAGCTTCCAAGAGCCAACCTAAAACATCATGGAAGTGGCATCATCTTCTATGGTCCTTGCCAGGATATCAAATCCTTGCAACAGGGAAATGCTCTCACGTCAGTAACCTCTCCCTTATCTAACTTTGTGTTTCATGTCTGCCCACCACATGTACCTCTCATCCAGCACATTTAGAATCAAGACTTCTATGTTCTCTCCTGGCTCCAGGGGTACTTTTTGTTAAGTCCTACAGCTCCTCTGAGAGGAAGATACACCCCACCTCTCCTACTGGCCATTTTATGCTAATAACCAGGTTTAGGTCACAATTTACCCAGCTGCTTATGTCAAACTAAACCTATTTATTAGCATAATGGCCAGTGGGAAAGGTGTGGTAGTTGCTAATCAGGGACGCATGTTCCCCTGTAAGGTGACTGTCTCTGCATGATCTTCAGGGGAGGGAGAAAAACTAGCTTTTACCTGGAAAGAGCAGACCAGATCTTTCAAGGGCACATAGGGGCTCAAGAGTTTCAAATTAATTGAACCATGTGTATGTACCTCAAATCTCAGGCTCCAGTCATTCCCAACCAGGACACTGACCTCAGAATAGCAGACATGCCTACACTGAGAATTCATCCTTCTCTGCAATTCTATTCCTCTTGTGATTGTACTGTGGCCCTGAAACTCAGTTCCTCTGTCCTCCAGCTGAAAGAGATGGGAGTCTCTTTCAAGGAGGCCCTCTGGATTTCATACTTTGCCTTTAATGGATAACTAATCAATTTTAGTCTTTCTCTTACTTTCTGGACAGCATCATAGCCCCCAGTAATAGTTATGGGACCCCATCATCCTTATAATTATCCTCTGTTTTTTAGTTCTCGAATGCCTGATACACTATGTCTCTAGCACACGCCCCTTCCACTGCTTACCACCCCACCTCCTGAACACCCCTGCAGCTGGGGAGTAAGCGCTCCAGCCCTGGCCAGGGGACTTGGTCAGTGTCACTCAGCATGCTCCCCAGGCTTTATTCAGGTTTGCCACTGTTACCTTCACTCATGGAATCATATCATGCATGTCCTTAGGCTGGGGGGTGGAAGCTAACATTACCTATACATGACAGGTTAATCCATTTTCTCACTTAATCCTTCTGAAAAGAGATAAAAAGACACCTGAAGGTCAGAAAGTTTAAGTAATTTGCTCGAGAATCCCTCAGCTGGTGAGATTTGAGCCTATGACTATATTCCACCAAAACCCATTATGATACAATGTTTTTCATTCTAGAATTTTACAAGTTAGCTTAACATAGAGCCATTGCTATCAGGGAAAACACTTCCTGAAACGTTTCCCTAGCAGCTCCAAGGTTAGGTCTTCACATGCACAGAACCTCTATCCCTTCAGCAAGGGATCCCCAAATTTTATTATTATTATTATTTCTTTTTTAAAATTTTTTAATGTTTATTTTTGAGACAGAGAGAGAGACAGAGACAGAGAATGAGCGGGGGAGGGGTAGAGAGAGAGGGAGACACAGAATCCGAAGCAGGCTCCAGGCTCCCAGCTGTCAGCACAGAACCTGACGCGGGGCTCGAACTCACAGACCTCGAGATCATGACCTGAGCAGAAGTCGGTCGCTCATCGCTCAACCGGTTGAGCCACCCAGGCGCCCCATTATTATTATTATTATTATTATTATTATTATTGAGGCATAATCGACATATAACATTGTATTAGTCTCAGGAGGACAATGTAACAATTTGAGATTTGTATATATCGCGAAATGATCACCGGAGTAAGTCTAGTTACCACCCATCGCTTCGTAGACTTAAATTATTTTTTACTTGTGACTCATCACTTTTAAGATCTACTCTTTTGGCAACTTTCAAATATATAGTAATGTTAACTATAGTCACTATGTTCTATATCACAGCCTCAGGACTTACTTATTTTATAACCGGAGGTTTGTACCTTCAGACTCCCTTTACGCTTTTCACCCACTCCTCAACTCCCACCTCCGGCAACACCAACCTGTTCTCCGTAGCTATGAGTTTGGGTTTTTTGTTTGTCTTTTTTTTTTTTTTTTTTTTTTGAGTCCACCTATAAGTGAAATCACACAATATTTGTCTTCCTTGGACTTATTCCACTTAGCATAGTGCTCTCTAAGTAAGGAGCCTCCGAGTTTGGATTAAGGACAGATAGTGTGCTAGAGCTCTCTCCACAACACAGACAGTCCAGGTTTCCACCACTGCCCACGCTGTGCAGCCACATGAAGCTGCTCACACCAAGCTGCTCACACAGAGGCCCAGCAGGCTGTTTGCAGATGCTGTGGTGCCAGAGGGAAGAGCTGTGGCCCCACCTGACGGGCTCCCAGGCCCTGCAGGTGGTTCCTCCTTCCTGACTCAACCTACAGGTGCTAATGTTCCACCTGGGAGGGGAGAAGATTCTCTGGTGCAGGCATTCCAGGGCTTGCCAATCCCTTAGCCACAGGAGAGTAGAAAGAGAAAAGAATGCTAACGTGGAAGAGGAGAGAGCCCTGCAACGGGAGGGGAAGGACTGCAGGAAGGAGCGGGAGCTCGGGTTTGTAAGAGCCAGAGGCATTTCTTGTTTTTGGCACCTGTTGCACTCAGGGTTGACCTGTCCAACTGGGCAGCAGTCCTGGTGTCTGGGAGAAGCCCCACTTCAGGCATCTTCAGAAGCTGGGGGAGCTTGTACATGGCCTTCCAGGAAGGTCTGAAGCCCTGAGGCCCCGGAGTTCACTCAGCCTGAACCCATCACACAGAGTCACCTGAATCAGCTGAATCCTAGCACCCTGATTCTGGAAGCTTCCTTCTTGTCACTGAGCTTCAGATTCTATCTTTAGAATGGAGACAATTATTTTGGCTTCACGATATAATATATTCATGTTTTTCACTCCAAAAATATTTATCGGATACCTACCACATGATAGACACCCATCCCTGGTCCTAGGGATGTGCCAGGGAAGTAAAAACAAACAAGGTCTCTTAGTGCAGGCCACGTACAGCTTAGTGGGGAGGCAAGTGATGACAGAAAGAACACACAACTGTGGTGCATGCAGTGAAGGGGGGTCATTGTGCTTGGGGAGGACCTGTGAGGCGGTCTGGGTTAGTGGATGCAGAGGCAGGTGGGGAAAGGTTTCCTGAAGAAGCCATATTTGAGCACACATTTCCAGAATGGATAGGCACCAACCAGGCAAAGTGAGGCAGTGGCAGAGATGGGGGTGGGGGCTAGGGAAGTGTTTGAGGCAGAGGGAACAGGGTGACTAACAACAGGGTATGGCGTGGTGGGAGAAGTGCTGGCTTCAGTATTGAAAGCCAGGAGGGAAGGGGTGCGGAATGGAGCTGCAGAGCCTTGGAGCCCATGGGCCCTGCAGCGTGATTTTTATCACAAAGGCAACATGAAAGGGCCCAAGCAGAGCATAATGGATTACATCTTCAATTTGAAAAAACGGTTCAGATAGGAATGTGGAGAATGGCCTGGAGGCAGAGCTCTTGTAGTGATTTAAGGGAGCAAAGACGGAAGGTTGGTTCCAAGTGGTCACTGTGCAGATTTACAAACTGGGCACTTTGGGAATGTTATTTGAGAAGGAAAATGGAGGAAACTTGGTAATTGATTATACATTACAAGTTGATGCATTGCGGTTCCTAGATGTATGGCTGAAGTAACCAGATGGCTTGTATTGTCATCAACTGAAATGGAAGACCTGGCTCAGGGCCAGGTTGACTTTGGGCTTTGGGGCATGTTGAGATTGGGGTGCCTCTGAGATGTCCAACAGGAGCTGGAAAGGGGCTAGGTTGCTATGTGGGCAGAGTTCTAGATGTGTGAGTTAATGCTGAAGAATGTTTAAGCTAAATGTGCAGCTGAAGTGGCTTGGGAGGAAACAGAGAGGGCCCAAAGAGGACCCTGGGACCAAACCTGGAGCAATTCTAGGGACCAAAGATGCATAGAGGGGGGTGAGCCTTCCAGAGAGACAGAGGTGAGCCAGTGAGAGATGGGTGAAGCCAGGCTGGTGTGATGGGAGTGAGGTGTGCTCTCCAGGGGAGTCGTGCACTCCAGGAGAGGGACATGCCTTTGGATGCTGCTTAGGTGAGGAATGACCAATGGGAAAGTACTTCTCGCTTTGGCCGCATGTGCGATTGGAGTCTGTCGTGGAGTGACTTTGTTGAAGATTGAATGGAATAGTCCTGGGTTCCTATTCCTCCTCCTCCTCCTCCTCCTCCTCCTCCTCCTCCTCTTCCTCCTCCTCCTCCTCGTCCTCCTCCTCGTCCTCCTCCTCGTCCTCCTTCTCCTTCTTCCTCTTCCTCCTCTTCTTCCTCCTATTCTCCTCCTCCTCCCCTTCTCCTCCTTCTCCTTTCTCTCTTCTTCTTCTTCCTCTTCCTCCTCCTCCCTCCTCCTCCTCCTTTCTCCTCCTCTTTCTTCTTCTTCTTCTTCATCTTCTTCCTCTTCCCTTCCTTCTTCTTCTTCTTCTTCTTCTTCTTCTTCTTCTTCCTCCTCTTCCCCTCCTCCTCCTCCTCCCTTCTCCTCCTCCTCCTCCTCCTCCTCTTCCTTCTTCAAGTTTATTTATTTATTTTGAGAGAGAAAGAGAATGTGTGATCAGGGGAGGGGCAGAGGCGGGGGGAGAGAATCCTAAGCTGGTTCCACACTGTCAGCACAGAGCCCTACTCAGGGCTCCATCTCATGAATGGTGACATTGTGACCTGAGCTGAGATCAAGAGTTGGACACTTAACCAACTGAGTCACCCAGGTGTCCCTAGACCTGGCTTTTTAAACCCAATATATCACCTTGAGGATATCTTCAATAGCCCCATAATACTATTATTTACTTCATACTTTTTTAAAGTGACTAAATTTTTATTTTTTTTATTTTTTTATTTTATTTTATTTTTTTTTTATTTTTTAATATATGAAATTTACTGTCAAATTGGTTTCCATACAACACCCAGTGCTCATCCCAAAAAGTGCCCTCCTCAATACCCATCACCCACCCTGCCCTCCCTCCCACCCCCCATCAACCCTCAGTTTGTTCTCAGTTTTTAACAGTCTCTAATGCTTTGGCTCTCTCCCACTCTAACCTCTTTTTTTTTTTTTTTTTTTTCCTTCCCCTCCCCCATGGGTTTCTGTTATGTTTCTCAGGATCCACATAATAGTGAAACCATATGGTATCTGTCTTTCTCTGTATGGCTTATTTCACTTAGCATCACACTCTCCAGTTCCATCCATGTTGCTACAAAAGGCCATATTTCATTTTTTCTCATTGCCACGTAGTATTCCATTGTGTATATAAACCACAATTTCTTTATCCATTCATCAGTTGATGGACATTTAGGCTCTTTCCATAATTTGGCTATTGTTGAGAGTGCCGCTATAAACATTGGGGTACAGGTGCCCCTATGCATCAGTACTCCTGTATCCCTTGGATAAATTCCTAGCAGTGCTATTGCTGGGTCATAGGGTAGGTCTATTTTTAATTTTCTGAGGAACCTCCACACTGCTTTCCAGAGCGGCTGCACCAATTTGCATTCCCACCAACAGTGCAAGAGGGTTCCTGTTTCTCCACATCCTCTCCAGCATCTATAGTCTCCTGATTTCTTCATTTTGGCCACTCTGACTGGCGTGAGGTGGTATCTGAGTGTGGTTTTGATTTGTATTTCCCTGATAAGGAGCGACGTTGAACATCTTTTCATGTGCCTGTTGGCCATCCGGATGTCTTCTTTAGAGAAGTGTCTATTCATGTTTTCTGCCCATTTCTTCACTGGGTTATTTGTTTTTCGGGTGTGGAGTTTGATGAGCTCTTTATAGATTTTGGATACTAGCCCTTTGTCCGATGTGTCATTTGCAAGTATCTTTTCCCATTCCGTTGGTTGCCTTTTAGTTTTGTTGGTTGTTTCCTTTGCTGTGCAGAAGCTTTTTATCTTCATAAGGTCCCAGTAATTCACTTTTGCTTTTAATTCCCTTGCCTTTGGGGATGTGCCGAGTAAGAGATTGCTACGGCTGAGGTCAGAGAGGTCTTTTCCTGCTTTCTCCTCTAAGGTTTTGATGGTTTCCTGTCTCACATTCAGGTCCTTTATCCATTTTGAGTTTATTTTTGTGAATGGTGTGAGAAAGTGGTCTAGTTTCAACCTTCTGCATGTTGCTGTCCAGTTCTCCCAGCACCATTTGTTAAAGAGACTGTCTTTTTTCCATTGGATGTTCTTTCCTGCTTTGTCAAAGATGAGTTGGCCATACGTTTGTGGGACTAGTTCTGGGGTTTCTATTCTATTCCATTGGTCTATGTGTCTGTTTTTATGCCAATACCATGCTGTCTTGATGATGACAGCTTTGTAGTAGAGGCTAAAGTCTGGGATTGTGATGCCTCCTGCTTTGGTCTTCTTCTTCAAAATTACTTTGGCTATTCGGGGCCTTTTGTGGTTCCATATGAATTTTAGGATTGCTTGTTCTAGTTTCGAGAAGAATGCTGGTGCAATTTTGATTGGGATTGCATTGAATGTGTAGATAGCTTTGGGTAGTATTGACATTTTGACAATATTTATTCTTCCAATCCATGAGCAGGGAATGTCTTTCCATCTCTTTATATCTTCTTCAATTACCTGCATAAGCTTTCTATAGTTTTCAGCATACAGATCTTTTACATCTTTGGTTAGATTTATTCCTAGGTATTTTATGCTTCTTGGTGCAATTGTGAATGGGATCAGTTTCTTCATTTGTCTTTCTGTTGCTTCATTGTTAGTGTATAAGAATGCAACTGATTTCTGCACGTTGATTTTGTATCCTGCAACTTTGCTGAATTCATGTATCAGTTCTAGCAGACTTTTGGTGGAGTCTATCGGATTTTCCATGTATAATATCATGTCATCTGCAAAAAGCGAAAGCTTGACTTCATCTTTGCCAATTTTGATGCCTTTGATTTCCTTTTGTTGTCTGATTGCTGATGCTAGAACTTCCAGCACTATATTAAACAGCAGCGGTGACAGTGGGCATCCCTGTCGTGTTCCTGATCTCAGGGAAAAAGCTCTCAGTTTTTCCCCGTTGAGGATGATGTTAGCTGTGGGCTTTTCATAAATGGCCTTTATGATGTTTAAGTATGTTCCTTCTATCCCGACTTTCTCAAGGGTTTTTATTAAGAAAGGGTGCTGGATTTTGTCAAAGGCCTTTTCTGCATCGATTGACAGGATCATATGGTTCTTCTCTTTTTTTTTGTTAATGTGATGTATCACGTTGATCGATTTGCGAATGTTGAACCAGCCCTGCATCCCAGGAATGAATCCCACTTGATCATGGTGAATAATTCTTTTTATATGCTGTTGAATTCGATTTGCTAGTATCTTATTAAGAATTTTTGCATCCATATTCATCAGGGATATTGGCCTGTAGTTCTCTTTTTTTACTGGGTCTCTGTCTGGTTTAGGAATCAAAGTAATACTGGCTTCATAGAATGAGTCTGGAAGTTTTCCTTCCCTTTCTATTTCTTGGAATAGCTTGAGAAGGATAGGTATTATCTCTGCTTTAAATGTCTGGTAGAACTCCCCTGGGAAGCCATCTGGTCCTGGACTCTTATTTGTTGGGAGATTTTTGATAACCGATTCAATTTCTTCGCTGGTTATGGGTCTGTTCAAGCTTTCTATTTCCTCCTGATTGAGTTTTGGAAGAGTGTGGGTGTTTAGAAATTTGTCCATTTCTTCCAGGTTGTCCAATTTGCTGGCATATAATTTTTCATAGTATTCCCTGATAATTGTTTGTATCTCTGAGGGATTGGTTGTAATCATTCCATTTTCATTCATGATTTTATCTATTTGGGTCATCTCCCTTTTCTTTTTGAGAAGGCTGGCTAGAGGTTTATCAATTTTGTTTATTTTTTCAAAAAACCAACTCTTGGTTTCGTTGATCTGCTCTACAGTTTTTTTAGATTCTATATTGTTTATTTCTGCTCTGATCTTTATGATTTCTCTTCTTCTGCTGGGTTTAGGCTGCCTTTGCTCTTCTGCTTCTATTTCCTTTAGGTGTGCTGTTAGATTTTGTATTTGGGATTTTTCTTGTTTCTTGAGATAGGCCTGGATTGCAATGTATTTTCCTCTCAGGACTGCCTTCGCTGCATCCCAGAGCGTTTGGATTGTTGTATTTTCATTTTCGTTTGTTTCCATATATGTTTTAATTTCTTCTCTAATTGCCTGGTTGACCCACTCATTCGTTAGTAGGGTGTTCTTTAACCTCCATGCTTTTGGAGGTTTTCCAGACTTTTTCCTGTGGTTGATTTCAAGCTTCATAGCATTGTGGTCTGAAAGTATGCATGGTATAATTTCAATTCTTGTAAACTTATGAAGGGCTGTTTTGTGACCCAGTATATGATCTATCTTGGAGAATGTTCCATGTGCACTCGAGAAGAAAGTATATTCTGTTGCTTTGGGATGCAGAGTTCTAAATATATCTGTCAAGTCCATCTGATCCAATGTATCATTCAGGGCCCTTGTTTCTTTATTGACTGTGTGTCTAGATGATCTATCCATTTCTGTAAGTGGGGTGTTAAAGTCCCCTGCAATGACCACATTCTTATCAATGAGGTTGCTTATGTTTATGAGTAATTGTTTTATATATCTGGGGGCTCGGGTATTTGGCGCATAGACATTTATAATAGTTAGCTCTTCCTGGTGGATAGACCCTGTGATTATTATATAATGCCCTTCTTCATCTCTTGTTACAGCCTTTAATTTAAAGTCTAGTTTGTCTGATATAAGTATGGCTACTCCAGCTTTCTTTTGGCTTCCAGGAGCATGATAAATAGTTCTCCATCCCCTCACTCTCAATCTAAAGGTGTCCTCAGATCTAAAATGAGTCTCTTGTAGACAGCAAATAGATGGGTCTTGTTTTTTTATCCATTCTGATACCCTATGTCTTTTAGTTGGCGCATTTAATCCATTTACATTCAGTGTTATTATAGAAAGATATGGGTTTAGAGTCATTGTGATGTCTGTATGTTTTATGCTTGTAGTGATGTCTCTGGTACTTTGTCTCACAGGATCCCCCTTAGGATCTCTTGTAGGGCTGGTTTCGTGGTGACAAATTCCTTCAGTTTTTGTTTGTTTGGGAGGACCTTTATCTCTCCTTCTATTCTAAATGACAGACTTGCTGGATAAAGGATTCTCGGCTGCATATTTTTTCTGTTTAGCACACTGTAGATATCGTGCCAAGCCTTTCTGGCCTGCCAAGTTTCAAAGGAGAGATCAGTCACGAGTCTTATAGGTCTCCCTTTATATGTGAGGGCACGTTTATCCCTTGCTGCTTTCAGAATTTTCTCTTTATCCTTGTATTTTGCCAGTTTCACTATGATATGTCGTGCAGAAGATCGATTCAAGTTACGTCTGAAGGGAGTTCTCTGTGCCTCTTGGATTTCAATGCCTTTTTCCTTCCCCAGTTCAGGGAAGTTCTCAGCTATAATTTGTTCAAGTACCCCTTCAGCACCTTTCCCTCTCTCTTCCTCCTCTGGGATACCAATTATGCGTATATTATTTTTTTTTAGTGTATCACTTAGTTCTCTAATTTTCCCCTCATACTCCTGGATTTTTTTATCTCTCTTTCTTTCAGCTTCCTCTTTCTCCATAACTTTATCTTCTAGTTCACCTATTCTCTCCTCTGCCTCTTCAAGCCGAGCCATCGTGGATTCCATTTTGTTTTGCAATTCGTTTAAAGCGTTTTTCAACTCCTCGTGACTGTTCCTTAGTCCCTCGATCTTTGTGGCAAGAGATTCTCTGCTGTCCTGTATACTGTTTTCAAGCCCAGCGATTAATTTTATGACTATTATTCTAAATTCACTTTCTGTTATATTATTTAAATCCTTTTTGATCAGTTCATTAGCTGTTGTTATTTCCTGGAGATTCTTCTGAGGGGAATTCTTCCGTTTGGTCATTTTGGAGAGTCCCTGGCGTGGTGAGGACCTGCAGTGCACTTCCCCTGTGCTGTGGTGTATAACTGGAGTTAGTGGGCGGGGCCGCAGTCCGACCCGATGTCTGCCCCCAGCCCACTGCTGGGGCCACAGTCAGACTGGTGTGTGCCTTCTCTTCCCCTCTCCTAGGGGCGGGATTCACTGTGGGGTGGCGTGTCCCGTCTGGGCTACTTGCACACTGCCAGGCTTGTGTTGCTGGGGATCTGGCGTATTAGCTGGGGTGGGTAGGCAAGGTGCACGGGGGCTGGAGGGGCAGGCTTAGCTCGCTTCTCCTTAGGTGATCCACTTCAGGAGGAGCCCTGTGGCAGCGGGAGGGAGTCAGATCCGCTGCCGGAGGTTTGGCTCCGCAGAAGCACAGAGTTGGGTGTTTGCGCGGAGCGAGCAAGTTCCCTGGCAGGAACCGGTTCCCTTTGGGATTTTGGCTGGGGGACGGGCGGGGGAGATGGCGCTGGCGCCTTTGTTCCCCGCCAAGCTGAGCTCTGCCGTCCGGGGGCTCAGCAGCTCTCCCTCCCTTTGTCCTCCAGCCTTCCCGCTTTCCGAGCAGAGCTGTTCACTTATGACCTCCCAGACGCTAAGTCGCGCTTGCTGTCGGAACACAGTCCGTCAGGCCCCTCCGCTTTTGCCAGCCAGACTCGGGGGCTCCGCTTGGCCGGCGAGCCGCCCCTCCGCCCCGGCTCCCTCCCGCCAGTCCGTGGAGCGCGCACCGCCTCGCTGCCCTTCCTACCCTCTTCCGTGGGCCTCTGGTCTGCGCTTGACTCCGGAGACTCCCTTCTGCTAATCCTCTGGCGGTTTTCTGGGTTCTTTAGGCAGGTGTAGGTGGAATCTAAGTGATCGGCAGGACGCGCTGTGAGCCCCACGTCCTCCTACGCCGCCATCTTCCGGCACTCTCTAAAGTGACTAAATTTTTAAAAACATAGATGCACGTAGTTTGAAACAAAAGCTTATATCATTGATGGAACCAATGTAATTCACTATAAATGGTATATTTTTAACAAGGCAATGCTAGACACATTAGTTATGATAGCCTTACCCCAGGAGACAAGGATTTGTGTGACCTGACCCCTAAGTGTCTTCTGCTCCATGTACCCTTCCTTACAATGACAAGGTGGCCACGATGGAGGGAATGAAAGACAGCCCTGGAATGGAGAGAAGAGGGGAGACAGCAGAGGTTGCAGAGAAGGGTTTTCCTTTCAATTGTTGACAATATCTAACGCATTTGGCGTTAGATCTGTCTGGTCTACTAGGAGCCTCCTAGATTCTCTGACAGGAAGGAGTTGAATATAAGGAAGAATTGAGTGATTTAGAAATATTCTCATCCTTGAAATACATGCTATTTACTCAGCCTTGACCATCCCTGTGGCCATCCCTGCATATGCCTTGCCACCTGTGACACAGTGACTGCCCCCGGAATTTTAAAAGCCCTGAATAAGACTTCTCAGGCCTCGACTCAAGTGCAAACCTCAGTCAGGACCCTTTGTCACCTGATCCCAGTGTTTCCAACACCAGGACTCATGCTTCCCAGCAAACCCTCTGGTCCAGCTCCTCTCTACCCCTATGGCACCCACTTCAATTTTCTTCCCCAGGTTTTGGATTTTCATCCCCATATTTTGAATGCTTTCAGTAGATTTCCTTCCAATCTTGCACAAACCTTGTTCAAGGGAATATTTTTTTTCCTCCTAAAACATTTCCTGTAATTACGATGTTGCCAAGGACATTTATATTTAACTTTGAATGTGTTCATGGCTCAGTAAGTGTGAATGGATTTGGTTTATTCTCAACCAACCATTAGTGAAAATTATGGGAGATACAAAGATGTATTCAGTACAATATCTTCCCTCATTGGGAAGGTAAGAGTGGACCATTTCTTCTTTGCTTGTGTTCTCAAATGTGCACCAACTGGGCTGTTTGTGTCCAAATCTCAGGAACACTGTTTAAGCCAAGAACATGGCTGGAAATGTATTCTTACATGTTCCTCCAGTGGGTGGAGACCATCAAGGAATGATTCAGGTCATGGAACAGGGTGAACTCAGAGTTCCTTATTTTATCTTTCTAAAGCCCTAGCATTGGTTTATATATATTTTTTATCATGTAAAATTACCAAAACAATCCACTTTGAAGTGATAGCTAAGACTAGAAATTTGAATTATCTTGAAACTTGATGGTGGCATTCACTTATTACTGAAATATGTGAATGTTAAACCGTCCTTACACGTGCTCACACCCAATCAAGTGTGGCCACACTGAGGACATTGAGCTCTTTGTCACCCTCTGCTTTTCCTCACGTTGTCCATATTATGTTACCTCAAGTCAGTTTGTGAGTCAATTCTTCAAGTTTAGCAAATGACAAATCTCCACAGTGACCACATTTCCTGACTGGCTTTAACACAATTTTAAAACTGTGGTTTTAACAGCATTGACACAAATGTTCAATTTTTAGTTACTGAAAATGAAATCGTGAATAGTAACTAAAGTAGTTAGTACACCTAAAACTGCTGAAAAAAATTGGTGAAAATGCTGAGCAGAAATCAGTATGAAATTGTACATTCCCAGGACATTTTCCAACCTAAAATTTGGCACTCAATGTGGTGATATTAATTCTAGACATTTGGAATTTTTAAGATGCTCTTTCTATTTCTGTCCAGAACACAATTTTAATATTATTTTGCCTATTTCTCAAATGGTATTTAAAAAAAAAATTCTAGAAACACCAAGCTTAAAGTAAAAGAAAATAATTACATAATAATAATATAGTCAAATGAAAATTTAAAATATATTACCAAATAAAATATTTAAGTACATTTTATTTATTTTTAATTACATTTAGTTTAAATGAGTTATATTTAAATTTTTATTCAAAAGCACCCAAAGGAAATCAGAATTTAAAATTAAATTGAATTTAAATTTCAATTCAGTTACAAAGTTAAATTCAAAATTATCAGTAAAGGGGTGCCTGAGTAGCTCAGTCAGTTAAGTGTCAGACTTCGGGCTCAGGTTGTGGTCTCATGGCTCATGAGTTTGACCCCTGCATGGGGCTCTGTGCTGACAGCTCAGAGCCTGGAGCCTGCTTTGGATTCTGTCTCCATCTCTCTCTGCCCCTCCCCTGCTCGTGCTCTGTCTTTGTCTCTCAAAAATAAAGAAACATTAAAAAAATTGTCAGTAAAAAATTAGAAATTGCCTAAACTCACTAGTTATAAAATGTTGAAATTTGATTTTGAACAAGAAGCGTGTGAAATAGTCGAGCCTGGTCAGCTTACTCAAAGATTTTAATGAATCGGTAAAAGCATTGAAAGAAGCAGAAAGGAAAGGATTATAATAATAAATCAGTGAGTCCTGACTCAAATTTGAAAAACAATAGCTCTACACATAAAATTGTGACATCAACCCAAACGTTAAGAGATTCAGCCTGAAACACACAACCTGCCCAAATATTGGCAAAGCAGAAATTAACATAAATAAAATAAACTGAGAAGTTTCCATCTGGAATACTGAGCTTAGAAAATATAACAAAAATTCAGGAAGAAACACCTGTCATTACCTGTAACCAAGACTGACAACAGGTGAATACGTTTTGGTAGATGGACACGTTTGGTAAATTGGCCCTGGTGATCTTCCTGTGCAGCCTCATTACCTGGGGTTATGATTGTAGGTGTTTCAGTATCTCCTTTGGACAATTTGCCTCCTGGCTGCTCACTTCATACAGATACTTGTAATGAGTGTAATGTTTTAGGGGTTAAAATCTCTTTCCTACACATTATCTCAGTTGATCTGCACAGAATTTTCATGAGGTGTTTTTTAATCTTGTTTTACAATTGGGCAAGCATCTCACAGAAGATGAGCAATTTCTCTAAAAGCGCCCAATTGACAGTCATGTTAGGAACACCCGCTGCTTACATTTCAGCCCTAATCAAATGTGTTTTTGTTAGCATCTGTGATTCAGCGATTCATCATTTTATCCCATCCAGGAACTGCCATCCAGTGGGAGCTGGGACTTTCCTGGTTCTCCTCTTGCTACCACGGCATTTGGCAGTTTTGATTAAATGCTAATTAATAGTAGCAAATATTTATGGAGCAGCTACTCTGTGCCTTAGGGCTGTGTGCTCCCGATGATCACCACATTCTAGCCTCAACAATCACCTGTTCACTGATGGAGCCCAAATCTGTCCACAGCTGGGGGCCTTGCCCGTTTCCATCTGGTTGTGAACACCTGCTTGAAAATGGAATAGTTGGAGCACCTGGGTGGCTCAGTCAGTCAAGCATCTGACTTTGTCTCAGGTCATGATCTCACAGCTTGAGGGTTCGAGCCCCTGCGTCGGGCTCTGTGCTGACAGCTCGGAGCCTGGCACCTGCTTCAGATTCTGTGTCTCCCTCTCTCTCTGCCCCTCCCCTGCTCACATGCACATGCTCTCTCTCAAAAATAAACAATAAAAGACTTAAAAAAAAAAAGAAATTGAGATAGTTACACACATTGAGAGATCCAGTATTAGAATATTTCATACTTGTCTCTCCCCCATATGCCATAATTGAGCCCGCAGCTCGAAGGAGAGCAGAGGTGACACCTTTTCATCCCCTTCAGTTTTTAGTTTCGCCTTTTTCACGTACTAGTTGCTCTGTGTTTATTGGCTTCAGTGTACCTGAATCACTAGGGTGCCTGAATCAAGCCAAGAAGAAAGAAAAGGAAATTGGTAACTTTGGCCACTAGATGTCACAGCACATTTAATGGTTAGCTGAACATTCCCAACCTGATACTCCAAATCTTCCTTAGATTTTAGTGCGAGAGCAAATCTTGTGTTACCGTTGCCTCTAATCTCAACCATTTAAAACCAAGTACTGGGCAGAGTTGGTACTGGCATCACCTTTTAATCACTCATTTATATGGGAGGAGAGGATGTGTGGGGATAATGCATGAACAATTTGAATTGACTTTGGAATGTAACATGTAACATCTTGTCAGCTTTTTGGTCTTTTTTACTGTACCTGGTTAATATGAATTTGTGCTTCTGAGTGCAATAAAATAGCCCCCATACTAATCCGAGATTAAGCAACATTCTTGTATTGTATTCAGCAGTATTCTAATGATGCCACCTTCAGAGTTAAGCCCTTCAGTGGTCTCCCATTGCCTCTAGAAGGATCAGGATGTTGCAGGCTGCCTAGCGCCTGCTGAGCTCCTCCACCTCCTCTCTTCTTGCTGCTCTAACCTTGTCTGCCAGGTCTGTTTGGACTCCTCCTTCTGTTACCCAGGCAGTCTCTGTGTTCCTTCAGGTCTCAGTCAAGAGCCACTGCCCGATGAAAGATTTTCAGGACCTCCAATGGCATTAGTTTCTTATTGCTGCTGTAACAAGTTACCCCAAATGGCCATAAATTAGTGGCTTAAAGCAACACACATCTATGCTCATAGATTCTGGAGGTCAGCAGTCCAAAGTGGGTCCGACTGGGCTACAATCAAGATGGACTGCATTCCTTTTGGAGGCTCTAGGAGAGAGTCCATTTACCTGTTTTCTTAACTTTTCCAGCTGCTAGAAGCTGCCTGCATTTCTTGGCTTATGTCCTGCCAAGGACCCGGCCCTCTTTGAGGCCATCACTCACACCTGTGACCTCTGCTTTCAAGGTCACATCTTCCCTGACTGTTGGGACTCTTCCCCACTTAAGGCCCTTATCATTACATTGGGGCCACCCAGAAAATCCAGGATCATCTCCTTATTTTAAAGTGAGCTGCTTGGCAATCTGAATTCTACCTAAACCCTCAGTGCCCCCAGCCATGTAACAACATATTCCCAGGTTTAGGGATTAGGATCTGAATGTCTTTGGGGGCCATTATTCTGCTTTCCACAGACAAGTGAGTTAAACACTCAGTTTTGAGCTCTGATATCACTTGTTACAGTTAATTATATACATATATATATATATATATATATATATATATTCGAGTAACAGCACTGTTATTTTTTTATGTTCGAATAATGGCACTGTTCCCTCCTAGCCCATGTGCTCCATGAAGCTATGGATACCGTTCCACACAGCACTATGTCCTCACGTTCCAGCACTTGGCTCAAATACATGCCAAAACATGCCAAATGCAGACCAGTGGGGAGGCATGGTGTTTGTGATAGCATTTTCTAAAATAAATAAATTCAGCTTATTCCCCTTGACTCCCCGAAGCCCTATTCCCCAGTTTAGTGAACCCCTAAAAATCCCCAAGATCTTGGGAACCTTGCCTTGCCAACCTCTGGCTGGGTTCCTCACACTGTCCTCTAGCGTCGTACATCAATGTCAGGCAGTCCTGGCTGTGAACACGGCTCCTCACTCACATCTATGTAACCATGAGAGGTAACTTGATCTTTGTGAGCTTTGGTATTCTCTTCCAAGATCTGGGGAAAAGGATACCTAACAGTATCATGATGAGGACCAAATGAGTGTTTAGTATGTAAACTGTGTAAGACCATGCCAGGCACGTAACAAATACCAGGGTATGTTATTAAATGTAATGTCCTTCCCCTAGATAATCTCCAACTCGTGTTTTGTTTTTTTTTTTTCCTTAGGCTCTAGAGTGTTCACATGTAGATAGGATCTAGAAGTATTGATTTGCATTATAGAAGTCTCCAAAGTAATAGTTAGGATCATCTAGGAATTTAAGAGTTAAGTGTGAAAATGAGGAAGCAGTTAAGACCAGCTCTATGCATAGGGCTCTGGGTCCCTAGGAATGAGGAAAGGCATGTCACAGGGCACTGGGAGGTGTTTGTTACCCTGCATGAGTGTGTGAGTCACCCACCTCACCTGGGAACGCCCACGCTCTCAAATAATGGGAGCTTGAGTTCCTCTGCCTGTGTCCATTTCTTAAGGTTGGTCTTGCCAAGCTCTCCAGTACCGAAGCTCAGGCTTTCAGAGCCCATTAACAGGAGATGCCCAGGGTGCCTTTCATTTCAGGCTGAAAGAAATCACTTTTCCATTGTGGGAGCTAAGCTGGGTTACCACTCAGGTGGCTTTTGTCCTAAAGCAGGTGCACAGGCTCTCTCTTTCTGGCCAGATTTTCCCCGGGTAGCGCAGCATTTTCTGTCGTGAACTAACAGATCAAAGCCCACACAGTACATTCCTGTGCTGTGAAGTGCAAGAAGTCACCGATGTTTCGTCAGCTCTTTCCTCCACTATGTGGTTTGGGGAGTTCGCAGGATGCCGCTGATTCCTTCAGCGAAGAAGGCTAATTTCACCTGTCACCTACTAGATGTTAAATAATTCTCTCATTTCATGTAGCCAACACTTAAAAATAACCCCTGTGACTTTTTTCTTTACAAGAGCAATATATATTTAACATAAAAAACTTTAGAAATAACCTCTAAAACTGTTAGCATTCTCATGAATTAACACTATCAGTGTTAGCATTTTCCCCAGACTTATGGAGAGACAATTGACAAAAATGGTATATATTTAAGCCATAAAAAATGTGTTTTGATATGCACATGCACTGTGAAATGATTGCCACAATCAAATCATTACCATATATAACCTCACATGGTTATGACCATGTGGGTGTGCACATGTAGTGAGAACACTGAAGATCAACTCTCTTAGCAGATTTCACGTGCACAGTAGAGTATTTTGAACAATAGTTAGCATGATCTCTGGAGATTATTGATTCTGCATGACTGCAATCCTGTATCCTTGGACCAATATCTCCCCATTTTTCCCACCTCTGAATAGATAAGATTGGTAAAATATTTTTTAAAATAGAAAGATCCACAAGACTGCCATGAACTGCATTTCTGGAGCTAGATTTTTGTTTTGATTCTTTAAAACTTGAGGATATCATCTCACTGTTGTTTTCAGAAATAGGAGACTTTAGCCTCTTATATATTAGACCAAATCTCCTAAAACATATGGACTCACAGGCATATTATAATAATGATAAGCAGCCTTTAAAGAGTTTAATTTATGGGTTACTGCCTACCAGGAATTTCTGCATTCACCCTCTGGTACTAGGAGGAGGTATTTTCTGGCACCTACCATGGCCGTTATGGTCCTTGCCATAATCTTAGCTCCGGATTTTATATTGGCTTGTATCACTCCTAGGTGTTTCATGTGTGTAAGTCTTGACTGTTTTTAGGAAAACTAAAACTCATGAGGGTTTATCTGATAACCACGTAAATTGGCAATCTAAAATAACTGTTGATTTCTTATCGCTTTAACCTGAGACATGAATGATTTCTAAGATTTTATTTGTACAAAACATTGTACATAAACCACAAAATGAAAAAAAAATGCCACAAATTTTGATAGCCTTAATATATAAAAAGACTATACCTATTTTTAAGAAAGATACCATGGGGGTGCCTTGGTGGCTCAGTCGGTTAAGCGTCTGACTCTTGATTTTGGCTCAGGTCATGGTCTCATGCTTTGTGATTTTGAGCCCCATGTCAGGCTCTCTGCTGACAGTGTGGAGCCTGCTTGGGATTCTCTGTCTCCCTTTCACTTTGCCCCTCCCCTGCTCATACTCTCTCTCTCCCTCTCTCTCAAAATGAATAAACAAACAAACAAACAAACAAACAAACATACTATAACTCCATAGAAATGATAAGCACATGAAAAACTTATTCACAAATGAGGGAATAAAGTGATTAACATAAAAGACCATATTTAAAACTTTATTAATAATAATGTTTATTTTTGAGACAGAGAGAAAGCACAAATGCACAAATAGGGGTGGGGCAGAGAGAGAGGGAGGCACAGAATCTGAAGCAGGCTCCAGGCTCTGAGCTGTCAGCACAGAGCCCAAAGCAGGGCTCGAACCCATGAACCGCAAGATCATGACCTGAGCTGAAGTCTGACGCTTAACTGACTGAGCCACCCAAGCACCTCTGAAACTTTATTAATAATAAATAAATGCAAAATTTAAAAATATATATTCAATTTCTCACAAATTGATGAAAAATTTTAAGGTTTTTTGAAAATGAGTAGCAAGTGAAGGCAGTTTAAATATGGAAGACTCACTCAGGACCTGTACCTGTCTATAAAACATTTTCCCTAAATCCTCCTCTAGTGAGCCGTGTGGTGTCCCCCAAGAGATGTATCCACTCAGCACCTCAGAATGGGGCCTTATTTGGAATAAGGGCCTTTGCAGATGTAATTAAGCACGGATCTTGAGATAAGATCACCCTGGATTGGGAAGGTCCTAAATCAGTGACAGGTGTCTTTACTAGAGAAAGGACAGGGAGATCTAAAACACAGAGATATGAGGGTGGGAGGCAACGTGAAGACAGAGGAAGAGGTTGGGGGATGCATTCAGAAGGCAAGATGAGCCCAGGACTGCTGACAACCTCCAAAAACTAGGAGAGAGGCACGGAAGAGATTTTCCCTCAGAGGCTCCGGAAGGAACCTACCATGCCAACACCTTGATTTTGGATTTCTGGTGCTACCCAATTTGTGTATTTTGTTATAGCATCACTAGGAAATTAATACACCCACACTCTATTTGCTTGGCTGAGCAGAGGTGGCTTTTAACAAGGGTGTCACATGACCAGACTGAATTTAACAACTATAAACTGCACACCTATTACATGGCACATCTTGGACCCGGAGGGTCAGGAGGTTTGTAATGGAGTATGGGAAGGAACCAAATACATTTGATGGGAAGGGAATGGAGTGGGGAGCGAAGAGACAGGAGAAGTTGTGGAGGATAGGTCCTGAATGGTTTTCAGGGGCATAGAGCTAGTTTAAAATTTGTCCCCAGACCAGCATATGGTTCCACCTAAAGTTTTAAGCAGAGGAGTAACATAGAGTTGTATTTTGGGATGATCATTCTGGCTACAGTATGGAGAACCAATCAATTAATCCAAAGGGGCAAGACTTGGGACAGGGGAACAGTTAAAAAGTTTCTGGAATGGTCTTGGTGAGGGATACTGGGAGCAATAGTATGGTTGTGGACATAGGGAAAAAGAGAAGTTAGCAGATCAGAGAGATACTGAGGACGTTACATCAATAAGACTCGGTGATTAACAGTTTGGGGGAGAAGAAGGACCAAGGGGTTGAGGAAGGAGGGCACATTTCTGGCCCAGGGAGGGAGCACACCCTGAGGGAGGGGAATTCACTTTTGGAGGCTTGAGGGGAAGATGAAGCCTCCAAGTGTTAGTGTCCAGTAGGAAGTGGAACATGGGGGTCTGGAAATACCGTGGAAGCCAGGGGAGCATAAAAAATTGCCTAGAAAGAGTGGGTGAAGTGAAGACAGCAGGGCGAAGAGAGAGCCCAGGGAAGAACAAGGAGAGGCACCAAATCCTAGTTACCTAGAGTAAGTGCAGCTTGCAAAGAAGTCTGAGACAGAGTAGCCACACAGGACAAAACCTAGGAGCCCGTAGTGTGGTGGAAACCAAAGAAAACCAAGAGGTTTTCTTTCTTAGAGAGAGAGTGAGAGAGAGAGAGAGAAAGACTTCTTTTTAAGATTTTATTTTATTTTTAAGTAATCTCTCCACCCAACGTGGGGCTCAAACTTACAAGTACAAGATCAAGAGTTGTGTGCTGTACTGACTGAGCCAGCCAGGCGCCCCAAGGACAAAATGTTCCAAATGAGAAAGAGTGTTGGCTTTTGTCAAATGTTACCAATAATTTAAGCAAGATAAAGCCTTACAAAGGGAGGTGTTTGGGGGCGCCTGGGTGGTTCAGTCAGTTAAGCATCTGACTCTTGGTTTTGGCTCAGGTCATGATCTCATGGTTAGTAAGTTCAAGCCCCGAGTCAGACTCTGCACTGACAGCAAGGAGCCTGCTTGGGATTCTTTCCCTCTCCTTCTCTCTCTATCCACCCCCCTCCTGCTCTGTCTCTGTCTCTCTCTCTTTCTCTCAAAATAAATAAACTTAACAAAAAGGGAGGGAGACGTTTGATGAAATAGGTGCCTGCCGTATCAGTGGAGTGGTGGATTCCAAAGGCATGTTCTGGCGGGTTGCAGAGCACGCAGAAGGCAAAGAGTGTGTTTGGAAACTTGGCTGTGAAATGAAGAAGAGTGGGATCACCTGTGCGCACATCCTTGCTGAAGGAGGAACAGATGGAGAGGACGAGGCTGGAGACAGAGGAGGCAGGAGAGGACAGCGTCCAGAGCTCAGGAGGGGGCCTGGCCTCAGCTAGAGGGAGACAAAGAGGCAGGCTGAAGTCTAGGAGAGCAGGAAGGTGTGAGAGGGTCACTGTGGACGCTGGGGGAATCCACTGAGGCTGCTCCTACCCGACGTTGAAAGTACGCAGCTACTTTGCACTAAGCCTTATTTGGGGTCCACATTTTTCCTGGCTCTGGTATTTTCTTGATTTTGTTCAGTTCCTCTCATGGTCTTTCCGAGGGAGCAGCTGGAGAGAGGAGGCTGTGATTACCCAGGGGTCTCCTTCTATCACTTTACCTTGCCCCCACAGTGCTCCCCCAGACTCCCGGGCACTCCCGGGGGGGCTTATACCCTCACCGCCACCTCTGGCTTTAGACACCGGCTTTTGCTGAATTTCATTGTGTCAGCACATTCACATGTGAGTGTGGATGATTTACTGAACGCTGGGGGCAGCAGAGAGATTTATATCAGCAGCACATACAATTGAAAATGCAGTGTTAGCAATTCATCTTTAAAGATCCCTCAGTCATTTCTGAAACTGTGGCTCTTGCCAATTTCTGCGTGGTTCAGCCCTGCTCTCTGCTCAGAGATCCTTCTCTCGAAAATTCCCACTCATATCTGAGGTGCAGGGGTTTAGCGCTCTCTTTTGTTGCCTTGACCTCTACTGTGTCATTAGAGTTTCACCTTTTACCCCCCCAGCTACTTATGAAGGCATTTTCTTATGCAACAATGGTTCCCTCTTTGAGAGAGATCCTAGTTCCAGTTGCTAATCTGTTTTTTATCCCAATGCGTAATTTTGTGTGTGTGTGTGTGTGTGTGTTTTAATATTTACTTATTTATTTTGAGAGTGAGAGAGTGTGAGCAGGGGAGGGGCAGAGAGGGAATCCCAAGCAGGCTCCACACTGTCAACACAGAGCCCGTTGCAGGGCTCAAACTCATGAACCGTGAGATTATGACCTGAGCTGAAACCAAGAGTCTGACGCTTAGCTGACTGAGCCACTCAGGTGCCGCCCCAACGCATAATTTTGAAAAAGACTAAATACTTCCCCCTGCTGACTCAGCATCAATATAGGCTCTGGCCACATCCACCTGAAGGCATGATAAAAAGTAAAGCTCACATCTACCGTCTGAATGGAGAAGGCAACTCCTCCACTCTCCTGGGCCCTGTATGAAAATGGGTGCCTTTTTTTCAGTGTAATGGTAAATAATACGTGTGTAGGGTTTTCAAATGGATCCCCTCACTTGATTTGCACAAGTAGTCAATGCCAAGCAATGCAGGCACCCATCCCTCTCTGCAAGTGAAGTAACCCACTTGCCAATGGGCACCCAGCTGATAAAGCAGGGCCAAGAGCAACTTCTAAGGAGAGTCCGGAGCTCCAGGGCCCCTCCTCTATTCACTTAACATGAGGCCAGGCTGGTTTCAGTGCCTCCATTCACAATTACAAGTCTTTTTCAATACGGCTGCTTACTTCTGATGATTTAATGGGATCTTCCCTGCACAACCACACTGTGCTGCTGTGGAATTTCCTGCCTGCAGCAGACTAACACTTGGCTTCATGAGCTCTTTGGTTTGACGTTTTGGGTTTTCTGGATATCCCACCTAAAATTCACAAAAACCTCACCAATCCTGCAGGCCCCGCTCTAAGTTTTTGAGTGGTAATCATGGGGGAAGGAAGTAGGAGGGTCTTCTCCTCAGTTCCCACTTCCTGAATAACGGGTTTTCAAGGACAGCATCGATCAGTATTGGCAAAGTTCAGAATTGATTTCACCCAGCATGGGATTCCTTTGCTGACTCACAGGATGCATCACACAGGCCTATACCATGATTTGCAGAGCAGAGACTCTGAGGACAGAAGCCAAGTGCATTTAAACACTTGTCTGCCAGCCCTAATGTATCAGCCCTTGCCTCATCCATCTCTGTTAGTGATCAGACAAGACATCATACATTGTTTCTTCTCTAGTTTTTTTTTCTTTCCTCTAAATAATGTAATGAATATTGATGTAGCCAAGAGTTCAGTGAGTGGGTGGGATGGATGCTTATTAGGAAGAAAAAAAAAAAAAATCTACACGGCATAACCTGAGGGCTCAACTTGAATTCCACTTTGGAAGTCTGTTTTGCAGTTTGGAAAGAAATGATTTTCATACCAGCTGTTTGTGTCTTGACAAGAAACTGTGATCTGACAGTTCTATTCAGAGGATGAACTTTCCGACATTGGGGGGGGGTGTGTGTGTGTGAGAACTGTGACGTGTCTCTGAAGCCTGGAGTGGAGATGTGACAGTGTTTGGGACAGATGTTGCTCCCACAAAGCCAGGTTCTCCTGTAGCAAAGGGGATTCATGGCCAGGAGCTGGGCCGTAGGGAACAAAATGTGGGCTCAGAAGTGGGTTCGAATCCAGCACTGACGATTGCAACCATGGGCACAGCACTGAAGCTTCCTTTCTTTATCTCTAAGTGGGGTCACAGTGCCTCTTTTATAGGTGATGATTGACAATAAGGCACGGGCAGTGTCTGCATAGACACGTGCTTAATGGAGAGTAGCAATTGTTCTTATCCTTCATATCAGGGGATTATTTTGTAGAGAAATAAATTATAAGACTTTTGTTGTTTCACAAATGAATATTTTTGCATATGATTTATTCAAGAGCAAATGGTGATATTAAAAAATCCCCCTGTTCTTCCTCTAATTGTTCTAATTGATCTCTCTGAGATCTCTGGTCTCAATCTACAAAATTTTAATGATAATGCTAATGATCATATCTGTATTTAAATATATACCATCAATTCCTGGGAGAGCAACTGAGAAACAATATGCAAAACCACTATGCAAGATTCAAAATGTGTTGCAATTTTTTGGCTTCTTTTCCCCTGAATCAAATATTAGCGCCCTCAGGAGACTCAGCCTTCTGGAAGACTTCAAACAAAGCACAGGTGCCTCTGTCTGCATGTGCGCAGTGCAGCAGACCCCAAGTGGCAGAGGTGATGGCCAGGAGAAAGGATTTCTTGTAGGAATTTGTCACATCTGACAACTGGGCCATCTCCCCTCATTTGTCTCGTATTGACTCTGTTATAAGTAAACAGCTGTTATACACCATTGGGCGGTGGAGATAAAAATCTTCCATCAGAAGAGCTGTTAATAATTTGCATTGCTGGTGATGATTAATGTAGACTGGTAAGCAAAAAGCTACAAGAGCATAGTGGGTGCTTCCTTCTGTTTAACCAGTATCTTATAGATTTGGGGGTTTTGTTTTTTATTTGTTATGGTAGTGCTGGGGATGGGTACCATTATGCACTGGTAATAAGCCAAGTAACACAAGGTGTACAAGACACAAGAAATGCTCTTCCCTTCTCTTTTTGAGTCCCAACCTTCAGAGATACACAATGTTGACAGTTGGATGTGGGCTCTTCCAGATATGCATGAATTTTGCAGCCACAAACAGTAACGAAAGCTGTCAGTGGAACAACTTTGAAGGCTGAGATAGGGAACCAATATCTGTGTCCTTGAGTAATAGAACCTCCTGCTATCAGGCTTTCCAGACAATCATGGGTCGGTTATCTGGGATATAAAGTCTTGGAAACTGTTTATAAGAACACAAAAAAGACTGTTGTTAACACCACTGTATGGTATGTTTGAAAGCTGTTAAGAAAGTAAACCCTGAAACTTTTCATCACAGGAAGAAAAATCCACTTTTTCTTTTTGGCCAGAAGGAAGGCAAATGTAGCCAGAGAACACAGAGGCATGTTCACAGTGACCTTCTGTACCCCTAGCAAACACTGCGGTTCTCCATCCTTAAGTCCTTGTAACCAACCTTTGAGATTTGCTACTGATCCACAAGGCAGAGAACATGGGATAGAATTATAGAAAGAAGGCATTGTTTTTGCCATTTAAACTGTCAGATCTCATATGTGGCACAAAACAGTAACGATAGAAGGAACAATAACATCAAATGGCCCATCTGTAAATCCCTGTGACAAAAGGTTTTATAACTGTCTTATCACACGACTTGTCTAATGTAACATTAGTGCTGGGGTTCCTTGGGTAAAGTGGAAGTGAGTCAGCTTTTGAATGGAGTAAAGGTACAAAAAATCGTCCAAATTAGCCTTTCCAAACCTTCTCTGTAATGTTTTGGGATGTTAGTAGAGAGACAAAGTGAGTTGAGGGCAAAGTCCTAGTTGGCTGTAGAGACATGAAGCTGAAGCATCTGTACTGAGACCAGCCCTCACCCTCCCATCTATAGCCGGGCCCAGGTTTAACACACAGCTAAGTCTTCCTAGGGCCTGGTTGGGGGCAGAGGGGACACAATGACTGTGAGGACCTGCAGATTAATTCAGCACTGCTCAAATACTTATGCATCAAGCACTCCTCCAAGCTCTCAGGGTATAGGACAAATAGATCCGTAAAAATTAGTGCCCTCATGACCCTCATATTCAGGAGAGGAAGATAGATGATTTAAAAATTAAGCAAGTAAACCACAGAACATTATCAGATGACGGTGCATGCTATGGTGAAGAATACAACAGGAAAAGGAGGTGGGGAATGAAGAATGAGGCACTGTTTTCCCAAATAGGGGAATGGCGAAGGCATTCAGAGGGAAGAACACGTGGAAAAGTCCTGAGACAGAAATATGCTTGAACTCTGAGAAACAACAATGAGCCCAGGAGGGGATGTGGAGGGAACAAGGAGGAAAGAGAAGCGGGGGTGGGGTGGGTGTGGGTGTGGGTGGCTGCACAAAAGGTAAAGCCATTTGACTTTTACTTCAAGGGAGATGATTGAAAGGAGAAAGTTAAAGCAGCTGGCCTTTACCTTTTTGATCTGTTTTCCTGATTACCAGGGTGGGGTGGAGGATGCTCCCAGGGAAAGAAAGAAGGCAGGTCACCAGTTTAATCCCCTGGTAGACATGCTGTTAACTGGATCTCCTGGTAAGTAGATTCATGATATTCGTTCAAAGGTAAGTCTTTTCTGCAAGGCTCATAGCAGGATACCCCTGGTTTGGGGTTGCTTATGGTAAACAAACTTAGGATCATTGGGTTTACGAAGAGTCAGCTCTCTGGAAAATGTCAGAAGCCCTATGATGATCTGAGACTAAAGTAGAGAAATTTCACTACCTAAACACGTCCTACTCTGTGAGGTGATCCAGAAACCTTACTTTGACCCTTTATGTGTCACTCTGGGCCAGAGAGCATGTTTCTGATGTGGGAAGGAAGAAGCTGGGAACCACGTGGTATCCCAGACGTCTCCCTGCTTTGCCTGTGTCTTTGAAATTATTAGTAAAGCTTGATACTGGATAAGATCTCTTGTGCTAGTCTGATTGGGGATTCAATTTTTGGTATTTGGGCTTTGTTTTGTTTTGTTTGGATACAGGTAGTTTATTTCAGAGATGATCCCAGGAAACACAGGTGAGGGGGCAGGGAAAATGAGACAGGGAAGGAAGAAAAGCCAATGAAAGATGCAACAATGTGTGAATTACAATGTGAGACACTATGCATAATCCTTTTAGAGATGCTCTGAGAAACAGTAATCTAATACACTGGATGAGGACCCAATGAAGAACTGAGTAGAATGTCATGTTCAAGCTGATATTTTAAAAGGATCACCGTGACTACTGTTTTAAAAACAAACTCTATAGTGGCAAGAATACAAGCAAGGAGACCATTTGAAGGCAATTTTAGTAGCTCTGGTGAAGCTGATGATGATTTGGACTACTTGGGGGTGATGGAGATCAGAGTTTACTTTATTTTTTAATTTTTAAAAAATTTTTTAATGTTTATTTTTTTGAAAGAGAGACAGGGTGTGAGCAGGGGAAGGGCAGAGAGGGAGAAAGACACAGAGTCTGAAGCAGGGTCCAGGTTCTGAGCTGTCAGCACAGAGCCTGACGCAGGGCACAAACCCACAGACTGCAAGATCGTGACCTGAGTCGAAGTCAGATGCTTAACCAACTGAGCCACCCAGGAGCCCCCAGAATTCACTTTAGACATGTTACCTTTAGATAACCTATCAGACATGTGAGTGTGTGTGCTACAAAAGCAGACCCATAGTTCAAAGAAGAGGTCTGGTTGGAAGGTACATGTTTGTTATCAGCACCATATTCATGCATACTGTAGAAGAGTGAATATAGAAAGAAAAAAGAAGAGGTCAAGGTCTAAGCTCTGGAGCTTTCTGAAAGCTAGAGGTTGATAAGATGAGAAGGCACCAGTAAAGGAGTCTGAGAAGGAGGAAAACCAAGTGAGAGGAGTATAGAAAAGCCCAATGATGGTGGTGTTTGCAGGAGAAGCAAGTGGGGAACAGAAGCCAATGCTGCTTCAAGGTCATGAGAGATGCGTCTGAGAAAGGTGCATTGGCTCTAACAGTGTGCAAGTCGCTGGGGGCCTTGGCAAGAGCTGTCTGGTTGGAGCAGTGAGGGTGAAGTCTTCATTGAGGTGAGCTCTAGGGACCAGAAGAGAGAAAGTAGGGATGCAAAAGAAAATTCTGTTGAGGAGTTTTTGCACTTAAGGGCAGCTGAGATATGGGGGAGGTACTTGACAGAGGGTGTTGTTGTATTTTCCTATGATGGAAATATTACTGAATGTTTTAATGCTGAAGGGAGTGTTATAGTCGAGGGGACTGATGAGGGAAGTGATGAGAGCAGGTCTTGGGGGGATGTTCCTGGGAGGGAGAGAGGGTGATTTTCCCACAGTGAAGGAGAGAATGCAGAACATACAGGAACAGAACAATTGGGTCGTGGGTAGATTTAGTGGTAACAGCAAGTAAAAAGTTTCTTTTGGTTGTTTCTATTTTTCTCGATGAAATAGAAAGCAACTGCCTAGTATCAAGCTCTTCCAAGTGTCGTCCACGGAAGGGTAAAAGCAGTGTCACGCGGGAGTTATTGAAAATGTAGAAATCTTAAGCTTTACTTTAGACCTCCAGAATTACACTCTTTTTAAAAATAGGAACCCTCAGGTGAGTCTTACACACATTAAAGTTTGAGAAGCACGGCTAGACTAGTGCCCCTCAAAGCATGGTCCGCACCCCACTGCTAGTATGCTAATAATGTTTGCCACTAGTCTGCAATGAGAATTGTGGAGAAATTGAGAATACTCCTCCAGTAACTTTTATAGAAATTTGACATTGCTCTGAGATCAAAGCACGTGATCACAGTACTCACCTCGTTGAACAAATGAGGAGCACTTTGGGTGGTGTGGAACTCAGGGGTAAATCACATGGGATGCAAGCTACGTTCTAGGTATGGGCAACAAGACCATGTTACAAAGTGTGGTCTTGAGAATTAATTTGCCAATTACCAAGGGCATGAAATGTTGAATCCATTTCTTTAATTGAAACACAATTTAAACTTAATAACAGAATTGTTATAGAATGAATTGTTAAAACCAATGATGGATTGAAGATGAATTTTGAAACACATTCTAGCAGCAGAAGCACTGTGGTGTCTTCCTCTTAGGACCTGCAACTCTCTGCCTCTTCACTCCATGTTCCACGAAAGCCTCTTTCTTACTCCTTAGAGAAAAGAGGGGATCTCTGCAACTAGAAAGGGATACTTTAGTTACTGTATCAGATGTTAGTGTATGCATACATGCACTGAAATGAGTCTAATATTGATTCCTTGGATGGATGGATGTCATAAAGAATTTATCTTTGGCCAAAGAGAGGCTAGGCCTCTGCTTTTGGCTTCTGGGAGGTAATCTAAGTCGTTTCTGACAGGAGTCCTTTTGTTTGGGTCAGAGGTTGGCCACTGATGTTTTAGGGCAGAAACTGGCAATGCCATAATGACTGAACATGTGATTTGGGGGACAATCCCCACCCCCAAATCACATGTTCAGTCATTAGGGCATGCGGTGTCAGTCTTCCTAGAAGTTAAATTCAAACACCTAAGAAATCAGTAACTCAATCAGTCATTCCTACATAACAAAACCCCAATAAAATCTCTAGACACTGAAGTTCAGCTGAGCACCCCTGGACAGCAGCCCTCCAGACACATTGTCACACATCAATACTGGGAGGGTAACATGTCCTGGAAACAATGGAAATGCCATGATTGGAACCCTCCTAGACTCTGCCCCATATATCTCTTCCTTTGGTTGATTTTAAGTCATATCCTTTCCTGGTAATAAACCATGTGCGTATAATAGATTTCAGTGAGCTTTGTGAGTCCTTCTAGCTAATTACTGAACCTGTGGGTGGTTTTTGGAACCTCTTAAACTTGTGGTTGGTATCAGAAGTGAGAATGGACTTGTGTGGACTCTTCTGTCTAATTTGTAGTTCACACTGTCTTAGTTTGCTCTGGCTGCCATAACAAATTACTATAGGTTGGGTGGCTTAGCCAACAGGAATTTATTTTCTCCATGTTTCGGAGCCTGGTGAGAGCTTAGTTCCTTGTGAGGGCTCTCTGGCTTATAGACAGCCACCTTCTTTCTGTGCTCACATGGTGGAGAGAGATATCTCTGGCTTCTCTCCCTCTTTTATAAGGATACCAGTTCTATCAGTTCAGGGTCTCACTCTTATGACTTTATTTAACTTTAATCACCCCCTTAAAGGCCCAATCTCCAATACAGTCACATGGTGTGCATGGGGCTTGGTTAGGGCTTCAACATATGAACTTGGAGTGGGTCACAATTCAGTCCATAGCAGACCCTAACTCCTGGCAGTGGGATCAGAAGTCCTGGACAGACTTGAAAGTCCAGGGACTGTGCCCTTAACCTCATAGTTTGACTGCCTTTGGGTAGGAGAGAGAAGGTAGCAAGGGGTTACTTAAAAGTGCATGTGAAACATTCTGTTAAGTGAAAATAAGCCAGACATAAAAGGACAACAAACACTACACGATTTCACTTAGGTGAGCTACCTAGAAAGAGAAAATACAATAGAAGGGGCTATGGGATGGAATGAATGGGGAGTTATCATTTAATGGTCAGAAAGTTTCAGTCTGGGGCAACAGAAATGGTCTGGAGACAGACGGTGGCTATGGTTGCACAGAAATGTGAATGTACTTAATGCCACTGAACTGTACACTTAAAAAAGGTTAAAATGGCAAATTTCATGTTACGTATATTTTACCACAATTTTTATCTTTTTAAAAAAATTTTTTTTAACGTTTATTTTTGAGACAGAGAGAGACAGAGCATGAACGGGGGAGGGTCAGAGAGAGAGGGAGACACAGAATCTGAAACAGGCTCCAGGCTCTGAGCGGTCAGCACAGAGCCCGATGCGGGGCTCGAACTCACGGACCGTGAGATCATGACCTGAGGCGAAGTCAGACGCTTAACCGACTGAGCCACCCATGCGCCCCTTACCACAATTTTTAAAAGTACATGTGATTCATCAACCCATTATAATTTTTATCATCCCATGGAATTGGAATTCAACCGACAGACAGCTCTGATAGTCTGTGGCAGTGGAGGCAAGGCTGTGTCCCCCTTCTGAATCTAGTTCACTCCTTCTGAATTATTGGTGCATGTTCAGCCATTCCTGCCACACATTGAAACAGAGGCTGCTCGCGTCCACCAAAACTCACTCCATTTTCCTCCTGGGCATACAGTTAGCCTGGATTTTCAAGGTAGGAGAGCTGGGCTCTCCTACCACTGAGTTTTGACCCATCTCCCCTGAGAGTGAGCTTCTCTTTCTCTGTCTACTGTGACAAAGGAGAGGATCCCAAGGACCAGAGGAGGCTGGATTGTCATTGGTCAAGAAATAAATTTATACTGTATAAAAAGCCTGGGTTTTTCTGTTTTGGGAGCTGAAGTTACTTTAACTTATGTACCCACTCTTTGGGACAGTTGCTTCTGATGGGATCTGTTGCAAGGAAAGAGCTAGATGTCCAGGTACTTTTATTATAGAAGCGTCGCTGTGATAAGGAAATCTGTCCCCTCTCCAAGAAGCAAATAGAAATCTTTTTCTTGAAACACATTTCTAAAAAAATTGACATCGGAACATATCCAGTAATAGATTTTAGCAGATATTATATAGTAGGCTATTCAAATAAAGTGTGAGATACTGGCTTAGTTCCTGCTGGACACAAAAATAGTGTTATGGCTTGTCACACTGTAAAAAACATAGCATTCTTTAAAAGCCAAAGTTAAGGGAAAAAATACAGCATTTCAAAATCATATGAAATTATGTGTACTGCCTCAGCATTTGTATAAAGCTTTGTCACAGTGAAATATTTCAAATATATAAGAAAAGCATGTGATTTTTGAATGATATATTTCAGTGTGTGAGAAAGCCCCAATTATAAATTGGGTATTAGAAATTAGATATGATGAAGCTGTTTTGTTTTTCTGCTCCCTATTTTGCACACTCTAGGTGTCCCTCCACAGTCTTCCAGTGAGCCTCTTTCACATGGGAAAAGTATCCATGGTTCCTGAGCATCTTGTATATCTCAGCATCTTCTGTGTCCCATTCCCAGTCTTCATTCTCAACCAGGCCTCGGGGGTGTGCACCACAGGAGCTAGAGGGGATATTCTGGGAAAGAGGAAATGGTGTTTTTCTATACTCATCTCTTGCCAGAGCAGACCCTGCTCTAGGTCAACACTCTGGAGTAGCATTTTATTTATTTATTTATTTATTTATTTGTTTAAAAATTTTTAATGTTTATTTATTTTTGAGAGAGACAGAGCATGAGTGGGGGGAGAAAGAGAGAGAGGGGGCAACACAGAATCTGAAGCAGGCTCCAGGCTCTGAGCTGTCAGCACAGATCCTGGCGTGAGGCTTGAATTCATGAATCATGAGATCGTGACCTGAGCTGAAGTCAGATACTTAACTGACTGAGCCACCCAGGTGCCCCTGGAGTATCATTCTTCTAGATTAGGATTTTGTGAGCACTGGTAGACTGGGTCCAACATTTCCTGAGCCCAATTTCAGTGGCCTGTGAAGAGTAGAATTCCTAGTTTTCCTTAAATTTATTGGAATTGGACAGGAGTTAGAGGGAAGGGAGGGGGGCAGAAAAGGGGCTCTTCCAGAAAGGACTTTCTTGCCCCTTATTCCCCATACACCCCACTACCAGTGGCGGTGACTCAGGTGTAGTCTCTGGAAAGTATGGCTGTGCCACAACAGTGACACTGTGCCCTAAGAGCTTTTGGGAGCACAGACTGAATTTGGACAAAATTCAACTTAAAATGAATCCAATGCTGCCTGGTGAGGCCCAGGTACAGTGCTAATGCTCAGAAATATCCTGAGAGCTATCTCTTACTATGCCTTTGTTTCAGATGAGGAAATGAAGATTCAGAGATATTAAGATGCCCATGATCACACAACTGAGAAGTCCCAACCCAATTTAAAATCTGTAGTTTTCTAATACCACAGTTTTGGAATACCTTCCACTGTAATTGACACGTTTATTTATTAATTTCCTCCACAAACATTTATTGAGCCTTGGGCAAGCAGGAATAATAAGATAGCATGGCTCTCAAAGTGCCACAGTGTGCTGGGATCCACAAGAAACTGCTCATTCTGCTATGGTGTGCCATAGCAGTGATGATGGGTGTCTAAGGGGCATGACTGATAAGCACCATGTTCAGCTTGCCAGAAGAAGGAGGTCAGGGAAGAGCAGAGGGTGCTTGGGACAAGTTATAAAGGAAAGTAGGAGCAGACACAGGAAAATGGAGATTTCAGCCCAGGAAACAACCTGATCCTTTTGATGTGTAAGAAAGGATCATAAATCCAGGGAATGACCAGAAGCTGGGATGGGGGAGGGAAAGGATAGGAGGCCAATAGAGAAGTGCAGGGACAAATGTGAGGGGGCATGAGTCATATCTGAGCTGTTCACATGTCAGACTAAGAAAATAAGACTTCATCTGCAAAAAGTGGTGCACCAGCAAAATATCTTAAAAGTCATCAGTCTGTGGACACATTGGGAAGAGCTGCCCATCTGCCCTGGTCGCAGGTAATACTGGAGACTGGAGTACTGTTTCCCATGCTAGAAAGAAGATGGCGGGCAAGGAAGTTTGCTACAGGGGGGTTGAGGTTGTACAGAAAGAGTAGATTTGGAAACAATGTAGGGGGAGGAGTTAAAATTGCTAGTTGCCTAACTGATGGTATGTAGGAGTGGGGGGCAATAGAAACTCACAGATTTCGGATGCAGGTGATTATCAGGTTTGAATGGTGGTGCCCATCACTGTAGTACAATGTAGGATGTATGGAGATGGTGTGGTTAACTAAGGGTGTATGTGAGTATGTGTGATGGGGGGTGAAGATGGAGGAGGATTATTTTCTCTGGACACTGATACCTCCTGGAGTTCAGAAGAACAGCCTTGCTCAACTCAAAGCCTAAAGCAGTCCTACCTGAAGAAAGGCAGTGGACATGAAAAGAGAAGTCCATCAAGCAAAATCTTATCAGTGTGTTTACACCACTATTCAGGAGTGAGGGGTAATGCTCCAGTCAGCTAGCAGGATTGCTCCAGGTCCTTGGCAAGTGTGTCCCTATGTCCACATATGTCCCTTGACTTGGATTTTCATACTCACCAAATAAGCTTATGATTACAGCAGGCTCTCCAAATAGCCTTCCCTCAGGACAGAATATACACAGGTTGATATTAGAAGTCAGATTTCTCCAGGAATCTCTGGCTTATTATACATTATTCCCTTGAGTTTGGTTATTCTGGATGAATCCTCAAATCCAATCACTTCAGGGTGTCCTGACAGATTGGATTTGAACCTTGGTGACAGCCCAGTTATAGCAGCCAGCTGGTCTTTCTAGTCCCCAAATCCAAGTGATTTCAACAACACTCACCAAGGCCAAGCCAGCACAGCCAGGAAGTTCTGCAGACACCACACGCTATTGTGGAAACCACCTGGATCCCACTGGACATTTCATCTAGAAGAGTGACTCCCGATGTTTACCAAGGCCTGATGAGTAGCACTGGTCTGGGGCTTCCAACCTCAGTTGATCAGGAATGTGTAGAATCTTGAAAACAAATACAGATGGCTGAGCCAAAAACACATCATGGCTTCAAAGGCAGCTTCTTTTATGAACAAATCACAAACAGAGGCATGTCCATTTATTATGCATATAAGAAAATGGTCTTGAAAGCCACTTCATACATCCATTTACTCATTCATTCAACAGCTGCTTATTAGGTGTCTACTATGAGCCTCCTGTGTGCTGAGTGCTGGGCTCACAGTGATCTGCAAGCCTGACATGGTCTCTGTGGTACCTAGGCTCACCGTAGGTAGGTCAGGGTTCCATCTGGCATGCTGCACAGAAGGTGGCCCAGCACTCTACCTTATAGCCAGGATGGAAGGGAAGGAAGGTGATGTTGTGACATAGCTACTGATTCCTCTGAAGACTCTCAGTCTGCATCTATAGTTTACCCAGAAATCTGTCTTCCTGTTGAATGTCCTGGGAACCAGATGTTGATTTACAAGCTAGACTCATGGAGCTGTTTACTCCTCTTTGCATCTTCACTTTTAAAAACATCAGTTCAGGTTTAATTTAAGTGCAATCATGTCTATGTGAGTGTCACCGTGTAGCTACCCAGTTCAGCTGCTTAAAAGCATCAGGCACAAGAGAGGATGATCACTAGGTAAAAACAATCCTCCAAACCTGCTGTCTATCTTACATGCTGATTTTTTTTTTAAAATTTAGGACCTTTTCTTGAATACTATAAAAGAGTAAAAAAGAGATCCAGATAGAACATATATTTTTATTTAAACACCAGCACAGCTGGGCTGAACATTTGCTTAGTGCTCTGTGATGGAAACGTGACTCAGGTTTGGCTCAGCCATCCCTGTCTCCATTAGTTCACAGCCTCTTCCCCAGCTTGGACAGTCCTTCCCCATCTTCTTTTCAAAATGCTCAGTTTTCATTTCTCGCATCTTAGTCATGCATGTACTCTTTACAGTTTTGAGGTGTTAAAGTTTTTTTCCAGGCTGAATTCCTCACCTTAGTGTTTATGGAGAAGACTGTAATTCACTGTTCTCTAGGATCCCAACGGAATCAGTAAATATTCAACACAGCCTCTCAGAAACTCATGGAAAACAAAGGAAAAAGATGCTTCAGTCATAAGTTATAATAATAGAAAACACCAGCAGCACAACAATTCTCTAGTGAACTGTAGAAGTTCTGATGTATTTAAGAATCAGCGTCATCTTTGGATGCCTGGGTGGCTTGGCCAGTTAAGTGTTTGATTCTTGATCTCAGCTGAGGTCTTGATCTCAGGGTTGTTTGTTTGTTCAAGCCCCATATTGGACTCCATGCTGGGTGTGAAGCCTACTTAAAAAACAAAAAGAAAAAAAGAATCCAAGTCCTCTTATCAAGAAAAAAGGAAAGGACTCAAATAAATAAAATCACAAATGAGAGAGGAGAAATTTAACAACCAACACCACGGGAATACAAACATTTATAAAAGAATATTATGGGGGCGCCTGGGTGGCTCAGTCGGTTAAGCGTCCGACTTCAGCTCAGGTCACGATCTCACGGTCCGTGAATTCGAGCCCCGCGTCAGGCTCTGGGCTGATGGCTCAGAGCCTTGAGCCTGCTTCCGATTCTGTCTCTCACTCTCTCTCTGCCCCTCCTCTGTTCATGCTCTGTCTCTCTCTGTCCCAAAAATAAATAAACGTTAAAAATAAATAAATAAAATAAAAGAATATTATGAAAAACTATATGTGAACCAATTAGACAACCTATAAAAATGGATAAATTCCTAGAAACATAACTTACCACAACTAAATCAGGAAGAAGTAATAAAATTTGAACATAACAATTACCAGCAAGGAGATTAAATCAGTAATCAATCAAAAAACTTCCAACAAACAAAATTCCAGAACCAGATGCCTTCATAGACAAATTCTACCAAACATTTAAAGAAGAGTTAATACCTATTCTTCTCAAACTATTCCAAAAAATAGAAAAGGAAGGAAAACTTCCAAATCCATTCTTTGAGACTGGCATTACACTGATACCAAAACCAGATAAAGACTCCACTAAAAAAGAGAACTACAGGCCAATATCCCTGATGAATATAGACACAAAAATCCTCAACAAAATACTAATAAAGTTAATCCAACAATACATTAAGAAAAAATGCTTCACCACAATAAAGTAGGATTTATTCCTGGGTTGCAAGAGTGGCTCAATATTTACAAATCAATCAGTGTAATACACCACATCAATAAGAGAAAAAATAAGAACCACCTGATCATTTCAATAGATACAGGAAAAGCATTTGACAAAGTACAACATCCATTCTTCATAAAAACCCTCAACTAAGTAGGGTTAGCAGGAACATACCTCAGCACAGTAAAGGCCATATATGGAAAACCCACAGATGATATGCCTCAATGGGGAAGAACTGAGAGCTTCTCCCTTAAGGCCAGAAACAACTCCAGGATGTTCACTCTCACCACTTTTATTCTACATAGTACTAGAAATCATAGCCACAGAAATCAGACAACAAAAATAAATAAAAGGCATCCAAATTGGTAAGGAAGAAGTAAAATGCTCACTATTTGCAGATAAAATGATTGTCTAGAAAAAGACTCTGCCAAAAAATTGCTAGAACTGATAAATAAATTCAGTAAAGTCACAGGATACAAAATCAATGTACAGAAATCTATTGCATTTCTATATACCAATAATGAAGCAGCAAACAGAGAAATTAAGAAAACAATCCCATTTACAATTGCACCCAAAATAGTAAGATGTCTAGGAATAAACCTAACCAAAGAGGTGAAAGACCTGTACTCTGAGAACTATAAAACACTAAAGAAAGAAAGTGAACACAACATAAAGAAATGGAAAAACACCCCATACTCATGGATTAGAAGAACAAATATTGTTAAAATGTCCCTACTACTCAAAGCAATCCACACATTCAATGCAATCCTTATTAAAATACCAACAACATTTTACAGCTAGAACAAACAATCATAAAATTTGTATGGAACCTCAAAAGACCTTAAATACCCAAAGAAATCTTGAAAAAGAAAAGCAAAGCTGGAGGCATCACAATTCTGGACTTCAAGTCATATTACAAAGTCATAGTAGGCAAAACGATATGATATTGGCATAAAAATAGACATATAGATCAACGGAACAGAATAGAAAACCCAGAAATAAACCCACAATTATATGGTAAATTAATCCTTGGCAAAGCAGGAAAGAATATCCAATAGGGAGAAGACAATGTCTTCAACAGAGAAAACTGGACAGCTACTTGCAAAAGAATGAAGCCGGACCACTTTCTTATACCATACACAAAAATAAATTCAAAATGGATTAAAAAACCTAAATGTGAGGAGCACCTGGGTGGTTCAGTTGGCTAAGCGCCTGATTCTTGGTTTTGGCTCAGGTCATGGGCTCACTGGTTCATGAGTTTGAGCCCTGTGTCAGGCTCTGTGTTGACAGTGTAGAGTCTGCTTGGGATTCTCTCTCCCTCTCTCTCTGCCTCTCCACTGCTCATGCTTGGTCATTTTCTCTCTGCCTCTCCACTGCTCATGCTTGGTCATTCTCTCTCTCTCTCTCTCTCTCTCTCTCTCTCTCTCTCTTTCTCTCAAGAATAAATAAATAAACTTTAAAAAAACATCTAAATGTGAGACCTGAAATAACAATAATTTTAGAATAGAACACATGCAATAATTTCTCTGAGATCGGTCATAGCAACTTCTTCCTAGATATGTCCTGTGAAGCAAAAGAAATAAAAGCAAAAATAAGCTATTGGGACTACATCAAAACAATGAGTTTCTGCACAGTGAAGGAAACAATCAACAAAACTAAAGGCAACTCAAGGAATGGGAGAAGATATTTGCAAATGACATATCTGATAAAGGATCAGTATCCAAAATCTATAAAGAATTTATAAAATGTAACACCCCAAAAAACAAATAATCCAATTAAAAAATGAGCAGAAGACATGAACAGATATTTCTTCGAAGAAGACATCCCTATGGCCAATAGACACATCAAAAGATGCTCATCCTCATTTATCAGGGAAACACAAATCAAAACTACAATGAGATTTACCTCAAACCTGTCAGAATGGCTAAAATAAGAAACACAAGAAACAAGTGTTGGTGAGGATGTGGGGAAAGGGAAACCCTCTTGAACTGTTGATGGGAATGCAAATTGGAGTAGCCACTGTGGAAAACAGTATGAGAGTTCCTCACAAAGTTAAAAATAGAACTACCCTACCATCCAGGAATCACACTACTGAGTTTTTACCCAAAGAATACAAAAACGCTAAATCAAAGGGATACATGCACCCCTATGTTTATAGCAATATTTGTTTACATTAGCCAAACTATGGAAGCAGCCCAAGTATCTGTTAATAGATAAATGGATATACATTGTATGTATATACAATGGAATATTATTCAGCCACAAAAAGAATGAAATCTTGCCTTTTGCAACAACGTGGGTGGAGCTAGAGACTATTATGCTGAGCAAAATAAGTCAGTCAGATTTCACCCATATGTGGAGTTTAAGAAACAAAACAAATGAGAAAAGGGGAAAAAAGAGAGAGAGATAGGCAAGCCAAGAAACAGACTCTTAACTATAGATGACATACTGATGGTCACCAGAGGGAGGGGGTAGGAGGATAGGTGAAATAGGTGATGGGGATTAAGGAAGGCACTTGTCCTGATGAGTACCGGTTGATGTATGGAATTGTTGAATCACTAGATTGTATACCTGAAACTAATATAATACTATATGTTGACTAACTGGATTTAAAATTAAAGGAAAAAAAGAATCAGAGTCCTCCACATGTGAGCCTGTTCTCCATGTAATTCCATGAGGCAAAAGGATAAACAGATCAAAATTCACTGAGCCTTGAACTTTGTAATTATGGTTCTTGCAATGAAAAAAAGGATTGGCGCAGCAGGAGGGCAGAAGGTGGAGACTTTGTATTATTTCAGCTGTGTACTCTATTAGTTATCTCTTACTGTGTCACAGATCAACCCAAAATGTAGTGGCTTAAAACAACACACATTTATTATGTTAAGGTCCTTATAGGTCAGGGATCCGAGCACAGCTGAGCTGAGCCCTCTGCTTCAGGGCATTTCACAGGGCTGCTATAGGTTTAGTCTCTCCCAGGCGAGGCTGGGGAAGAATCTGCTCATGTGTGATGTTGTTGCTGGGGTTTAGTTGGATTGAGGGTATCAGTTCCTTGTTGACTGTTGGTTGAAGGGGCTGCCCTCAGCCCTCAAGTGCTTGCCATGTAGACCTGTCTGCTGACAGGACAGCTTGCTTCATTAAATGTACACGTGTGAATACTGGGACATGAGATTATCTGCCATTTTAGAAGTCGGCCTGCCACTTGTATAAAGTAAGACCATATATATATATATATATATATATATATATATATATATTCAAATTCAAGTTAGTTAACATACAGTGTAGTCTTGGTGTCAGGAGTAGAACCCAGTGATTCACCTCTTACATATAACACCCAGGACTCATCCCAACAAGTACTCTCCTTAATGCCCATCACCCATTTTATCCAACCCCCACTGCTCCCCTCCAGCAACCCTCAGTTTGTTCTCTGTATTTAAGAGTCTCTTAATGGTTCGCCTCCCTCTGTGTTTTTATCTTATTTTTCCTTCCCTTTCCCTATGTTCATCCGCATATGAGTTAAATTCCACATATGAGTGAAGTCATATGATATTTGTCTGTCTCTGACTGACTTACTTCACTTAGCATAATACACGCTAGTTCCATCCATGCAAGATTTCATTCTTTTTCATCACTGAGTAGTATTCCATTATATATATATATATATATATATATATATATATATATATATATATACACATATGTGTACACACACACACACACATATATATATCTATCTATCTATACATATATATAGATATATATATATCTTCTTTATCCACTCATTAGTTGATGGACATTTGGTCTCTTTCTATAATTTGGTTGTTGATAAAGACTTTATATTTCATATCATACTTTTTCAAATTCACATAAAATAAATTAGCCTTCATTGGTTGAGAGAACCTAATGGTGCTTAGAGTTGACAAATCAGTATATTAAGAGGGTACTTGTGAATTATGCTACATTTATATATTAATTTAAAGCAAATATTTCAGGAACATCATTAGAATAAATTGGTGCCATGCTAGGCAGTGTTAGACCAGGTAGGTTCCTAAAACAAGAAAGTGCAAGTTGGGGAGACAGGAAACCCTGACTTTAAATTCTGATCTGTCACACAACACCAGGTGGTCTGAGCCCCCTGGAACCCTCCCTCATGCTCTCTGGCTCACTACCCAACCAAAGGTGACCACCATCCTAACGATAGCAGGTTCTTTTTGCTGAGTTTTGAACTTCAGATCAATGGGCACATAATGTAAGTATTTTTTGTGTGTATTTCTGGCTTTTTTGGTCATCACTATGTGAAATTCAACCATGGTATTAATGTAGCTGTAGTTAGTTCATTCATTCTCATTACTTTTTAGTACTTCTATGTATGAACACATCCAAATTTATCCATCCTACTGTGGATGGTTTTGTTTTTTGTTTTTGTTTTTGGGTGTTTTTTTTTTTTTTTTTTTGGCTATTATGAATAGTGTTGTTCTTTCAATTGTTGTGTTCATATAGAACCATTGCTTTTACACCTAAGAATAACATTACTAGGTGATAGGAATGTGTGTGTTCAGCTTAAAAGCTAAGGACAGTTTACCAGAGTGGGTGTAACAATTTATACTCTTCTTAGCAGTGTAGGAAAGTTCTGGGTGCTCCACAGTCTCACCAAAGCTAGTGTTGTCAGTTTTTAAAATTTTAGCCAATTTGGTAGATGTCATATATTTAAATGTGGTTTTAATTTGCATTGTCCATTTATTAAAGAGATGAGCACCTTTTCATATATTTATTGGCTAATTGCATATCACCTTTTCTGATGCTTATTCTTTGTATATATCTTTTCCCATTCTGTGGCTTGTTTTTTTTTTTAAATTCTCTCAATGGTGTAATTTGATAAACGGAATTTCTTAATTTTAGTGTCGCTCAATTTAACACGTAACTTCCTTCATATGGTTCCTTGAGTGGTTTATATGTTCCGTGCAAGAAATCTTTCCCTGTTCTAAGTACATGAAGATGTCCTCCTATATTATTTTCTAGAAACTTCATTGTTTTGCTTTTTACATTTAGATTCACCATGCTCCTGTAATTGATTTTTTGTATACTGTGGGGTACGGGTCAATTTTCTTTCCTTCCTTTTTTGTTTTTTCTTAATATTGGCATCTTTTATTGAAAAGTAAATTTTTTCTTTGCATTGCTTCCTTTGTTGTAAACCAATTGTGTATACATGCATGGGTCTCTTCCTTGATTTTTTTGTTGTGTTGCATTTGTCTATTCATTTTTTATTTGTTCATTCTTGCACCAATACCACTTTATCTTAACTTTGTAACTTTATAATGTCTTGATGTCTAGTATGGTGGATTCTCCCACCTTGTTCTTTAATTCATAGGGATACACGCACCTCTATGATTATTGAAACCTTATTTACAATAGCCAAACTATGGAAGCAACTCAAGTGTCCACTAATAAAGAAGGTGTGGTATATTATATTCCACAACATACAATGGAATATTATTTGGCCGTAAAAAAGAATGAAATATTGCCATTTGCAACAACATGGGTGGAGCTAGACAGTATAACGCTAACTGAAATAAGTTAGAGAAAGACCATATGATTTCACTCATATGTGGAGTTTAAGAAACAAAACAAATGAGCAAAGCAGGAAAAAAAGAGAGACTCAAACCAAGAAACAGACTCTTAACTGTAGAGAACAAACTGATGGTTACCAGAGAGAAGGTGGGTATGGGGATGGGGGTAAGAGGGGATAGCGATTAAAGAGGACAGTTATCATGGTGAAAAAAAAAAAAACAAATAGGAAAAAAATTAAATTGAGGTCATTATGAGTAAATTTGGTTTAACATATCTTATTATCACTTTCTATTTGTCTGCACTCTGCTGTGTTCCTTTGTCTCTCTTCTTGCCTTCTAGTGAATTAATTATTTTTTAATCTGCCTCCCTCCCATTTACTAGCTTATTGGCCATATATCATTTGATTACTCATTTAATGATTACCCTATAGATTATAATGTACATTCTTGATTTACTAAAATCTGAAATAAATAAATGCCTTCATTCCTTCCTGGACAACGCAAGGTCCTTAGGACAGTTGAACTCTATTTAATTCTCACTTCCCCATGCTCACCAGGTTGTATTGCTATAAGAAATAAATATTTACTTACACAGTCCAATTGTTTAAATGTGTCCACATACCAACTCTTTCTGTTAATTTTCATTCTGTCTTGAATCTCAAGTCTTCCATCTTGGCTCATTGCCTTCTGAATGAGGAAGAACCTTTAGTGTTTCTTTTGGTGAGTGACAAAACCTTAAGTTTTCTTTGCCTGAAAATTAACTTCCTCATAATCTTTTGAGAATATTTTTTCCTGTGTAAAGAATTCAGGGTGGCGTTTATTTAAGCACTTTGAAGTTATTACTCACTCCACTGTCTTCTGGAATCTGTTGTTTGTTGAGAACTCAGACATCATTATTGTTATTTCTTTAAAGGTAATATGTATTTTTCAAAAAAATCTGTCTAATTTGTGTTGGTAGTTAGCTGTTTCACTAGGAGTGGTTTTCTTTGTATTCATCTTCCTTGGGACTCATGAGAATTTTTGAATCTATGGGTTCATATCTTTCATTGGTTTTGAAAATGTAAGTGGCTAAGCTGGAAGGAATAACAACCCCAAACCATTTGACTTCAGAGATAGGGACCATTGGAAATCTCCTGATAGGGCTGGTCTGTTTCCAGTTCATCTTTACTCCTTGTGTATTATCCTTCAGAATCCCAACTGTAAGACTGCAGCTTGTAAGAGCCCATCTCACTTGGTGAATCTGATTTCCAGTATTGTATTTCTAGTCCCTTGAGTCCACTGAAAACTCTGATCAGCCTCCGTGCTTTTAGAATCAGCAGATTCCTCTGAAGAAAAGTGCCTACAAATTCTTAACTCATATCTGTTGGTTTTCTCTCTCAGATTTTGATCATGCAGTTTTCCTCCCTGGCTTGGTGTATCTCTGATGCATTCAAACAAATGTAGTATTTAATCTTTTTCCAGCTTTTCTAGTTGTTTTCTGCAAATGGATTGATCAGTACTACCTATTCTCTCACGGTAGGAAGCAAAGTATTCTTTAAGTTTTAAATATAACATTTCAATTTTTTCTTTCTTTTTTCCCCCTAAACTCTGAGGTCCCAAGAGCAGAAACTATCTTATTCATCTTGGTATGGCTAGCAATCAACACAGAACTTGGAAACAATACAGGATTGTTAGATATTTGTTGAAAAAATGAATAAACACAGATTTTGCTTGGGATTGATGACAATTAGTGCTCATTGTTTTTACCCTTTACCGGAAACTGAAAAAGAGCATCACCCATGAACAGTATTGTATATACCAAGGCCAGGGCAGTGGGAGCTGTCCCTTCTAGATGTAGTCACTTGGCTAAAATTTAGACCAACAAAAAAATTTTTTTTCCCTGAACAGGAGTATTCTGTCATTGACATTGTTATAAATTTCTAATAGTGATTATCATACTAAAAACAGATGATTTTACATATTCTCTGTTTTACATTTTCAATAAAAAAGTTTCCCTATTGTATACAATGTAAAGATGTAGGGTGGACTGCTCCCACCACATAACCCCTGGTGTGCCTTGGCTCATGACAGTGGAGGCAAGTGAGATGGTTGTGGGGCACATACAGCTGGGTTTATGGAAAGGAATGTGTCCATGTAAGTGAGTGGGTCAGCTTTGACACACTTCATGTCTCCTCACTGTCCTATTCTTTCCTGGGTCTTTGGGGAAACATTACTCTGGATTGGATTATTTTTAACTACACTGTGGTAGGCAAATGTTAGAGAATTATTTGCTCCAACTGGAGGGATCCCATGTTTGGGTATGCTTTCCATATTGGATTATAAGCTCCTTTGAGGACAAGCACACTCATTATTCTGTTATGAACTCATCTGTTCCATAGCACCAACTCCAGAACTGCAGAGAATTGGTGTTTCAGAAATGTTGAATGGTTCTCCCATATGTGTTATTTCACACATAAAACGAATACCTTTTGTTGCATTTTTATCTCTTAAAACCTGGATGAATTGGAATAAAGTATAAGTTTCTTAGGCAATATATGACATCCTGATGAAAGGCCCTTTGCTTCCTGGGATATAATTTTAAGAGAAATTGGTAATATATGTTTAGGATACATTATTTGTTTAAAAGAGGAGGGAAACACATATTTAAAAAATAGATGGTTTTATTTCATGAAGAAAATGAGACAAAGGTTAGTAAGCAGCCAACCTACACAGTAAAGGGAGCAGCCACACACACATCAACTGAGGATCCTTGTATCAGAAGACTTTGGAGACACTCACAAAGCTCACTTGAGAACATGCTTCTCTTTAGTTATGCTTTTATTTACCTGTTATCTTAGATGTTGACAATGAAGTTCACCTACACAGATATCTAGAAGCCATGACCACATAAAAGAAAGCAATTTGAACCCCTTACATCCATGATTATTTTTGCCCTTGTGTAAGCATGAAGTCAGTTTGTTGACATTTCTGAGTAAAGTTTTCAGGGTTGATTTTTTTCTTTTAACATCACTAATGCCAAAGGTTAAGGTATTCTGTTTTGTTTCCATTCATCCTTTCTTAGAGAGTCATTCTGATCCTAGAATTCTTGTATTCTTTATATTCTTAAATATTCCTTAATTTTTATTCTCATAAATTTGTCCTCAGTGTAAATGAGAAGCTCATTGATAAGTTGGTATGTTTCTAATTAACTATGTTAGTCATTAATACTATTCACTAAATATTTTGGACTCCACCATTCCAGAAATACGATAGGATTGAACTTCTTAGCATTAGACTGGTTGAGATTATGTGACAAGTTGTGGCCATTATATTGTGAGCAAAAGGGCATGTGTTACTTCCTGGCCAGAATTTAATTGCTTGCTGATGTAAGACCCTCCAGGGATCTCCTTTCCCTCTGATACAGTGACCACCAATATTGGCTTTGTAAACTTGGGTCCCTGAGTGGCCTAGGTACATCCGTGTTGTTGCAAATGGCATGATCTCATCCTTTTTATGGCTGTGTAACATTCCATCATGTGTATACCACATTTTCCTTATTCATTCCTGTATTGATGGACACTTAGGCTGCTTCCACATCTTAGCTATTGTAAATAATGCTGTGATAAATATAGAAACGCACATATCTTTTTGAGTTAGTGTTTTTGTTTTCCCTGGATAAATATCCAATAGTGGAATTATGGGATCATATGGCATTTCCATTTTTAATTTTTTGAGGAAACTTCATACTGTTGTCCATACTGGCCGCACCAGTTTGTATTCTCAGCAATATGCAAGAGGGTTCCTTTACCTCCACATTCTCACCAACACTTGTTTCTTCTATTTCAGCTATTCTGACAGATGTGAGGTAATAGATGTAATGGGACAGATGGTAGCTATACCTGTGGTGAACACAGCATGATGTATAACCTTGTCAAATCACTAAGTTGTACACCTGAAACTAATGTAACCTTGTGTGTTAACTATACTCAAATAAAAAAAGTGTGCAAATAATAATAATAAAACCTCTGTGGTTTTAAGCCACTAAGATTTTGGGATTATTACCATGTTTATCAGTTTGAGTTCTACCATAAAAATAGAGCGAATAGGGTACACACTTATTAGGTGGGGTGGGGGAGAAAGAGAGAGAGAGAGAGAGAGAGAGATTGACTTATTGCAAAGGACTGGCCTATCTTTAGTGGGGCTGACTAGGCAAGGCTGAAATCCCCAGGGCAGGCTGTGGAACAGGCTGCAGGAACTTGGGTAGGAGCTGGTGCTGCAGTGCACAGGTGGAATTTCTTCCCATTAGGACACCTTTAGTTCTGTTCTTGTGGCCTCTCTACCTGACTGAATCAGGCCCAGCCAGATGATATGAAACAATCCTCCTTACTTAAACAAAACCATCGGTAGACTTTAATCATATCTACAAAATATCTCCTCAACAACTCCTAGGTTAGTGTTTACTGAACACATGGGGGCTATCACCCAGCTAAATTGACGCATGCAACCGAGCATCACACTGTGGCACAACGTGATTAGGCTTCCCTGATTACATGACCATACCAACAACTAGCAAGACTTGACTGTCAGCAGACCTTAGACTTAAAGAATCTATCTCACACATCCTTTTCATATAGATGACTACAAGCTGACTGGCTGAGTGACAAACTTCAAAATAAGAACTTTGTTTTCAATCCATAAATTAAATGGTAGTTTTTATGGCATTCTTTTAACTTTTGAACAAGTGTCCACAATGGGCTTACTACACACAACTGTTGACCTTCTTCTGATATTACAAATCCCTACCCAAATTTAGTAGGAAGAGACGCCAGGCTGAATATGCCTTTACCTTGCCCCTCTTCCTCTGATCCCTGTCATGGCGTTGTGAAGGCCCGTCTTCTGCTTAGGGGTAGTGTGACTACCATCTTCCACAAATCTCTGTAAACTTCCACTTGCTCCAAATATTCAGCATATTATTAGCAATTTTTGCATTTATTAAGTCAATCATAATATGTATTTAAGAACAATTTCTATATTTAAAACACATCTGCCTCTAGTTAGCTCAGTGTGTGTGTTCTGCACCTCATTTTCCTCATATATTTAAAAAAAGATGTTTTTGGGCTTCAAGAGTCCTAATTTTTCTTCCAGCTCTAACAAACTCTGTGTCTGTGGTATGCTCATCTCCTGAATGGATTTTTCATCTGTGTCTTCAATGCTTCCAATTCATCTTTATAAGTCCAGGATATTTGGCAACAATTAATTTGATGTAGAAACTTACAGAGCGGATCTGGGGGATTTACTGTGGAGATCACCAGTGTGGGTCTGCATCTAATCACGACACAGTTACCACAGCCCTTCTGTTATTTCTTCAGGATGTTATCTTGGGGATAGCTGTAACTTTAGGAAGTGTGTTAGGTCCCTCAGGATGGCAAGGAACAGACGTGCAGTCAGGTTATCTCAATTAATGTGAGTTTATTTGTGCTGATACACAAGAAAGTATAAAAGATAAGAAAGCAACCCAGTAACTACAAAGTCCAGCCTCACTGTTCAAGGATCTGTCATTACTCCAGTAACCTGGGAGCAGATGCAGTGAGTCAAGAACTCTTGAGTGTTTCACCTGAAGCATTGCTGTTACTGGTCTAAGGTGGCATCACTAGAATGACTTCACTCTTCTCTATTTTGGCTGATTTTACTGCTACCCATTTCCTTTGTATATCTCATATTCAGACTCCCTAAAGGAGAGCTGTGGTTGGTGGGGCCAGGTGCCATCTGCTAGGTACATCTCTCTTCCTAGCCCACTCCCTAGCCTGTAACTGGGTTTCTTTGAGTCACAGTACAGTTGGCTGTGGCCAATGTGAAGTGTTCATGTGACAGAAACGTGGTTCTGCTCATGGGGGAGCTATGGATATGATCTGTCCAGGACTCTAGGAAAGCTATAGATCCACCCAGAAAATATGGATAATAACACACAGCTTTATTGCTGGGGACAAAAGAGCTTTTTTTTTCTCCATGACACTTTCTTATGAAGGATTTTCAAGTGCTCTACCAATGTCATAACTTCCCTGAAACTATAACATTGCCTTTCTCTTCTTACATTTTTGGGGGGAGAACATTACCTTTAATAATGTATACTTTCTAAAGGGCAGATAATCTCCACTTTTAAGGAAAAGTAAGTGAAATTGTAGATTAAACTCTGAATCATATGAATGCTGTTGGATCATATTTTCTGAGTTGTCTTTAAAGATCTTCTTTCCCCACTAATATTGGACAGTCACATAAAATTTCAATATTTTTAATCCTGGAAATTGAGGTCATACTCCCAAGATCTGTTGAATACTTGTGTGGGGAAACTCTAAATTAGAAACCAGGTCGGGGTGCCTGGGTGGCTCAGTTGGTTAAGTGTCCAACTTTAGCTCAGGTCATGATCTTGCGGTCCATGAGTTTGAGCCCTGCATTGGGCTCTGTGCTGACAGCTCAGAGCCTGGAGCCTGCTTCAGATTCTGTGTGTGTGTGTCTCTCTCTCTCTGCCCCTCCTCTGCTTGTGCTCTGTCTCTCTCTGTCCCTCAAAAATAAATAAACATTAAAAAAATTAAAAAAAAAGAAACCAGGTCTGTCCATGTTTCTGTCTTACCAAGAGTGCAGAATTTCTCGACCATTCCTAAGATTATTTCACCCATGGAAGACAGGAGAGTCCATAACGGGATTGACAATTTTCAGCATGTCTGAGGCCAGAAGGAGCAGGTTTGATCGCCAGATTTTGTCCAAGGAGAATTTTTTCCTTACTAATTTTTCTATGAAGTAAAAATAAATCATCAATAATCTTCACCTTTCCTATGATTTAATTGGCTCCATGCACAATTGTCTCTTATTAGAATGTTAGGCAGATTTTTTTTTAAGCATGCAATTTCAGGATTCAGAAACTGCTGATAAAATCAAATCATAATTGACTATTGCAGATTCATCAAGTTGGCTTTATTAAGCCTTTGTTAAATTCTCAAATGACAGCTTTAAAAAAGTATGCTTCTTCAGAATTTCTCTATCTACAAAAGGGGGTACCCACTGTGTACTTTCTTTCAGAGATAAGGCATCTCAAATTCAAGTTACTCTAGCAAATCAGTAACACTGCACTCCGTGTGGGTCTTGTGAAAGGAACTGTAGTAACCACTCCCAATGTGTTGGCATGAGTAGGCCCTCAACTTCTGAGTGGCCACATAGGAAGAGAATTTGTACATTTGGAGGAGTTGGTTTGGATGGCTTTCAAGGAATCCTCCAGACCTGAGATTCAGTCTGGGTCTGGTGAGCAGACACCAGGTGTATTTGATTATGGGTAGAAGCTTGGAAGGAATAGAGTGTGGTGGGGAAGTACGTGAGACTTGTATCCACACATATCTGTTCTGTCACAGGGAGAGAGTGTACAGTCTGGAAGCTGAGGAGAAAAATAAATGCCTCATCTCACAGAAGGAAAAGACCATATAATATTTACTTATGAAAAAAATCGAGCATTTGGTTATATGAAAAGCTTGAGAATTTTAATGATTGCCCCCAAATTCAGCCCTTTATCACACCGATTTATTTAGTGATCTTAAGGTTAATAGTATAGATATGTCCAGGTACAACTTTATCCTATTTACATAAAGAAACATTAAAAATCCAAGATGTCCTTTGTAACAGAATCAGAAGTTTAGTAGTTGAACATAACAGAAGAAAATGCAGAGTAGCCTACTAAGTCTCCCATTTCTTTCCAGCAAATTGCCAAAGGAAGCGGACATGGTTGGTGACCTTTTTTAGAACTCTGTAAGTACAAGACTGCTTGCTGATGGGTCAAAAATAAGAAAGTTTGGTTTTTACTACTTCAAGAAGCTTCTAAAGAATACCTATCTAGTCACCATAAAAGCAATATCTTCATAATTCAGCCACTGATGAGAATTCTCTCAAACGAGAAAGGCAGACAATGAACTGGGGTTGACTTCAGGGCTATTAAAAATCCTCTGTCAATTTAAATCAATAAGGTAAAAATGATGAATAGCTATTTGGTTATCAGCATAAAAAAGAAAAAGGAAAAAAAAAAGCTAAATCATAGCAAATGGAAAAATGCTGAATATGGATTCATTTATCCACTCTACCTTAGGCCAAATGGACATTATATGAATCTCTCCTTCAAAAGGCTTATAATAAAGTGCACCAGTTCATTGAGAATAAGTACAGAAATCCAAAGAATTGAACATTCATCCACAATGTTTGGGGCTGTTCATTAGGGACTGAGTCTGAATAACCAATAGCAAAGTCTCTTTCATTGCAGAAGGTAACTGTTCCATCACAAGTGAAGGCAGCTTTTTACATCCCTTAAGTGTTGATGATAATGGGATGAATTCTGGACAGAGAAAGTCACACAAGTGATTATACTTATGAAAAAAAGGCAGATTCTGGGGTAGAATTCCTGAGACAGACGGACCCTGGGTCTGATCTTATCGAGAAATTCTTATAGTCTTTTTATTTTGTTTTGTTTTTCCCTGGAATTTAGTTCAATAGAAGTTTCTAAAAACAAACAGAGAACTCAGAATGAATCAGTCACTTGAAAATAGCCACAGGCTGGTGGGAAATGGGCTTCTGTCAGTCCCAGGTTCAGCGAGGCACTTTGAACAAACCAGCAACTGCAGTGACAAAACACAGTTTTCTAAGGGCGAGATCAACCAACAATGTGATCACACCCGTCTCACCAAGAGCCACTTGAGAAGTGAGACAAACAATGAAACAGATACAGCCCGAATAGAAAAAGGTGCCCAGATCTCCACAGACACAGTGTTCACAGCTCTTTTGTTTCTTTTACTGGGTCTGCTTTGACTTTTAGATACTAGTTTCCATTCTATGTTCCACGGGACTTTGAAGTCTGCTAGCATCTCTTTACGAGGCCCTTTAAAGTGGGGACATTTTCAGTGTGCCTCGCTTCTGTCATTTTCAGGTACTTAAAGTGTGGCATTCACAGAGCATGGATATGATCCAGAAGATTCCACTTTCTCTCCGGTGGTTTGATAAGCTGTGATTCAGTTAGCGGATGCACTGGAGGCCAGTGACAGCACAGAGGAGGCCAACAGTGCTGATGTTTGACAGTGTGTGTCAATGACTTGGGGGGTGGTCAGCACTGGGTGGCTTAGGAGGAGAGCAGGCTACATGAAAGCTGTTGACACTGACACGTGTTTTTGACCGGAAGACCCACGAGAAGTTCTTACTGGACCACGCGGTAAGCGTAAGTGTTCTCACAGAGTGAATCACCGTTTAAAATCAATGCTTGAGAATAAATAAGGCACTAGGTTGATGTAAGTGGCACAGGAATCTAAACTACGGTCTTGAATGGTGTTTGCATTCTTTTTCCCCTTTGGGAAATAACTCCTGGAATATTTATGGAGGAAAAGAAACTGGAGGTTAGGTTCCTCCTAATTTCTGGCAAGGACATCTGTCAGATTGTCTCGAATTAAAGTGTTTTTGTTCTGCTTTGCTTTTTCTCTTGGGAAATAACTAGTGGAGAGTTTGTTGGGGAGGGGGTGGGATAGAAGTTGTCTGTTTTGCACAGACACAGAGTCGGGAAGAGAGAAAGGCCACTTTTAGGAGGGTAGATAAAGCATCCAAATGCAAAAGGAAGTTCTGCCAAATTAAATGTTCTGTTAGGAGACATGGGCCCATTTATGACACTCTCGGTTCAGGGGCTGTTTTCCTGGCTGCCTGGAGGCCAGTGCTGCCTCCTGAAGTCAGCGACCTGGCTGAGGGGGTAGACCGCTGGGCCAGGGAGGGCTCTGCTGCTGCTGGTGCTGGTGGCACAAAGTCCCGGGACACAGTTCCTGGTGCCACTGTATTGATGGGCTCAGAGGGAAATGGCAATGGTGGCCATTTTATAAAGGATGCCATTCTCTCCTATCACATGTGGAAGTGAGGGACAATGATAGGGGCCCCATTACGCCAAGCCAACGCTTGTCCCACAGCTGTGACACACATTCCGGGTGATACTTGAGAACTAACAAGGAGGCAGCCACACCTCTCCCCTTCGATACCCTTTTCAAACCTAGCCCCGGTTGCTTTTCTTTGCCCAGAATGGAACTTGGTATGTTTGTCTCCATGCCTACTCTTTGCTTGTTCTTTTTTCTTCCTTTTTAAAATAATTTCCAAAGCCACCTTTATTTTACTGAGATGATTGGCAGGCTAGCCACCTACTCAAATAAGGACTGGGTATACGGTCAATATTTAGAATCTTATGGCCCGGCCATTATTGGTGAAGAATTTTGTTAAGAATCGTGCGCTCTCTCCCAGCTCTCTTCACTGACTGGCCAAATATCCAGTAAAGCCTATCTTGGGAGCAACAAGAAAGGAACTACGTGACCACTAGCTGACAAACAATGGCCCTTCCACAACCAGTCAAACCCACTGGATGAGATTCATAGGTTCTTCCATGACTCTACCTGGTGAAGTAGAAAGCAAGTCTCTAGATACACAAAATAATAGAGATTGTTTTCCCTGCTCTGAAAACACATGTATATGCCGGTCCTAAAGAACGATCCCCAGCACAATGTCTGGCTTCGTGTGGATGTTATTTATGCCGAAGTGACCCGACAAAATGCGCCATCAAAATGATGATGACAATCCTAATCTCCAGCGGGGTTTTTGAGTTACTGTGTTCACCCACATTTGCGGCTGGAGGCTATGGATTTGCTTTCCCTTGTAGGTTCTCTGGGAGAACCTGGTATGGATTATATCAGGATACCACAAAGATTATTTCAAGAAAAAGATTATACATCACAATGCTTAGCATTTATATAGGTTCTTTTGATTTCAAAACAAGTTATAAATATTTCCTACCGTGACAACATCCACGCGAGGTAGGTGAGTATTACTGTCCCTACGTTACCAATAGAAACATGAGGCCAAGGAGTGCAGGACTCTGTCCCAGGCCCTAGAGAGTCAGGAGCAAGCTTAAGACTGGCTTCCTGATGGCCACCTGCTCTGAGCTCCAAAGAGGCCATGCCTGTCTCTAGTATGGCAACAGTCTCCATGAATATAGGGTTATATATTGTATAGATATAAAACAGCAACACACAACAACATTCTAGAACAATAATCCAATATTTTTGTTTCTTAGTAAAATATGTTAAGCACAGTATTTAAATTGCATTTCTCTGAAAAGCATTTGGTATATTAAATAGCTCTATAAAGCTTTGCTGGCATACCCTTAACAGCATAATGAATGATTCTGAAGAAATTAAAATCCACAGATGCATAGAGATCTTTCCTTTATAATACCAGAAGCTAAACAAAAATGTGAAAAACTACTTTTATTCTCATAATGCAGACTTAATAGCTTGCTGGATATTAGCAGGCAGCTACATAATTTTTCTGAGCTTGAGAGAAAAGATACATATTGCTGGCTGTGGTTTTAAACTACCAATTTCAGGGGGAAATGTGGTTGAAAGGTGAAAATTAAAGACTGCCATCTCCATTTGGTATCCCCTCTGAGGAATCCCTACATTTCCAAAAGATGCCGTCAGACTCGGAACTCACATCGAGGCGAAGACAGGGGCGCCGCTAATAAGAACATTTTCTGCAAGGAGAAAATGATACGAAATAAATGGAGTGGTATCAGAAGAAGATGAACAAGGAGGCGAAAGGGTGCTTTTCAAGAGCGCTGAGGCTGGCATGAGATGTCAGCTGTTCATGCTCAGACGACTGTACAGGTCTTGGAGACAGTTTACAGAGCAAACACTTGGCTCGATCGGTCTCTCGGCTGGGGTGAAAGCCTCACTCACCTCGCTAAGAAGGGTGTGAAAGCGTTTACCTCATGCTAAGCTTCGTAAGAATGGAACAGGTAGGGCAGCAGAAAAAGTTCTAAAACTAGGAAGGAAGAGGCATCAAAGTCTTAAAATCTGTATGCAAACGTAAAAACTAACTTCCAAGCTGAAAGGACATTCTCTGTCAGGAGTCACAGGTACAAAAAAATCCTACACTTAGTGTACACGCCGCTAAGATATCGTTAGATAAGATATTACATGGCGTTCGGAGAATATTTCTTTGTGAGTGTGCTTTTTTCCCTAAAAAAAGACATATTAAATCGGTTTTCTCTCCTCAAGTCCTTTATATAGAAATAGGAAACACGAGCTGTCCTGGCAGTCCCTTCACATTATACGCTGGCGGGGTCCTTGGTGCTGGCACCATACATCGCACTTTTGTTTGAGGCGGGTTTGAGTCTGAACAGGCTGGAACAGTTAGGCTGTTTGGTCGGCTGCAAGGTCCTGGCGTAGGGCGAGTACCAGTCCCGCTCAAACACATCCTTAAGCTGCTTAATGATGCTCCTGTTGTTCCTCACATCTGCCTGGTTGATAACGAGGCCCGTGCCAGCGTTCTGGGTAAAATCGTTCCCTACCCAGTCAAAATTGCCTGTGAACAAACAAAGGAGACAGTGGCGTGGCGTTAAGATCACTGGAGAACATTCTGCATTTAATGAAACACACAACAGACTCTATTAAAAAAAAAATAATGACAAGGAGACTGAATTGTGTTGACAGCTCAGAAAAAAAAAAAAAAACTCCAAGAGGCCTTACATATGGCATATTAATATTTGCATATTATTTTGGCATTTTCTTCAGCTTTGCTCAACTTGAAACTCAAAACAAGGAATCTGCTGTTTTTTTTTTTTGTAAATGTTATTTGTTATTGACATTCACAAGACACACTAAATACAGCAATATTGAAAATATATAGGAATACACTTAAAAAGCCTGTGAACAATTACTACCTTCTCAAAGAGACGACATCTAATCCACATGTACAAATGAGGGATTCTAATTACAGTGCCCAGAAGCTTGCATATTGAAGAAAAAGCTGAAGGCAGAGAAGGAGAACCCGTTCCTATCTGGATACACAAAGCCCTCCTTGCCTGGGCTGTAAATCATTTCCTGGGTCCAGGATCTGGCTCCTTGGGCCAGGCATGGAGGCAGTTGTGATGACAGTAGGCTCCCCAGCAGGACTGTCTGGTGATACTTGGTGGATTAGTCTGCTAGGTCTACTGTAACAAAGTTCCACAGATTTGGTGGCTTACATGACAGCAATTTGTTGCCTGATAGTTCTGGAGGCTAAAAGTCCAAAACCAATGTGTTGACAGGGCTGGTTCCTTCTGAGGGGCCCGGATGGAGAATCTGTTCCAGGCTGCTCCTCTGGGCTTCTACATGGCCAGTTTCTCCCCTGTGTGCCTTCACATTCTCTTCCCTCTGTGCATGTCTGTCTCTGTGTCCAAATGTCCCTTGTCTATGAGGGCACCAGTCAAATCAGATCAGGGCCCATTCCGATGACCCCATTCTAACTTGATTATTACCTCTGTAGAGATCCTGTCTCCAAATAAGGTCATATTCTGAGGTGCTGGGACTTCCAACATATGGATTTGGGGAGGACACGGTTCAGCCCATAGCAGGTAGTAAGGCTGGAATCTGTCCAAGAAGGGACTGATTGTATCTACGTCACTCACATGTAGTTCATCTTCTAGGCGAGAGTAGATAAAAGACAAGACTACCCCAGAGTGCCATATGAATCTCCTGTCTTGCCATCCATCGGGGAGAGGGTTCTAGCAGGAGAACAGTACCAATAAATGCACATTTACTGAGTGTCCAATGTCTACCAGGTACATGGGGCCATGTTATTTCTTCTGACCATTTCTTAGGGACCATGATATAAACCAGAAAATGACAGTCCCTGACTTCAAGGGGTCCAGGAAGGAAACACAATGATTGTAATAGAAAGAGATGTAGGTATACAATGCCACAAGGGTAAGAGAAAAAGAATTTCTAACTCTGGCTGGATGAGTCAGGAAAACATTTTATTGAGGGTAAGGTTAAATTCTTTACTACATAAATGGCAATTGACGGATGTACAGAAACTCACTGCTTTGGAAATTAGAAAGCCACACCCCCAAAGGGATGTGGACAAAAATGTGATCAGGATCTTAGAGCATGAGGTGGAAGAGTTAGGGATAAAGTCACGATATAGGGGCCTTAGAGAGGGAGAAGAGCTCTCCTTTATTAAGTGCCTAATATGAGCAAAGTGCTAGGCTTGGCATTTGTATCCATTATCTCACAGAGTTGGTAGGATTTATGCCTACTCCACAGATGAGAAGCCTGAGGCTCAAAGAGGTGAACAGATTTTCCTGTCACATGGCTAATCAATGATGGACCCAGATCTCCACAATCTATAATACAGTAAATGAAGCAGTGTCCTCACTAACGAAGATTTAGCTGCATCAAGACTGACAAAATGATTTCAGAAATTACCACCAGCCTGAGTCTGGTCTAAGCTCCCAAATCTGTGCTCCTCTTTGGTCCAGAGCTGTTTTCATAAAGAAAACTGAAGGCTTTTTAAGTGTAGAGCTTGATCTCCAGTCCCTCAGCAGCTCTTCAGCCATAGCTGCAGGGATATTTGCTAAGTAAGACAGTAGGCATCCTTGACCCATGGCCGGCCTGGCAGCCATCTGTGGGGGAAGAAACATCCACAGAGAGCTGATAGGTGTTCCTTCACAACGCCCATCCTGTGGGCCCCCTGCTGCTCTCTGGAGTCCCCACATGTGTCAACTCCCTTTTCCATATGGCACCAGAGGAGGCTGTTCCCCTGTCTCTCATGAGTTTATTCCTCAGGGCCTAATACCAGGTCCCTAAATCAAATATTATCAGCATAGAGAAAGAACTCTTCCTTCTCTTTTCTATCTCTGTCCTCCATCTCATACTGTCTCCCTGCCATACCCCCAAACACCACACCCATACTATTGATAGCTTCATGATAGACATAACTGTGGATGAATTTTACTGTTATAAATTAGTGAACTGTCTGCCGAATAGTTCACAATATTGAGTGGGAGTCTCTTTGCCAGTGGTGTGTTTCTGACCACATGCTCTCAGACGCATGGCCACGCTCAGAGGCTCTGTGCCAATGCTCAGCGCCAGCTAAATACAGGCTTGGACTTCTTAGACTGGGGATTAGTAGCTGTTGCAGGTTAAGAGTTATTTTGGAGCCCGCTGGCAGGCAGTGCCTTCTATCCATTCCATCAACGGAAGGACTTGTGGATAAGACCCTAAAGTCTTGTGTCTACAGCTGAGCGCCAGGAAGTGAATTCATTACATCAATACATTATCTCCAATATTCACTGCAATCCTATGAGGTGATAATACAAAGTCCATTGTACTGACAAGGAAATTAAGGCGCAGAAAGGTTAGGTAATTTGCCCGAGACAGGAGTGAAAAAATACCAGAGCCGAGTTTCAAAGTCAGCTCTGACCCCAAAGCCCACCCTTAACTTCTGTTCCATGTCACCTCCAAGCCTAAAGGCCTATGTGGTACCAACTGTGCATTTTCCCTGGGGACTTCAGCATCAGCTGCTCAGCTGGAGCCTCGGACCACACTGAACTCCACTCATTTGTGGACCATGCTCTCTGAAGAGCACAGACGTGGAAATGTGAGGAGAGGGGAAGACAAGGTGGGGGAGAAGTGACAAGATTTTGGAGGCTTATTCTGTGAGATTCAGCTTTTCCCTTCAGCACAATGATGGAGCCAAGATCCTGCACCTTTGATCCTCCAAAGCTTTACTGAGGTTCTTCTCAGGAACTGCAGCCTGAGGCAGCTTTCCCAAGGTCTACAGAGGACATCCTCCACCAGTGTGACCATTTCCCACCTTTCACTTCCTCATGGTTTGGCTAAACTTCAGAATCATGGATGTGCTCCAATATTTTCTGGGACACTGTTGCACCCAGGCCTGAGACTGCCATTTCCGCTTCCAGAATGCAGGAGAACTGTAGTGCCATCCCCAGGTATAGACGAGGGTATAGATAAGCGTTTAGACAAGCTCACTGGGAAGGTGTATGGGCCTTCAACAAGATTTCTGAGTGCCTTCACCTAGCATACCACTCCATCAGCCCTCAAACAATTCAGACCAACTTCTGGACAAATTTGCCAAACTAGACTCAAATATAGTCTACAGAATTCAAGGTTAGAGAGAGGACACCATTTGAGGAATCTTCTGAAAGTCTTGCAAAGATTTAATGAGCTATAATTCCATGCAAGGATTAGTGTGGGTTTTTCTTAATTTTGCATTCTCAGCAGGTGTCTGAGTGACGACTTAAGAGATTTCCAGAACATGCTGATAATTATTTAAATTATCAATGAATTTTCTCTCCGGATGCTCTTTAAATATTTTTATACAATAACTATGCTTTGCTCTAGGGAATTAATGTTTTGCTAAAATGCTGTGTGTAAAATGAACTCATTTAAAATTGAATTATAATAGAGCTCCAGAAATAGACCCACGTAAATAAGTCAGCTGATCCTGAGAGAGGAGCAAAGGCAATCAAGGGAGCAAAACTAGCCTTTTCAACAAATGGTGCTAGAATAACTGGACATGGGCGTGCGGAAAGTGAATTCTAGACACTGACCCTTTCACAAAAATTAACTCAAAATGGGTCATAGACCTAAATGTAAAATGCAAAATTATGAAACTCCTAGAAGATAACGAATAAGAAAATCTAGATGAATTTGGGTTTAGTGATGGGTTTTTAGATACGACACTGAAGGCACGATCCAGGAAAGAAATCATTGATAAGCTGAACTTCATTTCAAGTTAAGATGTTTACTCTGTGAAAGACACTGTCAAGAGAATGAAGAGATAAAGCACAGGCTGGGAGAAAATATTTGCAAAAGATGCATCTGATAAAAGATTGTTATAATTATAAAAAGAACTCTTAATACAGGTTCTTATAAGAAAGAAAATGAAAAATAAGAAAATGAAAAAGTAAGAAAAAGCAGAAAATGAAAAAAGAAAGAAAATGAAATAAGAAATAAGAAAGAAAATGAAAAATATGATTAAAAAATGGGCCAAAGACCTCATCAAAGAAGATACTCAGATGACAAGGTAAGCCTATAAAGAGATGCTCCACATCATAATATGAAGGAAATGCAAACTAAAAGCAATCATTAGCTACACTACACACGTATCAGAAGGGCCCAAATCTGGAACTTGGACAACATGAAACGCTGGTAAGAATGTGGACCAATAGGAACTCTCGCTCACCGCTGCTGGGAACTGACAACTGTAGAGCCACTTTGGGAGACTGGAAAGCTCACCGCTGCTGGGAACTCAAAATGGTAGAGCCACTTTGGGAGACAGGCAGTTTCTCACAACACTAAACATAATCTTACCATACAATCCTGCAATCACGCTCCTTGGTATTACCCAACAGGGTTGAACACATGTCCACACAAAACCTATGTGTGGATGTTTATAGCAGCTTTATTCATAATTGCCAAAATCTGGAAGCAGCCAAGATGTCCTGAAGGTGAATGGGTAGGTGAGTGGATAAAAGAACTGTGGCAGATCCAGATAATGGAATACTATTCAGTGCTAAAAAAATAAGCTATCAAGCCATTAAAAGATACAGAGGAAGTTTGGGGCACCTGGGTGTCTCCGTCAGTTAAGTGTCTGACTTCGGCTCAGCTCATGATCTCGTGGTTCGTGGGTTCCAGCCCCACGTGGGGCTCCGTACTGACAGTGGGGAGCCTGCTTGGGATTCTCTCTCTCTCCCTCGTTCTGCCCCTCCTTGACTCAAGCTTTCTCTCTCTAAAAATAAATAAATAAACTTAAAAAAATTACAGAGGAAGCTTAAATGCATGTTACTAAGTAGAAGAAGCCAATCTGAAAAGGCTACATACTATGATTTTAACTACATGATATTTTGGAGAAGCTGAAACTCTGAAGACTGTAAAAAGATCAGTGGTTGTCAGGAGTTACGGGGAGGGAAGGATGAGTAGGTGGAGCACAGAGAATTCTTAGGACAGTGAAGCTACTCTATATATTACACATTTGTCAGGACCCATAGGATGAATGGCATCAAGAGAGAACCCTAATGTCAACAATGGACGTTGGGTGATGCTGATGTGTTAATGTAGGTCCGACGTATAATGTATGTTATAAACAAATGTACCACTTTGGTGGGGGATGTTGATAATGGGGCAGGCTGTGTGTATGTGTTGTGGGGGGCAGAAGGATGTGAGAATTCTGTATTTTCTGCTCGATTTTGCTGTGAACCTAACTGCTCTAAATAATGAAAGTCTACTTTAAAAATGTAATATATGGAGGAAGGTACCTGGGTGGCTCAGTAGGTTGAGCATCTGACTTTGGCTTAGGTCCTGATCTCGCAGTTCATGGGATGGAGCCCTGTGTTGAGGATTCTGTCTTCCTCTTAAGGCCCTCTCTCTTCCTCTCCCTTTGCCCCTCTCCCCTGCTTGCATGCACACTCTCTCTCAAACAAACAAAAATGTATTCTATGGGAAGAAGAAGAGAGAGCCGGAAATCCATATTTACTAAGGATTTAGACAGATGCGAGACAGTGTTTGGAGCTTTTCATATATTATCTCATTTAATCCTTCTATCACCACCAAAGGGTAGATGCTATTATCCCTATTTTATAGATAGGAAAACAGAGGCACACAGAGGCTCAGAGAGATCACGTGACTTTCCATCATCTTCCAGCTTCCAGTGCCAGTGCTTGAATTCAAACAGAAGTTTTTGTGACTCCAAAACATTTAATTCACTAAAAGAACTTTAGGACACAGGTGCCACATAACTGCTCCACGTACACATGGCACTTTAAGTAAACCCCACAGGTAAAATATCCAGATCTGAGTTCCTAATCCAACTGTGCCTGAAACCTGATCCATCCCTGTATTTTCCAATTATTGAGCCCGAAATTCCCGGTTTTGATGAAATGATTTTGAGTTCGTTTTTGTCACTTGCTTAAAAAGAAGCTGATTCATTCTACTCTCCGTAAGCTGATGAACATGAGAAAATCCAAACTATTACATCTCAAGCCACTGAGAGGGACAGCATGAATAAAGTAACATTCTCATATCCTAAAACAGCTTGAATAATAGACATTTAAAAAAATTCCAATCCTCTCTTCTCCTAATGTGGACACATAACTATTCGAAATGGAAAAAGAACACCTTTCTAGAAGGCAGGATGGAGTAACTGTCCAGTGGCTGATGGCAGTGTCTTCTGGGGGTGGGGCTCTGGGTGCCGCGGATCCTAGAACTCGCTCTTCTTCACATCTGCATGTTTAAGTCAATTCCTGTCTTAGGGTCCTCATTTCTAAACTGTAGGTGATAAAGGCCACCTTCCCTATCAGCAAATGAGATAGGGGCGCCTGGGTGGCTCAGTTGGTTAAGCATCTGACCTTGGCTCAGGTCAGGATCTCACAGGTGGTGAGTTGGAGCCCCGTGCTGGGCTCTGTGCTGATAGCTGAGCCCGCTTCAGATCCTCCTGTTCCCCCCTTTCTCTGCCCCTCCCCTGCTTGTTCCTTCTCTTCCAAAAATAAATAAAAAAAAAAGCAAATGAGATAAAGTGGTTTACAAAGCACAAAGGGCATATTCCACTCACTCACTGAATGGGGGAACACCCATATTCCATATTCTTTCATTCCACACACGTTTTTCTTTTCTACTTGGAGACTGTCACTTCATCTTTACAGTAATAGCCACGCTGCTGTTTTGTGATTTATGTACCTTCTTTTATAGATAATAATTTCCACTCTGCAGTTGATGGTACCAATTAAGGGGTTACCCTGGACTCACCCACACTGTAGGAGAGGAGAACAGATCCGACACACGAGTAAACAATTCCACCAGGAGGTATGATTTCTGCATCTGGGTTGTGAAACTACCTTACAAATAAAAACTAGGGTGCCTGGGGGGTTTAGTCGGTTAAGCGTCCGACTCTTGATTTCAGCTCAGTTCTCACAGTTTGTGGGGTCAAGCCCTGTGCACATGAGGATGTGCACTGACAGCACATAGCCTGCTTGGGATTCTCTCTATCCCTCTCTGTACCCCTCCCCTGCTCGTGCTCTCATCCTCTCTCTCTCAAAATAAATAAATAAACGTTTTATAAATAAAAATAAAAAATACACGAATCAGGTATTATCTGTGTGCCAGCGGTTTTAATTGTCCAAGGCGCTTTGCAGATATCATTCCACTTAAATTTCACGGAATGAAGTAGAAACTATTATTAGCCCCATTTTACAGATGAGAAAACTGAGGTGTAGACAGCTTAAGTAAATTCTCCAGGGTTAGACATTTATAAAGTGGCAGAGGTGGGACTACTGCCCAAGAAGTGCTCATTTTGGCACCGAGCGGCCACCACGTCTGCTGCTATAACTCACGACAGGTTGGCTGTGGTAGGTGGGTGGGAAGGGACCCCTGTGCTCATTCGACCACCAGGACTCACTTTTGACGAGCCATTTGCCTCCTCACCTATCAAATGAGGCAAGGAGACCAAAGAATTTCCGAAAACACTTACAAAAAACATCTTCTGTGGTGTCCTCGTGCTTGAACCAAGCCCTAGAGGAGATGTTCAGTTCTAGAGCTCTTGGCCCTCACCCTCCTGTTTCCTCCAGGGCCCCATGGGGTACGGAAAAGCACAGTCGGACCGCCACTGACCCGCACTGTCCCCTGAGGAGGCTGACACCTACCGATGTAAGCTGCGCCGTCTGTCACCATGTACTTGTTGCGATTTAACTTAGGAAAGGCGTGATCTTTTTGTTCTTTTGTAGCACAAACATTCTCTCTTTCCAGATCAAAAAACTTCTGTAAGACACAAAAATAAACCCATTCATAAAGCAGGTGAATAGACAACATTTTTGGCTTTGTGCAAGAGCACAAGAGCGTCTCTTATCCAAACAGCCGCAGCAGACCTCATACTGGGCTATTAAAGCCACGGTCTTGTTTCTTCATATAGATGAAGCTATTTTTGTTCTCAAGCCTATATGGGCAACAAGAGAGAAAATTAGCGTGCTCAACTAGGTCTATAATGAACGCTTTGAAGCTGCAAAATGAACACAAAATTCATTCTTTCACCAGGGCGAGGGCCAGACGTTGGTTTAATTCTCATTGTCATATTCATCAGGGTGCAGTAGCATCTGAAGTCGGCCTCAGGGCGCTTTCTGTCATGCACACCGATGAACCGAATGAATATTCCTCTGTGTTGCATACATTATAAGAAGCAGCAGACTTGTGTCCATGACTAGCTGATTAAGCTGGGGATTTGCAAAGGTCAAAAGAGATTTTTGCCAAAGGAACAAATATTTTCCATCTGAACACCTAGGTCTACAAGCTTTTTTAATAAGCAAGTCAAAAAAAAAAAATCACTTCAACCTGGGAATCCTGAATTTCAACTTTAATGTGACCCGAAAAGCACCTGAGGCCCGGGATGTGGGGGCTGACAGCAGGGGTAGGCGGGCTGGTGCCTCTGGAATCTGCTGGAACTGGTAGCTGCTTAGATGAGGACTGAACTGTGACAGAGCTCACAGAATACACAACATCAAAGGTGAGGTCTCAAATCTCCTCCACACCGGAAAAGGCTGAGCATTTTCAGCACTGTGTGTGGAATCTTCCTGGATTGAATGTCTTACGGCTGTGGGATCATGCGTGTTTGAAGGAAAGAGGCAGAGAGAAAAATGAGATGCTACCTAGAAATGGAGACATCATTTAGTTTGAAAACTGTAACTATCTGGGGTTCCTGGGCGGCTCAGTCCGTTAAGCACCTGACTCTTGGTTTCAGCTCAGGTCATGATCTCACAGTTTGTGAGTTTGAACCTCGCGTCGGGCTCTCCAACTGTCAGTGTGGAGCCTGCTTGGGATTCTCTCTCTCTCCCTCTCTCTGCCGCTCTCACTCTTTCTATCAAAGTAACTAAACTAAACTGAACTAAACGGAACAAAATGAAAACTGTAAGTGTTCAAGTTTGGCTTGGGGAAACGATGAGGGTTGGTCTTCCCCTTCGCCCAAGGGTGAGAAAGGAGTGATAAACTGGATGATCACCAAGGTCCCCTGCAGCCCATGAAAATTCTATTCTGATTTTCTGCTGATTCCTTGAGATCAATGGTGCACAGGCCAAAATCTACTCCCCAAGAACTGTCAGTTGCACATCACAGAGGACAGTGTTACCTGGGTCCACATTACCATGATGATAGGTAATGCTGCATCAGTTCCCTTTCTTCCCTGTTCCTGTCTCCTGCAAAATCTGTGTCATTTGGACAGCTCACATATAGCCACGTTTTGTGGACTCTTCCCATGGACTTGATTACCTGTGAATGCTCTTAAGTCATAGTTATATATCTGTGAGGTCCTGTGATACCCACCTGTCATTCAGTAAGAGCAGTCACCCTGCTCAGACATTCTATCACAACACATGTCCACACACTCTACTGCCTCCTTTTGAGGAAAATATTATTGTGGAATCATGATGGATATAAAAAAGAACAAAATATACATCCTAATTTAAGTTGGGGATGTCATCACTGCTTGAGGCTCTACAGAGAACCCATTTGCTCTAGAAAGCTGAAGATGCCCAAAAGAGGGAGACAGCTTTATCTGGGAGACTAAAGTGGCAGCAGAAATCATACTGTATTCACTGACATACTACTAAACACCTAATATGCTGTAGGTGACAGCAAAGACTGTTCAAAAGTGATTTACTTTTTAAATGTTTTTCAAAGTTTATTTAGAGAGAGGGAGAGAGAGAGAGAGAGAGAGAGAGAGAGGCAGTGAGAGACGGAGAGAGAGAATCCCAAGCAGGTTCCACAATGTAAGTGTAGAGTCCAATGCAGGGCTTGATCCCATGAATGGTGAGATCATGACCTAAGCCGAAATCAAGACTCAGACACTTAACCGACTGATCCACCCAGGAACCCCAAAAGTGATTTATGAATTTATTAAAAAATAAAAGCCTAGCTGACAGGGGCAATTCTGTGAATGCAGTCTGTTTCCCATGAGTCCCCTCATGGACATAAATCCCCCCAAGCCAAGGATAGGGGTGCCCACTCCTCTGAGGAGAGAGATTCCCTGCCTCAATCCCAGGTTGTGTTCTAGATGTAGGGGCTGCAGGCTTCATTCCCACCCAGGCTTATCTTGATGCTTAGAAGTGCAGGGCCTGGCTTCCATGAGGACCAGAGTCTCTGTTTCATGAAACGTCCAATGGTGAACTATTAATGTTTGGTTGATTCAAGTAATGAGACCATGAGTGTTTGCAAAGATGGAGCTAAGTAGAGAATAAAATAATGGATTCTACTTTCCTTTTAATTTCTTGCAAGTCTTAAATGAGAGCACTAATTTCATGATGGAGATTTCAACTGACAATGGCTTAGAGAAGAGATAGGAGCAAATGCACCATGTGTGATGGGCCCCAGACATTTCCCCCTCTGCTTCTGCTTGTATTAGTCATATCTTCTTATTTTCTGTATTCAGATGCTTTGACATTTGGGTCCTGCTGACCCTGGAGGAATTGCCCTTCTGAGGGCTGGCTAATTCCTAGAGATAGCAAACAACTTGCCTGTGAGCACACTTCTCATATGTAAACCAAACAGTCCAGGGACCATACCCAAAACCACCTCCTTTATGGGCTCTCACACTCTGGGTCACTATCCGTCTGCTCTAATCACCCCAGGGTCAGGTACCAGGAAATCAGGGACAGCTCCTAGGCCCAAGGGCCCACTGAAATTATTCAAACTTGCCAATCCTAAATTGGCTTACCCTGCTTGCTTGTTCCACCACCACGTAAACCAAACAAAGGCCCTTGCCCATATTTCCCCTCACTCCTGCCTTATGCCCCCTTCTCTTGAGATCTATGGGTAAAACAAACTATTTTTGCAATGGCTGTTGTCTTCTGATCCATTGATGTTGTCACACCTCAATCATAATTAAAGTTATATTTTAAAACATTGTGATATCTGGTAAGTCTGATTATGGCACCCCTCTAAGTGCAAGCACACTGTGTGCTCTGAGTAAATGACTTCCCCCAAAAGATTCTTCATCCCTCTCCAAGCACATCCCCCGTTTGAGAAAATGGCAAAAATGACTCCACATCCACCATGTCCTGGACATGGGCTGTGTTCCCTCCACTCACTGGTTCCCATAAAGCCTTCCTAAACCATCAGCTCCCTTTTTTATTTCACCCATCCATCCATACATCCATCCATGCATTCCACATATTTGCTTTGAATGCTTTGTGCCAGCATCATGCTAGGCCCTGGGAATATGATGGTGAACCTGTTCACTGCCATGCAGCCTCACATGCCACTTCGGTTATCTGGAAAATGCTCTCCCTGCAGATGAAACAATCCCCAGCATTCTCTTGTCCATGGAAAGGTACTGAACACAAACTGACTCTATTCTCCTGGTTCTCTGCCTGGCTTCCTGGGACCATCCAGTGTTTCCTATAATCCCTGATATCTGATTCCACACTAAAGTTGGCGCCCTGATGCAACTCCTGGTTATCACACTCATTTGCAAACCTGGCACGGAAAATAGACCTACAGTAGTAATCACAGACCTGTTGTTATTTCCATTTTATCGAGAAGTAATTGACATCTATCACCGCATAAATTTTAGTTGTACAGCATGATGTTTTGATTTACATATATTGTGAATGATGACTGCAATAGGTGCAGCTAACAGCCATCTTCTCATACATTGTATCATACAGATACAATACAAAGAAAAGAAAAGAAAGGAAAAGAAAAGGAAAGAAAAGAATGAAGAAATTTTTTTTTTCTCTTTGTGATGAGGACGCTTTGGATTGATTTCCTTGACAACTTTCCTACGTATCCTACAGCAGCATTAGCGGAAGTCATCACGTTGTACATTATGTCCCTAGTACTTATCTTGTAACTGGAAGTTTGTACCCTTTGACCACCTTGCTTCAATTCCCCCGCCTCTCACCCTCCCCCCCCCCCACCTCTGGTTACCACAAGTCTGATCTCTTTTTCTATGACTTTGTGTGTGTGTGTTTTAATTTTAGATTCCACATACAATTGATATCATACAGTATTTGTCCTTCTTTGCCTGACTTATTTCACTTAGAATAATGCCTTCAACGCCCATCTATGTTGTCACAAATGGTAGTATTTCCTCATTTTTATGGCTGAATAATATCCCATTGTATATATATGAATAATATCCCGTTATATATATATACCACAACTTCTTTATCCATTCATCCACTAACGGGCACATAGGTTGTTTCTGCGTCTTGGCTACTGTGAATATTGCTGCTATGAACATGAAGATGTAGATACACTTTTGAGTTAGTGTTTTGGTTTCTTTGGGATATACTTCCATAAGTAGAATTACTAAATCATATGATAGTTCTATTTTTAATTTGTAAAGGATGCTTCATACTGTTTTCCATGGTAGCTATACCAATTTACATTCCTACCATGAATTCCCTTTTCTCCACATACTCACCAGCATTTGTTACCTCTTGTCTTTTTGGTGATGGCCATTCTAAAAGGCATGCTGTGGTATCTAATAGTGGTTTTAATTCGCATTTCCCTAATGACTGGTAATGTTGAGCATCTTTTCATGTACCTGTTGGCCTTCTGTCTATCTTCTTTGGAGAAATGTCTATTCAGCTCCTTTGCCCATCTTTAAATTGGGTTATTTGCTATCGAGTCATATGAGTTCTTGATGTATTTTGGCTATTAACCCCTTATCAGATATGTGGTGTGCCAATATTTCCCCCCCTTCCATAAGTTGTTTTTTCACATTGTTGATGGTTTCTTTTGTTGGCAGAAGCTTTTTAGTTTGATGTAATCCCATTTGCTTATATTTATTTTTGATTTTGTTGCTTGTACTGTAGAGGTCCTATCCAAAAAATTATTACCCTAATCCATGTCAAGAAGCTTTGTTTCTGTGTTTTCTTCTAGTAATTTCATGGTTTCAGATCTTACATTTATGTATTTAATCTGTTTTGTGTTACTTTTTATGAGTGGTGTATGATATGGGTCCAGTTTTATTCTTTTACATGTGAATATCCAGTTATCTCAGTACCATTTATTGACAAGGTTGTCTTTTCTCCATTGAGTATTCTTGGCTCCCTTGAAAAATATTAGTTGCCTGTATATGCTTGGGTTTATTTCTGGTCTCTTGATTCTATTCCATTGGTCTATTTGTCTGTTTTTATGCCAGTACCATATTTGATGACCATAGCTTTATAGTATAGCTTGAAGTCAGAAAATGTTATAATTCCTTCTTTGTTCTTCTTTCTCAAGATTTCTTTGGCTATTCAGGTTCTTTTGCAGTTCCATATAAATTTTTGAGTGTTTTTTCTACTTTCTACATCTAAAGGATGCCATTGGAGTCTTGATAGTATTGCATTGAATCTATAGATAGATTTCAGTTGTATTGACATTTTAACAATATTACTTCTTCTAATATCTGTCCATTGTTTTGTGTTGTCTTTGATTTATTTCATAAATACCTTAGAGTTTTCAGTATAGAGATTATTCACCTCCTTAGTTAAATTTATTCCTAAGTATTTTATTGTTTTTAATACTAGTATATATGGGATCCATTTCTTTATTTCCCTTCCAGAAATTTCATTGTTAGTGTATAGAAACACTACTGATTTTTGTGTGTTAATTTTGTATTTCTGTAACTTTGCAGAATTCATTGATTAAATATAACATTTTTTTTTGGCTGAGTCTTTAAGATTTTCTATATATAAAGTCATGTTGTCTGCAAACTGACAATTTTGCTTCTTCCTTTTCAATTCTGATACTTTTTATTTCTTTTTCTTGCCTGATTGCTCTGGCTAGGACTTCCAGTACTATGTTGAATAGGAGTGGTAAGAATGGGAACCCTTGTCTTGTCTCTGATCTTAAAGGAAAACTTTTCATCATTGAGTATGATGTTAGCTGTAGGTTTCATAGACCTGTTTCTACTTCTAATACTTATTTGTGAACTCAGACATGTGCATGGCTACCTCAGTTTATAAAAACCAGTAAAATGGAAATAAAAATTTCTATTTTATCAATATTACCAGAATGTTAGGAAGATTAAAACAAAATATATGTGGGAAGCATGCTTTTTTTGAAATTTATAGTAAATTCTAGAATTTTATGTCTTTAAATTGTTGATAATTTCAACTTTTAAAAAATATTTAATGGCATGATTGAGTTAAAAAACATCTTATCTGATATTTTTGTTGATCCTCAGAGATACATCAGTCAGATGAGTAGCCTCTCAGGTCTTCGAGCAGATATCAATATGATGTTTTTAATATAGATAGGAAAGACAAAAAAACCTTTATAACTTCAATTATTTGTTCCACTTGCTGACCATACAGTATGAGGTTTAAGAGCTCAGTCTCTGGAGTTAGAAAGACTTGTATTTGAATCTTTCTCCACTATTAACTAGTGTCCTGGAGAGAAATTATTTAATTTCTTCAGGCTTCACTCTCAATGTATGTACAATGGGAAAATTTCCCACTTCATAGTGTGGTTATGAAGATTAAATAGTACATACAAAGTATTTAATGCAGTGCTTGTCTAAAGGTCTACACTCATGAATATAACCAATTCCTTCATTTGTTTAAAAAATATTAAGCACTTACTACATCCAGGCAATGTGACGTGAGATGCTGCCATGACAGCAGCAATAAAAACTTAATAAAACATGTGGCAATGGTTTATCCCATGGGCAGCAGGCAGCAAGGAAATTGGTATTGCAGGATGGAAAGAATGGAGACCCATGTTAATGCAGTGGAAAAATACTTGGTAAGACCATAACCTGCACTGATTTGGAAGGAAGACTAAGCACCCCCAAACCTTTGGCTACAGGGTAACGGATGGGAAAAAAAATTGTTAACAGTGTATATGGGTCATTACTAGTGCTTTTAGGAAGTTAGTAGAGGAGATAAATGAGCTCAGAGATGGATTTGCTGGCTTGCAAGCATATATGGAAGAGAACAGATACACTAGAAATATGGTATTTCAAAGGGCTGGAAAAACTGTGCTGGGAGCCCAATAGTAGAAAAGAAATTTGAAGAATGCTTTAAGTGACTGAGTTAAGACTCATTTACGGGGACACACAGGTAGCTCAGTCGGTTAAGCCTCTGACTTCGGCTTAGGTCATGATCTCATGGTCTGTGAGTTCAAGCCCTGCATCAGGCTCTGTGCTGACAGCTCAGAGCCTGGAGCCTGCTTCAATTCTCTGTCTCCCTCTCTCTGTGCTCCAACCCCCCATCATGCTCACTCTCTCTCTCTCTCAAAAAAAAAAAAAAGACTCATTTCTGCAGCAAAGATCAGATAACTGAAGTAATCATAATTGGTATAATCTTCCCACCCAAGTCTGATGACCTGAATGAAGCCACCGTTAATAAGAAGAGACAGAAGGGGGGAGAGGAGAAGAAGAGGAAGGCTGAGGCAGAGGTATATGGGAAAGGAAGCATGATTAGTGAAGTTTGGGAATTATGCACAACAAAATCTTTGGTTGTGGTTACTGGTACTTCGAAATGAGTAGAAGCAAACAAATCAGAAGCCTATTATGTTTCTGAGAAAATTGCATTGCCAGAGAAACCATGAGCTAGAACCAAAACCTCCTTTAACTGTTCACTCTGAAAACAACCTTGGGAGCTGGCACAGGAGGACTTCACTGTACCTGCCCAGAAGGATTTTACGATCACTTGGACCAGTGACTGCTGAGTGTCCTCTCCTGAATGGGAGTTTTTACTGTCCTTCTCCTGTTCCTGTTACGTGGGGAGGAGGCAACTTCAACCTGGGTCTTGGGTCTTGTAGGAGATTGTTGTTTTGTTTTTAGTTTCTGTTTATTGAACTATGAAATGCCATATCCAGATTTATTGTCCAGTCCTGCACATCACTAGGAGGTCCTGAACTTTGAGCTGTGCAAAGCCACACTCATAAGCTGTCTCTGCCACTGAATGTGGACAGAGTGATTTCTGTGAAACTGTGAGTGATTTCTGAGCAGCAGAATGAAGGCTAAAGGGATGTTCACCACCTCCAGGTCTAACCCATAAATGCCTCCTGGGAAGCCCTCCAGTCTCTCTCTCCTTCTGATCGACCTTGGGATGTTGAGGCTCAGGACTATCTTGGAAGGTATGTGTCAGAGTGGATGGTGGTGCCCCCGTCATCTTGGGTCCTTAAATGCTGCATGGAGCACAGACCCATCACCTAGAAGGGTGCCTGGCAGAAAGTAGGATCTTGGGGTATATATTTTTAATGTTTATTTATTTATTTTGAAAGAAAGAGAGAGAGTAAGCAGGGGAGGGGCAGAGAGAGAGAGGAATAGAGAATCCCAAGGGAACTCCTCACCATCAGCACAGAGCCTGATGCAGGACTTGAACCCGCAAACTGTGAGATCATGACCTGAGCCAAAATCATGAATAAGATGTTTAACTGAGTGAGCCACCCAGGCACCCCTCTCAGGGTACTATTGCTGAATGACTGCAGTGGAGGCTGGAAAATGTAAGCCCTAAAGGACTAGAGGGCATTAGTCAGATAAAGCATGGAGGAGAAGAGTGTTATGGGCAGAGGGAACAGCATGTACAAAGGCCCTGAGGTGAGGAAGAGGAAGTCACAGCTAAGGACCCAAGGAAAGTCAAACATGAGCTAGGGAGTTACCACACTGAAAGTAATACCAATTCCCAATCTTGCCCCGCTCAGAGTAGGCAGATATGGATTAGCATGTGGCCCTGGGGGCTGAAACAAGGGCAGGAGCTAAGCCAGGGGCACGTTGGGGCTGGGGGAGGCTGTGCAGGTGCATGCGACCTCACTGAGGTCATGGCCTTAGAAACTGGAATGGCAGGCAGGAGAACGAGGCAGACCCAACAAAGTGGAGAGGACACCACGGGCAGTGTATAAAAACAGGGCAGGGCCAGGAGGCACCAGGAAATGTGGGATCCAGGCTCCTTTTTTCGAGAGTGTTTGTCTTGAAACATTACTTATCCTACTTTTGAAGCGCTTTTTCACTATCAGAGACTGTTATCCTGGTTCTTACTTGGCAGTTTACATGAGTGCAAATGCTCATAGCTTTGACAGATGTGCAGAGGGAATCAGCCCTTTTTATTTAATAATACGTAAGCCAATGTCATACTTACAACTTTCAAACTGCAGTTGGCTATTTCAGTGCAAATAGCCTTAAGAGATGAAATAAAGTTAAACGTAAGGGGGTCTGTTTCCTTCCAGAAGCTTATCAGGAGTCGAACTTTAACGCTTCGCAAAACTAAGGCTTCTCTGATTTTCCCATCCAAGTCTGGCCAGTAAGTCCTGCAGAAATAATACCCATGTGGATAAAAACAAAGAAAATAAGTTAGCTGGGGGAAAGTAATTTACTAGACTACAAAGAACATTTATATATTAACCCAATCGTTACTGCTTTCTGTAAATAACTTGATTGGATATTTGGAAAGAGGCTTTACTGGGTCCTGCCCCTGCCTAAAACGTGTTCTTCCACCAGCAGGGCCTCAGGGTGTGTGGGGGGAGTATGCGGACAGGTTGGCTTCGACCATGTGCTACCCTCACCACACTTGCACCTGCCTCCAGCTGGACCTTAGCTCATACGTGTGCAAAGAATCAACTTTCCAACAGAGTTCCAGTTCGGAGCCTCGAGCACCTCTTTGGTCCCCAAATGCTGCCTGAACCCCTCTTCTTTGGAAACTGCCCCCCAAATGAGCTTCTGCTCTGGTCATCCAAACTTCCCCTTACTCTTACTTCCAGGGTGCCTTCCTCTCCTGACCAAGCCCCCAGCTACTCTGGCCCTTGGACTCCTCCATCAGACAAACAGTTTCTCCTGGAGGCTCAGCCTCTTCCCTCAATCCTTAGTCTTCTGCCTTAATTAAATCCTGACCAGAGACTCTCCAGAAGTCTGGCCATGTATTTTTCTACAAGAGTTTGCCCACTACGTGTAAGAAGTGGGGTCAGCCCCCCACCAACACACACAATGTCACTTCCAGAATTGTCATTTAATTCTCATTTAAGAAGAAAAAACAACAAATGTTTCCTTCGGAAGGATAAGCCCCAAATCTCTGTCTCCCCTCAGCCCTGACAAACCTTGTTTGTTCACTTGTTCAAATCTTCCCCTAGATCCAGGCCAACTCAGTTTGGACTAATAAAGTATTATTCAAAACATTAGCTTGTTGGCCTCATGATCACTGCACCTCCAAAGTTCTCCTCTTTATATTGGACCGGCTGCAGTCCTGCAGCATCCCATACTCTGGGAAATCCCCACTGACCATGTTCTTGCCCCGTGTGGGCCCAGCCCGGTGACCCTCTCACTCTCCTGCTCTATCAGCTTTGGGTCCCCTTTCTGGCCCAGCCTAACCTCAGTGCTGATTGCCTGAAGGACACCTGCCCTGATCCTTCCTCTAGCTCTTGGTAGCATCTAAATCCTGGCTCAGAGCCTCACCTAGCCACACACATTGGTCTATTTCAATGGTCACAAAGCCGAGGATTACTGAACAAAGTCAGTTCAGCCTGTGAAGCTGAAGCCAGCACAAGCCCATCAGGGCCTTCACCATCCAGCACCCCTGTCCTTGCCTTGGGCGGTTCTGCCTCCCAGACCTTTCCGTCATTACTCTAAGCTGTACCCCACTTGAGCTAAACTTGTTTCTTCCTCTGTCCACAAAAATGTAGCTTCTCAGTCATAGTGTCCCTCAGATTTCTACCCTTGAGAGCCTCATACACCCTTCTCCCCTTCCTTCTGGCTTAGAGGATAAGGCAACCTTGTTCAGCATCAGACCTGTACCACTCTGCCTTTTGGGCTGGTCCCCTGACCCTCTGCAGCTGTGTTTCATCGGTCATTCCTTCCTGAAGACAGTCTCAACTCCCCCACCTCCCCACCTTTCTTGTAGTTTGAGAACAAAATGTAAATCTCATCCATTCAGAGAAAATTTCCCTGACTCTGTATCACTCTGTGGCTGGTGCACAATCTCTTTTCTTTTTTGAACAAATCTATCATCTATCTATCTATCTATCTACCTATCATCTATCTATATTTGAGTATAGTTGACACACAATGTTACATTAGTTTCAGGTGTACAATGTAGTGATTCAACATCTGTATGTGATGCTGTGCTCACCACAGGGTAGCTGCCATCTGTCCCCACACAACACTGTTACACCATCCCTGAGGACATTCCCTATGCTGTGCCATTCATCCTTGTGACTTACTCATTCCACAACTGGAGGCCTGGATCTTCCTCTCTCTTTCACCCATTTTGTCCCTCCCCTGCCCCTCCCCACTGGCAACCGTCAGTTTTCTCTCTGTATTTCTGGGTCTGTTTCTACTTTTTTTTTGAACATAACTTCTTGACAGTGTAATCTAGAACATCTGACTTGACTTCATCACCCCTGCTCACTTCTCAGCCTCTTGCCCCCCTGGCCTCCAGCTTGCCATTCTGAAAATCTCAAAGTCAGCAGGGATAGCCCAACTGCCACATCTAATGGATATCATTCAATTCTTATTTTAGTTAGTCTAAGTCACATGCAGCTCTGTTGATGGTTTCTTTCTTCTTGATGACTAATTCCATTGGCTTCTGTGACCCTGTGGTTTGATGGTCTGTCCCTTATCTCTCAGAATGCCTCTTTGTCTCTTCTATGGTCAATGTTCCCATACTATTCCATCACCACCCTCTGTTCTCCTCACTGTATATGCCAACCCCTTGGTGGCTTCATCTATGTACCTGATTTCAACTGTCCTCTATAATCTGAAAAGCTCCAAATCCATATCACCAGGCTAACCCTCTTCAGACTTCGTTGTGAATATCTTCGTAAGATCTTTACCGATCTGGACCTTTACAAGAACCTCAAATTCACAAGTCTGCTTATTTCCTTATATTTTTTGTGGCCTCCACTTTGTACGTACAATGTTCATCCTCTAATCACCCAAGGTAAAAACTCGGCAATAATTCTTACATCTGCTCTCCTTTTTACCATTCACCATGTACTTCAAAAATATTCTTGGCAAGTACGTCCTTTATTCTGTCCTTCCTATCCCTCATTATCCCTGACCTGGGCCACTATAACAGCTCCAAGGTGGTTTCTCTGCCTCCAGTCTTGTCCCTGTCAAGTACATCTTCCATGACCACCAAAGGGATCTGTCTAAAAGCATATCTCCCGTGATTAAAACATAACAGACGCTTCCCAAAGTGACAAGATCTCTCACAGTTAGGCCTTCCCGTTCCTGGTCCCTGCCTTTCCTCCAAGTGGATCTCACATGACCTTACCTCGGGTTCTGTGTTCCAGCACTGAACTTGACTGAATTTGTGACAGACCCTGCCATGTGCTAGGCTATTTGTCTCCACCTGAAACTTGGCTCGCTATCCCTTCTACCTGGAAAACTCCCTTTTTATCCTTTTTTTCTAAGTCCTGCCTATTTTAATTTTTTTTAATGTTTATTTATTTTTGAGACAGAGAGAGACAGAGTGCCAGCGGGGGAGGGTCAGAGAGAGAGGGAGACACATAATCTGAAACAGGCTCCAGGCTCTGAGCTGTCAGCACAGAGCCCGATGCGGGGCTCAAACCCACGAACCGCGAGACCATGACCTGAGCCGAAGTTGGACACCCAACTGACTGAGCCACCCAGGCACCCCACTCCTGCCTATTTTAAAATGTAATTAAGGTAGCATTTCCTCCAATAAGCCTCTTCTAACTTTGAAACTGCCACAAATGCTCTTTCACTAAGGACCTATACTATTTTGTACATATATTCATTATTCCGTTCACCACATTGCTATGATAATCTAGTCTGTGTCCATTTGCCCCATTGGATGGAGTTCCTGGGACCATACACTGCTCATACTTGAATCATTCCTGCACAGTGCCCAATAAATATTAGTTGAATGAAAACATAAATGAAAAATGTTAATAGCTCACAGACTAATCAGCCTACTTTTTTTTTAATGTTTATTGATTTTTTGAGAGAGAGAGAGAGCATGAGTGTGCAAGCTGGGGAGGGGCAGAGAGAGAGACAGAGAGACAAGATCTGCAGTGGGCTCTGTGCTGAGAGCAGAGGGGCCCAAACTCACCACCTGCGAGATCATGACCTGAGCCAAAGTTGGACATTAACTGACTGAGCCACCCAGGTGCCCCAGCCTACTTTTTTTTTCTTATTGAATAAATTTTGATATGCAACATTTTGTAAATTTAATAAGATGTATAGCATCTTACTTTGATACATTTTTACATTATAACATGATTGCCAATGCGCTGATATTTATCATATTACACAATTGCAGTGTAATATTGTTGCCTGTATTCATTATACAGTGCATTAAATCTCCATGGCCTATTTACTATTCATTACAAGTTTGCAGCCTTAAACACCATCACTCCTACTGCTTACCCCCCATCTCCCGGTAACCAACACTGTACTGTCTGTTTTCTACACGTTGAACTTTTCTAGGTTCCTTGTATAAGTGGGATCATACAGTACTTGTGTTTCTCTGTCTGACTTATCTCACTTAGCATAATGTGCTCAAGGTCCATCCACATTGGTGCAAAAGGAAGGATATTCTCCTTTCTCATGGCTGAGAAATATTCCATTGTGTATATGCACCACGTCTTTTCATCCATTCATCTGTTGATAGGCATTTGTGTTGTTTCCATTATGAATTCTCTTTTCATTTCCTTTGCTTAAACACCCAGAAGTTGGAATTGCTGGATCGTATGGTAGATTTATTTTAATTTTGGGGGGAAACTCCCTATTGTTTTTCACAGTGATTGGATCAATTTTTCTTTCTTTCAACTGTGTATAAGGGTTCCCTTTTCACTATATCTTCATCAGCACCTACTGTCTCTTGTCTTCTTGAGGAGCCATTGTAACAGATGTGAGGTGGTATCTCATTATTGGTTTTTTTATTTTTTTTAACGTTTTATTTTATTTTTGAGACAGGGAGAGACACAGCATGAACAGGGGAGGGTCAGAGAGAGGGAGACACAGAATCTGAAACAGGCTCCAGGCTCTGAGCTGTCAGGACAGAGCCCGACGTGGGGCTCGAACTCATGGACCGCGAGATCATGACCTGAGCTGAAGTCAGCCGCCCAACCGACTGAGCCACCCAGGTGTCCCTCTCATCATTGTTTTGATTTGCCTTTACCTCATGATGAGTGATACTGAACATCTTTTCATGTGTCTGTTGGCCATTTTGATGTCCTCTTTGGAAAATGTCTATTAGTTCTTTTGCCCATTTGTAATCAGACTATTTGCCTTTTTTAAAAAATTGAGTTGAATGAGTTCTTTACATACTTGGATATTAACCCTTTAGCTGATGTATGGTTTGCAAAACTTTTTCCCTATTCTGTAGGCTGTCTTTTCATTTTGTTAATTGTTTTTTTTTTTTCTATGCGAAAGCTTTTGAGTTTGATGTAGCCTCATATGTTAATTTTTTGTTCTTGTTTGTGCTTTTGGTATCATGGAAAAAAATTATTACCAAGACCATTATTGATAAGATCCTTCTCTACATTTTCTTCTAGGAGTTTTATGATATCAGGTCTTGCCTTGAAGTCTTTGACCCATTTGAGTTCATTTTTGTGAGTGGTATGAGGTGGGGGCCCAATGTAATTGTTTGACATGTTTTCTCCAGTTTCCCCAGCACCATTTGTTGAAGAGACTATGCTTTCCCCATTGAGTGTTCCTGGTGCTCGTGTTCAATAGTAGTTGACTGTATAGGCCAGAGTTTAGTTCTGGGCTCTCTATTTTGTTCTATTTGTTGATGTTTGCCCATTTTTGTACTGTTTTTTTTTTTTTTTTTTTTATTAATATGGCTTTGTTGTATAGTTTCAAATCAGGATGTGTGATGTCTCGAACTTTGTTCTTTTTCTCAGGATTGCTTTGGCTGTTTGGGGTCTTTTGTGGTTCCACACAAATTTTAGGATTGTTTCTTTTATTTCTGTGAAGAATGTTTTCGGTATTTTGACGGGGATTGCATTGAATCTGTAGATCACGTTGGGTAGTCTAGCCATGTTAACAATATTAATTCTGATCCAGGAACACAGTATGCCTTTCCATTTGTTTGTGTCTTCTTCAATTTTTTTCAGCAAAGCTTTGTACTTTTCATTGTGCAGATCTTTCACTTCCTTGGTTAAATTTATTCCTATTTTGTTTTTGATGCTATTGAGAATGAGATGGCTTCTTTTCGTTTTCAGAGGCTTCATCATCAGTGAAGGAATGCAATTGATTTTGTATCTTGATGCTTTACTGAAATTGTTGATTAATTCCAACAGTTTTTTGACTGATTCTTTAGGACTTTGTATATAGATCATATCATCATATCATCAGCAAATCATGCAAATTTTACTACTCCCTTCCTGATGTGTATGCCTTTTATTTCTTTGTCTTGCCTGATTGCTCTGGCTAGGGTTTCCAGAACTATACTGAATAGGAGTGGGAGAGTAGGCATCCTCGCTTTTTTCCCCATCTTGGGGAAAATGCTTTCAATTTCTCTTCAGTGAGTGTAATGTTAGCTGTTGGTTTGTCCTATACAGCCTTTATTATGGTGAGGTATGTTCCTTCTGTACCAAATTTGTTAAACATTTTTTTTTATCATGAAAGGGTGTTTTATTTTGTCAAATGATTTTTCTGTATCGATTGAGATAATCGTGTGATTTTTTATGTATTATTTTATTGATGTGATGTATTTGCATTTGTTGATTTGCATATTATTGAAATATCCTTGTATCCCAGTGATAAATCCCACTTGGTCATTGTGTATAATTCTTTTAGTGTGTTCCTGAATTCGGTTTGCTACTGTTTTGTTGAGAATTTTTGCATCTATATTCATCAGGGATATTGGCCTATTGTTGTCTTTCTTGTGGTCTCCTTATCAGATTTTGACATCAAAGTAATGCTGGTCTCATGGAATGAGTTGGGAAGTGTTCCTCCTCCTTAATATTTTGAAAGAGTTTGGGGGAGGATTGGTGTTAATTCTACTTTAAACCTTTGGTAGAATTCTCCAGTGAAGCCATCTGGTCCTGAGGCTTTCTGTTTTGGGAGTTTCTTGATTACTGATTCAGTCTCTTTACTCATAATTGGTCTGTTCAGACTTTGTATTTCATCATGATTCAGTCTGGATAGGTTGTGTGTTTCTAGCAATGTATACATTTCTTCTAGTTTATGTAATTTCTTGGCATAAACTTGTTCACAGGCATCTCATAATTCTAGGTATTTCTGTAGTATCAGTTGTAATGTCTCCTCTTTCATTTCTAACTTATTTCTTTGAGTCTTTTCTCTTTTTTCCTTAGTCTGGCCAATGGTGTCAATTTTGTTTATCTTTGCAAAGAACCAGTTCTTAGTTTTGCTGATCCTTTCTATTGGCTTTTGGTCTCTGTTTCATTTATTTCTGCTCTGATCCTTAATATTTCCCCCCTCCTGCTAATTTTGGGCTTACTTTGTTTTTTTGTTTGTTTGGTTGTTTTTCCCTAGTTCCTTGTGATATAAAGTTAGGTTATTTGAGATCTTTCTAATTTCTTAGTATCTGTGTTTATAGTTATAAACTTTCCTCTTGAAACTGCTTTTGCTGCGTCCCACAATATTTGATATATTGTGTTTTCAAGGTAATTTTTTTTTTGCCTTTTTATTTCTTCTTTGACTCAGTGGTTGTTTAGAAGTGTGGTTAGTGTCCATCTATTTGTAGATCTTCTTACTTTGCTCCTGTTGATTTCTAGTTTCATACCACAGTGGTCAGAAAAGATAATTGGTACAATTTCAACCTTAAATTTGCTAAGATTTATTTTGTGGCCTAACATGTGATTTATCCTGGACAACGTTCCATGTGCACTTGAGAAGAATGTGTATTCTGCTGCTGTTGGGTGGCATTTTCTATATATGTCTGAGCAGTCCATTTGTTCTAAATTTGTTCCAGATTCAACTGCAACATTTTCTTGTTGATTTTCTGTCCGGGTGACTTATCCATTGTTGATGGTGGGGTATTAGAGTATCCTACAGTTATTGTATTATTGCCTATTTCTCCCTTAAGATCTCTCATTAATTGTTTAATATATTTTGATGTTCCAGTGTTGGGAGCATGTATATTTATGATTGCTATATCTTCTTGATATACTGGCCCCTTTGTCATTATATAACGACCTTCTTTACTTCTTGTGACCCCTTTTGGCTTGAACTCTATTTTGTCTATTATGGGTACGGCTACGCTTACCTTCTTTTCATACGTTTGCTTGGAATATCATCTTCCATCGTTCACTTTGAGTCTGTATTTGTCTCTAGAGCTGGAGAGAGTCCTCTGTAGGCAGCGTATTGTTTTTTTATCCATCCAGCCACTCTGTGCCTTTTGATGGGTGAGTTCAATCCATTTTCACTGAGGGTGATACTAATATGTAATCGTATATACTATATACTGCTGCCATTTTATTTTTTGCCTTCTGGTTATTTTGTCTCTATTGTTTCTTTTTTCTCTTTCTTTTTTCCCATTCTTTCTTTTTTTCCCCATTTCTGTCTACTTTTGCCAGTTGGTGGTTTTCCATGATGATTTGTTCATTCTCCCCCTCTTTATATTTCATGACTGTTCTAAGTTTTTGCCATGTGGTTACCATGGGGTTTACCCAAAACAACTCATAGAAAAAACAGTCCTTTTTCTGCTGATAGCAGCTTACTTTTCTTGACCTATCATCCTTTTAATCCTCTCCTTTTATATTTTTGATGCCACAAATTACCTCTTTTTATGTTATGATTTCATTGCCAGCTTACAGCAGCTATCGTTATTTTGTTGCTGTTTTTCTTTAACATTTATGATATAGCTAAGAGTTTCATACACTGTTCCAAAAAAGAGTTCCAGTTTTCTAATTCTGACTGCCTGTTTATCACCTTAATCAGAATTTTGTGTGTTTTCAATTTTTTGTTTCAGCTTGAAGAGCGCCTTTCAACATTTCTTGTAAGACAGGTCTAGTGGTGGTGAACTCCCTCAGCTTTTGTTTGTTTGGGAAAGCATTTATTCCTCCTTCACATCTGAAAGGTAACTTTGCCAGGAGAGAGTATTCTTGGCTGCTGGCCTACATTCTTATTGTTCCTTCACACATTTACTGGTTTTCTTCTGAAAGATGTATTTCGTGTGACTGAGGAAATAAATAATGAACAACCCCAAACCAAGGCCAAAATAAATATGTGAATTGCTAAAAGAAACAGCACTTGATTGCCAAAACAGGAAGAATTGAAATAGGGCTTCTGATTTTTTACTGCGGGATTGATTTAGCCATACATCATTGTTCCCTTCACTTCTTACTTCTTGGAAAGTTAGAAGTCATTTCTAATATTGTTGCTTAATGATGGTGTATATATTTTTCTACATGTGACCAACCACTTCTACTTTGGGAACCTGTGAATTTTTCCTCTTTCATTTGGATGTTGAGCAGTGCGTAGACTAAAAGCTCAGCCTGTGGCATACTGACGCACTGATATTTGACAATGTCCATTTGTTCATTCTAGTTGAATTCTGAAAACTTTCTCCAGGACAATGTAGAGACAAGTAACCATGCTGACTCTTAAGTAATTTTTTTGTAGGATTGAGAAGAATTTAATTATAACGTGGATGTTTGAACAACTTCTTATGTCTCTGATGACTTTTAAAAAAAAAATTAATGTTTATTTACTTTTGAGAGGGGGAGAGGCGAGCAGAGAGAGAGGGAGACACAGAATCTGAAGCAGGCTCCAGGTTCTGAGTTGTCAGCACAGAGCCTGACGTGGGGCTTGAACTCACGAACTCGTGAGATCATGACCTGAGCCGAAGTTGGATGCTTAACCGACTGAGCCCCCCAGGAGTCCCTCTGATGACTTTTCATTAGAATGCTTGATGGGATTGTGGGTTTGAAATATCCTAAGTATGATAAGAGAACTGCTCTTTGAACAGCCGCTGAAATGGTAGATTAATAACCAAAATGCAAAATTTTAGGTGAGCTTTCAGTTCTTTAACATTCTTTTAGTTTTCTTTAACTTCTACATTTCCAAGCTATTTTAGATTCTCTATGCTAACCCCTTCCTCTCTGGCCACAAAGGATATTAATTTTGTTTGTGGGGATCCATGGAATGAAGGTTTTGTCAATCCTAAGAAATCATCACCCTATTATCCCTTACTCTCATTCTGAATAATAGGAAAAGCAGGCAAAACATATCTATTATGTTTCAAAGTCTTCTCAAAGTGAAGTTGACATCTAAAATGAAATCTCAAACCAATAAATTGGAGAAAAATAAAAAAGAGATAGCAAACATGTAAAACTATATGGGTAAACACCTAGGAATATTCAAGGGATGTGCCATCTTTTAAAGTAAAAATGTTTTAATAGTGTATCTTGTAGCTTAAAATGCTTTTTGACTGTCATTATGGGAGATCACTTTGCAGGAGACTCATGCTTTTGCAATCTTACAGGCATCTGCATAAAGAAGCTGCATATTAGGCATATGTTGGTTGGCAACATGAACAATATTCAAGCAAGAGAGGGCACACTTCATCATTTACCTCAGTAAAGGGTTATTTTGAAATTGCAATTTCCCAAATTAAAAAGGTCTCTGGCTGTACTCTCAGAAATGTGCACTTTGAAAACTTTTCCTGGCTTTAAATGGGTTATTCAAAGCACTTATAAGTAGCCAAATCTGTGCATTCCTGGCAGGAGAGCAAAAGTGGGAAATATCTGGGGCACAGCCAGGCATTTATGCACTTAGGGGCATATAGTCCGTCCCTAAGTTTATTTCAAGTATTTCCCCTCTAAACAATGATGAATTGCTGTAAAAATCCTTTCATTTTTTAATTTAATTTTTTAAAATGTTTATTTATTTTTTGAGAGACAGTGACAGAACGTGAGCAGGGGAGGGGCAGAGGGAGAGGGACACACAGAATCCGAAGCAGGATCCAAGCTGCGAGCTGTCAGCACAGAGCCCGACGTGGGGCTCAAACTCATGAACTGAGAGATCATGACCTGAGCCAAAGTCAGATGCTTAACCAGCTGAGCCACCCAGGTGCCCCCCAAATCCCTTCATTTTTTAAAATGCTCGCTTCCTCATACAGAGGAATGGATTGACTGAGAACATATACATACTGAGTTTCTTTCTTCTTTAAGTTGAAAAAATACAAAAATTCAGCCTTTAATGAAGACTGACATGAATACGACCAAAATGATGTCTCCTTGGAGGAAAATCTTGCCAGACCTACTCAGTTTCAGTATATCCTTCAGGAACACCTGCTAGCTAAGAACTTTCAAGAAATATTTTTTGGGGAGCGTCTGCCAGGCTCAGTCAGTAGAGCATGTGACTCTTGACCTCAGGGTTGTGAGTTCGAGGCCCACACTGGATGCGGAGATAACTTTTAAAAAGTGTTAAATTTTTTTTTTCCAGAAATTTTTTTTCCAATTTATTTTATTTTTCAAATAAATTTCAAATTGAAAACAACCCGATCTCCATTTTAAAGTTGCTCTCATGCCTGTAAGGTAAAACACGGTGGTACTTCTGTAGGGTGAGTCCCCGAGTCCTTCAAATGGACTGAGGGAGGAGATGCATCATGGGTAAGTTGCAAATGCACTCGGAGGTCTGAACGGTGTGTGACCTAAAGGGAAACGGAGAGCACCTCAGTGTCCAGCCGGTTTCCTATGGTCCCCAGTTTGCACCTGGCCCTGGAGACTGGGTTGGAAGACGAGGTTACTCACTCACTGACCTTTTGGTGCTCGTGCTGGAGATTGGCAGGTAGTCCGTGACAGCGATGTATACGTACTGCTTGGCATCGTCTATCACACTGTAGATGGCGTCTATGTCAAAGCTTCTGTTTTTAGGGCAGAAGAGTTTGGGAGAATTCTGTGAAGACACAAAAACCAAACTTTCAGAGGATTAATTTTTGTCAGCTGGGGATTTCTCTTTGTTGTTGTTGTTGTTGATTTGTTTCAGTGGATCTTGGCTTTGAGGTAGATTTTTGAAACCAACTCTCCAGTCCTTTATGAGAATAGACAAATGTATTTTCAATCCCATCATAGTTGAGGCATGTTCAGATCAAGGTGTGGTGGGATGTGTCTCAAGTCTGACCTTTATGTCTGTTTGGGGAGGGAATTCTTGCTTTCAGGATACACACCTCTCATTTTCAGAGTATTCTAACTCAAACTTACAGGGCTCTGGTGAACACTCCATCATGAATAGCAGTTAATTTTCTCAGGTGTTACCATATAATACATATATGTACACACAGCAATCAATTTACCCGGAAAGTCATTTCATTTGAAAGGTGATGTGGGCATAAAAACATTCTAGACATACAATCTAAAAAATCTTGTGGATTTTTCCTCTTCATCATTAAGTCAGGAAGAAGAGTGCAAAGGTCATCAATAATTCTAAAGAAAAACCCAGCAAGTGACTAGGAAGACCAAATTCATCAGGAGGGACAGGGAAGGAGGATATTCTGAAAAACTCAAGCCAACGAACAAAGAGGTAAATTATACTTGAGGCATTTTTCTCCTGTTGCTCAAGGTGGTTTCCATCTTATAAAAATAAGGTGTTTTGGGATGAAATTGCTACAGAAAGATGTAGTTTGGCTTTCTCGTTGTTTTCCCAGCACACAGGACTAAAAATAGCATTACTGGGGTTTCTGTCTTACTCTGAGCAGCATGAGGCAGTGGTGAGTGGAGGGGTGCACGTATGGGAGGGCTTCTGGAACTGTCCTGCATCCAACGCTCGGGACAACTCCCATCACTGTGCTGGTGGGAATGCCTATCCTGGCTTAGACAGAGGGAAGATGAAGCCGTTGTCTTGGATGTCCAAGCAAGACAGACGTGGAGCGTGGGGGCAGGAAAGGAGCCTGTTGAAGGTCATATACTCTCTCAGCGTCCCTGCTCAGAAAGTCATCTTGGAAGGCGACTATCAGATTGAGTTTTTGATCATTTATTTTTCTTTTGGAATGAAGATGAGTTTCCAAGTCTTTTAAGAAACTAATGCCAGGGGCACCCGGGAGGCTCAGTCGGTTAAGTGTCCGAATGTTGATTTCAGCTCAGGTCATGATCCAGCATCGTGGGATTGAGTCCCATGCTGGGCTCTGCGCTGACAGCACGAAGCCTGTTTGGATCTTCTCTCTGCCCCTCCCCCCGCTTGTGCTCTCTCTCAAAATAAATAAGTAAACTTAAAAAAAAAAAAAAAAAAAACTAATGACAAAAAACCCTCACAAAAAAACGTAAAAATAGAGGTGCCTGGGTGGCTCAGGTCATGATCACAGTTTGTGGGTTCAGGCCCCGCGTTGGGCTCTGTACTGACAGCTCAGAACCTGGAGCCTGCTTTGGTTTCTGCGCCCCCCCTGCCCCTCCCCCATTCACACTCTCTCTCTGTCTCAAAAAATGAACATTAACAAAAAAATTTAAAAAACATAAAAATAAGAAAAGACACAAACATAAACCCCAAACAAAAACTACAAAAGATAAAACCAACCAACCAACCAAACCCAGTGCTGGTCCTACACCTTTTCCCTAGCACACACACAGTGGATACTCTGCCTGTCCCCAAGACAGGTGCTCCTGCTTCTAGTGGCCACTGGGTCTCCCTCTTACTCCTGACTGCCCCTCCTCCCATTCAGGCTCTAGTGCTCTTTCTTTGCTGGGGCTTTTACACATCATTTTCTTGTCACCATGATGGACACACACACACACACACACACACACACACACATCACACTCAGCATTTCTGGTGTCTGGGAATCCAGTCTGAACTCACTGAACTATGGCCTCCAAGCCCTGGCCTCCCATTTCTCTGCCTCCCTCCTGTGCCAGCTATCACGCCCTCTGTGCCTGGCTCTCATCTGTCTGCCCCTGCACATTTGCTCCCGCCAGCCCTTCCGGCCCAAGCTTCCTTGTTCTTGCCCGTCAAGAACATGGTTCTTGAATATGAATATGCTATCTAGAATATGCTTTCTCTAGAATATGCTTTCTCTAGTTCAACTACAAGCTCCTCCATGAAACTTCTGTATTTCCCCAGCCAGAGGCCCCTTCTCCCTTCTCTGCCCACCCATAATATGATTGATTTGCTACATTATTTAGCATATTCAAACTTGTAATTATTTGCACTTGCCTCATTTGCCTGCCTAGACTGTCACTGACCTGATTTTAGGGACTGTACTTTACTCATTTTTCTATCTCCATGAAAACATCCAAAATTGACATTACTTAATTCCCTCAGCCTGTTGGGTCTGCTTTAAACATTCTTCAGGCTAACATGGGGGAGCTGAGGGTCTTTGCTCTAGACAGGAGCTTAAGGAAGCGCCGACATGCGTCCAAACGCCCACGTTTCTGTTTCAGGAATTTCTTGAACTTCCTTGCATGTTGCAAAAACGAGGTTTTGGTTTCAGGGAGGAAAAAATTGAGGCACAGGAGTCGTTGCTGTCTTCACATTTGCTCTTATATGCTGCAAGTCTGGACTTTGGGTGCCTTTCAGTGATACGGGCTAGGCTCCAGCATTTATAGCCTGCAGCCTGCTGGCTGTGCACCTTACACTTGCTGAGCCTCGCAGCCTAAGGGATTAATAGTAGAACGCACCTCTCACACTGGTTTCCCTCGAGGCTTAAATCGGGTAATGGCCTGTTCCCTGGCTGGGTGAGTGCCTTTCTTCTGTGGTTGCTTTCATTTGTTCAGCAAATAGTACGAAGTGCCCGCCATGCTCCGGCTCTAGGCTAGCCACCTGGTATATACCAGTGATCAAAGTAAGACTCCTGCTTCCTGGAGCTTCATTCTGGAACGTGCTACATTGTATTGCATTCATATGCAACCGCTGGGTTGCTCATCCCCTTTACCTTATGCCATGCTGTGCTTAGCATATGTTTTATATCCGTATCTGTGGAATGAATGTGAAAGTGCTTCTTAAATTAATCAGCATTGAAGGTCTGTGTGATCCCCCAACCTCCATTCTTAATGGAGTTACTTCATGCTAGGTCTTTCCGTCCACGTGTGAACAGTTCTTTATTTGGATTTGCCTGCTGTATTGTTTCCTATGTTCCCATTGTCTAACCCAGTGCCTAAACCATGGCAGGTGCTCCATGTGTTTATTAAGGAAATGCATGACCCTCGGTATCAGTACCCCCCTGGCCCTAGGGGCATGGTGGTACGTGATGATGTGTTCCAGAGTCTGCTACCTTTGAAAATAGTGCTGAATATACTACTGGCTAAAAATGTTTGCTTAAGATATAAATGAATAAGGGGTGCCTGAGTGGCTCCAACTCTTGGTTTCAGCTCAGGTCGTGATCTCATGGTTCAGGAGTTCGAGGCCCACATCAGGTTCCCGGCTGACGGTGGGGAGCCTGTTTGGGATTCTCTGTCTCTGTTTCTCTCTCTGCCCCTCCTCCACTCATGCACTCATGCTGTCCACCTCCCCCCTGCCCTGCAAAATAAATAAAGAAACATAAAAAGATGTAAATGAATGAACAACACAAAGAATGACTACTGATTCAGCAAAGGAAGTTAAATAGTTCCAATAGTTTAATTACAGAGAAGGCTGTTAAGTTTCCCTGTTATTGCTCCTCAATTAATTTTTTGAGCCTAGCACTGTGTACTCCTTTACTATGAGAGGGAGAAGGAAAACAGATTCTTCCCTGTTTCAGCTCTGTGGTGACTTTTACCGCTCAAATGCTCTCATGCACCTTGCTTCTAGGCAATATGTCTCTCTTAGATCAATTAGTGCCTTATACACGCACGTAACTTGTTTTGCATATTCGTTAAATATTTGCCTTAGCAGGCTTCTGATTTATTTCACTGTAGTTTCCTGGTTTTTAAGAAGTTCATACTCCATCCTCAAAATATATATGTTAAAATATATTAAACACAAAATGATAGCCCACAGAATGGGAGAAAATATTTGCAAATTGTATATCTGATAAAGGAGCTATATGCAGAATGTATAAGAACTCTTACAACTCAGTAATAAAAACCAAATAAGAGCCACCTTGGTGGCTCAGTTGGTTAAAAGTCTGACTCTTGATTTTAGCTCAGGTGATGATCTCAGGGTCATGAGAGGAGTCCTACATCGGGCTCTGCACTGGGTATGGAGCCTGCTTAAGAGTCTCTCTTCCTCTCCCTCAGTCCCTCCCCGACTTGTGCTCTCTCTCTCAACAAACAAACAAAACCCAAGTAAACTAATGGAAAAGTGGGCAAAGGATTGGATAGACATTTCTCAAAAAAGATAAACAAATAGGCAATGAACATATTAAAATATACAAATAAAAACCACAGTGAGATACCATTTCATACCCATTTGGAGGGGTAAAATAAAACAGAAAATAACAAGCATTGGCAAAGATGTGGAGAAAACAGAGCCCTCATTAACTGCTGGTGGAACTGTAAAATGGGGCAGCCAGTTTGGAAACCAATGTGTCAGTCTCTCAAAATGTTAAGCACAGAGTTGCCACATTCCCCAACACTGCCACTCCTGAGTACACACCCTAAAGCACTGAAAACAGGTGTTCAAATACAAACTTGCACACGTCAGTCCATGACAACACTACTGTCAGGACCCAAAAGATAGAAACACCCAAATGTCCATCAACCGATGGGGGAATAAACAAACTGTGGCATATCGGTATAATGGAGTATTATTTGGCCACGAAAGGGAAGGAAGTGTTGATTCATGCTGTAACACTAATGGACTTTGAAAACATTATACTAAGTGAAAGATGTCAATTACAAAAGACTACATATTATATATACTTAATTTATATGGAATACCTAAAGAAAGGAGAATTCTAAGGGACAGAAAGTAGACTAGCAGTTGCCAGGGGCTGAGGGAAGGGGAAAATGGAGAGTGACTCCTAATGGTTTTCTTTGTGGTGATGAAACTGTCCTTTTATTAAAAACTTTTTAATGTTTATTTATTTTTGAAAGACAGAGAGAGACAGAGCATGAACAGGGGAGGGGCAGAGAGAGGGAGACATGGAATCCGAAGCAGGCTCCAGGCTCTGAGCTGGCAGCACAGAGTCCGATGCGGGGCTTGAACTCACAAACTGTGATATCATGACCTGTGCAGAAGTCGAATGCTTAACTCACTAAGCCACCCAGGTGCCCCCAAAATAATCTAAAATTAGATGGTGGAGACAGCTGCATAAGCCTGTGATTACACAAAAACCCACTGAATCATATACTTTAAAAGAAATGCCACGGAATGTGAAGTATCTCTCAATAAAGCTATTAAAAAGGTAATTAACAATATGTAGTGGAGGTTCTAAAGACTAATATAACATGGCATTTTTCATAGCAACACTAGGTTCCACTTAATGTCCTGCCCTCACTCACTAAATACATCTCAGTATACATGACTGATGGGTGAATGAACAAAACTATAATGAGAGATCAGATCTGTCTAGCACCCAGATCAGTAACTAGTCTATATATATATTTTTAATGTTCATTTATTTTTTTAAAAATTAAAAAAAAATTATTTATTTTTGAGAGACAGAGAGAGACAGAGAACAAGGGGGGGAGGGGCAGAGAGAGAAGGAGACACAGAATCCGAAGCAGGCTTCAGGCTCTGAGCTGTCAGCACAGAGTCTGATGCGGGGCCCGACCCCATGAACTGTGAGATCATGACCTGAGCCGAAGTCGACGCTTAACTGACTGAGCCTCCCAGGCGTCCCCAATGTTCATTTATTTTTGAAGAGAGAGAGAGAAAGAGAGAGTGAGTGTGCGCGTGAGTGGGGGAGGGGCAGAGAGACAGAAAGGGAGAGAATGAATCCCAAACAGGCTCCACACTATCAGGACAGAGTCCAATCAGGGCTCAATCCCAGGAACTGTGAGATCATGACCTGAGCCTAAATCAAGGGTTGGATGCTCAACTGACCGAGCCACCCAGGCATAGCACTAGTCTTTATCTTGGAAAGCAAATTTATAATCTCAAGGGCTCTAAAAAGAAATCTGTAAGATAACAAAAACCCAGCCAACTATGGTTCCTGTCTTCTTATTTTAATGGGGAATTAAAATCAGAACTCACTGGCACCAAGTTATTAGAGATCACATAGTTAAATCTCCCCAAGTATCTTTGGGGTTCTGTGAGAAAATTAGAAATAATCCATATTTATATCATAATTTAAAATTTATATTTAACAATGAGAAAATTAGAAATAATCCATATTTATATCATAATTTAAAATTTATATTTAACAATGCTAAGTTGTTAATCATCTAAAAATCTAATCTGGGGAATGGTAATTCTTAATATGTGTTTTATGTGTCTATGTGTCTTCAATAATGTGTGTGTGTGTGTGTGTGTGTGTGAATTTAGTCTTGGGACTGTGAGATTATAAAAATATAATATGCTATTTTAAGATGTTTTACACCAAATACTTTCTTTTTTTTTAAATTTTTTTTTTTCAGGTTAATTATTTTTGAGACAGAGAGAGACAGACCATGAATGCGGGAGGGTCAGAGAGAGAGGGAGACACAATCTGAAACAGGCTCCAGGCTCTGAGCTGTCAGCACAGAGCACGACACGGGGCTAGAACTCACGGACGTGAGATCACGACCTGGGCCGAAGTCGGACGCCCAACCAACTGAGCCACCCAGGCGCCCCACACCAAATACTTTCAACTTAAATATATTTGCTTTGGCATGTTTGGCATACATCACTCAGAAAATTACACACATCCTAGAACTTTATATTAAAATTACTACTAATAAATCCAATCCAACATTTTTTGGAGCCTTCTGTAAGGTGTTGGGAATACCAATGAGCAAGACGGTCCGGTATATGATCTTCAGAGGCTTTTAAATAGCAGGAGAGATGATCAATAAACAATCAACAAACAGCTACGAAAATATAATAGATGCCACAACAGGGGTGAGATCAAGGAGGTCTGGGATTCCAGACCAATTCCACTGGTGGCGGGGGGTGTCTGACTATTTTATACCTGTAGGATTTTATACCTCTGCAAATGTGGTGTTCAATTAATACCTGTTGAATTGAAATTCAAAGGTAGGCTTGACATTACTAAGAAATAGAAAACAGTAAGTTAAAATAATATAATAAATAAAAATAGAAAATAGAGGCATCATATACTTGAAAAGACTATACCTAAAGGCATGTTTCAAAACTCTACTTATTTTGTGACAAATCATTTGATAAAAAGCAATTTGTAAATCTGTCCCACAGTACAACAAAGATCTACATTTTAGTAGATTTTATTAAAAGCCTGGGCCCTCTCTCTGGGGTAGATATGTTAACTTTGGGATCAACAAAGGGGGATTTGCCACCTTTTTAAGAGTCAGAATTTAGGGGCACCTGGGTAGCTCAGTCGGTTAAGTGTCCAACTTTGGCTCAGGTCATGATCTCATGGTTTTGAATTTGAGCCCCACATCAGGCTCTCTGCTGTCAGCTGGGGGGCTGCTTCAGATCCTCACCGCCCCCCCCCCGACCCTCCCCACTCAGGTGCACATACATGCACATGTTGTCTCTCTCTCTCTCTCTCTCTCTCAAAACTAAATAAACATTAAAAAAAGAAAATTTAAATGTATGCAAAACCCAAATTCACGTCTCTAAGATTCAAACCGTAAATTGAAAATCTAGCAATTATCTGAAATTTGCTTACCATTCATTTCTTCCCTGTTGCTTCCCATCTGTTCTACTGGAGCTGGCTGAGCACCTGTCCTTTCGGGCATCATGTCACCCTGTTACCTTCTCTGCATTAAGGGATCCTTGGCAAACTTCCTATTGTGACTCATCTACAAATTCTAGATACTATCTGGCCTTCTTGTCTTACAGGGTTGTCTTGAGAGAAACTTCAGAAATGAAACTGAATACATGAAGTCATTTTGCTAGTAAAACACCCCATACAATATGCTATTGCTGACCTCCACATATTAAAAAGAAAAGGCTTTTTCACTTTGATGAAAATCTTTCAGTCTATTTTCTGCTATTTGCATTTATGTGAATTTGTTAAGACAAACAACTTCAACATCCTCTTTTGTCTCAATTGCTACATGTCTAAATTTTCAGACTGTGCTTTCATTTTAATTGACAAAGAGGTCAGAATTCACTCTTCAGGGACACGTTCTTCAGTGATATAAAAATTGTTGGCATAAAAGCACTCCTGTCAGTGGGGGACCAGCATGTTGAATTGGGAGCATGGTCTTAAGAAATTTATCTAGGCCCCAGGATCAATTCAGAAGGCTGTTTCAAATCAAAATTCTAAGGTCTCACCCCAGGTCCAGTGGATCAGATCCTGGCCTGGGCAATGGTGGGAGGCTGCATATCTGCATTTTATTTATTTTATTTTATTTTATTATTTTATTGTTTATTTATTTTTGAGAGAGATAGAGACAGCACAAGCAGGGGAGGGGCAAATAGAGAGGGGGAGAGACAATTCCAAGCACTGTCAGCACAGAGCCTGATGCAGGGCTCAGTCTCAGTAACTGTTAGATCAAGACCTGAGCCCAAACCAAGAGTCGGACACTTAACCAACTGAGCCACCCAGGCACCCCATGTAAATCTACATCTTAAACAGGATCCCCAGCCAGTTCTTAAGTTTTTAAAGTTTGGTGGACCAGGGCTGCAGGCAGAGATATTCACATTGCCCATTCCCGGTGACCCTGTGGGACAGCAGTGGGTGGTAGATGTGGGAGGTGGGGAGTGGCGGTTTCCAGTGTAGTCAGAGGCCTGAAGCTGTGCCCTGCCCTCTGGGCCTCCTCCCTCAGCCTCGATCAAGTACAGTTCTGCTTTTATCTGTTTTACACACCAACATGCCTCAGATTTTTTCATCAAAGGTTTCTATTGCTGAAAACAAGTCTGACAATCACTGAAGTAGGGCATGGAAAATAGGATCTGGTTCAGGAGACCTGGGAGCTGGTGCCTGTCTTGGCTCCTGCCATGAGGGTCTTTGTGCTAGTAGATAAGCCTCATCCCTTTGTCTGTAACAGGGTTACAAAGCTGGGTCTACCTTAACAGATGGCCAGAGGGATCAATTTAGATAACACTAAGCATAAGGAACTAGGGATGAATATTAACATTCATTATTGTTATCACTAGGGACAGCATATGATTAGGCGTAAGAGTGGGTGTATCTCGGGGCGCCTGGGTGGCTCAGTCAGTTAAGCTTCCGACTTCTGCTCAAGTCATGATCTCACAGTTCGTGAGTTCGGGCCCCACGTCGGGCTCTGGGCTGACAGCTCAGAGCCTGGAGCCTGCTTCGGATTCTGTGTCTCCTCTCTCTCCACCCCTCCCTTGCTTGCATTTGGTCTCTCTCTCTCTCTCAAAAGTAAATAAACATTAAAATAATTTCTTTCAGAAAAGAGTCGGTATATCTTACCTCGTCAAGGGGTGGGACAGAACTGATCTTTAGAAGTCAGGCTTGCCCAGCACAAGATCACACTCGAACATTCCAACTTCGGAAGAAGGAAGAGGAGGAGCGAGAGGGCAATGACTCACCGACACAAATGCTTGAGATTTGGTGTCATTCAGCTGAAGCTGCAATTTCTTTTCGTTGTCATAGACTCCATAGAGCCTCTTGGACCAGGTCTGGGGCACTCTGCTCTTGAATTTTAATGAGCTATACAGAGCGAATATCCTCTGTAAATCCAGGACCAGGCAGCTACAGTTGTAGAAAATGACACCGAGTTCTTTCATCTGTGAAATTAAAATAGAAAGCATCGGTGCCATGTACGACGGGTGGCGCTATTTTCAGAGAAAGAAAATGCACAAGAATGTAGTTGTAGTGACTCCTTCTCTCACTGCTGTTATACAGAAGTGTGTAGATACAGGCATGTTACGGTGTCTGGAGGGGATACGGTATAAAAAGGCTTCAATGTTTCAGGAGAACTTTGGCTTGCGTTTTTGCATTTGGGGTCTTATAGATAAGTTTTCCATATTCACTTCCATTTTTACATCAGCTCTTCAGATTCATTCCCTTAAAACACTTTCGCGTCCGAATCCTTAAATCGTGCGGCGGCACCCAGGTTTTCATGGCAGCATCGTGGAACGGTTGACATCGTGGATTCTGAAGTCAGACTGCCTGCAATTAGGCTCCAGTTCCACAGCTTTCTAGCTGTGTGACTTTGGGCAAGACTCACCATCTCCGGGCCTCAGTTTCCTTCTTCCATAAAACTGGGTTAATAGTGTTTATCCCACACAGCTGCTGTGATGCTTAAAATGGTCAGTACCATTAAAGGGCTCAGAAGAGTGTCCATGACTTGTAACTCACTAAAAATAGGTTAACAATTGTTAGTTACTCTTAGTAACACTGCACAAGCCTCAGGAGGAACACCCCAATACACCCTTGCAACTAAGGGACCAGAGAAGAAAGGGAAGCTCACGAGGGTAAGCAAAAACACTTGCCCCAAGTGAGAGATCTTATCAGCAAGAGATTGAGAATTTAAATTCAGGTTTCTGACCCTTGATCCAATACACCCAGGAACATAGCAGCACTGGCTTCATCTGAGTCTAGGATCACTTTGTAAGAGTTACAGATGATTTCCAATTTAGTCAATGAAAGTGACAAAGTAAAATTGGTCCAATACACCCAGGAACATAGCAGCACTGGCTTCATCTGAGTCTAGGATCACTTTGTAAGAGTTACAGATGATTTCCAATTTAGTCAATGAAAGTGACAAAGTAAAATTGGTCCAATACACCCAGGAACATAGCGGCACTGGCTTCATCTGAGTCTAGGATCACTTTGTAAGAGTTACAGATGATTTCCAATTTAGTCAATGAAAGTGACAAAGTAAAATTGGTCCAATACACCCAGGAACATAGCGGCACTGGCTTCATCTGAGTCTAGGATCACTTTGTAAGAGTTACAGATGATTTCCAATTTAGTCAATGAAAGTGACAAAGTAAAATCGGGGTCATAAAAGACAGCACAAAGACACATGCCCAGGGAGGGCAGTGCTAGGGACGCCTGGGCCCTTTAGAGACCTGAGTCTGACTCCCCTCCTATGTCTTCCTCTAGCTCCCCAGTGAGGACTCTACTCAGGATTACAGAAGACGTCACCTAGGACTCCCTAATACAGTATGTCATGGAGGTATTTCCCTGTTCATCTATATCCGCCTGGAGTTGTTCCACCAGCTCCAAAGTGACTACAGAATAGATGCACACACATTATTTAATCTGCTGATGGACTTGTCCCTTTTTTTCTCTAGTGCAAAAAATAAAGCAATGGGCATCCTTATACATATATCTTTGCGCACCTGTGGAAGTATTTCCCCAGTATAGATTCCTAGAATTGGATGGACAAGCAGAAGGACAATAAGAGGCTAAGAAAGTGGGAGGAGATGGGGCGCTTAGGTGGTTCAGTCACTTAAGCATTGGCTCGGGTCATGATCTTGCGGTTCATGGGCTCAAGTCCTGCATCAGGCTCCATGCCGGGCCTGCTGGGATTCTCTCTCTCTCCCCATCCCTCTCTGCTCCTTCCACATTTGCTCTCTCTCTCTCAAAATAAATAAATAAACTTTAAAAAAAGTGGGAGGAGATAGGGCAGGGTGGGTGTATCAGGCATGTGCAAAGGCACTGAGGCTGGTGGGGATACAATCAGAGCTGTGTGGCTAAAGCTGAACGAGCTAGGAGAGAACATGTATGTGTGTGAGCGTGTAGACATTTTTTGTTTAAATTTATTTATTTATTTGAGAGAGAGAGAGAGAGAGAGAGAGAGCACATGAGCAGGGGAGGGGCAGAGAGGAGAGAGAGAGAATCCTAAGCAAATCCCAGAGAATTTTGCCCTGCCAGTGTGGAGCCCGGTGCAGGGCTGTGAGACCTGTGAGACCATGACCTGAGGCCAAAACCAAGAGCCAGAGGGAAGCTTAACGGACTGAGCCACCCAAGCGTGCCGAGATATTTTTTTCTGATGGCAGAGGGTAACACTGTAGGGACAGGGGTGGCAGATCCTCAGGGGCCTTTGAGCTGGGATAAACAGCTTGGCATTTATGCTGAAGATCCTGGGGAAGCAGGCAAGGAGGGTCGGGGTGTGAACTGAAAAGGGCCGTTGGCTGTGCTGTGGAGACAGAAGACAGGGTGAGGGAGCTAGGGTACAATATTCAGCCCCAGGCCTTGGCGGTAGGAGGCAGAAAGATTTACATGTTCTTAGGTGTTTTCCAATCTCAGAGGCTTCAAAAAATTGTCTAGAGTAGATGCTAATGATGGCTAATCTTGTGCCAGGTTGAGGACTGAGCCCACCCAGCTGTTTGCCCACAGGGTCTCTGGAATATTCGGCTCTGCATCTGACCCTCACGCTTTTGTACCTTTTTGGGTTAGATCAACACTGCCACCTTATCTTCTCCTGGGGAGCCTTTTTGCATTTCACATTGTTCTAGTTCAGCAGGTATAATACCCAGGCTCTTTGTCTGGGGTGGCGGTGGGTGGGAGAATCTGAGATCTGCCTCCCGTGTGGGTAAGGAGCTGTCCTCAGGACCAGGGCCTCCCTGACATGCTTCTTCGTCTGCCAGACTCAGGCAAGGTTAGTGCACATCCAGGGCCCCAAATTCTCTGGTGGGGTTTGGCTCATAAAGTCAGCCTTGCCTCTCCGGGTTCAAGACATCAATTTCCTGCCCAACTTCATCCCCTGTAGCACTGCCTGACCAATCCCGCCAAGGCTGCCTCGAGAAGAAGGACTTGTGCTGTGTGTCAGGATGAGCTCCTCTCAGTATCTGTAGGATTGTGGCTGGTGACCCTCCCTGGTTTTAAATTCGGTGGAGGCACATTTGCATCTTAATCCTGCAACTTGCTTGTTGACTAGCCTTGGGCAAATTACTTAATTCTTAAATTTCAGTTTATTGTTCAATGAGGACAATATGGGTCTCCCAAGGTATGCAGTTAGAATAATATAATTTTGATAGCTAGTGTTGATGGAGTGCTTAGTTGGTGTGTGTACTGGGTTGAATAGTGCTCCCTCCCCCCAAATTCATTTCCGCCCGGAATCTGTGAATGTGACCTTCTTGGGAAATGCAGTCTTTGCAGATGCAGTCAAGATGAAGTCATACTGAATTATGGTGGGTCCTAAATCTAGTATGACTGGTGCCCTTATAAAAAAAGGAAAATTCAGGCAGACGCACAGGGGGAGGGCTATGTGAAGACGGAGATTGGAGTAACACACCTACAGGCCAAGGAACACAAAGCATTACCAGCAACAGCCAGAAGCTAGAAGGAGGTGAGGAAAGACTGTCCCCTAGAGCCTTCCGGGAGAGAGGGGCTCTGCCAACACCTTGATTTCGCACTTCTAGCCCCCAGAACTGTGACTGAATAAGTACGTTCCTGCTCTTGGAAGCCACCAAGTTTGTGGCTAGTTGTTATGGAAGCTCTAGGAAACATACACGGTGCCTCATCGGTTTTCCTCCTGAAAGTGGGTCAGGTAGATACAGTGTCCATCCCCATTTTACAAGGGGGAAACTGAGCTTGGATAATCTGCTCCCTGGGAGATGACACAGCTGAGATTTCAACTCGGAAGGCTGCATGCCTAACCACTATGATAATACCCCACTTAGCACCTGGCTAGAATACAGTCCATGGTACCTCCTGCTATCAATTCTGTGAAGCCTTTTCTGGCCAATCCATTGCCTGCTTTGTCTAGTACTATACCTGTTGCCTATTTCTGATGTGGCATGTCTTACACTATACCATAATTAAAACAAATTATGTGTCTGTTTTTCCTAAGTGACTCTACAGTCTCTGAAGAGACTACGTCAGGTTCATAGTTTTTTTTTTTCCAGTGCTGGATTATAATACTTGCCTAGAAAATGTTCATTGAATGAATGCCTGCCCTTGGAAATGAATAAATGGTGGTCAGAGATGAAAACAAGTTCCCTTCTGAATCTAGGAGCCCAAGCTCCAGGTTAGCCCAATGCCTTCTGATCCTGAGTACATGAATTTAATAAGAATCTCTCTTCTGGTACCGAAGGAGCAGAAAACCTGGCGATGGCCACACCCAGAGACCCGCCCGGAAGATTTTCACAAGCATGGTGCTGAGTGGTCAGTATCAGTGGCAGGCTTTACATTGGTCAGTGAACTAACTGTCCTCTAGACATGCTTCCTGCACCTACCAACATGGGACACAGAGACCAACATGAGCTTGTCTTTTGAATGCAGACTGCCTTAAACAGGTGCACACTATCCAAGTCCCAGTGGAGTCTAAGACAGAATACCACTGAAAGTAGAAATCTAGGGGATCATTTGATTTTTCACCCAAAGGGGAACTCATTGATCATTATTCTTTTTACTATGTTTGGGTCTCATTGGTATCCTTTGGTTTTCCCACCTCAGACATTCAGTGTTTTCAGGTGACTTGTTCACACATGACAAACATGTATTTTTGAAGACCTCTGATCAAAGGCTGAATAAGAATGCCACGCTTCCCTGTCCACCTCTTTACTCAGGAATACATATCTGCTAGTCTTCAAGTGGAAGTTATGCCCCTTTGTTGTGGTTGGGGGCAGATTAAAGCAAATAGTAGTTGTTGGGGAACAAAACCACATCCTCCCCACACCCTGTCATTCTCTACTGATTCTGTCCTGATATGTAGAATGATATTAAATGTAGTCACAACACTACTGTGAGCTTCCCATAATTGTGAAGAAAGACAACCACTTTTTAATGATATGACATGATGCATCTGGGTAAGTACTAATATAAAATTTGACATCTAGAAGGGTGCCAGGATGGCAATTCTGATAGCCTTTCCCTGCAAGTGAATGAGAGAGAGGTCTCTCAATATGACTTAATCATGACACATGACACAGTAGGTCATCTCCTGGAACGGGCTCTGAAGACAGACTAACTCCACCATGAGAAGGCACTTAACCTCATCTGTAAATGGATGTACATCAAATGACCACTATGAAGAATAAATGGAACAAAATGCATGTAAAACACTCATCTCAGTGCCTGGCTCAAACAGTGTTAGCTTCCGTTCTACCAAGATCTAGCTTTCTTCTGCTTCTCCTGAGAAGGATGCTTCTAATATACTCTTGCTCTAAAAGGGGCACAAATTTGTTTGAATTAAACAAAAGAGGTGCCAAAATTCTTTATCCATGTACAATTTTACTTTAGCCACCAACAGATTCCAGACACTTTAGTCACAAGTGTGAGGGTAGGAAGTCACTCCTCAGACACCATTTGTGGTAGGTAGACTTGGTGCCAGAATGGTCACAACAGAATAGCTATTTCAGATGTATGAAATACGACATTTTCACTTGCTTCTCTGGGTCAGCCCTTACTGGTTTTGAGCTTGATCCTTTAGCAGATGATCGTGGGGTGGCAGAAGGACAGCACAGTGGCTGGAACAAATTGGTGTAAGAAAATAGTAAGGTGCCACTGGACAGAGCTGAAGAAGGACACCACAAGGAAAAGGAGTACACTGAAGTGAGACCATGGTGTGATGTAAATGGCTGGTGAAGGATCTCCATGGGGGCAAGAGAATGACTAAAGGTTTAAGGCAGGACAGTGACAAAGTAGCACGGTTATACCAGCTTTATGTGGACTTCTCCACTGAAGTCTCAAACCTGGACATGCAGGTCATTTGTGAAAGCCTCCAGCCTTACATGAAGGTGGAGGGAATAGTGACCTTTGCCTGAGCCTATGGAACTCAGTGCCCAGACCTTTGAGGCCAACTTCCCTTAGAAGTCACCCCACTGGGGAACCAGCTTGAGAGTAAAAATTTAAGGCTCTGGTCATTGGGTTTCCAGGGAATTTATAATTTTCAATAAATTAAAAAAATAATTTATCCAATGTTTAAATTACTAACTAGATGTCAACAAAGAGGATGTACAGGAAACATACCTCCATAAAATGAAGGCTGTATATGAAAAACCCACACCTAACATCAAACTCAGTGGTGAAAAACTAAGAGGTTTTCCTCTAAGGTCAGGAACAAGGCAAGAATATATCCACTCTTGCCACTTTTATTCCACATAGTATTGGAAGCCCTAGCCATAGCATTTAGATAAGAAAAAGAAATAAAAGACATCCATATTGGTAAAGAAGAGTTAACCTGTCATTATTTGCAGATGATATGATACTATACATAGAAAGCTCTAAAGACTCCACCAAAAAGTAATAGAACTAATACATGAATTTAGTAAAGTTGTAGCATGCAAAATTAATACCAGAAATTGGTAGCATTTTTATGTTCTGATAAGAACGTAGCAGAAAAATAAATTGATAAAACAACACCATTTGCAAGTGCACCCAAAAGAATAAAATGCCTTAACCAAGGAGATGAAAGACCTGTACTCTAAAAACTATAAAACGTTGATGAAAGAAATTTAAGATGACACAAACAAATGGAAGGATATGCTATGCTTGTAGACCGGAAGAATTAATATTGTTAAAATGTCCATACTACCCAAAGCAATCTACAGGTTCAATTCAATCCCTATCAAAATGCAAAGAGCATTTTTCACAGAATAAGAACAAGCAATACTAAAATTTGCACGGAACCCAAAAGACCCTGAATAGCCAAAGCAATCTTGAAAAAGAGGAACAAAGCTAGATGTTATCACAATCTCATATTTTAAAATATACTACAAAGCTATAGTAATCAAAACAGTATAGTGCTGGCACAAAAACACAGAGATCAATGGAACACAATAGAGAGCCCAGAAAAAACCCCACACTTTTGTGGTCAATTAATATATGAAAGAAGAGGCAAGAATATAAAATGGGGAAAAGGCAGTCTCTTCAACAAAAGGTTCTGGGAGAACTGGTAAACTACATGCAAAAGAATGAAACTGGACCATTTTCTTTCACCATCCAGAAAAATAAACTCAAAATGCATTAAAAACCTAAATGTGAGACCTGAAACCATAAAACTCCTAGAAGAGAACATGGACAATAATTTCTCTGACATTGATTATAGCAACATGTCTCCTAAGGCAGGGAAAACAAAAGGAAAAATAAACTATTGGGACCTCATCAAAATAAAAAGACAGTGGGGGTGCCTGGGTGGTTCTTCGGTTGAGCGTCCGACTTCGGCTCAGGTCATGATCTCACAGTCTGTGGGTTCGAGCCCGGCGTTGGGCTCTGTGCTGACAGCTCAGAGCCTGGAGCCTGCTTCCGATTCTGTGTCTCCCTCTCTCTCTGGCCCTCCCCTGCTCATGTTCTGTCTCTCTCTGTCGCAAAAATAAATAAAAACATTAAAAAAAAAAAAGACAGTGAAGGAAACCATCTACAATACAAAAAGACAAATTACTGAATGGGAGAAGGTATTTGTAAGTGATATATCTGACAAGGGGTTGGTATCCAAAATATATGAAGAAGTTATACAACTCAATACTAAGACAACAAACAATCCAATTAAAAAATGGACAGAGGCATCTGGGTGGCTCAGTCAGTTGAGCATCAAACTCTTGATCTTGGCTCAGGTCGTAATCTCATGGTTTGTGGGTTTGAGCCCTGCATCGGGCTCTGTGCCCACAGTGCAGAGCCTTCTTGGGATTCTGTCTCTCTTCCTCCCTTTTCGCCCCTCTCATGTGCTCTCTCTTTCTCAAAATAAATAAAATAAATTTAAAAAATAAAAATAAATAAAAAGTGGATAGAAGACCTGAATAGACATTTTTCCAAAGAAGATATACAGATGGCCAACAGACACATGAAGAGATGCTCAACATCACTAATCGTCATGGAAGTGAAAATCAAAAGCACAAGAAGATATCACCTTACACCGGTCAGAATGGCTAAAATAAAATTTAAAAAAAAGACAAGAAAAGATAAATGTTGGTGAGGATGAGGGAAAAAAGGAACCTTCATGTATTATTGGTGGGAGTGAAAATTGGTGCAGCCACCATGGGAAACAGTATGGAGGTTCCTCAAAAAATTAAAAATAGAACTACCATATGATCCAGTAATTCCACTACTTGGTACTTACCCACAGAAAGTGAAAACACTAATTTGAAAAGGTACAGAGATCCCTGTTTATTGCAGCATTATTTATAATAGTTCAAATATACAAAAAACCTGTATCCATTGATAGATGAATGGAAAAGAAAGATGATATATACATATATATCATATATAGATATATGGTATCATATATAGATACCATATATAGGTACATATGTATATACAATGGAATAGTACACAGCCATAAAAGGGATGAGATTGGGTCATTTGAAACAACATGGATGGACTTAGAGGGTATTATGCTAAGTGAAATAAGTCAGGCAGAGAAAGACAAATACCATATGATCTCACTCATGTAAAATCTAAAAAACAAAACAAATGAATAAACCAACAAACAAAAAGCAGAATCAGATCTGTATAAACAGAACTGATGGTTGTCAGAGGGGAGGGGAGCTGGGGATTGTGCAAAGTGGGTGAAGGGAAGTGGGAGATACAGCCTTCCAGTTATGGAAAGACTAAGTCACAGGAATAAAAGGCACAGCATAGGGAATATAGTCAACGGTATTGGGACAGCTGACAGCTACACTTGTGGTGAGCATAGCATAACACATAGAGAAGTTGAATCACTAGGTTGTATACCTGAAACTAATGTAACATTGTGTGTCAACTGTACTCATTTTTTTAAAAAAAATACCTACTAGATGCCAGCTTTGGAAAACAAGTGTCACAGAGCTCTGTTAGTGCTACTTTATGAATGGGAATAAATGAAATGTTTTTTCAAAAAAAATTTTTTTTTAATGTTTATTTATTTTTGAGACAGACAGAGTGGGAGCAGGGGAGGGGCAGAGAGAGAGGGAGACACAGAATCTGAAGCAGGTTCCAGGCTCCATCCAACCTGTCAGCACAGAGCCCGAAGTGGGGCTTGAACCCACAAACCGTGAGATCATGACCTGAGCCGAAGTTGGATGCTTAACTGGCAACCACCCAGGTGCCCCAAAATGTCATTCTTTCTTAAGGAAAATGAATTTTATCAAATATCAAATTAATATATTTAAAAAATTAAAAGAATGTAAAAGACTGGCATGTGGAAACATTCTGACAGTTCTATCATACATGGGACACTATTAATTTTCTGTTCAGCAAGAAGAGTGTATGGTTACTTTCCAGACCCATAGCAGTGGTCAAAATGTATGTGCTAGGCTAATTACATTCATGACCTGATTATATCTGTATCTATATTTACATCCATGTCTATAAACAGATCCACATCCAGACCTACATCAACATCCACAACCAGGTCTACAATTATATCTACGCTTCCATATTCATCTCCAACTACATCTCCGTCTCCATCTACAACTACATCTACACCTACAACTACAACTACATCTACATCTACAACTACATCTACAACTACATCTACACCTAGAACTACATGTACACCTCCATCTACAACTACAACTACATGTACACCTCCATCTACAACTATAACTACATCTACATCTCCCTCTCCCTCTCCATCTACAACTACATCTCCATCTCCATCTACAACTACATCTCCATCTACAACTACAACTACATCTCCCTCTCCATCTCCCTATCTTCTTCTGCTAGCCAAGCACCACGACAGGTCTGAGGCTACAGCAGAGAACAAGTTATACTTGGTCTCTATCCTCAGGGATCTTGGAGCACAGACTATAGAAGGGAATACAGACCAAACCATGAAGGTATGAACATTTGGTATTTTATGAGAGTAGTCCATGTTTTGAGGTGGATGTTCTTATTCAATGTTAGAGATAAAAGCACTGAGACCCTGGTCACTTTTCTAATATGTAGCAGAGCTCACCTGTGACCCAGTTTGTTCTGACTCCTTAGTCTGTTCTTTCCACTGCATCACCAGACTTAGGCTGTCTGCACCCCTATATCCTTGGGGAAACTTCCCTAGTACTTTCTTCCATTCAAAAGGAATTCTTTATTTAAAGAGGGGTTCACTTGCTCTACCAACCTCAGGACACTTCTGTCAAACTGAGGGTCTGGAGAGACAGGCTGGAGATCACCAATTAGAGGTGGTTCTAAATGTGAATGTCAATACTTGAACAAAATCTGACTCTCGATGGAGGCATGGAAGGTGGAGGGCAAGAGGCTGTAATTGAGGCAGAGCATGTAATTGAGGCAGAGCATGGTTCTTTTGCTCATGAGCTGTATGACTTTGGACTAGCTCATCAACCTCTTTATGCCCCTGAGAAAGATAATAGCAGCTCTTGACATCTGGAAGCCAGCATGGGACTGCCAGCTTGGCCTTGATGTTTTAAGGAGCTGGCCTGGTGCTCACAGCTGTGCCTTGGTGTTCTCCTGTTAAACATAAGCCATTTCTAGTACACTAACAACAAAACAAAAACAAATGTTTTGTCTGGATACAGACAAAAACATGAGCACTGTCCAAACCATGAAAAGGACCAAAGATCCCCCCATATGGTTTTGCACAGCAAAACCAACTCTAGTTTTAGCTTCACTGGATTCCCTCTCCCATATAGATAAGATTTATTAAGACACCCAATCATGAAATTGCTCCTACTTCATGATACCATCCAATCTTGAGCAAATCCCTGCTTCCTAAAATCTTCCCCCGAATCACCTAAGCCTTAATCCCATAAGTCCTTTCTCAAACCTGCTTATTGAGACACCCCTTGTTTTGCCACAGTGTGTGCTCTCCCTTGTAACAAGCAACTTGCTCAACTTCAGCATGCTTGCTGGTCTTTGGCTGGAGGGTAATGCCACCACCTTATTCTCATGACAACCACTTAATAAGGTTGTTGAAGACAGACAGATCAGGGCAGCAGAGCACAGAGACCAGTACTCAATATGTATTGACTGTTGTTTTTCTATTTTAAGTCATATTATAGAGGGAAGTGTTAGGTATTCCATATTGTTCCAGTTGTAACAGCAAGTTGCCTAGGTAGCAGATCAAGAGGTATTTAGGGGGAAGGAATGAATAAAGTCACTAATGGCTCTTGTGCAAAGGCATAAGGAAGTGCTGCATTTTGGGAAGGGGCTTCACCCATTAGAACCCAAGGTCCAATAATGCTCCTGAGACACTTTCAGTGTTGCTCTGACTTCTGGTCTCTGAATGTTTTATATATATATATATATATATATATATATATATATATATATATATATACATACACACACACACACACACACACACACACACCATGTTTTGGAATGTACACCATTAAACATTTTAATTTGGTATCTGGTGAACTAATTATTTAAAAGCTAGTGAAAAAATTGGTTTCATATTTAGATCTTTAATCCATTTTGAGTTTATTTTTGTGTATGGTGTAAGAAAGCAGCTCATTTTCATTCTTTTTCATGTAACTGTCTAGTTTTTCCAGTGCCACTTATTGAAGAGAGTGTCTTTTCTACATTGCGTATTTTTGCTTCCTTTGCCATAGATTAAGTGACCGTATAATCATTGGTTTATTTCTGGGCTCCCTATTCTGTTCCATTGATCTATGTGTCTATTTTTATGCCAGTACCATACTGCTTTGATTACTACAGCTTGGTAGTATGATCTGGGATTGTGATAACTCCAATTTTGTTTTTCTTTTTCATTTCTTTCTTTCTTTTTTTAGATTGTTTAAATCCAAGTTAGTTAACATACAGTGTAATAATCATCTCAGGAGTAGAATTTAGTGATTCATCACTTACATATAACACTCAGGGTGCATCCCAGCAAGTGCTCTCCTTAATGCCCAACACACATTTGGCCCATCGTCCCACCCAGCACCCCTCCAGCAACCCTAAGATTGTTCTCTGTATTTAAGAGTTTCTTATGGTTTGCCTCCCTCTCTTTTTTTATCTTATTTTTCCTTCCCTTCCCCTATGTTCATCTGTTTTGTTTCTTAAATTCCACATATGAGTGAAATCATATGATATTTGTCTTTCTCTGAATGACTTATTTTGCTTAGCATAATACATTCTAATTCCATCCATGTTGTTGCAAATGGCAAGATTTAATTCTTTTTGATCACCAAAGAATATTCCATTGTATACAGGTATACACCACATCTTCTTTATCCATTCATCAGTCCATGGACATTTGGGCTCTTTCCATAATTTGGCTATTGTCGATAGTGCTGTTATAAATGTCGGGGTGCACGTGCCCCTTCAAATCAGCATTTTTATATCTTTTGGATAAATACCTGGTAGTGAAATTGTTAGGTTGTAGGGCTCTTCTTTTTCATGATTACTTTGGCTATTCAGGATCTTTTGTGTTTCATACAAGTTTTATATTATTTGTTCTCATTCTGTGAAAAATGTTGTTTGTATTTTGATAGGGATGGTATTATATCTGTAGATTGCTTTGGATAGTATGAACATTTTAGCAATATTGGTTCTTCCAATCCATGATCATGAAATATCTTCCATTTGTTTGTGTCCTTCAATTTCTTTCATGACCTAAATTTGAGACCTGAAACCATAAAACTCCTAGAAGAAAACACAGGCAGTAATCTGTTTTACATTGGCAGTGGAAACATTTTTCTAGATATGTATCCTACAGGCAAGGGAGACAAAGGTAAAAATAAACTATTGGGACCTCTTCAAAAGAAAAAAACTTTTTGCCCAGCAAAGGAAACCATCAAAAAACCAAAAAGAGCCCACTGAATGAGAGAAGATATTTGCAAATGATATATCCAATAAGGGGTTAATACCCAATATACATAAGGAACTTATAATACAACTCAACACTAAAAAAACCCAAATAATCCGATTAAAAAATGGGCAGAGGACCTGAACATTTTTCCATAGAGGACATATAAATGGCCAACATATACATGAAATGATGTTCAATATCACTAATCATCAGGGAAATGCAAATCAAAAGTACGAGATATCACCTTACACCTGTCAGAATGGCTAAAATCAAAAACACAAGAAATAACACGTGTGGCTAGGATATGGAGAAAAAGGAACCCTTGTGCACTGTTAGTGGGAATGAAAATTGGTGCAGCCACTGTGGAAAACAGTATGGAAGTTCCTCAAAAAATTAAAAATAGAACAACCATTTGATCCAGTAATTCCACTGCTGGGTATTTACCCAAAGAAAACAAAAACACTAATTTGAAAAGATACATACATTTCTATGTTTACTGCAGCATTGTTTACAGTAGCCAAGATATGGAAGTAACCCAAGTGTCCACTGATAGATGAATAAATAAAGAAGATGCAGTATATATAAAAAATGGAATATTACTCAGCCCCAAAAAGAATGAGATCTTGACATCTGCAACAACATGGATGGATCTAGCAGGTTTAATGGCAAAGGAAATAAGTAAGATAAAGAAAAATACCATACGATTTCAGTCATATGTGGAATTTAAGAAGCAAATGAACAAAGAAAAAAGAGACAAACAAATAAAAAACAGACTCTTACAAAGAACAAACTGGCTGTTGTCAGAGGGGAGGTAGATAGGGGGATGGGTGAAATAGATAAAGGAGATTAAGAGGTACAAACTTCCAATTACAAAACAAGTCATGGAGATGAAAAATGCAGCATAGGGAATATAGTCAATGAGACTGTAGAAACTCTATTTGGTGACAGATGGTAACTACACTTACCACAATGAGCATGGAGTAACGTATAGGATTGTTGAAGCATGTCGTACACCTGAAACTAATATAACACTCTCTTAATTATACTTAAAAAAAAAACCTAATGGAAAAACTGGAAGTCTAAAATAAAAATTCTTATTTAATGGCACCATAATTATGAGTGATGTTTGTTTCTTTAGGTATGATCAGATGGAGAGAAGCATGTTTATGAACATTCTCAGCATTTAGTATCCCCAGGACTCTCCTTATGTACCATTCATCACCATCAAGATGCAAATGGGCACTGTCTCTCTGTGCACTCTATCCAGACGTTCTCCAGCTACTAGTGTTACTAATGAGTCTATTCTAAACAAAGATGTAGTGTTCCTTTTTCTCTGTTGTGTAAGTTGTTTTTCATGAGCTTTTCTCCACAACTCCTGACATCAATCTTCTCTGTGACTACATTACAGCTTCAGAACCTGAAGGGAATGGAAGAAGCCAAGCCTGGCCCTCTAGAGATAAAAAAGGAATTACACTTCCTCTGAGTACCATCCTCTGAACTTTACGATGACTCAAATCCATTTCTAATTATACATATTTGGTTCAGGCTGGTGTTGATTGAAGATGGGAAAAAAAAGACACCAGCTTTCATTTTGTATTTTCTTCAGCTAGAGCAAAAATCCAGGACAGGTTTATGAACAAATCTTAAAATGATGGCATTTTAAGAATGGGAAAAATATGTGGTGAAAATAACACAGATTTGGGGTCCTGAAAAGCTTCCATGTCTAGATTATCAAAGGAATAAAAAGTTAAAATGATTGACTGATTGGCTGAGGTTCTCTTACTGTTGTCTTACTAATAAGACAAACCTTACCTACTAGACATCTGCCCCCTGCCTGCTGGTGGGCTGCTCAGCTGAGCATAGCCACATGCTCGCCATACTCTGGTCACATGCCTACCATGTGCCCTCTGGGCACCTTCATGGGCCACCCTGAGTTTTTAGTTCAATCACACAGTTGACAGCTGATTAAATGGTCCAACTGTTTGAATAAAATAATCTTGAAAAAGCTGGAGACATCACCTAATGATTCTTTGGAAGATTATTAGTCTAAACAAAAGATAAATTATCTTTTCCACAAAATGGGTGTCTAGTTAGTGACCAACCCATGGAGTTAAGCAGGCTTGGAGCCTCTAACAGCCCAGAGGAAGGGTCACGACATCACCTAAAGCTTGAGTTCTACCAGTGGTTCCATCTGTCCCTTGCACTAAGATGTTAAGGGGAGAACTTTTGTTGGCATGTGGGGTTGACACAATCCAGGAGATGCTATCATCCTACCACTCAGGGGAAAATAACAGCAGTACTAATTATCACTGCACTTACAGTGCCCCATGCATTGTTCTGGATGCTTTACAAGCCTGTGTTTGTTTAAATCTCACAACAACCCATCTTATAGGGAAGGAAACAGAAATGGAAAGAAGGACTTGCCCAAACACAGCTGGTAAGCAGGGAAGCTGAGTGTCACAATTACTCAAGGAGACTAGCTTACTATTTCATCTTTGGGAAGAATTATTCACAACATGTAGTGCCCATAAGACTCTAGCCTGGCTGTTCATGTGTGCCCTCTTTCTTGGCCCTGGAAGTTCTATGTGTATTAATAGTCTCAGTTTCAAAGCAAAATAAAAATTCAGGGAGACGTGTAATTACACCAGAGAAACATTTTTCTTATTTTCTCGAAATCAGTGGAAGGCAGTTATGAAAAGAAATGCAGTGAGTTAAAAAAAAAAAAAGAAAAGAAAAGAAAAGAAAAAAAAAAACCCAGCCCCTTTGTGCTTTGGGCCTGAGTGGCAGTGGAGGGAGACAGGCTGGGTTTGGCAGGTTTTATTAGGTGCTGCAGCAGCAAAGCAGGTGTCTGATGGATGCTTCTGTCAGAAGCATGAGGAGGGAGAGGCATTAGCATCATTCCTCACTGTAATTCTGAACAATTAATATAAGTTAGCTTAGCCACGGCTCAATTTATTATTTACAGATGTCCACTCTGCTGTTCTCATGATTTCATGCGAATGTGAACAAGCATTTCTTCAAATCTCTTGACAAAGACAAAAGAAGGTGCCCCGGGAGTAGCTCCATGTATCCTGTTAGCTCCTGGTTTGCATTCTGAGATACTGCGGGAAATTTAATTAGTAGGAACTGTAACTTGATTTTGTTTCTGTCCTCAAGGTGAAATTTTTGTTCCCGGGGATAGAAAATAAAGAACTTAATCTTGGCATCTCAAAGACAGCTTCCCACTCAGAAGTGTGCTCTTTGGCATCTCCTTTCTTGTCCTGGTGGTCTACACCACTTAGCTTCTTGAGGTCTTATTTTCTTTGTTACCAAGTGGGAATAATATTGTTGGCCACAAAGAGCATGACTATTTGAAGAGACAGCAGAGCGTAAGAGCCTTAGAGAACACCTAGTTCAAACTTATTTCCAAAGTAAGGAAACTGAGACCCCCAAAGGGGACTGACTCACAAGATCACAGAATAATGAATGTCCTGTGATTTTTGGTCCTGGACTCCTTTGCCCAATAGGCTGTGCAAATACCAGATAAAGCCCATCTGCAGGATGGAGAGGGCTGTTGCTTGCTAGCTCCCTCACTCCTTTTCACTCGAACCAATTCTTCCTTTTTATATAAGGATCTCACAACTCTCCAAAGTACCACTATTCACTCGGCATCTTTGTCTACTGGCTATAAAGAATTCACACTCGGTTCCTTGGCTTTGCCTCATCAAAGGGAAATCAATAGATAAAACTTTGAACAGAGTGACCAGCGAATGTTAATGGAAGGAATCCTGAAGGAGTAGGGCTGAGAGTGGAAGGGGATGAAACGCATCGCGATCACAGTTCAGTTATTTTTGAGTAATTTAATTTCATCCTGCTTCTTAAGAGTTGAAAATGATTTCAGAATGCCACCGCACCTCAGGCCATGTCTGCTTTCTGTCTTCTCTCATTAATAATGAGCATTAAGGAAGCTGAGATCATCCATTTGAACTCACTATATTGGATTCCCTTTCCAACTCCCTCCAGGGCTTGATTCTTGACAAAATGTTGGGGCCAGACGTAGGTGACTGTCTGTCTTCCAGGTCTGCAAGATAAATACCCAGCCCCACTTATGTACCAGGATATTAAGAGTAATGTATATATTATCCATTTAGCTTCTTCTTATTCATGCAAAGATGAAATAATTAAGGAAACCAGAGAGGTAGAGAAAATCTTTTTTGAAAGAAAATACAAAATGTGTAAATCCATGCTACTCTTCCTTGAAGTCAACTCATCTGGGAGTTGGAAAGCAAGGGCAAATGGGTAGAATTTAGAAGGTCTCATTTATGGAGTAGAATTCATAAAACGAATTTAGTCTTGAGTCTTCTTTGAGACCCTGAAGTACAGAAAGGCTCTGAAATTTTTCAGAAAAAAAGGATGTTCCTTTTGTCCCAGAGAAATGTTTTGACCTCAGTCTATTCCATTCCTCTTGATTCATTCCTTGTAATTCAGAACATGAGCTCACTGCCTTTGTCCTCCTCAGTGATGCTGTCATGAGCTGTATTGAGTTCCCTTCACACATGTCATCTTAACCAGTGACAACAAGGACCAGAGATACCTAGCCTTTTAAGAAGAAATGTTACACCTATATTCCCAGCGCACTGGGAATATTCCCCTCATTTCCTCTATGTCCACCCAGAAACATCCCAGAATGATGAAAAGAGACAGTGCTTGTCTACCACTGGGCTGGTCTGAAATCCTGAGTGCAATCCCTGGCCACCCCAGGATTTTCCTGCCTTAGTGGGTAAAGCATGGACTCAGGCTTAAATTCTAGGTCTGCTGCCTTCTCCAGTGACTCTGGCCAAGTTCCATTTGTATCTGAAACTGACAAGTTCCTTAATCTCTGTAATGTGGGGGTAATAATAATACCTATAGGGGTGTTGAGATAATTAAAGAAATATAAAGAGTCTGCTTAGGATAGTTCTGTAGAATAACAAATGTCTGCTATTACTGTTATCCTCATTATTATCATTGTCATTACAACCAACCATACATCAGTTAAATGCACACTTTTGCCACACTCTTCAGGAGAAGGTTCCTGGCCATCCAGTGACCAGCTACACCTCACATATGGAAAACATGAATGCACTTGCCATGCTCTCTGCTGCCTGGCTCAGATTTCCCTTCCTCCCATCCTTATTGCAAGCAGGATACTTGCCCATCTACATATTTTCAATTTTTCAGCTTATCAGTATTGCATGCTGATAAAGCGAGAAACTCAGGAAGGCGCCATAAGATTGTTAAAGGCGAGATGCTGGAGATGTAAAGTTATCTTTGTTTGCATTAGGATGGACCATTGACATAAAAATAGTGGATGAGACTGTCCAAATTACAAAGTCACCACTGAATATGAGTCAGTGGGTCCCACATCATAACCTGATCTTCCTTGCACCCATTATACTGTTGAGACCATATTCTTCCTCTCCCAGAGTTTCTGCCTTGGCCTAAGGCTTCAGCCCAAAGAGTAAGCTCTTTTACCCTTTTGCAGTATTGAGAAGGGTGATGTCCACCTTTCTATGTCTGACTCCCTCCCTCACTCCTCCCAAGGGAGAAAGACTGACTTCCCCAGGGAGATGAGAAAGGACATGGCTGGCACAGAGCAGGCTCTTCTTCTCATTTGGAGCAGCCTGGGCTCTGGTTGCTTTGCTCCTGCCCTCCGTGGGCATGCACAGGGGCAACCAGCAGATATACCTTTAACTTGGGCAAGTTCAATTCTGGGGAAAGTAGTAGGAAGCCCAGTTTTGGCCACATGTTCTGAATGTATTTTCCATTCTGGTTTCATCGGTGATGAAGCTGATAGCTTGATCACCATCTGTCTGCTTCTTGGTGGTGTTTCTTTTAAATGCCTGGGAGCTCAGGAAGGGAAGAGAGGATGTCATTTATTGGATTCTTACAACTCCAAGAATTAACTGCCACATCTGATGATCTCAACTTCATTCTCCTATGGCCATTTCTGTGAGTCTGAATTACGTATGAGTGCTCCAAACAACATCTATTGTTTCTTTCATAAGGGAAACATCCAGTCAGATTTTTAAAAAGATATCTTTCCTCCTTTCCCTCCTTCTTTCCTCCGTCTCTCCTTCCCTCCCTTTCCTTCCTTCTCCTTTCCTTTCCTTTCCTTTCCTTCTCCTTTCCTTTCCTTTCCTTTCCTTTCCTTTCCTTTCCTTCTCCTTTCCTTTCCTTTCCTTTCCTTTCCTTTCCTTTCCTTTCCTTTCCTTTCCTTTAAATTGGAAAGGTGTTTCAGGTGTAAAACATAGTAGTTCAACATCTCTATATATGACACTATGCTCACCACAAGTGTAGCTGCCATATGTCACCACACAATGCTATCATAATACCATTGACTATATTCCCTATGCTGTGCCTTTTATTCGCAAGACTTATTCACTTCATAACTGGAAGCTTGTATCTCACACTCCCCTTCACCCATTTTGCCCATCCCTCACTCTGCAATCATCAGTTTGTTCTCTGTATTTATAGGTCTGATTCTGATTTTTGTTTGCTTTTTCATTTGCTTTTTAGATTCCACATATACATGACATCATATGGTATTTGTCTTCCTCTGTCGGTTTATTTCACTTAGGATAATATCCTCTTGGTCTATCCATGATGTTGCAAATGGCATATGTACATACACTCCACATAGTCCATCTTCCTTATCCATTCATTCAATGATGGCCAATTGGGCTGCTTCCATATTGTGACTATTGCAAATAATGCTGCAATAAACCAGAGGGGTGCATATATCTTTTTGAATTTGGGTAAAATTTTTGAATTTTTTTCTTTGGGTAAATACCTAGTAGTGGAATTACTGGATCACAGGGTAGTTCTATTTTTAATTTCTGGAGGACCCTTCATACTATTTTCCACAGTGGTTGCACTGATTTACATTCCCATGAACAGTGCACAGGGGTTCCTTTTTCTCCACATCCTTGACAACACTTCTTACTTCTTGTCTTTTTAATTCTAGCCATTCTCACAGTTTTTTTTTTTTAACATTTATTTATTTTTGAGACAGAGAGAAACAGAGCATGAATGGGGGAGGGTCAGAGAGAGGGAGACACAGAATCTGAAACAGGCTCCAGGCTCTGAGCTGTCAGCACAGAGCCCGACGCAGGGCTCGAACCCATGGACCGTGAGATCATGACCTTAGCCGAAGTCGGCCGCTTAACCAACTGAGCCACCCAGGTGCCCCAGCCATTCTCACAGTTTTAAGGTGATATTTCATTGTGGTTTTTAATTTGCATTTCCATGATGATTAGTGATGTTGAGCATTTTTCATGTCTCTTTTGGCCGTCTGTAAGTCTTCTTGAGAAAAATGTCTATTCAGGTCCTCTGCACATTTTTTAATTTGATTTTTTTTCTGTGTTGAGTTGTATAAGTTTTTTTATGTATCTTAGCTATTAACCCTTTATCAGATATGTCATTTGTAAATATCTTCATTCAGTAGGTTGTCTTTTTGTTTTATAGATGGCTTTCTTTGCTGTGAAAAGCTTCTTTAGAAGTAGCCATAATAGTTTCATTTTTGCTTTTGTTTCCTTTTTCTTTGGAGCCATATCTAGAAAAATATTCTTATAGGTGATGTCAAAGAAACTGCCTGTGTTCTCTTCCAGGAGTAGGTACCATTTCTTTTTGTGCCATGTTGTGATGTACTCATGGCTTGTCTGTGTTGCTCACAGATATATTGTGCTTTTCGTCTCAGCATTCAGCACACCCTCCCCATCATAATGTTTTGAAAAGAGTATTGCTCAAGGTGTTCCAACACTGTTTAGTGCACTGATGTCCTAACCTCAAAGAGAAAGCTTGGGCTGCAGTATGAAAATACAGTTGAGATGAAACAAATCCTCTTCTGATTCTTCAGTTAGATCCTCAAACTTAACTCCCACAAAATGCCCAAAGCACCACTCTGTTGATGCTGTGGTGTCATGTTTTTGCCCTTCCTGGTGCTTCTGGTTCTTTTCATTAAATATCCAACAAACAACTCTTTTGTGAGACAGGATGCTATAGGAATTGTCAATATCCAAAGAATAGGGTAAAATTTGAAAACTCTGAACCTTATCATGTAACAATTTCACACAGATGCCATCAATTTATTTGCAGAAACACCTGAAAATATAGCTAAACACGGCTGTAACCAATCTTTCAGTTCATGGGAAGTCACCTTTTAAAGGATCTGGAGTGGGATGACCACTCCCTAGGAGGTGGGATGCAGTCCCAACAGTTTCTCAGTAACTGGCTGGTGAAAGCTATAAAACAGAAACCACCACACTGTGCTTGCTCTGGGATAGCTATGTGTGAGTGAGAAACTTACAGCAAATAACTTGATATTGATTTCTCTGAATATAACCAACATTGACTTGAAAACAGCCACAATAAAAACCACAATAATAACCACCACAATAAAAAAAAGGGGTATCTTATTTGGAACCAGATTGGCAATATTATAGGGTGGAAATGTCTCCAACAATCTTACAGGTGGAAATATCTTGAGGATTATTCATTAGCCAGTCCAGTATGGTTTGAACATGCAAGACCCTTTGATGTTGAGAACCATCACACAAAGTGTAGCCAAACTCAACAGGGATGGGAGAGCACTAGGATCTGATCAAACACAGACCTGTGAGCATCTTTAAAATGTATCAGAGCCACAGAGACACCAAATATCTATGGCAGAGAAAACTGTTCAAGACGTATGACCTGCTAGAAGAAATGAAAGCAATACCATTGAATGTAGAAATAAAGTAATAAATAAATAACCAGATGCTTTGTTTGCCAACTTCAAATTCTCACTGAGCCTACAATGAAGATTGAATTATTCATATCTTTCTACATATCTATGGGTCACAAAAACATGGCTGTCATCAATAATCCAATGAACTAGATGCCCTGGAAGTTATGGCACAGAAAACAGTTTGGAAATCAAACATTATCAGAAAAGTGTGTTTGCCCCATGTAGAACTTCTCCAATATTATAAGCAATGTAATTATTGTGAAATGGTTAGCTGCGTAGTCAGTTCACAGACTGGCATCCAGGGTTTATAAATATTATAATTGCATTCAATAATTAAATACTAATCATGTCTGATATACAAGGCAGTGTGATAGGCAAGCAAGGCAAGATTATGGGCAAATCATGGTCTCTGATGGATGATTATGTGTGTGGGTCAGGTTGGGTGTGAAGGGGTGGTGGCAGTTGGGAGACAAGAACAAAAACAAGCTATAAAACAAGGCAGAATATGGTAAGCATCTTAAGGAAAATATTAGCAATGTTCTGTAGGACTCAAATTGTAAAAGATTCAAACAGTTCCTTAACCTGTGAACCATGCATGAAAGAAATTAAGAAAACAATCCTATTTACAACTGCAACCAAAATAATAAGATATCTAGGAATAAACTTAACCAAGGAGGTGAAAGACCTGTACTCTGAAAACTAAAAAGCAAAAAAACTAAAAAAACCATGCATGAGTGTAGCCTGCATGGTGTACATCTTCAGGTTTCTAAGGAGAAGACCCATAGGCTTTTGCCAAATAAAATAGTAAGAGCTTGACTGGCAGATACCTGAAAATTAGGTATGAAACAGCTTCAGGTAAGTGGTGAAATCTGAAAAAGATCTTAAAGGGTCTGGAAACTCTATAGTTACAACAGCAGAGTTGGGAGGACACGCCCAAAAGAAGAAAGGGCATGAATAAAGGCAGGGAAGTGAGAAATGTCAGAACATAAACTGTGAGAGAACGAGGGGTGTGAGGGGGTAACCCTGGTGAATGCTAGCATCCAGACATGGAAGGCTATTTTAAAGAGTGGGGCCATCACTTTACATGTTAGAGGTTGAAAGCTCAACTTGGGGATAAAAAAAACATGTGATGTAAATGTATGTAAAAACTGAGGGCTTTTCCTCTAAGATCAGGAACAAGACAAGTATGTCCACTCTCACCACTTTTATTCAACATAGTACTAGAAATCCTAGCCACAGCAATCAGACAAGAAAAAGAAATAAGAGGCATCCATATTGGCAGAGAAGAAGTTAGTCAGTATTTGCAGATGACATGATACTATACATAGAAAAACCCTAAAGACGCCACCAAAAAAACTACTAGAAGTAATAAATGAATTCAGTAAACTTGTAGGATAAAAAATCAATCTACAGAAATCTGTTGCATTTCTATACACCAATAATGAAGCAGCATAAAGAAATTAAGAAAGCAATCCTATTTACAATTGCAACCGAAATAATAAGATATCTAGGAATAAACTTAACCAAGGAGGTGAAAGACCTGTACTCTGAAAACTATAAAACAAAAGAAACTGACAAAAGAAATTGAGGACAACACAAAGAAATGGAAAGACATTCCATGCTCATAGCTAGGAAGAACAAATATTTTTAAAATATTTATACTACCCAAAGAAATTTACAGATTTAATGCAATTCCTATCAAAATACCAATAACATTTTTCACAGAGCTAGAACAAACAATCCGAAAATTTTTATGGAATCAAAAAAGTCCTAGAACAGTCAAAATAATCTGGAAGAAGAAAAACAAACTGAAGGTATCACAATTCCAGACTTCAAGTTAAATTACAAAGCTGTAGTAATAAAAACGGTACGGTACTGGTATAAAAATAGACACAAAGATCAATAGAATAGAACAGGAAACCAAGAAATAAACCCACAATTATATGGTTAATTAATCTTTGACAAATATGGAATTAAAATACAATGGAAAAAAGAGAGTGTCTTCAACAAATGGTGTTGGCAAAACTGGGCAGACACAGACATAAAAATGAAACTGGACCATTTTCTTTCACTGTACACAAAAATAAACTCAAAATGGATTAGAGACCTAAATGTGAGATCCGAAACCATAAAAATCCTTGAAGAGACCACAGGCAGTATTCTCTCTGAAATTGGCTGTAGCAACATTTTTCTAAATATCTCCCCTGAGGCAAGGGAAGTACAAGCAAACTAAACTATGAGGACTACATCACAATAAAAACTTTCTGCACAGTGAGGGAAATAATAAACAAAGCTAAATGGGAGAAGATATTTGCAAATGACATATCCGATAAAGGGTTAATATCCAAATATATTTTTATATATATATATATATATAAAGAACTGATACAACTCAATAGACAACAAGTAAATAATCCAATTAAAAATAAGCAGAAGACAGGAATAGACAATTCTCTAAAGAAGCGATGCAAATGGCCAATAGACACATGAAAAGATGCTCAACATCACTCATCATCAGGGAAATGCAAATCAAAACCATAAGGAGATATCACTTCACACCTGTCAGAATGGCGAAAATCAACAACAGAAGAAACAACAGGTGTTTGTGAGGATGTGGAGAAAAAGGACCCCTCTTCCATTTTTGGTAGGAATGCAAATTGGTGCAGCCATTGTGGAAAACAGTATGAAAGTTACTCAAAAAGTTAAAAATAGAACTACCCTGGGGGACATGGGTGGCTCAGTCAGTTAAGCATCTGACTTTGACTCCGGACATGATCTCCAGGCTCATGAGTTCAAGCACTGTGTCAGGCTCTTTACTGTTGGCATGGAGCCTGCTTGGGGATCCTCTGTCTCACTCTCTGTCTGCCCCTTCTCTGTTTGCACACTTTATCTCTCTCTCTCAAAAATAAATGAAAATTTAAAAAAAATAGAACTACCCTATGATCCAGCAATTACACTACTGGGTATTTATCCAAAGAATACAAAAACACTAAGGCTATGTACACCCCTATGCTTATAGCAGCATTATTTACAATAGCCAACACATGGAATGAGCCCAAGTGTCCTTCAATAGATGAATGGATACAGAAGATGTGGTATATACATACAGTGGAATATTATTCAGCCATAAAAAAGAATGAAATCTTGCCATTTGCAACAACATAGATGGAACTAGAGACTATAATGCTGAGTGAAATAAGTCAGAGAAAGACAAATACCATACGACCTCACTCATATGTGAAATTTAAGAAACAAAACAAAGAAAGGAAAACAAGAGAGAGACAGAGACAAATCAAGAAACAGACCCTAAATTATAGAGAACATACTGATGGTTACCAGAGGGGAGGTAGGTGGGGGGGATGGAGGAAAAAGGGGACAGGGATTAGAGTACACTTATTATGATAAAAAATAAAATCATACAATGTAGAGATTAATTAATTTAAAAAGGAGAAAAGATAGAGATAAATCCCAAGAACCGATGCTTTAAAAACAAAAAAAGCAAATAAAAACTTATCTAACAAATCAAAGAGTAACAAGAGAAATCTTGAATACATAAAATAAATGAAACAAAAAGAAAAACAGTCACAGATACAGAAGAAATTAAAACATTCTTGAAAGTTGACTTTTCTAAAACAATAAAAATAAATAGGAATTAAGAAGTCAAGGCCTAGACAGAGTGCATCCCTCACTTACCAGTCACTGGATTTTTCAACATGAGATAGAACAGAAAATTGGAAGCAACCTAAATGGCCACTATGATACTGGTTAAATAAATTACAATACATGCAAATTACATGTGTAAATTTTGCATGCATATTCACACATGTAATTTACATATTCTCATATTGTATATATGTAAATATACTATTGAGTCTTTAATGGTATTGTCGATCTTTACTTATTGATACCAGAAAATGTTTATTTCATGGTTAAAGTGCAAACCACATTACAAAGACATACAAAAGAAATAGTATGATAGCTGTTTATTCTAAAAATAAACAATGGTAATGTACAAAGGCTTATGGTCTTTATTTTTTTATCAGTATTTTTATTGAAAATTTTAATTTGGTCCATTAATGTCTGTCACATTTTCAATAAAAGAATATTAAAATATCTTTTGTGTATTTAAGATACACTCTACTTACATCTATATGAAAGTATATGTACTTCTAAACCATGACTGGCGGGAACAGAAAAAAATTGTATTCAAATAGTTAGATTCGGGATGTATTTTCCACCTTTGCAGTTTTCTAAAAAAACATTTTGAATGTTTTTATTTATTTTGAGACAGAGAGAGACAGTGCATGAGTAGGGGAGGGGCAGAAAGAGAGGGAGACACAGAATCTGAAGCAGGCTCCAGGCTCTGAGCTGTTAACACAGAGCCCAACACAGGGCTCGAACTCACGGAGTGTGAGATCATGACCTAAGCTGAAGTCAGACTCTCAACTGACTGAGCCACCCAGGAGCCCCGACCTTTGCAGTTTTCTATTTTATAATAATAAATGTAATTTTGGGAGGGGGATAATAGATGTGCATATTTTGGATGCCTTCCTTAACGTTTTCCAGAGGTCTTGATGTGGGTATGTGAAAAGAGATGGTCATGAACACTGCAGACAGATCGCAATCTGTGCAGGAGGTTCTTAGGAAGACTTCACTCTGGTTATCCTTCCACCCTGCCCTTCCTTCCTTTGTTGTCTTTGCCCATTTTAGGTTAAGACCTCTTCCAGAAGTAATATACATTGAGAAAGAAGGGATTACAAATTCCTAGCAAGGGTTATTAGAAATCTGTTTGGAGTCCTTGATAATTTCTCAATAAAGATAAAAACAACATGGAGGTACAACCACATGAACAGTAAGCTGCCCTGGCAAAGGGAAAGGAGAAATTTCTACTGTGGTTTATGCCCTGGGTCATTTCCAGCTGAACATCTCAGGACAATATACACAGATGCTCAACCACGGCACTGTCATCGTTTGCAATTTTCAAAGAAATTAACGTTTGGCATAATTAAAAATATATACACTATAGAAATGATTCCTGTAAGAACTGATCAATGAGCCAGGAGCTGTTAATTCTTTGAAAGAATTAACAAATTGATAAACCCCTAGCCAGACTGATCAAAAAGAAAAAGGAAAGGAGCCAAAAATGTAAAATCAAGAATGAAAGAGGAGAGATCACAACCAACACCACAGAAATACAAACAACGATAAGAGAATATTATAAGCAATTATATGCCAACAAATTGGACAATCTGGAAGAAATGGACAAATTCCTAGAAACATATAAACTACCAAAAGTGAAACAAGAGGAAATAGAAAATTTGAACAGACCTATAACCATTAAAGAAATTGAATTAGTAATCAGAAATCTCCCCAAAACCAAGAGTCCAGGGCCAGATGGCTTCCCAGGGGAATTCTACCAAACACTTAAGGAAGAGCTAACACATAGAAATGGAACTGGAAGGAAAACTTCCAAACCCATTCTACAAGGCCAGCATAACCTTGATTCCAAAGCCAGACAAAGACCCCACTAAAAAGAACTACAGACCAATTTTCCTGATGAAAATAGATGCAAAATTTCTCAACCAGATACTAGCCAACCAGATCCAACAATACATTAAAAGAATTATTCACCATGATCAAGTGGGATTTATTCCTGGGATGCAGGGCTAGTTCAATATCTGCAAATCAATCAATGTGATACATGACACTAATAAAAGAAAGGATAAGAACCACATGATCCTCTCAATAGATACAGAAAAAGCATTTGACAAAATACAGCATCCTTTCTTGATAAAAACCTTCAAGAAAGTATGGATAGAAGGAACATGCCTCAAGATCATATAGGACATATACAAAAAACTCACAGCTAATATCATCCTCAATGAGAGCTTTCCCCCTAAGGTCAGGAACATGACAGGGGTGTCCACTCTCACCACTGTTATTCAACATAGTGTTGTTAAGTCCTAGCCTCAGAAATCAGACAACACAAAGAAATAAAGGGCATTCAAATCGATAAAGAGGAGGTCAAACTTTCACTCCTTGCAGACAACATGATACTCTACATGGAAAACCCAAAAAGATTCCACCAAAAACTACTAGAACTGATCCATGAATTCAGCAAAGTCTCAGGATTTAAATAAATGTACAGAAATTGGTTGCATTTCTATACAACAATAATGATGCAGCAGAAAGAGAAATCAAGGAACCAATCCCATTTACAATTGCACCAAAATCCATAAAATACTAAGGAATAAACCTAACCAAAGAGGTGAAAGATCTATACACTGAAAACTATATAAAACTTATGAAAGAAATTGAAGAAGGCACAAAGAAATGGAAAAACATTCCATGTTCATGGATTGGAAGAACAAATACTGTTAAAAATGTCAATACTACCCAAAGCAATCTACATATTCAATGCAATCCTTATCAAAATACTAGAATCCCTAGCATTCTTCACGGAGCTAGAACAAACAATTCTAAAATTTGTATGGAACTACAAAGGACCCTGAATAGCCAAAGTAAGGTTGAAAAAGAAAACCAAAACTGGAGGCATCACAATTCTGGACTTCAAGCTGTATTACAAAGCTGTAATCAACAAGACAGTATGGCATGGCACAAAAACAGAGACATAGATCAATGGAACAGAATAAAGAACCCAGAAATGGACCCACAAACATATGGCCAACTAATCATCGACAAAGCAAGAAAGAATATCCAATGGGAAAAAGAGAGTCTCTTCAGCAAATGGTGTTGGGAAAACTGGACAGTGACATGTAGAAGAATAAACCTGGACCACTTTCTTACACTGTACACAAAAATAAACTCAAATGGATGAACGATCTAAATGTAAGACTGGAAGACACCAAAATCCTAGAGGAGAAAACAGGCAACAACCTCTTTGACCTTGGTCATACCAACTTCTTACTTCTCCGGAGGCAAGAGAAACAAAAGCAAAAATGAACTATTGGGATCTCATCAAGATAAAAAGCTTCTGCACAGCAAAGGAAACAATCAGCAAAACTAAAAGACAACCGACGGAATGGGAGAAGATATTTGCAAATGACATATCAGATAAAAGATTAGCATCCAAAATCTATAAAGAACTTATCAAACTCAACACCCAAAAACCAAATAAGCCAGTGAAGACATGGGCAAAAGACATGAATAGACACTTTTCCAAAGAAGAAATTCATATGGCTAATAGACACATGAAAAGATGCTCAACATCACTCATCATCAGGGAAATACAGATCAAAACCACAATGAGATACCTCCTGACACCTGTCAGAATGTCTAAAATTAACAACTCAGGCAACAACAGATGTTGGCGAAGATGCAGAAAAAGAGGAACTCTTTTGCACTGTTTATGGGAATGCCAACTGATGCAGCCACTCTGGAAAAGTGTGGAAGTTCCTCAAAAAATTAAAAATAGAACTACCCTATGACCCAGAAATTGCACTACTAGGTATTTATCCAAAGATATAGGAGTGCTGATTTGAAGGGGCACATGTACCCCAATGTTTATAGCAGCACTATAGACGATAGGTAAATTATGGAAAGAGTCCCAATGACCATTGACTGATGAATGGATAAAGAAGATGTGGTAAATATATACAATGGAATATTACTCGGCCATCAAAAAGAATTAACTCTTGCCATTTGCAACACGGATGGAACTAGATTGTATGGTGCTAAGTGAAATAAGTTAGTCAGACAAAGACAAATATTGTACAACTTCACTCATATGTGGAATTTAAGAAACAAAACAGATGGGTATAGTGGAAGGGAAGCAAAAATAAGATAAAAACAGAGAGGGAGACAAACCATAGAAGACTCTTAAATACAGAGAACTAAGGGCTGCTGGCGGGGTGTTGGGTGGGGGGATGGGCTAAGTAGGTGATGGGCATTAAGGAGGGGAATTGTTGGAATGGGCACTGGGTATTACATGTAAGTGATGAATCACTGAATTCTATTCCTGAAATCATTATTACACTATATGTTAACTAACTTGGGTTTAAATTAAAAAAAAATTAAAAAAACAATAATTAAAGATAGACATATAAAATAAATTTGGTTAGGAAGATGAGGACAACATTTGTTCAACTAACAGTGGGGACAGAAGTTAAATTTTCCTCTGAATCTTACATAGCATTAAATTTCCAATTAAGGTTTCCAAAGACAGGCATTGCCCACTGAAAGAACAGGGAACACTGAATGCCGGGACCCTTGTTTTGTATTCAATAGGAAGGAGCCTTTCCCTCTCTGAATAAACTGGAGGCTTCTGGCTGAGTGTTGTCACTGCTAGCGTGCTCTTCATTGTGCAGGACACTCACTTATTAGTGGAAAAGCTGCTACGCAATGACAATAACCGTTACCTGGGAAGCAGGTCAATGTGATGATTGTCATTTGTAATGGAGAATGAGAAAATGCAAAGAAAATTATCTAGCCCCAAGTTCCCAGGAATCTAGTGTGAGTTTATTTCTCTGGCTTAGGTATTTCTTTTTTGTAGCCCTATAGACAACTTTAAAGTATTAAAAATTTGCTCAGGGATGAGACGTAGCAATTAATGACACGGAGTATTACTTTATGTGCATGTGACTTTTTCCTTTTTTTTTTTTTTAACATTTATTTATTTAATTTGGGAGTGGGGAAGGGAGAGGGAGAGAGAGAATCCCAAGCAGGCTCCGTGCTGTCAGCACAGAGCCCAATATGGGTCTTGAACTCACAAAACTGTGAGATTGTGACCTGAGCCATAAGCCAAGAGTCAGACACTTAACCGACTGAGCCACCCAAGTGCCTCATCTGAATATTTCTAATATTTAGTTACAGCTTTTCTTTTGGGATCAAGGTCACAATGCCAAAGAGCTACACAGAGCTTTGCTCTGGCTCAAACTAATAAGCCTTGCAATATAAGGTTCTGTTAAATTAGAAAAAAATTAAATAGCCTAAGTCATTCATAAATCATAAAGCATATGTATTATTTTTAGGTTGGAAATATTTGCAGGTGGGAAGCAGATGGTAGCATGGCAACAAAATTACCCTCCAACCTGGCAAGATGAAGAAAGGGCCTCAGGGTCATCCATTTATGCACCGAACATAAAAGAACCGATCTAATAAGTGCAAAAAAAAAAAAAAAAAAATCGTGTCAGCAATAATCAATACCATCCTCCTCCAAAAGAGCTGGCAGAGACCCTGTAGCTTTCTGCCCCAGTCCCTCCTGAGCCTTCTATCCACCGGTGTTCATCAAATGTGTGTTGGTTCAGTATGGCATTAGCCTCTTACGGTTACACAGAGAATTAAGGAATCCATAGAAATGTAAGAAAAGAAAAGGAGAGAGGGAAGAATTTTCTGCAAGTTTTAATTGTCGAGAGGGCAGATTATTTTTATTTCTGTGTTCTGTTCAAATACTATAAAATTTACTCTTTTACACTGTATGATTCAGTGGTTTTTAGAACACTGAGGATTGTACACCCATTCACCCCCTATCTATGAAATGTTTCACTGTCTCCAAAGGAAACCTCATCGCCATCAACTCTCATGCTCACAACCTACAGCCTCCAGCCCCCAGCCACTGACAGTCTGCTTTGCCACCATTTATTTTCCTAATATGGACAGCTTGCATAAATGGGATTATGTAATATGTGATTTTTTTAAATGGCTTTCTTTCACTTAGAATAATGTTTTCAAGGTTCATCCAGGTTGTAGCATATTGTCAGTATTTCACTCTTTTTTACGGCTAAATAATACTCTTCTGTATCAAAATACCACACCTTCTTTCCTATTCATCAGATAAAGTATATTTTGGTTGTTTCCATTTTCTGCCATTATGAATAATGCTGTTATTGACATATACAGAAAGCATTTATGTATATACATGTTTGCATTTAAGTTAAGGTATATGTAAGAGTTAAATTGTTGGGTTATTTTTTAAACATTTTTAGGGAGTATCAAATTGCTTTCCAATGTGGTTAAACTATTTGGCAATTCTGCCACCAATATATGAAATTTCCAATTTCTTTTCTTTCCCAAGTTTATTTATTTATTTTAAAAGAGAGAGAGAGTGCATGCACACCCAAGGGAAGGGCAGAGAGAGAGAGGAAGAGAGAGAATCCTAAGTAGGCTCCACACTGCCAGCATAGAACCCAACTTGGGGTTTGAAGTCACGGACCATGAGATCATGACACAAGCCAAAATCAAGAGTCAGACACTAAACCAACTGAGCCACTCCAAATTTCGAATTTCTCCATGTCCTTGCCAACACTTGTTATTGTTTGGCTTTTGTTTTTAGCCATCCTAGTAAGTGTGAAGCATATCTTGGTATATTTTTGATTTGCATTACCCTAAAAATTAATGATGCTGAATATATTTGCCTGCACTGACTGGCCATCTATACATCTTTAGAGAAATCTCTATTGAGATTCTTTTCCATTTGGCAACTGCGTTGTCTTTTTATTGTTGAATTATAAGAATTTATATATTCTGGATATATGCCCCTTATCAGACATACAATTTGCAAGTATTTTCTCTTATTTGGTGGGTTTTCTTTTTATTTCCTTCATGATTTGTGTGGGTCTTTTAACCTTAATTAAAATTCAAAAACACAAAACAACAACAAAAAAGAGCAGAAATAAGGAACAGGGATGCTTGATCAACATGTCAGAAAAGTAAACAGATTTTCTCATAAATTTGAACTTGGAAAGTTACATCTCTTAGTAAATACATAATGTGAAACCTGCTGGCTATTCTTTCCCCAGGAATTTTCCTTTTTTTTTTTTTTTGTGCCTCAATACTTGGCCTGGGTTGGCTGAATTTGCAAAGGGGGGAGAAGAAAAAGGTGAAAGAAGATGAGAGGGGAGGGAGAGGAAGGAAACAGAAGAGAAGGTAAGCAAAGAGCAGGAAGAACAGAAAGGGAAGAAGGGCATCAAGGAACCACTTTCTTCATCTGAGAAAAGAAATAATATCTTCTGTTTCATTTGGAACCCTCTAAAGAGAACTATACTTACATAAATTATGACACAATTAATTACATATATATGTATTTTATATTTTATATATATATATATATATTTCACATGTTTATATTTTACAAATTTATAAAATAAAAAATACACAAATTCCAGCAGGTATGAGTAAATCTCCAGCTGTCTCCAGGTAATCTCATCATTCCAATGTCCCTGATGTTGGCAAAGTTTGAGGCTTTTCAGGTAGCCAATTTAGAAAACCATATACACGTAGGGGATAAGTAACTGCCTGTGAAAACCATTATTATTATTATTATCATTATTTTTTTTTAAAGAGATATTTGGGTAAAGGAGGTAAAACCCTCAATACCCGGGCTGGCCATACATCTGAAAGCAGAAAAAAAGAACTGCACGCACTTATATGCAATTTTGGAAAGTACAGAAAGAATCATCTGTTCTCGGAAATCAAATTTCCCTTAATCCCGCTAATGTCAAAACCCCAAGTGAATGTGGGGGAAGTAGCGCTAAGACTAATTTGGTTATGTGAAAAATGTCTGCACATCATGCAAGTGAAACTGTATATACCCCTGGAAAGTTCTATGACTTTTTTTCCAGTTTCCAAATCATTTCCAAATGAAAAAATGCTCTCCAGCAGCGTTCTGGAGGCATCCCTGCTTTCCAGATTCACTGACGTGTTGCAAACACTGAGCCACGTCAATTATCAGTACATCAGGATATTTCATTTGTAAATACAGTTTGGGGCAAGACCAAAACAGCAGAAGCAAAGAAAGGGTTTTAGATATGTCCTTCATAAGCACCCAAATTCAAACTCATTTGTCTGTTTTTATTTGCGGAAACAAATCATGCACTGAGTGTGTTCATGTCTACCTGACAGACACGATGGGTGTGTGGCAGGTGTGGACGGAAAGGGACCTCACCTCTACATGACTTCAGGAACCTTTTCACTTTCAAAACCTTCATTAGGTGACTTTTGGGAAGCCCCCCCCCGCCCCACGTGATGTCACTCAAGCGTCCATTTCCTCCTGCAACTTATTACACAGCTTAGCATTACTGTACTTGTTTTAGACATGATTAATTTGCAAGGATTTTTACGTTGACTTGTAGATCTTTGGAGGAACTTTCCTTTTATGAGTTTTGCACTGCTCTGACTAGCATGCTAAATCTGCTTCTATCCTTCCACAGACCAAATGTCTGACTGTTTCCTCTCTTGCCACGATCAGCCTAGCCTTAACAGAAAATTCATCACCCTTCAAAGGGCTCTTCCCTAAGCAAGAGAACGATAGGGAACACATTATAGGCGAGGGGGGTTTTCCCAGTTGGAATAGCTTCCCACCACCTCCTCTTTCTATTCCTGCCCTTACTTGCATTCTTTTCCCAGAAGCAAAATGTTTTTTTTTTTTTTTAATTTTTTTAACGTTTATTTATTTTTGAGACAGAGACAGAGCATGAATGGGGGAGGTCACAGGGAGAGGGAGACACAGAATCTGAAACAGGCTCCAGGCTCTGAGCTGTCAGCACAGAGCCCGATGCGGGGCTCGAACCCCCAGACGGTGAGATCATGACCTGAGCCGAAGTCGGACGCTTAACCGACCAAGCCACCCAGGCGCCCCTGCAAAATGTTTGTTTTTGAGAGGGAGCAAGAACAGGACTCGGTACTTTAACAAGAAAATGGAGTGATCACGGTGTGAACCGTGTTTCCCACATGCAGCAGTATTTCTAGGAGAAGTCGCTTTCATGATTTCGAGCTTTCAATGCCCCTTTGCAAGATGGCATCTTCTCCAGCACACGTTGTGATTTTTAGTTATGGGAAATCACTCAAAGCCTTTTCACTTCCTTAGTCTGATACATAGCTTGTCTGTGGCTCTAAGAAAACAAAGGCCTGCCAGCAACAGTTGGAAGTGAAATAGAGACTATGCAAAAAAGCTTTTTTTTCAAATCTTCACAACAGTAAACACGTGGGGACCAAAAGAAGCCTTTAGATCCTCACCTAAGTGACGTGTATAATTAAGGAAAGATGAAAGCTAACGCTATTCTAGAACACACTCACCTCTACCTACACATCCCTGTGCACATGCGTGCACACACTCTCCCACACAGGCCCTGGCAGGGCCCTCAATGCCACCAGGCTTTTCTCTTTGGCACAGAAGCAACATTATGTTCTCAACCTCCCCACAAATCTCATCTATTAAAAGTGGGGGGCATGTCAGGACACACACTGATTTTATTCAGCACTGATCTCCCACCTCTTCAATTACTAAAGCTTTCTTGAAATCTTCCCCCATTTTTTCCAATGGAGAGAGAAAATTTAATAAGCTTTTCTCAAATAATTAAACTTTACTTGAAACTATTCACTAAACAGGTAGGTTATTCAGGAAGAAAGTCAATTTGGGGAAAAGGGAAGAATTCACCTTTCTTCACAATCCACAGACTAATGATCTATTTTACGGGTGACTGGGGCCACCGTTATGATGTGTTTGCATGTCTTGTTGAGTTGTGAGTTGTGCACACAACCCTGTTACTGATAAAAGAGAAGAACCAAAGACTGACACATATTTTTGCTTAACAAGTTAGAGTGGATTTAAGCTCATACTTGGTGTAAAAGCACTGTCACTCACTTGCTTTTTGGTACCCTTTATGGAGTGGGATGCAAGTTGGCTAGAGCAGGATTCTGGTGACAGGAGTGACCATAACATCAGTACTCACAGTGACAACAGGAATAACTAACATGTATGCAACCTTTAATAATTGCCTGACAAAATTCTAAGTATTATCTTGTTAAGTCTTCACAACAATGCTGTGAGATAGTAGATACCATTTTTTACCCCCCATTTTACAGATGACGAAACCAAGGCAAGGAGAAGTATAGGGTCTTACCCCAAATCACATATCTAGTAAATACATCCATGGGCACATAATGCTTACGTGAAAACAATTTGAAACACACTATGGCAGAGCTAATAATAATTAGACACCCATTTGTCCAAAGATTTAGGTAGGCAGCTTGCTCGTAGGTTTTTGTTGTTGTTTTTTACTGATCTGCCCTTTGCCTTTGAAATATTTCAATAATTCTTCACTCAATCAGAGGATAAAGAGGTAAATCTATATCAGTGTATGTTGCTACATGTAAACATCAGGAAATGTTAGCTTGAGGAGGAGGTGACTCTTCATCAGGTTGCATGAGAGAATACATCTTGGAGAAGTATTTTCAAGATGCACATGCCAAGATGCAGTCCCAAATCTATGGAAACAGAATCCCCAGCACTTACAAAAACAATCAAATAAACAAACAAAAGCCAAGTGATAAGGATACAATCCTCAGTTAAGAAAAGTTGATAATTTTACAGATGTCTGTTTGCTCGTTTTATGATCATGGATAATGGAATCATAACCTTTAGAGTAAGCCTTTGGTTGAACACAAAGAAGATATTAATTGGGCCAAGAAATCAAACCTGCATGTCGTTAATACCAGAGTAGTAGAAACATGATACTGATGAAAAGAAATTTCAAATTTTTGTTTTTGACTTAATGCATATTTTTTTTGCAGAGTATACACTCTGGTAACTATGAACATATCAGAGATGATGGGCAAAGAAGCACTTTGAAGCTGTAACATCTCCAAGGCTGTCTGGGCAGAGGGGAGATGGCAGAAATGGCTGGTTAAAATAGTTTTGGGGATGAGAGCTTTTCTCATGCATACATTTATGTGAGAAGTGGAATATATACAAAGATTCCTTAATAATTTTAAACCACCAAATTTAAGATTATAATTGGACTGGAACGACAGTATGCTTTTGCACTATTTATGAGGTGAGAGGATTTTAAAGTTTTTTAGGAGCACATCTTTACCCTGTTTAAATGTGCCAACTTGGGGTGCCTGGGGGACTCAGTTGGTTAAGCGTTTGACTTTGGCTCAGGTCATGATCTCGCGGTTTGTGGGTTCGAGCCCCGCATCAGGTCTGCGCTGACAGCTCAGAGCCTGGGGCCTTCTTCAGATTCTGTGTCTCCCTCGCTCTCTGCCCCTCCCCCACTCACGCACACACACACTCTCTCTCTCTCTCAAAAATAAACGTTAAAAATTTTTTTTTAAAAAAATGTGCCGACTTATTTTGAGTACCACTGAGCAAACTGCACTCATTAAAGGGGCACCTGGGTGGCTCGGTTGGTTAGGCGTCCAACTTTGGCTTGGGTCATGATCTCAGTTCATGAGTTCAAGCCCCACATCGGGCTCTGTAGCTCGGAGCCTTGGAGCTTGCTTCGGATTCTGTGTCTCCTTCTCTCTCTGACCCTGCCCCACTCCTGCTCTGTCTCTCTCTGTCTCTAAAAAATAAAATTAAAAAAAAAACCCATACTCATTAAAAATAACTTATCTGCTCAGGAAAGTAACCTGCTGGTAAACATGAGCTTGAAAATTGCATCTATAGCTGGTTTGATGTGCACTCAAAAATAATGAAACAGCACTTCTTCAAATGAGACTTCACTCACTCACACTGAGTTTATCTGTAATCATTTCAAATTAATAAAGTTTTATAGAGTGAACTTCTGGGTGTCTGCTACTTACTATAAAGCCAAAGAAAAGAGAGAAGGGAAAAGTTCTAATGAATTTAGGCCCACAATGCAAGTAATAATTTAAAAGCACTCCAGATGTCTAAGAGTGCTTTAATTCCCTGATAAACAGTGTAGATAAATAGTGGATTAATATACTAAGGTTCCCTTTCTTGTTCAACCATTAGTAGCTCCAAAAACACAGGAAACAATTCTAAGCAAATGGTTTAAATTAGAGATCAACCTACTAGCATTCCTCCTTCAGACTAGGAAGTCTTGAGAATCTCATACTTTTCCATAAAATCTGTGAATAAATCTTCCTCTTTCTTTATTTAAAAAAAAATTTTTTTTAACGTTTATTTATTTTTGAGACAGAGAGAGACAGAGCATGAACGGGGGAGGGGCAGAGAGAGAGAGGGAGACACAGAATCAGAAGCAGGCTCCAGGCTCTGAGCCATCAGCCCAGAGCCCGACGCCAGGCTCGAACTCACGGACCGCGAGATCGTGATCTGAGCTGAAGTCGGACGCTTAACCGACTGCGCCACCCAGGCGCCTCTAAATCTTCCTCTTTCAAGAACAGACCAGGGCCCCTGCTGCTGGGCTCAAGATTCCAGTTTGTTAAACGAGGCCTCAAAACAGAGGACGCCAAAGAAAGACCAATGGATAGATCTCAATTAATCCCTGACGACTACTACACCAAGGAGTGCCTGGGCAAAGGGTTATTAAAAACCATCCACGGGGTCTACAGACCTGTCCAGAAGACAAGACAGTACCAACATGGAGAGCCTGCTGCAAATGAAGATTCAGGCTCTGACAATGGGGACCTGGACAGGGCTCAACAACCAAACCCTTCACCACGGAGCTTGCACTCACTTCTTGAAATAGGTGTCAATCACGGTGTACATCTAGATAAAAAGGGTTAGTTGAGGAAAGTGTATTCCTGAGCTCTCCTTGGTTCTTACTAATACTTTGAACCAGCCTTCCAGGTTAAAACCTGTCCAGCTTCTAGAAGCAGGTCTTCACCCAGTTCCTATGGACTGAAATGCTACTGTGATTGCTCACATTGCAAATCTGCCAAATATATTCACTGTAACCCCCCAACTGTTCTATCTTGGTGTAAATATCACTGGGACCCTAGCCTCACCCATGTTCTAATTGGCCATGTCCAGCCCAAGTCAGAGTAGAACCCACCCCCTTGACGTTCATCAAACTACGTAAGTCCGAATGCAATGTCGCTGAGCATCATGGTTGGGAATAAACACTGCACTTGCTGTTTCTCTTATCTGTGATGTCTGTCACTCTGTCCTGCAGAGAAATGAACCTGTAAAATTTTCTTCATGAACTCATTCTAGGGCCATCTTTTTCTTCTTAGATACTTTCCAATTACTATTCTGGTGCTGAACTTCCCAGACTATTTTCAAACAGGTTTTCAAGCAAGGCAAGATGTCATTTCAGTGATTCTCTCTGCTTAAAGAGGAGGATGTTCACATATGCTGCCAGCTACGAATGCATTAATTAACACTCAGACCACAATGTAATTTCCCCAGAATTACAAGCTGCTGTCATGCTGAAGAATCTGTGTTATTGTAGAACAGAACAAAAATAATTGACTTTAGAAAACACGTACCGAATCTGACTCCATCAAGAAGCCACTGACCTCTCCACGTGTGTAGAAAGGACACAAACATTTTATAATTCAGGAAGTGGCTTGCTTTGAGTCTTCCACATTCTACTCCAGTGTAAAGACACTTTGCTGTGGGACTGAAAATTTGAGACTAATTGCTAGAGTTCTCTTCAGGGCTATAAAACAACCAGAAATTACCCAGGAAACATGCACACTGCTTCTTAGGGGGAGTCAGATATTCTGGGGACTCTTAAGAAGATGTGTGAATTGTTGTATATAATTGTTGACATGTCCTTTTTAAGTTTATTTTATTTATTTTGAGAGAGAGAGAGAGAGAGAGCCCATGGCAGTGGCAGAGATAGAGGAAGAGAGAATCCCAAGTAGACTCTGCACTGTCAGTGCAGAGCCTGACGTGAGGCTCCATTCCACGAACCGTGAGATCACGACCTGACCTGAAATCAAGAGTTGGACGCTTAACTGATTGAGCTACCCAGGCACCCCTTGACATAACCATTTGATATCATTATATGAGGACTCGCTTGCAGTGAGTGCTCCAAGAGGGCTGTGTGGGGGTGATAGGCTCAGGGGGGAATTCTCTTCTCTTCTGAAAATTTTTATGGAACAGCAGAACTTCCTGTACCCTGGAAAGGCATCAGGAATGCCCCACTGTTGTCTATGAGGTAGTAGAATAGCAAGGGGGAGGGAGCAGGGAGAGACAGGCAACAGAGGATGCACTGTCTGCAGAGAATTCGGAAACAACAAGAAAACTCACAAAAAGTCATTTTGGTTCACCTTGTGCCAGTGACCCTAAACCAATCCAGTGATCATTCCTCTCAACAGGGTGGAGGGATTTATCTATTCTCCAGGTTCCACTTTGTTCCTTATACCCCACGCTGCTCTGCTGTGAGGATACAGAATGTGGTGTCACCTTGTCTTTGGGTCTGTCTATGCCTGTGCTGCCCTGGACTGTGGTTTCTAACCGGAAGTGCATGTAAGTGGGTAGAACTGAGTGTGCACGTGCACGTGCAGAGGGAGAATGGTTCCTAGTTAACCTGTGAGCTCTGTTCAGTGATTCAGATATCACACATTCAGTGTTTGGTGCAGACTCACTGCAATCTCAAGTGCTGGTGCTTTTCGTTGAAATTATTTAAAATTAGCAGAGTATTGCTAAGTCAGGGAGGTAGGTGGTATGCCTACAGGTTTCAGTGTCAGACCAGCCTGACTAGTTCCTGGCTCCATCACTGATCACATATAGGCCCTGGGAGACCAGGACATGTCATCTGTGAGAGGCAGATAGCCATGCCTACTTTGCAGAGGGTTGGAAGGGGATCAGAGAAAATGTGTGTAAATATCTAATATACAGCCTAAGACATGGGAGGTGCTCAGCAAATGATAGCTTTTACAGGACACTGACCAAAGTTCTAGACACTTATTTTAATATATATATTGCAATATACACTTAATGATATAACATACCTGACATCCTAGTGGGTTTCCATTCGCTTTCCTTTCATATCAACGAATGTGTATGTATCTGAGTAATGCCAGCAGGAAACTCCATTTGGTTCCTTAAGAAGTGGAATTTACGAGAAAAAAAAAATTCTCTCAAACTATAAGGCCCATGGGGAAAACCATAATGCTATCTTTGCCAGCAAAGATGTTCTGGCATACTGGTTCCCAAACTTGTATGTGTGTAAGAACCATCTGGAGAGCTTGTGAGAACTCAGATTTCCAGTGCCAGGCTACTAATTCAATGGGTTTGTGTTGGAGCTCAAGAAAGAATTTCCCAAGTAGTGCTGATGTTGCTGGTACTGATCCAAAGATCACGTGGTGAACCACTGTTCCAGAAGATAGGGATTCTCAAACTTTAACATGTGCACAAATTACACGGGGCACCTTATTAAGATTTAGACTCTAATTCCACAGGTTGGGAATGGGGCATTTCTGCATTCCTAACAAGCTCCTAAATGATGTCGATACTGCTGGTCTGCAGACCATGCATGGAGTTAGCAAGGCCTGGGAGCTGCCTTCGTCCATGACGGTAGCTAAAAATCACATGCAACTACTGAACACTTAAAATGTAGTCTGAATTCAGAAGTGCTTATAAGGGTAAAATACTGGATTTAGAATATTTAGTATAAAAAAAGTAAAATATCGCCATAATTTTCCATACTGATTACATACTAAAATGCTAACATTTTCGATGGATTGTATTAAATAAAATATTTATTATTTTTACCTTTTTAAAAAGCTTTTTTAATGTGTAGAAAATTTTAAATAATGTGTCTATGTCCCATTCCATTTCTGTTAGGATAGCACTGCTGTAGAGAATGCTAAAATCTCCTCTGACTCCCAAGCCCAACACTAATCTTTTTTTTCTTTTGAAAACTTTTTTTTTAAGGTTTATTCATTTCTCAGAGACAGAGAGACAGAGTGTGAGTGGAGGAGGGGCAGAGAGAGAGAGAGGGAGACACAGAATCTGAAACAGGCTTCAGGCTCTGAGCTGTCAGTACAGATCCCGATGTGGGGCTTGAACTCATGGACTGCGAGATCATGACCTGGGCCGAAGTCGGACGCTTAACCGACTGAGCCACCCAGGTGCCCCTCAACACTAATCTTGAAACAGCTCCATGGAAGGACTTTACATTACTGACTGCTGCATCAATGCCTCCTCCACACTGTTTTCATTTCATCTCTCTAAAATACTTCTTTAAGTCAAGGTCAAAAATCTTCAATGGCCCACCACTGTTTAAGAGATAAACCTTAGGTAAACTTTAAAAAGAAAGAAATAAAATTTTAAAAAGGGGCTCCAGGTAGCTCAGTGGATTAAGCCTCTGACTCTTGGTTTCAGCTCAGGTCACGATCTCTGATCTCATGGTTCGTGACTTCGAGCCCCACATCACTCACACAACACACTCTCTCAAAATAAGTAAACTTTAAAAATTAATAAAATATAAAAACATAATCCTTAAACTTCTAAATTTAGCATTCCAGACCACCCCCAGTCTATCCAATCTCATTTTCCAACTTAGGTATAATTGCTTCCCTAAAGCACAAGGCTTAGAAGTATTTTTTGATTAATTAATGATGATTTTGATCAGTTTCAAAAAAAAAAGTAGATTTCTAAATCGGCCTTGCCTAACATCTGCCCTTTAGGGTAAATTCTTTGATCTCTACTCAGTGACAAACGTCAGATGATAATTTCTACCTTCAAGGATTGACATGAATATATAAACACCTGGTGAGTTTCCACCCCTTTCCCCGTGATATTAATGAAGATAGAGGCAGGACCAAATTTAATATGTAAGATACTTTTCTTAAGTGGTAACTGGTCTGCCTGTCCTCTTACCCAACTGTTCCCCGGAGGTCAGGAAGGCCTGTGGTCCAGGGAACTAGTGAAACCTCTGCCAGCGACATGTAACTCATGGCTGCTGCAACTTATAGGTTAAACTCGGCAAGCTGTGCTTTTGACACTGGGCAGTGGGTACCCCAAGACTCCAGAGACACTTAGAGAGGTTCCCAAAGGAATTCTCCAAATGCGCATGAGTTTTAAGTGTTTCTGTAAAATCGCTGAATTTTTAATATGCTGACATTGTCCTATCTATATCCACATCCACATCTTTAAAAAAATATTTTAACATTTACTTATGATTATTCCGGATGGCCAACAGGCACATGAAAAGATGCTCAACATCGCTCCTCATCAGGGAAATACACATCAAAACCACACTCAGATATCACCTCACGCCAGTCAGAGTGGCCAAAATGAACAAATCAGGAGACTATAGATGCTGGAGAGGATGTAGAGAAATGGGAACCCTCTTGCACTGTTGGTGGGAATGCAAACTGGTGCAGCTTCTCTGGAAAACAGTGTGGAGGTTTGTCAAAAAATTAAAAATAGACCTACCCTATGACCCAGCAGTAGCACTGCTAGGAATTTACCCAAGGGATACAGGAGTACTGATGCATAGGGGTACTTGTACCCCAATGTTTATAGCAGCACTCTCAACAATAGCCAAAGTATGGAAAGAGCCTAGATGTCCATCAACTGGTGAATGAATAAAGAAATTGTGGTTTATATACACAATGGAGTACTACATGGCAATGAGAAAGAACAAAATATGGCCCTTTGTAGCAACGTGGATGGAACTGGAGAGTGTGATGCTAAGTGAAATAAGCCATACAGAGAAAGACAGATACCATATGGTTTCACTCCTATGTGGATCCTGAGAAACTTAACAGAAACCCATGGGGGAGGGGAAGGGAAAAAAAAAAAAAAAGAGGTTAGAGTGGGAGAGAGCCAAAGCCTAAGAGACTCTTAAAAACTGAGAACAAACTGAGGGGTGATGGGGGGTGGGAGGGAGGGGAGGGTGGGTGATGGGTATTGAAGAGGGCATCTTTTGGGATGAGCACTGGGTGTTGTATGGAAACCAATTTGACAATAAATTTCATATATTAAAAAAATAACACTTATTTATGATTATTGAGAGATAGAGACAGAGTATGAGCATGGGAGTGGCAAAGAGAGGAGGAGGAGACACAGAATCCAAGCAGGCTCCAGGCTGTGAGCTGTCAGCACAGAGCCTGATGTGGGACTCAAACCCACGAACTGTGAGATCATGACCTGAGCCAAAGTCGGACACTTAACTGACTGAGCCACCCAGGTGCCCCTATCCACATCCACATCTACATCATCATCGCCAGGACTCATTCCTTCTTCTCCTTCCATCCCTTCCTTACATGTCATTTGACACTGTGATAGTCTTTGTTCCCAAATTCTCAAATATGATTGAGGGCTAATAGAAAGCCACCACAGCAGGGAAGGGGTGATGGAGGTTTTATTTGATTTTACCTTAATTTGGTTAGGATAAAGAGCAAAAGTTAAGTTAAATTTTAATATAATGTCCATTAATGCCATCCCTAACTTAAGCATTCAGTTTTTAACATAATTTGTAATTTCCCCTAATGAGAGCAGTTGGTTATAAACTACAGTATGTTTTGCTGTACTGTAGTTTAAATATTTTATTAAAACACCATTCCTCATTAAATATTTTTAAAGTCATCAAATAGGTGTCTAGATGAATTGGATTAGATGAAAACTAAGGCAGAGGTTCCCAAACTTGCTCTGATCAAGCACCCCTAGTGCCTCAGTAACTGCTGCACAGACCCCTAGGCCAAAAGCAACACCTAGAGTTTGATTTATTAAGAAAATAGGTCCACGTGACTTAATTTTTATTTATATCCTAACAACCTACTAACTTTTTAGTTTTTTAAGTTTATTTTTAGAGAGAGAACGCGCACGTCCACACATGTGCACAAGGAGGCGAAGCCCTTCACCTGTTAAGGAATGATGGCTGAATTGGTTCAGAATCACTAGCACAAGGCGAACCAAACTGACTTTTTGTGAGTCTTCTTGCTTTCGAATTCTCTGCAAACAGTATATTCCCTGCTTCCAGAGAGACAGGGAGAGAGAAAGAATCCCAAGCAGGCTCTACACTGTTATTAGCACAGAGCGCAACACAGGGTTCGAACCCACAGACCTTGAGATTATGACCTGAGCCGAAGTCAAGAGTCAGAAGCTCAACAGACTGAGCCACCCGGGTGCCCCCTTACCAGCTGTTTTCTAAAAAATGTACACAAAGGGGAGCCTGGGTGGCTCAGTCGGTTAAGTGTCTGACTTTGGCTCAGGTCATGATCTCACCATCTGTAGGTTGAAGTCCTGTGTTGGGCTCTGTGCTGACAGCTCAGAGCCTGGAGCCTGCTTCGGATTCTGTGTCTCCCTCTCTCTGCCCCTCACCTGCTCGCTCTCTGTATCTCTAAAAAAAAAAAAACAAAAAAACCACAACATAAGAAAAAAATTTTAATGTACACGGAAATTACAAGAAACACTATTTTTTTCCCTTCCAAATAACCAAAATTACTTATTAATGGGATGTGTGCACCTGTTTGACATAACTTCTCAAACCTTGGAGTCAGATTAGACCCTGTTAAATTTCCTGTTAAAACAGAGGTTTTTGCCTAGTACATGCTTTTTATCACAGCAATCACAGAAACCGAGATTCACAAAGAATGTTGAAGTTATGAACTAATTTGAGACAGTAACTTATGTGATGACCATACCAACAGATTTTCTGTGTTTTCCTTGAAATTTAAAATACCCTCCAGCACCTCTGTGAATTTGCTGCAGTGTTCCAGGGGAACCACAGTACAGTTTGGAAAACACTGCTCTGCTATTTTCTGACTCTGAGAAGTTACGATTCAAAGGATTTTAAAACTTGAAGTTTGAGTAAAACTTGAGTAAGTTCCTTCTCCCCTGCTGGAACTCAAATCCCACTGCATTTTTAGAAAAAAAGCAAGTGTCAGAAAAGAAGACCTGTGCATGGGAAGGGCATGAGGCATGTAAGTACTTGGCTATTTTTCACATGGGATTGGAAAAATGGATTCTTGAGATGAAAGATGTGATCCAACAGTCAGAGCCTCAGTGGACCGCAGAACTTCCCTACCAAGCCCAGCCACCCCCCCCCCCCCCAATTCCCATGTTTTCTCTCCAGCTACAGCAGGCTTCTTAAGCAAAGTAGCTTGACTGCCTTACTCAGCATCATGCTGCACAAAGCAATGATTGAAGACCTGAGCAATGGTGGCTTACTGAGACAGCTGGCTGCCTATGTTCTGTCATTTGGAATCCACCCGGGAACACACACATCCATCAGTGTGCTCCTGCAATGCACGAGGCTGTGTCCTAACTGGCTGGCCCAGCCCCACTTTGCTACCATAATGAATGATGCTTCATTTGCCAAATGCAATGGAAACCCACCACGGGCCAAGAGCTTCTGAGAAATGAGGAACTATAGACAGGGAGAAAGAAGCTGGGTGAAAGCAGTTATCAATCTATGAGATTGTAAACTTCTAACAGCGAATAATAAATAGATACATGTATTATTTAGGAAAATTACAACCAGGAATATTAATAAAACAAACTGTGAGTACTGTATGTTCTTTTCATAGTTTTGATTTGGGGGTAGGAGGGCAAAAAATAACTACAGCTATTTTCTAGATGGCCATAAACAAGATTCTGATTTATTTTCAGATAAGACAGCTGTGTGAGGTTTGCCTGGAGCACAGAGATATTACAGAAGACAAACTTTGTCAAAATCATTCTCGTGATCCCCTTAATGGTCTCTTGATGCCCCCAACGGCAACTTTAATGGGTGTCTTTCCATTTTGCTAAGCTACACTGGCTAGATCACTGAAACAAGATTAAAAGAATATGCCTCTCTGCTTTTTTATTTTTAAGGATGGCATTTTAAGTTTAACTTGAGACTCTTCTACTTGTTTTTTCTTTGGAAAGAATGGAAAAGCCTCACAGCTTGGGGTGTTGACAGTATTCCAAGAGACCCTAGACCCCTGTGGCTTCTTGATGATGATTATGGAGCTGGCATCTGTCAGCATAACTGAGAGTGATTACCCATAAACAGGTGCTTGGCGACAATTACAATTCATTACCCACATCACAACCCAGAGTGTGGAAGAAGAAACGATAGGGTCAGTTTCTTGGCAGTTATGCTGTGATGGAAACTGAAATATTTTTAATAAAATATGGATAGAATTTTAATGTACTGGTTGGTCACGTGTGTGCTAGGCACTTATTCTATATTGTGTAAGGAATATGTATTTTTAAAGGTATAGTCATTGTTTTTCATAAGGGAAAGCTGAAAAATGAAAAACTATGCAAACTGCTAACCTAGAAGGCAAAACAGAGGTAGCGTGAGAAAGATAGGGTTTGTGAATTTTCAGAAGGAGAAAGAGAACTAGTTAATTGAAAAGCTACTCAGACCTTTCTCTATTTTCTCATTTAACTTCATGTAATCTTCACGAAAGTCCCATAAAATAGTAAAAATCACCCCTTTTCAGATCAGGAAACTGAGGTTTTCAAACAGTTATGGATGCACAAGGGATTTGAATGCGTGGTTTCCAAGTCTGTAATCTATCGCTTTCCACAGACTATTTGAGGTAAACAAACAAGCATATTATCCACGTATTAAAATGAACACTTTAATTTTTTTAATGTTTATTTCTGAGACAGAGAGAGACAGAGCATGAACGGGGGAGGGTCAGAGAGAGAGGGAGACACAGAATCTGAAACAGGCTCCAGGCTCTGAACTGTCAGCACAGAGCCTGACATGGGGCTCGAACTCACAGACCGCGAGATCATGACCTGAGCCGAAGTCGGTCGCTCAACTGACTGAGCCATCCAGGTGCCCCTAAAACGAACATTTTAAAGAGGAGAGGACACTTGTGATGAAATATGACGGCTAAAGCTTCTTATTAAAATGTTTAATTTTTCACTGAAGTCAAAGTAACATTTATTCCAGTATCCAAAGAAAATAAAACCAATGTTTAAGTGACTCCCCCGTACATATCCACTGTCCAACCTGTCAGATGGTTGACACAGCAACCAGCCACAACCTCTTCTCCCCAGCTGGGCATGGCCACATGGAACCAAGGGGATGCAAGAGAAGGGCCTGGGATCCCCCTCCCCAAATAAAGACTTGAACTCTTAGTAAGAGAAACTCCTCTGTCCTCTGCCTTTGAACCACTGTCTTCCCTGCGAATAGCTTTCCAGAGTGCAGATGAGAGAATGACCGGTTTCAGCTGCCTTTGACTATGATGCCACAGACACGAGAATAAAGGCTGAAAGACAGAATCAGGTCCTTGATGGCATCACTGAGGTACCATGTCTGCCCGGAACTGTTTACACGTACACATTTTGTTGTGTAAAACCACCAAGCTCAGATCTACTTAAACCAGTGTGAGTTTTTGTTGTCATTTGCTGCTGAACATGCTCATAACTCATATATACACCTTTAATATACCATATATATATGTACACACATTATATACATATGTACATACTATATATGTCCTTCTGCATATAGCATTTTGAAAGTTGGTGGTTTTTTTTTTAAATATTTCTTGAGGACATAATATTTAACACCTTCATGGTGTTTCATTAGGTGCATGGAGCGAAGTTATTTTACCGTGTTCTATTGTCACATTCATAGGTCAATACCTTTTCTTTCCTTTTTAGCCACTATAAATACACCTCTGCATATATCTCACCTCTTTATATAGCTCCTATACCTCTGTATATATCTCATTACATCTCTGAGCACATGCTAGGTAGAAATGCCCCCAGGCAGCATGAGAGGGGAAAGCATTCCATGCAGAGGAAAGAGCATGTGCAGAGACACAGAGAAGAGAAACATGAATCTTGCCCAGGGAATAGTCACGTTGTGTGGCTGTTGTGTGGCTGGTGCGTGGGCTCATGGGAGGTGCAGTTAGGAGAGGGGCAGGAGTGAAACTTGAGGAGAGCTTTGACTGTCAGGCTGAGGAGAGTGGCTGGGGGTGTCTGAGGAAGGGGGTATGATTAACTTAGGGATGTGAGTCTGCGGTGGAGTTCAGTATTAAGGGCAACAGGGAGAAGCCGGAAGCAGGAAGACGCCAGTGTGGGATGAGGAGTCCCAGGACCGATCACTGAGCACCCGCTGCAGATAACTATGTTGGTGGGATGCATGGCAAAGGTGTTTCAGGTAAGGGAGGGAGGCTGAGGGCAGCAAAACACTAGGCTTAGGAATGCAGGCAGTTCAGTGGGTTGCCTGAAGTATTGAAGATGCTGAAGTCCTCAAACTGAAAGCAGGGATGATACAGACCACAGAATCTCTAGGAGGTAAAAGAATCCAGAAGAGGGAGTGCCCGAGTTCCCACCTGTCTCGCCAGCTCTAGTCCACGGTCTTCCAAAAGCCAAGCTAGAAAGTTCTCCAGGCTTTCTGCCAGTCACTGATTTTTCTGGGATTTCTCTGTCCCCTGATACCTTCTTCCCATTATCACTGTCACAACCCCCTTGTTGTTGTACTTGGCATCCATCACCACAGTGATTTTATTCCTTTGCTTACTTGATCTGTAGACTGACTCTCCCATCAGACTGTAAGCTCGCTGAAGGCAAGGCTATTTTTTTTTCCTTGGTCTATTTTCATCTCCAGTGTCTGGGATGGTCTAGATAAAATGAGTGAGTGAATGAATCAATTAAGGTAATGGAGAGAAAAGCAGAAATAATTGTTCACTCTTCTCCGTTTGGGAAGGTCTCATAGAATATCACATTGCTCTGGAAGAGTCTGAAAATTTGAGAAGCTCTTTTGTCTCAGTCCCTCACTGCTGGCAAGTGAGAAAAAATTCCATGAAGGAGGACACTCTCCCCACAGAGACGCCCACCTTGTGGATGGCACCCCACAGCCAGGGCCACTACATATCTCCTGCTTCTGTGATTGGGACCAAAGGAAGCATTTACTTCATTGTTCATTCACTGTAGACAATGTTAGATAATTGGAACAATAAATCATTTTTCCATGGCCATTCATCAAGGTGTCGCCTGGGTGAGGAACACCAGGGTCCTTTTGGAAGAAACACAGAAGAGCAGAACACCAGCCTCCAGGTACACACTTCCCAGAACTGTGTCCATGGGCTGATCACTTAGAGTTTCTGGACCTCAGTCCCACACCTAGGACCCCAGAACAGTAACACAGGCCCCTGTCTCCTTCCCCAGCTGTGGGAGGATGAGATAAATTAATGTGTAAGAAACTGTTTCATAAACTAAGTACAGACAACCAACAGGGCTGGTTATCCTTCAAAAGTCTTCATTGTCAGGGTATTTGCTGTAAAAGCATTTCATCTGCATTTTATCTTCTGAGACACAAACAAGCTGTGGAAGTACTTAGAAAAAAAACAAAGACAAAATAAAACTTTTGAACATCTTCAGTGAGTTCTGGCCTTAAGGACACAAGCCCACCGTCCTCCACGGGCAATCTAGATATGGCACCCACAGAGGGGGCCTGCCTCGTGTCCCAGACCCCCTGGCAATGCCTGAGCCCAAGGGTCAGGGTTCTCACATTTCTGTTCTCTGATGGAATGGGTACCCAGTAATCACGAGGTTTTCAGTGTCTACCGAAGTTTTCCGAGGGCCTATTAGAATGTTTGTTCTAGAATGTGGAATGATGGATGGCAGGTTTGGGAAGGGGGCCAAATTTAGGAAGACTTTCTAAGAAAAAGAGAAATTCATCAATACATTCGGCTCAGGCAGGAGTGAGCCTCCCAGCTGGTCACTGGTGAGGAACCTGCCTGAGTTCGATGTCAGGAGTTACACCGTCTTTCCCTTCACCAGCTCTGGGAGTTCTCTGTGGGATTTCTGGTAGAAGAAGGCAAAGAAAGTAGAGATCCACAAAATGAACTGCTTTCTCTCGGAAAATGTCCCAAAGCCCTTCTCACCACTTTCTCAGCCTCTTCTCCTGTGCTGCTTATGTTTCAGCGGCTGAGGCATGTCTTCTCTTCAGCAACTTCTGTCTCTTTATTCTTGGTTCTGGGTGTAAATGCCAAGAAACTGACAATGCCAACTAAAAATAACTTGAAAATAAAAACATTACGGCTGCCTTAAATATGGTGTTTTCCATCTGTTTTAGATGCAATCTCTCAGATTGTCTGGCAGGCATTTCAAAGCTGAAGAGGCAGCCAGAACTAGCTTCCTGGCCCCTTCCATGCACAGTGTGCCTCTGCGTTTCACGAGGCCTCTGTCTGGGGACCTCTACCCAGACTCACAAGAAATCTGCCTTCTTCCTCCCCAAGAAAAGTGCCTCCTGAGAAGATCACTGAATACGAAATAAAGGGAAAAAGCCTAATCATCTTGTTAAGAATCCTATGCTTTGCTCAGAGTCTAAGTTCAGAAATGGATAAATTAGAATTCAAAGGCCAGAGTTAACACATGTGACTCAAAAATGGGTTGAGACCCAAGTGAATGAGTCCAGGGGCCAAGAGAGAGGAGGGTGAATGGGAATTTGTGTTATGTGAAGGCGATGAGTTAAGTGAGAACCAGAGGGGCACTGAGGCAGAGGATAATATAGAATTATAATTATAGGCAATATTATAGAATTATAATTATAAAATACATTATTCATAATATTAAAGAATATTAAAGCTGTCTGAGCTATTTTTGTTGTTGTTACCTGTTTGTTTTGAGGCTACAGTTGGCACAGGCAAAATTGTTACCTAAACAGAAGTGAGTGAATTCACATTAATTTGTCCTGTGCATTAAAAAAAAAATAAGAGCTAGGAGACAAACACAATCTTTGAAATTTCACTAGTGAACAAATCTGAAAAAAATTGTGCCTGTGCTTTTTTAAAAAATTATTTTTAACTTTATTTTGAGAGAGAGAGAGAAAGACAGTGGGGAGGGGTAGAGATAGAGGGAGAGAGAGAGAATCCCAAGCAAGTTCCTCGCCATCAGCACAGAGCCCGACATGGGGCCTGATCTCACGAACTGTGAGATCATGAGCTGAGCTAAAACCGAGAGTCAGATGCTTAACGGACTGAGCCCCCCAGGTGCCTCAATTCTGTCTGTGTTTATACATGGCCAGAGCCATCAAAGATACTCCCGACTCTCATCCTTACCCATCGTTAGTGGTTTACAGAGGCTGGGTAGGTGGACAGTCTCACCACATGTGCAGGGACAGGCCAGACCAGCACCGCAGGGGCACTTACCATTCAGGAGCTTGGGACATCGGAAAGCTTTGTTCTAGATTTACCGAAATACAATTGACCTGTAACACTGTGTAAGCTTAAGGAGTGCAACGTGATGGCTTGATATCTGTATATATTGTGAACCGATTACAATAATAAGGTTAATTAACACATCCATCACCTCACACACTTACCTTTTGTTGTTGCTAAGTTCCATTCTCTTAGCAACTTTCAAGTGTACAATACACTATTGCTAATTATAGTTTCCACATTAGAGCCCCAGAACTTATTCATCTTATAACTGGAAGCAACAAAAGGCTTTAATGATGGACCCTAGGCGCAGGGCCAGGGTAATTATAGTTCTACGTGCCCTGCATCACACCATGATAGAACTATAATCCATATCCTCTCTCTACATACGTGCACACACATATATACATACATATACACACTACATACACACATACAGTAAGTACTTATTGTATCATATGCAATTACTATATTGAATTCAAATTAAATATATTTTAAAGTATCACTCAATTTAGGGGCGCCTGGGTAGGTCAGTCAGTTGAGCATCTGACTTCGGCTCAGGTCATGATCTCACGGCTTGTGAGATCAAGCCCCACATAGGTCTCTGTACTCACAGCCCAGATCCTGGAGTCTGCTTCGGATTCTGGGCCTTCCTCTCTCTCTGCGCCTCCCCTGCTCATGCTCTGTCTCTCTCTCTCAAAATAAATACTAAAAAATTTTTTTAAAAAGAATCATATTAAAATATCACTGAATTTAAATATATATATTTACTAAACACTTACAAAGGAATAGTTTGAAGCAGTGTGGATGTCTCCAGAGAGTAAGCAAAGGCCCTTCTTCCTCTGTTTCTGCTCTCTCTCCAGAGCCATCGCTGTGAACAGTTTGCTGCGTGGCCCTTTCTGTGTATGTGTGCACCCATACTCACTTGTGTGCACATAATGTGAGGGGGCTTTCTTTGTTTACAGAACACATGCGCGGATCTGACTCATGAGTCCCTGACCCAACCTCAGCCTTCTTTGGGGGACCGTGACAATAAGAGCCCACAGTGGAGACTGGTGGCGAGCCAGCCTGGGGCCCCTCTGGCTTCTCCTTATTGCCAGGGACTTGGTTCAGGACTGCACTTTCCCCGGGGCCCTCCCTGCCCCACATCCGCAGCATCCGCCACAGGGGTGCCCTTTCCTCCAGTCTCCATGCTTCCTGTCCACTTCCTGAAGCTTTCTCAAAAAACTTTAGACTGAGTCCACACTTCTCTGCATGACACCCGAGGCCCCAAGACACCCCTTCCTCCCTCCACTCAAGGCATCATTGTAACAGCCAGGTGGGTGACCGCCTCTTCTATGAACCAGGCCTGTCTGCTCCCGCCTCCACGCAAAGGAAAACCTTTCTCCTCTTTCTTCATGTGGCTCCCCTCCATGTACCCTTCGGGGTCAGCTCACCGTTCCTGGCCCCTCCCCCAATCTGAGATGATCACACACGTAGCAAGCTGTATTAAAAATATGCACTCACTTGTTTCTCTTCTTCATGTATGTGAGCTCCTTAAGGGAAGGGACCCTGCTCCCGCATCTCTGTACCTCCAGAACATTCGGGACAGCCTAGCACAAAGGAGACCCTACAGAAATCTCTGCTGAGTGAATGAACGGAAACGATGTAGCGGGCAAATGACACCAGTGTGCAGCAGGCAAAGCAACTTGTAGATGTTGTCTGCTGAAAGCTCTTGGCAGATAAAGATTATAAACATTTGCCTTCTGAGAACAACATCAAAATCACTTTTATAAGAAGGCAGAGCATAATCCATAAATGTGAAAGTCAAAATGAGCAGTTCTCATCAGGGCCATGTGTTGATGGCGTGAAAGGCTTTTGCAACTTCAAAGTCCTGACGCGCCTGGGGCGTCCTCCGCCATCTGACTTTCGAGGACGCTACAGTGTCACAGGAGCAGCCTTCCGACTGAAGTGGGTTTGTTTGCCTGATACAAAACCAGCTCTTCAGAGTAAATACCTTAGCTCTTCTCGCTTGTGATTAACTTAGAAAAAACAGAGTCGGCTTCCTAATTAAAGAGAAAGGGATGCTTGAGACCTGTGCCATCAAGATTGCCAGTAGTCACATGTGGTTATGAAGCATTTGACATTTGGCTTAGGTGACCTGAGATGCACTGTCATGCCGAAAAAGGTAAAATATCTCATTATTAAATGCTTTATATTAATGACTTGTTGAAATAACCATATTTAGGATATTTGAGATTATATGACATCGATTAACATCAATTTGACTTTCTTCTTTTACATTTTTCTGTGGCTTGTAGAAAATTTTAAATTACATATGTGGCTCTCATTAGTGGCTTGCAGTATATCTCTATTGGACAGGTCTGCTTTAGAGATCCAAATGGCCTGGGGCTGACAGCTCCAGGGACGAAGACTTCAGCTACTCTGATGGACTGCTCTCTAAAAAGTTTTTGTAATTTTTTTTTAATATTTATTTATTTTTGAGAGAGAGAGAGAGAGAGAGTGAACACGAGCAGGAGAGAGGCAGAGAGGGGGACAGAGGATCTGAAGCAGGCTCTGTGCTGACAGCAGAGAGCTGGATGTGGGTCTCAAACTCACAGACTGTGAGGTCATGACATGAGCCAAAGACAGATGCTTAACCAACTGAGCCACCCAGGTGCCCCTGCTAAGAAGTTTAAGCATGTTTCTTGCGTTTTGAATAGGAAGCAGTGAGTAGACAGAGTTTTCCCTTTCGTGAGTACTGGAATTTCAAATCTATGTGTTGCTTTTAATGGTCAGTGTTTCTTCCTGCCCTGTGGACAGCTGTCACTTGTCTGAGCTGTCACTGTTCTTCTCTGATTTGTGACTTCTTTTTTTTTATTATTAAAAAAATTTTTTTAATGCTTATTTATTTTTCCTCTCAGGACTGCCTTCACTGCATCCCAAAGCTAATGCTTATTTATTTTTGAGAGACAGAGAGAGACAGACCATGAGCAGGGGAGCACAGAGAGAGACACACACATACACACACAGAATCAGAAGCAGGCTCTGTGGTCTGAACTGGCAGCACGGAGCCCGACATGTCTCTCGAACCCACCAGTCGTGAGATCATGACCTGAGCCGAAGTCGGATGCTTAACCGACTAAGCCACCCAAGCGCCCCTCTGATTTGTGACTTCTTATTGGCCACAATTTGGGTATTCATTAAACCTGTGGTGAACCTAAGAAAAAACAGATCTGCTATAAGTCCTACAGGGTGTTCTAGTAAGGAAAAGGCTGGGTGCGGTCTTTTTGTATATTCTTTGGTTCTTGGTTTATTCCAGTTAGAGCAGGCTCTCAGATATTGAGTTTCTAGATCTTTGGGATATTACTGTAAATGTGGGATGTTGCTATGTGTTTGGATCACTGACTCAGACAATTATTGAGTAAGAAAAAGAGTGTAGCACAGGCAAAGGAGTGTTACATAAACCGGAAGGTTTGGGTTGCCGTAACTCTGATGCTAACTGATGGAATAATTCCAGGACATGTTTTCAGTTAGCCTCTTGGAGATAGTTTCCTGATCTGTAAATGAAATTTCTAAAGCAGTCCTGTGTATCTCACAGGGCAGCTGTGAGGAGCAAAGAAATCAATGTTTGTGGGAAATTTTTAAGAAGCCTGAAGCTCTTACCGAAAACTAGGAACCGACGAACATTTGTGTCTTTGTGTTTGGTTTACCTTAATCTTGTGTTACTATGAAGCATGGTTTCTCCCACAGGCCTCTGAGAATGACATTCAGAACCACCATTTCGAGAATAAACATATCCAGCAGCACAGGCAAATAACTCAGAAGTGGAAGAGTATTGGGGCGCCTGGATGTCTCAGTCAGTTAAGCGTCCGACTTCGGCTCAGGTCATGATCTCACAGTTCGTGGGTTCAAGCCCCACATCAGGCTCTGCACTGACACCTCAGAGCCTGGAGCCTACTTCAGATTCTGGGTCTCCCTCTCTCTCTGCCCCTACCCTGCTCATGCTCTGTCTCTTTCTGTCTCTCAACGATAAATAAATGTTAAAAAAAATAAGTAGAAGAGTATTTTTAGGCTGTTTTTAAGGTCAAATATGGTACATTTTACTCTGACTATAACAACATAGTTTAGCAGTTGGTGGGTGGGGAGTAAGAAGGCCACGGTACAAGAGCTGCAAGACAATGGAGCTAATTTTCCACGCACAGTTTCTAGGGGGAATTAAACTTCAGAAAAGGTTTTTAAGACTATGACAGTTATATTTTGGTGAATTCAACAATAAAGGACTGAAGTGACAGCTAATTATAATAAAAGATGCTTGAGCTGTAATAGTTGAAGTATGTGGAATGATTTATGGGTATGAGTAGTATTCTCAAAAGTCATTGTATCAAGATAATACATTCCAATTTTTTCCAATTAAAATATGAAAGCCATGAAGTAAAAAAAAAAAGTGGGAAAATAAAATTTACCTAAATGAGTCTTTTTAAATAGAGTTGTTAAAATCAATGCATTTCCTAGGTCTGACTAAGCCCTTAAAGGAATCCAGTGAAACGTTTTCAATAAACTTTTGTTAAAGGAAACAAAATTTGTATGTATGTATTCAACAAGCTTTTCTAGTGAAGATATTTACCTCAATATTAAAAACAAAACAAAACTCCATGGTTTAAAGTGGTATTTTTATGCATACAATAACTTATTTTCAGAATAGTGTATTTCACCATCACGAGGGCAATGTCAGAAATGTTCCCAAATTGGCGTCACCAGCTTTTGGGGAAGGACACTGCTCTGTCATCAGGCCCAACATTCAGAGTGAGTGTGAGGCCAGGCTCTGGGGGGCACACATCTGCACTGTGGACCAGAAGTCAGATGGGGATGCAGAGGTACCATGTGTGAAGTGCTGAGGATAACGATGATGATATTAGCTCACACTCACTGAGCTCACGTGTCAGCTGTGATGAAGAAACCAGAGCCACGTCAGCTCTTGCCATCTCTTCCTTGCCCTTCAACACATGGTCCCGTAACGCCGCACCATCTTCAGTCTCCAACATTCCCTCCACCGAACCCCAGGGAGGTGACCATGTAGCCCCTGCCCACAACAGGGAGCTAACTCTCTCACGGGGTTGGCCTGTCCATCGCTGGAAGGCTCCAGTGTTAGAAGCTTCTTGCTCACACAGACGTAAGCCCTTTCTTCTGGAATTCCATCTTCGATTCCTAATTCTCCTGCGAAGTGGCTTTAAGCCTCACGTGGTTACTGAACACGCTCTCGTTTGGTAATTCATGCATTCACTGGATAAAACAATTTTAAGCATCTAGTATGTGCCAGGCACTGAAGAGGTGCTGGGATTTCATGCATTAACCCACAGTCAGGGGACCCTCTTCCAGTCCTTGGAACAGGTTCCCCGACACCTATCTGGGATTCTAAAAACCATCTGTGGGGAGGCAGATGGTGAAAAGGGGGAATTAACAGGAGGGCTTTGTTTAGCCCTCAGAGACTGAACATACAAACGGACATTGGTCAAACCATATATATAAAAAACAGATCTCTCACAACCTGCAGTAACCAGCCCAGAAAACCAAACAATAACTCCTGTAGCAATTGGCTCCAAGATGACCAGGACTTGATTAAAAATTCTCCAATCGTCCTCATTTTTCCTGCTCTCAAATTAGGATCAAACCGGAGGAAGCCACATATGTCTCCCTAACCAATCAATCGCACGATAAACCCCCTTCTAGTCCGCCCTGCCTATCACTCCCTCCAGCGGCATGCACCTGAAGCCTTTCCTCTTCCTGCCACAAAGCCTCCCCTCTGCCTGCCTTTAAGTCCCTGCCGAAGCCCTGTGGTAGTGGCTGACTCCCCAGCTGTAGCACACTCTCAATAAACAGCTTCTGCTTATTTTCACTTGGGTGGCCTTCATTTATCTTCACACCCCTGTTCAATTTCCTCTCATTATGAGCACTGATCTGATTAGCTAGCTAAAATCTCTTTAAGTCTGTGTCTGAAAACCAAGGTTTTAGTTCTGTCTCCCAGATTTGTTAAGTGTAAATCTGGCCAGTTACCTTGTATGCATTTTACTGCTGGTGATAACGTTGGGCAGCACAGGATATAGAATAAAAAGCCCCTCATCCATGCCCCTGGGGTGTCATTGCCCACGTCCCTGTGCTGTTAAGGAGGCCACATGCTTTGGAGATTTATGAAATCTTTGCCAAAGATCATAAATAAACACTAGCGCCTCTGGCTTTCTCTTGACCTTGACCTAGGTAACTTATCAAGGAAGGAAAAAGGTTTCTTTGTCATCAGCTCCAAGGCTGCCATGTATTGAGCAGTAACCTGCTGCAGGTTCAGTGTTGGGTGTGTTAGAATATCTCATTCCATTCCTAGCAACTGTATGAGGTTGGTAGTATTACTTTAATTGTAGAGATACAGAAATCAAAGCTCAGGGGAAAAAACAAAAAACAATAAAAAAAACCTGATCAGCATCATGTAATTGTAAAAGGTAGAAAGGAAATTTGATGTCAATCTTATCTGATTCCAACCCCTACGCTATAGTGCTGAGCAAGGAACTTATAACAACCAACAAAAAATAACAAGGCCTACAAAGAGTGAGTCTAGATTTAGCCTCCTTGCAGAAGAAAAGTGCTCCTACAGCTATAAGCCAAAGTCCACACGGGGAGGCTACTTTTTTTTTTTTTTTTTTTATTTTTTTTTAACGTTTTATTTATTTTTGAGATAGGGAGAGACAGAGCATGAACAGGGGAGGGTCAGAGAGAGGGAGACACAGAATCTGAAACAGGCTCCAGGCTCTGAGCTGTCAGCACAGAGCCTGATGCAGGGCTCGAACTCACGGACTGCGACATCATGACCTGAGCCGAAGTCGGCCGCCTAACCGACTGAGCCACCCAGGCGCCCCCGGGGATACTTTTGAAGTACTATACTGAATTCTGGCCATCCTATTTTACACTTGATCTTAGCCAAAAGGCCGAGAAGCGATCTGGCCATCCTATTTTATTTATTTTTTTATAAATGTTTATTTATTTTGAGAGGGTGAGTGGAGGAAGGGCAGAGAGGGAGGGAGAGAATCCCAAGCAGGCTCTGTGCTGTCAGTGCAGAGCCTGATGCGGGCTTCATCTCACAACTGTGAGATCACGACCCCAGCTGAAATCAAGAGTCAGATGCTTAACCAACTGAGCCACCCAGGCACCCTGCCATCATATTCTAAGAGGGACTTTAGCCAAATGGGATTATATATAGATAAAAAGTGGCCAGGATAAAGACCTGAGACACATCACATAAGGAGCCATGATAGAGATCTCAGATTATCATGCCATTCAGAACATATTTATTCAGGGAGTAGGAGCTGGAGAGACATGTGAGGAAAATTTTTGGAAGTAAAGAATTTCCACTTGGAAGGACTTACTAAGCCCCATCTTAGCAAAGGCAGACAGGAGAGGGTAAAGTGATGCTCTTATTTCTTCACCTAATTGCACAAATTGAGACTATTTTTATAAGAGACAATAAACTGGCTTTGTAAGAATGCCTCCCAAGGGAGACTAGGAAAGAGATTTCCTACTTACGCCTCTTTTGAACAATACCATCTGCCAAATTGTTCCTGTAAATATTGTAGAAAATAAGTGTGACTTTGTTAATGAAGGTGTGGCCTACTAATCTGTTTCCTCTGTAAGGAACCTGCCTACCTCCCATCCCGCCCCATTTACTTCAGAATGCATATGTACCCAAACCTGACCTTTCTGAGCAGCCCAGATAATCTTCTAAATCAACACCTCGGGAATTAATCCTTTGTTTGCCTTTACTGCGTGTTGCCCAAGGAATATTAATTATTCTGTTGCTTTTCTGGTTGAGTTTCCTTTTGCTTTGGTTCGTTTTTATTTTGCTTCTGACATCTGGTTACCCGCATTACCAGTGTTCCACTAGGAGCTAAGCATGTCTGTAGAAACTCATAAATTCTGGGGAAAAGGTAGGCGCAGTGCCAGCACTGACTAGGGTTGGCAAGATGCGCCACGGGACAGAGGCCTCCTCTTGCCCACTGGTTCACCCCCTGGGTGTTCAAACTCTGCCTCTTCCCTCTGTCCTTTTAACTGAAAGAAAAGGGGACAGGTGCCAGAACCAAAGGTGTGTTAAACCTTAGTTCTCTTTCTCATTGCTAATGTCAGGCACAACCTCAACCTGATGGAGGCTTGCCAAGAGTGACCCGGCCTGGTGAGCAGAGGGAGTGGGACTCTGCTCAATATCTCACCAAACGGTCACTGTCAGGAACTAGCAGCTACAGATGAAACCAGTAGTTTGGGGGCAGTAAAGAACCATCATTTTTCAGGTGCTCAAGATATTAGGCAAAAAGCAACAGATACCAGCCAGTCCCTTTTCTGTTTGTCCAAATGTCCAGTGGACATGAAAACTGCCCCTTTCTCCTGACATTCCCCATTTCTGTTGACAGTTTGGTCCTTCTCTAGTGGGCCCACTTCCAGGGGCTGGAAATAAGCCCACTGTTCCTTCTGGCTCATTCCTTATGGCCCATCAGTCATTATGATGCAGCTTTTTGCCAGGTCTGTCCATTCCATTTCCTTGTAGCTCCCATAGTCCCTGTGTGTACCAGTCAGAGTGAAGCTCCCATAGTCCCTGTGTGTACCAGTCAGAGCGCTCCAGAGAAAGAGAACTGTCAGGAGATATACATATAACTAACAGGAGATCTTATATCTATATGTACATAGATAGGTAGATAGAGATAGAGAGATAGAGATAGAGATAGATAGAGATAGATAGAGATAGAGATAGAGATTGATAGAGACAGAGACAGAGATAGAGAGAGAGATAGAGATAGAGAGATAGAGATACATAGAATTTTAAGGAATTGGCTTGGCTTGCGATTGTAGGAGCTCACAAGTCTGAAATCCACAAGGCAAGCTAGCAGGGTAGGGACTCAGGCAGGGTGTCTATGTTGCAGTCTTGGGACCAAATTTCTTCTGGAAACTTCAGTCTTTGCTCTTGAGAGCTGCAACTGGTTCGGTGAGGCCCACCCTTAGTATGAAGAATAATCCACTTTACTCAAGTCTACTGATTTAAATGTTAATCACACCTCAAAACAACCTTCACAGCAACATCTAGACTGTTTGAAGAAACAACTGGGCATCAAGTTGACACAATCTGCCTTCCCACCATCATTACCCAATCCTGTCACTTCTCTCTTTAATTTTGGTCATAGGCTCCCTGTCTCCCCACTCTTGTCACCCCTCCACCCATGCCCTTTGTCAAGGTCTGTTCCAGTCCTGCCAGGTCCTGGCCTCAATCACGATCCTCAGTGGCCCCTGTAGCCTGCAGGACTCAATTCACACACACACCCTGTGCAGGGCAATCTCAGGCCTTCCTGATTTTATCTGTGTCTTTCCTAGCCTTGGGTACAAGGGCTCTGCAACTAGAACATTCTGGGCTGGCAAGAAATTGCTCACAGGTCTTCTAACACCACACTCGTTCCCAGTGCTGTGTATTTGCCCAGAATCCCTTTCTTTCCTCAGCTCACAAATCCCTTAAGGGTCAGCTCAACATCCAACATCTCACTGTGGCCTTTACTGTTTAGTCTGCGGGGATATTCCTCTTCCCAAGTCCCCAAAGTACTCATTGACAATCCTACTCATCGAGCACCAGGGTTCATGGCCTCGGGCTGTGGAACACAGAGGACCCTGACCTTGACCCTGAGCTTGGGGTAACAGCTCTACTGTCACCATCTTGAAGTTCTTGATAATTTTTTTAGCAAGAGGTCCCACATTTTCATCTCATACTGGGTCCCACAAATTATGCTCTTTGGCCCCCTTGGCAAATATCCTGGGTAGTCATGCTCCCTTGAAGAATGCTCAAATATTTTGTCTTTCAAACTGGATTCTAAAGTTTTTGCAGGTTTCTGTCATTTTTTTCCAAACTCTCTGCCGTGATTAGGGCAGTTTCCTGAATAGAGTAAATGTGCAATAGCCACGTTGATTACCTCTACCACTGTAATCCCTGGTCTTCTCATTGTTCAGTTGTTCTGTTGCTAAGGATACAGAACCCTACAATTACCAGATTTGGAATCACATATTTTTCATAAGGTAGCACGTGTAGTGAAAAGGCCTGAGAGTCCTTAAGTCCTAAATCCTGACACAAAGGATGAAGGGGTCGCGGGTAAGTGACTAACATCTACCCACCCCAACCCTCCAGCCCTTCACCTCAGTGTTCTCATCTGTAAATTGCATCTCATGCAATTTATTTTTTAAACTTATTATACTGGTTTAGAGCAGCATTTGTGGAAACACAGAGGCTTCAAGGAATATGTGATCTACAAAATTAACTGTGGAAAGCAGTTCATGGCCAAAAGGGTTTAATGAAGGTTCATCCTCTCCTACCCTCTTAGAGATTCGAAGAGCACATTAGCATATTAATGGCTCTGAGGAGTCCCACAGTAAAAGAAACCTATTTAAATGAAACCCATAGCTTCTCACTCTCAGGGAGTAGAGTCCCCTTCTCAGTAAACGGCATTTCCTAAGACACACCTTGGGAAACACTAGACTGATTATTCTCTGAGCTAATTTCCAGTTCCAAGATAAACAGCCTTAGTGATTCTAGATTCCAGGCAGAGCCTGGGCTGTCGGGTCCCGTCTCCCACCGGAGCCACGGGATGTGTGTGGGTGGGCTGAACTGCTGTGCCACCACCCAGGTGCAGGTCACTGATGGTCTCCTCACCAGCAAGGTCACCGGGCTCCTGTGCCCCGTGAGAACCGGCCTGTTTCAATGTACTCCTTTTTAGGTCTTTTCAGAACAAAGGTGGATTAAGGTTAAAATACATGTTAACAGAGTTTAAACAGGCCTATTCCTGTTTGCTCAAAATGCATTTTAAAATATTATTTAGGAGAAGCTGGGTGGCTCAGTTGGTTAAGCAACCAACTCATGACTTCACCTCAGGTCCTGAACTCACGGTTCATGAGTTTGAGCCCCACATCCGGCTCTGCTCTGACAATGCGGAGCCTGCTTGGGATTCTGTCTCCCTCTCTCTCTGCCCCTCCCCAGCTCACTTTCTATCTCTCTCAAAATAAATAAAAATAAACTTTAAGAACAATAAAAAATAAAACATTATTTAAAAATCTCCCCTTTTAGAGCCAAAGCATAAGAGACTGTTAAAAACTGAGAACAAACTGAGGGTTGATGGGGGGTGGGAGGGAGGGGAGGGTGGGTGATGGGTATTGAGGAGGGCACCTTTTGGGATGAGCACTGGGTGTTGTATGGAAACCAATTTGACAATAAATTTCATATATTAAAAAAAAAAAAGAAAAAAAATAAAAATAAAAATCTCCCCTTTTCAGAGTTGCCAGATTCTCGTGACCAATGAACCTATGGAAATCTGCTTTGAACTCCCGTCTACTATTCATTCAAGAGGGTATGTTCAAAAATTATAAATGTAACTATTTCTAAAAATGTGATTTTCATGTTTTCCTTCCTGCTTCTTGTACTTAAGCATCACACCTTCCAGAGCCCCTTGATTTAAAGATTGCTGTGCCCTTTTCTTTCTACTTCACACACCCGTTAATCTTTTGTTTGTTTTGTTAGTGTTGTATTTTTTGTTTCCTCCATGGTGTTTTTAAGCACTCCCAAGACTCACAAACCCAGACCCCTTTGTGGAAAAGCCTGTGGCGCTATCCCTTTCCTCCCACAGGATTCCCTGGTGGCCGTGGATTCCGGGGGAGCACCCTGAACCATGGGGGAGAGGAATACAGAAGCACACATATTGACTCCCTAGTCTTTGAAATTCAACCCAGAGGCTAAGAGAGTCTGCAGAACTCAGTACCAAGCAACAGCAGGTGCCAACCTGTGGCCATCATATCATCGTGGGTGTGCAATCAGAAAGAAGTGAATGAGTAAAGGGTTTCTTGATGAACAGTATTGTTACCTTTTCTTAAAAGAGCTAGTGAGATGAAATCTATAGCTTAGGAAACAGCAAGATCATGGAAGAGAATGAGTTTTCATAAATATAATTTATTTTTTATTTCTTAAAATTAAAAAAAAAAGGTTTATTTATTTTTGAGAGAGACAGAGAGAACACAAGTGGGGGAGGAGCAGAGAGAGAGGGAAATAGAGGATCTGAAGCAGGCTCCACGCTGACAACATTGACCCTGATGTGGCGCTTCAACTCACCAACTGAGATCATGACCTGAGCTGAAGTAGGACGCTCAACCAACTGAGCCACCCAGGTGCTCCATGCAGTTTATTTTTTAAAATTATTAGCAGTGAGGGGTGCTTTAATGGCACAGTGGGTTAAGCGTCTGACTTTGGCTCAAGTCACAATCTCACGGTTCATGATTCAAGCCCCACGTCGGGCTCTGTGCTGACAGCTCAGAGCCTGGAGCCTGCTTTGGGTTCTGTGTCTCCCCCTCTCCCTGCTCCTCACCAGCTTGTGTTCTCTCTGTCTCAAAAATAAATAAGTAAACTTAAAAAAAAGTTTAAAATTATTAGCAGTGAAAGAAGAGTGAGGAGTTTGGAGAAAGACTGCCTGGATAGGAATTCTAGCCTTACTACCTCCTGGAAGGTGACCTTGGGTAAGTCACTTAATTGCGCCTCACTTTCTGCCTTTCTAAAATAAAGCCATGATGGTATTATTTACAATACAGGGTGATCGTGAGAATTAAGTAAATTCGTACTTTTTCAATCCTGAAAGAAGGCTTAGTACAGAGAAAGCCCTCAATACAATGAAGCTTTGATTTTTAGTATTATTATTTCTCCTACTTGCCATACATTGAAGGTAATAATTAGTAACAATAATCTGATTGCACTAGAAAACTTCACAAAATATAAAGCTGATGAAAGAGGTTGAATTTGACGCTTGGAAAATGCATTCTAATTCTTCATGTAATTGTTAGCCTCACACACAACTTTGTTCAAAGGAAAATCTGCTCTCACGTACGGGTCCTGCTGAGCAGTGTTTTATGCCACACTGAGGCAGACCAAGAAAAATCCCACGCAGCCAAGCACAGTTGAAAGGAAACCTAACTTAAGGTAGATGATTAAGCGTAATAATGGGATCCCAAATACTGAGTGCTATGGGGAGGGGGGGACAAGGTAGGAAACAGCACTTTTGTGGAAGCGCAGAGAGGCAGAGGAAAGGAGGTGGGTGTTGAAAGAGAACCCTCTTAGCAGGTGACATAGATGCAGGGAAGCTGATGGGATGCTAACTGTTCTTGAAGAAGAGTTTTAAACCCTGTCCCCTCCCCAGCTACATCTCGTCTCCAACCTCATCCAAGAGTATAGTCTCTTCTGAGAGGAAAATGAGAAAGACTGTTAAAGGAGGAATGAGATTTATTTTAGTTTTTAAGAGTTTGGTTTAGCAGAAAATGACAAGTTTGCATTGATTTCCACCTCAGTCCCAGATGGACTCTACCGACTTGACCATAAATCTAAAGAATAGGAGAGCCATCTCCAAATGCCTGATTCCTACACAGGTTAGAAAGTGTTTTACTATTTTACAGGAGAGAAGAGTCACAGAATAGCATCTGTTCTGTTTTTATTTTCCAATATTATCTTCATTTGGAAGATGGCCATAATAGCCACCCTTAAGTTGCTATGAGAACTGAAGAATCAGGTCTGAAGCTATTAGCACAGTGCCTAGCACATACATACTAGCCTTTCGTAAAAATTAACAAAGATTTCTTCCACTCACCTCCTCCCAATTCCCTGGCCTCGGTGGAGTTTAACCTGTTATTAAATTTACAACCAGCATAACAATGCAGATTTCTGCAAAAGCATGTGCCCTGAAAACACTGATGGCTTAAACATTTGCCATCAATGTATACATTTCATTCCAGCCTTTTCTCCAGCCTACTCAGGGGTGCTCTCCAAGGACTGTTTCCATGGACAGCTGGTGAATATGACACTTCATGTGCCCTCTCTTCATGGAGATGTTTGGAATTGTTAAAAAGGAAACCCAAAATGGAGTGACTTATGTTAAATCCCATATCTGCAAACCAAGATTTAATATCTAATTTAACTGCAGTTTCAACCACTCTGGAATGTAACATTTAACCAGCTAATATGGAATTACCTGGTCCGCACTAGTGAAATAATCCACCAGAGAGATCTCTCCTGTTACCCTTAGCGAGGTGACTTTGCTTGAAATAATTCATTCTTTGCTAATAATTACCTTCCCCCCTCCCTTTCTTCCTTTAAAAACTTTTCCCTTTCTACAGCCCGCAGAGCTCCTGTTTACTAATTCGTGAACGGTTGAATAAAGCCAATTTGATCCCTGAATTTACTCAGTTGAATTTTTGTTATTTAACAGAGTGCTGAGCACCTTTTCATAGTCCTCCTTTCTGTGAATTTATGATGGATCAAAAAATAAGTTTATTTTTTAACCTGTTATTTCACTTACTCCATACTTAAGATGCACCATGATATCCATTTAGGTTTTTAAAAGTAAACTCTGCTGGTATATCTGAGCTGGTCTCTTTGAAGGAGAGAAATCTCAGGAGTCCACTCTGTTTATTCTCCCTTTCATTACCTGGCTTATGAGCTGAGAACAAACCAGCTATGCGACAGGACAGGGTCGGAGGGACAGATCTGGAGGCCCAGCTCACACAACAGCATAATAGAGAGGTTGCAATTCTCCAGTTCCTACTGAGAAGGACATTTAAGTGAATGGCAAAGAGTTGATTGCTCCTTAGCAAAGGTGCTTGACTAGTTGTGAAACAGAGCTGGGTCCTGGTATTGTCCCATGTTGTCCTCTGACTCATGGGCAAGTCTGGTCTTCTCCATACATGAAGGGAAACTATCACTTCACAACGTGTAAGCAAGCAGAGATCCCAAGATGGTTTCAAGTCTTCATTTGACTAATAGGAAATAACGTGCCACCCATCCTTCATCTGCATTTACCATGTTTTGTGGGGAAGACTTGCCATTTCACAGTGAGGATCCATTTCCAAATGAGTACACAGCAAGGGATGAACATTAAAAGGTCAGCCTACTTTCCTACAAAACACACAGCAAAAATCAGAGACCAAGGAGTAAGCCTCAAGCAGGGAAACCAACTCTTGACTATTCATGTCCATTTGCCTAATGAAAGAAGTAAAAGGAAACGAAGATAACTTGCTCAAACATTTGGAGAAAAATGTCATTAAACCTTAATAATTCAAACCCCAGTCAAAAGGAATTCACGGAACTTTAAACCTTTTCAACTAACATTGCTTAATGACAAAAGAAATACAATTTGGTGGTGGGGAAGTGCATTTAAAAAAAAAAGCAAAATGATTCTCAAGTTAAAAACCACCTAGAAGCAGAATTTACATGTAATCAGTATTGTGATAGAGCCGATTTTACCTATTATAGGAGACCAAGCTGAAAATTTCTGGGCAAAAGATGCTTACTGATTAACAAAAGATGAATTCAGATATTTCTATAAATTAGACTATTTTTATCTAACTCCTCTGAATTCATGAGGCTTTAATATTGCTTTTGACTTACTTCTGGTTTCTGAGGTAAGCCAAAGTTGCTATAACCCATATTTTTTATATCTGTGTTTGAAGGGCTATCACACAGATATGTTAAATCAAAATTTATATTTTTCATTAACAGAATTAATACTGAAAGGAATTGGCTTAAAAGATTTAGTACTGAAATTCAATTCAGAGCTCAGGTCTACTTATCTTTAAAATGGAGACAATAATAGTGTTTCCATCATAGGATCACTGTGAGGTTTAAAGTAAATAATTCATTTAAATGGTTTAGAACAGCACCTGGCATGCAATATAAGCAGTTATTATTGTCATGATTGTTCATGGATACTATTATTTTGCTCAGAATCATTTTTATATCAGTAGATAGCGCCTTCAAATTTCCTGAGCAAATATAAAATAAACCATGTTTTGTCAATCTTGGATAGTGTCTGCATCCTAAAACTGATCAGAAAATTTTCTTCCAGTGTTCCCTTCTTGCTGTGGGGAGACTGTATTATTAGAAACAACAGTGGTTTGGGGTGCCTGGGTGGTTCAGTTGGTTAAGTGTCCAACATTGGCTTAGATCATAATCTCACGGTTCGTGAGTTCGAGCTCTGCGTCAGGCTCTGTGCTGAGATCTCAGAGCCTAGAGCCTGCTTTGGATTCTGTGTCTCCCTCTCTCTCTGCCCCTCCCCTGCTCAGACTCTGTGTGTCTCTCTCAAAAAAGAAATAAAAAATTAAAAAATTAAAAAAAAGAAAGAAACAACAGTGGTTTGACCCTCAAGACTGGATTACTGACTATCCTTTAAATATAAAACTAGACAAAACAACCTTAGATAGATTGCACTTTGGCTCTATACTGTCTATTCCCTGGAGAGGGAAGTAAGTGGACTTCCACAAACTAGTATTTAGTTTGCCTGCTGTATATTTCTTTTACAGCTGCCACTGTTACCTGCCTGAACCAAAAGAAAGGAAGGTGTGGCATTTTAAGGACAAGAGGACAACAGTGGAAATCAGTGGGGGGGGGGGGGGGGGGTGATTAAATCCCTGAATCCACCAGTACAAATATCAAGTTACCTTCTCTCAGATTTATCCTATGTGGTGATGTCTTTCTTTACAAGTTACGGCCTTGTGTCTATCTGTACATCCCTACATTCTTTCCCATAAGAAATGCAGTACAATTCACCTGGTAATTCCAGTGATCTGAATATTAAAAGAACTCAGCTAAAAGCACGTATGGGCCACTTAGCATGCATGGTTGACCAGCCAGTCTTCCTATGCACCCCAGGATGCAGAACTTCCCGCCATCAGTTGACTGGTGGGAAGAAGGTGATTTGCAATCCTCTGTGGATCGCGCTGGCACAAATAAATACCTGAACATTACAGATTTATCAAGTGAACCTTCAAGACATTTGAAGCCAATTATTCACAAAGAGGAAGATGACATCCTCATGTTAATATATTTATTAAAGGAATAACACAAAGGATTACTGTTCTCAAACATACTACCCTCCGCTCAAGTTATGTTTTCCTCTGTCTCACAGATTCTGTGACCCCATGCTGAACATTTAGGCCCGGATACCATAAATTACATGCCATCCTGCTCTCCAGAATCTGGAGGTAGCATCTGAATTACAAAAGCACAGACACAACGGTAGCATTTGGGGTGGATGATGCTGTCAAGGAAGGTGTCTCATTTTACATTAAACAGAGGCAAGCCTGTTAAAACTACACAGTTAAAAATAAAAAAATGCTGTAGGTTTTATTTCCCACAGACACACTATGGGTGACCAAGCGCTTTATGAAGCTGGCACCTCTGATGCCGAGGGAACTCAGAGTTCATGTGATGTGCAAGGATTACCTGTCCCAGTGACTGCCAGTCTAAGCCGGCACTGCCGATGTAAACATGTTGCTTGTCCACGATCCAGAAGGAAGACTGCAGCCGGCCCTTGTTGTAGGCGGTCATGTTCATGTAGGTCACCTCGGCTCCTGGGGAGATCAAGGACATCCTGGTCAGCCTCAGAGTCAAGGCCTTGAAGGTGCAATCAGACATCTACCAGCAGCAATACTCATGGTTTGCACTGATCACAAATGGCATTCGGGGAGGCCAAATATTTACATTAGCGTGGTGCACAGAAGACCCTCCAGGAGTTACTTTGTTCTCAAAAGAATCCAAAAGGAAAATCATAAGAATTACACCTGCACCTGGTCACAGGAGGCTCTAGTATCCACAAGAGACAAGAACTGTGGCTTCTCCAGTCGGATGTGATTCAAATCCCAGCTCCATCACTTACCACCCGGATGGTGAGATACGTGCACCAAACTTTTTTTCTTTTAGAGAAATTTTCATACAGATTTGCAATCAATAAAAGGGTCGCCCTGTTTCGTATTACAGCTCTCCTTCGCAAAACATTGTCTCTCTTATCCTTTCTATTCATTATTTTCACCCTTGACCCCTCAATTGCTTTTGCTTCTTCATTATCCCTCTTCATGACTTAATCTGGATTTGGCCTCCTACTGGCCTTTCTTAATCTGATGGTTAATTTAAGCAACGATTATGTAAGCCTTACAAAAACGCAACCGTGAATGGTAAACTAGGTCACTCAAACTACTGTTAAAACCCAAAAACACATTTTAAGATCTAAATTTAGTTTTTTAAAAACGTCTTATTTATTTTTGAGAGAGACACACAGAGAGAGTGGGGGAGAGGCAGAGAGGGAGGGGGACAGAGTATCTGAAGCAGCATCCAGGCTCCGCACTGACAGCAGAGAGCCCGATGTGGGGCTTGAACTCACAAAATGTGAGATCATGACCTGAGCCGAAGTTGGACGCTCAACGAATGAACCACCCGGGTGCCCTTAAATTTCAGTAACTCTTTAATTTTTTTCAAGTTTATTTATTTATTTATTTATGAGAGAGAGAGAGAGAGAGAGAGAGAGAGAGACAGAGAGACAGAGAGAACAAGTAGGGGAGGGGCAGAGAGAGAGAGGGAGAGAGGGAATCCCAAGCAGGCTCCACACTGTCAGCTCGGAGCCCCATGTGGGTCTCGAACTCACAAACCATGAGATTATGACCTGAGATGAGACAAAGAGTTGGACGCTCAACCGGCTGAGCCACCTAGGCATCCCTTCAGTAACTGTCCTAAGCACGACGTGTCATAATTGTCATGCTGCTCCATATTGCTGCCTCAGGACTATGCATTTACAACTTCTCAAAACAAACATATAATCCACTGAATGCCATTGAGTCTATTTATTGATTTTTATTTCAGTAGAGTTGAAACATGAGTTTCAGGTATACAACACAGTGATTCGACAAGTCTCTACATTACACTGTGAGGCCCACAAGTGTAGCTACCAGCCGTCACCATGCAACACTATTAAAACACCACTGACTGTATTCCCTACACTGTGCCTTTTATTCCTGTGACTTCTTCATTCCCTAACTGGAAGCCTGAATGCAATTAAACTTAAATAAATTCTTCTAAATTTCCACTTCTTTAAAAAAACAGACCCATATGCGTGTGTTCCATGAAGTAGCTATTTTGTTTTCAGACATTCAATATTAATGAAGAGGATGAATTCTTGGTGGCCTACTGGTCAGTGTCTTCATGAGCAGAGGAAGATGTAACACTGTAGGCATACGGATATATTCCAGGATATCAGAAAGGAGGAGTGGTTTATATATGAGCTTCACCTGTAACTTTTGGGAAAAGGTAAAGTGAGAACCTGGGCCCTGAGGCAGGATGTCGAGAGGGGCTATGGGGCTGGAGCAGGACCGGGGGGAGGCTAGCGTGAAGGCAGATTTCCTTGGCCTCCAGCCACCCTGGAATAGTCTCATCTAAGGAATGGTTACAGGCCCCAGAGGATGAACAGTTGGGTAGAGTGGGCTCTCAATGTCCAACGTGGGCGGTTGCCACAGTAATTCTGGAGAGACCCACATCTGCACAGATGGTGTGGTGCCCCAGTGTCCCCCAAAGACACAGCTGCCAGTGCTCCCAGGTGGATGAAGAGCAGCATGTGTCTTTGGGGAAGTGTCCCTTTCCTACGGCTGCCGTAACACAGTGAATGGGTTAAAACAACAGAAGTCTACTGTGTCTCAGTTCTGGAGATGGCAAGTCCAGAATCAAGGTGCTGGCAGGGGAGCCTGCAGGGGAGAGTCCCTCCTTGTCTCTTCCCACCTTCTGGGCAATGTCTGATGTTCCACCGAGGGCCCACCTCTGTTGTCACATGGGGTCTCCCCCTGTTTGTGTCTCATTTTCTCCGGTGCTCATAAGGACACGAGTCCTGTTGAATTAAGGGCCCACTTCACACAAGTGTGATCTCATCTTAACTAATTATATCCCCAAAACGCCTCTTTCCAAATAAAGTCACATTCTAAGGGGCTGAGCATTAGGTCTTCAACATGTCTTTTTTGGGGGGACACAAGTCATTTGACAACAGAGATCCAGGCCACTTTCCCCGGCCATGCCCTTCAACAGCACTAGATTGAGCAGCACTGAGGGAAGCATCTTCTCATCTCTGGAAGGAAGAGAATGAAGGTGGTCTTGGTGTTTGCCTCAGGTTTTATCTTCAACAGGTGTCTCCAGGCAGGCCTTCACCTGCCTTCTTATTCTGACCAGAAACAACTGTAACCCTCTGTGACCCCGGCTGGCTCTCACCTCCTGGCCTGGAACACCGTGCCTGAAATTTGACCCGCAGCCAATTGCTACTTTGCACTGCATTGTTTACTTTTTATTAGATCCCTATCTGTTCTCACTCAGGTCTGCTGGAGCCCCAGCCCACTGGTCCATTTGAGGGAACTCTGGGTGTATGGGAGGGGGCCACTGGGACCATCCCTTTTGACCTCTCGACGCCACAGTGCACAGCCACTGCCCTCAAAGGACTTTATTAATTTACTTGGTACTTTAGCCCAAGGACTGTGATTTCAGGACCATGGGGCTTTTGCGATGCTCCAGCCAGAGCCTCCACAGTTCCTTATTGAGGCCTATAATTATTCTATAAAGGAACAGAAACTTTCCGTCAGCAAACCTTTACTGATATATACCAGGTACACCAGATATATACCACATATATATCTGATATATACACAGATAAATATCAGAAACCTGATATATACCAGATACTATGTTACGTGACAGTAGCAACACACGACCTAAAGTGGCTGAGTCAAGTCCAGGCCCACAAATAAAGTGTGATATTTAAAACAATTGGGATTGTTCACATAGCAAGGGGGCACCGAGTATCCGAAAGATCAGGAGGAGAGTCCCCATCGCTGTATCAGGGAACTCCAAGTGAAGGCCAAGGGCATGAATGGCTTCACAGTTATGCTGGGGGCCATGGCCACATGTGCAAAAGCCCTGGTACCACGTACAGACGTCAAGCAACAAGTAGTAATAGTAACATCCATCCACTCAACACTACATGCACCCAGCACCAACACAGCTGGGCTACAGCAGCCCCGCAGGGGATGTTAGAGTTTCCCCATTTCAGAATACAACAAACAACTGCACGCGGTGTCCTAAATCAGCTGAAAAAATATTTGCCTGCATATAGTTTGTGGAATGTCACTTTCCCACTAATAATGATATGTCTGTTTGGGGCACCTGGGTGGATCAGTTGGTTAAGACTTCGGCTTAAGTCATGATCTTGCGGTTCATGAGTTTGAGCCCTGCGTCAGGCTCTGTACTGACAGCTCAGAGCCTGGAGCCTGCTTCAGATTCTGTGTCTCCCTCTCTCTCTGCCCCTCCCCTGATCGCTCTCTCTCTCAAAAACAAAACAAAACATTAAAACGTTATAAAAAGAATTATGTTTTTCTATCTATCCATCCTCCATCTATCTCTGAAGAAGACCTAAGCTTTTATCTTATTTTATACCTGACAGGTAAATAGTCATATCCAACATGTCCCTGTTTATTACAGGCATATTATTCAATATTTAGCTTAAAATAATTTATTTTACAGGCACTTAGAAAATATCTTTGTTGACTGGTTACAGAGATTAGCCTCATCCTACTGTCTTTTTATATGTATTAGAAAGGTATGGTTAAAATCCAATGTTTTCTGGGGGCGCCTGAGTGGCTCAGTCAGTTAAGTGACTGACTTTGACTCAGGTCATGATCTTGCGGTTTGTGAGTTCGAGCCCCGCGTCGGACTCTGTGCTGACAGCTCAGAGCCTGGAGCTGCTTTGGATTCTGTGTCTCCCTCTCTCTCTGTCCCTCCCCTGCTCACGTTCTGTCTCTCAATAACAAATAACGTTAAAAAATTCAAAATCCAATGTTTTCTGACTATAAAACATATTTAATCACAAAAGTCGTTAACGCATCACTTAGTGCAGTATTATGTACAGAAGCTAAATTCAAGTTCATTTTCTAGTGTTATGCTAGAATTTGAATTGGCAAAGATGGTCCATACATTTTTGTGTATTTAAATTTTAATGTTTAAAGTTTAAAAATGTTCATATTTTTATATTTTATAAAACACAAAATTTGTAATACTTAATATTTAAAAATATTATACTTTAAAGAACAAACAATTCTAAAATCTGTATGGAACCACAAAGGCCCCGAATAGTCAAAGTAATATTGAAGAAGAAAAACAAAGCGGGAGGCATCATAATCCCAGACTTTAGCCTCTACTACAAAGCTGTAATCATCAAGACAGCATGGTATTGGCACAAAAACAGACACATAGACCGATGGAATAGAATAGAGACTCCACAATTGGACCCACAAAAGTATGGCCAACTCATCTTTGACAAAGCAGGAAAGAATATCCAATGGAAAAAAGACAGTCTCTTTAACAAATGGTGCTGGGAGAACTGGACAGCAACATGCAGAAGAATGAAACCAGACCACTTTCTTACACCATTCACCAAGATAAACTCAACATGGATGAAAACCTGAATGTGAGACAGGAAACCATCAAAACCCTAGAGAAGAAAGCAGGAAAAAACCTCTCTCACCTCAGCCACAGCAATTTCTTACTCAACACATCTCCAAAGTCAAGGGAATTAAAAGCAAAAATGAACTATTGGGACCTCATCAAGATACAAAGCTTCTGCACTGCAAAGGAAACAACAAAACTAAAAGGCAACCAACAGAATGGGAGAAGATACTTGCAAATAACATATTGGATAAACATATTGGATAAAGGGTATCCAAAGAAGTTGCCAAACTCAACACCCAAAACAAAATAATCCAGTGAAGAAATGGACAGAAGACATGAATAGACACTTTTCCAAAGAAGACGTCCAGATGGCCAACAGACACATTGAAACAATGCTCAATGTCACTCATCATCAGGGAAATACAAACAAAGCCACACTGAAATACCACCTTACACTGGTCAAAGTGGCTGAAATGAACAAATCAGGAAACTACAGATGTTGGCGAGGATGTGGAGAAATGGGAACCCTGTTGCACTGTTGGTGGGAATGCAAACTGGTGCAGCCACTCTGGAAAACAGGGTGGAGGTACCTCAAAAATTAAAAATAGAGCTACCCTATGATCCAGCAATAGCACTAGTAGGAATTTACCCAAGGGATACAGGAGTGGTGATTCATAGGGGCACATATACCCCAATGTTTATAGCAGTGCTTTCAACAATAGTCATATTATGGAAAGAGCCTAAATGTCCATCAACTGATGAATGCATAAAGAAGATGTGGTTTATATGTAAAATGGAATACTACTTGGCAATGAGAAAGAATGAAATCAACAGCAATGTGGGTGGAACTGGAAGGTATTATGCTGAATAAAAATAAGTCAGTCAGAGAAGGACAGTTATCATATGTTTTCACTCATATGTGGATCTTGAGACACTTAACAGGAGACCATGGGGAAAGGGAAGGGAAAAAAAAATAGTTACAAACAGAGAGGGAGGGAAGCAAACCACAAGAGACTCTTAAATGCAGAGAACAAACTGAGGGTTTATGGGGGAATGGGGGAGAGGGGGAAATGGGTGATGGGTATTGAGGAGGACACTTGTTGGGATGAGCACTGGGTGGTGTATGTAAGCAATTACCATGGGAATCTACCCCCAAAAGCAAGAGCACACTTTACACACTGTATGTTAGCCAATTTGACAATAAATTATATTAAAAAAGTAAAAATTAAAAAAAATTAAATAAAAACATTAGACTTTAGGATTACAAAATATCTTTAAAAGCTGGCTTGATTCAAGTAAATAGTTCTTTCAACAGCCTTGAAAATGTAATGAGTTAAGTTTGATTAACCAATTTTTGCTTTCCTAGATTTCTTTTTTAAATGGAAAACTATTCTTTCAGCCCATGACCCACTGTGCAGAGGCCCCAGGATGTCAATGAGATGCTCATCACAGCAACCTTGCACACTGGGACAGCTGGCTGGTGGCTTCGAGGTGGAGGGGGCGGGAGGTGTCTGAATCTCTGGAGTCTGATCCTATCTCAGCTGGATCATTTGTTTAAGTAATGGTTAATAGGAGTTATTGGCAATTCCAAACAGTGTTTCTAGATGCCCAAAGTGATAAATCAAGAATATGAACTTGTTTTTATAGTTGCTTATAAAATACCTTCACGGTGTCTAAGAAGTCTAATTAAGTCTTTAAAAAGCTACAACATGCTACCATGGTGCTCACTGCTCAGGGCCTAATTGGCCACAGTGATCAAGATAAAGTGGTGTGTTACATCCTTTTTGGAAAGTAAAAACATTGAAAAATCAGGAAATCCCAAACTGCTAATTACAACTGCCTTGAGTTTTAACAGAGATGCTCTGTTGAACAGTTTTACCAAAATTGTTATTCTTATGGTATTAAGCAGATAATCCTCCATTTTATTTTGTGGATAATTTCAATGAAGATAATATGCCACAGAAACTTATTAATAGAGAAAATGAAAACAGTGGCTAAAAAGTTATTTATTAATTAAAAATTATTTAAAGGAAAAACTATACTCTCACAATGAATTGGAAGGTTACTACCTTGGAGAATCAAGTTGACTGCATATCCATACACTTAAAAATGTGTGGATTCTCCAAAGCCTTCCTTGGAGAAGACTTGACGGCATTCAGTTTGCTTATCATAGATCTGTTCCATACCCCGTTCTGTGGAATTTATAACTATTTCACCTACAGCCTTGTTCATTTCCAGAGACCCTGATGTTTGCTTCATTGTCAGATTTCAGAGAAGCTCATTGTTCCTCATGTGTGAAGTATCTGTGGATGACAGCATATGAGTGGACCTCAGGGCCACCCCTACCTTCTTGTGATGCAGACCCATGGGGGCCACCATTCCAACAGTGCCTATGATGTGATTTTGAGGACAGGTCTACGTTTGTAGTTCTGCTTCTTTATCATCAACTCAAAAATCTTTATACTCCTATTTTGATCAGAAACAGGTTCACAAATAATATTAGACATTTGTTGAAGAGTAGTTAATTCGTCATCTCAGAATACCCATCCCAATCTAAAATTACTAAAGAAAGCTCCAGGAATGTGTTGTTGTCTCTAGAGTGATATAAAGCTAGTGCTCTCAAAACAGAATGTTAGAGCTTATGGAGAGGTTTAGCCTTGGGATGTTCACATATCCTTACACATAAGAAAGAGAACTCAAGGGGAAAATGAGCAACTTTAGAAGGCATATGGTTGAAGAATTTAATTTTTAATTCTAGTGTAGATAAGGAGAGTTACCTATGCTTAAAAAATTTGTATAATCTAGATGTATCTCCTATGTATCTAGTGGCTTTCTCTCTTTTGGTCTCTCTCATGGAAGGGAAACAAAATCTTCAGAGGATATTTTTGTTAGTTGATGTTAGATGTAGTTGAGATGTGCATCATTTCTTCCCAGCCAGTACCCTCTTTATATTTTTTCATTTTTATTTTTTATTTTTGAGAGAGCTCATGAATGGGGGAGGGACAAAAATGGGGGGAGACAGAAGATCCAAAGTGGGCTCTGCATTGACAGCAGTGAGTCCAATGTGGGGCTTGAACTGACGAATCGTGAGATCATGGCCTGAGCCGAAGTCAGACACCCAACCGACTAAGCCACCTAGACGCCCCAGTGCCCTCTTAGAGTGCCAGATGCACCAGTGTGATGCCTAATAAGACAGTCAAGGCACCATGTGAGCCTATCTAGTCTCTATCTGGCCACAGATAATTAGACCAAGTGTAAACACCTGACCTATGCCGAGCCAGTATGATTTTCTCAATATTGAGTCACAAAGTAAGTTAATTAAAAGAAGCTGTGCTGGAGAGTCACGCACAGATGGAAGTTGCTCTGTCCAAGTTCACATAAATGAAGAAGAGGAGAAGGCAAGCCTCAGGGAGAGAGCAAGAGATATATATGGAGAAGAATGGAAAAGACAACATCCCCCCAACAGAAGGAAGTGAAAGTGAGACTGTGGGGGAGGAAAGAACGTGGTAGTCCCACCGCCAAACCCAGCATCACTTCTTACCTTGAGCTCTTCTAGATCCTTAGAATAAATTCCTTGTTATTTACACTGGTTCTAGAGGGGTTCTGTTTCTCTACTAACTTACTCTTGCAAGTTATGTACTTATAAGTTATGCAGTACTTAATTATTCTTGTAAGATTGTACTTTATTTTGTGCACACATAATTCCAGAAGTCCAGCACCCTTGAAATGTGTATTTTTAATATTTGACTAAAATATTCAGTTCTGGCCTAACAGCCATGCAATTTTGAGCAAGTTCCAGTTGCCCAAATTGCATGATTAAGTGTTTCAAATTTTGAAGATTTAAAATTTTTATTTCATTTAAAATTTTATTTAAATTATTAAATTATTAAAATTTTACTTAAAATAAACATCCTGTCAAAATATTCATCATAATGACACAATAGAAAATATGCCAGTGCACCGTGGTTAAGAAGTGAAAAATAAAGTTCCACATTCTCCATGAATCATTGGAATGAAGATCACACAGAATCTATCTCCAAGTTTATTTCCAGAAAATCAACTGTTGCAAGATTATCAGCAGCTTTAGTAAATCTTACAATATTTATACATTCAAGAGAATATATGTAGCTTGTGGGTAAACTATGAAGCACCATCTACAAATGGACACCTGTGAACTTTCCACTTTACTAAAAACTAGAACCTTACCATTCTGATTAAAGTCAGTACTTCCAGGGCACCTGGGTGACTCAGTGGGTTAAGCGTCTGACTCTTGATTTCAGCTCAGGTCATAATCTCACTGTTCAGGATTTCGAGCCCCACATTGGGCTCTGGGCTGACAGTGAGAAGCCTGCTTAGGATTCTCCCTCTCTCTGCCCCTTCCGCATACTTTCTCAAAATAAATAAATAAACTTAAAAAGAAAAAAAGACAGAACTTTCCAATCAAAGGTGATTCTGTCCCCCTGTGCTCAGAAACGTAGCAATATCTGGAGGCATTTTGGGTTGTCACAACTGGCAAGAGAAGGGCTATCAGCATCCAGTGAGTAGAGTTCAGGGATGCTGAACATCCTGTAACACACAGGGCAAACCTGCAAACATCAAGAGTCCCAAGGGTGAGAAATCTGGCATTAATGTTTGTGTATTTACACTTGATCTGACATCCCTGCCACTTTCCTCCAAATCAACAACTATCCTGAAGTTATTAGTATTTACCACTGTCTTGTCCTTAAATATTTCATCATACGTGTATATATATCCTTAATAGCATTATAAAAAATGTGTTTATCACCAGCTGTGAGACACATTATTAATGAGCCTCAAGTGTGTATCAAAAGGAAATGCATTAGTTATCAATAATTATAGATTTCTGGAAAGGTTTTCAGATGCATCCTGAAAGCAAATTTTGCAGCAGAAATTTGTCTTATTGATCAAGCACTTCTTCTGAATATATTAATTTGTGTGAGCAATGAAAAGGTCAGAGCTAGCCCATTTTGGGGGACTTTAATAAAACCAGCACAGGTAACTCAGCAACATTTTGAAATCCATTCGGCTTAAAGGCTAAAGGGAACACCACAGGGTAAAAATCAGCTGTCATGACATCTCTGCTTTCAAATCATTCAGTGAGTGATATTCAGAAAAATTTTAAGATAACCAGTTGTAGAAAAAGTGAGTCTTCAATGCATGTTTCAGGCTTAGTTTTAACATCTCTATTCAAATATTGTCAAAACCACATTGTGGAATTTTTCATGGGTTGCCTTTGATGCTTTGCTTTTTAGGCCACAGGTCTGGAGCTCACAGGGGAGTTTCTACATGTTGTGTCTTCCCTCCTTATATTCTTCATACAGTTAGACTATTCTGCTTCTAAGGAATTCAGTTCTAAGGAATTACCTTACAGTCCAACAGGCAAGCTATTTATAGGAATGGTTGACTTAAGGAATCATTAGGCTTAAAATTAAAAAAAAAATGCTTAAAAATAAAGCTTGCTTAAATTATAGTTTCTCAATTATGCATTAAAAAATAGAAAAATTCCACACTGAAAACAGAAAAGCAAAGGCATGATCTACAGTGGTCATCAGTTATCCTAAACCATGATAAGGTCTAGAGGCTGATGTCCAGAGCAAATGCTTAAGGCTTCCTCTCTCTTGCCCCTCCATGCTGAGGTCACATGACTATTTACACAGACACCAACATGGAAATCGGGGAATGAGGGCCACTACTGAGGCTTCTGTTTCGGTACCAGTGTTCACTGGAAGGAGGAGGCCTGTCAGAGTCTGGTGCTATTGTGATGTTAGGGAGTATGGGAACCTGGGAGCTTTGGAGAAGGTTTGCTTCATCTGGGCAAAGCACAAATCATTCTGTTTACCTTACCTTACTGTTTCCGTAGTGACAGAAGACTCCAGAGCCCAATCTGTTAGGCTTCTGGGTACTAGCCTGCTTATGTGGAACATAAGCACTTCATCTAACACAAATTGATAGTTTAAAGGAGACATGTCAAGAAGAAAAAGTATATGGCTACCACTGAGGGCAATCAAATGGAAGAAACAGGAATTCTTAAGGACATTTGAGAAGATATTTCAAAAGAATAATCTAAGAACAAAAAAAGTGTTCTTCAAAAGATCCAAAATACGAATTTCATGAAGGCAATGTAATATAGGATTGGCAAAGCTGGAAACTGAAATAGTGATCTAGAAGTTCAAATGCTGTAATTGACAACACAGAATGAATCTAAAGAAATTGAAATGATCATCGAAAAGTTGATGCATGAAGGATATATCGTGGGAACTGATATCGTAAAATCTCAAAGGGAGAAAAAGGGATGTCTCTGAAAGTAGAAAAAAAACCATGATAAATGTGAGCAAAAAAAGTATGAAGTTAGAGGATTTACTTAAGATATTCAAAATCCAATTATGAGAGTTCCAGAGAGAACCAAAATCAGACAGGAAGAAATTACAAAATAGATTACAAAGCAAAATTTCTTATTGTATTTTATTTATTTTTAAAGGGCATACATTTCTAAATGATGAAAGTCTATCAGTCTCTGGGAAAACCATAAAAAAGTCTCAAACACACATAAAAATTGTTCAGAACATTGGAAATAAATAAGATCCTAAAAGCTTTCAGAGAAAGCGAATTTATAGAAATAACATACAAAGATTAGTAAATATGATTTATACCAGAGATTTTAACAGTAACAATGAAGGCTACGAAATAGTTTGAAGGGAGATAAATTTGTATACCTAACAAAGACTGGAGAATGGCCTCCACCATCATGAGGCAAAAAAAAAAAAAAAAAAAAAAAAAAAAAGGAAAGGAAATGTAGAAGACAAGGGAGGGATCCACAAAGGGTATCTCCAAGAAATAGTAAATAAAATGGGCAGAGTCCTGATGTGTCAGACTGTGGTGAGGTGATATGTTAAAGCATTTTAAGATGATTTAATATGAGGTACACAGAACCATGAACTAAAATGAAAAAAAAAATGGCTGCACAAGAGGAAATGTGATCACTGTATATAGCTCAGTTGTTAATAATATTTCAGTATAAACAGTAAATATTGATTTAACAGCAACAACAGCCATGATGACAAAAGATGACAGACTTCTACTGGGAGGCTCAGGAGACAGGAAGCACCTGCTTGTGCTGGGGATGCGCCGGCAGAGAGGGGAAGGAGTGACAGGAGACAGGTAATGTATTCCATATTCCACAACAGTAATTAAACAGGTCATATTTGAAACAAAACATCAAGAAATAGAAATATGAATAGGTTACATTAAAAAAAAGTAATACTAGACGATACAGATAAAAGTAGTAAAGATAGCTTCTGGGAAGAAAGAATTGGAAGTAGGTTGACATAGCTCAGGGTGAGGCTTTCTTTATTGCATGCATTGTTGTTGTTTTTTATTTTATATTTCCCTGTATTACCTTGATCAATAATAAATTAAAAGGATATATAGATGGGGAAAAAAGTACATCAATATAATATGAACTATTTGCCGAATGCCAAACTAGTTTTATTTTACTGGTGAAATTATAAAGCTATTTCCATTATAATTAGAAACAGACAGTAATCATTCACTATTATGTAATGATTCAAAAAAATACATTAAAAATGAAAAAAAACCTGTAATAAAACAGAAGAGATAAAATTCTTTTTGCTGATGGTTTGAATGTTATGTCTGAAAAACCCAACAGAGTATAGCAAAAACCTTTTTGAATTAAAAAAATGATGAGGTTTCTTGATAAAAGATAAATAAAAATAAGTAACTTTTCCTGCAATATCAATAATCAGTTAGAAATTGGAATTTTAAAAATCCATTTACATTATCAAAAGGTATAAATACAATAAAAATTATAAAATCTTACTGAAGAATTTCAGTATTTGTATTTGTATTCTCTGTATTTACAAATACAGAGCAACAGAAAGTATTCCAAGGAGTGTGTGTGTGTGTGTGTGTGTATGTGTGTGCGCACACATGTGTGTATGTGTGTGAGAGAGAATATATGGAAGACTTTTCACTCTATTGTTAAAGAGACTGATTTCTGGAGTGAAAACTGGGACATTATTAATTTTATGTTTATACTTCTCTGATTTTCTGATTTTTAAAAAGTGAACATGTTATTTTTATACTCACAAATATAAAAATACCTTTCTAAATTACCAAAACAATGATAAGTAGCATTCTCTCTATAGCCCCACATGAATACCATCAATGTTTTATATATGTTTTTACTACAATGTTCTCCCTTTGGGGAAGTGCCCTGCCTCTTCCTGCCACTCCGCAGCCCAGACTCCATCCATCCCCCTGAAACTGGATTGAGATCTCTTTCTCTTCTAAAGCCTGCTAACATGAACATTCAAATTAATATAAATATTTTCTTATTGTTGTCAGGTTATCATTATGTTTTGCCAAAGTACAAATTATCCAGGAAATGATCAATTTTAAAAATATTATTTATAAATTGAAGGGATATCTAGATAGATAGATACTGATACAGATACAGATGCAGATACAGATATAGACATAGATAATTTGGGATGGTATGTATCTTGAGGGGAAAATATAAATCAAGAACATAAAATATATATCGCCATTATGTTTTCTTTCCATACTTGTATATATATAATTGAAAGGAAAAAGTCCTCAAGATCTTAATATTTTTTAAGGGCTCATTCAAGCTAGTTCAAGAAAAGATATGTCCTCAGCTCAGTCACTAAATGAAAAAAAAATGGTAATAATAAGTCACATGATTAGCAACAATGCTTCCTTGTGTTTGTATAGTACTTTACACATTAGCGCAAAGAATGATAGAGTTACAGAGAATTAGGTCACTCTCTAGCACAACACCATGAGGGTCATGACACAGGTAGAAGAGGTCAAAGAGACTGAGTCCCAGGAAAGTGAATTACTTGCCTGAGTGCGCTCAGCTGGGACACAAGCTCAGACTCAAGGTTTTTACTTCAAATTCAGGGCTCTCCCTGTCCTCCTGCTGAGAACAACACAACGGCCTGAATTATTCTGACACTGTAGAGGCATTACTCTTGCAAATGGCAATGCTTGACATGAGTCTATCAGAAAGAAGCCTGACTTCTAATGAAGTCCCTACTCAGGTTTCTTCCTAAAGAAAAACTAGAAGGGGAAGAGAAAATGAAAATGGAGAGTGGGAGTTGCTTAATTTTATTTGTTTCATTCTAGAAAGTAGCACAGTGCTGGGCACGGTTTAGGGGTTCAATAAACATGGGAAAATGACTGAAGAAATAAGTGAGTGAATGTGTTTGCAAGCACCTGTCACATTAAAGCCCCCTCCCCCAGTTACTGATGGAAGGGAATCCACTGGGATTTCCAGTGCAAATTCTGAGCAAACATAGTAGGTAGTAAAGAACCTAGCAATATGAAAGAAATATGCTAGAAACACATTTTTGTAAGTAAGAGACATGGTTATAGGAAACTTTAAAAATTTTTTTAACGTTTATTTATTTTTGAGACAGAGAGAGAGCATGAATGGGGGAGGGTGAGAGAGAGGGAGACACAGAATCTGAAACAGGCTCCAGGCTCTGAGCTCTCAGCACAGAGCCCCACGCAGGGCTCGAACTCACGGACCGCGAGATCATGACCTGAGCTGAAGTCGGCCGCTTAACTGACTGAGCCACCCAGGCGCCCCTTAAAATTTTTTTTTAATGTTTATTTTTTTTTGGGGGGGGGGACAGAGTGTGAGCGGGGGAGGGGCAGAGAGAGGGGGAGACACAGAATCCGAAGCAGGCTCCAGGCTCTGAGCTGTCAGCACTGAGCCCTATGTGGGGCTCGAACCCATGAACCATGAGATCATGATCTGAGCTGAAGTCACTTAACCTACTGAGCCACCCAGGTGCCCCATAGGAAACTTTTATAATTATATGGAACTTTGGTTCCATTCCAAGTCAAATTCAAAATGAAGGAAAACTGAGGCATTTATACACACTTACTAACATGACTTAAACAAAACTCCCCGCACTTCAGTTGTTTCTTCCTTAGAGAACCAATGGTTTCAACATTTATTTTTCCTCTTCTAGAGAAAAAAAACTACAATGCTGTCTTCCATTCTCCATCACACAGTAGTTTCTTTATATCTCAAATTACCACAGATGTTAGAAGGGGGAAAGAAGAGAAAGTTTTGTTTTTTTTTAAATCAAGTTCTTATTTAAATTCTACTTAGATAACATACAGTGTAATATTCAGGAGTAGAATTTAGTGGTTCATCACTTACAGAGAACACCCAGTGCTCATCATAACAAGTGTCCTCCTTAATACCCATCATCCACTTAATCCATTCCCTGCTGACTTCTCCTCAATGAATCTTAAATTTGTTCTCTAGATTTAAGAGTGTCTTACTGTTTTCCACATGCTCTTTATTTCCTTCCCCTGTGTTTACCTGTTTTGTTTCTTGAATTCCACACATAATTGCAATCATTTGGTATTTGTCTTTCTCTGGCAGATTTCACTTGGCGTAATATACTCTAGCTCCATCCACATCATTGCAAATGGCAAGATTTTATTCTTTCTGATGGCTGAGTAATATTCCATTGTGTGTGTATGTATTTATGTGTATTATACACACACATACTTATATACTTTTTTACTTCAAATTTATACACACACACACACACACACACACACATCTTCTTTACCAATTCATCAGTCGATGGACACTTGTTTTTTTCTATAATCTGGCTATTGTTGATAATGCTGCTATAAACATCAGGGTACATGTGCCACTTTGCATCAGTATTTTTGTATCCTTTGGGTAAATACCTAGTAGTGCAATTGCTGGGTCATAGGGCAGTTCTATTTTTAACTTTTTGAGGAAATTCCATACTGTTTTCCAGAGCGGCTGCACCAGTTTGCATTCCCACCAGTAATGTAAGGAGGTTCCCCTTTTTCCACATCCTCACTGAAATCTGTTGTTTCCTGTGATGTTAATGTTAGCCACTCTGCCAGGTGTGATGTAGTATCTCATCATGGTTTTTTATTTGTATTTCTCGGATTATGAGTGATGCTGAGCATCTTTCCACATGCCTATTAGCCATTTGGATGTCTTCTTTGGAAAAATGTCTATTCATTCATGTCTTGTGCCCATTTCTTAACTGCATTATTTGTTTTGGGGGTGTTGTTTGATAAGTTCTTGATAGATTTTGGATACTAACCCTTTATCAGATTAAGTCATTTGCAAATATCTTCTCTAATGCCATAGATTGCCTTTTAGTTTTGTTGATTGTTTCCTTCACTGTGCAGAAGTTATCTTGGTAAAATCTCAATGGTTCATTTTTGCTTTTATTTCCCTAGCCTTCAGAGATGTGTCTAGTAATAAGTTGCTAGAGCCAAGGTCAAAGAGGTTGTTATCTATGTTCTTCTCTAAGGTTTTGATGGTTTCCTACCTCACATTTAGGTCTTTCATCCATTTTGGATTTATTTTTGTATATAGTATAAGGAAGTGGTCCAGTTTCATTCTTCTGCATGTTGCTGTCCAGTTTTCCCAACACCATTTGTTGAAGAGACTGTCTTTTTTCCATTGGTTATTCTCTCCTGCTTTGTTGAAAATGTGTTGAACATATAGCTGTGGGTCTATTTCTGGGTTTTCCATTCTGTTCCATTGGTCTATGTGTCTGTTTTTGTGCCAGTACCATACTGTCTTGATGACTACAGCTTTGTAATATGGCTTGAAGTCTGGAATTGTGATGCTGCCAGCTTTGTTTTTCTTTTTCAGTCTTGCTTTGTCTATTCAAAGTCTTTTGTGGTTCCATCCAAATTTTACGATAGTTTGTTCTTGCTCTGTGAAAAATGCTAGTAGTATTTTGATAGGGATTGCACTGAAAGTGTAGACTGCTTTGAGTAGTACAGACATTTTAACAATGTTTGTTCTTCCTATCCATGAGCATGGAATGTTTTTCCATTTCTTTGTGTCTTCAATTTCTTTCTTAAGTGTTCTGTAGTTTTCAGAGTACATATCTTTTACCTCTTTGGTTAGGTTTATTACTAGGTACCTTATGGTTTTTAATGTAATTGTAAATGGGACTGATTCCTTGATTTCTCTTTCTGGTGCTTGATTATTGGTATATAGAAATGCAACAGATTTCTGTACATTGATTTTATATCCCGAGACTTTGTTGCATTCATATATTATTTCTAGCAATTTTTTGGTGGTGTCTTTCAGGTTTTCTACATACAGTATCACGTCATCTACAAATAGCGAAAAGGCGACTTCTTCCTTGCTGATTTGGATGCCATTTCTTTCTTTTTGTTGTCTGATTGCTGAGACTAGGACTTCTAGTACTATGTTAAATAACAGGGGTGAGAGTGGACATCCCTCTGTTGTTCCAAACCACAGAGGAAACGTTCTCTATTTTTCCCCATTGAGGATGACATTAGCTGTGGGTCTTTCACATATGGCCTTTATGATGTTGAGATATGTTCCATGTATCCCTACATAGTTGAGGATTCTTATAAAAAATGGATGCTATACTTTGTCAAGTGCTTTTTGTGCTTCTATTGACAGGATCATATGGTTCTTAGACCTTATTAATGCAGTGCATTGCATTTGATTTGCAAATATTGAACCAACCCTGAAGTCTGGGAATAAATCCCACTTGGTCGTGGTGAATAATTATTTTAATGTACTGTTGGATTTGATTTGCTAATATCTTAAGAATTTTTGCATCTGTGTTCATCAGGGATATTGGTCTGTAATTCTTATTTCTAGTAGTGTATTTATCTGGTTTGGGTATCAGGGTAATGCTGGCCTCATACAATGAGTTTGGAAATTTTCCTTCCATTTCTATTTTTGGGAACAGTTTAAAAATAATAGGTATTAATTCTCTTTAATTTGGTAGAAATTCCCCCGGGAAGCCATTTACCCCTGGACTTTTGTTTGTTGAGGGATTTTGATTACTAATTCAATCTCTTCACTGGTTATGGGTCTGTTCAAATTTTCTACATCTTCCTATTTCAGTTTTGGTAGTTTATACGTTTTTAGGAATTTACCCATTCTTCTAGATTGTCCAATTTTTTCACATATAATTTTTCATAGTATTCTCTTACAATTGTTTGTATTTATGTGTGTTGGTTATGATTACTCCTCTTTCATTTGTGATTTTATTTATTTGGGTCCTTCCTCTTACCTTTTTGATAAGTCTGGCTGGGGTTATCAATTGTATTAATTCTTTCAAAGAACGAGCTTCTAGTTTCATTGGTCTGTTTTACTGTTTTTTTTCAGTTTGTTTCTATATCATTTATTTCTGCTCTAATATTTATTATTTCCCTTCTGCTGGCTTTAGGCTTTTTTTTTTTTTTTTTTTTTTTTTTTTTTGCTATTCCTTTTCTAGCTCCTTTAGGTATAAGATTAAGTTGTGTATTTGAGACTTTTCTTGCTTTTGAGGTAGCTCTGTATTGCTATATACTTCCCTCTTATGACCATTTTTGCTGTATCACATAGGTTTTGGACTGTCATGTTTTCATTTTCATTTGCTTCCATGTATTTTTTAAATTTCTTCTTTGATTTGCTGCTTAAGCCACTCAGTCTTTAGTAGGATGTTCTTTAACCTCCATGTATTTGTGGCCTTTACAAATTTTTTCTTGTGGTTGACTTCAAGTTTCATAGCATTGTGGTCAGAAAATATGCACAGTATGATCTCGATCTTTTTGTATTTTTTGAGGCTTGATTTGTGATCCAGTATGTGATCTATTCTACAGAATGTACCATGTGCACTCGAGAAGAATGTGTATTCTGCTGCTTCAGGATGAAATGTTCTGAATGTATCTGTTAAGTCCATCTGCTCCAGTGTGTCATTCAAAGTCTTTGCTTCCTTATTGATTTTCTGCTTAGATCATCTGTCCATTGCTATAAGTGCAGTGTTAAAGTCCCCTAATATTATTGTATTATTATCAATGAGTTTCTCTATGTTTGTGATTAATTTGATTTATGTATTTGGGTGTTCCAGGCTGGGGGCACAAATTGTTAGATCTTCTTGAATAGACCCCTTAATTATGATATAGTGCCCTTCTTCATCTTTTGTTACAGTCTTTGGTTTAAAATCTAGTTTGTCTGATATAAGTATGGCTACTCCAGCTTTCTTTTAACATCCATTAGCATGATAAATGGTTCTCTATCCCCTTATTTTCAGTCTGTAGGTGTCTTTAGGTCTAAATTGAGTTTCTTGTCGGCAGAATAAAGATGGGCCTTGTTTTTTATTATCCATTCTGGTACCATATGTCTTTTTATTGGAGCATTTAGACTATTTACATTTAGAGCAATTATTGATAGATATGAATTTAGTGTCATTTTATTACCTGCAAAGTCAGTGTTTCTGGAGATTTTCTCAATTCCTTTCTAGTCTTTGTCACTTTTGGTTACTTTCTCACTCAAACATTCCCCTTTAATATTTCTTGCAGGGCTGGTTTAGTAATTACAAATTCCTTTAAGTTTTTGTTTGCCTGGCAAACGATCTCTTCTTCTATTCTGAATGACAGCCTTGCTGGATAAAGTATTCTTGGCTGCATACTTTTTCCCATTCAGTACACTGAATGCATCATACCACTCCCTTCTGGCCTGCCAAGTTTCTATGGATAAATCTGTTGCTAACCTTATATTTGTCTTCCTTTGTAGGTTAGGAATTTTTTCCCCTTGCTGCTTTCAAGATTTTCTCACTATGTCTGTATTTTGCAAGTTTTACTACAATATGTCTCAGTGTTGGCCTGCTTTTGTTGATTTTGATGGGAATTCTCTGTGCCTCCTGGAATTGGATATCTGTTTCCTTTCACAGATCAGGAATATTTTCAGTTATAATTTGGTCAAATAAGCCTTCTGTCCCTTTTTCCCCTCTCTTCTTCTGGATTCCCATGATACTAATGTTATTACATTTTATGGAGTCTCTGAGTTCCCTATGTCTATATTTGTTATCCAATATTTTTCTTTCCCTCTTCTTTTCAGCTTCATTATTTTCCATAATTTTACCTTCTACATTACTCATTCATTCCTCTGATTCTTCCATCCTTGTGGTCATTACATCCAATCAGTTTTGCATCTCAGTTATAGCAATTTTTATTTCAGCCTACCTAGATTTTAGGTCTTTTATCTCTGCAGTGATGGACTTCCTGATGTCTTTTATCCTTTTCTTTATTTTTTTTATTTTTTATTTTTTTTTATCCTTTTCTTTAGCTCAGCTAGTATCCTTATGATTGTTGTTTTCAATTCTGACTCAGGCATATTACTTGTATCTGTTTCAGTTAGATCCCTGCCCCATGACCTTTTCTTGTTCTTTGTTTTGGGATGAATTCCTCCATCCTGGCATTTTGTCTAAGTCCCTGTCTCCTGTGTGTTAGGAAAGCCTGTTATATTTCTTGCTCCTGAGAGTAATGGCTATTTTAAGAAGAGGCCATATACTGACCAGGGCCTGGCGCTTCAGGAAGTGTTTTTGGTGTATGCAGTGTGCACTCTGCTGCTGTGTTTTAGCTGCTTTTCCTCTCGGGTCAGTCCTCTGCAGGGTTTCACCTTGTCTGCAGTGGGGAGTGTTTGGACCTTTCCAGTGTGTGGCAAGTTTTAACTAGGTGTGTTTTGGTCTGCTTGTTAAAAGAGGCTGGGTCCAGTTTCCACTAGAATTGAAGCTTTGCAGCACTCTCTGGTCAGTAGACTTGAGGGGTGCAGCAGGGGGTCTGTGCTGGTCCCATTGCTCTGGTTCTCAGGCACACTTGCCCTATGAAAAAAGCACCTGCAGAGTGCAAGGAGGCAGGGCTTAGTGTACATGGCTCAAGCCTCCACTGTGGGCACTGCGCTGCTCACTAAAGTCTATCCATACTGATAGCAGTGGGGGATAGTATCAGCTGGCTCTCTATCCCCGGGAGAAGGAAGTTCCTGCCCAGTGCTATTCAGAAAGCCTTTACAGCAGAGTGAACGATCTCACCTCATGTGTCCCAGGCGTCACTCAGATTGCCACCTTCACCCTGTGTCTGAGCCTTCTGACCACCCAGTGGTGGAGTGCTCCTGTTTTTTGCTGTTTTTTTTTTTTTTTTTTTTTTTTTAATCTCAGGAATGCCAGCTGGGTTTCAAAACTCCAAATTTTAAGGATCTGGCATGGCACAGATGCGCACTGACCTCTGAGGAGGGCCTCGCTCTGCCATGGTTGGTGCCAGTTTGTCCCAGAAGGGCAGTCACATGAACATGCAGGGACTTGGAGTTTATGGTAAAGCACAGAAAAAAGCTGGCATCCAGGTTAGCTGCCTTTAGTTGGTGTCTCTGCCCCTATGCTAATGCATGGGGCATCTCAATGGTGCCCACTAGTCAGCTCTTTTGTCACCTGAGAGGCAGTGCCACCTCTCCCAAATGCACTGGGAACTGCCTCTCCCAGTGCTACCCAGGGAATTCTCAGACCATGTTCTCTGCTCCCAGGCCTCTGCCCTCCTCCACAGGAGCACCACTATGCCCATCAGCCTCCACCTGGCCATGGCACAGACTTATAAACTTCAGACTTTGAGCTCTGCTACTTGTAAAAGCTTGTGATAATCAGTCCCTCTCATTTTTCCTGTCAATGGTTTTGGGGAAGTGTTTTTCTTGTGCAGTCCCCTGTGCGCTGCTCATTCTTGCGTGCTCTCTCTCTCTCTTCTCTCTGTGGTCAGAGCTCCTTCCTCTGCAGCACTGGTGATTCTTTTCTCCCCTCAGTCATGTTTCTGCCCCTCCTAACTTCCCTCTAGTTGGGCAATTTGTTCTCTCAGTCCTCAGAGTTATTTCTTGGGTATTTAGAATGATTTGGTATTTATCTAACTGTGTTCGAGGGACAAGGCAAACATAGGGTCCTCCTGCTACTCTGCCATCCTAACCAACCCAGGGAGAGTTTATTTTAATGCACACTGTAGGCAACCTTACATTCAACAAAAGAGGGTTCCAGAAGTTCACCTCTCTAGACACCCTAGCATCTGATGGGCTCTGACTCCTCCTCTGCTTAGTTCCTTTTCAGCCTCCAGTTCCAATAAACCTAACCAGAGATGGGACGGGGCTCGGAGGTGGCGGGGAAAGGAAGGCTCTGGAAGAAAAATTCCATAAAAGACACTGTTAGTTAGTCCCCAGTGTAGACTAGAGTGGTTCAAACCCTGCTTCTGCCACTTATTAGCTGAGTGTCCTTGGGAAAATCATGCAGCTTCTTGTACACAGTCTGCTCTTCCGTAAAATAGGGATGAAATTAAAGACCAGGGATGTTTTGAGCTCTGAACCAGTGAAAAGTTTGAGGCACCTGCATCAGCGAAGTGCCTGGAAATGTGAATCTCTGTGCCTTTGGAACTGTTCCTCACAAGAGCCATTTCTTGCTTAGTATTTGTCTTCTTTGTTAGTTGCAAACCTTTTGAGGCTTCCCCACACCCAGAGGGACTCAATAAATACTTGTTCTATGAGTGAATGAGTGAACTACCTTCATATGTTTTTGTTTTCAAAATTACTAAAAATTCCATGGCAAATCAATCTTGCGGCACCAAGAAAAAATATTCCATTTTTAAAATGAAATTCTTCCTGATTGATGTTGGCACATTGCATCTAGCCAAAAACTCAGTGTGTAATTCAACAAGGGCCTTAAATATTCTTTCAGTCTGAGTAACTCAGAAAACTTGAAATGGCAAATGTTCCTAGACCATGGGAAGGAAGTAGAAGGCAAGATCTTATTCTAAAAGAGAAGACATCAGGATCTAGAGAGGGATGGAGAGCATGTGTAGTTATATGTTCAGAAGGAAAATGGACAGACCTAAAAGAAGCAGGTTCTCTAACAAGAGAAAATGCTGTAAGCAATGATTACACAGAAAGTCGGAGTGGTGACCTGATTCTCTATCTTATTAAAAATTTTTAATCTTAGTTGATGCAGTCCAAATCCCATTGTCTACAAAGTAATATCGAGGTGAGTGACAGTTGGCCCAACTACTTTTCAGCATAAAAGACATGGAAACTTAGCTGCAGCTTTATGTAATGACACATGTTCTATATCAATTGGTGAAGACTGGCTGTATGACTTAAATCAGGGAAGAGTAGAAAGATTTTGAAAGTCATAGGGTCTTTGGTAACAAAAGAAAGCATTTTTTTTAACGGCCCATTGGGCACTAAAAGTAATGTGGGTGGTGGGTGTTGGCTGTCATGTTTGTTGCTACCCTTAAAAACTGATGGTGACCTGTTTTCCTTTCAGTGAAGCACTGTGTGGACCCAGGGATCACTGTCATGAATTTCTTAGGCGCCTTGTTATTAGGACACACATTGTCTAGTTCCTCTCGTGGTTACCAGTACAGATAATGGGAACAACTTATTAAAAACAAACAAAAACACTATGTCCTGATTTGCATAGAAGAAAGTATTTACGCCAAGCTTCAACTTTTCATAATCATGACTTCAGATTACATAGTTCTCAGGCACATGCACAAGTGATTATTTCTGATGGATTAAAAGAAATGCCTCAGAAGGCCTCCAATCTAATCCAGAAGTTTCCAGAAACTAGTATCTATCCTGGGAAACTGACTGAATTCTCTTATCTATTTTCATGGGTTTCTCATTTGGCCTAACATTGTATGTAAGCTGTTATATATGAAAGTTTAATTAGTAAAGAATTTGAGGGGTTTCTCTCAAATCTCCAGCAGGATTACTTTTATTTTTGGAAATAACTATAAACCTTATACTTAGAAGCCAATAAAATTTAAATACTATTAAAGTAGTCAAGGCAACAAAAGTAAAAATAAACAAGTGGGACTGTATCAACCTAAAAAAGCTTTTGCACAGCAAAGGAAACCATCAACAAAATAAAAAAGGCAAACTGTTGAATGGCAGGAAATATTTGCAAATCATATATCTGATAAGAGGTGAATATATATCCAAAATATATAAATAGCTCATAAACTCAAATAGAAAAACAAACAAACAAACAAACACCAAACACTACAATTAAAATGTAGGTGGAGGATCTGGATAGACATTTGTCCACAGAAGACACACAGCCAACATATACATGAAAAGATGTTCAGCATTACTAATCATCAAGGATATGTGCAAATCAAAACCCCAATGAGATTATCACTTTACATCTGTCATAATGACTGTCATCCAAAAGACAAGAGTTGAATGCTAGCACAGATGTGGAGAAAAGGCAACCTTGTACATTGCTGGTGGGAAGGTAAATTGGTGCAGCCACTATGGGAAACAGTATGGAGGCGTCTCAAAATATTAAAATTAAAGCTACCACATGATCCAGCAATTCCATTTCTGGGCATATATCTGAAGAAAATAAAAACACTAACTTGAAAGCATATATGTGCCCCATGTTTACTGTGGTATTGTTCACAACAGACAAGATATGGAAACCACTTAAGCGTACATGGACAGATGAATGGATAAAGAAGATGTGATATATCTATCCAATGGAATATTATTCAGCCTTAAAAGGAATGAAATTTTGCCACTTGCGACAACATGGATGGACCTAGAGGGTATTATACTAAGTGAAATTAAGTCAGACAGGGAAAGACCAATATCATGTGATCTCACTTACATTACATTTGGAATCTAAAAACAATAACCAAAATACCAAGTTCATAGATACAGAGAACAGATTGGTAGGGGGTGAGGAAAATGAGTGAAGAAGGTCAAAAAGTACAAACTTAACTATAAAATAAAGGAGTCATGGACATGTACAACATAGTGACCATAGTGATAACACCGTACTGCATATTTGAAAGTTGCTAAGAGAGTAAATCTTGAAAGTTCTTATCACAAAAAGTAAAAAAAACTTGTAACTATGTATAGTGACCACTGTTGACCTGACTTAATGTGGTAATCATTTCACAACATATACACTTGTACAACATTGTACACCTGAAACTAATATAGCTTATGACATATAATATCAATTATACCTCAATAAAAATCACTTAATTTAATTAAAAAACATTCAAAAGGAAATCTTTTGCTCTACAACACAATAGAGTTTCTAAACAAGCTTTTCATAAACTGATCTAAAACAAAGATGCAATACCCTGGGGAAAAAACATTACCTGCTTCTAAAAATACAGATTCACAACTGGCTGGTGGGGGCAGTTTCGCTAACCTCTACATATGCCCATTCCTTTTTCAACTTGAGAGTTTCTCTATTTTCAACCTTTTTGTTAGAAACATGTAATCACAGTTGTAAAATATCCTCAGGGATGTTACCTGTCAAGAAAGAATTTGGTTCACAACCTACTGAAACTTCAAGTTGACAGTTTGATACCCAAATTAAAAATTATAAAAAGACCCAGAACACTGAAAAGTTGTTGTTATTCTTTTCACACAGATAAGCAAGGGATAAATAAATGACTCTTCCCACCAGTAGCCATGAAACAGGATGCAGTTCAGTGGAATTCTCTTAAACTTATTTCTCCAACTTTTTTTTGTTTGTTTCAAATGACTAAAATAAAAACAACAAGGGAGCTGGGTAGATGAGTCGCCAAATTCCATGATCCTGTAAAATTACCTAAACTAGTATCGTCTGTCATTTACTCTGGAAACGGTGCATCATTAACTTGACTTGGTTCATATTTAACATCAAAGGAAGGGGACCTTACCTAATACAATGGGTAAAGAAAAACATTTTCTGCGGTTGGCAGGGGAAAGAATAAAGCTTCATGTACCAGTTATCAATATATTGGCTCTTGGCTCCAAATTCATTTTTTAGTACTTGCTCAGTTATAATTGAGGGAGTTCCTTGAAGAATTTCTCCTGCACAGTGGGCAGGAGGGTAAGGTTCCCCAGTAGTGGCATTGGAGGGACCGTGCAGGAGGGAGGGGCTCTCCTGCTGTTTCTAGCTGCTGTGGGTGCAGCAGAGGTGTGGATGTGAGGACACTGGTGGTGCTCCGCCCTACCCACACACATAGAACACATGGTCCCTCAGTGACCTTGCAGCCACATGGACACAATGCCCGAGAGTTCTTGCCTGCCCCGGAGTCCCCATTTCCTCTGCTTACTTGTGTGCCTAGTGACCTGCTGCAGCTCGCCTATACCTTGCCTGCATCTTATAATCCTACCTGAAAGATTTAGAAGAAGAAAACAAGACTTCCAGTTAAATTTGAATTTGTTATAAACAACAAATAAATTTTTTTTAGTATAAGTATATCCCACACTAGTGTGTTGGCACACACTTATACTATACTATACTATACTATACTATACTATACTATACACTATGGGTGTCTTCTATTTTTTCTGGCAACACTCCACAAAGAAAAGTCATCATCAGCCCCCATTCCCTCTGCAGGCCCACACACCTGGGCACCAATTGCAGACTGCCTGCACTCTGGAGGGCTGCTTTCTACTTGCCCAGTGACTACAGACAAACCAGCCAGAACTTCTCTGCTATCCAGTGTGGCTGGATATCTGCATATTCTTTAGTGCAACTGGACCCCAGCCTTTGGTGTTCTCCCTCACCCCTAGGATAACATATTGAGCTGTCTTATACCTTGGAGTCACTTCTGAATCAAAGGTAAGTAATTCTTTAGATTATACTTCCCTCGGGGCGCCTGGGTGTCTCAGTCGGTTAAGCGGCCGACTTCAGCTCAGGTCATGATCTCGCGGTCCGTGAGTTCGAGCCCCGCGTCAGGCTCTGTGCTGACAGCTCGGAGCCTGGAGCCTGTTTCGGATTCTGTGTCTCCCTCTCTCTCTGACCCTCCCCCGTTCATGCTCTGTCTCTCTCTGTCTCAAAAATAAATAAATGTTTTAGATTATACTTCCCTCATTTTAGGTTACTGTGCAATATCTATCTCCCAGTTGGATACAGATTGGTGCACCATTGCTGTCAAACTTTCTGTGTCCTAACATATAAAATCACTCTCTTATGATCTCTTATGAGCAATCTCTTTTCAATCCAGCCTGATAAGTGTTGTCTTTTAGTAGCAGAATTTAAACAAATTACATTTAATATAATTACTAATATATTTGGATTTAACACATCACCTTGAAATTAGTTTTCAACTTATCCAACCTGCCCTTTTAATGATTATAGTAAACTGTGTCCTTGAATCACTATAGATTGCCTGAAATTGCTATTTTTGCCACATTCTGGACAATGTTAAGACCTTACGCATTTTTAACTCCATTTACTCCCTGTTGCTTTTTGTTCTGTTTTAATTCTACACATATTTCCAACCCCAGAAGACATTACTACTGTTGTTTGTGTGGTCAATATTCATTTATACTTGCCCACTTATTTACCCATCCCAACATTTTCATTCCTTCCTTCCTAACTTTGCATACATCTAGAATCAGTTTCCTTCTGACTAAAAATTCACCTTATTACTGGTTTTTAAAAATAAATCTTTTGCCAATAAATTCTCTCAGTTTGTGACTGTATGAAAATATCTCAATTTTGCCTTCAGTTTTGAAGGCCATGGTTTCTAGGCACAGAATTTCAGGTTAGCAAATATTTTCTTTCAGATCTTTACAGATGCCATTTCATTGTCTTCTGGCTTCGGTAAGTTCTGTTGAAAAGTCAATTATCCATTTCACTGTTGTTCCTTTAGATGTAATATGTCTTTTGCTCCTGGTGTTTTAAAAAGCTTTTTTTCTTTATCTTTGGTTTCCATCAGTTTTCCTATGATACGATTATGCTTCTCTTTGTATTTATCTTTCTTGGTGGTTGTAGATTACCTTGATGCGTTTTGTTCGTTTGGAAAAGTTATAAACAGCATCTCTTCAAATATTACTTTTTCTCCTTTCCTTATAGTTCTTCCATGCCAACCACACTAACATTAGATTTCTTAACCACATTCCCTATGTTTCTTAAGATCTTATCTTTGTTTTCCATCCTCTTCTTTGTGATTTACCTCTGTGGATACATTCTACTGACTAACAATCCATTACTGCCCACCCCCCTTCTGTGTATCTAATCTGCAATTAAACCTTTCCATGGAATTCTACATTACAACTTCCCTATTTCTCAGTTCCGGAATTCCCAGTTGATTTTTTAAAAAATAGATTCTAGTTCCTCGGTGAAAATCCACCCTGTTATCTATTTTCTTAAACACACTAATTACTTGTGGTGTCAAAGTCCCTCTCCAATATCTGGATCTCTGTAGATTTGTTTCTAATGACTTTCTTCTGTTGGCTCTGTTATTTGTTCCTGTGACTTGCCTGGTAATTTCTGATTGCATAATGGGCTTTATGCAAAATTCCAGTTTTTGTCTCCTCAGCCCAGTGATATGCTAGCAAAGTCGAGGCTTTTGCTTTCTGCTTGATCTCTAGTCCCTGAGATGTAAGTGAGAAATGCCTCCAAAGAAAGTTGGCAGTGAATACAGGGCCCATCCTAACAAGTCTTCCATAGGTCAGATCGACGCCCCACAAAGACTGGAGGCTTTAATTGCTCTCTGATAGATTTGAATGGTCTTCTTTTGTGTGGCTGTATTTTATCCTGCTTTTATAGTCTTGCTGGAGGATCAGTCTGAAACAAGCCATTCCATCAAAGTTCTCAGTGATTCTGATGCCATTAACCCATTTTCAGACTTATCTCTTACACTCCTAGGACCTCAGGGCTACAAAGTGAGGTGAGTGTTCTCCTTGCTTCCATTTGCACTTCCAAACTACTTTTCCTTCATCTCTCAAAATCCCAAGCTACAGTGAAGTCCATGACATTTGGCTGTGTCCCCCATCACTAGTGCTTGCTGTTATCCTTTGTCAACCTCCTGGTTCTTGATCATTCATTAAAGACTATAGTCAACTGCCTTCTCTATTCCTCACCACTTTCCTGCATGATTGCCACTGATTGCCACAACCACAAGGACAAGGAGAACCCACTCCACACACTAGCCCCTCAGCTGCTCTGCCCAAATACCCCCACTGACCCTTCCCTCCTTTTCTTTTTAGTAACCCACCCCCATCACAGTCTAGATCTTATTACCAGTGATGAGGGAGCATAATGCAAGCTGAGCAACCTCCCCCTACCCTGCCCAGTTTGGATATGTGTGATACTCCTCAGGCACTCCTGGTTGCCCAAGAACAAAGGCAGGGACAGAAAAATGGTTAAACTGATAGAGTCTCCATCAGTTTACAAATATCTTAGTAAATTACCAGAAAAAAAAGGCAATCTTATCAATAGCCTAATCTCCAGGAACTCCTTACTGTCCTAATGATAATACTTTGCTAGAGGGAAAAACAACCTTACTTGATCATAGTTAGGCCTCCAGTAATCTGTGAGTGTTCTTTAGCATGTGGAAATCCCTTTAAGAAACTTCATCTTGACTTTATCTCCCTCAACTCCATAGTCTATAACCAGTCACTCTTCACAACCCTACTGCAGCTCTTTCTGCCCACAGGTCCTGTACCTGTGCTTTAATAAAATCACCTTTTTGCACCAAAGCCATCTCAAGAATTCTTTCTTGGCCGTCAGCTCTGGACTCCCATCACTCCAAAACTTCATCTCCAGTAACTGCACATAGGAAATGGTGATTTTAAGACTCTCGGTTTCTGAACTCTACTTCCTCTCCTCCCAGCTCGCTTGTGTCACACCCCTACTTTGACCTCATTGAGATTTCTAAATCCCTGACCTTACCCCGTCTGCATGTCCATCTCAAACCTCTTGTGGTGAGTTCCTGCTTTATCAAGTTTATGTCTCATGGTCATCTCTCTCTCTCTGTACCATTTTGCTGATAAAATCTCAACCCAGTGGAATTCAACCCCATGCTTCCCTAACCTTCCAGCTAAAGGTTGCTGGAGAAAATCTCACAGTCACGGTGATCCCTTTGAATTTAAAATTATGATCACAAGCCTCTTATGAACACTCTGTGCTACCAGACAACTCTTTGTTTCTCTAATAAGTTTGGTTTCTGTCTCCCGCTATGGCTACCACTCCATTTCTTTGTTTCTCTTCAAAGCAGAATGTTTGGAATGAGTTATAAATACTCATCTCTACCTTTTCAGCCTAACCACTCATTAAAAAAAAAATTTTTTTACATTTATTTATTTTTTTGAGAGTATAGAGAGACAGAGCACAAGTTGGGGATGGGCAAAGAGAAGAGACACAGACTCCGAAGCAGGCTCTAGGCTCTGAGCTGTCAGCACAGAGGGGCTCGAGCTCACAAACCGTGAGATCATGACCTGAGCCGAAGTTGGACACTTAACCGACCGAGCCACCCAGGCGCCCCTAACCACTCATTTTTCAATCCACTTCGATCTGGCTGATGGTGCTCTTATTAAGTTCACCAAAGAACTCTGCTCCCAAAGCCAGTGGCTCCATCTGTCTTCCTCAGCGAGCTCAGACAAAACCTTTCTCTCCTCCTTTTTCCTACCTCAGGTGTTCCTCCTTCTCAGTCTCCCTCACTAGTTTCTCTATTTCTACAAAGCCTCTAAATGTTGAAAAGCCCCTGAACTTGGTCCTGGGCCCCCTTCTATAGCTGCACTCACTCCCGTGAGGACTGTATCCAGCTCCATGGCTGTAAATTCCATCTCTAAGCTGATGATCCCCCAAATCCTATCTGCAGGCTTGACTCTTCTCAGAGTTTTAGACTCCTAGGAGAGGTCAGACCTAAATTAATCTCTCTGCTGGCATATTTAATAAGCACAAAACAGAGTTTACTGTGCCCACAACAGAGCTCTTCATCTTCCCCAAATGCCAAGCCTGTTTCTCCATTATCCTTTCCATCTCAGTAAACGAAACACGCTCCATTCAGTTGCTCAGACTAAAACCCTGGGGGTCATCCTTGCTTTCTCTCTTTCCCCCAACCCACTCCCACAGGCAATACATAATCAAGGTCTGCCAGTCCTATCTCCAAAATATATTTCTGAATATGCTCATTTCTGTCTACCTTCCCCAGGCCAGGCCACCTTTATCTCCTAGCTGGGGGTAACCCAACAGCCCTACCAACTGGTTTCCCTGACTCAATTCTCCAATCTCTTTTCCCAACAGCAGCCAGGAGGAGTTTTTAACGATCCAAATCAGATGAAGTCATTTCTATCAGTGCTTCATCACTAGTGCATTGGAAGGGTACAATAAACATCTGTTAACAGAATGAATGGATAGATGAATGACTGAGAAGGCAACTTGCTCACGGTCCTGGAGGTATAACCAAAACCAGAGTCTTATTTCATCACAATGTAACACCTGTGCGTAGGACCAGGAAGAGTGCCGGCCCTTATTCTTCAGTGCTCTTGCTGAGAACAACCAATCACGCTTTGCCAAATTTCAAAACAGATACTATACAATAGCTATGTTTTATGCACAGTAATACTACCATGATTTCAGAATTTTTTCATTTCATTTCATTTAAGAAGCAGAGGAGTTAAACTGAAGAGGATGGATGTTCTTCTCATTGTCTAAGGTCTCTGCTAAATGCATAATTTATAAAGATGCAAAAATACTGATTAAAATCACATGCATGGGGCATTCTGCCAAGAACTAGCACAACACATATCTTTTATTAAAATGGGGCCTTAGGGGCGTCTGGGTGGCTCAGTTGGTTAAGCATCTGACTTCGGCTCAGGTCATGATCTCGCGGTTCGTGAGTTCAAGCCCCGCGTCGGGCTCTGTGCTGACAGCTCAGAGCCTGGAGCCTGTTTCAGATTCTGTGTCTCCCTCTCTCTCTCTGACCCTCCCCCGTTCATGCTCTGTCTCTCTCTGTCTCAAAAATAAATAAACGTTAAAAAAAATAAAAATAAAAAAAATAAAATGGGACCTTAGGCACATGATTTCTCCTTTCTATGCCTCAGTTTCCTTATGTGTAAAATGGAAATAATACTAACATTGATCTCATATAAAAGTCAAGTACATAAAACACCTTACTGCCAGTTGCAACTATTACCATTAGCTCCAATTATACTGCCAATGTGCTGAAAATATCTTTTTTTTTTTTTTTAATGGCTAATGTTTTGATATGTGACAGGACTTTAGTAAGTCTTATTATGACCCCTAATCTGGAGGTTTTCCAGCAATTCTTCAGTGGAATACGTACCCCATGTCTCGGGGATTACAGGCAGGTTTTCATTACTGGATTTGCTCTCTTTAGTTTCGTAAAAGCTCATTCAACACTCCTCTGCCCAGAAAGAAATTAACATAAAAGTGACAAAAATGGCTTCTCAGGCAATTTGATTGGAGTAACTAACTAGAGTCCTGCAACACTGAAAAAGAGAAAAAAGAGGCATCCAAGGCTGCCAAACAGCCAGGCTGCTGTGTCACATGATGGACTGGCATACACTGAACATGGGCCAGGTGCCTGCTGGTGACTTCTGAGACTGTAACAATGGGGCAGGGGTGGGGCAGGGAGGTGGCCTCAGGTGGGAAAAGGAGGTTCAAGGAGAGTAGGGGACCAAGTTTGTCAGAGAAGGGCCTGGAGTGTGTACAACTTGTTTCTGGAATTCAGAAATGAATGACATTCTTAGTTTCTTCTAAAGATCAATTAAAATGAGGTAGATTTTAACTGCAACCATGAAGACAAGAGGAATAGATTGCGAAGACCTTAGAGCTGAATCAGAGGGCAAAGAAATGCATAATTCAGGAAGAGATGTTTATTCCCAGAGGCGCTCACTCTCAGTTTAAGAGAGCTAAAACCCAGTCTTGTCTGGAAACTCAAGTCCGTAAACACTAATTGAGCATGGGTAGCTGTGGATACACAGCAGGTAATTCAATGCAGCCAACTGAGTGTCTCCTGGCTCAGGGGACTTTAGGAAGGATAGAAGGGGAACGTGGGCTTTGGAAGTGTTCCTGGGCCAGCTTCTGTCCATTGTGGACCTTTCACAGACGGATGGCTCTCTGCCGCCCTGGAAAACCTGGGTGCACATGTCAGAGCTCTTGGGGTATCCTTCTGAGGCATCACTGACAAAAGAGTAATTTAGTCCTTCCTAACATTATTCCGTTCAAGGTTCAATAGAGCTTTTGCTTTTTAACCCAAATGTTTATTCACATCCCATGCACTTCTTGGACTGTAAAACTAATGAGTTCCTCAAAACCGTGACTTTTTGGAATGGCAGCTGGTGTTTCCATGTCCTGATTGTAGTAGGACTAAGGAGGCCCAGAAGCAGCTCTTCTCTGTGCTTCAAAGCTACCAGATTGTTTTCTAGACCATTTTCCTAGTCTCACAACAAAATCAGAATGAATATGTTTTCCGTTTGGGATGAAATACATACACGTATTACTTGCTATAGTGTGTCAGCCATGGCTAGGCTGTCTGGGGATGCAGAAAACACCTATTCTTTAGGATAGCATGGGAAATCAGGGGGTACAATGCATCTGCACTCCCTAACCTGCACTTTAGGATGATGACGTACCCCTGCAGAGAAGCTTTAGCAGAGGTACTCATGATGTGGCAGGGGTAATCCTGGAAGACGTGGTCCCTGATCATAGGAACGGAAGACACACAGAGACAACAAGAAGACAAAACAAAGGAGTGTCTAATGAAGCTGAATTATAGCATATAGGACACAGATTAGAAATTGATAGGAACTGATGCACAAGAAACACTCACTGGGGGCTGGAGCTAGTAAGAACAGAGTCAGTCAGTCCAGTGTTGGCTGTAAATGAGTGCAGTAAAGGCAAAGCAAAAGGCATAAGCCTTTTACAGAATCACAGGCTTAGAGACCACTGAGGGAGAAAGATGACCAGGTTGTGATTTCCACCTGCCATTAGTATAAAGTTTAGAAGAGTGTCACTTCTTTCAGGAGAATGAGCTATTGGAAATTCTGCATAGTTCATGGTTGTTCTGAGATTATAGAGGTCAGGACCTCAACTTCTTATTATGCCTCAGTAGGTGGTCAATGACCTGTTGGATGCATATAAACTTCTGAGCCATCCTAAGCGTGATCTCAGTAAGAACCAATCAGAAGAGAAAGCTCTAGCTGAGTTTCCAAATCAGAATAATATGAATACCAAACTCAGAAATTCAAATGGAAACTCAGAAGCTTAATTAACTCCATATTAATTCCCCAATGTAACTGAGTTATTATACGATCTTAAACGAATCACGTGAAACTCCAGTCAGCTTATGAACAGGTTTATTATTATGGCCGATTATTCCAGGACTTGTGTGGATTAGGAAAAGAAAAAAAAAAAAAAAAAAGAGAAGCTTTTTAGAGAAGGTTAATTTGAAAGATAAGCATAATTTGCATTCGGGGAAACTGAATAAAACCAGAGTAAAGGTGTTACAGCAGCTTTCCGTAATGCCGTCCCCAATCTGCAGCCTGAACAACCTTTACCCAGGCATGATTACAGGAAATTCACTTACAGGAGCACAGCACAGAGTCTACATGTTCCCAGGTTGGCATCTGCCTTCTCATCAGCTTTGCTCTGTGAATAATTAGATTCCTTCCTCAGCCTCTTTGTTGACTGTAAGGGCCTCAAGTGAAGATACCTGCTCAGCACCCCTGTGGGGCTCCATGGTGAGGGTTCCTTGGGGAAAGTGGAGCCTGGCTTCAGGAAGAAGTGCAGACCCATTACCAAGCCTGTCAGGATGAGTTAAATCTGTCTCTGTCACCTCCTCCTCAGAACTGCAGGAAGACTTAGCCCCCACTGGTAGTTTAACTCATTCTCATCCAATATTTATAAAGTGTTGGAATTTTCAGCTGAGAAGCCCTTTAGGATATAAATGAGGGACTTTCCCTGGGAGATTAGGGGGTGGGGATGGGGGCACAGGCCTCTTGCTGAGCAGTGTGTCCAGCCCTCAACCCTCAGAGGGCACAGCTCTGTAGTCCCTCACCCCACAGGCCCCACCGACGTCTTGTATCTCAGGGCAGCATTTACAGAGTCAGCTAACTCCCCTTTTCTTACCTCCTTCCTTCCTCTCCTTCTTGACAATGCTTCTCCCTTCGTAAAATGGGCTGAGGTTTTTTTTTGAAAAATGGTTATCAATACCGTTGTGTGCCAGGTACTATGCAAAAGACTGTATATGGATTATCTCGTTACTGTTCAAAGCAACCGTCTACCGTAGTCACTATCATTAACCCACTATAGAAGTCAGGAGACAGGTTTCCAGTGGTTAAATAATTCACAGAAGTCACCCAAGTGGTAGAGCCAGGGACATACTCCCTGCCCCAGAATCTGAGCCTTTAACCTTTAGCCGAGGCTTTCATAGAAAGGACACCACAGGGGCGCCTGGGTGGCGCAGTCGGTTAAGCGTCCGACTTCAGCCAGGTCACGATCTCGCGGTCCGTGGGTTCGAGCCCCGCGTCAGGCTCTGGGCTGATGGCTCGGAGCCTGGAGCCTGTTTCCGATTCTGTGTCTCCCTCTCTCTCTGCCCCTCCCCCGTTCATGCTCTGTCTCTCTCTGTCCCAAAAAGAAAAAAAAAAAAAAAAAAAAAAAAAAAAAAGAAAGGATACCACATATCACCTGTCATCTCGCTGCTCATGGGTAACCCGTATTAATGCGTCAGAGTACATCTTTTCACATATATAGCATTAGGTTATCCTTGAATGAAAATGACATAATACAGGAGCTTTTGGTTTTGCAGACTGCTGCTTTTAACTTAGCACTCTATTCTCACCGTTCTACCCAGGTCAGTGGCTCTCTGCCCTCAACATGAGTTTGGAGAATAACTGGTATTCATTCCCTCTTGTGGATATCCCATTGTTTGTTTTTTTTTTTTTTAATTTTTTTTAACGTTTATTTATTTTTGAGACAGAGACAGAGCATGAACAGGGGAGGGGCAGAGAGAGAGGGAGACACAAAATCTGAAATGGGCACCAGGCTCTGAGCTGTCAGCACAGAGCCCGACGCGGGGCTCAAACTCACAGACCGTGAGATCATGACCTGAGCCGAAGTCGGACGCTTAACCGACTGAGCCACCCAGGCGCCCCAATCCCATTGTTTTATCACCCCATCTGTTCCTAATTTCAGGAACTGTGCTACCATATACATATTTGCACATCACCTTTGTGAACCTAACTCTGAGCAGCCGCTGGGGCTGAGGATGACAGGCCTGGAGAATACTGGTTGGCTGAAGCTAGATCACATCCTAGGTGAGTCCTGTCTCTGGCGAGGCTATGGCGATGCAACGGCACGAATCCCGCCATGACACCCAGCCCTTCTGGTCTTGTTTTCTCAAGTCGTTATAACTAGTATTAAGGCACTCATTAAACTAAAAATAGTTTTCTATTTTTGTGTTCTATACACTTTACATTTATTAGTTATTTTACATTTTGTTATACAGTTACTTTGCATCTATCCTTTCTTTAAGGGTAACCATAATAGTAGTTTCCTTAATAATTGGACAAGATTATGTATCTCTGCACCTCCTCAAACCCTCTTCCAAGGAGAGCTGAAAAATAGTCCACAAAACCCTATGGACAGGGTAGTCAAATAGTAATACTCAGCTTTTTGTTGAGAAGGAAATCACATAATGCCTTTTCCTGTTTGGGTTAATTAGCCTTATGGAGTGGATGAAGAACTTCCAACTCCTCAGCAAAACCACACATGCTCTTCTAGGTATGAGTCTCTACGCCACCCTCCAACTGGGCAAATGACCGTATGGAAAAGAACACTGAAAATAATGTTCCTATCTCTGATTTCCACAGGAGCTTATTAAAAGAACAGAAATGCACACGAAAGTATTTTGGATTAGATCAACCCTTCAAATGCCATTTTACTGTTTTCTATCAGAAGAATGGTACTATGCAAATTTCCATGGAAATTAGCATTTCTATAGCATTTCATATTTTCAAAATGCTTGTACCAGCATCTACTAATTAGCATAACAGTTGAGAACCATCATTGGCTTTAAACATAGAGAAATTCCTTTTTAATACAGTTTTCTTAATACAGAGAAAGTCATGCCCTCCCCTCTCCAGGTCTTTATCATGTCAGACAAAATTGTTCAGCCTCTTCTAAATCTTCTGATTTTAAATATAGCAACTTACCACAATGCCTAGTCTCTTCCACAGAAAAAAACAGAATAAGAAATTCAAGACTTAAATGGAAATCTGGAAAATCTGAAAGTCGCTCTATGTGATGCTTCCCATAGCCAAAGCTTGGGGCATTTATCAAACAAACACTGGCCTACATGTGCCAGGCATCCAGTCTCCATCTTGCCCTCAGTGGGAGTGAAGTCTAGAAGTAGAAATGGGTCTGGCAGTGTGGTGAATATCCTGAGAGACAATGGGAATGGGCATGGCTCAGACCGGAGGCCTATGGGATACACCTTTGGGGAAACCCTGATGAAACATTTGGAGTCTCTTTTCTATGCTGTCATTTAAATTCTAGATTGTCTTCTTAACCAAGACTGTTTCTCACCTGAGCTGTTATTTACTTAATTATATTCAAATAAAATGTAATTGTCATCATTTTTTTAACCTAGCTGTGCTTTAAGCACTTAACAACCATAAAATAATGGGTCCAACGTGCTAGTTATCTTATCCTGACATTATCCTGACATTAATCCTGTATATTAAAAGAATACATTTAAAAAAATCCAGGAAGACCTAAAGTCATCTAATACACCATCAATGGCCTAAGAGCCCTGTTGGGACACATTACTACAGGTGATGGCCAGCCACCAACAAATGTTAGGGCAAGGCAAGGCAGGGGGAATTTGCTCATTTTTAGAAGCATCATTCCGTTAAATTAATTATCCCAAGAGGCCATTAGACTGAGGTGGCTTTAATGCCTTAGCAGTCTATGCCAGCAAACCCAAACCCAAGCCTGCAAATGCCTCATGTTTAAGAAACTGAAACCTAAGGTCAGCGAAACACAAATAGCCAAGTAGGCTTTAAGTTACAGCCAATCAAATAATTTCCTTTCTTTGCTTTGGCACCTTCTCCATACAAGTCTCGGCTCCTGTCTATAGAGCACTGCTAACCACTTCTAGGTCTCCCCTGTCTGATTCAAAACAAGTTTTGCTTCAATAAAATCGTAAAATTTTTAACATGGTTCAGCATCTCTTTTAACAATTCTGCATGGAGAAGAGAAGACCATTAAGATTGGAGGCAGGGACAACTGCTAGCGTGTCTTCAGCCATCATTCAAGAGGAAAAGGATAAGGCATAAGCTCAAGTAGAGGAGGCAGACCAGGAAAACAGAAGAGTTTCCAGAGATTCTGAGATTGTGTATCCATAGCCCAGTTTTGTTTCAGAGGTTAGGGAAAAGGAGGAGTCAAGGATAACCCAGGGGTTTCTCTTGGAACCAGTGGAAGGATGGTCATGCCATTTTCTAAGATCCAACATGAAGGAAGAAGAACACTGAAGGCAGGGTAGGGGTGCTACAGCCCTTTAATTTTGGAGGAGTTGCTTCTGAAGTATTTCAAGAATATCCAAGTAGAAACACTAAGTGTGATGTTGAACATTGTAAGCCTGGGGCTCAGAAACCACCATGTGTGGACCATCAGCATGTCGGTGATGGATGGAGCCACAGGCTGGACAGAAGTCAGCATGGGAGGAGTGTGGTAGGTGGGAAGGGAGAGGAAAAGGAAGAGAATAGAGGAGGCCCAACTGTAAGGAACAGAAAGAGTACTGAAATCAGCAGAGGAGACTGGGAAGGAATCGCTGGACAGAAGAGGAAAGTGTAGGGTGAATGGGGCCATGAAAATCAGGGGACCACACTGTTCCAAGGAAAAGAAAAGAGTGATGCCTGCTGTTCAAAACTGCAGAAAGGTCATGCAGTATAAGGTCTAACTGTCTCCAGTGAGTTCAATAACAAACTCCAGTGAGTTTCAGTGGGGCAGGGGGCAGAAGCCAGGCTGTGGCTAGAGGGTTGCAGGTGGGCAGCGATGAGAGACAGACAGACAGAATACATAAGAAGCATGGAGAAAAGGGGAGGAAGAAGGAGGAAAGCAGGCAAAGGGGGATCTGGGGGGGATGTACTGGGTTCTTTTTCCTTTTCTCCCAGTTGACTTGGGAGAAAGTCAACTATATATATATAAGGCAGAATGTATCTACACAGAGAGATGGGATCTTAGGAAGAGGGAAAGATCTGGCTGGGAGACCTGAAGGAAACTTATGGAAGAGAAAGTAGAATAAGCAAGGCATGAGAAAAAGTGGTTAAAAAAGGGATAAGATAAAATATGACAAATATGATGGAAGATAAGATAAACTATGATGGAAAAGAATAAGGGCACAGAAACGATAGGAAATTTTGTAGTTTCGAGCTGAGCAATGTGCTGGAAACAAGGGAAACGGCTTTGCATCTTTGCTCACACTAGCTTTTACAGTCTTGATTGAAAAAGCAGGTCTAATTAGGATACTGAACTTGAAAGTAGACACCAAGTGCCAGAAGTAAGAGATCTTACTCACCAATGCTTGCGGCGACCACACCCTACGTGACTGCTTCCAGCTCAAAGTCAGGGGGTAGCAGACCAGAGAAGAAGATGTGTGAAGGCTCCACACAGTTTCACAGACACCCCAGATAGGAAACCAGGTGCTAGAAATGATGGTCATGAGGCTCTCAGGAACATTTTTATTTATTCCTTTATTTATATTTACTCCTGCCTTCCTCTTCACCTCTTAAAGGACACCCTCCCCAAATTCTAGTATCACCAGGACAGAAATGCCTAAGGTCATCACTAGACTGAACAGATAAAATTCTCCTTACTTCTATAATGTCACAAGGCTGAATATGCATCTAATTTCCCTTAAAAAAGGCCATGCCTGACAAAGTTCTTATGTATTAAGGAACAAAAATAAAACCTCTAGCCCAAGAGCCTCCATTTTAGAGCAAACGGATGACATATTATAGTATACGTGCCAGATGAACCCCTCTGAGAATTTAAACATACTGAGTTGCAAACTAATCTGGGTGGATCTTAGAATGGTGACGGAAAATACAGATGGAGCCACAGTGGTGTTGCCAGCTGGAAAGTTCTCACAAACTGAAGCCAGCTAGAGTGAGTGCAAAACTATAAAGGCGCATGAACCAGATGCATTCCCAAAGATGAATTGTAACGTGTTTAGAACTAGGCCTTCCTTTCCTTGAAAATCACAGGGCTGGGTATGTGCCCTAGGGGCAGAAATGAATTCAATCTGGACTAAGAGCGGCTGACAGCTGACACACAAAAATAACACACCTGGCTAAGAGACAGTGGCTATAGTGGATGTCATTTATTAAGAGCTGATTATGAGTTAGGCACCTGCACCAGATGTTTTTTATACATTATCCAATCAAATTTCCATAACCCTCAAGGAGATATTATTATCCCCCATTTTACTGAAAAAGACACTGGGGGTCAGAGTAACTTGCCCAAGCTTGCATCCAACAGCAAATGACAGGCCTGGAATTTTTGTACAAGTCCATACAACACCAGAGTCTGTGCTTCTGAATGCTGTACTTATTACTATGCTAATGATTGTTAAAGTATAATGTGTCCGAAGAAGCTCCTGCCTGGGTGCCAAATATTTGGTATTCTGTAAAGAAAGGGAGAAGACAGGAATCCTTGCAATGAATAGAGTCAAACAAAGGCACCAGCCTTCATGCACTCAAGCATGAGCCTAAGTGTCACCCACTTTGAGAAGGTGTGAAAAGAGACCAGAGCTGGATGGAAGGCATGCCTGGGTGACAGCAAGGGCACCTTGACTTTTGTCTGGACCACCACCAGAGCAGACACCTGCCCAAAGGACCTCAGGACAGTCAGAGAGAGTCGTGAGAGTCAACGGGACAGTTCTTCACTTGGAAAACAAAAGACCTTATCTTTAATAATGGCAGCTTCTCAAGCAGTGGGAATGAAGCCAGAATAATATAAAGTTTACTCCAGGGAAATTACCAAAATATACTTGTTAATGTTACCTTAGCTTAACCCATACAATCTTTTTTTTTTTTTTAAATATTTTTTAAATGTTTATTTATTTTTGAGAGAGAGAGAGAGAGAGAGAGCATTAGCAGGAGGGGGCCAGAAATTGGGAGACAGAGGATCCAAAGCAGGCTCCGTGCAGTGAGCACAGAGCCCAACGTGGGGCTCGAACTGATGAACCAAACTGTGAGATCATGACCTGAGTTGAAATCAAGAGTTGGCCACTTAACCGACTGAGTCACCCAGGCACCCCAACCCATACGACCTTAAATTAACACATGTAATCATACCTTACTTGTGGAGTTAGATTTGGGAAAAGTTATAAATCACTAAGACCAAAGTATAAAAGCCTTGATAAGCATAAAATTCCCAAGTTGTGCTACATGTATTTGGAACAAGCAGTTCAGAAGTCACCTGATAAAATTTCCAACTTGGAAAATGGGGTGACTTGTATTTAAATTTAAAATTTACACACACCCTGGGGCGCCTGGGTGGCTCAGTCAGTTAAGCATATGACTTCAGCTCAGGTTGTGATCTCATGGCTTGTGGGTTCAAGCCCCGCATCAGGCTCTGTGCTGACAGCTCAGAGACTGGATCCTGCTTCAGATTCTGTGTCTCCCTCTCTCTCTGCTCCTCCCCCACTCATGTTCTGTCTCTCTCTCTCAAAAAATAAAATAAAATAAATAAATAAACATTAAAAAATAAATAAAATTTACACATACCCCTATACTCAGATTTGGGGAATATATATTCCCTGCAGGTTTTATTCAGCCTAATCCATGAGCATGAGAATAATAATATGGATTATTAATGCAAATGAGTATAGCTTTCTTGAATTCAAATAAGCAACAGCAAGGACCACATTTAGAATTTGACGGAATGAGCACAGCATTCCCTCCTCCTGTTTTTAATAATGTGGTAAAATAAATATAATTTAAAAATAAAGTATTATTTGGGGCGCCTGGGTGGCGCAGTCGGTTAAGCGTCCGACTTCAGCCAGGTCACGATCTCGCGGTCTGTGAGTTCGAGCCCCGCGTCAGGCTCTGGGCTGATGGCTCGGAGCCTGGAGCCTGTTTCCGATTCTGTGTCTCCCTCTCTCTCTGCCCCTCCCCCGTTCATGCTCTGTCTCTCTCTGTCCCAAAAATAAATAAAAAACGTTGAAAAAAAAATTAAAAAAAAAAAAAAATAAAGTATTATCAAAAGAATGAAATTGAACCCCATCTTAGCTAATATCACTCACAAAAATTAGCTCAAAATGGATTAAAGATTTAAAGGTAAGACCTGCAACCATAAAACTCCAAGAAGAAAACACAGGGAAGAAAATCTCCTTGACACCAGTCTGGGCAATGATAGATTATTCAAATAGTGAAGATATGCAAGCAATCTATCAGTCTGTCAAAGATGAATAGATAAAGATGTGGTGCACGCACACACACACACACACACACTCACAAATATTATTCAGCCACAACACAGAAGGAAATCTTGATATCTGCAACAACATGGATGAACTAGAGAGCACTATTCTAAGTGAAATAAGCCAGACAAAGGCAAAAATACTTGTCATCTCACTCACATGTGGAATCTAAAAAAAGTTTAAAAGTCAAGATCACAGAAAGAGAGTAGAATCATGGCTACCAGGTAGATGGGCAAGATGGGGGAGATGCTAGAAGCATCTTTTAGTTATAAAAGGAATGAGTTCTGGGGATCTAATGCATAGCATGGTAACTGCAGTTAACATTGTCTTGTAGTACTGAAATTTACTAAAAGAGTAGGTCTTTAATTGGTTCTCATCACAAAAAGGAAAAATAAAGGTAACTGCGTGAGGTGATGGATGTGTTAATTAACCTGAACGTGGTAATCATGTCACGAAGGATGTATACCAAATCATCACACTGTAGACTTTAAATATACACAATTATATTCTTGAATTATACCTCAATAAAGCTGGAGGAAAAAAAAGTAGTTTCCCACTGGTAAGTAGAAATCTGCCTATTTTTTCTCTATAGGCCAAGCTCTGCATTATGAAGAATTTATGAACACACTGATGGGTAATAAGAAACATGTACTACTTGTGCAATATTTAAAATGTGGAGATTTGCACCCATAAGTTAATGTAACTTCTCCATAGATAGCATTAAAGGCTCTAGAAAAGTAATTACAATCACCCAGATGTAGCTCTATCAACTATTTGGCTATTTTATGGTAATCTTTTTTTTTCTAATATCTTGAGCAGATAATTCAAAATTAAAATCAGACATTAAGGGAATAGCAGGTCTAATATCAAAGCTTTTTGCTACTCTTCTGATTTGAAAAAAACCTCTACATTTTATGTACTTAAAAATCTGAAATGGAAGGATTTTCTATTGGTTAGAACAATATTTTCTTTTACAAGAAATATTTTGGAGTTTTGAGACTTGTTACAATAGAAAAGCTTGCCAACGCCAAATCTGAACACTTTTGGAAAGCATAAATATGTTTAATATGTGTAACTGCTAATTTTTATTTCCTGTTCTAAAAGAGGTTATTAAACAACCATGCAGAAATAGAATATCATTGACGTTTTATTAAAAAGAGGGAGTTGTTATTAAGAAGAGTGAGAGGGCTTTAGTCTCATTTCAAATATCAAAATTCTTATTTAAATGAGTAAGGCTTAGTCACAAGAAAGTGCCAATTAAATATATACTCTGTGTTCAATGCTTTGTGGATGGGATGCCAGGATGAGCTGAAGAGGGCCAACCAACAGGTCTTGTTAGGATCCTCTTGCTCTTGTCTGTTCACCAACATGGGTAAGGTTCTGTCTAATTAGTTCACTTGGTTGGCATACAGTGGTAACAAGGGACCATCGGGGTTAGCTTTACTCAAACCACAGACTGTGTTTGAGACAGCCACCCAGCAAATGTATGAATTTGTTCACAAAGGGAACAAATGAGGGGAGGTGGAGGGCTGAGGGCCAAAGAGTAATAGAAATGAAACTATGTCGATGAAAAGAGTGAGAAAGCTAGAACTTTAACTTTTTAAATCTCATGGAAGATTTAAAGATCTGTCCGTCCATCCATCCATCTATGTTTTTGTCTATCCATCCATCCATCCATCCATCCATCCATCCATCCATCCATATATTCTAAAGAAACCAAAGAGGAAAGAAATTCTTGACACATTAATGCTATGGCTAAGATTTGCAAATCTGTCTATCTGTCCGTCTACTTATCTGTCATCCACCCATCCATCTAAAAAACCAAAGGGGAAAGAAACTCTTCACACATTAATGCTCTGGCTAAACAACATACAACTCCATAAAGTAGTTCTGTTATCTGCTCCTTAAAGATGTCACAAGGGTCTACAGGCAGCATGGTCTAACCCGAAGGTTTGATCTCCCATATGTCTGCATGCACACTAAAGGAGGGATTGAGAGAGCAAGGCAGTTTGATTCTAACAGACTGAGAGCTTGAAACACCAGCTGAGCCAGGACTGGGCTAACAGGCCTGTTGCCTTAACATCAACAGTAAGCTGCACTCTCAGAAGGGAAGGGCACAGTGTGCGGGTCTTGCTGGAGGTCTCCCAAGCTCTAGGACGAATTTCTTCCTGAAAGGCCAAGCAGCATCTAGTGACAGAGTTTAACCTACAAGTTAGGAGCATTGTCCATTCCTCTCCTATTCGGAACCAAGCTGTCAGGATGACCTCTCCTCCTTTCACTGGGTTGCAATCCCGTCATGCTGTTTACCTTGGAATATGGATTCTGATTTCTTCTCTCTACCCCAGGAGATTGTCTCTTCTCTAGTGTATTTCAGGCTTCTGATTTCATGATTCGTTTTCCCATAGAGCTTTCATAGAAAAACTTGATTTGCATAACCTTTCCCATTTCAGGGAATACGGCAGGGTTTTTTCTTTTGTTCATTCATTTGGACAAGAAAATTTCCTATCATTGCATGCATTCAGCATCACGAGTTCTGTTTAAGACATCCCTGTGTTTCCTAAGAACATGCAGAGCCTGAATTCTCTGACTTTCTGTTCAGAGTATGGTTACTGGACCACAAGGAAGCCCTGTTACAGAAGGTGGGGTTAGAATCTACCTCCCTGGGTGCAGTATTAAGAGTGATCAGCTTTAATCTAAGTTAATTACGTACTAAAGCTAAGGTTTCTAAGTTGAATTTTGAAATTTATTGCTGAATTTTAAAGTAACCCTCATTACCACACGTCACTCATTCTAAAGTATGCAGGCTTCACATTTTCACAACTCTGATGTTGGTACGCATCTTATGATTGCGGTAGACAGGGTGACAGTTGTGACCGAGTTGTCACTTCAGGTCTTAGCTGTTATTCCCAGTGGCATGACAGGGCTCCTACGGTTTCTCAATATTCAGTCAACAAACCACTTAAAGCCTCTTTGAGGAAGGATTGTGAGGCTTCGTTACTGTCAGAATATCTTCCTTTGACATTTTCTGGTAAGGTACCGAAATAAGCAGAACAGAAGTCTACTTAGAGAGAAGAGACAATAGTAGGGAGTCTGTTTCTAAAGTTAGAACATCATCAGCATCTTGATGGTGGAGACGTGTTGGGTGGAAAACACAGGCATTCATGACTCAGATGCAAAAAGTGATTCAGAAAAATTGGATTCTGCGTAGATGTTTCAAGAATTCCTGGATCATTTTGTTTCACTAATGTCATTCTGCTCTGGCAAACCATAAACTCTCTGAAGTCAGGGGAAGGCTCATGCCTTCGTCAAGTTTCTATCTTTAAAGCCCAGGGGAGGTACCTGTCAGATATTCAAGGACAGTTGTTGAACAAATAATGAATGAACAATGGAAGAAAAGAAGACGGTAAGACCATCTGAGAAAAAGAGAGGAAGTCTGAAGGAAATACTATGAGTAAGGCTTAAAATGGACCCTGAGGGACAAAGAAGAGCTTGCAAATTGATAAGAGGAGAAAGGGTATTTCAAGCACAAGGAAAAGTGTGTGTTAGGAAATAGAGCCCTGGAAAAGCATGCTATATTTAGGAAACCACAACTATCTTTCAGATATTTGGAAAGCCAACAACAGAAAATAGTACTAATGAGACTGAAAAGGAGATTCATATCCTGGATTGTTTTGAGTGCTTTGCCCTTTTTTTTTTTTCTTAAGAACTGCGGACTTTATTTCTAGATCACCCATTTTAATCCTTAATGACTTTTATCTCACGAGTCATTCTATTAGAGAGTTATCCAATAGTGAACAGGCAAAGTCTCGTTTTTCCCAAAAGGAAATTTATATTTTCTGGCTTAACATTTTATTCATAATTTTTGGTAGGCTATTGGGGTAACTATTTTAGTCCTATTATATGAAAGCACACTGAATTGCTATGGTTTTGAAAGACAAACAAAGAAAAAAACAGCTCTTCTTAATTATAAATTTCATTGCAACAATAAGTATAAAGATTAAAAACATAGTAGGTAGGGAGATGGATGGGCAGAGCACAGAGGATTTTCAGGGGCACTAAAATATTCTGTATGATGTTACGTTGATAGATATATGTCATTACATAAGTGTTCAAACCCAGAGAATGTAAAACACCAAGAGTGATTCCTAAGGTAAACTGTGGACTTTGGGTGATGATGATGTGTCAACGTAGGCTCACACATGACCCTTCTGGTGAGCGATGTTGATGATGGGGAGGCTGTGTGTGTGTGTTGGGGCAGGGGTTATGTGGGAAACCTCTGTACCTTCCTCTCAAAGTTGTTGTAAACCTAAAACTGTTCCCCAAAAAAATAAAACCTTAAAAAAAAACACCGTAGTATGACTGAGAAATAATATTTTGCTCATGGTTGAAAAACACAGCCAGAAATAAGCATTGTATTAGTAGTATAAAACCACATTGCTGTGCTTTTACCAGCATGCAGTTTGGTGGTGGGGGTGGGGGGGGAGTTTCCAAGGCGCTAGCTGGGAGGCTTGAACAGAGAAAGGAGAACATGAAGGAAATACTCCCCCACTGCCCACCGCAGCTACAGAAGGCAGCCGGTGACCCAAGCCCTGTGAAGGCAAGTATGGAGGAAGGAACACGACTCAGTGACAGTCCCACATCACATTAGATTGCCTGTGAGGCATCAGGCAGTGAGAAGCCATTTCACACAGGATGCTCATTCAGCTATGAACATCACTTTCAGACTAATCCTCTGCCCAAGGCTATAAGCTGATAAAATGCAAAAACAAAAAACAAAGATGAAAGCCGTGAAGACATCAATTTGCACATGACATATCTGAAAAAGGGTTAGAATCAAAAATCCACAAAGAACTTATCAAACTTAACAGCCAAAAAACAAATAACCCACTTAAGAAATGGGCAGAAGACATGAACAGACAATTTTCCAAAGAAGACATCCAGATGGCTAATGGACACATAAAAAGATGCTCAACATCACTCATCATCAGGGAAATACAAATCAAAACCATGATGAGATATCACCTCACACCTGTCAGAATGTCTAAAATTAACAACACAAGAAACAACAGGTGTTGGCAAGGATGTGGAGAAAGGAGAACCCTTTTGCACTGTTGGTGGGAATGACAACTGGTGCAGCCACTCTGGAGAACAGTATGGAGGGTCCTCAAAAACCTAAAAATATAACTACCCTGAGATCCAGCAATTGAACTACTATGTATTTACCCAAAGTATACAAAAATACAGGTTCAAAGGGGATAGATGTGCCCCAATGTTTATAGAAGCATTATCAACAATAGCCAAATGTCTGTCAACTGATGAATGGATAAAGAAGATGTGGTGTCTATATTACTCAGCCACCAAAAAGACATCTTGCCATTTGCAATGACTTGGATGAAGCTAGAAGGTATGCTAAGTGAAATAAGTCAATCAGAGAAAGACAAATACCATATGATTTCACTCATATGTGGAATTTAAGAAACAAAACAAATGAATATATGGGGGGAGGGGAGAGAAGAGAGGGAAACAAACCACAAGAGACTGTGAATAATAGAGAACAAATTGAGGGTTGATGGAGAGAGGTGGGTGAAGGATGAGCTAGATGGGAGATGGGTATTAAGGAAGACACTTGTGATGCGCACTGGGTGTTGCATGTAAGTGATGAATCACTGAATTCTAGTCCTGAAACCAACATTGCACTGCACATTAACTAACTGAAATATAAATTAAAAATAAGGAAGAGTTCTTGGGTGGCTCAGTTGGTTAAGTGTCCAACTCTTGGTTTGGGTTCAGGTCATAATCTCGCAGTATATGAATTCAAGCCCCTTGTTGGGCTCTGCACTGACAGTGTGGAGCTTGCTTGGGATTCTCTCCCTCTCTCTCTCTGCCTCTCTCCTGTTCCCACTGTCTCTGTCTCTCTCAAAATAAATAGATAAAACTTTAAAAAAAATAAGGAAAGGGAAAAAAAAAGACTTACATGGCAAATTTAATTCTATGAAAAAAAATTTATGAAGTAATTTCCCACAAATTTCAAGGGTTGTAAATCACACAGAGTTATGCTCTCTGATGCAGATGTGCAGCCTGAGAGGCTGGGAAGGTGGGAACTCGAGTAAAGAAGGGAGGGGAAGGAAGTGTGTCAGCTAAGCCAATGTGCTGCGTCAGATGCTTATGGTGTGTGTGTATATGTGGGGTATGTGTGTATAGGTTGTGTGTGTGTGTGTGTGTGTGTGTGTGTGTGTGTGTGTGTGTGTGGTAGTAAATGCCATGGGATGTTTATCTGCAAATACAGGCACCCAGAGTTAGCCCAAAGTAATCCATTCCTAACAATGTGTCAGATAATGGATTTTATCTGAGTGGGAACCCAATCTCACATTTTTTAAACAGGAAAAGTAATACATTTCTAATTCATATTAATCCACTGTTTTTCAAAAAATATTATGCTGTGCTCAGGTGGCATACCAAAGCTTTTCAGGCCTAACAGTATCTCATAAGTTACCTTGACTTTCCTTACACAGAACAAATACTACACATGTGCCTGACCAAGCTTATGTCTTCTATGTATTTATGTCTTTCTGTAGGCTTTATCGCTTCCAACTTTCCTTCTGCAGAAGGAAAGACCACTTGGGTTCACCCTTTGCTTTATAGTCCATTGAATTTTCCAGAAGGTGTTTTCACTTAGCAGTCTGGGAAAGATGACAAGCAAAAGTGCCCAGCATGTTTAAGGAGCACACACACGAGATGCAGTGTCATCAGGTAACACTGACACTCACTGGGGCCAATGCCTTGTCTTCTCCCAGGGACGCCGGGCAGCTCAAGCATTTTCACTGGCTCACACCTGCCATGTCCGTTCGGACGCTTACAGTTCAGAGTAAATTCAGGGCCAAAATTTTTATAAAGCCATAAAAACTATTTGGAAGTGAGTTCAGTTAGTCAAGACAAAGCAAAATGAAGAAAGTTATTTCATAATGATTCCCCGTCTTCATGGGATTTTGAGACAAAGTGCAGAGTGGCCTATGAATGATGTTCTCTGTGGAATTATCTCAGAATTCATGAATTAGGCCAGGTTTCATAGACTCCTCCATCTGACTATATTATTTTAAAGAAGATGTTGCACGAGGAGAACTTCCATTTGAAGGACAAGAGGAAAACAGCAATCCAGTGTTTGTTCAAACGAGAAGTGGCTCTTTAATCACATCACAGAAGTGTTCGGAGAGGGAAAGATTCTTGTTTCTAGTTAATTATCATTTAATGGCCAGGGGATTATTTTGCATAAACTAATATGCAACAACACTATTTAAAAACTCCCAGTAGTATTGATTAATTAGTTCTCTCATTTAAAGGCGGTAATCAGGCTATTTTTCAAAGGAGAAATAAGAAGTGTATTACATGCAATGTGTCGACTATAAAAAATCATGTATTATTTTAAGTGAAATGAAAGACATCTTAACAGAATCCCTAGGGGTAGAGTAGCATAGCAACCTTGGCCTTACCCTTTAATCTCAAGGCTTCTAATACCTTTGAGTCAGCTGTTACATCACTCACTAGCTTGATTTCGATATTTTGCGAAGTCAGTTGGAGCAGCTTTTCGAAGAGACGTTGACCCTAGAAAAAAATATTCAGAGACAAGGAAAGTCAGAAGCCCTGCACATATGCTATTTTAAACAGGTATAAATAAACTTATTAAAAATTGAAATTATTCATTCAAATTTTAAAAGGCAAGCACTTCAGCAACTGATACTCATGTAAAATTGTTTCAAGAGTTACATAAACACAGCAGTAGCAGACACAGATTATGCTTTCTTGAGTGCTATGCAACCCCACAATTCTTGCCATCATAATTTCGATGCTACAGGGCAAATCTACACTTCTTTTACTTTTTCATGAATTCTGCGTTACCTACGCATGAAGGGGCAGCAGAAAATATTAGACAGTTGTGTTTGGGCTGAGACAGACCTGGATGCAAGCTGGTTTTCCAGTTTATAAATTGTGTTTCTGAATCTCACTAAATCTCCAGCTTCTTCCTCAGTAAAATGCACATAATAATATTTACCATAGAAGGTTTTTGTGAGAATTAAAGGCATTAGTCATAGGTAAGTACCCTTCCAGTGGGAGCTCTTATGGGGAAAGTCAGGGTGATTTCTCCGTGATTTGCCTGAATTCCTCTTCTGGTTTAAAACCTGTCTGACTGAATCCAACTAATGTTCTTCCTAGCACTCTGTAATTACTAGCACAATCTAAAACTGATGAAACAAAAATACAAAATAAAAAGTGAAGGTTTTGCTTCTGTAAGATTTTCACAAGCATTAAATTTTTATTGTAAGTTTTACTCTCCAGGAGCCTCTGAGTAGAGGTTGGTCTGTAGCCATCATATCATCTCAGGGAGTGGACTGCAAGCCTGTCCTATTTATTTCCCCTTGTGTGTGTTCATAGCTTCCCTCTCCTTATCATAAAAGGAAACGGTCTTCTTTTATTGATTTTTCAGATCTTTGTTATTCAGCCACAAACTCAAATGCCTTCCGGAGTCAGACAGGCAATAAGGCTTTGCTTTTAATGGCCCCCAAGTGGCAAAGTCTTATCCTGCTTTGATAAGAATGGGCCATTAATGGGGCGTCTGGGTGGCTCAGTCACCCCGTCCAGCTCAGGTCACGATCTTGAGGTTCTTGAGTTTGAGCATTGGGCTCTGTGCTGACAGCTTGGAGCCTGGAGCCTGCTTCAGATTCTGTGTCTCCCTTGCTCTCTGCCCCTCCCCTGCTCATCCTCTCTCTCTCAAAAATAAATAAACATTAAAGAAAAAAGTAAAAGAATGGACCGTTACTAATGATTACGTGCAGAGGATGGAGACTGAGAACGCAGAATGGAGGAAATGTGGATGTAGTGTGTGATTCCTGCAGTTCAGCCTCAGAAAACAGAGAAGGCAAAGATCAAAGCTTAAAGCTTTGGAGGGTAAGGAGGAGGGAGCTAGGGCCACCTGGCAGGCAGGAGTGTCTGGCATAAGTGGGAGTTGTGCCCCACGGCAGGCACAGAGGTTTCCGTCTCCTCTAACTAAGTGTGCTAGCCGAGGGTGCCAAAGGTGGAGCTCATGGAATTACTCTGCACCCAGAGCCTGGAGGCAGGCTCACAGCAGACCAGGTTTCCTAGGAGGCACTGAATGAGGGCAGCGGACTGTTGTCAACTGCTAATTTAAAAGAGGTGGAGTGGGGAGTGAGAGAGAGAAACATATGGAGAGACAGAGGACAGAAGAAAGAAAACAGGCTGACTTGCAGATTGCAGGGTCCATGTAGATTTCAGGTTTATTGCACAGAGATAAGGGGCTGGGCGGTGAGAGGCTCAGATACAGGCCAGAGGGACATCCAGGTGGGGGGCTCTGTGGTTCTCCTGCAGGGTTATCACCAAGATGACCTTCCTCATCAGCTCGGGCTCTCCACTGACGTGCACTACAATCTTGTCACACACCCTGGGATGCTTGGTGATGTCTGCATGGTCCAGATTTCTGGAGCCCAGACTCATGGTCATCATATAGTCATACAGATTATTCGTACTTTTCCCCTTCACACAGAGAAAAGGCTTATATGCTTTGTGTTTGATGAGACTCACCAGTAACGAGCTGGTATTTTTACACAAATGCTTTTTTTTTTTTTTTTTGGTTCTTAGTTCACAATGTATTTAGTACAAATGAAACATAGGAGATCTTCTAACCTATCTGTATTTCTGGCTCTGTGCCTTAAACTGATTCCCACTGTGTTATTTTTGTGAACACCAGAAATCTCAAACATGGATGAAAATAGAAACTCCCAAATCTACAGATACTGGCAGACTGTCATTAAATAAAGCTTATTTTTACTGTTAGTATGTGCTGATTACTTACACCAAGGATTCTTAAAATTGTTAATTATAGTGCTTATTGTAATGAACTTGGGCCTGGGGGGAACTTCTCTGTTTTCAATGTCTTACCTTCCTATCCACACATTCTGGCTAAGACATCAGAATGTAGTAAAAAAGGTGTGAAACACCTTCTCCATGCCGAGATCTGTAGTAAGGGCTACTGTTTTCTGAGTTAAATCTACTCACTGTATTGTTATAAAGGAATACAAAAGCCCCTTTGTTTTTAAACATCAGTATGGTTAACTCTTAACACAGGTTTGAGCTGCACAAATCCACTTGTGCTCGGATTTTTTTTGACAAATATTGCATAGTCCTGTATATGTGTTTTCTCATCCTTATGATTTTCTTAATAACATTTTCCTAGTTTACTTTATTATTCACATAACATACAAAATATGTGCTAGTTGGCTATTTATGTTATCAGTCAGACCTCTGATCAACAGGAGGCTATTAGTATCAGAGTTTTGGGGAGTCAAAAGTTTATGTGGATTTTCAACTATGCAGGGGGTTGGTACCCTATTAACCCCTGTTGTTCAAGGGTCAACCAATTTAAAAACTTGCCCTTCCTGGTGAGAAACAGTAGGCCACATTTCAAAATTAAATGAATCCTCTTGAAGATGTCAGTGGCTCAGGCATGTTGAGCAGTTTAAGCCAATTAAGCCCAGGCAGCCTGCCTAGAGATTGGAGTATGAAGTGTTGAGGGGGATTAGTTAGCCACCCAATACTGTCCCTCCTTTACCTAAAAGGAAGAAGCCACTAATAATCTGATAAAGTCAAATATCAGTGCATTTAAGGGGCCCAACAAGAGAAAAGATGCTTGAACACAGTGGGCATTTGATGATACCAACAACTCAAGAAGACAGACCTAGAGCTAAAACACAATGTAAGTATTCAAGGACAGGTAAGCATGGCTGGGACTAACACTTTATGATTTTAGAAGTAAATTAGAATAATAATTAAAGAACAGCATAGCCACTGTTGTGACCCAAATCATTGGTCTGAAGACCTCAAGGAAGAAATACCTCTAAGTGCACACACATACACATGCACACACACAAAAACATAAGGGTGACAAGGGAAGAAAAGGGTGATAGATAAATTGAGGATATATAACATGTGGCTAATAGGTGTATTGGAAGACAAAAAGAGGTAAAAAGAATAAGCTTTCAAGTAACAAAAGAAAAATTGTCCTACCTGAGGCAAGACCTAAACCTACATGTTTTTTTTTTTTTTTTAAATATGAAATTTATTGTCAAATTGGTTTCCATACAATACCCAGTGCTCATTCCAACAGGTACCTTCCTCAATACCCATCACCCACTCTTCCCTCCCTCCCACCCCCCATCAATGCTCAGTTTGTTCTCAGTTTTTAAGATAAACCTACATGTTGAAAAGATAATTGAAGATGAAGGTAAATGCAGTGCGGAAAGACACATTTAGGTACATTCTATGACACTGATCAATAACAAAGAGAAAGAGAAATTCTTAAAACCCGGCCAAAAAAAAACCCAAAAACAAAAGCTACCTATCAAGCAAAATGGATCAGACTGGCATGGAGCCAACCATTTGCAACACTAAGTTGGTACATGGTGGCTACAGACTATAAAATAAAAAATAACTAAAGCAAAGGAATGCTTTACTCAAAGATTTTACCCACCAGCGTGAAAAAAAGAGAAATATTTGCAGATATATACAGATTTAGAAACTATATTACCTACATAACCCATATGAAGGACATATTCAAGGAAAGAATCTAATTAAACAGTAAAGGACACTAATCACCATCAAGGAGGATGAAAAGGATAAGAGACAAGTGATGAGCAAGATGATATGGATTATGTGTTTGATGTACCTGGTAAATAAAGATTCTTGACATAGAAGAGACACATTACAGGGGAAGGTCTACTGTTCTACTGAGAATCTATTACGTGATTCTCAGTGGGAGGCACTACTACCCTAAAGGGGATGAGTTTGTTCACTGTGTGCATGTGTGTGTAAGTTATTCTTTTTATAAATAAAACACAGATATATATACAATAAATATGCAACATATCTGTGGTATTAAAATCTCATGGTTGGGGGGGTGCAGGTTTAGGGAAAAAAACGTCTAAAAAGTCTCTTTAGTAAGGTGATAGAAAAAAGAAGATTGAGAAACACTGGTCTACAACAAACAGGATAAAGAATCTCAGTAAAAATTAGAATGAGAGTTGGGAGGGCTTAAAAGAGCTAGATGAGAAAGAGTAGGCAATTATTCTGTGATGGCACAATTTATGGAGCAGTGACAGTTATAAATTGGTATGTACCAAACAACATGGCATCTAAATACATAAAGCAAAGGCTAACAGTAATGCAATTAAAACACTGCAACAATATAATACTTCAAAATATGTCTTTCACAAGTGGGTGACCTAAAAAGGAATAAATGAGAATATATGAAAATTAAATAATATTATCAATAAACTTGATTAGGTATATACATTTATACATATTTCTCATTTTATATATGAAACCCCTCAAAACAATAATTTGCTTGTCTGTAGAACATCATGAAAATCTGTTCTGTAACTGTCATTAAGAAAATTTGAACAAGGGGTGCCTGGGTGGCTCAGTCAGTTAAGTGTTTGACTCTTGATTTTGGCTCAGGTCATGACCTCACAGTTCGGTTTGTGGGTTTGAGCCCCGTGTTGGGCTCTGTGGTGATAGTGTGGAGCCCGCTTGGGATTCGCTCTCTGCCCCTCCCTGCTTGCACACTTACTGTTTCTTGCTCTCTCTCAAAATAAATAAACTTATCTTTATATATATATTTACATAGCTTTTTTTTTTTAAAGAAAGAAAACCTGAACAAAGTTTAAGGAAGATATTCTACCAGCTTCATTCTTTTATCATAATCCAAGAAAATGAGAAACTGACAATTAACAAGCAACACATAAAACAAATCATATCTACTTGAAAATTTAACTTACTCAGATTATCTGTACATCATAGGAGAAAAGAAAAGTGAATTTCTGTATTCTCTGGAAAGCTATAAATAGGTGGGTACTTCAGAGCAAAACCATGAAATGAGGCAATATCTGGTGTCAGGGAAATTTATAACCGTAAATGTCTACAGCTTTATAAAAAATATAAAGTCATGCATAGGAATGGATAAACACAGAAGGGAACTTAATAGAGAATCCAGAAATGGTGCACACAGGATTATATCAATAACAAAGGCACTGTTTTAATTCAGTCTGAAAAAGATAAAGTGGTTAAATCTGGCACAATTGAAAAGACCCCTATATTACACCACTTAGAAAAATATGTTTTCAGGGAAAATAAAAACATATCAATAGTTTCAAGAAAATCTATGCAAGTATGGACAGGTATGTTCCATCTTCAAGTAGGGCAAACCTTAACCAAGCTATAGGAGGCTAAATAATGGTCCCCAAAATGTCAGGTCCTAATCTGGAGTCTGCAAATTTTATCTTATTTGGAAATAGAATCTTCACAGATATGATTAAAGATTTCGAGATGAGATTATCCTGGATTATTATCTGAGAAGGTCTTAAATGTAATCAGTGTACTTGAAGGAGAAAGGCAGAGAGGCAGAAGGGATTAGACACACCCAGGGGAGGCTGCCACCTGGAGACAGGGCAGAGGTGTTTGGAGATGCCAGCCTTGGAGACTGGAGGGATAGAGCCACCAGCTAAGGGGCGCTGGCAGCTGCCAGAAACTGGAAGGGGTGAGAAGTGTTCTCTCCCAGTAGTGGGGGCTGCTGGAGCCTCAGGACAGAGCACTGCTCTGCTCTGACACCTAGGTTTCAGCCCAGGGAAACTGATTTCAGACTTCTGCCCTCTGGAACCAGGAGAAAATAAATTTCTGTTGTTGTAAGCCATCTGTCTGTGGTGCTTTGTTGCTCTGGCCACAGGAAGCTAATACACAAGCTAGCTACATAGAAGCAATAAAAGATATACAGAATTACCAAAGTTAAAAAATTATACAGAAAAAGATACCACAAAGTAAGTGCAGAAACAGCAAAAATTTGGAATAGTTGTTATGTAGATGAGAAGAAGGGAGGGCCTGATAGCTGTACTCTACAAAAATGCATACAAATTAATAAGAAAAGACCAAAAGCCCAATCAAAGTTGGGCAAAGTGTGGCTATTGAACACGAAGGATGCTTCATGTAGCCAAAGAAATCACAATGCAAAGCAATACGGACATCTCTCTTTGTAAGCAGGAGACTGGAAAATATTTATGAGTGGCAACCTTTACTCCCATCGATGATCTGGGGACAGGACATTCTAACATTGCTGCCTTCCACTCAGTAACCCCACAACTAGAATGCATCCCAAAGACACATAAGCACCAAAATGTGTGTGTGTGTGATTATACATCTTAGGTATGCTGTTACCCACTGATGCACACATATATACACACATACATGTACACATGTGTCTATATGTGCACATAAAGTTTCAATCAAAGTATAAAAGGGTGGATGACTGATATTAAATGATTGATGACACAGTTACTAGAAAACAAGACTAGGATTTATCTTAAGCCATGATGTCCTTTTAAAGCAATACACTTGCCTTGATTTTTTTCTTTCTTTTTTTATATGAAATTTATTGTCAAATTGGTTTCCATACAACACCCAGTGCTCATCCCAACAGGTGCCCTCCTCAATACCCATCACCCACCCTCCCCTCCTTCCCAGCCCCCATCAACCCTCAGTTTGTTCTCAGTTTTTAATAGTCTCTTATGGTTTGGCTCCCTCCCTCTCTTTTTTCTTTTTTGATTTTTTTCTTTAATTTATGATTTAAGAGACAAAACCATATATGCATGGATCCCGTCTTGACTCAATTTCCTATTTATTTAGCCAATTAATTAAATTATCTTCAAGATTGATCACTTATTTACTTACTATCTTTGCTGAAATTTTCAGCACTAAAGAGCTGAAAATTTTTTTCATTTATTTTTAAGTTTATTTATTTTTGAGACAAAGACAGCATGCACGGGGGAGGGACAGACAGAGAGGAAGAGAGAGAATCCCAAGCAGGCTGCACATTGTCAGCACAGAGCTTGACTCAGGGCTCGAACTCACAAAACTGTGAAATCACGACCTAAGCCAAAACCAAGAGTCATATGCTTAACCAACTGAGCCACCCAGGTGCCCTTCTTTTTTTCACTGAGAAAAATTACTGAAATTTTATTTACTTACTATACTTACTGAAATATCTAAAGATTGCCAGGGATATAAATATATTATTTGTACATTTGTCATCATCAGCTTTTATTCTCAAATAAAAGGACCCCCAGAACAGGGAGAAGTGTCTTTTAAGCAATTTCATTCAACACATCTACTGGATGCTCGCTAAGTGCCAGGACCTTCATAAGTGCTGGAGATAAATGATAAGTAGGTAAATACAGCCCAGTGTGTCAGATGTCAGGGTCGAGACCTAGAGACAACATAGCAGGGGCACTAATAACCCTAAGGCACAGCCTAAGGCACACAGGGAAAGTTCCCCAAAGGAGGGGAGGAAAGAAAAGAATGTTCCAGGTGGAGACCTGAGGCCTGAGAACTAAGTAGGAGGGTCTCGTAAGCCTGGGCGGAATTTGGTCCATGTCTGGAAAGCTCCGTGGATCTCCAAAGGATTTTACATACGGAAGCACATCATTGAATTTCTGTTCTAAAAGAAAATTTTGACTGCAAATCGGAGAAGGACGGGTACAGGGCAGGGCTGGAGGCCGAACACAGCAATCAAGTCAGTATGTGGTCCGGTGAGAGACACGGAGTTGTGTCAGTGGCAGCCAGAACGACGGAAAGATCTCATGTGTCGCCAAGATGGCACAGTGACAGACTCCATGGCGAGGTGTGGGCTTGCGGGAGACAGCACAGCCAGGAAAGGTGGCCAGAGGCCCCAGCAGCTCTCTGGACGTGTCTGCGGGACATGGAACTCCTCATCTGAAGGGAGAAGATGCTGGCCTAGGAATCAGCTCACCAATGTCCTGAGGTCATGGATCAGTCACAGCTTTGGGAAGTCAGTGCCATCGGCCCCCCAGCTGAGTGGAGAACACTCGTTTTGTGGGCCAGGAGCAGCAAGCATCACCCGCCTGGTGCCAGGGGTGAGTATCTGCTATGCAGGCATGCAGCCTGCCGCTCCATTCATTAACCCAGGTTTCATCCCACTAAGGGGCTTAATTATTCTGAACAGTTCCTCATCGAGGCCTTGCCTAACAATGGTAAGATATGCAGACAGTGGGTAGCAGCACAGCCACCCCCCCTCAGGGGCAGATAGATGAAGAGACACGAATGAGCTCATCCTACCAATCATGGGCCACGAAACAGCAAGGGATTAATATCAGCAGTGGCATGTTTGAAACAGGGACCTAGGCTCTGAATTCCTACAGTAGCTGGAAAGTAGCTTTGGGGTTCTCCAGCATCCACTCCGGCTGCAAAGGGCAGGTGGACAAGGTCATCTCGGCAGTGTGATCGGCTGTGTCCGGAAAAGTGTGGACGGCACGGCTTGTCAGCACCGCTGTGCAGAAAAGGCGGGTGTGATGGGCAAGGGAGGGATGCATGGCATACGCCAGATACTTCAGCTCTCCCACAGTCACTTGTTCTGAGGGGACAGCGGGCCCCACATTGAACGGAGACAGGATTCCTTCAGATCCTTACTCATGACAGCCCAGCTCCCCCTGTAACATAACCATGAGGGTGTCCTAACACGCTCCCTGAAAATCCCTCCGTCTGAAGAAAGAAGCCCAGCCTCCTTAGCCCTCTGACCCTACCTTTTCTATTTTTTTAAAGATATTTATTTATTTTGGGGGAGAGCGCAAGCGGGGTAGGGGTAGAGAGAGGTGGATAGAGGATCTGAATCAGGCCCCACACTGACAGGCTGACAGCAGTGAACCCGATGTGGGGCTCGAACTCACGAACCGCGAGATCATGATGAGGTCGGATGCTCAACTGACGAAGTCACCTGGGTGCCCCATGACCCCACTTCTAAGAACTGACCCCAGGTGAATGAGCAAAAAGAAAATGTTTTGCACAGAGATATTTATAGTAGCAGAATTTATTCAGAAAGAGAAAAATTAAAAAAAATACGTTAAATGTCCAATAATAAAGAGTTCTATAAATTTAATCTGGTCCATCTACAACATTGGATATTATACAGCCAATGTAAAATAACGTTTACCAATAACATGAGAAAGGGCTTCCAGTGTAATGTCAAGATCAAAATTAAAATATAAACTTTACATAATATGAGCATATGTATGTACTTATGCATAAAATACCAAACTTAAAAAAAGTTTTATTGATGGTCACATGGATGATTTTGTTTTTCTTTATTTCTCTGTAGTTTCCAAGTTTTCTTTCTTTTTTTTTTTTTTTAATGTTTATTTATTTTTGAGACAGAGAGAGACAGAGCATGAACAGGGGAGGGGCAGAGAGAGAGGGAGACACAGAATCTGAAACGGGCTCCAGGCTCTGAGCTGTCAGCACAGAGCCCGACGCGGGGCTCGAACTCACGGACCGCGAGATCATGACCTGAGCCGAAGTCGGACGTTTAACCGACCAAGCCACCCAGGCACCCCTCCAAATTTTCTGTAGTGAGAAGCTATTTCTATTATAATGAGAAAAAAAATCCAACTGATTCTTTCTAAAACAAAGTTGCAAAAACATAAACTGGCCATACACAGGAAATGCAGCAAGGAGGTCTAGACACAAAACAATCAAGCCTTTTAGGTAAACAAAACTAAGATAAGACAATTTTAAGAAAAAAACATTTTTTAATCCAAATAACTGGGAAGAGTATCTTTGGGTTCATGATTTATTCATGCCTATATGATTGGATTTTAAAAGAATCACAGAGGTTAAACTCTCGCTAATCATAGTGCTTATGAGTTTATATCAGAATGATGATTTCCCTTGGAAATATATTGGAAAGCAAGCAAGAGCATAATTAGGATTGCTCAACAGATGGGGAAACAGAAGCACAGTGAAGCAGCAGGAAGTTACCAAGAAAGAACAGCACCAAGGGAGAACCAGAAGCCATAGGAGCCAGAGAGCTCGCTGGGCCACCAAGAGCCAAGGACAGCCTTCCCGACCTGCTTGGTGCTGCTTTAGCATTCTGCATTGCCAACAGTGGTTTCTCCAGCAACTCCACTATACTTTGAGTTCCACAAGGGGTGGGGACCACTGCTTATTTGGTTTCACATCTCCAGCAAACAGCGCGGTACCTTACTAATTATCTGTGCAATAAAGGCACACACAAAATCGCTTTGTGGCCACATTTCAAATGCAAGAATGCTAATTTATAAGCATCTGCTGAGTGTTGACTTTGTGGAAGAGGGAAAAAGATGCTACTTTGCAAGAAGGAGACATCCTTTCCATCAGGTGATGCTATTTTCATGCTGACACTGAACACCGGGAGCTTGACTGAAATAATATTTAGCCTAGAGATGAGAGGGCTGAAGAGGGATCTACTGTTTCCAATCCCAAGGCAACTACTGGGCTCCCTTCTCTTCCTGACCACATGCTAGACAATAAAGCTACAGGAATAAACATGGCACATGGCCTGGAGTCCAGAACGGTGTGGAATATTCCAGTAGAAGTTGCCACCATTTTATATCATCACTGAGAGAACAACTGGAATTAATGGGGTTTGTTCATCATGTTACTGAAACACAGAACATTGGATGACAATCCTGGTGGGAAGGCACCAATGTGGCCCAGCCATCAAATCTAGAAGCATCAAATCACTGTTTATTAGACTGGGGTGCTTTTAGGCAGCGATACTCAATCCTGGCTGCCTAACAGAACCACCATTATAACAGTATCAAAGCCTGGCCCCTCTCCAGACACTCTAATTTTAGTGTTTTGGGGTGACCTGGGCATCTATATGTTCCAGAAGCTTTCCTGGTGATTTGACAGGTAGTCATGGTTGAACACTGCCCTACTGGGGGAGGAGGAGGAGAATCTACCTGAAAACATACACATTTCACTTTCTTCTTTCTTCACCGAAACCCCGAAGAACTTGAACTAGTATCCTGAGTAGAATTATCTCAACCCCCTTGAATAGAAGTTGAGAATGTGACAGACATCTTAAAGTTATTCCCGCTCTCAGGTTACATAGAAAGCAGGCATCCACTAAGTAAATGTACAACTAAATGTCCTGCACCAGGAAAACAAAAATGAAAGTGAAAACAGAAACTCTCTTTCATGAGCTCCATTATTTGTTGTTTTACAAACATTATCTAAATCAGATTTACAAACCCATCCAAAGAGACTGGCATTATTATACCCGTTTTATAGATGAGTTAATTGAGGATCAGATGGGTCATGACATTTATCTAACGTGGCCACAACTACTAAATTACTGGTCACGTCACACAGATTTGCTGCCAAACCCTGTGATCTTTCCACTAGATTATGTGCCTCCTGAAGAATGCTGCTTATTTGTCTTTTCTACAAAACCAAACTCTGAGAACTGAAAATAAACAAAATAATGAATTCTAAACTGAGCCAAAAAACAGAGCATTAGTATGCATCCTAATCTTGTTTCCATTCATTTATACATGTTCTATTTTTCTCTCTAGCCCTGTAAAAACATACAAAACAGACAAGAGTTGGCCACGATATAGTAGAAATGCATGCAAGCCCTCGGATCCGCATCAAAACAAGGGATAAAATGTGTGTTCTTCGTGTTGAATAGGAATATGTCACTTTCTCTGACTGTCTCACACCAAGTTACTAGTTACAAGGCACCAACCTCTTAATTGCAACAGGCTCAAAGAATTTCAGTTACTTAAAGAATCCAGTCTCCACCAAGCACACTCCTCTCCTTTCAGACATAGTAAAAAGCAGGAACTGTTGTAATTCTATTTTTCCTAGATAACACACAAAAAAAAAACCCAGTACAAAAAAAAATTCTTATTAAATATTATGATGAGGCTGCAAGATTTTTGGGTACCTTTCTCAGACTTTCACACTGGCAAAAACAGGATTCTCTTGGTTCCAGAAATACCCCTGTGTTGCAAAGTGGACACTGTTTGTCTACACGATCAATGAATGAACAGCGTCCTTCACCAGACTTGGGGGAGGGAGTGGACCTACCTTGGGACAGGAGGGGTGGAATGAAAGGAAGAATGGAAAGATGGTGGAGACTGGAGAACACAGAGCCATAGCTGACCCCTCCAGACTGCAGGCTTCCTAGGAGGCCTCGAAACACAGTGATTCTAATAGAAAATGTTAATAATGCTATTTATGAAAAAGTCGTGAACGTAGCTATAAAAGACATGCGACAAGGAAGAGGTTTCCAAGTTAGGTAAAGCGAAAGCCTTTGTCTGTTGGTTAACCTACATCTATAGAGTCAGTTAGGAAGAATACTGCTAGCAAGGAATGAGTGGTCTAGAAGATGTGACCCATGCGAGTCACACTCACATGCAGCTGCCTTGCCCATGACAGCAAGGTGTGGCCCACCAGCATCAAGGGGAGATCTCTCAATGTCGCCTGGGTATAGGAGTCTTCAACTTAAAACAAAAACAAGGAGAGGGGCACCTGGGTGGCTCAGTTGGTTAAGTATCTGACTTCAGCTCAGGTCACGATCTCATGGTTCGTGGTTCAAGGACGTTTGGCTCTGAGCTGATGGTGTGGAGCCTGCTTGGAGCCTTCTCTCTCTCTCCTTCTCTCTCTGCCCCTTCCCCACTTGCTCTCTCTTTCTCTCTCAAACTAAATAAACTTTAAAAACAAAACAAAATAAATAAAACAAAACAAGGAGCAGAAAACTAGCCAAGTGACCAACCAACAAAAATCAGAAATGGCTATAGGTTTGAGAAGACCACATTACTTCCATGGATTCAAGATTTAAGATGTCAGTGTCCAGAGATACATGTGTATATGTGTGCACACGCGCATGGATGAGTGTAGATAAGCAGATGGGTGATAGCAAGACTTTGCGTAGCTATGTGTTTGTGTAAAGACTTGTGCTTAAAAAATGGAAGTTACAATAATTTGCATAATCCTTATCTACCCAGGGCTTTACATTTAAAAAAAAAATTTTAATGTTTATTTATTTTTGAGAGAGAGAGAGAGAGAGAGAGAGAGAGAGCACTCGCGCAAGTTGGGGCAGAAGAGAGAGGGAGAGACAGATTCGGAAGCAGGCTCCAGGCTCTGAGCTATCAACACAGAGCCCGATGCGGGGCTCAAACTCATGAACTGTGAGATCATGACCTGAGCCGAAATCAGATGCTCAACCAACTGAGCCACCCAGGCATCCCAAGCTTTACATTTTTAGAAACGATATGTTTCTTTCTTAATTTTACTTGGTAACCACCCCAGTTTCCAGCACAGTGAAAAGCACATAATAAGAACTCATTATTTGTTAGTAAAATTAAACTGATTGGAATGAGAGTTGCAGTGTGTACACAAATAACATTCGTGAGAATAAACGCATAATAAGATGGCCAAACACTGTTCCGTATCCTTCACAGATCTTAACTAGTGTGATCTGCACAACTTACGAGATATGTACGCTCTATGACCCTGATGTTGCTGCTGAGGAAATCGAGGCCTACAGAGTTCAGCATCTCACTCAAAGTCACAAGGCTGATAAAAGTAGATAAAGAATTAAGTAGATAAAAAGGAACCTGAGCTACCCCTTCCTCATTCACCTCTAGAGTCTGCCTACCAACCACAGTCTAGAGACAGGATCCTGGCTTGTGTTCCCCCAAACCACCCGTGGATCACTGAACTTTCATTCATGTTACTCATGAAATTGAGCGAATACCATTACATTTTCTAAATCATAATTTTTCAAAATTGTGATGTCTCATCAATTGGCAATCATGACTCACTGCCGATGAATAACTAATTGATTTCACATAAATGCATCTCTTAAAGATTCAGTTGCGGGAGCTCATTAATTATTTTATTTGGTTTCTCACAGTGAACTCACAGAGAACAGGTTTGTTTGTCCCCCCACCCCTCCCCCAGGGAATTAGGTAGCTCTGAAATCATCAAGTCACATTTCCTGGCTTTTCCTGAATAGTCTTGATTTCATAAATCCCCATCATTTTATCCTATAAATTAGGAATCCCATTGTCCTAAAAATTTCAGTATTTCAGGGTCTAAACTCACCATCTGGACAGAAAGAAACAAAATCCTTTGCCCAATTTAAAATTTTCATTAAATTTTAAAATATGGTAACCATGGAACTATAGACCTCACTAGCCCTTGCCATCCACGGTTTCATACAGAGAAAAGTTACCCACCAATTTCCTTCCACACATAAAGAAGCAAATAAACACAACACCCAAGTGCAAGATGGAAAAGACAAGATGAATTTTTCAGGGTAGGAATTAAAACAGCAACCTCTTGGGACTACAGACTGAAAATGCATTTTTAATGAATGTGTCTGTTTCCACACACACACACACACACACACACACACACACACACACACACGGCTGGCACTTATCATCCTGGTGATAACGACCGTCACTCAGTCTTATAAAATTGCTTCTCATCCAGAAAAGACACAGAGGTCATGTGCCATGTTTATCTGTGTCTCTTTTCTGCCGAGCTGGGGCCTGCCTGACACCAGCTGACCATTCCTCAGGGCATTCCTCATTCCTTACATTTGTATTATAATAAGTAGATGGGCCGACTCTCAGTTGTCCTGTTTATCTATGGGTCATTTGTGGTTTCCACATTGGACTTTTCAGACTCTGTTTGTTTGACTATTTTACTCCTCTTAAAACTATTTTCTTTTAAAAAATATATTAGTGGAAAATAAGCTGTGAACTGGGCCAATTTTCGTTATACTAGAACATCTTAAAAAAATTTTTTTAGGGACCCCTGGGTGGCTCAGTCAGTTAAGCGGCCGACTTTGGCTCAGGTCACGATCTCACGGTTTGTGAGTTCAAGTCCTGCAACGGGCTCTGTGCTGACAGATCAGGGCCTGGCGCCTGCTTCGGATTCTGTGTCTCCCTCTCTCTCTGCCCCTGCTCCGCTCATGCTCTGTCTCTCATAAATAAATAAATGTTTAAAAATATTTAAATGTGTTCACTTGGGGGGAGGACAGAAGGGAACCAGCTTCTTGCAAAATAATCTTTAAGCCCAAGGGGTACTTGGGTGGCTCAGTCAGTGTAAACATCTGACTTTGGCTCAGGCCATTATCTTGCAGTTTGTGAGTTCAATCCCTGAATTAGGCTGTCTGCTTGAGCATAGAGTCTGCTTTCGATCCTCTCCCTCCCTCTCTCTCTCTCTGCCCCTCCCCTACTCTCTCTCTCTCTCTCTTCCAGATATAAATAAAAATTAAAAAAAAAAAAGGCCAAGACATATGGTATTTAGACAAGTTCTTCTGGGTCCCTTTACAAACCGCTCTAGTGGTCAAGGATTGCATGAGGGAAGGTGAGAAATGGAGCCAGTCACCAAGCACCATTTCTATGCCATAGGCTCGCTCTCTCTTTTTTATGGATTTGTTTCTTTTATGATTTCCGTATTCATCTTAGTGCAATAGATTCAACTCTGCTAGCATGTCAACTCCAAGGAAGGGATCTTGAGTTTGTCCGCTGGTGTATCCCATACGCCCTCAACAGGGCCTGCACACCGGAGACCTCAGTCATATTTGACTGCTTGCTTCCCTCCTTTGACTCCCAACGGGGTCAAATGTGATCACTTTGAAGACATAAATACCTTGAAAATACGTTATAAATCTAGGAACTTCCCCTTTCATTTATACTTTTTGTCTCCAGGCTGATGCCTGGGTTGAGTTGCCAGCACGCAAACCTGTTTGTAGACTCATGTTTCCTGGTGTGGCTTGTAGGTTCTAGGGAAGTGTGGTGCCCACATAAAATGCTAGCACTTCTGTTGGCCAGAGGTAGGCAAGGTGGACTTTCTAGTTTGTATCCCCTATTTTTGTTGTGGTGGTGGTTCTTCCACTTGTTTTTTTTTTTTTTTTTTTTTTTTAATTAAAGTATAGTTGACATGTAATATTCTAGGGCAACTATGATATTCTAGTAGTTTCAGGTGCACAACATGGTGATTCAACACTTCTCTCCATTATGAAATGCTCCCCATGACAAAAATAGTAGCATCTGTCACTATACACCGTTATTATAATATTATTGACTACATTTCCTATGCTATACTTTATATCTTCATGACTTACTTATTTTCTACCTGCAAGTCTGTGGGAGCTTGGGTGGCTCAGTGGGTTAAGCATCCAACTCTGGTTCCAGCTTGGGTCATGATCTCAAGGCTTCGTGGGTTCAAGCCTCACATGAGGCTCTGTACTGGCAGCAGGGAGCCTGCTTGGGATTCTCTTCCTCTTCCTCTCCCTGCCCTCCCCCTACTTGCACAGTCTCTCTCAAAATAAATAAATTATATATATACACATATAATATATAATATATAATATTATATACACATATATATACACATATAATATATATATACACATAGAATATATAACTGCAAGTCTGTACTTCTTATTCCTCTTCACCTATTTTGCCCATCTCCTCACCTTAAAGGCCACAGTCCACACCTGGTGTTCAACCAATGGGGAATGAATGCATGGTATTTCTCAGCATCATCACTTGGCCACTTGGTCCAGTGCCCTGGACCAGCGGAAGAGGACATTCACTGCCTTGCTGAGGAAGGAGCCCTCCAGATGGTGCTGTGAACCTCATTCTTTCCTACGGATCCCCACTCCCCACAGGACATGTCTCCTGGCCAAGAACAGGCAGGGGTGGGACAGCTGTTCACTAGATCGCTCTCACAGCCTGCTTGCACCCATTTAATCTGCACAGCAAGCAAAGCCCCTCTATCCTTCATGTCTGTACGTGTAGAGCTTTCCCGGTGAAGACGCAAGGAAATGACACTCAACACTGCAGAAAACTGAATGGTTTTAATCTGCAGGGTGCCTGGTGTTGTTGGTGTTCCAAGAGGCACAAAGAGGCATCTCTTTGGCAGGAGCTCTATGCCTCTACCCAAAGATATTGGTTCTAACTGGATATCATCCTAAAGGGCACTGTGTGAGTTCAATAACAGCCAGGTTACTGGCAGCAAATTGAAAATTTCTATTGTTGCCAGCAGGCCAGCTGTTGGAGTGAATGGAATGAAGCTTCCAGGCGTGATCTTTCCACATCCACAATGCCCACCTTAATTCACTCTGAAGTCACGCAACGAACAAGTATTCTCTCCTTGACCAAAGTCTAGCCGGCCTTCTTTGGGGCCTCTTCTCCACCAGGCTCAAACTTGTCTTACAAAAACTGCAGGCTTTCAGCAAGATGATTTCATCAGTACCCCCCTGCCCCCCGACATCCCCCCACGTCCTTGCTCATTAAAAGGCTTGAACAAAATGCTAACAGTTCCTAATACCTCAAGGCCACAATCCCAGGATGACCCTGGCCCTCTTAAAGTGCCTGCTTGAGAAAGCTCGACATTGTCAAAAGAATGCACTGTTTGTTCTGCCGACACCTGATGGGAGGGTCCCTGTCTCCCAGTCTCTGTGTGGGAGGGTAGGAGCCCAATTTTGACAAGCACCAGTTTTGCAAACCCAGATGATTTTCCTATGGACCAACCCCCTCCCCCACTTTTTAGAAACTTCTACTTCCCTGATCCCGTTCAAGCCCCTGCCATCTTCCTTCATCCCCCAATCTCTCATTGTAAAGGGACGAATGTTTGGGGGTGGGTGGTGAGGAGTGCATTTTGTATGTGGAAGAGATATGGATTGCTATGGCCGGAGTGGACTGTGGTGTATAATTTCCAAGGAAGCCTGTCAATAATCTTCCTCATTCCTGGATAGATGCCCTAACTCTCACCCTGGATCGTGACTTGCTTTGACCAACAGAATTGGGTGGAAGCAGCTTGGATCCCAGAGCCCGTGTCTTAAAAGGCCTCATACTTTCTGCTTTTGGCCTTTGAGGATATAAACACCCCGTAAAAAGTTCAGGTTAGTTTACTGCATGATGAGAGACATACAGAGAGGGGCCCAGGTGACCCCCAGACATTCCAATCGCTCCTAGGTAAGAGGCTGGGAATGTGAATAAAGTCCTCTTGGATCCTCCAGTCCCAGTCAAGTCATCCCAACCGACACTATGTGAATTAGAGACGAGTTCTTTCTGCTAAATACTGCCAAGAATCATGAAGAATTAAGTGAGTGTTGTTTGTGATATCATTAAGTTTTGGAATGATATATGCAGCAACAAATCCCTGACACACCTGTGTAAACAGGAGAGGTAGAAAAGTGTGGAACACAATCAAGAAATTTACTCAGTTCTTCTTTAGCACGCCTTTGTGGGTTTTGCTTGTTTTTACCTATTATCTGATATCCTGTAACTTTAAAATAGTATAATTGAGGGGTGTCTGGGCGGCTCAGTCGGTTAAGCATCCTACTTGATTTCAGCTCAGGTCATGATCTCGTGGTTCGTGAGTTTGAGCCTCACGTCAGGCTCTGCACTGACTATGGAGAGCCTGCTTGGGAGTCTCTCTCTCAACCTCTCTCTCTGCCTCTCCCCTGTTCATGCTCTGTCTCTCAAAAATAAATAAACTTAAAAAACAATAATATAATAGTACAATTGAATAAAAGATTTCCAAGCACCAATGAGGTAGTGATTATAGGCTAAAATGCCAACACTACATTACACACAGCAACAAAACTGATTTCATCCTTGCCCAATAATATAAAACTAATATAATAATAATATAAAAGCCAAGAATATAAAACTACACTGGGAAGTTTGATTCCACTATTAAAAAAAAAAAGTTGGCTCTGGGTCCTTAAGGCGAATTATGACACCGATTAACCAAATAAATGCCTTGGCAGGCAGGCACGGAGTTAGCACCACAGGCATGCAGGTTGTGCACAGCAGAATTCTGGGTGTGCTGTCAACAGAGACCATGATGTGAATGGCACCCCCTGAAGTGGTCCAAATCAGCAAAACTGTATAGACAGCCTATCGTAGGCAAAGACGAAACATGAGTTTGCCCTTGAAAGTCTGGCATTCTAGTAGGAGCTGAGGGACAGATGATTAACAATGGCACAGACATATAAATGTAATGATGTCCATGTACTAAAGAAAAGACCTTGAACCTGAGAAGTGAAAGCAAGAATACTAAGGCGTGTAAAATGCACATAAGTAAAACCATCACAAACATAGAGGGTGCGGCTTACCTGACATGCTGATGGATGACTGTGGTTGAGATCCCAATGGGAAGACACTATGTCAACAGACTTTTTGGCCATGTTGAGTAAATTCATCCAGCCTTGGAAAAGTGATAAGTGAAATGGTGCATTTTCTGAATAGTTAAGGCCTTCAGGAATATTTTCCACCAGGGCAATTCTTAGAAAAGATTTTGAAAAACAAACAAACAAAATCCAGTCAAATTTGGAGCCACAGATCTTTATACATACATACACAGACATATGGAACATACTCTTTTACTCTTTTCAAATATATATGTTCCTCATCATTCATATTTTCCACCAAAGGCCTCTTACATTTCCCCTATGCTAACCTTCCCAGTTCTGAGAGCTTAGGCTCCGTTTCCCCCCAGTTTTTGCTTGTATTTCAGAAAATCATGGTATATGTCTCTAATGTCCAGCTTCAAACTAGCCTTGAAAGAAAAATTCAGAGCTTCCTACACAAGCATCTTCCTCTAGTAATATATTCCTATTTTTCCAACAGTAATGCAATTCTGAAATATAAGAGTACTTCTGTGAGCTACTGTAGGCTGTAAATTAAGTTTTGCATGTTTCCAGTTTCTAGTACAATGTTTGGCATATATAGAACTAATTTAGAAACTGAAATATTGTGAGTTTTATTACTATTAGAAAATAAAAATAAGAAATACTATTATTATTGCTTAACATCTCTACTGATTCTTCCCAGCTAAAGGATATAAAGAAATTCTTAAACCTGCCTATTGCAGGGTTTTATTAAAGTTGGAGATAAGGAATATATTCCATAGTAGCAATAACCAAACCTTAAATAAAATACAACAAAGGTGTCCTAATAAATGTGTTTTTTCTTTTTATACTTCCTTGTATATGGACAACACATTCGCTGTGCCTGGCTCTGCTTGGTGCTGTGCTTGAGACTGTGTGGTTTTGCTTCTGACACATCATGTTTTAATAAAGGAATGAACTCTTTTTTTCCCAGTTTAAGACCTGTCAACTCTTGATGGAAAACTTCATATTCATGAAAATACCTATAAGTGCTTCCCGAGCAGAGATCTGTCTCATTTATGGCTATGCATCCCCAGTGCTGGATACATAATTAGAGCTCAAGAAATACCTATGGAATGAATTTCAGCTTTCAACATGGAATCCAGCATTTCTCACTAGAATGGTTAGCTGCTTCTCTTAATGACACTTGTTCCATTCAGCCGTTTTAGAAATAAAAGCAATACTCTTAGTAAAATGTTCTTGTGCGTTCGATGATTATCACAGCCAGAACGGATGTGGGTATGTGACCCAGAGACATCCACAGTTCGGGGATCTCATCAGCCTGCCGCCATCCGCAATCAAATTTAACGTTTGTTGAGGCCTGATAAGCACAGGACAGGAGACTCGGAACTGACTGTGACAAATCTCCCTAGTCCTCTGAAATTTACAATCTAGAGAGAGAGAGCCTATCTCCTACCTAATAATTCAAGCAGGAAGTAGACCGCTACGAAATGGTGAAACAAGAGTAAGAAGTTTAATTAGATAGATAATGCATCATCTGAAGTCCCATTGGCACACAGCAGGAAGGAAAAATTAATTCTGGTTGGAGGCTGGCGGCATCTGGAAGTGGAGGAGTAGGACTGGAAATGAGTCTTCCAAGGTGGGATTTTATGGGTGAGCTGGAAGAGACAGGTGTTCCAGGTAGAGAGAGGAGCCTGTCAAACAGTGTCCTTGCCTCAGACACAGGAGCATGCCCGGTGGAGAGGGCGGGCAGCGCCTGCAGGGACTACACGGTGGCTGTGAGCCAGGAAGAGGAGATCTTGGGCTTCATTTTGGTACATCTGGGAGCAGCCAAGTTCATTAGGGGCTCACCCTCAGGCACACTGTATGCCACTGGAAGGTGAAAAAGACCCAGAGATGGCAAGTCAGTGGAAAGAAAACAGGAAGTCTGGAATTTGATCAGTGGGAATGAAGAGAAGCATGCAGTCAATGGAGGTTTTAGAAACCAAGTCTGAAAAGATTTAGTGTTTGAGTGCCTTGAGGAGAAGGTGAAAGAGAAACAGGCAGGAGTCAAGGATGACAGATTTCCCTGCAGGACCGCCACATTGTCTCTTAACCATCTCCCATGGTCTCCTTACACGGATTCTTGCCTCTCCAAACCATGTTCCATACTGCAGCTGGGTTAATCATTTAAAAACGTAAACTTAAGCATTCTGCTGCCTGATGAAAGCCTCCCATGGGCTTCCCCAGTGTCCTTAGGATGATGTCTCCCTGCAACCCCCTGACATGGTTGGCGAGTGTTCACCAGTCTGGGCCTGCCTCTCTGTAGCCTCACTGAATGCAAAGGCCTTCTGTGGCTTTTACACCAAAGCCACACTAGACATCATTATCTCCTTTCCTCTATTTTCTCCAGACTTTGGCATTTCGTGTGCATCTTCCCAATCCTCATTCCTACACTATTATCTCTCAATTAACCTTTAAGGTCCTAATTTCAACATTAGTTCTTCTAATAGACTTCCCTATCCCCCCAAACTAGGCTAGATCTCCCTTATCACCAGCCCCTGCATGACCTGTTACTTCCCCTCTGTCCTATCCTGCTCCTAAAATTACTTGTTCAAGGCTGACTTCCTCTGATAGAATGTAGGGTGCTTGAAGGCAGGGACATGCTCCCCTGGTTCAGTTTTGTAGCCACAGTGCCTAACATATTGCTTAGGGCACAGGAAGTATCCAAACAATATCTGCTGAGTTTCACTGAAATTGGAACAACTGGAAAGATGGAAGGGGGCGGGGTCCATTGAAATTGACAAGGAACATGGGAAAGGAGGTAGACCAAGGATCAGGAGAGATTATCAAGGGGAAGAAATGAAGAGAAAACTAGCTCAAAGCCTAACATGGGGGGAATGCCTACACTTCTCTGGTTGGTAGAGTGTGAAACAGATATGAAGATTCAGAAGGGAAGATTCAAACAGAAGGGAAGATTCAAACAGAAGGGAAGATTCAAAAACAGATATGAAGATTCAAAGAGGTGGGAAGGCAAGAGAGGTCCAGAAGAATGCAGTGTTTGGGAAGCCGAGGTGCGACCAGGTCAAAAAGGTGGAAAGGGGATTTGTTTTTTTAAATCTATCTCAAAATCTTTGGCTGAGGTTGAAGTTGGATGTTTTAACCCTATCCACATTTAAAGCCCAACTGTCTGTGTTAATAACATGAGGAAATGGCCCCAGATAATCAGCAATTTCAGTCTCCTCTATAACTACAGATGATATTTAGAAATCAAATGAGAGACAGTCCCTCCAAAAAACAAAACTGAAACACAATAGCCTCTACAAAAGAGAAGGGACTGGCTTCAATTTCACTTCAATACAACAGACACACTGAGGTATTAAAGAGGAGACTCTAGAAGCCCAGATAAACCAAATGGACAGGGTGAGGGATGTGGAGTGAAAACCCAACTGTAGTTGGTTGGCTCTGCACCATCCCTTCCCTCATGGCATGCCCTGTGGCTTTCTGGAAGGCATACAAATGAGGATTCCCAATCTCATCTAGAAATCTCTAGACTAGGTATTCTTAACCTTGGATACATGGATAGAATTCATGGGACTCTATGAACTGGATCTTTACTTTCCCAAATCTCTAACTGAAGTTCAACATTCCCTTCAGTTATGAAGACAGACAATACCCCACCAGGAATATTAGAAGAACCCATGACTCTGTCACCGAGAATTTTCATACCATGGTACAGTTACAACAAACAGCTCAAATACTCATCCCTACTTTGTAATTCTGGTGGTTGTTATTTCACGCATCAGTAGTGCACAATATACATTTTTATTTCACAAATTAAAAAAATATTTTGACAACTTTATTTCAACATTACTGGTTGCAGTCCTATGTGTTTTAATTTCTGCATTTAAAAACATTATTCAAGGGGCATCTGAGTGGCTCAGTCAGTTAAGCGTCTGACTCTTGGTATCAGCTCAGGTCACAAACAGTTCCTGGGTTCGAGCCCTGCATCAGGCTCCATTTTGACAGTGCAGAGCCTGCTTGGGGGATTCTCTCTCTCTCCCTCTCTCTCTGGCCCTCCCGTGCTTTCTCAAAATAAATAAATAAACTTAAAAAAATTAAAAAACATTATTCAAGGAAGGGTTCATCAGAGCACTACACTGTGGAGTATGAAGCATTCCTCAGCCTGATGATGATGTCGAATTCTATAAAATTTCTGCATGTAAGAGACTCCACTTTGAAGTCCCATTTTCCTTTCCAACTAATGAACTCTTCAACTAGCAGCTGCTCATAGAATTTCAACAGTGCAACTGGCGTTTGGGTCATAGGAGGACAGTGAGGTTGATTCATACATGGAAGGGATAGTGTCATTTGATAGCACCAATAAAATCATCAATAAGTTAATAATCAGAAGCAGCTCAACTGGTCAGCATCAGATTAGCAGGTCCTTTTGTTTTGTTTTCACTTCTCTTCTTTACCTAAATTATGTGATTAACCCCTCCTTCTTTCTCATATAAACCTCTTGCTTTTCCCACGTGACCACGATGCTTTTCTGGTTATTCCAGAATCTGTGCTCCCTGAATTGCAATTCTGCAATCCCCAGATAAAGTCCTTTGTTCTTTTTCTGTTTCTCTTTCTTTTCCTTGGTTGACATGTATCATCTAGTCTTTCTTTTTTTCTACTTCACAGACATTCTAATAATTTTTTCCCATTAATGAAGCCATAGAAGTGGGTAAGATTACCAAGAGAGACCTTTCAAGAGAGGAGAACTGGGTCAAAGCCAATTACAGAAAACATCTAATCACGTCTGGCTGGTAGAGAAAGGGGGCCAGGTGAAGAATACAAGAATGGCCCGGAAACCCTGGAAGAAGAGGAGTGAAATTCCCTAGAAGCCAAGAAAGACCAAATTTATCATCTGTATTGTTTTTTGTTTTTTGTTTTTTTACCGAATATCAAAGTAAATTTTGATTTCATGCTAAAAATAAAAATAGACACACCACCCCAGGTCTGGGGACACACTGGTGTGTGGGTAATGAATTCCAGGGAGAGCCCCTGCTTACCTCCTCACTTTCCCCTCTTCAAGTGACCTAGGGACTGTGATGGCTCCTCAGTGACACAGAGCTTGCCTTCCATGCCCATGTTAGAAGATGCCTCTAGAAATCAGCTTTGAAATGACTTATTTCTGGGACCTATCATTTTATTTCCTTTAACGGCCAATAGCTGGCTACTCTCCAGGGCGCGGATCTAATTAGCATACATGCAGAATGCATTTCCAGGCATTGACAGCCCTCTCTGTCCTCCTACTTGGCAAGCAAGGAAGAAGTAGGCAGATCTCGTTAAAATTCACCTTTGGGCAAAACCCTAGAATGCTTGCTTGCACCATCTCTGAAAGAGGTATGCCCAAAGGCTGTAGCACTATTTCTGACACCTGACAACAAGGGGAAAGGCTGAATATACAAAGACACAATACAGCTAAAACCTTTTTATACCTCTTTTTATGGTACTTGGAGATAACCTGCAAATGATTTGAACCGTGAGTCCAGGGAGCTCAAGCGGAATAAATACATTTTTAAAATGCGTTTTACATTGTTAATAGATTTTAAAATAGAACTCTAGCTGTTCTTATTAATAACATGTATTTATTCTCCAAACTTAATGTGATCACCAAGATTTCTTTTTTAATCCGGAAACAATATTGTAGCTTCTTAAAGAAGTATCTGTACTTTCCTTCCACTAAGGTACCAAAAAATGTAGTCCCTGCATTTGGTAGCTTTAAAGCATGGCATGCGTAAGCTGGCAAGTACAAGAATGTTTATGAATCTATTCTCACACTTGATTTGGGGAATATTATAAATGTAGTTTTATTTATTTATTTATTTATTTATTTATTTATTTATTTAGAGAGCAGGCATGTGTGTGAACTGGGGAGGACCAGGAGAAGAGGGAGAGAATGGTTTTTTTAAATGTTCATTTATTTATTTTGAGAGAGAGACAGACAGACAGACAGACAGAGATAATCCCAAGCAGCTCCATGCTGTCAGCGCAGAGCCCAACACTGGGCTTGATCCCACAACCATGAGATCATGACCTGAGCCCAAATCAAGAGTCAGAAATCAAGAGTCAGACACTCAACCACCTGAGCCACCCAGGCACTCCTGGAAACACTGTAGAGAAAGTATTCTCTACAGTGAAAATACTCTCTATTTTAAGAGTAAATGACTCATTATAAGGTGGGCAAAAATGCAGCTTTTCCAGTTAGTAGCTGTGTGACCCTACACAAATGACTAACCTCTTCAAATCTGTTTTGACTTCTGGAAAAAAAAGTTATTCTGAAGATTACAAGAGATAATCTCTATGAAGTGCTTTGTTCAGAGCCTGCTTCATAGTAAGCACTAAATAAAAGACATTTTTTTAATGTTTATTTTTGAGAGAGAGAGACACACACACAGAGTGCAAGTGGGGGAGGGGCAGAGAGAGAGAGAGAGAGAGACAGAGAATCCGAAGCAGGCTCCAGGCTCTGAGCTGTCAGCACAGAGCCTGATGTGGGGCTGAAACCCACAAACCGTGAGATCTCGATCTGAGCCAAAGTCGGACACTTAACTGAACCACCCAGGTGCCCCTAAAAGACGTATTTTTAAAAATAACTTACAATCTGAAAACTTATAACTAAGAAAAATTTCTTGAGGTTCTCAGACTGATATAGCACAATTACTACAAAGATTTTACATATATTGGTTAAAAGGCCTATAAACTAGGACCTTTGTGACATCTTCAGAGTGCATGTCATGTACCTTTCATTGCCAACTGCAATGGATCACTTATTAGGACTTGATTATGTATGTAGGCACATGGCAGTCAACTGGCTGACTTTCATTCCATACATGTTAGCTGACTGGTGGCATTAATCAATGAAACTGAACAGAAGGCCTTAGCTCATCAATACAATTAGATGTGGACTCAAAGTAAAATGATCCAGATTTTATTCCCTCACTTTGGGTCATCTGGCTGTAACTTAAAGCCCAAGGTTGACAAGGCAGAAGTTAACGTTCTCAAAGTTACTAAAGTCTCTGGCATTGATGTAGAAGATAAGCTGCTACCCATGTGTCAGATTCAGTGGCCACCTCTAGACATGAAAACCATTGACACAGACCTATGTAAGTTTCCTTTAATGCAGCTGAGATATAGGTTTTATTTTCCTAAGATTTGGGGTCAAGGCGACTTTACCTGTGAAAGATAGCAGTAAGGATACCAGTGAGGTCTGGCTGGCTAACAGTGTCCTGATAATTCTTAATCTGGTATAGGGATTGACATTGTGGAATACTGAAATGACTAGTGAAGTAATTGCTAATAGTTTTAATACTTTTTTGCCAACTTCTGATTTTGAAAAATTTCAAATCCACAGAAAAGTTGCAAGAGGAAGAGAGCATAAATATATTCGTTGCAAGAAAGAATGCTGTGCATGCATATGAAATGACACATACATACCCACACTTTTTAGAAAACCATTTGAAAGTAAGTTGTAGGCATCAGAATAATTTATCTCTGAATCTCCAGCATGTTTCTAACAAAGAAGCCATGTTTCTTTTTTTTTTTTTAATTTTTTAAATGTTTACTTATTTTTGATAGAGAGAGAGAGAGAGAGAGAGAGCACAAGCAGGGGAGGGGCAGAGAGAGAGGGAGACACAGAATCTGAAGCAGGGTCCAGGCTCCGAGCCGTCAGCACAGAGCACGACGTGGGGCTCAAGCCATGGACCATGAGATCATGACCTGAGCCGAAGTCGAACACTTTTAACCGACTGAGTCACCCAGGTGCCCCAAGAAGCCATGTTTCTAAATAAATGAAAAATGGGGTGCCTGGGTGGCTCAGTCGGTTAAGCATCTGACTTCAGCTTGGGTCATGATCTCACAGTTGGTGAGTTTGAGCCCCACATCGAGCTTTGTGCTGATGGCTCAGAGCCTGGAGCCTGCTTTGGATTCTGTGTCTCCCTCTTTCTCTTTCTCTTTCTCCCTTTTGGATTCTGTGTCTCTCTCTCTCTCTCAAAAATAATAAATAAACATTAAAAAAAGTTTAATAAATTAAAAACAATTATCACATAGGCAATTTAATAATAATATGGTGGGTTATCTAACATTCAAATTTCCCCAGTTGTACCAATAAGGTCCATAAAGGATAAACCCAGTTTCTTTCTTTCTCTCCCTTCCTTCCTTTCTTTCTTTCTTTCTTTCTTTCTTTCTTTCTTTCTTTCTTTCTCTTTCCTTCCTTCCCTTCTTCCTTCCCTCCCTCCCTCCTTCCTTCCCTCCCTCCCTTCTTTCTTTCTTTTTCTTTCTGTTATGTTTTTAAGGATCCAAGATCCAATTAATGTTCACTCATTGTATTTAGCTGTCATGTCTCTTTAGGAGAAAAAACTAGCCTTTTTTGTTTTGTTTTCCTTGATATTGATGAATTAGAAGAACCTAGGTTTAGTCATTTCTCTAAATATTGCTCGATTTGATGTGCTTGACTGATGCCTCATAATTAGATTTAGGTTAAATATTTTTGGCAGGAACACTACCTAGATAATGTGTCCTTCTAAGTGCATCACATGAGGTGACACATGATATTGGGTTGTCCCACTACTCAAGATGCTAAGTTTGGTCACTTTGGGAAGGGAGTGTCTGCCAGATTTCTCTACTAATCAGTATTTTTTGTCCCTCTATAAGTAACAAATAACTTGTACAGAGGTACCTGTAGATGGCATAAATATCCTATCCCCTAACATTTCACTCACTGATCTGCCTTCCATCCGTTTCTAATTCTTGACTAAATCTACCTTGTTGATAACTTCCTATCATTAATTCTGTATTTGTTATTTGGTATTCTTCTGTAAGGAAAAGCTTTTCCTTTTCCTAGCACCCATTTTTTAAATTTTTTTAAAAAATTGTTTTATTAGTATGGGCTTATAGATTCTTGTTTTTTTTTTTGTTTCTTTTTTTTTTTTTTTTTTTTGAGACAGAGAGAGAAAGAGAGAGGGGGAGGGGGGGAGAGAGAGAAGACCTTAAGCAGGCTCCATGCCCAACATGGAGCCTGACATGGGGCTCAGTCTCAAGACCATGAGATCATGATCAGAGTTAAAATCAAGAGTCAAACACCCAACCAACTGAGCCACTCAGGTGCCCTCACTTTTTTAATTCAAAGTGTTGTAATCTATCCCATCATTGTTCATTGTGATGCTCACATTGTTGCATATATTGTCAGTGGAGGCTCCTGTAAATTGTCTCCTGTGTCCTTTTGATGCCTCTTTCAGTTTTTGAATACTTGTATATTTTTTGTCACTTAGATGTTTCATTTGAATTAACTTTTTTTTACTGTTTATTTATTTTTGAGAGAGAGAGAGAAAAAAGTGCGGGGGAAGGGCAGAGAGAGTGGGAGACACAGAATCCAAAGCAGGCTCCCAGCTCCAAGCTGTCAGCACAGAGCCCAATGTGGGGCTCAAACCCATGAACCAGGAGATCATGACCTGAGCTGAAGTCGGATGCTCAACAAACTGAGCCACACAGGAGCCCCTCATTTGCATTAACTTTTAAATTGACCTCTGAAGAAACAGCTGCAGAGAACATGACGGTGACTTTGAGTAGGCAATAGCAGATCCCTGTTTCTATAAATCTAGAAAGATCAGATTAAAGCCTTATTAATTCGAGGCTTATAATTGGATTAAGTGAAGAGCACTATAGCTTTCTTTTTGGAGACAGGCAGGAGGGCAGTAGAGGAAGTATTACAATTGTAGCTATTATCCTTTGTCTGCATATTATAGTTTAAAAGTACTTTCACAATCAGGGCACCTGGGTGGCTCAGTCATTAAGCATCTGACTTCAGCTCAGGTCATGATCTCGTGGTCCATGAGTTCAAGCCCCACATCAGTCTCTGTGCTGACAGCCTGGAGCCAGCTTCAGATTTTGTGTCTCCCTCTCTCTCTCTCTGCCCCTCCCCACTCATGCTCACTCTTTCTCTCTCTCAAGAATAAACATTAAAAAATTTTTTTTTAAGTACTTTCACAATTAACATTACACATCACCATCAACGAGCAATCCTGTGAGAGCGGCATGAGGGTAATAAGGCTCCAAGTAGCCAGGTGTCATTCAGTTAGGTGGAATGCTACAGACCTGGGATGTAAACTCAGTTTTGTTTGAGCTCATGTGCATTTTATAACACTATATTAGGTACTGGGCTTATCCTGAGAGGTTTGAACAAGCGCACCTTGGGTCCCTGGAGGGAAAAAGTGGACTCAGGTCAGGTAGCTGAGGCTGCCACCCTAGACAGAAAGGTCAGTTTAAGTCACAATCCCAGTCTTGTTCAGAGAAGAGGGGAAAGTGTGAATGGTAGTTTCCCCATGCTCCTTCCTGGTTGTATACTCCACCTGGTCAGTCTACCTTGACAAGAGGATCTAGTGACAGGAAGGCACACTTTCCTTGGCTCGATATTTCCAGATGCTGACCCAGAAAAAAAAAAAAAAACAATCAGGGGAGAAAGAAGCATGAGGAGGATGAAGACAAAAAAGAAAGAGGGAGGACTTCCGGGGAAGACGTAGAAGAGTAGAAGGAGCAGAAGTTCACTTTGTCCCACAGACACACATATTAGTGGATACAACCCAGAAAAGAACCCGAAGACTGCCAGAACAAATCCTATAAGTAAAGGAAGAGGAGAGGCCACATGGAAGAGGGTAGGAAGGACAGAGATGCAGTAGGGAACAGAACTGTCTGTGGGAAGCAGGAACCTGCAGGCCTGGAGAGGTGAGAACAATAGACCCTCAAGTCAGGGAGCCTGCAGGGGGGACACAAATCCCCATAACATTTGGCTTTGAAAACCAGAGGGGCTGAATTCTGAGTTCTTACAACCAACAAGACTTAAAACCTGGAACTGTTTAAAATGATGCTTATTTATTTTTGAGAGAGAGAGAGCGTGTAAATGGAGGAGGGGCAGAGAGAGGCAGGGGACAGAGGATCTGAAGAGGGTTCTGTGCTGACAGCAGAGAGGTTGATGCAGAGCTCAAACTCAAGAATGATGAGATCTTGACCTGAGTTGAAGTTGGAGGCTTAATGAACTGAGCCACCCAGGTGCCCCCAAACTGGAACATGAATAATCCAGCCAACTGGGTTTCGAGTCCCTGCCCTTAAAGCAACAGCACAATAAACAGATTCAACACAGAAGCAGCAGTTTGAAAAACACCTCGGGCATATGGGAGGGAGATTTGAGACAGACATCCTTGGAAGACCTCTCCAGGAACAAAGGAGTTGGCAGGTGCAATTTCTCTCCTCTGTCCCCCAGTATAAGCACACATGCACCTGCAGGAACAAGCACAGCACCCACACTTGCTACCTAACTTGCTTATACTATATGCTGACCCCCACGATTTGGTAGATCCAGCCCCTCCAGGAAGGCCTGCTCAACACTACAGATCCCCTCCCCCAGAGGCCTAGTGCAAACCTTGCTAACATAAAACCTCCCACCCCATAAACTTTGCAGATCTACCCCATCCAATATATGCCTTTGGCGAGAGCCCATCCAAAGTGGTGCCACAAGCCTGGCAGTGTGCAAGCGACCCCCACAGGGGCCATCACCACTCCAAAGTAACTCCTGCCCTGGGGACATGGAAAAATAACTACACACACCAGTCAGACTGTGGCCCCTCCCACCAACAAAAGCTTCTCAGAGGACAACACAGGTAAAGTGCCCTGTAGTTCAGAGCTATTACATCTCTGGCAAACATCTTTTCTGACTCAACTCAAGCCCAAGGTGGCCCCAGACTGGCCTACTAAGATCACAGGGACCAAATCCTGCCAAAGAGAGGCAAAGAGAACCGCTGCAGACAACTGGACTGAAGGCAAAAGCAGCATAGCAACAAGAGCAGGGTGCATACAACACACAAAGGAGACACCCCTGAAATGTCAGGTTCTGGTGAACAGGAACACAGCACTGCAGAGAACTACAGGATCTCTTCTTCATAAGGCTACTACTTTCAAAAGCAGGAGATGGAACTGACTTCCCTAACTCAGAGAAATAGACACAGAGTTAGACAAAATGAGGAGACAGAAGAATATGTCCCAAATGAAAGAACAAGACAAAACCACAGCAAGAGAACTAAACAAACAAGATAAGTAATCTGCTATATAGACAATTTTAAATAATTATCATAAAGATACTTACAGGCCTTGAGAAGAGTGGAGGACATAAGTGAGACCCTTAACATAGAGATACAAAATATGAAAAAGAATCAGTCAGGGGCACCTGGGTGGCTTAGTCAGTTAAGCGTCTGACTTCAGCTCAAGTCATGATATTGCTTTTTTGGAGTCTGAGCCCCACATCAGGCTGTCTGCGGTCAGTGTGGAGCCCACTTGGGATCTTCTGTCCCCTCTCTCTCTGCCCCTTCCCCACTTGCTCTTTCTCTCTCTCTAAAAAATTAATAAACATTAAAAAGCATCAATCAGAAATGAAGAACTCAATAAATGAAATAAAAAATACACCAGATTCAATAAATAGTAGACTTAGAGGAAGCAGAAAAACGGATTAGTGACCTGAAGGACAGAGTAATGGAAAGCAATCGAGCTAAAAAGGAAAGAGAGAAAAAAATTATGCAAAATGAGAACAGACTTAGGTAACTCAGCAACACCATCAAGCATAATAACGTTCTTATATGGATCCTAGAAAGAGAAGAGAGAGAAAAGGGGGAGGAAAATGTATTTGAAAAATATACCTTAAACCTTTCCAAATCTGTGGAAGGAAACAGAAATTCAAATCCAGGAGGCACAGAGATCCTCCAACAAAATCAACCAAAGGAGGTCCACACTAAGACACATACTAATTAAAATGGCAAAAAGTAGTGATAAAGAGAGAATTTTAAAAACAGCAAGATAAAAGAAAACAGTTACAAACAAGGGAAACCCCATAAAACTATCAACTGATTTTTTATCAGAAACTTTACAGGCAAGGAGGGAGTGGCATGATACATTCCAAGTGCTGAGAGGTAAAAATCTGCAGCCAAGAATACTCTATCTACCAAGGCAATTGTTCAGAACAGAAGGAGAGATAGCGTTTCCCATACAAACTAAAATTAAAGGAATTCATTACCACAAAACCAGCCCTACAAGAAATGTTAAAGGGGAAGATTTGAGTGGAAAGAAAAAATTCATAAGAGTAAGAAAAGGCAACACAAAAGCAATAAAATAAGTATATCCATAAAAAACAGCCAAAAGACTTACAAAATAAAAGTATGTAAAGTATGACACAACATAACAAAAACGTGGGGAGGAGAGAAGTAAAGAATGGGTTCAAACTTAAATGACCATCAACTTCCTATAGACTGCTATACACAGAAGATGTTATATACAAACCTAATGGCAACAACAAATCAAAAACCAATAGTAGATATATAAAAAATAAAGAGAAAGAGATCCAAGTATTAAACAAAAGAAAGTCCAGTTACGTTGACAGAAGAGAGCAAGAGAAGAATGGTACGGAGAAGAACTACAAAATCAATCATAAAACAAGTAACAAAATGGTGATCAATACACACCTATCAATACTTATTTGAATGTAAATGGACTAAATGCTCCAATCAAAAGACATGGATAACAGAACGTATTAAAAAAACAAGACCCGGGGCGCCTGGGTGGCTTGGTTGGTTAAGCGTCCGACTTCGGCTCAGGTCATGATCTCACGGTCCGTGAGTTCGAGCCCCGCGTCGGGCTCTGTGCTGACGGCTCAGAGCCTGGAGCCTGCTTCCGATTCTGTGTCTCCCTCTCTCTCTGACCCTCCCCCATTCATGCTCTGTCTCTCTCTGTCTCAAAAATAAATAAACGTTAAAAAAAATTAAAAACAAACAAACAAACAAAAAAAACAAGACCCTTCTACATGCTGCCTACAAGAGACTCATTTCAGACTTAAATATACATGTACACTGAAAGTGAAGGAATTGAGAAGTATTTATCATGCAAATGGATGTCAAAAGGAAAGCTAGGGTAGCAATACCTATATGGGACAAAATAGACTTTAAAACAAAGATTGGGGATGCCTGGATGACTCAGTAAGTTGAGTGTCTGACTCTTGATTTCAGCTCAGGTCATGAGCTCACAGTTGTGGGATTGAGCCCAACATTGGGCTCCACAAAGAGTGTGGAGCCTGCTTGAGATTCTCTCTCTCTCTTTCTCTCTCTCTCTCTCTCTCTCTCTGCCCCTCTTCCCAGCTCATGCACTCTCTAAGTAAGTATATAAACAAACAAATAAATAAATAAATAAAACAAAACTGTAACAAGAGACAAAGAAGGGCACTATATAATAAGGGGACCAATCTAACAAGATGTAACAATTTTACATATTTATGCACCCAATATGAAAGCACCCAAATATATAAAACAGTTAATAACAACCATAAAGAAAGTAATTGATAGTAATACAATAATAGAGGACTTTAGATCCTCACTTACACTGATGGACAGATCATCCAAAATAGAACATCAACAAGGAAACAGTGGTTTTGAATAAATGTATTTAACAGATATATTTGGGACATTCCATCCTAAAACAACAGAATACACATTCTTTTAAAATGTACATTAGGGCGCCTGGGTGGCTCAGTCGGTTAAGCGGCTGACTTTGGCTCAGGTCATGATCTCACGGTCTGTGAGTTCGAGCCTGTGAGTTCGAGTCAGCTGTGCTGACAGCTCAGAGATCAGAGCCCGTTTCAGATTCTGTGTCTCCCTCTCTCTCTGACCCTCCCCTGTTCATGCTCTGTCTCTCTCTGTCTCAAAAATAAATAAACGTTAAAAAAAAATTTAAAAAAATTAAAAAAAATTTAAAATAAATAAATAAATAAAATGTACATTCAACATTCCCCAGATCACATTTTAGACCACAAAACAAATCTCAACAAATTCAAAAAGATCAAAGTCATACCATGTATCTTTTCTGACCTCAACACTATGAAACTAGAAATCAACCACAAGAAAAAATCTGGAATGAGCATAAATACATGGAGATTAAATAACTACTAAAGGGAAGTTTATAGCACTATAGGACTACTTCAAGAAGCAACATGGGGGGCACCTGGGTGGCTCAGTTGGTTAAACGTCTGACTTCGGCTCAGGTCACGATCTCGCGGTCTGTGAGTTCGAGCCCCGCATCAGGCTCTGGGCTGATGGCTCAGAGCCTGGAGCCTGCTTCCGATTCTGTGTCTCCCTCTCTCTCTGACCCTCCCCCGTTCATGCTCTGTCTCTCTCTGTCTCAAAAATAAACAAAACGTTAAAAAAAAAAAAGAAGCAACATGGATCTCAAATAATCTAACCTTACATCTAAAGAGGCAGAAAAAGAACAAAATCTCAAACCAGTAGAATTAAAGAAATAATAAAGATTAGAGCAGAGATAAATGAAATAGAAATTATAAAAATAATAGATCAGATCAATGGAACCAAGGGCTAGTTCTTTGAAAAGAACAACAAAACTGATAAACCACAAACCCGTCACTCCAAAAAAAATAAAGAGAGAGAGAGAGAGAGAGAGAGAGAGAGAGAACTCAAATAAATAAAATTAGAAATGAATACTTATTCAACAACCAACACCACAGAAATACAAAGAATTATAAGAAAAAAATTATGAGAATATTATGAAAAATTATATGCCAAGAAATTAGACAATCTAGAAGAAATGGATGAATTCCTAGAAACATATAACCTCCCCAAAGTGAACCAGAAGGAAATAGAAAATCTGAACAGACCACTTACCAGCAATGGCATTGAATCAGTAATCAAAAAATTCCCAACAAATAAAAGTCCAGGACCAGATGGCTTCACAGGTGAATTCTACCAAGCACTTGAAGAAGAGTTAATACCTATTCTTAAACTACTCCAAAAGATAGAAGAGGAAGGAAAACTAAAATTCATTCTATGAGGCCAGCAGTACCGTAATACCAAAACCAGATAAAGACACCACCGAAAGAAAGAAAGAAAGAAAGAAAGAAAGAAAGAAAGAAAGAAAGAAAGAAAGAAAAGAAAGAAAGAAAAAAGAAAAGAGAGAATTACAGGCCATATGTCTCATGAACATAGATGCAAAAATCCTCAACAAAATAGTAGCAAACCAAATCCAACAATATATTTAAAAATCACTTACCACAATCAAATGGGATTTATTCTCAGGATACAAGAGTGGTTCAATATTCACAGATCAACACCACATCAATAAAAGAAAGGGGAAAGCAATATGATTATTTCAATAGATGTAGAGAAAGTATTTGACGAAGTATATCATACATTTGTGATAAAAACCCTCAAAAAGTATGTTTAGAGAGAACATACGTCAACATAAAGTCCATATATGAAAAATCCACAGTGAACATCATCCTCAATAGTGAAAAATTGAGAGCTTTTCCCCTAAGGTCAGAAACAAAACAAGGATGTCCATTCTCACCACTTTTATTCAACATAGTACTGAAACTCCTAGTCAAAGCAATTAGACAAGAAAAAAGGAACAAAATGCATCCAAAATATAAGGAACAAGTATAACTTTCACTATTTGCAGATAACATGATACTATATATAGAAAACCTGAAAGACTCCACCAAAAAACTACTAGAAATGATAAATGAATTCAGTAAGGTTGCAGGATATAAAATCAATTACACAAATCTGCTTCATTTTTACACACTAATAATGAAGCAGCAGAAAGAGGAATTAAGCAAACAACCCCATTTACAATTGCACCAAAAACAATAACATACCTAGGAATAAACTTAACCAAGGAGGTGAAAGACCTATATTCTGAAAACTATAAAACACTGATGAAAGAAATTGAAGACAGCACAAAGAAGTGGAAAGACATTCCATGCTCATAAATTAGAAGAACAAATATTGTTAAAATGTCTGTACTACCCAAAACAATGTACAGATTTAGTGAAATCCCTATCAAAATATCACGAGCATTTTTCACAGAACTAGAACAAATAATTAAAAAACTTATATGGAAACACAAAAGACCCTGAATCGCCAACAAAATCTTGAAAAAGAAGAACAAAGCTAGAGGTATCACAATCTCTAATTTCAAGTTATACTGCAAAGCTGTAGTCATCAAAACAGTATAGTACTGACACAAAAATAGACATCACAGATCTGGAACAAAATTGAAAGCCCTGAAATGAGCCCATAATTTTATAGCCAATTAATCTTCAACAAAGGAGGCAAGAATACCCAATGGGAAAAGACAGTCCCTTCAATAAATGGTGTTGGGAACACTGGACAGCCACATGCATAAGAATGAAACTGCAACACTATCTTACAGCATACACAAAAACACATGCAAAATGGATTAAAGACCTAAATGTGAGACCTGAAACCATAAAAATCCTACAAAAGAGAACAAGCAGTAATTTCTCTGACATTGGTCATAGCAACATTTTTCTAGATATGTCTCCTAAGGCAAGGAAAGAAAAATAAAACCAAACTATTGGGACTACATCAAAATAAAAAAGCTTCTGCACAGCGAAGGAAACAATCAACAAAACTAAAAGACAACCTACTGAATAGAAGAAGATATCTGCAAGTGAAATACCAGATAAAGGGTTAGTATCCAAAATATATAAAAAAATTCTACAACTCAACACCAAAAAATAAACATTCCTATAAAAAAAATCAGCAAAAAGACACGAACAGACATTTCTCCAAAGAGTTACAGATGGCCAATAGACAAATGAAAAGATGTTCAAAATCACTCATCATTAGCGAAATGCAAATCAAAACTACACTGAGAAATCACCTCACACCTGTCAGAATGGCTAAACACAAGAAACCACAAGTGTTGGCAAGGATGTAGAGGAAAAGGAAGCCCCATGCACAGTTGGTGGGATTGCAAACGGGTGCAGCCATTGTGGGAAACAGTGTGGAAGTTCTTTAGATAATTATAAATACAATGACCATATTGTTAGTAATTCCACTCCTGGGTATTTACCCAAAGAACACTAAAACACTAAGTTAAAATGATATATGCATCCCTATGTTTATTTCAGCATCACTTACAGTAGCCAAATTATGGAAGCAGCCCAAGTGTCCATCAATAGATGAATGGATAAAGAAGAAAGTGGCATATCTATCTATCTATCTATCTATCTATCTATCTATCTATCTATCTCCTGGAGTAGGACATCCCAAAATGTCAACTTCATATTTCTAAATAAATTTTTGTAGACAATTTCTTATTTATACAGATAGCTAATTCATTATATTTTTATAACATGTAGACATTTAAAATGTAAATGTATTCTGGAGTGCCTGGGTAGCTTAGCCACTTGAGCTTGAGCATCTGATTCTTGATTCTGGCTGAGGTCATGATTCCAGGGTTGTGGGATGGAGCCACATGTGGGATTGGTGCTCATGCTCAGCACAGAGCCTGCTTAGGATTCTCTCTCTATCTCTCCCTCTATCCCTCTCCCTTGCTCATGCGTGCTCTCTCTCCCACTAAATATATATAGACACATATGTCTCATATGTCTCCAAGTGTTTCTGTGAGTGGGACTGGTTGATAGATGTTCTCATGTAGCTTTAAGAATCTTGACTACATATAAGTATCCACAAATAACCATTATTCAGAGAATTAGAACTGTAACAAGATATTCTTTATAAACACCATTGTTAAATATAACCTAATGTTTTTTTTTTAAAGAAAAAAGTAGAACTCAATGCCCTGCCTTTTGATATTTTCCCAATGTTAGATCTGAACAAAGAAGCAGGAAGTTCAGTGATAAAGAGCCCCTGACACTGTCCTCAAAAACCTAAAGCAGATAATTGAAAACAAGAACAACCTTGCATTCAAGACAGTTATTACCCTTTGATACTTGGCAAAATAGCAACTGTACTATCACCACTACTATAATTGAACAACATTTATTGAGTGCTTGTTTTGTGTCAGGCACCATGTTCAGCAGGTTTACTGACTCTATTAATTCATGCTTACAATAATTCTCAGAAGCAGGTACTATTATTATTCCCATTTTATGAATGAGGAAATTGAGACCCAAGGAGTTTAAGTAATGGTGCAAGGGCACACAGCTAGGGAGTAGTAGAGCCCAGACATTAGCCTGGGTAGTGTGACTGCATCCAGACAGAGGTAGGAGATGCCATTTTCCTTCTACATCCTCAATACATCTTCAGTGAATCAGGTCCGCAGACACCCAGGGGCACAATGTCCATGACAGCAAGTGGTAGAGAGACTGGCAGACTCCCTTTCTGTTAGGATTTATTCTTACCCAGTCAGTTTTTCACAAACATGCAATCCCTACTCAATCATATTCTTTGGATAAAAAATTCAGGACATAATCTGTCCGGCAATTCTGGGTCACTTATTCATCTCCCATTGGACTGTATTTGTGTAGAGCCAGGTGCATAATGTGCTCTGTCCCCAGTGCTGAAAAGCATACCTGACGCAGCCCTGGTCTCCTGGGGTGCACAATCCTATAGGTGGAGGGCACAGGTAATACATGAGCAAGCAGACGGAAGAAAAGATGGGGTAAATGAGGGAAGTAAACAGGACCACGTGGTAGAGGTCACAGGGAGGGCTGCTTGTTTAGACTGGCAGCCAGAGACAGCCCTTCTGAAGCTGTAATGTTGAGCTGAGATGCAAATTTAGGGGGCAGAGTGGTCAGGGCAGAAAGGACTAACAGTCGAGAAAGAATCAAGGCAGGAATGAGGTTGGAGTGTGACAAGAACAGCAAGGAGGCCAGTATGGTGAAATCCAGGGAGTGAAGTGGAGAAGGACAGAGCAAAGGTCAAAGGGGTTGCCCACTGATAGATAATGCAGGAGATAAAAGTATCTTTTTCCTCCACTCTATTAAGTTATTGGCCGAGTCTCAAAAGACAGATTAACTAGGGGAAAGCATGCAAATTTACTTAATGTAAATTTCACACCACATGGGAGGCTTCATGAGGAAACAAAGACCCAAAAACATGGTTGAACCTGTGCATTTTTATATTAGGTTTGATGAAGACTGAGTGTTTGATGAAGCTGTGGAACATGTGATAGGACAAAGGATATGAGGTACGTGTAGTAACTTGGGGGAAACCCAGCAAAGCCTGTTCATTTAGACACCTCTCTGTGTCCTTCATCTTTGGAGACAGGGATGCTCCTTTCCTCGGGTATCAGGAGGGCACTACTCACCCGAGGGTGCTATGACCTGCTTTGGGGAAGATCAGAAAGTCCTTCCTTCACATGCTGCTTCTCAAATTGCCCCAGCTCAAAATATTACCTATGCCAAGATGCCCTATTCTGAGGTAGTGTGTGCTGATTCCTGTTGCCATCTCCAGGCTCAAGGGGGCTCCAGTGGGTGGTGTGACAAAACTTTGCATTTCTCCAGACCATTACTCACTCTGTTCCTGGAAAGAAGTGAATACCTGACTAGGAGATAGACAAGAGTATTCAGCTTGACTCCTCACCTCTTCTCCACCAACCACAGCCTTGCCTGGACAAGCCCCTTCATGTCCCAGCTCGCCCCAGACAGTGCTGGCTGCAACTGGGTGCTAAGCCTGCTTGATTCTGTCGTTCAATCAGGAAGACCATGTGATCTCACATTAAGTTACATCTCCCAATGCAGACTTTATCCAAAAGGAGATCATTTAACCGCCACCTGCTACTCCTTGTCAGAACTGTCAATTTGTTCAGGAAGAAGGATGTTATTTATTGAGCCCCCTCAGAGACCCTTATAAGTAGAGTCTGGAGATGAGTTGGGATTCTAAAGTATTCAGTTTCTCTGTGTATTTTGATGGAATGAAGGACCATGGGTCAGAATCTAGGATGAACAAATACAATAGACAAAATACACTGAGAAAATGTTCGTGACTGCTGTTAGTCAAATGCCTTATTTGTTGACTCAGGAATCCCAATTCTATTTCTGAAAGAGAACTCATGGCTAGCATGACAAATATGTGCTTCTGATCCCCACTCCATGCCCAACACAGGCACTGAAAATCAATCACAACATTCTTTCCTGGCTTTGCCTTGGCCTTAAGATGCCTCTCAGGCTGGTCCTCCAAGTACTGCTAACAACTGGGGTTGCAGATAGGATGAAACCGAAGCTAAAACTTTGAGGCCAACCAGAACATAAAGCTAATTACATTTTCTAGCTAACCCAAACTTATTTCACTTTGTTGAACATATTTCTAAAATGGATAAAGACTTTTTTTTTTCTGGAATTCGAACACACTGAATAGAATTTTTTTTATGATTTAAAATTTTGCCCTAGGACCCTCAAATACTACTTGGTAGATGATATAAGAAGTTAGTCCAACTCTGTAGAGTTCAAGATTTACTCCTCGATTTACTTTAAAGTAAGTTCATGACTCACTCTTTGGATTCAAGTTGTCTCTTTAAAGCACGGTGAAATTTTTAGTAATTGAAGACTTACCAACAATTAGTTCTAGTACTTGTTTTCAAAGAAAGGGCCAAGAAAAGATAGGACTGCCATTCATGTCTTTAGTACTAGATGTTATTTAGTAACTATGAAGCTGGTAAGCTTTGCTCTATCATTGCTCGGGGCTAGTGTTAAGTTCATTTCTATGAGTGGGAGATTATATGCATTTTTTCCCCTTCTTTCTCTGTCTTGAATCTCAGCAAGTCTCAGACTTTGAGGCCACATTAATAAATCTCATTATTTGGCAAATTCTTTTTTGCCCACCATAGGCTATGTCAGATTAATGAGTCTCCCACTGATACCAGCTAAAGGGTAAGCTGCCTGGTGGCCACCAAAGAGCCCAACACCTTGTTTGGGATAAAGTCTCTGCCACAAAGGGACTCCTCAAAACTTTAAAATAAGGCAGACCTGGGAAGGGCTCCTCAGAGGAACACAGCAGCTTCCTGTTAAGGAAAGTTGTATGCAGCTGATAATACTTCTAGAACCAAAGAATGACTTTCAAAAGCAGGTGAAGTGTCAACCCAGTGGCCCATGTGGAGGTCAGCAATGGTAAATCACCAACTGTAAATCCTGAGTTCTCCACAGGGGGCCCTGTGGGCTGCAGAGCATAGCTGCTCAGCAGAGACAATTCGGGCAGCTATATTCCAAGTCCACCAAGGGCGGGCAGCATCATCTGGCACAACATGTGCTATTTCCAGAGGTTTAAAATAGTTTTTCTAAATGTGTCTTTTCACAGTCCGAATATGGCTTAAGTTTCTTCTGAATTGAGATACTAAAGGGGATGAGACAATTTTGTAATGACTTTTGTGGGGAAAGGGTTGCAAAGGGCACAAGTCACAGCAGGGGACCGATTGATTAGAAGACCATTGGGTGGAGGCTGGGGGAAAGGTGATGGGGACTTACATCAATTAATCTAGTTTTGCAAGATTCAAGGAAACTTCTTCCAATTTTTCAAAGCATTACATGTATAGATCAAGAGAATGCAAATGATACAGACGATCCCCATGTAAAGTTTAAGACTCTCGCTCTGTCTTCCAGCTCCCTAGCACAGGGTCAACACTGTAACCAGTTGATATTTTCTGCAACTAAGATATTTCCTGTGTACACATTCATTAACTTACCTACTTTCTGTGTTTGGACCTTTCAAAGCATGCATATTCAAAGCATGCAGTATGCAGAAGGTATCAATCCTTCATTGTTGCCTGGAGAAAGTCATGAGACCTCATGAGAGGTCCAGTTCAGGATCAAAAGCAGAGGCTGCCCATGAGCTACTTCCCTTTCTATATTTTGCTATCCCACCCCCCTGAACTGTTAAAGAGAGGATGCTGTGTGTCCCCTAGTGGAAAAGAACAGGGAAGTGACTCTGAGAAACACCAAGGTAGAGAGGAGAGTCCCCATGATCAGAGAGGGTGACAAGTCAGTGGGTCTTGCAAGCAGCACAGGACCCACCATGTGGCCCCAGGCCTGCCTGGGAAGGTCATCTGCTGGACCCAGGGAGGCTGCACCCTGGACCCTGGAGTGCCACTGGTCCCACGTAGTCCCCAAAGTGGAAGGGCAATGAGGCTGTGCCAGTGGGGCCTAGAGGTAACCAGAACAGACAAGCAGCATTACCAGAGGGGCTTCCTGATGGTCTGGGGGCTGGAAAGCCTCCAGGATATTGTACAATTTGGGGCAGTCGGTGCCGAGACCAAATGCCTGGTAGCCATCTGCCTGGCAGGTCAGTGAGGATTTGGTTTGATTTGATGATGTGAATGGAATTTCTTTTATTTATTTTTTTAAGTTTATTTATTTATTTTGAGAAGGGTGAGAGAACGTGAGCAGGAGAGGGACAGGGAGAGAGAGAGAATCCCAAGCAGGCTCTGCACTGCCAGCACAGAGCCTGATGTGGGGTTCAATCCCATGAACCGTGAGATCATGGCCTGAGCCAAAATCAAGAGTCAGACACTTAACCAACTGAGCCACCCAAGAGCTCCTGGGATTTCTTTCAAATCTGAGTTTTGGGCTAAGATGTAAACCCATCTTGGTCTTCTTCTAGTGGGTCAGACAGATACTGTGACTTAGAACCATGCTCTAGCCCATAAAACTTACATTCCAGGAATTTCTTGGGCTTCATATGGAGCATCCTTCAGCTCTGACTGGCTCATTGTGGCAGGGATCAGAGGCCACAGTATGAAACTGCTCTGAAAGCAAGAAGCTGTGTTCTCTGACCAGTGTTATTTGGAACATGACCCATGCCTGTCTGCCTACACACACCTGTCTAAGTAAAAAAAAAAAAAAAAAACATAAAAAAGTAAAATTTAAAATGTTCCAAAGACCACAAACTCACTTACTATGCAACAAACAGAAAACTCCACTCATATACCAAGAAAAATGTTTGTTAAAATACACATATATTTATGGACACACTTTTGTTTTGTTTCACGTACAGACGAAAAATAGGAAGTCCACGTAAGGCTTAACTCATCCCATGAAACCCTTTATATGACATCCACACACCCACTCCCTGGTCAGGAAATGGAATCTACCATAAATTTTTGATAGAGAATCGCATTAAGCTTCCCAGAGGAGGGCTCGAGGAGTTAAGGGAACTGTTTTCTGGGCTAAGCCACCATTTACTCTTTCCTCATTATCAGTTTGTAGGGCAAAGATTCATTCGATGGCTTATTCATTCCTGGTGAGAGATTTAAAATGACACTGAAAAGGAAGTTCTAGGTGCTAATGGTGCATGTGGTCTGGACACAGAGGATAAAGCCAAATCCCCCCTGTGTTTTGACTATTTTAGCAGCCTGCTGTGCCATGAGCTGAACAAAATCCTAGCTTGTATAACTGATCTCCTCCAAAAGGATGCTACTGCCCAACTTAGAAAAGGTGAAAATAAGAAATGGGGAAACATGAACATTAAAAACTATTCCTGAAAAAAATGCACAAGAATACCCATACATCCACTGTGAAATAATAGAAAAAAAAAGACATTGGTCTCTGCCCCTGGTTCCTGACACAGGGCTCCTGAAACCCTGGTTATTTCCTGGGTGACAGGAGTATCTTTGGTATAATGAGGTGACTCAGAGAAGCTCCTGGATGGCTTCAAGATGAGAGATGGTCACAAGAAAGACCAGCCCATTATTACAAGCTGGAAAACTTCAGCCCTGTCCGCCCCCCCACCCCCCGCCCCATCTCAAGAGAAAGAAGAAGAGCTGAAAAGGGAGTTAATGAGCCACTGTGCCTAGGTGATGAAGCCTCCATCAAAATCCCAATAGTATAGAGCTGGAGGGTGAACACATCCATGTACGATGAGGGTGACCCAACCTAACTCATGGGGACAGAAGCTCCTGCACTCGGGACCTTCTCAAACCTCCCTATGTATCTCTTCATCTGACTCTTCCTTTGTAACTGGTAAACATGAGTAAGTGTTTCCTTGAATTCTGTGAGTTGTTCTAGCAAGTCAATTGAACTCAAGGAAGGAGTCATGAGAACCTCCAATTTGGAGCCAAATGAGACAGAAGTTGTGAGTAACCTGGGACCTACAACTTGCAATTGGCACCTAAGTGCCTAAAGTGTGGGGCAGTCTTTTGGGTCGAACCCTGAACGTATGAGATCAGATCTCCAAGTAGACAGTGTCAGAATTGCGTTAGATTGTTGGACACCCAGCTGGTGTCACCCAGAACTGGTGTGGGGAAAACCCCCGCACATTTAGTGTGCTCTGCATGTAAAGGAGACGTAGAAGTGGGGGAAAAATTTTCCCAATACAGCTAAAAATTGAAAAATTGCAAAAGTGGTGATGATGACAATGATGGCAATAGCTGCTATTTATTGCAAATGTCCATGTGCCAAGTACTTTGCAGACATGCAAGTACACTTTGTGACACAGGTATTAGGATTCCCACTTTTGATGAAGACAATGAGGCCCAGGAAAAGAGTGCAATGTGAGAGTCCCAAAGTCACAAGTCAGCAGCAGAATCAGTTTCAAATCTTATTCTCTCTGGCACCAAAATCTGCCCTGCTCAACACACCGTTCTTGTTTGTGCAGGTGACTGTGAGGCAATGCCACAAACCCAGCCCTGCTGCTGATAGGGTGGGGGTGACAGTGTGAGTTCCAACACCACTAAGCACAAGCGAGCCATGCTTCTTCTTCCTTCTCCTTTGGCTACATAATAAGACATATTTATTACCTCTACCAATAATTGTCTATCCTCCATCAATACCCTGACGGATTTTTAATCCTGAAAGGACTGTATTAATTAGCCAAAGCTGGCTTTTATTTTCTCCAGCAGCTGTTATCAATCCTTTAAAAGAGTGTTCAGTGCTCCAAGGGGTATAATTTCCCTACTTGAACTCTTGATGAATTTAGAAATATTTAACACTTACGAACTCTATTACGAAGTATGACAGTATTATTGTGTATTATAGACACAAGGGAAATGAACATCGAACCGCTTTCTATGAAGTTTCTTATAAATATGTAGATATTTTAAATAATGAGCAACAAACCTTTCATTCATATTCACATTATAATTAACTTTTTAATTTAAGTAGCATCTGAGATATAAATTTGGGCTCCTGATTCATTTCCAATCACCTTCTAATTTATATTTGCTCTCATTACAACGAATCTATGAAAATCTTCAATCTTGCAATTCTCTAATCTTGGAAGTTTAAAAATTCATAAGACATAATTAGAATCTGTGTAGGAGACATTAGGGTTTAGTAAAAGAAATGCTGAACCAGGAGCCACAGGAACTTGGTTCTAGGCCAGAGTCTGTCTCTTATTCAAATTATTTCTTTGAACATGATTTACTCACATAGAAAACAATAAGGGTCCCAGAGAGATTCCTTAAGACCCCTTCCGAGAGTTAAGATTCTAAATCACACAATTTTAAACTCAGAAAACTATTTAAATGTATCAAAAATATTACAAGCTATATATATATATATGCTATATATTACAAGATATATATATATATATTTATATATATATGCTATATATTACAAGCTATATATATACACATGTAGATATCATTATATATAATATGAAGAATAATTTGCTGATGTAACGAAACTAAAGTTACATGTGAGCAATCTGCTTCCCGTTTAAAATGTCAAATGGGGGGAAAAGAAAACATTAACTTCTAAACATCTTAATATTTTCAAACTATTGCTACCAGGAGTCACTTATAATAATAAGTCATTTTTAAGTATTTCAAACCTTTTAACACACCCCATGATCCTTATCCTATAAGGAAATAGTAATAGCCTAATCATTCAAGTTTAGAAACATAAAAGAATGATTCTCCTCTTCTCTTGGTTAGCCCTGACCACCACTCTCAAGCTTGAACATGTCACGTACCCTCTTCTGCATTTGTATTTTGGGATATGGAGGAGTGAGGTGGGGGAAGGAGGGAGGTGAGGAGCAGGAAGGGAACAGAAAGGATAAAATTATGGCCTAAGGCAAAAATAGAAAAGAGAAAAAGACTTATGAGCAATCGAGGGAACACTGGCATTTCCATGAGAGGGGAGGACAACATTTTAGCAAATGGAACCTTAAAGTGAGAAAGAGGAAACACTCTAAAGTAGAAACTATGGAGAACATGCAGACAGTTTTTCTAGAATTCAAACTTCACAATACTTCTTCTCCCCATTTTTTTTTCCTCCATGGGAAAAATTCTCTAATTGGAATTCAGTCAGTCACTTCTGGTCAAGTGTAAGGATGAAAATGGAAATTTCCAAGGCTTTTATTATTGTTCAACAAGGATATTTTGAACAAGGTCTTGTCTGAGTGGAATAAATAATTTATTTATTTTTCTTGGAGTATGGAAAAATATTGTACCTGAAGGTCAAAAAGAACATCTTGTCATAATACAAGGCAAAAGATAACAAATGAAATTTGAGCGTGGGTGGCTGAGTCAATCAAGCGTCTGACTCTTGATTTCGGCTCAGGTAATGATCTCATGGTTTGTGGGACTGGGCTCCACCTTGGGTTCTGTTCTGACACTGTCGTACCTGCTTGGGATTCTCTCTCTCCCTCTCTCTGCCCCTCCCCCATTCATCCTCATTTTTTTTTCTCTCTCTCTCAAAAATTAATAAATAAACTTAAAAAAATTGAATCTAGATAACAGCACACTCAATAGTTCTTTTAATGCCCACTAAATGCCAAAGCTTACTTGGTTATAGGATTGAATTTTTCTTTTATTTTTTTAAATTTTTTTTCCCCTGTGAGTTTTCTTTTTTTTATTTATTTTTTTATTTTTTAATATATGAAATTTATTGTCAAATTGGTTTCCATACAACACCCAGTGCTCATCCCAAAAGATGCCCTCTTCAATGCCCATCACCTACCCTTCCCTCCCTCCCCCCCCCCCCCCATCAACCCTCAGTTTGTTCTCAGTTTTTAAGAGTCTCTTATGCTTTGGCTCTCTCCCACTCTAACCTCTCTCTCTTTTTTTTTTTTCCTTCCCCTCCCCCATGGGTTTCTGTTAAGTTTCTCAGGATCCACATAAGAGTGAAAACATATGGTATCTGCCTTTCTCTGTATGGCTTATTTCACTTAGCATCACACTCTCCAGTTCCATCCACATTGCTACAAAGGGCCATATTTCATTCTTTCTTATTGCCACGTAGTACTCCATTGTGGATATAAACCACAATTTCTTTATCCATTCATCATTTGATGGACATCTAGGCTCTTTCCATAATTTGGCTATTGTTGAAAGTGCTGCTATAAACATTGGGGTACAAGTGCCCCTATGCATCAGCACTCCTGTATCCCTTGGGTAAATTCCTAGCAGTGCTATTGCTGGGTCATAGGGTAGGTCTATTTTTAATTTTTTGAGGAACCTCCCACTGTTTTCCAGAGTGGCTGCACCAGTTTGCATTCCCACCAACACTGCAAGAGGGTTCCTGTTTCTCCACATCCTCTCCAGCATCTATAGTCTCCTGATTTGTTCATTTTGGCCACTCTGACTGGCGTGAGGTGATATCTGAGTGTGGTTTTGATTTGTATTTCCCTGATGAGGAGTGATGTTGAGCATCTTTTCATGTGCCTGTTGGCCATCCGGATGTCTTCTTTAGAGAAGTGTCTATTCATGTTTTCTGCCCATTTCTTCACTGGATTATTTGTTTTTCGGGTGTGGAGTTTGGTGAGCTCTTTATAGATTTTGGATACTAGCCCTTTGTCCGATATGTCATTTGCAAATATCTTTTCCCATTCCGTTGGTTGCCTTTTAGTTTTGTTGATTGTTTCCTTTGCTGTGCAGAAGGTTTTTATCTTCATGAGGTCCCAAAAGATCATTTTTGCTTTTAATTCCCTTGCCTTTGGGGATGTGCCAAGTAAGAAATTGCTGCGGCTGAGGTCAGAGAGGTCTTTTCCTGCTTTCTCCTCTAGGGTTTTGATGGTTTCCTGTCTCACATTCAGGTCCTTTATCCATTTTGAGTTTATTTTTGTGAATGGTGTAAGAAAGTGGTCTAGTTTCAACCTTCTGCATGTTGCTGTCCAGTTCTCCCAGCACCATTTGTTAAAGAGACTGTCTTTTTTCCATTGGATATTTTTTCCTGCTTTGTCAAAGATGAGTTGGCCATACTTTTGTGGGGCTAGTTCTGGGGTCTCTATTCTATTCCATTGGTCTATGTGTCTGTTTTTGTGCCAATACCATGCTGTCTTGATAATTACAGCTTTGTAGTAGAGGCTAAAGTCTGGGATTGTGATGCCTCCTGCTTTGGTCTTCTTCTTCAAAATTACTTTGGCTATTCGGGGCCTTTTGTGGTTCCATAGGAATTTTAGGATTGCTTGTTCTAGCTTCGAGAAGAATGCTGGTGCAATTTTGATTGGGATTGCATCGAATGTGTAGATAGCTTTGCGTAATATTGACATTTTAACAATATTTATTCTTCCAACCCATGAGCACGGAATGTTTTTCCATTTCTTTATATCTTCTTCAATTTTCTTCATAAGCTTTCTATAGTTTTCAGTATACAGATCTTGTACATCTTTGGTTAGATTTATTCCCAGGTTTTTTATGCTTCTTGGTGCAATTGTGAATGGGATCAGTTTCTTTGTCTTTCTGTTGCTTCATTATTAGTGTATAAGAATGCAACTGATTTCTGTACATTGATTTTGTATCCTGCAACTTTGCTGAATTCATGTATCAGTTCTAGAAGACTTTTGGTGGAGTCTATCAGGTTCTCCATGTATATTATCATGTCATCTGCAAAAAGTGAAAGCTTGACTTCCTCTTTGCCAATTTTGATGCCTTTGATTTCCTTTTGTTGTCTGATTGCTGATGCTAGCACTTCCAACACTATGTTAAACAACAGCGGTGAGAGTGGACATCCCTGTCGTGTTCCTGATCTCAGGGAGAAAGCTTTCAGTTTTTCCCCATTGAGGATGATATTAGCTGTGGGCTTTTCATAAATGGCTTTTATGATGTTTAAGTATGTTCCTTCTATCCCGACTTTCTCGAGGGTTTTTATTAAGAAAGGATGCTGAATTTTGTCAAATGCTTTTTCTGCATCAATTGACAGGATCATATGGTTCTTTTCTTTTATTAATGTGATGTATCACGTTGATTGATTTGCGAATGTTGAACCAGCCCTGCATCCCAGGAATGAATCCCACTTGATCATGGTGAATAATTCTTTTTATAAGCTGTTGAATTCGATTTGCTAGTATCTTATTGAGAATTTTTGCATCCATATTCATCAGGGATATTGGCCTGTAGTTCTCTTTTTTACTGGGTCTCTGTCTGGTTTAGGAATCAAAGTAATACTGGCTTCATAGAATGAGTCTGGAAGTTTTCCTTCCCTTTCTATTTTTTGGAATAGCTTGAGAAGGATAGGTATTATCTCTGCTTTAAACATCTGGTAGAACTCCCCTGGGAAGCCATCTGGTCCTGGACTCTTATTTGTTGGGAGATTTTTGATGACTGATTCAATTTCTTCACTGGTTATGGGTCTGTTCAAGCTTTCTATTTCCTCCTGATTGAGTTTTGGAAGTGTGTGGGTGTTTAGGAATTTGTCCATTTCTTCCAGGTTGTCCAGTTTGTTGGCATATAATTTTTAATAGTATTCTCTGATAATTGCTTGTATTTCTGAGGGATTGGTTGTAATAATTCCATTTTCATTCATGATTTTATCTATTTGGGTCATCTCCCTTTTCTTTTTGAGAAGCCTGGCTAGAGGTTTATCAATTTTGTTTATTTTTTCAAAATATCAACTCTTGGTTTCATTGATCTGCTCTACAGATTTTTAGATTCTATATTGTTTATTTCTGCTCTGATCTTTATTATTTCCCTTCTTATGCTAGGTTTAGGGTGTCTTTGCTGCTCTGCTTCTATTTCCTTTAGGTGTGCTGTTAGATTTTGTATTTGGGATTTTTCTTGTTTCTTGAGATAGGCCTGGATTGCAATGTATTTTCCTCTCAGGACTGCCTTCGCTGCATCCCAAAGCATTTGGATGGTTGTATTTTCATTTTTGTTTGTTTCCATATATTTTTTTTAATTTCTTCTCTAATTGCCTGGTTGACCCATTCATCCTTTAGTAGGGTGTTCTTTAACCTCCATGCTTTTGGATGTTTTCCGGACTTTTTCCTGTGGTTGATTTCAAGCTTCATTACATTGTGGTCTGAAAGTATGCATGGTATGATCTCAATTCTTGCATACTTATGAAGGGCTTTTTTTGTGATCCAGTATGTGATCTATCTTGGAGAATGTTCCATGTGCACTCAAGAAGAAAGTATATTCTGTTGCTTTGGGATGCAGAGTTCTAAATATATCTGTCAAGTCCATCTGATCCAATGTATCATTCAGGGCCCTTGTTTCTTTATTGACCATGTGTCTAGATGATCTATCCATTGTTGTAAGTGGGGGTATTAAAGTCCCCTGCAATTACCACGTTCTTGTCAATAAGGTTGCTTATGTTTGTGATTAACTGTTTTATATATTTGGGGGCTCCCGTATTCGGCGCATAGACATTTATAATTGTTAGTTCTTCTTGATGGATAGACCCTGTAATTATTATATAATGCACTTCTTTATCTCTTGTTACAGCCTTTAATTTAAAGTCTAGTTTGTCTGATATAAGTATGGCTACTCCAGCTCTCTTTTGACTTCCAGTAGCATGATAAATAGTTCTCCATTCCCTCACTTTCAATATGAAAGTGTCTTCAGGTCTATAATGAGTCTCTTGTAGACAGCAAATAGATGGGTCTGTTTTTTTTATCCATTCTAATACCCTATGTCTTTTGGTTGGCACATTTAGTCCATTTACATTCAGTGTTATTATAGAAAGATATGGGTTTAGAGTCATTGTGATGTCTGTAGGTTTCATGCTTGTAGCGATGTCTCTGGTACTTTGTCTCACAGGATCCTCCTTAGGATCTCTTGTAGGGCTGGTTTAGTGGTGATGAATTCCTTCAGTTTTTGTTTGTTTGGGAACACCTTTATCTCTCCTTCTATTCTAAAAGACAGATTTGCTGGATAGAGGATTCTTGGCTGCATATTTTTTTCTGTTCATCACATTGAAGATTTCCTGCCATTCATTTCTGCCCTGCCAAGTTTCAGTAGAGAGATCTGTCACGAGTCTTATCGGTCTCCCTTTATATGTTAGAGCACTTTTATATCTAGCTGCTTTCAGAATTTTCTCTTTATCCTTGTATTTTGCCAGTTTCACTATAATATGTCATGCAGAAGATCGATTCAAGTTACATCTGAAGGGAGTTCTCTCTGCCTCTTGGATTTTAATGCCTTTTTCCTTCCCCAGATCAGGGAAGTTCTCAGCTATTATTTCTTCAAATATACCTTCAGCACCTTTCCCTCTCTCTTCCTCCTCTGGAATACCAATTATGCATAGATTATTTCTCTTTAGTGCATCACTTAGTTCTCTAATTTTCCCCTCATACTCCTGGATTTTTTATCTCTCTTTTCCTCAGCTTCTTCTTTTTCCATAATTTTATCTTCTAGTTCACCTATTCTCTCCTCTGCTTCTTCAATCCGAGCTGTGGTCATCTCCATTTTATTTTGAAGCTCATTAATAACATTTTTTAGCTCCTCCTGGCTGTTCCTTAGTCCCTTGATCTCTGTAGCAATAGATTCTCTGCTGTCCTTTATACTGTTTTCAAGCCCAGTGATTAATTTTATGACTATTATTCTAAATTCACTTTCTGTTACATTTTTTAAATCGCTTTTGGTCAGTTCATTAGCTGTTGTTATTTCCTGGAGGTTTTTTTGAGGGGAATTCTTCTGTTTCGTCATTTTGGATAGTCCCTGGATTGGTGCGGAACTGCGGAGCACTTCCACTGTGCTGTTTTGAATAACTTGCGTTGGTGGGCGGGGCCACAGTCAGACCTGATGTCTGCCCCCAGCCCACCGCTGGGTCTACAGTCGACTGGTGTGCACCTTCTCTTCCCCTCTCCTAGGGGCGGGGTTCACTCTGGGGTGGCATGGCCTATCTGGGCTACTTGCACACTGCCAGGCTTGTGGTGCTGGCGATCTGGCGTATTAGCTGGGGTGGATCAGCAAGGTGCACAGGGGCGGGAGGGGCAGGCTCAGCTCGCTTTTCCTTTGGAGATCCACTTCCGGAGGGCCCCTGCAGCACCAGGAGGGAGTCAGACCCGCCGGAGGGATGGATCAGCAGAAGCACAGAGTTGGGTGTTTTCGCGGTGCAAGCAAGTTCCGTGAGGGGAACTGGCTCCCTTTGGGATTTTGGCTGGGGGATGGGTGAGGGAGATGGTGCTGGCGAGCACCTTTGTTCCCCACCAAGCTGAGCTCTGTCGTCTGGGGCTCAACAACTCTCCCTCCCGTTGTCCTCCAGCCCTGCTCTCTGAGCAGATCTGTTAACTTATAACCTTCCAGATGTTAAGTCCCGCTTGCTGTCCGAACACACTCCATCCGGCCCCTCCGCTTTTGCAAGCCAGACTCGGGGGGGCTCTGCTTTGCCGGCAGGCTGCCCGTCCGCCCTGGCTCCCTCCCGCCAGTCCGTGTAGCGCGCACCGCCTCTCTGCCCTTCCTACCCTCTTCTGTGGGCCTCTCATCTATGCTTGGCTCCAGAGAATCTGTTCTGCTAGTCTTCTGGCGATTTTCTGGGTTATTTAGGCAGGTGTGGGTGGAATCTAAGTGATCTGCAGGACGTGGTGAGCCCAGCGTCCTCCTGCGCCGCCATCTTCCCTTGAATTTTTCTTTTAAAGCAAAAAGTCACCCTCAGCAGGGGTTCTAAACCAAAAGCATTCTTGTGTGGCTGGGACATAAGTCAGCAGCAGCAATTGTACCAGGATGCTGTCAAGTAGTAGACTCCATTGCAGGCCAAGCTTCAGCCTGGGCCCATGTTCCCTAAACACACATGTTGTGAGCAGACAAGTCCATATTTTTCTCACCTGTCTCACTCTTTATTCTACAAGTGTGGACAGACATACAGGACTCCTGGCTCTTGGATATCTTCCCAGAGAAACCAATGAGATTCTTTCACTTCTCTTCCAGCATACTTAATGAATCAAATACTCCTGAATTTAGTGGCTTACAGTAATAGTGTCTTTAAAAACATCTATCATACCTGTTCCCTAGCCTCCCCCTTAACACAAACAATAACGACTGGCTCTCCATGGGTGCAAAAAGCTTCCTGTTTTTCAATCCATGCAAATAAATGTAATCAGAAAATTTAGCTTCTGTGCACCAAAGACAGGCAGGTGGATAGCATCTTAGTATCAAGTGAAGAGTAATCTGCAAATGTCACATAAGGAAAATCCCTTAAATCTGTGCTCCAGGTATAATGGAGTTAGTGATGAAAGAGACTGTGAGATTTGCAACTTTAGTCCTCCATTTCAAAGGGAAGAAATCAAGACAGAGAGAGGTCTTACAGCTTTTCAAGGTAGCAAGGCCAGCCAGTGGCACACCTGGAGCTGGTTTGAACTCAGGTTTCCAGAACCCTTATCCGGGGCTCTTTATTCACCAAACAGATCCATAATCTTTTATGTGAAACACCTAGAGCTATATGTGTTTACAGTGTATTTACGGTAAACAAAACACCCTCAGTAAAGGGTAAGGTCTTGTGTTCAAACCCATTCATACCTTTTCAGTGAACATACGAATATTCACACTGAGGAGGACGAGACCCTAAGTAGCCAATTGTTAGTTTGGTAAGATTTTGGCATGATTAAGGAAACTATTAAGGAAAATTTTGTTCAGAGTTTTTTAACTTCCAGAAATTGCAGATCAAAGATTGTGGTCATATACAACTATGCTTCCCTTGCAAGAAAGAAAGGAAAAAATACTCAAGCATATAAAAGCAGCACACCCATTATAGCACAAGGGTTAAGGGAAGTTCAAACATCTAAAGGCCTAAGTAAAAGGTAGATTGCTGCATCCCACTCCCACAGTTTCTGATTCAGGAGAGCTGAGGGGAGGCTAGAGAATTTTCACGTCTAACCAGTTTCTGAAGATTTATTTTGTTCCTCAGGCCTTTTCTGGGTGATGCTGATGCTTCTGGTTCCTGATACCACACTTTGAGAACCACTGGTTAAGAGCATGAGCCTTACACTGACAGACCTGTGTTCTAATCTACCATTTATTAGCTGTTGTATTTTCAGGAAAATTATATAATTCCTGCTGAGAAATCCACTGAAAATCCTCTTGAGAATTCCCTATAATGTGACAAGTTACTTTTTCCTTGTTGCTTTCAGGATTCCTTCTAGTCTGTGGCTTTTGACAGTTTGAGTATAATGCATCTTGGTGTGACGCTCGGACTTTATCCTACTTGGAGTTCACTGAGCATCTTTTATTAGTGTGGCTGTGTCTTCCCTCGGATTTAGGTCATTTTCAGCCATTACTTCTTCAAATAATCTCCCGGTGCCTTTCTTTCTCTCTTTGCCTTTTCAGAATCCCATAACGCACATATTGGTACATTTGCTGATATTCCACATGTCGCTTAGGTTCTGTTCACTCTTCTTCATTCTTTTTTTCTTTTTGGTCCTCAGACTCAATAATTTTAAACGACCTGTATTCAATTCCATTGGTTCTTTTCTTCTACCTTTTCAAGTCTATTGTTAAACCCCTCTAGGGACTTTTTCAAGTTAGTTATTGTATCTTGCAACTCCAGGATATTTGGTTCCTTTATAATTTCTATCTCTTTGTCGATATTCTCATTTTGTTCACATATCATTATCCTCATTTCCTTGAGCTCTTTGAGCATATTGAAGAAAGTTGTTTTAAAGTCTTTGTCTAGTAAGTCTAATGCATGTGTTTATTCAGGGATGGTTTCTGAAGATTTATTTTGATCCTCTGAATGGACCGTGTTGTTCTGTTTCTTTGTATACTTTGTGATTTTTTTTTTTTAATTGAGCATTTAAAAACCGTGCCACCTCTCTTAGTCTTTGCAGACTGGATCCAGGCATGAGAAGAAGACACTCACTAGTCACTCCAGTGTGAGGACTTAACATTTCCTCACTCAGGCCTTTTCTTGACATGCCTCTTCCTTGGGCCTGTGTGTATGCTTTTTTTTTCCCCCTTCTCTCCCCGCCCCAAACCCCTATCTATATGGCTGGTTTTAAATGTCTCAATTTCCCTAGGAGTTGCATTCTTGCTTCCTCTTGGGGACTTAGCTGTTCTACTGTATTCTTCAGTAAATAATTTCTTGCTGCAGGCATCTGTGGGTCTACAGTCTCTTTGTGGCTTTCATGAATCATACCTGCTGCTCCCTGTGGCATCCTCTAGCCTGAGACTTAAGTTGTACTGTTTTTGGCTGTCTGAGCTTCTAGTTAGACAACACAGAAATCTATCCCTCAGGCAGCCCTCAGACAGGTTAGAACACTGCAAATTCAGTCCACTCTGCTCTCTGGTTTGTGGAAGGAAACTGGAAACTGAGCCACCGCTTCCCCCATACTACCCTATGCCTTGCCAGGGAGAGGTTGGGACAAGGGTGAATTAAATACACTGCAAAAATGCCCTGCTATTTGGAATGTGTATTATTCTTGGCTGGGCATTCACTTGGTTGCTGTAGATCTCTGACTGATTTTTAGAGCTCCGCTAAAATTATTTTAGCTACTCTGTACTTGTTTATTTAATGTTTCCATGGGAGTTTCCTGTGGAAACCAGAGGTCCTGGAGTTTCCTAATCTTCCATCTTGCTGATGTCTTCATTGAGGCCTTAAGCCTCAGTTCCCTATAGTACTTACTTCACAGGGTTTCTGAGACCACTTTTAAGAGAAGTTTCCATCTAATCACTTATCTAGAAGGTCTAATGAAGTTTTTCTGGTGGGAACGTGAGAAAGCTGCATATAGACATAAATCTTATCCTTTTTTTCTTAATTTTTTTTTTTAATTTTTGAGAGAGACAGAGACAGAATGTGAGTGGGTTAGGGGCAGAGAGGGAGACACAGAATCCGAAGCAGGCTCCAGGCTCTGAGCTGTCGGCACACAGTCCGACGCGGGGCTCGAACTCATGAGCTGTGAGATCATGACCTGATCCGAAGTCGGCCGCTCAACTGACTCAGCCACTCAGGCGCCCATAAATCTTATTCTTAATATAGGTATGGTCAGGTTTCATTTTACCACACTGAGGCAAGATAAAACAGCAAAGGAGTTAAGTACCTTTTTCTCTTGACACTATATCTCCTACTCTCAAATAACACATTCTTGGTTTGGTTCTCTCATTTCCCACATTTTGGCCAAATACTGATATTAGTTCTTCTATCCTTTTCAATATGTGATTCATCTTCCATTACATTTTTCCTTTATGCCATTTTGACGAACATACACAATGACTGTTTTGTAAACAGTGTTAGCTATCTTTCTTGAGAACACATTTCATTGGTCTTCTGGGAAAACACTGCTAAGCCTGTGAGTTCCAAAGCTGTCTTTGAAGACCACACTGGGATAATATAACCTGGGAGGCAGGAAATGACAGTGACGGCCATCACTTAGAGAAATTACCTGAGCCAGGTGTCACAAGCATATTTCATAGAATTAGTGATCTCCTGGTGTTCAAGAAGAAACCAGAAAGAAAACCAGGAACATTGGCCTTTTGGCTTAGGCTACTGAAATTGGATGCCTTCCAATACATTAACCACCCTCAAAGAGATACAAGTCAGATGACCCTGCATTAATCTCCCATGGTCGGGAATAAACAAGTAGTTCTGGTCAGCATATATCCTCAAGCTACCTGGAAGCTCAAAGATCAATGTCTTATGTAAGAATGAAGTCAGGAAAAAGAAGAGCTCATTAGTCCTCAGAAGTGTCTCTGATCTAAAGTTGTGTGAACTGCTTATCCACCACAGGAGCTAACCTGACAAAGAATTCTCTAGTTCCCTTGGAAAACTCCTTCGCTCCCAACCAGGGCTTGCCTGGTTCTTCTTCTGTTTCCACTGCAGATCAACTCCTGTCCTAGTCCTCATATTTTCCCTCCAAAAAATATGCAATTTCCTATTTGAAATTCTAATCACATAATAGCTCTGCTTTGCTGAAAATACATCCAGATCACCTTGATTGGAGTTTTGGATGTTTAGTCTGAATTATTCAGTTATGTATATACAGATAGATCTCTTGCCTCTCACCCACAGATGGCTCCTAGTTTTGATTGTTTTACTAATTTATCTCTGATCACAAACTTTTTTTCTAAGTTTTGAGAGTGACCTTGTAAGACTCTATTGCATGCCCGCAAATACAAAATCATTTTTATTTTTAATAATTTAAAAAGTCAAAACATTGACATTTCTCTGCGGAAATGCTTCATAATTTCCATAAGTTATAGAGTTGTATGTAATCCAAAACATAGACAGATATATGTATATATCCTCTCTGCCTAATTCCCTTATGTGTAATATATATTTATGTGTGTGCATGTGTATTTTTCTTATCTGTTATGCATGATTTGGTCAAGCATTTACTACTTGAGGATTTACATATTCTAACATGCAGCTAGCTTTGCCACAATGCTATGGATGACTGAAAACCACAGGGGCAGTGATTTCCCCTGCTCACAATCAGATTTTCAGCAGCTAGAGTTGGGATTCTCTGAAGCCATGGTTTTCTTACAGAGTAAACAAAAGACTATGAGGCAGGCACCAAAACTTAACTAATTAGTGGAAATCAGATGACTCAAATAAAACCCATATCAGAAAGGATGGCACATGAAATTTCTTCTGGAAATAGATGAAATGTAAATCAATAAATAATATTGGAAAATACAGTTGCCTAATTAATTATAAATTTCTTGGTAGGTGTATTAAGTGAGTCAGCAAGCACTTACTGGGTATCTATAATGTGTCAAGAACTACGCTAGATGTTGGGGAAATACAGATGAAAAACCCAGTTCTACCCTTCAGGCTTACTCACTTGTCTGGCATGTGGAGGGTCTTCAACACTCTTCCTTGTGCTGTAATTCAATACTTCTGTTATTGAAATAAGACAGCGCTAATGGCACTGGGACACTCAGATCCTCAACTCCACCTGCGCTGACATTTTATTGTGTGTATCATTTAACTTTTTGATTCTCTCTGCTGATGTCATGTAAAATTACTCTGGCATAAAGTGGAGGCTTTGGAATCAGAGAGACCTGCTTTAAGATTCTACTTGTCCTGGGAAAATTGCTTACATGAGTGAGCCTCAGTTTTTCTTCATAAACAGAACTTCAGCACATGCCTAACGGGGTTGAAGTTAGAAGTACAACCACCATAAGAGCTTGGGTTCTGGAGTCACCCAGGCCTAGGCTTGAATCCTATTTCAGTAACTTGCCACCAAGGTTATCCTGGTGAGCTCAACTCCTCTCTGCCTAATTCCCTTATGTGTAAAAGGGAGGATATATCATATCCATAGGATTGATGTAAGAAGTAAATGATAGCATACTGGATGGGAAGTGCTTATTAACACAGTGTCTACAACATAGTGACCACACAGTAAATGCCAGTTATTATTATTTGATCATTAAATGGCTTACTGTAGTTTAAGCACTTAGCATACTTAAAATCAGTGCCTATTTGGGGGGCATCAAATTCCACAGATGCCATTTCGTTTTTAAGATAGTTTATAATAGAAATGTTTGGCAATGGGGCTGGCTACCTCAGGACACAGTGCTGCTCTATCACTGGAGATGACCAGATGGGCATTTGTGGATTTCGGTCAAGGCTGGAGAGAAGGATCCTGTGTATTGTGAAGACCTCCAGTGAGATGAATTTTCAGCTTCTTCTCGACTTTAGTTTTTCTCATTCTATGACTTGTATTTATCTCTGGTTAGAAAGGCTACTATTATGAACAGTAAGGTAAGATACAAACTTTAAACAATTTTTATAAAGAGCCTATAAATTGGGAAATAGTCAAAAGTTTTTCCAGTACTTTTTCTCCAGGGAAAATAGAAGTCCATCCTTCTTCCTACTTCTCATCTTCTAACAATTATAAATAAAAGTGCAAATCAAAGTCAGCTATTTCATCTCAAAATGAACTGTGATTTTCTTTAAAAATTTTTATGTCCTGTTCATTTTTTAATCTCATGAAGCAAGAACCATATCCCCCTCTGTTGGCTCTGCTTCTGGTGATAATATTGTGAACTAGGTCAGAAGTTAGTTTAACAAAAAGAAAGGGAGGGGGGTCCATAGCAAGGAATCTCATTACAAAAACAAAACAAAACAAAACAAAAAACTTTGGCCATGTTCTGTATTCAAAATAAACTCTTCTCTATTCTGGGGCAATCATGAGATGTTTCTGAGAAAAGTGCTATCATAAATACTAGCCAAGGAAATGTACCATGGAGAGAATAAGGGTCAAGAGCCTGACCACCCGACCATTATGACAATGACAAATCACTTTATGCTTGTTTCTCAATGCCTCTGAATAATATTGTTAATGGGAATGAGGTCCTGAGTACCTGGTCAAGAAAACATCAACAAGTTCACTTTTGCTGACACTTTTATCTGCAGCTTGAAAGGGGGGTTTTGAAATGGGGATGTTGGAATACTCTTGAAAAATGGCTTGTCTAGAAGAAGTAAAACATAAAAGGGAATACCAGTCACATTATCTAGGACAAAAGGATGTGCCCTGGGACTCTGAAGGAAAGTGAGAGCAAAGAAAGGGGGGCACCCAGACAGGCTTCGGTTTGAATGCACTCTTGTGCCCAAATGAGAAAGAGGTCAGGGAGGTGATCCACAGAATAGGAGCGTGTTCTTTTACAACTCGGGGACCTTAAGTCCCACGGTGTTTCTTTTGTGCAGAAGAGGTTGGCTTTGTTGTTTTTCCAGACTCCCTGGCTGTCACACCTGCCAAATACTGCCAGTGGGCACTGCACACTATTGGGCCAGTTCCCAAACAAGTATGCTGAAAGGCAGAAAAAAAGAGCTTCGTGACCAGATGGCCTTTATGCTTTGCTAGACAAGTTGTTTATGTTTGCATTTTAGTTTACCTGGAACTATTTCTATGCAGTGGCAAACCCCAAAGTGGGACTGTGGGATGTGTGCCATAAGATGCACTGGTAAAGAAAAAGCTTTGTCTGTTTGCTTTTTGACAGTAAGAATGTTTCTTTCTTTTTTTAAGTTTATTTTGAGAGAGAGCATGAGCAGGGGAGGGGCAGAAAGAGAGGGAGAGAGAGAATCCCAAGCAGGCTCTGCGTTGTCAGCACACAGCCTGTCATGGGGCTTGATCCCACAAACCCTGAGATCATGACCTTGAGCTGAGCTAAGGAGTGGGATGCCCAATGGATTGAGCCACCCAGGTGCCCCGAGAATGTTGCTTTTAATTAGAAAATGAAGAAAATAGATGTCAAGAAGATCAAAAGGAAGGAGAGGATAAAGAAAAGTACTGATTTTCAGCACAGAGTTAGGAGAGATTAAAAAGTGAAACCAGAGCTGGTCTTGGGACATCCTTGCAAGCAAGAATGGAAATGAGCGAGTGGATCCTGCTGAGCCACATCCCCTGGGCAGCTCTGACGGGCGTGGGCTCTGTACCAAGGAGAGATCCAGAGAACACCCCCTGGAATACACAAGTGTCCAGCAATAACTTGGAGTCACCAGGGTTTTTAATACCATGTACTAGTCAAAATTAGAAGAAAACTAACCTTGGGACAATACTGAATGCTCACTTTTCATTTCACCTGAGGGAAAAATCCTACACCCTTAATATAACATCATTTTTAACATCCCTCCTCCCCAGTAAAAAGAGCATAACCCCAGCATGAAAGTAGTCTTTCTGAAAAAAAGTCAGCTGACACTCAGACTGATTACGTGTAGTGTTTATATATAATTACTATAAATATACACTGATATGAATAAATACATGTAAGTATGTATATATATACATGTATATACGTATGTGTATATGTATATATAAATACACACATATATAAACATATGTGTGCACATATTTATATGTATGGATATGTTTAAATTTAAGTACAAAAAATTCAACATACCATTTATTTATGGTATTACATTGCAGGTGGTAATTTTTACTTGAAGTGGGTCAGTGGGGGTTCACGTTGAATAGCGCAACATGAAATAAAGCTCTACTCTACCCTGTGGACAATTTTCCATGCACATTTTAAATATACATACACAGACCTACAGATGAAAATGGAAGCATTATACTTCACTAACATGAGGAAAGTAGTGGAGGGTGGACAGGGGAATGGAGGTACTGATGAGAACACCTGACTTTCATCAGCCCCTCACAATGACCTCGGAGAAGGATGCCACAGATGGATGAACCTGAACCTGAACCACAGATGGCTAAACCAAGCTGGGAAGAGAAAACTGAGAAGTCTTGCAGAGAGAAAGCTTTCAAGGTCTGACCCTGGGAGGCAGGACAATATCAAAAGGCAGAAGCCAAAGGATCAGAAAACAAAAATAAACCTATCTGGCACCAACCTATAGTCACTTAGATCTTTTTAAGGCAGGCCACTTGGGAAGGAGTTCTTGTCCCTGGTAGCCTATTAAAATCACCAGAGGAGCTTAAAATAAATACTGGGGATTTCGCTGGTTTGGGGTGGGACCTGGGTGGCGGTATCTTTTTTTTTTTTTTTGTTAGTTCTCCAGATGATTCTAGTACATAGCTATGTTGAAAACCAGCTAAAAGGCTGCAGGAAAAGTTCCCTCTCATCAGAGATTCTCAAACTCATTTCTAGGTGCACCTCATTCATTGCACTTCACGGACACAATTTTTTTTTTTTTTTTTAACAAATTGAAGGTTTGGGGCAACTGTGCAGCAAGTAAGTCTGCTGGAGCCACTTTTCCAAGAGCATTTGCTCAGTTCGTGTCTGTGTGTCACAATGTGGTAATTCTCACAGTGTTTCAAACTTTTTCATTATTATATTTACTATTTATATTTATTATATGTATTATTATTATCTTTATTATATTATTTATAATATATTATTATATTTATTTATTATTATTTCATTATTATATTTATTATTTATATTTATTATTTATTATATTTATTTATTATAATATTTATTATATATTATTTATTATATATATTATAATCACTGTGATCAGTGATTATAGCTCACTAAGAAATCGGATGATGATTAGCATTTTCTATCTATATATATATGCACACACACATACACATATATGATGGGTTTTTTTGAGAGAGAGAATACAAGCAGGAGGGAGGGGTGAGGTAGAAAGGTGGGGGGGAGAGAGAGAGAGAGAATCTGTTTTTTTTTAAGTTTATTTATTTATTTTGAGAAAGAAAGTGCATGCAAGCAGGGGAGAGGCAAAGAAAGAGGGAAAAGAGAATCCCAAGCAGGATCCACACTGTCAGTGCAGAGCCCAACATGGGGCTTGATCTCATGAACCATGAGAACACGACCTGAGCCAAAATCGAGAGTTGGCTGCTTAACCAACTGAGCCACCCAGGATCCCCAGAGAGAAAGAATCTTAAGTAGACTCAACATGGAACCCAACTCAGGGGTTAATCCCACAACCCTGGGATTGAAATGACCTGAGCTGAAATCAAGAGTCAGACACTCAGCCAATTTAGCTACCCAGGTGCCCCTGCAATATATTTTTTAATTAAGATATGTACATTGTTTCTGTAGACATAATGCTATTGCACACTTAATAAAATACAGTATAGTATAAACAGAACTTTTATATGCACTGAGAAATGAAAATCATTAGACTTACTTTATATTGTAATATTTGCTTTTATTATAGGGGTCTGAAACCCAACCTGCAAGATCTCCGAGCTGCGCCTGTATTTGCAAAGTACTCCGAGTTGGATAAAATACTCCAAAATCACGTATTTAGGGGTTGTTTTCACCACGAAATATCGCTGTGGTTATAAGACAGCAAGACATTCTGCTCACCAAAATATCAACAGGATTGGCTGTGCAGTATAAAGTATTAGAAGCACAGAACACAGACATTATCATGACAAACGTCAATGTCACAGAGATCCCACAAACCAGGCAGAAGACCCACAGAGCCCCTGGATTACTCCAGAAAGTGTCCACACTTATGCTGGGGAGACAGCTGGCTGCAGGCAGGTGGAATTTTCATACTTTGGAGCCACAGATTTGATTATGGGCAAGGCACTGCCACATGCTGGTGGCACAAATGATCTCATTTAATGGACCTTTGCTCACTCTGCTCTGGCCACATTGTCCTGTTACCAGTCCTCAAACATGCCAGGTGTGTTGCTACCCTCCCCTTCCACCTGAAACCCTCTTATTCCAGGTGCCTGCCTCCTGCAAATCTCTTCCAAGGTGAGGGCTGCCTGAGTGAACTGCCAGCTGCCCCCCTCCCCTGCTTTCGGCCCCTACTGCCTTCACCTGTGGGTTCTCTCCTTTCTATCGCATTTAGTACTTTCTGCCATCTCTCTCTCTCCCTCTCTCTCTCTTTCTCTCGAAAGATGATAGATAGATAGATGATAGATAGATAGATAGATAGATAGATATGGACATATATATATATGTATATCATCTATCATCTATTAATCTACCTATCATTTATCAATCATGTATCTATCACCTATGATCTATTTATCTATCAACTATCACCTAGCTCTCTATGCAGACAATCACTTGTCTGTCTTCCCTCTAGAATGTAAGCTCCAGTAGGGCAGCCCCCCACTTCCCTCTCTCTGTTGGTCTGTCTCACTCTCTTCTCCACTGAACAATGTGTAACCATCACTGACATTTAGTAAGTATCAAAAGATCTGGTAACACTATGGTAAGATGATTATGATGATGATGATTTTGATTAACAAAAATACCATCTGTGTTATAAAGAAATGCTTTATTCTTTGTTCAATAAAAAGAAAATAAAACAGATAATGGATGAAAGTGAAAAGGAGGAGAAGGAATAAAAACTTCAGCTGGCTCTTGAGGACAGTGGTATCATCACAGAATTAGGGACTTTGTACTCCCTGGAAAGATAAAGGCTACATGTGTTGCTTGCAAAGCTGAAGCTGGGTGATTTATGTCTTGTCATTGCCGTTGACGTCCCTTTAATTTAAGTGTTCTTTGGTAGTTTCCAAGAGAGGCACCTGAGAGTCACCTCGCTCAATTCATCCAGAGGAATGTGACATCCCAAGGCTAATGACATCCCTGGACTGGCTCAACAAAGCAAGAAGGGCGCTCACTGCCTGGAAGAGTTACTGTGCCTCCCTGATCCTCACCAAGAATTATTTGGATGATGAAGGAAACACAGATGGCTGGGTCCTGCTTGCTGACAATGCCTGCAGCCCTTCTCCAATTCCTCTCGGTGCATCAGGGCTACTGTCCTTATCCAGAATCTGCATACGAGCCTATAAACTCTAAAATCCTTCTTCAGCAGGAAAGAGCACTAAAACATTTATTTTTGCTCCCATAACAGTAGGAGAAAAAAAATTACATTTTTATAAGGTTTCCATTCTTCCAGCACTGAAATAGTTAAAGGAACTCTGCACCTAGGATCAGAGCCTTTCCAGATGGTCAGAAGATGATTACAGTAGGCAAGGGGGAAGCTGAAAAGACAAAGAGGACTGGAAGGAAAAAGAAGTCAAGTTGACAAATGCAGTGTGCTTGAGGCGGGATGCTGTGAAATCATTGTATTTTCAAAAAGGGTTAAGTACATCCTTACAGAGTCAGATCTTTGCACTCAAGCATTAAAATCCTTGTCTTCACCAGATGCATAAAATGGAAAATAAATCTGACAGAGAGAGAGAAAAGGCAACATGACCAATTACAGGTTCGTCTTCTGCCTTCTCCCCAGAGCAATATGCAGCAGACATGTTTGCACAGGCCACCCTCACCACTGCTATCAGGAGATCCCAGAATAAATACAAGATCTGGGAATAAATGTAGAAAGCATCAGATCAGGTAAGTAAAAAGTAAGATGGTTTCGTTACAATGATCCAAGGCAGTACATTTCCATTATATCACTAATTTGCATGCTAAGCAAAAGTGGTTCAAATAACTCTTTGCTAAAAACCAAGTGAATTTGCGACTACATACTTAATGCTGATGTAACATTTATTAAGCATAAAGCTGGTAAACGTCCTACACATCTAAAAAATCCTCCCAAATCCTCCATAAAACAAGCCCATACTCTAGTTTGTTATTTTTCAAGCTCCTTCAGTGTTCTGAATTAACTTGCTCTGCACACCAACTTGCTCTAACCGGGAAGCAGGAATCCAAGTGATGGCTGGTGGGTTCACTCTATCCAGGAGAACAGTTCAGCCTGTGAGGTGTTTTGTTTTTTTCAATAAAGCATTTGAATCCTCTCATGCTGTCATACATGAACGCTGGTTCTCTGCAAACCACACCCCTTGCTGTAGCTCACACATTTCCTCACACTGGGACTCAAAGCCTCTTGTGTCCTGGAGTAACCAGAGTGATACAGAGACCAACCCAAATGACACCCATAGCACCTGCACTTTGGGGAGATGCTCCCCGACCTAACAAGCCTGCGGCTCTCAGAACTTGCTGGCAACTCGATTGAAATATCCTTGAGAGACAATTATAAGCCAGCAAGTCTTATTATGTTATAGACACACGGTATTTCTGATCAGAAATCAAATTACCCATATCGTTCATGCCTTGCTTTTAGAATGTGTTTCCTGGGAAGAACTTTTACTAGTTCCTGAAAGTCAAAACTGTTAAGTGTTTTCAAACTAAAGATAAGAGTGTGGTAGCTCAAAATTGTTGTTCCCTTGGGTGGAAACACGGGGTAACGTGAGTCCTAAGGGCTGAGGATAGATTCCCGGTTTGCCAGTTGCCTTGATTGTGTGTGGATAAGTTACTTGACTTAGCCTAATCAAAGCAGGAAAGATCTTGCTTATTTAAAGTTCCTGACATACAACAACATTAATTTAATGTTAGATCCTTCCCCATCTCATTTTCTGGCTTGGTAAAAAGCAACTAAAAAGTACCACCCATTCTCTGCTTGAAACTTTGCGCTAATTATTTTTATAATTCTATTTAATTAATTTATTTATTTTTGAGAGAGAGAGAGAGCATGAGCAAGGGAGAGGGGTGGAGGGGGAGAGAGGGAGACAGGGGGAGAGAGAGAAAGACAGAGAGAGAGAGAGAGAGAGAGAGAGAGAGAGAGAGAGAGAGAGAGAGAATCTCAAGCAGGCTCCATGCTCAGTGTGGAGCCCAACGTGGGGCTCAATCCCACAGCCCTGGGATCATGGCCTGAACTGAAACCAAGAGTCAGACCGGGCCATGCAGGTGCCCCGAAATTTCTCACTATTAAAAAAATTAGCATTTGCTTATGTTCTCTTTAATCATTAGATCTCGATCTCTCTCCGTCTTTTCTACACGCTTTAAAAAATATGACTGCCCATAGCTCATTTGCTTAATACTTTTTGGGTGAGTGAATCGAATACTCTTTTAACAATATAAATTAGATTTCTTTAGTATCTCAATTTCAAACTGGAAATGTAGTGAGCTGTATAATACCTCGTGTTAGCATCTGCACAACACAATGCTCTAACGATTTCTCAGTTTGTTAGTAGTTTTTAACGGCGTTAACTCACAATAATAAAACCCAAGACAGGAAATTTCAAATATGCTGACTCCTTGAAAATGTTAACATCCAAGCTTCACAATTCAATTTTAATAGGAGGCAAAAGGACCATCATCTTTAAAAGTGCAAAGCGATGAGTTTTCATATGCACTATAATTGTAATAAGCTGGTACACAGTTCAGCACATGTGGAACTTTCCTAATGTGAATTCCTCAATCCCAATATGTTCTTACTCCAAGCTCTGAAGAATGCTTTCCCTCATATTAAAAACTCTGTTAAGGGGGCGCCTGGGTGGCTCAGTCAGTTAAGCATCTGACTTTGGCTCAGGTCACGATCTCACAGTTTGTGAGTTTGAGCCCCGCGTCGGGCTCTGTGCTGACAGCTCAGAGCTTGGAGCCTGCTTCAGATTCTGTGTCTCTCCCTCTCTCTGCCCCTCCCCTGCTCATGCTCTGTGCCTCTCTATCTCTTAATAATAAATAAACATTAAAAAAAAAACTCTATTAAGGAATAAAGGTGTAACTGGGTTAGTCAATCATTAATATCTAACTCAAGAGGAAACCATTGGGAGTGCATGTTGTTTTGTACTAAAAACTGTCATTTTGGTTCCCCAGAGGACCACAGACTTCTCTAGATAACCAATATCAACTCTTCATGGGAAATAATTCTCAATAAGAGATGTTGGAAGTATCCTTCCCACTCAAGACGCAGTAAGGAATCAGTTTCTGCCTCTGAGGCTTCACTGGGTATTTGAAGTGTAAGTAGAAAGCCAAAGACACAAATCTTTCTGTAGGATAACCCATCAGATGACCAACTACTGCGGCTTAAGTGCCCATCACTGGTGGGACAGGATTTCTCCTTTAAAAAAACTTCCTGTCTTACTAGATTTCACTGTGGCACTTGAACAGCTTTCTTTTTTGTGCTTCTAAAATAAAACCCTCTGCTGTTTCTTTCCTGCTCTCATTTCTTTCTAATTCTGTTCACTTGAATTTGTTTTCTGAAAACCTTTAAAATTTGGTGTTGACGGGGAGGTCAGTCATGAGGTCTCTTTTTTAGCTTTTTACCTTCCACCCTGTCCCAGGGGGATTAAAACCCCTTCAACCATGGCTGACAGCCTACTCTTTACCAGGGCCCCAAGCTTTTTCCTGAGGCCCTTGTCCACTAGCGAGCACTAGCTTCTGGATGTCTTCACATAGATGACCGCAGACCCCACCATGTTCAAAACAGAACTACATTCTGCCGCTTTGGGTACCAGAAACAATCCAAATTACAAACTTAAGAACATTTAGAAAATTCTTTCAGGTCCTAGGGAATCTCTCTCCTAAAAATCTCTCAAATTTATCCCCTTACTTTATACCTTCACTGCCACTGCCTTAGAGGAAGGAGACCACATATATTGTCTATGTGATTCCTACCCGTCCCTAACCAAAATCCCCTGGGGAGTTTCTAGAATCCATTATAACCCATGCCAGAATCTTAGTGAGCACAGAGTTCAAGTAACTTCTCCAGGCAATTCCTATATGCCTCCAAATGCATTAGGGGCTTGACATATGTTATCTCAATTACTCTTGACCAAAACCCAATGAGGTACACACTTTTAAGCCCATTTGTAAAAGGAAAAACTTCAGCCTTGGGGACGCTAAATAGCTTGGATAAGATGAGACAACTCCTAAGTGACATAGCTGAGATTGATCCCAATGTTCATCTGAGCCCATATCCATGCTCTTCTGACTTCCCTGCCACTTACTCTCCATTCACTCATTCCGTGGTTCCCATACTTCCAGTTGCCTAAGTTGTAAGAGTTTTTTTTTTTTTTTTTTAATGCAGGTTCCTAAGCCAAACCCACAGAAATTCTCATTGTATAAGGATTAGATTCAAACCCAGAAATGCACATTTGAACAAGCACCCAGGAGAATCTAAAACAGGCATCTAAGGATTCTGCCTTAAGACCCGGTTAGCTCATCACACATATTATTAACGCTATTTTTCCACAATATGCAAATAGAATCATGTCAGTGTTCACAATAAAATACCAGTTCCTACGTGTGGTGCATCTGACCTTCACGGGGGTCACAGCCTCTTTTGTCTCAGCCCCTGCCTCTCTCCCTCCTGTCTCTCTCTCTCTCTCTCTCTCTCTCTCTCTCTCTCTGCCTCGATCTCACACTCTCCTCTCCAGCCACATGGAACCAGTGCTTGCTCTTCAGTGACAAAGTCGTGCCTTCCTATATATCCAAGTCTCTGCACGTGCTGTGGTTGTATTTGGAAAGCCTGGACTTGTTGACATCAGTGACCTGCTCTGTCATTCCTCCAGAGCCAGCTTCTCCCTCCCAACATTCCTTAGCACTGAACATTTTTAGGCTCCAGTGCACTGGTTTCTTAACGTGTCTACCTCTCATCAGACTTCTGGTGGCAGAAACTGAGAATTTCTCCCTGCATCTTCAGTAGTAGGAGTCCTTACCCCAACCAGGCCCTTATTAAATATTTGGCTGATGGAAAAAAAAAATCAACCAATTGAATTCTGGCAGAGAATCCTAAAAGCTTACAGATTCTGTGGATACATGTTGTTCATACATGGTAATGAAATATGTACAACTCTCTCAATCTTTTGGCATGCCATAGACTTGTACAATCGTTAGAGGAAGAAAGGAGTTTGGAGGTCATGTTAGATGATCTCCCCATTTTACAGATGGAAAAATAGAAACCCAGAAGAACTGAGTGACTTTCCCAAGTTTACCCAGAGAAGTCAGTGGAGGCTAAAAACTTTCCTTTCCCTGGTCTAGTTCCCCTTTTGCTATCCCATAATAATGGGTTTTTTTCTTCTTTTTCTTCCATTTTTCTACTTGCACAGGAATTAACAATTATTTGAGTACTCTCTGTCTGAAGCACTGGGCCAGAGAATGCTAGGTCCCCATCTAGAATACTAGGTTCCTCGTCCCTTCCATCATCACCCTTGGGTGTCTGAGATCCTGTCAGCTGCCAGACACATTTGCATTCATCAGTGTTCCCCATCTCAACAAGCTCACAGTCTGGAAGAGAAGACACATAAATGTGTAACGATTAAGACACGGGGTATCTGGTGTTTGCATTACCAGCCTAACCAAATGGGTACTCTATGACATCCTTGGGACTAAGCATGGAATGAAAATTTAGTGATAATGTATACAAATGACAAATCTCACCCTCCCTTCTTTACCAAATTTGTAATAGGGACCAAAATGTCAATCAGAAAAATAAGAATAAAGCACACACTTGAGACATCTCATCCCAACTCACCTGCCATAGAATTGCCAAAACAATAGTACCCTGTAAAGGGGGTCTTTTAATATATCCTTACTGCCAAGACAGATTAAAATTGGGGTCACTAAGACCATAATTATTAATGCCTGAACCTGAAAATAGACACAGTAGACCCAAAGCAATATAATCAGCCTTCACTATCATACCTCCAAGGCTAGACTGATTTACACATAAGTTGAGAGTGTCTTAGTCCATTGACTCAAATTTCATTAATTCTCTATTTTGAACCAAACTCCAAACTCAATACTCATTCATCCAAGAGTATTGAGAGAGATACACTGCATCTGGTGTTAATACTTTTGGACTCTAGGATGCCCTGTGTTCAAACTGGGAGAGGGGAGGGGAGTCTCCCTCTTAGCTATGGCTCCTAATCCTTTTTTTTTTTTTTTTTTTAACACTAAAGTAAAGACAACTGAACTCACAAAAGCCTTTATAAAAAGTAGCTCAGGGGCACCAGGGTGGCTCAGTCCCTTACGTGTCTGACTCTTGATTTCAGGTCAGGTCATGATCTCACCATCCTGGGATGGAGCCCCACATCGGGGTCTGTGCTGAGAGAGAAGCCTCCTTGGGATTATCTTTCTACCTCTCCCTCTGCCCCTCTCTCTCTCTCTCTCTCTCTCTCAAAATAAATAAATAAACATTAAAAAAAAGAAAAAGTAGCTCAGCTCAACACTATGGACTGAGTCAGACTAAGAAGTGCTTATAGTTCACTTATCTAAGGAGAATTTTCAGAGACTTCAAGATGCTCTCGTTTTGTGAAATAAGCCTCCTTTGGGGACTGGGTAAATTACTGGAAAATGAGTACCTACCATTCACCAGCAGGTAACAAGTACTATAAGAGCGGGCAACTCTGGGCATTGTGGCAGCAGCCAGTGTGGTAAATCACGGGGACCCAGGCAACCAGGGCAAAGCAAGCAAGATGGCCTCAGGGAAACGCGAGAGGTGGACACAGAAGGCAGCTGTGCCCAGAAGAGGTAGCAACAGGTAGGTCGGCCAAAGCCTGGCCGCTATTAGGGCCCACGGAGACCTCTGGACCGACCACAACGTAGGACGCAAATTGGCAAAGGAGAGGTTATCCACACATGGAGGGCAGAGGACCTGAACCTCATGAACATCAGAACTTTGTGTGGAACAAAGCAGAGCAACTCACTCAGGTTCACAGAAAGCCAGTCTCTACTTCGTGCAGAAACACAATCTCCTGACCTAAGGCTTCAGATAAATTTGGGGCTAAAAAATGCAGTGCAAGGTTTTATATCTTAAAGTCTTGCAGAATTCAGAAAGAGATTTTGGGAAGGGGATGGAGAGAAATCAATGGGGAAGCTTCAATAGTGGGCAGATGGTCCCTGAAAAGTGCCCCTTCTCTGTGTGATGCATGTGGTGGGTCCTGTGGACACGTGCTGAGGCCTCAGGACCAGGGTGTCTAGGAGGAAGAGGACCAGGGTCTGGCAAGGGGGGAGTGTCTTGTGGGAAGGTTCAGAGAGAAGCCCGGAGCTGTGCACTGGGGCCCAGCTTCAGGTGGGCAAGCTTCGTGAGGGAGAGCAATGACTCAGAACCCACATGTCTTCCTGGGACTCATCTCTGGGGCACACAATAGTCAACTGGCATAAAATCTTAACCTAAGCTTTCCCACACTGGGATCTGCACTGACAGCACGGAGCCTGCTTGGGATTCTCTCTCTCCCTCGCTCTCTGTTCCTCCCCCACTGTGCTCTCTCTCAAAATAAAGAAATAAACCTTAAAAAACAATAAGGAAGGAGTCAGATCTGAATTTGAACTCAGCTTGACTCTTACTATGTGGGTAGATTATGTAATAAGTTTGAACCTATCATTTCATCTGTAAAATAAGAACAATAGTATCTGCTTTATTGTAAGAATCAGAGATATAACATTAGGTAACCTTCAGAGTAGCTGGTATATGACAGTCACATGAGAAGTGATAGTTGCCACAATAAAACCATGTAATATTTAAAAAGTGGTCACTTGAGGCATCTGGGTGGCTCAGTCAGTTAAGCGGTAGACTTTGGCTCAGGTCATGATCTCATGGTTTGTGGATTCGAGCCCCACATCTGGTTCTGTGCAGACAGCTGAGAACCTGGAGCCTGCTTCAGATTCTGTCTCTCTGCCCTTCTCCTGCTTGTGCGCACTCTCTCTCTCTTTCTCAAAAATAAACGTTAAAAAAATAAAAATAAATAAGAAGTGCTCACTTGTGGCAAGTCACAGCTCACCACCGCCTGGCAGTTCAGTTCCAGACACAGTATGTAAGAAGAACTATCTGCCAAGATAACGTGATGGTCAGATGAGAATATAATAGCAGACTGTGCCCCCAGGTACCAGTAAATAGCATCAGTGAGAACTGCATGCTAAAGACAAGAAAGCATTTGCATAAAAACTAGATAAGAAAATATCCCAGCCTGCAATACTTCCAAGAGCACTCAGAATAAAGTACTTCATTTATAATATGGGACAAGCTTGGCTTATCTTATGTAGGAAATGTCACAATTATTGAAGCAAAAAGATCACAGCGGAAGTTCACCGTATGGATGCACAAATAATCAATTTCCAGTGTTTTGGAAAACACATTAATAATTACCTGTGACTATCTCCTGCAACGTGGTGTTTCTAAATCCATAGAAATGGCTCAAAAATCTCATTTTACCTCTCTGATAAATCAGACGTGCTGTGTGTGATGCCATTTATTTTGTTACTATTACTCTTACTATGATGACTATTGTATTGGCCTCAGATACTTTGCTATGTTTTACTGGGTCCTTCAGCAAGGCACACTTTTTGTAACTCTGCTCTACAAAGGTCATAAACAGCAAGTCATAGATGAAGAATTAGACATTTTCAACCTTCCTCATGATTTTCTTTAAAAACAATAAAAATACCATTTTTTGCCTTTATCAGATGGGCAAAGATAAAGGATGTGATCCTATGCAATGATGGCAAGATTAGAGAAAACTGGTGTTACATCTGAATGATACAGACCCTTTGGAATACAATTTGTACTATTTGTCCAAATTCAAAATGCATTTACCCTTTGACCTAGAAATTTCATTTCTAGGAATTTCAAGATATTCTCCTACATATGCCTAAGTGTATATGTTAGGATACTCACCGTAGACCTCCAAAGACCATAAATGTCCTTCAAATCAATGAAGGACAGACATACAATATTACATCTATACAATGAGTGCTATGTAGCCAAGGATGTACATATTTTAAGTTTACTTATTTAAGTAATCTCTACACCCAACGTGGGGCTTAAACTCACAAGCCCGAGGTCAAGAGCCACACACTCTATTGAATGAGCCAGCCAGGTGCCCCAGATGAACACATTTTAATTGGTAAAGATGTCCAGGAAGAAAAAAAAACTGTTTAAGGCAGAAAAACAAGATGCAAATCCAGGTCTATAGGCTTCCATTTGTTAGAAAAAAGGTGACAGATATATAGATATACACACTACTTATACATATATATACAAATGTATACCTATATACACACATGCAATATAAAATCATATTTTTGGAAGGATATACAAAAATGTGTTAGCCATGTTTGCCTCTGGGCCAGGAGACCCAGGGTCTGCACTGGGAGATGATTTCATTGTAAGACTCTGCATTTGTATATTTTTATCATCTGTATGTATCAGGTTTTCAACTGCATAAACAGTTAGCTATTTGAAGAGGCAAAGATCCAATGGTATAACTTAGAAATATGGGTGCAATAAAATAAGCAATGTTGACTAAGGAAAATCTAAGATGAGCTTTGCTGAGGAACCTTAAGGGACAAGATCTCCAACATGTGGAGGTTTCTCCTTTTCAGTCAAACAAGCTACACATTTTAGTTAAAACCCAATGGACTATGTACTATTATGGCCACCACCGTTTTACAGGTGAAGCAGGCAGGTTAAACCATCAAGCTGGTAGAGCAGGTGGCCACGCTGAGACACACACACGTCTCTGGGACACCAAGCTGAAAGCACTGCTTGGGCATCACACAGACACTGCACGTTGACCTCCACCACCTGACAAGGGCCAGGGCTCTGAAACTTCCCCATGGCTTGGCATGGCTTCAGCAAATGACAATTTCAATTTCTGTAAAAGCAGAAACTCACAAGGTTGCGGTTTATATCCAAAATGACGGGGCACCTGAGTGGCTCAGTCAGTTGATCATCTGACTCTTGATTTCGGCTCAGTCATGATTCCAGAGTCCTGCCACGTTCTGCGCTGAGCATGGATCCTGCTTAAGATTCTCAGTCTCTCTCTCCCTCTGCCACTTGCCCTGCTTGCATACTTTCTCTCTTTAAAATTTTTAAAACAAATGTTTTTAAATGTCATTTCTGGCCCCGGATGCTATCTGTCTTTGTGAGTATGACTCAAAATACAAGTGGATGACAGAACACCTCACTCGATGGGCACTTTGCCATCTTGCACATGAGCAGTCCCTCACTCTTGCCTCACGGCAGCATGGAAGGGGGGTTGTCAGTTCTAAAATGAGAATGCTGAGGTGACTAGTTTCCTTGAGGAAGCTTCCATGAGGTGACCAGCTCTGTTGAAGGCAGGAACGGGGTGATTCCAGGTCTTCTGCGCCTAAGTTCAGGGCTCCAGACACATCACCACATCAAATGTGAGTCAAATCTAAAAACCAACTTTGGACTTGCGATCTGATTGCAGAAGCTTTCGCTGCTCGAAGCTATCTCTTCCAGACTCACTGTTCTAAGTCTCTCCTCTGAAACATGACCCTGTTCTTAAATGCTACATTCCCGACCTGCAAGCTGTCCTCAATACCAAAAGTTATAAGACTTTGGAAGCTGAGTTCCAGTGAATTCTGTAACAGATTTTCCTGGCAATTTCTTTAATTGAAAGTTCTGATTACCACGTTATTCTAATTACAGGTCTATAACCAAATACATGAATATCCACCAAGCATACCCACGTAGGTTTTCTTTTTATTTTTCTCCCCACACCCTCGGTCAATGTTTCTCTCACTTCAGATAAGGATTAAGCTCTCCTTGGTCACTTGGACAGGCTTTTCCTGCACAGGCAGCTGTGTTTTCTGTCCCCTAAGCTATTCATGATTATCAATTATGGCTGTGCCTACAAGGGTTCGGTGAACTTTTTGAAAAATATATCCCACATTCAAATTATCTCTTTGGAGAACAAACGTGGCAACAGGAAATGTCAACATCGTTAATCATATATTAAGCTTCATTATAATTAAAACTTTGAAATAATTAGCTTTGCTGCTTCCCAAAGTGGTAATTATAGACATCAGCAAGTATCACACTCTCTCAAATATCTTCCTTTAAACATTAGATGTTAAAGATAAAAGATTATTTTAAAAACAATCTTTGAGATTTTATGTGTTGGAATATAAATGGCACTTTCATGGTCCTGGGCTATCGGATCTCTCATGATTCAGGAAATTTGAATTTTACTTGACCCAATGGTGAAACCAAGATGTTGGTATATGCTGTTTCATATGAGAGTAGAGTTCAGAAGAACAAAAATATCTGAATTTAGAAGTCTGAGAACTTCTGTTTTCCTTCATTTAAAACCAAGAATTTGCCCTCCATTCCCATTTTTTTTTAATTTTTTATTTTATTTATTCCCATTTTTTTTTTTTTTTTTTTTATTTTAGAGCAAGCAAGTGGCAGAGAGAGGAAGATCCCAATGTCCTGGGATCATGACCTGAGACAAAATCAAAAGTTGACACTTAACTGACTGAGCTACCCAGAGGCCTCCCTCCATTCCCAATTATTATAAAAGTTGTTTATTTGATGCTAGTTAGAAAAAAAAATTATGTGTCAGATTATTCTATTTAATTTTAGCAATTCCCCAGGTTTCTTCTAACTCATTTCCATGTGATGGCCTTTAAGTATACAATCTATAAACTTCCATGCTTCCTGTCATAATCCTTAGTTATTCCCCCAAAGCAAATTCCACCATGGAGAGTAATAAATTAATCTAGATAATACATACTATCTCAATGAGTGGTACACTCCTATAATTTATACTTGTGTTTACACAAAATCACTGCCCATTAGAAAAAAGGAACTGCTCAGTCCTAATGTGTGAGCCACTGAAGAAGATGCAAAAGAGAAAAACTGATGGGATCTTGGGTTCTCAGGGAGTTCTGACCTAGTGGAGTAGACAATAGAGAGACAGAAGGGCTGAGAACGTCAATAGAAGGCCCAAGCTGCAGGAGTTCTACTAGGTGGACGCCATCTTGTCAATGAAATAATCTCTGATCAGAGACTCAGGAGAAGGCCAGGGCTCCAGGAAAGACAGAGAAGTGCAAAACTGGAAGGAGGCAAGATGGGGCCGACCAGAAATGGGTGACATGCTCACTTCAGTTTAAGAGAGTGTGCTACACACAGTACCATCTCCTCTCCTTCCTCAGAACCTGTATGATTTGGTAAGAAATGGATACTGGCACTATAAAAGGAAGAACACATCAAGAAAATTATACAGGAACTAGGTTCGTTGTGTGCTCAAATGGAGAAACCGGGGAAGGATGTAAAACAAAAGCATTAGAGCGAGTTTCTGCTTTTATTCTATCTTTCATCATTTTTGTTGGGTTGGTACATTGGAAATCTATTTGTAGGACCAGGTGCTCTAGGCTTTTAAGTTCTTTGATGTTCCCTTCAGATGCAGATGTAGATTAAAGTTTTTCTTCCTTTTTAGACAGTCAGAAAAGTGCTCGGATACCAAACACTGAAGCCAAAAACCAAATGGAATCTTCTAAATTTGGGAGAAATTTAGGGAGAAACTCTAATTTATTTTTTTCTAATTTTTTTTAACGTTTTATTTATTTTTGAGACAGGGAGAGACAGAGCATGAACAGGGGAGGGTCAGAGAGAGGGAGACACAGAATCTGAAACAGGCTCCAGGCTCTGAGCTATCAGCACAGAGCCCGACGCAGGGCTCGAACTCAGGGACCGCGAGATTATGATCTGAGCCGAAGTCTGCCACTTAACCGATTAAGCCACCCAGGCAGGCGCCCCAGGGAGAAACTAATTTAAAAACATGGTTGGGTTTGTCAATATAAAGCAGGATAATTCAAAGTTAATGTACATAAATGGAAAAACTTGTAGTTTAAGAAAAGAATGGAAAATGGATTATAAGCTCTTCCTTACTTTGGAGCAAAGTACAAAGAAACTTTAAAGAGGCTATGAACACTGGCATGAACTCGTGTTCCTTCATAAAAGGAGTTAACAGCCAATTTTCTGAGCATTTATTGTATGACAGATGCTACTGTATGAAAGGCACTTGCATTAATATATTTCATCCTTCCAGAAGTCTTTCAAGTAAGACAAAATGATTATCTTCATTACACTGATAAAAACAAGTGGTACAGTAAAATCAAGAAACTTGCTCAAGATTGCAAATCTCCTAAGTGGTAGAGCCATACTGAAACCCAGATAACTTGGCCCCACAGTCCCTGTTCTGATGTCTATAAAAGGAAGGGAAAGAAGGAGTGAGGGACATTGCTCAGTCACAAAAGTAATTTAAAGCACCTTTCCTCTGGTATTATTTGATCTACCACCAACACACTTGTGGGACAATCTAATGACACCCTAGAACTTAGATTCTGTTTTTTAAAAAAAATTTTTTAATGTTTATTTATATTTGAGAGAAAGGGGGGGGGGTGGTGGGAGGGAGAGAGACAGTGTGTGGGACTGCAAGGGAGGGGCAGAGAGAGATGGAGACAGAATCTGAAGCAGGCTCCAGGCTCTGATCTGTCAGCACAGAGCCTGATGTGGGGCTTGAACTCACAAGCCGTGGGATCATGACCTGACCTGAAGTTGGACGCTCAACTGACTGAGCCACCCAGGCACCCCTAGATTCTGGTTTTTAAAAGAATTCTTCACAAAAAAGGAACCAGAGCTCATTGGAGAGTAGATAATACCATATCCCAGAGCAAGAAAATTCAAAATGGGGCCAGAAAGCAAAGCTGCTCTCAGAGATATCTGGAATAGTGTCAAAAAGGAGAAAATATAGCTGCCACTGGCCAAGTAATGACAGTTTGGGAATTAAAGGGAAAACAATGATTAAAGCCCACTGGAGCAAGTTTGAGTCTGTAAAGATAGCTGTAAGGTCATGATACTCAAAAGAGAAAGGACAAAACACAAGGAAGTGATTGTCAATGCACAAAAGTTTCTCAATACTCTTTTCTAGAAATGTTATATATTGATGGACTAAATTATGGATGTCCTACACTAGAGCTGCAACTGGGTTATTAATATAGATATGTGTAGAGATATTGTTTATTATTTTAAGTAAGAAAATAGTGGATCAGAGGAAAAAAGTCATAAAACAAAGTATAAGAAAATATAAAACAGAGAAGTCAGGTTTTCAATAGAGAAATTGAAATAAAATTTTCAATTTCTCTATTGAAAACCTGATGTGAAAAATGCACATGTAGAGGGCTGGTATATTACCAAGTGAGTCTGGCTCTTGCTATACTTCCTGTGGTGGTCTAGGCCACTCTTTAATGGTGAACCATTCTGGTAATTTATACATTGGTTACCCAGGCTTAGATATTTCATGGGCCCCAATCTGTGCAGACTCAAGTCCTTTCACTAGGATTAAAGAAAATCCCCAGGTTCAGGAACAGTAGGAATCATAGATGTAGATTTTGTTGGTCTAATCCCTCATGCTTCAGGCCAAGTAGGCAAAAGCTCAAATGGATATGCAGATTTGGAGGCAAGAGTAAGCCCCACCAGGACAGTAGCCACACAGACATGTGGCTGATTCAGGAGGATGAGGGACAAGCGTGAGGAGATCCAGGAGCAAGTGTCAATCAACATGATTAGAAGACAATGATAACCCACCCCAATTTTATGTTTATGCAGTTAATGATAGTTTATAGAAATTAGCTGCCAAGTTATTATAGGAATTGGGCCTGGGGTGGAGAAGGAGGAGGATGTGGACTGTTTCTCTGTGCATTTATTAGGGAGATGTAATTAAGAAAAGTCCTTCTAGTAAATGTGTAATGGTGTCTCCGCTGAGTGGGGAAGTAATGACCCACAGCAATGGATGAGAGGTGAGAGAGACACAGCTGAAAAATACAAAATGGAGGCCTCTTACCTGAAAGGGTGGCCAGTGCACATGTGAGCAGGTGTTCTGCAGGTGAACAGCACCTGGATGTAAGTTCCAGTGTCCCTACTGGTCCCTGGGGATGTGTTGTGTGGGAACCTGCACAGCGCACTTATCTCTTGCAAGAATGGTATAAAATTATAATTAGAGGCACCAGCAAATCATAAAAGAGCCAAGCCACAGGATGTATACAGTCTCAACTGGCAGGTGAAGCCATTCTTAACTATGCAGTGATGCCCCTGAGCCCACTGAGATGCAGTTTTCCAGAAGAAACCAGAAAATCTGCCCTTCACCATCTGTAGTAGTCAAGTGACACAGAGGTCGATATTTATAGAGACTGAATCAGCAATTAAACACAAAGGAAAATGATGGAAAATACACTGAAATTTGGTACAAAGAGGCAAAGAAATAGGTCAAAGTCATTTACTGATGTCAAAGATCTTGTCTCCTGGCACAATTAAGGCCTTTTAAAAGACACTTGGGAAGATAAGAGCAGCTGCTATTTCAGATGCATGTGGAAAATTATGCCAGTCGGGAGCATCACTAACCTACTATTAGTACAATATTTTAGCAGCAAAGTAACAAAAAGGAGAAAATAAAACGAGATGTCAGAAAAAATATAAACAGGATATTTTTTATAGGGAGATAAATTTTTTCAGAAAGACATAAAAGTTAGGGAAACATTGAGTGGGCAGTATGATTTCGAGTAGTAATCTATCAGAGGATAGAAAGGCATCTTGGCTACTTGGCTAGTTAGTAGAGATAAGATGAATTAAAGCAACATACAGATGCCCCTTGAACAACGCAGGGGTTACAGGTGCCGAACTCTGTGCAGTCAAAACTCCACGTGTAACTTCTGGCCTCCCCCAAACATAACTACTCATAGCCTACTGTTAAGCAGAGGCCTCACTGATAAAATCAACAGTCGATTAAGTAATACATACTGTATCCTTCCAATAAGGTAAGCTAGAGAGAAGAAAATGTTCTTAAGAAAATCATCAGGGAAAGAAGTACATTTACAGGACTGTATTGATCAAAAACAATCTGCATTATTAGTGGACCTGTGCAGTTCGAACCTGCATTATTCAAGGGTCAGCAGTGTGTAGGAAAGGCTGCAGTGGATGAGATCTTGGGGAGAGGCCATCACAACAGCAGGAAGGGAAGGCACTGGTGGGCTAGACTGCCATGTAGTCTTCCAACTTTCAGGACCAAGGAGAGCTACAAACACATGGGGAGTTTAATTACAAGGCAGCAAGATCTCAGCAGAGGTTGAAATGAGCAGGCAGCAAGCACTCTTCACAATAATGACACCAGAAGGAGAAAACATAAAGAGGAAACTGGAGGCCAGGGAGGTAAATGGCACCTGGAAGGTAAGCATCATGTGATCCTGTTTAGTGCCCCCCCGAGCTAGAGTCTAGGGAGCTCGGTGCCAAGATGAGAAGGAGGTCGGGAGACGAAGAGATAGACTTTTGTGCAGAGGCACTAAGTTGAGATTGGCATACTACTGGGAGCTTTCTGCAGGAGGCAGTGTCCCCTGCCAGGTCTGCATCAGCACACCATACTCAGTGGTACATCTCCAAACTATCCCTCCTCTCTCGCCAGGGGCAACCCTGTCTGGGGAAACCTGGGAAAGCACAGTCCAACTCCCTTTCCTCAACAGGCTGTAATAGGACTGGAGCTATGGCTGAGGCTTCTCTGAGGACAAGGATGGGTGGAATCAGGAGTCAACCAGCAGAAAGGACTGGCAGGGTGGCTGAAGCAAGAGATCCAAGGAGGCAGGTGAAGACGTTAGGATCCTGCATCAAGCATCATGGACACACCAGCCATGGTCTAGCAGATGGAGAAGAAGAAAATTAAAACAAATGGGGCTGGTATAGAAAGAGATTCTAAGAACTGGGAGATTAAATATGGAAATGAACAATGGCAAGACCATGTATATAAAAACTAGACTCCACCCCACAAGCTGCATCAGCCTGACCAAGACACCAACCTCTCGCCTACAATAACCAGCCCAGGAAGCCAGCCGGCAGTAAGGCAGGCTCGTAGGAAGTCAGGCTATTTCTAGTAACAGTCCAAGACACCAAACAATAACTCCTGTAACCTTGTGCTCCAAATGGCTGGGACTTGATTAATAACTACCAGCTTCCCTAATTTTTGTCCCTCCTTCCAACTCAGGACCAAGCAGATGTCTTGATTCTAGAAGCTGGCCAGCCTCCAGCTTCCCCTAGGCCAACAACCCCTAGCAGGGTCCTAGCAGGGCACACCTAAAGGCTTCCCTTTTTCCACTAGAAAACTCAACAGATCCTCTATCTGCCTTTGAGTCTCTGCCAAAACACGAGTGATGGTGGCTGACTGCTTTGCCATAGCCAGCCCTGAATAAAGTCTCGATTCTCCTGCAGTTGTCTTCATTTCCTTCCCCATAACCAAAGACTACACTTAGAATAAAGCAGATTCAGGAGAAGTGAGGATGTGGGAGGAATAGGAAGTTGGTGTGAAGAGAGAAGGGGGTTTTACCACCGTGGAAGGGAAGGAGAGGGGAGTATTTACATATTGCTTGTTATGAGTTTCCTGCTGCTTTCTTATGGGGTATGCAATTTACCAATAAAGCTTCGTGAGACAGATTTCTTTTAATCTACCACTTTTAAGAGAAACAATTCTAAAATATCCTTCATAACCCACCAGGAGGGAGTGGAGGCCAAAGCCTAGGGTCCCTTCTTTTACCGTGCCAGGTTACGCCCCAAGTCCTCTCTGTAGCAACAAAGCCACAACTGTCTCATTATTAACTGCATTGCAGCTCCTCCTTCACGCCTGCCATGTGCTGTAAATGGGTATTGAATGAAATAATGAAACTAATTTCTTGTCCAAATTTACAGAGTTAGTAAGTGCTATAATGTAGATCCGAATCCAGATCTTTTTGATTTCAAAGTCTACGGCTGTTCACTGCATTAGGCTTACTTGGAAGTATAATGTGAAATGGACATTAGATTTATTGACTTGAGGTGGTAAAAACAGCAGGCTAGGGTCTTGGGAAGTTAATTTTAGTTATGAAGTACAATGGCGAGAGATGGAACTGATGGTTGGGAGGTTGTTAGGCATGGACGAGAGAAGGTGGAAAGTGCCAGAATTAGCAGGTGATGTTACCTCTGGATAAGGAGGGAGCAGATTATGTGAGAAAGTTCCATCATGTTAAAATGAGAACTACCGAGAATGGACGGTGTGGCCATGGGTTGTCTGGAGACTGGGACTGGATGGGTACAAGGAACTGCAGTAACCCGACATCCTGTGTGCTGGAGAGGAAAAAAAGCAGAAGCTCCTCGGGATGAGGTTAGGGGATGGCAGGCATACCAGAAGCACCAACTGAATGGCTAAGAATGCAGGAGAAACACAAACAGGGGCCAAGGCTGCAGAAGAGAGGGAGATTGGAGGGGCTGCATGTTCTAGAAAACCTGGCTCCGGGAGGTGGAACCCAGTAACCAGCCAGTGATTCCACTACCAAGGGGAAAGGCAGCCGGGAATGGTGGGTAATTGGAAGCACATGTTCCAGATTGAGGGTGAAGCAGCGTTGACTCATTAGGATTTAATTATTGATTTAAATGGAAGCAGTCAGCAGACCCAAATTCCACCTGTCTGAGTTTAAAGTAAAAACTGGATCAAAGTATAGCTTCTCACAAGTGAAAAGAGGAATAGTTGTAAGGCTCCCTCGTTTTTTTTGTTGAAAATCACAAATACCTGGTAACGTGTGTTAAAAGGTCCTGCATATTTGGTCTCACGGAAGTTGGTATAGTTTGACCTTTATAAAGTTGCTTTCTGGGTGCTGGGGTTGGCCATGTGAAGTACCCAGCACACTTTATCACCAAGTGAGGTGAGAGGGGTCAGAGTCAATCCACGGACTAAGATGAATCACCGGCCCCTCATCCACGGATGTTTCTATTTGTCGCATAATGGGGTTCTCAGAAGATACCAATGCAGGAGTATTCAGGAGGAAGACGGTGACAATCTACTGTCATTCTATCACTTCAATTATAATCCCAACACAATTTTTCTCCCAAATCAAGTCTGGGAAGTAAATACATTTAGGAGCCCCTTCCCAACAAGCTAGAATAAATCTAAAATGTATGCTCATTTCTCTTTTGTATCCTTTGTTCTGTATAGAATGTTGCTGTCTGGTAACTAGACTGTAATGTACCACGGGTTAAAAAAAAACCAAAACTTCAATTGTCTTATCCAGACACTTTTTGTGTCTTACATTCATCCCGCAAGGAAAAATATCCAAGATAAAAACTCATGTACACATTACCAAGTTGCTGTTGATCTTAAGCCAGAAAAGAGGGGCACTTAGACTAATGCTTGCCACAGGGAAAAATTACAATTAAAATTCATTTATAACCTCTAGTTTATACTAACGATTGTAGTTGTGTGCCCTAACTTCAGCTCTGCAGTAACATGTAATAAATATAGACTCCTTATCTATCTCCCCACCAACCTTGACACTTTCCTACACCCTCTCCATGACCTAAAATTTAAAAAGTAGCAGCTTACAAACAGTTGGATGAGATTTATGGGGATAAAAACCATGCTCTGAAGGCTCTGCCGGTCAGGGATGACCCCAAAGAAATGTTATTTAAGGTAACTGAAGAGACATAATACATACATAGAGACAGATTGAGGAGATTTCTGTCTTCTTATAGGACACCCTGATTTATTTAACCCCAAAGTTTAAGTTGGAATTTTTCCTGAGATGGGTGCTTTTTTAGCTTTCATTTGATGTGACAGCTAGCATGGTGCCCTTTGTCCATTTGGGGCACTCATTTTTTCCAGGCTTATCACGAAACAAACCAAAACCTCATAGAGAGGGGTCTCCAGAAATGCAGACTGTACAAAATTTCACCTTGTCAACCATCCCTCCCTACAGAGTATGTCCAAACTGTATAGAATTGTAATTGAATGAAATCATGGCTCACGTTCATTCCCTTGGTCTAAAAAGTAAGAGCATCGGCTGGACAGACTCCTGCCTCAGCTTCAGCCCAAGGTGGGGGGGGGGGGATGATGGATGATCACATGTGTTTCTAATTTTCTCTCCACTGTCTAGGGTTCTCTTTGGCTTTCCTGCCCACCCCCTAAAAGAGAAGTTTTGTTTGTTACCTCTTACCGACATTTATTTTGACAATTTTTTTCTGAGAGACCATCCTCATCCTCTCCCATGATGTCCACGGCAGAAAATATCAACGCGACAAGAATGGCAAAGCAGCATACCAGGGCGAAGATCACAATGCATTTCTGCTGGGACTGTCAAGAAAGAGAAGATAAAGAAAAGTGAGAAGCAGCTTTCCCTTAGAAAAGTCGGGAACTGATGGCTTTTCAAAATCCTTTGGGAAACAATTACTTCCGTCACTGCCAGCGGAGGGCTGCCCTCCAAGTGCAATCTTGATGTTCATTCCCAAACACAGCCTTCAAGCCTCACTAAGTATCTTAGAACAGCTAAAGAATTCGAGTGCTGTATCGAGACTTCTGAACAAGTTCTCTCTTCCCCTTTCTGATCAAAAGCAGTCCAGGAGATCTGGAGACCTTCTACAAGATCTTCTACAGAGAGCACGACAAGGCCCATTAGCGCAAATTAAAAATGAAACACAGGGTGGTTCGATAATTACTCCCCGTCTCCTGTTACTACCAGCAACTTCCAAACTCTGTGCAAAGTGCCCTCGAACCCTGTATCCCCTGGCTTTCCCAACCTCCTCTTGCTCTAAGACCTTTATTATGATGGCTTCAGGACAGATGCCCCTGGCAGGCCAGGATGAGTTCTGCAGCTTGATCAGAAATGAGATCTATCAGATGCCAGCCTTTGGGTCATTCAACTGACATAGTTCATTTCAAAATACTGAACGCAATCATAACCAACATTCACACTCTTGATACAATTTTCACTTAGAAACAGAAGCTGAAGGTCCAGCCACTCAGGTCCTTATCTTTGGGCCAAGTGTTGTATTCTGAGACATCCCTGTCTCCAGGGGTTCATGGCCATAGGTGGCAGAAGACAGGGCCGCGGTCACTGGTCAGCAGCCATGGCCACCAGAACAAATAATTTTGCCTGGGTTCTATTTATTAGATAAATCTGGACGGGGAAGAGAAAGAACAATTTTTAAGTGTTCCCAAAGCTTTTAGGGATTATGTACAGGAGGGGAAAGAGTGATCACTGGCCAGACAGCCAGGAATAACTCGGTTAGTGATGAGATACATATATGTGTACAAACACGCACACACAACTTCAGAGGTCTGTTGAAACCAGCTGGCTTTGCCTCTCCTTCCATCTCCCTGACATTTATCCCTAAAGCCACGCAGTCTCCAAAGAACCAAGATGCCTCCCCCCAAGCTCAGGGTCCAGAGTGTCCAGGGACAGCCTCTAATTACAGATTCTAGAGAAAGGTGCTGTTAAGGATGCAGGTGCTCCTGTGACCAGGTGCTATCAGCTCAGATGGTTGTTTCCTTAAGGAGTCTTTGTGTTCTGCTTTCCCTCAGGTCTCCCCTTCCAAGAGAAGCTTGTTCCAAATCCCATCCTGCCTGTCACTGTGTGCTTCTCTTACTCCCTGCTGAGGGAGGAAAGTGAGGGAAACCCCAAGGGAGACACAACCATTGTTCTTTTCCTCTAGGTTCCCCTGATATCTTTAAGACAGGGACATGTTTTATTCTTTCCCTCCCAAGCAACCAGCACAGGGCTCAGCAAATGGAAGGTGCCCAAGAAATAATTACCACATAAACAAAGTGAATGGATGAAATGAAAGTTACAAGGGCGTACATCTGAAGATGCAGAACCAATTCGTTTGGTTCCATATTTTGATGATGTGAATCTGACAACCTATCCTTTTCCACTCTCTGCTTGGGTTGGATGCAAATAGCCAGGCTGCATTTACTGACTATATAAAAGTCTGCAGGGGCACCTGGGTGGCTCAGTTGGTCAAGCATCTGACTCTTGATTTCGGCTCGGGTCATGATCTCACAGTTGTGAGATTGAGCCCAATGTCGGGCTCCTCAACCAACACAGACACCCCAATTTTATTTATTTTAATGATATTTATTAGTTGTATAACCAGAAAATGTTTGCTGTTAACTATTAATTATTTTCAAAATATCATATAAAAAATAAATAAATCACACCCAGTCCCACTCAGACAAAATCGCCATTATCATTTTGGTCTTCTTCTTTCCTGTGTACTATCTATACCAATCTACCAATCTGAAAATACTGGTATTTTCTACATATAGTTTTGCATTCTGCTTTTTGCACTTGATCATGCTTGAACATCATTAAATATTCTTTTAAAGTATGGTTTTAAACTGCTGCATGACACTCATTGCATGAATAGGTCATTGTCCCCTTTACTCCAAGAAATGTTTTTTTTTTCTTTTTCCTTTCTTTTTTTTTTTTTTAATCTAATTTATTGTCAAGTTAGCTACATACAGTGTATACAGTGTGCTCTTGGCTTTGGGAGTAGATTCCCATGATTCATTGCTTACATACAACACCCAGTGCTTATCCCAGCAAGTGCCCTCCTTAATGCCCATCACCCATTTCCCACTTCCCTGCCCCCCCCATCAACCCTCAGTTTGTTCTTTGTGGGTTTTGTGTTTTTTTGCATAATTAGCATTTATTTCATTATGGGTTTAATGTCTTTCACTAGTCTATAAGATTCTTGAAGTCAGAGACGTGTCTTTATCCCCCCCCCCCCCCCCCCGGAGTCTTCTTTTTTTATAATTTAATTTAATTTTTTAATTTACATCCAAGTTAGCATATAGTGCAACAATGATTTCAGGAGTAAATTCCTTAATGCCTTTTACCCATTTAGCCCATTCTCCCCTCCCACTACCCCTCCAATAACCCTCTGTTTGTTCTCCATATTTAAGAGTCTCTTATGTTTTGTCCCCCTCCCTGTTTTTATATTATTTTTGCTTCCCTTCCCTTGTGTTCATCCGTTCTGTGTCTTAAAGTCCTCATATGAATGAAGTCATATGATATTTGTCTTTCTCTGACTAATTTACTTAGCATAATACCCTTTAGTTCCATCCACGTAGTTGCAAATGGCAAGATTTCATTCTTTTTAATTGCCAAGTAATACTCCATTGCATATATACCACATCTTCTTTATCCATTCACCCATCGATGAACATTTTGGCTCTTTCCATACTTTGGCTATTGTTGATAATGCTGCTACAAACATTGGGGGGCATGTGCCCTTTCGAAACAGCATACCCATATCCCTTGGATAAATACCTAGTAGTACGATTGCCGGGTCATAGGGTAGTTCTACTTATAATTTTTTGAGGAACTTCCATACTGTTTTCCAGAGTGGCTGTACCAATTTGCATTCCCAATAGAAACTTTTTTTTAAGCCACTCATTTTACAACACAAAAAATTATTTAAAATTTTTGTCATTTTATCCTATTTCCCTATAGATTATAAACAACAAACAAAAAGCTTTTAGAGGGGTTTAAAGCAATGCAGTGATAGCACATTAGTCTAGAAGAGACTCTAACCTAGGGCAATATAATTAAAAAAAATTTTTTTTTAATGTTTACTTATTTTTGAGAGACAGAGATAGAGCATGAGTGGGGAAAGGGCAGAGAGAGAGGGAGACACAGAATCCCGAGCAGGCTCCAGGCTCTGAGCTGTCCACGTAGAGCCTGATGCGGTGCTCGAACTCATGAACTGTGAGATCATGACCTGAGCAGAAGTCAGAAGCTTAACCGACTGAGCCACCCAGGCTCCCCTAGGCAATATAATTAAACATTATCTCAAAAAGAATCCTGAAGAGAGCAGCATAAATATACCATGTCAGGTATATTAGTGGGTACTCAATGAATAAAGCTAGTGACATTAATATGAAATGATCCCCCCACAACAATATTTATTTGTTTCCCTTTATTCTAAATTTTATGATAAAATAGTCAATAAGAGCTCTAATTGGGGCGCTTGGGTGGCTCAATCAGTTAAGTGTCCAGCTTCGGCTCAGGTCATGATCTCACAGTTTGTGAGTTTGAGCCCCACATCAGGCTCTGTGTAGATAGCTCAGAGCCTGGAGCCTACTTCAGATTTTGTGTCTCAATCCTCTCTCTGCCCCTCCCTGACTTGTGCTCTCTGTCTGTCTCTCAAAAATAAATAAATGTAAAAAAAATTTTTTTAAAGAGCTCTAGTTGATTTGTGTGCTATTGGAAGCACTTTGATGTAATAACCTTCATAGATTTCTATTAACTTCTATTCATTTAATTCTGTATTATCATATTCTATTAATATGAACAATTGACCTGGCTATTTTCATTTAAATTTGTCAAAGAAGAGAAATTCAGACTCTGATATTCATGTTTAAATGTCTCCTTGAAAGAATGTACTATCACAATATAACTTCAGACCACTACTTTCTTTAGTCTCTTTTCTTTTCAACCTCATGAAAAGTGAAAGATTCTGTTCCAATGACAGCACTAGAGCCTCACAAATGAGACCAAATTTCAGGTTACCAAGACATTTATTCAATTTCAAATCCTTAACAGACTATTTCAGATCATTCAGGAATCAATTTGAAACACACTTTTTTGTTTTTATTGAATAGAACCAAAGAATGCAAAGTTTTAAGGAGAACCCATTAGGATGATTACAATCTAAACTTCACTATTGAGCTCAACCAATTAAAAGAAAACAAAACTTGAAATGCTATTATCTAACATCAATCTGTACTTTTCACTGGAGTTTTTACTGAAAACAGTTTTGAAAAGAATTGCCTGCTTGGTCAAGAAATATATCTAATTATGCTAACACTGAAAATATTTAATTATCATATCCTTATCAAATACATTTTAATATAGAAAAAGAGATGTATGACCTCTAAATGGGAAAGAGTATTAAATCTGAAACTTAGAAGTACTACATATCCAAACTTGGGGTTTTATACCATTTGATAAATTCTTAAAAAGAATTTGCACCCATGTACCTAAAGGCAAAATGTGAATTTGCAAAAATTAACCATAAATTAAAATTGTTCATATTATCTTTCATTTATTTACCATGACGGTTTTTTTTTTAACAAAATCATAGTGAAGTCTTAAAAATAGTTATTTTTATGTGTGCAGCTTTTAGTACCCACAGAGCTGCAAGTTAAATTATTCTCCTTGCGAGGGGCACCTAAGTGGCTTAGTCAGTTAAGTGGCTGACTCTTAATTTTGACTCAGGTCATGATCTCATAGTTCTTGAGATGGAGCACCACACTGGGCTCTGCACTGATCATGGAGCCTGCTTGAGATTCTCTCTCTCCTTCTGCCCCTCCCCTGCTCATGTGCATATGTGTTTGTTCTCTCTCTCTCTCTCTCTCTCAATATACAGAAACAAAAAAAAATATTCTTCACGTGAAAGATTGAAATTATGACTCAAAGACATCGGGTTATTGAATTGTCCAATGTGACCCAACCAATTGGAGACAGTCCAGGGATTTAATTTAGGTGTCTAAATCTGAAGTCTCTAGATCTTTTTCCTTTTCTGGTTTTCTTTGCTTGACTTAATTTTCTACTTAATTTTAGCTATGATTATTTTATTATTTTTATTATTGGTTTTTAGTTAACCAATCCCCACATGGCCCATTAATGTAGAAATGAATGTTGAACATTTGACTCCAAGCTGTGGAGACAGGGCATCCTTGGGCCTTTAGAACTTTCCTATGATTCTAAATGTGTTCCTGTCTTGAGTTCTCAGAGACATGTTCTCAGAAAAAAGTAGGCGACCTAGAAGAATCATAGTAATCTTAGCTGATGACTTATCAATCTCCTGAATAATGGTCACATTCTAGAACCACAGTAGAAAATCTAGACTATAGATTGATTAAGGGATTTGCTTTGAAAATCAGAATTATCACTTCACTTTCCACATACACTTTGATGTACCTTGGGGTTCTGTTTTAGAACTTTTCTCTTCTTGTTCTGTATCCCCTCCCTGAGAGAGTCTAATTTACTCCCAAGTCTTCACTGGCTATATATACACTGATAACTCCTAAGAGTATATCACCAGCTCAGAGTACTTGCTGAGTACCAGACCCAAACTGAATGAGCTTCCCGGTAGTAGTCTACCAATCTCTCCACACTAAGACAAAGTTGGGATTTTAGAAAGTTCAAGTTAGCTACATTTGACAGAACGAGTAGTAGAGACAGGAGGTCTTTATAGGGAGAGAACTGTGGAGATCTTTAGAAAGTCTCCCTGAGTCCAAAGTTAAGTATTGCTATAAGTATTTGTATATAAGGAATTTACCTAAGGCCTGGGAAAGAACCACCTGAATGAAGTAGATGAAATAATCCCTAACGAAATACACAGGGCCAGGAAGGGTTGGTGTTCTCACTATCCAGAATGGAAAAATCTCATAATACATGGGGCATCAAGTAATTAGGAGGATATTATATCTTGAAAATGGAAATGGGAAAAATTAGCCCTAGACTCAAGGCTGATCTCCCACCTAAAAAAGCATAAAAACAATCCTTAAAAACCCAACTGTTCACTAGGAACCATATCTAAGAGAAAACCTTGAGAATATTTTAAAATATGTCTTAATATCCACCAAACAGCAAAATCAAAATTACAATGCCTAGCATCCAGTAAAAAATGACCATACATGCAAAGAAACAGAAAACCACACCCCCAAATGAGGAGAAAATTCAGTCAAATAAATCAACTCAGAAAGGACACAGGTGATTGAATTAGTAGACACAGATATTAAAACAAATAGGATTACTATATTTCATATGTTCAAGAAAATAAGTATTTTAAAAAAGAGATAAAGAAAATATAACAAAAAGCACACATCAAAATTTCTGGGGATGGGAAATACACTGAATGGGTTAGAAGCAGATTAGACACAACATAAAAACAGTTTAATGAACTCTATGAAAACACAGAGAAAAAACCAAAAACTTGGCCAGTGTATGAGACAAGTCAAGAAGCCTAATATACATGTTCATGGAGTTTCCAAAAAAGAGGAAGGTACAAAAATATTTGAAAAATATAATTGCCAAAAATTATTCCAATTTGTTGAAGATGTAATAGTCAAAGTCACTTCAGAATGATAAAGGGATAAATTCACCAAAAAGACATAACAATAATAAACCTTTATGCACCTAAGAAAAGAGCTTCAAAATGTATAAAGCAAAGGCTAACAGAATTGTAAGGAGAAATAAATAAATCCCCAGCTATTCAGTGACATCAAAACCCTTCTCTTATTAATGGACAGAATAAGTAGACAAGGAAGAATTTTAAACCAAATGAAAATAAAAATACAATAAATGAAAATGCATGAGATGCAGCAAAATAAATGTTTCAGGGAAATATGTAGCACTAAATGTATATTTAGAAAATAAATAAGGTCTTAAATGATCTAAAGTCCTACCTTAATATAGAAAGAAAAAAAGACTAAGTTAAACTCAAAATAGGCAGAGGAATGAAGCAGAACTCGATGAAAAAGAAAACAGAAAAGCAATAAAAAAAAAAATCAATGAAACCAAAGTCTGGTTTTTTGAAAAGATCAATAAAGTTGGTACACTCTAGCTATACATATAAGAAAAAAGAAAAGACACAAACTGCAAATATCTCTATGAGAGACAGTCATCACTACAGATAATACTGAAAACAAAAGGCTAATAAGGGAATATTATGAATAAATTCATGCCAAGAATTTCAGTGTAGATAAAATGGACAAGTTTTTGCAAGATAAAAATTACTAAAGTTCACTCAAGAAGAAATAGGTAACCTGAATATACCTTTGCATCAATTAAAGAAAATGAATTTTTAGTGAAAAACCTTCCCACAGAGAAAAGCCACGGCTTATCAGGCATCATTAATAAATGATGCCATCTGAGAAATAAGTAATAATATTAACACACACACAAGAAAAAAAAAAGAGGGGGAAAAAAACCTCCCAATTCATTCTATGATATCAGCATTACCCGGATATAGAAGTCAGACAAAGACTTAAAAAAATGTTTTGTCCTGCTGTTTAATAATGCACTATCTAGAAACCAAGACACTACATTCATTTAGCAGGGATTTAATGTTTACCCTGTGCAAAAAAAAAAAAAAAAAGTGCAGGGGTCAGCAATGGCCATAACCTCTAAAAGGGAGAAAAATATCTCATTTTTCTTCCCCAGATTACTTGTAAAAACTGCAAAAGATCTCTGTTACCTCACCTAGCCTTTAATTAAAAGATGAATCATCAGCTATACAATCTGTTTATTTTTTCAAGCCTTGCTAGAGTTCTCCCAATAGCACTTAAAGGTGTTGCTGTTTTAGGAAATTCTCAGTATTTTTCCAGAACAATAATGGTAAGTTATTTCTGCAGCAACCTAGATTATTCTTTCCCTTTTAAAGACATGCAAATTTATTGTTCAACCATGCATTTGTTAATTTTCTACCTTTTGGTCTCTTTCACTAAGCTGAGCTCCTTGAATTCAAGGACCCTGCCTAGATCCATAATACCTGGCAGACATGTTCAATAAATATGTGTTGAATGAGTGATAAGTGAATAAAGGGGGAAAATGGCAAGGGCTACAAAATCAAAATGATGATTTTTGTGTCTTACAACCCTGGTTATTTATTTCCTACTCACATGCTTTTCCATTGGTTCCCATCACAGAAGCACATTTATTTGTAAAATAAAACATGCAAAAAATTAAATACTATAAGCTCAAAATTAGCCTAATAAAGGGGATAACATGCAGAACAAAGGGCATCTTTTCCAAAACAGCAGGACAGAGAATAAAAATTCAAGTTTGCATCAACTGAATACAGGAAACTACTCCCCATCTTATACAAAATTATTAAAGATGATAAGCAGACGTCTTGTAATAATAATAATACTATAATGGTGCTTGGCAAATAAAAAGCACCACCAATGAATGAGAAATTTTAAAGATTTACTATAAATTAGATAAACCAAAGAGATCCAAAACCCAAGACACCCAAAGGAAACCACAAACTTCTATAAAGGAGAACTCCAAGTATAGAGGTACCACAGAAGGAACTGGAAGAAACTTTGGAAGGGCTGATAGTGATTAGTTAGGATGTTTCAGAGCAGGTTGGCCAGTCAACCCTTCCCACTACTCCTTTCTTCTACCCTCTTGCACTGAGCACCACACAACAGAAGTGTCACCCAATAGGGCAATTCCCTCAGAGAGCTAAGAAACCCCAGAGGAAACTACCAGCATATGCATATGCAGCCTCTCCTGTAAAACCTGGAGACAAACCACTGTGCTCAACCATCACCCACAGACATGCAAAATAGGAACTGCCAAGCATAGAGGTAGATGGAAATTTAAAAGTCTTCAAGAGTTTGAGGAAAATCAAAACCATGAAAGAGGTACTTAATGCAACCAAGGCAAAAAAATCTGCGTAAAATAAAGCAACCAAATGACACAGCTGAGACTTTAAAAGTAAGAATAACTCAAGTTTTCAGAAGATGAGAGAAGTTGCACCCTTGAACATCAAGAGAGATTATCATGAAAGATTAGCAAATAGAGATCTTGAAAATGATAAACCTCAGGAGATGGGCTCAAAATAGACACTGGTTAAGAGCAAATTCACACACACATAATTAAGCCAAAAGATTCTTCCACAATGCAAAACAAAAGAACAGAATCCTAACACCTACTGGAGAAAACCCAAGAGACACAGAGGACCAAGCTAGAAAACCAGTATCTATCAGATCTCTGTTCCTAAATGAAAGAAGAGTGAGAACACAGACTCTAAATAATCAAAGAAACAGAGAAAGAAAAAACTTCAATAGCTAAAAGTATATGACTTCCAAATAAGTACACTTGTTTTACACCTGAGTTTGGCAACAGTTCAAAAGATTGATAATTCTACTTGGCAAGGATTGGGGAAATGAGTGTGGATCTAAGAAAAATCTGGCATAGCCTGTTAAGATGGCAATTTGGCGTTTTTATCAGGATCTCTATCCAAATTTTATTTTATTTATATTAAAAAAAAATTTAATGTTTATTTATTTTTCAGAGACGGAGAGAGACAGAGCACGAGCAGAGGTGGGGCAGAGAGAGAGGGAGACACAGAATCTGAAGCAGACTCCAGCCTCTGAGCTGTCAGCACAGAGCCCAATGTGGGGCTCGAACCCAAGAACCATGAGATCATGACCTGCGCCAAAGTTGGACATTTAACTGACTGAGCCACCCAGGTGCCTCTCTATCTGATTTTTAAATGTGTATATCTTTTGGCTCCTAAATTTCACTTCCAACACTCAATCTTATAGAAATGTTTACTCATGTGCACAAAGATATAAGACCAAGGACAACACTGCAGTATCATTTGTGGGAGGAAAAAAGCTAGGAAAAATGATCTATCCATAAATAGAGGAATTGAAAGAGTAAAAAAAAAACAGTCATTATGCAGAATATTGTGGCCACTAAAATGTACAATTGTTTGTAAATGAAGGGGAAGACTCAGTGGAGTCCCACAAAACTCTTGAAGGTCATCTGTCCAGAGGGGAGAGGTTTTGTGAGGTTGGATGGATTGCAGTGTTTAAGGTGTTCATGGCTTACTCTGTATCTTTCGGTATCATTTAGGTATTTTATATGAGCCCTGATCTGGGGCACCTGGGTGGCTCAGTCGGTTGGGTGTCCGACTTCAGCTCAGGTCATGACAGCACAGCTCATGAGTTCAAGCCCTGCCTCGGGCTCTGTGCTGACAGCTCAGAGCCTGGAGCCTGCTTCGGATTCTGTGTCTTCCTCTCTCTTTCTACCCTCCTCCACTCATGCTCTGTCTCTCTCTGTCTCAAAAATAAATAAACATTAAAAAAAATTTATACGAGCCCTGATCTGAATCATCTCTTACAACAATGAATAAGAAAGCTGTCCATTCTTGGACTATGTCCACCTCACAGCCAATTATTCCTCCTTAGCTTCGTTTTCCTAAGACACAACTGAGCATCATCAGCCACCATGAGTAGCCTACATTTATCCGAGCCCTCCATATTATCAAGCAGAGAATAGATACAATCCCACGTTTCACAAATTGCAGAGGATAATGGGACAATTCCAGAGAATATTTGAACATTGAGAATACCCGGAGACTATCTAGTTCAACTCTTCATTTTATCATTTTCCAGGTAAGAAAATGCTAGAAATAAGATGCTATGAATCAATGTGCCCTCTTTTTGCTGCCAGCGTTTGGTTGATTGAATGACAGAGCAGCAAACAAAGAGAACATTAGAGTTTGCAAAAGACAAGTGACACAAATAAGGCACTGTGGGATTGTGATTTGAGGGCAGGCACACCAGGTACGTCTCACAGGGGTGAGCGGCAGGAGGCCTCTGAGAAGTCAGCGAACTGCTTCCAGGCCTTTCCTCCTGCCAGCAGTTGCTGGTGGCATTAGAGAAGAGAAGCAAAACGTGTTTAATTGAATTTAAAAATTTGTAGGGAGGGGTGCCTGGGTGGCTCAGTCAGTTAAGCTTCAGACTTCACCTCAGGTCATGATCTTATGGTTCGTGAGTTCAAGCCCTGCGTTGGGCTCTGTGCTGACAGCTCAGAGCCTGGAGCCTTTTTCAGATTTTGTGTCTCCCTCTCTCTCTTCCCCTCTCCCACTCGTGCTCTCTCTCTCTCTCAAAAATAAATAAACACTAAAATTTTTTCAATAAATAAAAATAAGCAGGGAAACTGTAACATGTGTTATACATTCTCCTAACACTAGCGATTCAGAACTGGGCTCTTAAGGGGTCTCTGCCCTTAAGCATCTCACCTTTCAGGTCTGGCAGGGGTGTGTGTGTTGCAGAGGATGGATGGTGAAGGACAACACAGTGTGATGCATGCTGTTACAATGGTACTGAGACCAGGATAGTGACTCCTTCATAGGACAGTTCCCTAGGAGCAGGCTGATCCTGGTGCCACCATGCCCCCTGCCATGCATATCTAATTCTTGAAATGGGGAATCCAGGGTTTCCTCTGGACTCACCATAAAGCGAAATGAGTTATTCGGAACAGTCGTGAGTGAACAAGAACACATTGTCAGAGTCAATATGGAGCAGCCAACAGGTACCAGCAGAAACGTAGTATTTTCGTGCTCTCTGTGTTTGCCTCCATGACAGATAAAGGTGAATGAAAAATGACAACCAATTGCCAGTTGGTCTCTGAAAAGCCAAGGGCTGTTTTGGAGACCTGTATTCTACACTGCGCTTTTAACAAGCTGAAAAAAAGCTTGAATCTTTCAATATATCGAAATAAGCCCAAGCCCTTCCAACTTACTACAATAGAAGATTTATTGTGAAGACCCCTGGTTAAGATTGTTTTATGTCTCTTGTCTAAATTATTTGTTTCCTGATCACTGTAAAGGATGATACTTCATCCAGCTAGGGGAAAACACCACGGTGGACAAAACTCAACAATTCTTTACTTTAAACAAATTAAAAAGCAAAGAAAAGTCAGAATGGACTTTGGGTATAACAGTGACAAGATTTATCTTTGGTATTGCTAGTGTGTAGTTTTCCGTTTATTTGAAAAAAGAACACATGCACACATGCACGCACAAGTCGCACACATCTATAAAAGGTGTGGTTAGGGAAGTTTATATAGTAGGAGCAGAAGGGAACTTAAAGCCATCTAACCTGCCCAGTCACTCAGTGCAAGGATCTCACCTCAGCACCACTAACCTACAGCAACATCCTCTTCTGCTTGGTCACTTGGAGCTAGCAAAAGCTCACTACTTGATGAATCACCACTGATTTTTTTAAAGTCCTTATTTACATGGGAAGACATCTGAAGAAAAGAAGCCTATCTTGAATCACCATGACTGAGCACCCACCCAGATGGCCCCTTCCCTTCTGACCCAGTTCCTAACTCCCTTGTGGCTCTTCTTCCTGTCCCCCTCCCGTCCCTTATCTCTATCCTCCTTTGTTTTTCCCTTTTTGGACCTCCTTCCATCCTTTACCCCCTCACTGCCTCCCAACGCTGCCGCTGTTTCTGCTCTGCCGCAAACCTGCTAGTGCTCCCTGCATCCCAATGTCCTCCTGGTCCTCTGCCCTCACTCCCAACCACTTCCACGCCTGAGTGGGCTCTTCCCCCAGAAAATCCATCTGTCCTGACTGCAAAGGGTCCACTACACACAAATGATAATGACCCCAGGCAATGGATGAAGAAATGCAATTTTATAATACAGGCAAGTGAGGTCACTAGTAGCAGAAGGGGGAAGGGGTGGAAGTGAAGCATTTCAGTAGATATTTTAACAGAATTCAAACCTTATCTCATTAACAGCATTTAGGACAAATGCAGCCTACTGTTTTTATATGTGCCAACATCCCCCTTCTCCTCACCATTAACTTATTTATCAACGCCCTTCTTCAAAGACTCAGGCAGAGAAGCTCAAAACAAGCCATGCCCATGGAGGGACATTGCTTTGGGGGTGGGCGGGATACAAGAACATTGGAGCAAAGCACCATGCTGAGCCAAAAAGCAGTCACCCCCTGCAAGGACAGTGCCCTTGACCGTGGTCTCAGGCTGAGAGGGAGCTGAGCGGAGTCACTGCCAGGCCACTCGTCAATCTTCACTGGGCTCATTGATAGTGACTGCTCTTCAGTCCTTCATGCCTTCCCACCACCACATACTTAGCACTCTTTTGAAAGCAAAACCACCTTCCAGACTCCTAAGCCACAAGATAAATTATTAAAAGATCACCGAACCAGGAAAAGAAGAAGAGTTAAGTACTTTTCATGTTCTTCCTTTCTTTCCTTAGAGCGACGAGCCTTCATTTCTTCATTCATCAGAGAGGTGGCCTGGGTTCTACTTTGTCACCAAGGTTCCATAGATGGGGCAGCAGTAACTAGCACCTATTTGCATATGGCCTGACAGTTCACAAAGCCACTTTGCATACACATCAGTCATTCTGTGCTCTGGCCTTTTCTGATTCTCAATCTCTCTCTCTCTCTCTCTCTCTCTCTCTCTCTCTCTCTCTCTCTCTCTCCCTCCCTCCCTCCCTCCCTCCTTCCCTCCTTCCCTCCCTCCCTTTTTACTGATCCTCTCTCTTGAAGTCAATGTCTGGAGCTGCCTGACCATCCAGTCTCCCCTATGTAGCACATCCTGGCCTTTCCCTCAGAGTCTGCAGGCAGTAGAATCAGGCTAGAGGTTTGCCTCGGGCTGTTTCTGAGTGGAGAGAATGTATCATTTTTGCACGTGTATGTCAAGGTGCCATTGTGTAATGAACTGTGTTGTCTGCCTAAGTGTAAAGTATGCCCAATCTCCTGTGATGTGGGTCCCAGCCCAAAGAGCTGTGCTATCATTTTCTACATGGTCTAAGTAGCCTATCTTGTACTTCAAGGATTAATCAAGGATTTCATCAATCAGGGATTTCATCACTGCTTGCCTCACAGAGGAGAGTTTAATTCTTTAACAGTAAATACAGCTTCTTCCCACAAAAGCGGTGGAGAATGGCTGCCCTGCCTTTCAGCCTGAGCAATGGAATCTCATCCTCTAGATTGGGGATGCGACCCCAGCCCCAGGACACCTCACATAGGAGGTCTGGTATCTTGAAATACAAGCAATTATAAGAGAATATTATGAAAAATTATAAGCTGGGCAATCTAGAAGAAATGGACAAATTCCTAAAAACATACAAACTACCAAAACTGAAACAGGAAGAAATAGAAAATATGAACAGATCCATAACTGCAAAGAAATTGAATCAGTAGTCAAAAATCTCCCAACAAACAAAAGTCCAGGATAAGATGGCTTCCCGGGGGAATTCTACCACACATTTAAGAAAGAGTTAATACCTATTCTTCTCAAACTGTTCCAAAAAATAGAAATGAAAGGAAAACATTCAAGTGTATTTTACGAGGCCAGCATTACCTTGATTCCAAAACCAGACCAAGACCCCACAAAAAAGCAGAATTATATGCCAGTATCCCTGATGAACATGGATGCAAAAATTCTCATCAAGATACTAGCCAAATGAATCCAACAGTACATGAAAACGATTATTCACTATGATCAAGTGGGATTTATTCCTGGGATGCAGGGCTGGTTCAATATTCACAAATCAATCAACATGAAACAACACATTAATAATAAAAAAAAAAAAAAGGATAAGAACCATTTGATCCTCTCAATAGATGCAGAAAAAGCACTTGACAAAATATAGCATCTATTATGGATAAAAAATAAAACCCTCAACAAAGTAGGGACAGATGGAACATACCTCAACATCATAAAGGCCATATATGAAAGACGTACAGCTAATCTCATCCTCAATAGGGAAAAACTGAGAGCCTTTCTTCTATGATCAGGAACAAGGCAGAGATGTCTACTCTCACCATTACTATTTAACATACTGGAAGTCTTAGCCTCAGGAATCAGACAACGAAAAGAAATAAAAGGCATCCAAATCAGCAAAGAAGTCAAACCTTCACTATTTGCAGACAACATGATATTTTATGTAGAAAATATAAAAGATTCTACCAGAATATTGCTAGAAGTAATACAAGGATTCAGCAAAGTCACAGGATATAAAATAAACGTATAGAAATCTATTGCATTTCTATACACCAATAATGAAGCAGCAGAAGAGAAATTAAGGAATCAGTCTCATTTACAACTGCACCAAAAACCATAAAATACCTAGAAATAAGGTTAACCTAAGAGGTAAAAGATTTGTACACCTAAAACTATAGAACACTATTAAAGAAGTTGAAGACATAAAGAAATGGAAAAACATTCCATGTTCATGGATTGAAAGAACAAATATTGTTAAAATGTCTACACTACTCAAAGCAATCCACACATTTGATGCAATCCCTATCAAAATACCACCAGCATTTTTCACAGAGATAAAACAAACAATCTTAAAATTTGTATGGAACCACAAAAGACCCCAAATAGCCAAAGCAATCCTGAAAAAGAAAAACAAAGCTGGAGGTACCACAATTCCAGACTTCAAGCTATATTACAAAGCTATAATCATCAAGATAGTACGGTACTGGCACAAAAACAGACACATGGATCAATGGAACAGAACAGAAAACCCAGAAATGAGCCCACAACTATATGGTGAACTCATCTTTAAGAAAGCAGGAAAGAATATCTAATGGAAAAAAGAAAGTCTCTTCAACAAATGGTGTTGGGAAAACTGGACGGTGACATGCGGAAGAATGAAACTGGACCACTTTCTTACACCATACACAAAAATAAATTCAAGATGGTGGAAAGACCTAAATGTGAGACAGGAAACAGCTCTTTGACCTCGGCCAGAGCAACTTCTTACTAGACACATCACCAGAGGAACGGAAACAAAAGCAAACATAAAATATTGGAACTTCATCAAGATAAAAAGTTTCTGCACAGCGAAGGAAACACTACAAAACTAAAAGGCAAATGATGTATTGGGAGAAGGTATTTGTAAATGACTTAATCTGATAAAGGATTAGTATCCAAAACCTATAAAGAACTTATCAAACTCAACACCCAAAAAACAAATAATGCATTTAAGAAATGGGCAGAAGGCTGGGTAACTTGGGCGGCTCAGTCGGTTAAGTGGCCAACTTGGGCCCAGGTCATGAACGTATGGTTTGTGGGTTTGAGCCCCACATTGGGCTCTATGTTGACAGCTTAGAGCTTGGAGCCTGCTTCGGATTCTGTGTGTCTCTCTCTGCCCCTCCCCTACTCATTCTCTGTCTCTTTCTGTCTCTCAAAAATAAATAAATGTTAAAAAAAATTTTTTTTCAAAAAGAAATGGGCAGAAGGCATGAATAGACATTTTTCCAAAGAAGATATCCAGATGGCTAACAGACACATGAAAACATGCTCAACATCATTCATCATCGGGGAAATACAAATCAGAACCACGAAAAGATACCACCTGACATCTGTCAAATGGCTAAAACACAGGAAACAACAGATGTTGGTGAGGAGAAGGAGATAAGGGAATCCTCTTGAACTGTTGGTGGCAAAACTAGTGCAGCCACTGTGGAAAACAGTATGGAGGTTCTCAAAAAGTTAAAAATAGAACTACCTTGACCCAACAATTGCACTACTAGGTATTTACCCAAGGTATACAAAAAAACAGATTCAACGGGGGTACATGCACTCTGGTGTTTATAGCACCATTATCAACAATAGCCAAACTATGAGGAAAGCCCAAATGTCTGCTGACTGATGAATGGATAAAGAAGATGTGGTGTGTGTGTGTGTGTGTGTGTGTGTGTGTGTGTGTGTAATGGAATATCACTCAGTCATCAAAAAGAATCTTGCCATTTGCAATGACGTGGATAGAGCTAGAGTGTATTATGCTAAGTGAAATACGTCAATCAGAGAAAGACAAATACCGTGTGATTACAGTCATACGTGGAATTTAAGACACAAAATAGATGAACATATGGGAAGGAAAAAAAGAGACAGAGAGGGAAGCAAACGATAAGAGACTCTTAACAATAGAGAACAAACTGAGGGTTGATGGAGGGTGGGGGATGGGCTAAATGGGTGATGGATATCAAGGAGGGCACTTGTTATGATGAGCACTGGGTGTTACATGTAAGTGATTAATCCCTGAATTCTATGCCCGAAACCAATACTGAACCATATGTTAACTAACTAGAATTTAAATAAAAATTTGAAAAGCAAAAAAAATTTTAAGTAAAAAAATTTCTTGCCTCTACCAAAAAAAAAAAGAGAGAGAGAGAGAGAGAAAGAGAGAGAGAGAGAGAGACTGATACCTTGGGAGGGTGGGAGAGACTTGGTAAATAAACGACTAGATGAATAACTCAACGACAAACAAACTAAATGACATGACTAAAAAATGACTTGGGTAGACATTTCTCCAAAGATGATGACATACAAGTAATACTGAACAACACTAAGGAAACTCAAGTCAAAATCACAGTGAGATAGGACTTCACGCTCATTAGAATGGCTAGTATGCAAAAATGGGGGAAAAAAGTTGTTGACAAGGACGTGGAGAAATTGGAACCCTTGTACATTACTGGTGGTGATGTAAAATAGTGCAGCCACTGTGGAAAATGGTACAAAAGTTCCTCAAATAATTAAAAATAGAATTCCCATATGATCCAGCAATGCTACTTCTAGGCATATATCCAAAAGAATGGAAAGCAGGGATTCCAACAGAGATTTATACACTCATGTTCTTAGCAGCATTGTTCACAACAGCCGAGAGGTAGTAGAAACCATCCAAATCAATGGATGAATGCATAAAGAAAATGTTTATGTGAATATACCCAATCATCCATATACATCAATAAAATGGAATATTAGTCAGTCTGAAAAAGGACAGGAATTCTGACATGTGCTATAACATGAATGAACCCCAAAGGCGTTATGCTAAGTGAAGTAAGCCAGTCACAAATGACTAACACTGCATGATTCCATCTATATGAGGTACCTAGGGCAGCCCGATTCATAGGTAGAAAGTAGAACCAGATTGCCAAGGGTAGGGGGGGCAAAAATGGGTATAGAAGTACAGTTTTGCAAGATGGAAAGAGTCCTATGGATAGATGGTGGCCATGGTTGTACATCAATGTGAGTGTACTTAATACCACTGAACTGCACACTTACAAGTGGTGAAAATGGTAAATGTTATTTATGTCTATTTTACCACAATAAAAATTATTTACAAAGTAAAACCTAGCAACCATTAACAACTGCTGAGTTTGGGCACTCTCAGTTTTCCTCCCTACTAGGTCTCTCCCTAAATGGTCCAAAGACCCTCCCTTGGACCCTGGCTCCCACTCAACTCACTCTTGGGTCTTGCACACCTCAGAACCTTTCTTCCACATTCCACGAAGTCAAGACTTGCTGATTTAGATGGCATCCTCTGCTTCTCAGCCTAGGAGACAACTAGCTACATTGATTGGTCCAGCAGAGGGAGATCTGGGGTGAAAAGTCTCACACTCCAGGTAAGAGTAACAAGCACTTCTGTTTTGCCATTTTGTATATAGTTCACTGAGGTCACCCATCTGCACAGGATTCAGCACCCAGATGAAATCTGTGTTCTTACCCATTACCTGCCCAGCCACCCTTCTGATGCCCCTGTGCCAGAACACACTGCGTGCCCTCCCCTTCCCTCTTGGCTCATTCCCCTCTGCATGTACCTGGCTTCAGCTGTCAATCTCAAATCAATATCAGCTCATTCCCCTATTTCAAGGGATTGTGCAAATAAAGCCATGTGTGTGGGTTTGCACAGGGAGGGAGATGGGACCACAATCAGCCATTGCTAAAATATCAGGCGCTGATGAAGAGCAGGGGGAGACGCATTCCAAGACCCATCACTACAGACACTTAACAGTTGAGTTATAGCAAAGCTCTCTTCATTGCTTGTTTTTGTTCCCTACCTTTTTAAAAGCAACTTTTTTTCAATTTTACATCTTAGATCAAATGGAAGCACATCTTATATTCCCTATATTTTGTAGCTGCTATTTCTTCTTCTGACAAGTCTATTTTTTTGCAGTTGCATTATTTCTATGGTAAGTTCAAGGAGGGTGTATGTCCCCATGCACTTTCTATTCCCCTTTCTGTCCATATATTTATGCAAAAGGCCAAGCTCAAAGCCTGAGACCCCTTAATTCTTCCCTGTTTGTTGCCCCAAACACCTGCTTTTATTCCATCACCCAATCTAACCTCATAGTAGATCCATCTTTTCATCAATTCTCAACAAAACATGTAAATAAATCTGCACTAATATATTCATGGATGTTAATAAGGATACACAACACACTTCATTTGTTATCTGTGGCTTTCAGGAAGACCCTTTAGAACACCAGGGCATATTGGAATCTATAGCAAACTGATAGGATGACATTTCTAGGCAAAAGAGGAACAAAAGCTAACATTTACTGATGTTCCTCACTATTCCAAATATGGTGCAGAGTGAAATCTTCATAGGTATTTTAAGATAATACATGAGTCTACTAAGAAATTTCTCGCTCCCAATGGGGACGCCCTCAAGTCCCTGGGAATGTGCTCTTCTCGGCCTCTGGAATTTTCCAGTGGAAAGCCTTCATCTTTTCAGCACCCCTGCATAGGCACTGTCATCGCAACAGGTCAGGTGATGAACAAGAGACGAGAAGTTTGCCCAGAGACCAGCATCTGGTAAGCGGCAGAACTTGAAAGCAAACTAAGACCGCGAGCTGCTCAAACCTCAAGCAAGCAGCAATACCCTCAGATAATATTTCAAGGGCTCCAAGGAATCTCCTTCATCTCCAAGCCCCTTCCAGGAAGTTTTTCTCTCCCTCTCTGCTTTACCCTACCACCCAGGGCCCCACACCAGCCGAGTTCTAAACTGCTTATTTAAGCCCAGCTATTGTTTGAACAATTTTGATCTTTAGTGCTTCATTATCAAGTTTTATCAACTCTGCATGCAAAATACCTTGGGGACCATCCCCTGGGAAATCTTTTAAATCAACCCATTTCTGGCCTTCTGCTATCTGATATGTTGCATTTTTCAATCAAAGTTTTTAATAAAAATCCACTTTCCACCATCATATGCATCCAAGGGCCTGTGTTCCCCTTGCATTGGGGAAGGGGGTGCATTCTATATTTCCATGGATCTGCTCTACTTCCAACACAAATGAAGTGCTATGACCTTGTGATGTGTCAAGTGCTTGCCTGCGTGCAAATGTTTTCCTTTTGTATCAAACTCCAGGTATGCATGGACTGGAGAATGAGCCTTCCCTAGAGGTTACAGTAGGACCAATACTACCTCCTGCCAAAGCTCACTGCTATATATGAATCCGCACAAAAAGAGGGGAAAAAAAAGAACAAAAAGAACGAGCAAGCACAGTTTTGTCAGCTGCCAAATATGTCAAAAAATAAGACCAGATGTCCTTGGGGATTCTGAAGATGGTCATCCCTTTTTTTTCCTCTCTCTGCTGTGTGACTGTCTTAAAATGTACCTGGGATTTGTTTTTGTCAGGTGTGATAAGGTGACAGACAAGGTTACAACTGACTTCAAAGAAGAGTTTATTACTTGAAATTCCCAAGAGGAGGGGACATGCAGGGCCACATGCAGGGCCACATGGGGAAGCACCAGGGTCATTCGGGTCACAGGAGTGAGGGCAGAGAATGGGCCACAGCCTTTACTGTGGTTTCATGGGAAGGAATGGGCAAGGTGGGGTAGGCAAGTCTGAGCCATGACTGGATCATTAGGATTGGATAGTGTGAATAACTTCAGTGAGCTCTGGGTAGAGGGGTCTGTACCTGGCCCTGGGGTGATTTAGGGCAGAAGAAATATTGGTTTGGTTTTATAAGAGTTACATAGAGGAGGTAGTTGGGGGGTTGGGGCTTTGGAGGGGTTGGTTCAAATATGAAAGTCATGCCTACAGACAAGTTGTTTGCTATCTCTAGAAATTAGCTAGCCCTAAGAGGGGAAGTCTCTCTAGGATTAGCAAGGCCTCGTATGTGTGAAAGCATCATAAAATTAAAGTAATGCTATAGTGCAGCAGCCTATCTACCAAGTTCAATCCAGAAATAGTACAAACCAAAAGAGGATCTGGAAATGAATCAGTCCCAGTGAGCCCATGGTCCATGGTTTGTGGCCTGTGAACCCACAGCACACATCCACCAAAGGCTGCCTCTTATTGACATGGAAAACCACATTGGCTTTGATATCCAATTGACACAGAATGATATGATTCTCTATGCCATATTTATGATGACATGGCCAAGGCCAGAGGTGTGAATTATATATTATCTTCTTTAACAACAGAACACTCTACATTATTTTATACACTATTCTTAACATTGTGGGATGCACTCATTAATAAAAATTTGGATTTTCCATAATGATATTATATTGAAAAATAACTATTTAAATGAAGGAAAGACTTTCCTTGGAACACATATTAAAACTATTAGTTTACTTTTGGAGAGTGGAGACTGAGGCTGGGTCTGTGGCTGATAGAAGGTACAGAAAAAGTCATTAATAGGAGGGAGCTACTCCTCCAAAGCCCAGGTCCCATGAAGGGTTCCAGCAGTGGACACCAAGACTTTTAATGACATCACCTGTCATTTCATAATAAGCGCTTAAGTCCTTAGGTAAGAACTTGTCTTAGCAGAGAGGAACAATAAATTAATGATTGAAATATGTCTCAGTATACTTCAGTTCCTCAAACTAAAATGAATTAAGTCATACATCGTGGAAAATTTGATAGGGAAATACTTTGGCACAAAGGTTTTGCATTAGCTTAATTACCCGAGGATTAAAATGCAGGGGTGTGGGTTGCCTGGATGGCTCAGTCATTGTGCATCCAACTCTTGATTTCAGCTCATGTCATGAGCTCACAGCTCATGAGTCTGAGCCCCACATCAAGCTCTGTGCTGACAGTGTAGAGCCTGTATGGAATTCTCTCTCTCTCTGTCCCTTCCCCCACTGCTCTTTCTCAAAATAAATAAGCCTTTAAAAAGAATAAATAAAATGCAGGGATGACTAAAATTCATTCAGAAACAGGTATTTATTTGGAGTCTATCTCAACAGTATCTTTCCAATGAGGACTGAGTATCGAATAAGACAGATGTGATTTCTCCTCCTGGAGCTCATATTCTAACAGAAGAGGCAAATAATAAATAAGCAACAAATTAGCAAAGCAATGTATGATGTTGACAATGAACAGGCTGACATGATGGTGACTGGGGGCTGGTGCCTCTGATGAGGGAAGATGAGGAAGGTGTCCTTGAAGAAGTGACATGTCATCTAAGAACTGAAGATCCTGACCAAGGGAAGGAAGGAGGAGAAGGATTCCAGAGAATGGGAACAGAATGTTATGTTGCTTCGGGTGGAATTTCAGTAGGCAAGAACCCATGAGACAAGACTAGAAAGGAAGCAGGGGTAAACCATAAGGGTCTTGTAAACCCAGGCTGAAGAGATGCATTTTATCTTCAGTACCGCAGAACAATATTCAAAGATTTAAGGCAGGAAGGTGGCACGATGTAATTGGACTAGTTTTCACTCTGAACCATTTGAGAATAGGTTGCAGATATTATGTCTCATTGGTCTTGAATGATTAAAACAAAAACAAAAAACCTCTCCTACATAAACATAGTACAAAACCACAGTGCAACTATCAAAATCAGAAAATTAACACCATACAATCCACAGAACCCTTTCAAGTTTCACCAGTTCAATCCAGGACCATGTACTGTCCCAGATGTCGTGTGTCTCCAGTCTCCTTTGACCTAGAACAGTTTCTCAGCCTTTTCTTGAGCTTCATAACCTTGCTATTTTTGAAGATTATGGGCCATCTGTTTAGTAGAATGACCCTCAACATGGGCTTGTCTAATGTTTCTTAATTACTGGATCCAAATTATGCATCTAGGGCAGGAATATCGTATCAGAATATCAGAAGGGATACTGAGTTCACATTGTATTCTATCAAGAGGTGCCCAATTTTGAGTTGCCCCGTGGTGCTTCCTTTGGTCACTTGATCATGGTGGTGCCCACCATGTGTGTCCACTATAAAGTCACAGCTTCCCTGTTATAACTAAGAAGTATCTAATAAGCACATACTTTGAGACCATGCAAGTATCTTGCTCTTCAGCAAGCTTTCACCTGCGAGTTTTAGCAGCTATCAATAACTCTTGCCTGAAGCAACTGTCTTTAGTTGCTATGTTGGCTGCCAAATGGTGGTTTTCTTCTACATTTATTGGTTAGCACTGTATTGAAAGGAAGAACTTTCTCTTCTCCTGCATGCATTCATTCATTTACCAGTATTAGTACAGACTCACAGATTCTTGTTTTTTTTCTAAGTATTATAATAGTTACTTTTACTACTTGTTTTGGTGTTTAAATTCTACCAGTTATAGCCACTTGGAGCACCTCCAAACTAGCTTCTTTTTCCTCCTGCATGTCCCCATTTATATGTGAGAGTTTTCCCTATATTATAACACAATGAAATGTTCTAGGCACATCTCATAGTATCTCTGCCTCTACCCTAGAATTAGGCTTCCCTCTAAGGACTACTTTTTTTTTTTTTTTTTTCAGTAGAGAATACTATTTAGAAGCCAAGACCTAAGTGCTAAGCATGCTCATTTTACCAAAGTATTACTTCTCCCAGAACCTCCCCATGCACAAAGCTAGGAAATAAACATCTCTCTCTCTCTCTCTCTTCACATCAATCTTTTTATATAAGAAATCTGAGTTCACTCTAACACAAACTTCAATCAACATCCCAGACTTATGCTCATTTTTCCCTTTTATACTTGTAACCCCCTTCACTGACAATAAGAAACCTGGCTCCCCATATCTTCAGTATATTTACATATTTGTTCAGTTCCCTATGTGTAACAATTGCCCAATCCTGCCAGACCACCACCTCCATTAGTTTCCTCACTTATCATCAAACCTGCTATGTTCTCCTAAAAGTATTAGGGAATGAAATACGGAGGAGGGCCACCTGGGTGGTTCAGTCGGTTAAGCATCCAACTTTGTCTCAGGTCATAATCTCACAGCTCATGAGTTCAAGCCCCATGTCAGGCTCTGTGCTGGCAGCTCAGAGCCTGGAGCCTGCTTCAGATTCTCTCTCTCCCACTCTCTCTGCCCTCCCCTGCTCATGCTATGTGTCTCTCTCTCTCAAAAATAAATAAACATTTAAAAAAAGTTAATGGAGTATGATTTTACTCTTCCAAACTATTTCTGTGGCTGCTGTTGGAGAATAAATTTTAAGAGGGAAAGAGAGGCATCAGGGAGAATAGTCCAGAGGCCACCTATTCATTAATATAGTCAAGAGACAAATGACTTAAGAAGATCAAAGTAAGAGGCGCCTGGGTGGCTCAGTTGGTTAACTGACTCTCGTCTTCCACTGAAGTCATGATCTCGTGGTTCATGGGATAGAGCCCCACACTGGGCTCTGTGCTGATGGCGCAGAGCCTGCTTGGGATATTCTCTGCTCTTGGGATACTCTCTCTCTCTCTCTCTGCTCCTCCTCCACTCACATTCTCTCTCTCTCTCTCTCTCTCTCTCACAGAATAAACTTTTTTAAAAAATTAAAAATTAAAAAAAAGTAAGATAAAAGTGGAAGAACCCACAGTATGTTTGGGAGTTGGAGCTGGCTGAGGGGTTGGCTGCCATGGGTGGGGAATGAGGGGAAAGGAGGAATCTGGATGATGCCCAGGGTTTGATTTGAGCACCGATGGCAGGAACGTTCAGAAATGAGAAAAACAAGGACAGAAGAGACTTCTAGGAGGTGGAAGTTATGAAGAGTCGTATGTTGGAATCTTAATGGAAGATTCCTATTAATAATATCCAAGGGGCAATGCCAAATAAGCAGTTGAATGTATGGGTCTGGAGTTCAGGGGAGATGCACAGATTCACATCAGCAGTACTGAAGGTGGTGTGTAATATCACAGGGCTAAAAGAAATCAC